>NC_045795.1:85768810-87087517 GCF_009873245.2 Balaenoptera musculus
CCCTAATTCTAAACTCTCCACGTTCCCACAGGGGAGTTTAGGGGAAGTAAGGAATAAGCAAATGTTCGGAAGAAGAAAGCAGATGGATGTGCTTTCTTGAGACAAGAAAACTTCCCAGGTGCTGAAGGAGGGGGAGATGGCAAGGAGGTAACGAGATGGAGAGGGCAAGGGCCAGAGAGCAGGGGTGTCCGTCCACAAACCCCCAGGAAGGTGGCAAGACCCCAGAGCAGGCAGAGGGGTGCCTACGCGGGCACAGCAAAAGCCACCTTGTAGAGATTCCAGGGACCCAGCATGGAGTGGGCATTGCCAAGATGACTCCTGGACTGGAAGGGGCCATGAACAGAAAACCAGGGATGTCTCTATGGCAACCTGTGATGAACAGATGCCCTGAGACCAGGCAGACACGTCCCTCAGCACCCTGACACTTGGATACAATGCCGGAGAGTCTAGAACTTGGATACAATGCCAGAGAAAGGGGACGCACCAAATGGACCAAGATTGAGTTGGGATGGGGGTTCAAAATAAAAATCAAGGGGAGAGAGATGAAAGTAAGGGAAGCTATTTCTGGCATGCCTGAAATTCACACCTGCTGTGTTGTATGAGTGGCAAGCCAAGGTGCATAAGAATCTACTGGCCAACCAGGATTGTCCAGGGAGACAAGTCAGGGAGGACATCCCAGGTCCACGGAGCCACACATGCAGTGACACTTGGCTCGTGGACCATAAAAATCAGTGGGCTAGAACTTAGAGCATGTGTGGAGCGGTGGAAGTGAGAGTTCAGAGAGGTAAGTGCCATCTTGAAGCATCTTAGAAACCATGTGGATTGGATGGATTTCATCTTGAAGACAAGGGGACTGTCGACACATTTTAATCAAGGAAGTTGCTGGATTGGTACTGAGTTTTAAAAATCTCGTTGGGAGCAATATAGATGGTGGTGGCTTGAGTCAAACTGAGAAAGGGGGCAGAAAACCAGTAAAATGGCAAAGAACTGAAAAGAACAAGGAGAGGGTAAGTGGAAAGAAAAAACGAGAGATTTTCAATAGTAGAATCTCCTGGACATAATTCATGATTGCACTTTTGGGGGTGAGGCAGAGTGACGAGTCAAGGATGATGTCCAGGTTGCGGACTTGGGTGACTGAGTCAATCATGGTGCTATTAACAGAGATAGAGTCATAGGAGGGGAGGCTGTTTGGAGGAGGACATAATGAGTTGAGTTGTAGATATGATGAATTTGATGTGTCACTTAGGATGCTTTTGGCTGCAAATAACAACAATAAAACAAAACCAAAAACCCATACAAACAATGAGAAAATGTGTTATTTAACATAGCTGGAAGCCCCTGTCCCAGTAAGATACAATCAGCTGGTCATTAAGGACCCAGATTCCCTCCATCTCTTGTTGGATTCAACCTACCCCTCGTGGTTGCTGATGGTCGTCACCACTGCAGTATTACAAGGCACAACATCATCTAGAAGAAGAAAAGGAACCGTTTTTCATGTGTCCATTTAAGAGGGAGAATAACCCCTTATTGCTAGACATTCCCAGCTATCTCTCCTGGCAGAATCAGGTCATGCGCCCACTCCTTAAGCAATCACGGACTTTGGTAAAATATCAGGAATGGAATGGTCGTCAGTCCACCATCACCACCTCTACTAGGTGACTGTGGCACATGCAAATGGAGAAATCTTGGGAACAGCTGGCAACTTGGAGCACAGGACAGATTTTGGCTGTATTTTGAAGCTATCATAGAGGGGCTATGAGAGGAAGGCTGTAGATGAACCTCTACAGGGACGGGGCAGACAGAAGAAACAGGGGCCAAACACAGAGCTCCGGGGAACACGCCTATTTAGGGGGCTACCTGGGGAAGATAAATGGCAGTGTGGTCGTTGAGAATTTGACTCTGGATTCAAACAAACCTAGATGGGAATTCCAGTCCAGCTACTTATCAGCTATGTGACCTGGGGTGAAGATTGCTTCATCGCTCAGAGCCTTACTTTCCTTGTCTGTAAAGTGGAACCACTAAGTCCTACCTCCCAGGGTTGCTGTGAGGAGCTGACAAGAAAATGCACACAGAGCCTGCATGACCTCAGCCCACGGCAGCTGCTGGTAGCCGTTGGTGGAAAAGAAAACAGCCTAGAGAGGGTCTGAGAGGGAGTGACGGGGAAATCTGGAGTATAACCAGGATGGGATGGTGTCATTGAAGGCTCAGGGTGAGAGGATTTCAAGGAGGAAAGAGTGGGCAATTATGTCATCTGCTGAAGAGAGGTCGGGTCAGAAGTGGACTGAAAAATGCCCTTTGGATTTAGCAATTAGAAGGTCACTCGTACCCTTGACAAGAGCACTTCGAATGGAGTGCTGGGGGTGGAAGCCAGGAAGCAGGGGGTCAGCAGTCAAGACCAGAATTCAAGTTGTCTGACTGCCAACATCAGCACCCTTTCCGCTATGCCAGGAGCTGCTTCGTTCTGAAAATTCCCGTTTTTTAAGTCTTGCCTCAAAAATACTCATTCAGAGAGCAGTAAACGGTAGGATTCCACAATCTGCGAATGAAACGGCCTCTCTTCATCTTTTTTTATTCTTTTGTGGATGAAGCGAAGGTGGTTGTTTCCTTTCATTAGAAATATGTTGCATCCTTTTGGAGGGTTTGTGTTTACATTACCATTTTATTGCTATATGGTTCTTTTTTATAAAACATATTTTGCAACTGTAAAAACAAACAAACAAACAAACCCCAAACAACATATGTGCTTTGCATTAAATTCAAAAAGTTCAAACCCCTCTCACTCGGCACATTTTTGAGGCAAAGTGTGGGACTTGGAAAACCCTAGAAGAACCATGCGATTTGGCAAGTCCTCCATTAATAAATGATAGCAGTTGCTTTTGAGACTGATTTGGTCACACGGATCATGTTTGTCAGGGCTGTCATTTAAAGCCTAATATTTTTCCCATTGCAGAATGGCTCCAAGTAATCCAAATGAGGGCAGCGGCTAAGCACGGTCAATTTCATGACCTCCTTCCTGCTACCCACCTCCCCCTCCTGGCTATTTCAACTCCCCAGTGGATGATCCCTCATCCCTAGCAACAACTGCAGCTGCTACTGTTTCTTGACTCTAGCAAGGAAAATGGGCTCGGGGCCAAGTCTACTGTCCAGGGCTCCCCGTGGAAGATGCTAGAAGAACACTGCACACTCTCTCATCATCAGTGACCCAAGTTCATCACCTCTGCTGAACATCTGGATTGCTACACAGTGAGTTCAAAGGTCCAGCGTGTGGGTCTGCACCTGGCCTGGCTGTTTAAACGGAGCTGACCTCAAACCAAACACCGGGCCTCCGTGCTGTTATTTATGCGGAGGATTGGGTGCCAAATATAAATATTAACTTCGGCATCTTCTCCCTACAGGCCTTTGCGACTAAAAAATGCATATTAACCGTCTACTGTGCAGAAAAAGCTACCCAACTCTTCTCTGACTCCTGATCTCTTTTCCCAAGCAGGCTGCTCTCCTTCTTGACCACCGCTTTGTTCACTTGAATAATACAAGGCTCGTTTCCACCGTGGAGCCCACTGTGGCCTCTTGCATTTCAAGTCATCAGGGATGGGCATGCTGCAGAGGTGGTCTTTCCCATCCCATCTCCCAGCGGGAGAGGCTGTGAGTGACCACCATGTTATTAAGACCTCTCAGAATTCATTGCCAGGGCTGGGAGCACAGTCAGGGGAGAGCAGGGCAAAAAGGGGCCTTGAAGTGGAAGTCGGTTCTTAATTCTCAGCAGCTCTGAGACCGTCCTCCTCTTTGAAGTCAGCTGAGGAGGATGGATGAGGTGTGTATGGAGGGGTATGGAGGGTGCATGGAGGGTGTGGCTGAGAGCAGCCGGGGGCAGAACAGGTGTAGCAGTTTAAGGAAAAGGGAGACCATGCGATCCCTGGAAACAGGAATGGACCTAGTTTTCCTGTTTCTAGAAAAAGGCCTGAAGAGAGAGAGCACGCTTTAATTTCTACCAACATTTCTTAACAAGTTGGTTGTAATTATCATTCAGTGGAATAAGTGCTGGAGGACAGGGGCATGCACAAAATCTTACAGGGTAAAGAGAAGAAAAGATTCTAACGTTCACTCGGATACTTAAAAGTTTCACAGGGGAACGAGTGTTTGAATGGGATCCTTCGGTCGTTCCTTCACTCAGCAGATATTTATGAGCCCTACTGTGTGCTAGCACCATACGGGGCACTAGGCAGAGGACAAGCAAGGTTGCTCCCATCATGGAGCCGTCTCTTTCATGAAGCTACACTGCATGCCTATTGGGTGCCAGGCCCTGGGAGATGCCCTCTTGGAGATAACAGTCGGTTGAAACAGATGAGACAGTCAGACGAGTCATTTTAAAAACGCGCCATGGGTGTTATGATTGGGGAAGAACAGGGAGCTATGGGGTGATAAGAAGGGAACTCAGTCTAGCTCAGTGGTTCTCAACGGGGGTGGTGGGACGATTTTGTCCCCCAGAGAATATTCTGTAGTCTCTGGCCATGTTTTCCTTGCCGCAGCTGTGGGGGAGGGGAGCTCCTGGCCTCTAGCAGGCAGAGGCCATGGGTGCTGTTAAACACCCTGCAATGCCCAGGACAGCCCCACAGCAACGAGCGATCCAGCCCTAAATGTCAACAGTGCCGAGGATGAGAAACCCTGGTTTAGTCCTAGGCTCAGGGCATGCTTTGGGGAAGAAGTGCAGTTTGATGTGAGAACCAGAGGATGCTAGGCGTTCAGAATGCTGGGGAATGGGGGTGTGGCACCTAATCAGAGGACACGGCAGAGGGAAAGAGGAGTCCCCGGGAGGTCGAGCTGAGGATGCAGGGGAGGTGGAGGGGAGACGGTAGGAGACGACACACAAAATCCAGTCTGTTCCCAGAGTGACTAGAGGCCTTCTATGCCATGTTTTAAAGTGTGAACTTTATTTGGAGGGCATGATGGGCTGATACAGTCTCCCCACCCATCCACCTCTCACACACACATTTATCCGCTTGGAAAATTTCAAATCCAACAATCTGATTCAATTTGCTTTTAGAAAATCCACTCTAACAGCAATGCAGATGATTGGGAAGGGAAGAGATGCGAGGTGCATGAGAGGCTTTTGCGATACAGAGATGACGAACAGAGGCCATGGCCGTGAACACGAGGAAGCTGCCACAGACTCCTGAGAATACAGACATTCTTATACTTGGTGGTGATTAACTGGATGTTGGGAGAGAAGGAAATGCTGAGGATGACTCTGAGGTTTCCAGCTGAGGGCTAGTGTGAGTGGCGAGGTGTGTCATAGAGGACAAGTAATTTGTAGGGGACATAGTTCAGTTTAGAAATAATGGTGTCTACAGTCCTGAAGGGACGTCCAAGTAGGCACGTTCTGTGCACAGAGAGATAGGTGGATCTGATGCTGAGGAAAGACCTGCACGGGAGACACAGATGTGGGGATCACTCGGGCCCGTGGAGGCTTAGAAGTGGAGAAAGCATTCAGGGAAAGCTCCTAGTGAGAGATGAGAAGGAAAAGGCAAAGGGCAGAGTGTCGGGGTTCATCCATGGTTGAAGGGCAGAAAGAGAAGGGAAAATAGAGGGACCAGAGAAGTAGAAAGAACAGTGACATCTGCCAAGGAAGGGGCTCACTTTAAGAATAAGAAAGTGGTCAAGCTGTCCAATGGATCAGGGGTTCAGCAAGATGTGAAATTAGATGAAGCTGTTGGACACATCAATCAAGAGGTCATTGGTGACCTTTTCAAGAGCAGTTTCACTATAATGGTGAGTGTGGAATTTATTTAAAGACACTTGATTATCCAAATATAGAGGAAGAAAATGGGAATTGAATGTCTTTATATCTGGGCAGAATTTATATAGCAGTCATTTTCCAGACTTGGCAAACAGAAAAGGAGGGTATCAATTAAGCAGCAGAAAATCAGATTCACAATAGGCCAAATCATAAGAACAGTTATTGTATACTAAAATAGAAATTTGGAGGCAAGCATCCCCAGAGTCAGCCTGGCAGCTTAGCAATGTCATTAAGAAGCTGGCCTCTTTCTATTTTTCTGCTCTGTCATCCTCATGCTTATAACCACGTGGTTACAAAATGGCAGCTGTAGCTCCAAGCATCACATTCTCACCTGACAGTACCTAAAGCAGGAAGGAAGACAGCAGGGGCCAAAATGAGGCTCACCCCACACTGCTCTCTCCTTTTATTGGGAGACTTTCCCTTATATCTCATTGGAAACTCAATCCCATGCCTTCTCCTAGACCGATTAAGATAAAGGCAAAGGGGACAGCCATAAATGGCTTACACCAATTATGATTTCTCTCCTGGGGCCAGGCACATGGTACATGGCTGCCTGAACAGATTGGTGTTCTATACACAAGAAAGAAGGGGGACTGACAGTTGGGGGGGTAACCAGCAGTGTCTGCCATAGGCAAGCATCCTTTCATAGGGTGAGCATGGGCCATGGGGAAGCAACCCAGAGAGCTTACAGAATGGGACAAGCGCTTAGAGAGCTTTGAAAAGAATGATTAAATTTCATAGTTGATATTCACAACAGAGATATGACATCCATCCACCATCTATTTACCAACTTTGGACAGAAGGCTGATTGCTTTGCAGATCATATACTGAGTATCACCAAGATGTAGGTAATAATTACGATGATGCTGGCCATAAAGTACACCTACTGAGTGCTTACTGTGTGCCAGACACTTTACATTCATTATCCCAATTAATCCTCAAAACATAAGTGAGATAGATAGATGCTATTAATATTTCCATGCTATAGAGGAGAAAACTGGGCTATATAGCGGTTCAATAACTTGCCAGAGGTTCCTAGTAGCAGCTAACCAAGGGCTGCCTCATCCCGGCATCCACTGACTGCCTCCTTAGATTAAAAAGAAGTCACTGGGAAGTTTTGTTTTATCCCAGACAGAGAAGCAGTTGTGCATAAGAATGGAAAATTTGCTGCCACGAGCTCTGTCTCTCCACCAGTGCCCTGAGTTTTCACTATTTCATTTTTCCACACAACTTTGCAACTGAAGTACGTCCAATGGACAGCCCATTCCTTCCAGCTTTGCACCCTTGTTGACAAGCTCCCTGGCCTAACATTGCACTTCTGGGGCCTGGAGACTGAGACAGAGAGGCATGCTGACGGCTAAGTGCACGTCATGGTAACCAGAACGTCTTCCTGGTGGAAGTAACGACGCAGACAAGGTTTTGGGCACTAGGATCAAATTCTGAAAGCGTTCACGTGGAGTACAGGGGGACCTCCAACAAAAGACGACAAAAACTGTCTCACGTGTTCAAGTTCTCAACCAGAATTTAGCTTCCCACCTCGAGACGTGAGAAGAACTGGCATTTATGGGTGCTATGTTCTCGGCCCTGTCCTCACTGTTTTACATGCATTATCTCATGGAACCTCACAATGAGGTTATGGAGAAGAAACTTATTATCTCTGTTTTACAGAGGAGGAAAAATGAGGCCTAGAGTGTTGAAGCAGTTTGCTTAAGGTTATACAGCTAGGAAGTGGCAGAGATAAGATCTGAACCCACCCAGATCTGTCCCTTCAGATTGATTGTTTTTTCACCACTATGCGTTACTACCAAGGTAATGCCACGTTTTAAATATCTCCAGGTATTGAATGAGCCTGGTGGAGGGGCAGGAGGAAGGGGATCTTGAAACTCATAATCTCTCTGTTTCTTTAAAATCCTATCTCTGTTCCAAATATATTCCAGTGTGTATATTTCAGGATGAGCACACATGCCTAATTTAAATCATGGCAGCATGTTGGAAAGGCATCTTAACAGTATCTAGAAACAGAAGTAAAGAGGGCATAAATACTATGTAACCCTTTAGCTGTGCCTGTAGTGTCCTGGGGGTTGGGTGGAAGGACTTTGAGATTCCTCAGAAAGAAAGAGCTCTAAGGCAAGCCAGCCTCTCTCGGGGTTAACACTGGCCTGCTCTAAGGCTGGGACCAGTTGTTTTGCTAACTGAGTTTTCAGTTTCTTTCCCCACCATTCCCAAGACCGCTAAGATTACCCACTGTGGCTTGGATTAGGGTTGTGGGTGGAGAGACCAGCTGGAAAGTGTCAAGGAGATGACCCCGCCTTCCCACCAGCATGTGAAAACTCAGTTCTAGGCACCAGTGTCAACCCCTCTCTCCCTTGAGAAAGAATCTGGATTCCTCTTACCAATACAGAGATTAGAGGTATTATCCAGAAATGGCATCATCACAAATCATAATCCAAACCTAAAGCAGGGGGGATCTAAAACAATGTTAAATCCATTCAGGGCTGCCTCTGGACCACAGTGCACCCACACGGTGCCCTAGCATGTGAATTAGAGTAGGGCACCTCTCCCTCCAAGCAATACAGCCAGCCTGGTGCCAGGGTACATGACTTGATGAGTGGAGAGCAGCCTGGATTTTAGCCCTCACTATGCAAAGCACAATAAAAAATGACGGCCCTGATCCAGGTCTTGTCTCGGATTCCCTGGAATGTTTTCCAGTGGTTAAAAGCAGAAAGCTGGGGGACACCTTCTCACCCAGCTTAAAGGGGAAGGAAGAGAATTCTGAGGACTCTTTTCTTGTTGTTGAATTACTTAAATCCTGCAGCTCAGCCTGGAAAGACTCAATTAAGAAGAGTTGTAGGAAAACCTCAGAACCATGAAAGGTGCAAGGCCATGTTCAAAAAGCTTTCAAAACCTGTTAGCACAGAACACCTTTGTTTAGTTCACAAAATTGGCATTGATTCAGCCAACACCTCTCCTTTTAGCTTCATCTCTCAGCCTCATTCACAACTCCTCCTGTCCCAGGAGGAAGGCAAAGACAGTGTTTAAGAGGACAGGGCTATAGATTTAGGTTTAGAATTGACCATACTTCTTTGGAGCTATGTGACCTTGGGCAAGTTACTGAACTTCTCTGAACTCCACTATCCTTATAGGGTTATCATAGCAAATAAATGGGATAATGATGTATAAAGCACTTTGCATTACATTAGGCTCTTGGAAAATGGACAATACATAATAGTTATTATTAACCTAAGCAGTGCTAGAAGAAAGAATGCGGGAGTGCTCAGCCCATCTGACCCTGCTTTTCTTGGCTAAACACCCAGATAGGTTAAGACCAGCATGGTAAGGACTATGAGAAGTACATATGACTGGAAGTTGGCATTAAAAACTTTTTTTTTTTTAACTTACTGAGCATCTTTATATAAGGCACTGAGCTAAGTATGGTGGTGAAGACAAAGATGAGAAAACCCCTCTACCCTTAAAGAGTTTGCAGATTGGGTAAGAAAAGAAGTAGCAAAGAGGCATCTGCTATTACCAGCTCAGAAAAAATTCTGGAGGCATCATTTTCTCCCTGCCCTATCCACCACCTGGAGGAGCCAGGCCTTCATGCCGTGTGACCCCGACTCATCCTGGGTACAGCTGATTGGACCAGAACTAGACACCTGACCGCACCAAGCCAATCAAATTCTCTCCTGGGAATTTAAAATTGAGTGGATCGGAATTCAGACTCAGGATGAAGTTCATCATGATGGTTATGGGTACAGAACTCACAGTGATGTAAACTCAAGGCTAAGAGAATTCTCAGCCTTGCGCACACCAACTAGTAAGCAGAGAATTCCAGAGTAAAGCAATGATGGGAGGCCAGGCGGCTCCAGAAAGAGACAGAGGCAGTAGCCCTTTTGGATTCTTAATGGCTTTTCAGTGCCTTTGAGGCTCAGCTATCCTTTCTTCAATAGGGTTTTGTGAGTCTTCTCTTTCGATAAACCCCTTTTCACCTGAGCAATCAACACCCCCTGGTTCCACAGAAGGGCTAAATGTGTGGGACCCACTGATTAGATATAAAAAGCTGCCAAAGGTCATTCAGATATAGCTCCTTTAATCAAAATAACTGCCTCTTGAAAGCCTGATTAGATTAACTATTTGGATTTAATCCAAACAACTGTTTGGCAATTGATCCCATTTGGATAGATCCAGGAAAACAGGAGGAGAGGGGTCTTACTCAGAGCGCCACAGTGTTATGTGACGGCAGACCATTCGGAAGAGCTCCTTGAAAAACACATACTTCTGGGGAAATAAAATTCCAAAAGCTGTAGATAACAGAAAAGTGCAGTTAAAGCTCTTTCAGGCTCTTTTAGGCCTGCCTTGTGATTTCTAGAGGGGGGCAACTGCTTGCTTTC
Organism: Balaenoptera musculus; assembly: GCF_009873245.2. NCBI lineage: Eukaryota > Metazoa > Chordata > Mammalia > Artiodactyla > Balaenopteridae > Balaenoptera > Balaenoptera musculus. Next base: position 85,778,993 of record NC_045795.1, read on the forward strand.
AGGTCTTGGGCTTGTAGGTATGTACTTATTTTCACGGCTGACTTAAGAGACAGTTTATGCCAGCACCACCCAGCTGTGTAGGAGACAGGAACAGCTGGCCATCAGTCCAAATGCAGTGTCCATCCCAAACATCTTTTTAGAAAGCATAAACAGGGCTTCCCTGGTGGCGCAGTGGTTGAGAGTCTGCCTGCCAATGCAGGGCACACGGGTTCGAGCCCCGGTCCGGGAAGATCCCACATGCCGCGGAGCAACTGGGCCCGTGAGCCACAATTGCTGAGCCTGCGCGTCTGGAGCCTGTGCTCCGCAACAAGAGAGGCTGCCATAGTGAGAGGCCCGCGCGCTGTGATGAAGAGTGGCCCCCACTTGCCGCAACTGGAGAAGGCCCTCGTGCAGAAACGAAGACCCAACACAGCCATAAATAAATTAAATAAATAAATAAATAAATAATTTAAAAAAAAAAAAAAAAAAAAAGAAAGCATAAACACAATTACTTTCATCCAAGCACACTTTCTAAATATTCTGGGCTTGCTAGTACATTAGCAACATTATTTTGCCATGGCTAAAGCCTCTAAAATTTAATTCAGGGAAGTCTATGAAAGGGATATTGCATTTGAGGAATATGTATATTGCCTGTACATCAATTGGCATCTTGGGACGGCTCTGGGGCACAGAGGTCAAAGCTTAGTGATGCATGGAGTTGTTGTCCTAATGGTAAGTATTGATTAGTAGCCTCAGAAACAACCAGCAGGCACTCAGTCTTCCTCCAGCCAGACGCCAGGCTCCCAAAGAAGGAGTGTCTTTCCCAGAGAGCCTTGAAAAACAATGCATGGAACACTCAAGCCTGCAGTACAGAGAGGCACTGAGATAGTGAATGAGTGCTTCAGTGGGATAAGTGGAAAATGATAAATAGCATCGTGAAACATCTGCATAGCTATGATACCTGATAGGAAAGTACTCAAAACCAATAAATATCATATCCATATAATTACATTAGTTTTCTATCGCTGCCCAAATTACCCCAAACTAAGTAACTGAAAATAACACAAATTTATTATCCCACACCTCTGTAAATCCAAAGTCCCAGTTGGCTGGACTGGTTTCTCCGTTCTGGGTTTCACAAGGCCAAAATGAAGGTTTCAGCAGGGCTGCATTCCCTCCTGGAGACATTCTGGATAAACTGCTTCCAAGCTCGTTCAGGTTTTTGGCTGAATTCAGTTCCTGACAGATGTAGGGCTGAGGTACCGCTTCCTTGCTGGCTGTCAGCTGGGAGCTGGTCTTTGCCCCTAGAGGCTGCCCACATTCATTCTCATGCTGGTCACGTTGTCCCCTCCAGCAATGGCGGGGTCCCTCTCACACTTCAAATCTCTCCAACTTCGACTTCTGCCAAATCTCTCCTACCTGCAGCCAGAGGAAGGTCTCTGCTTTTAAGGGTTCATGTGATTCGACTGGGCCCACTGGATCATCCAGGATAATTTCTCTATTTTAAAGTCTGTAACCTTAATTACATCTGCAATGGTCTTTTGCCATGTGTCCTAACATATTCACAGGTTCCAGGGATTAGAATGTGGACATTTCGGGGGTCCTACTATTTGACCTACCACTATATATATATATATATAAAAATATGTGTGTGTGTGTGTGTATATATATATATATATATATATTCTTTCATATCCTGAAAAGCAGAGTTACAGCTGGAGCAACACGGTGGGGTCTGCACTGCAATCTAACTGAGCAAAATGCATTGGATGGTGTATTAGTCACCTATTGCTGCATAACAAATTACCCCCAAATTTAGCAGCTTAAAACAACAAGACTTCATTATCCCACAAATCACATGCAGCTCAGCTGAGTGTCCCTCGGTCTCTCATGAGGTTGCAGTCAAGCTGTTTGCCGGGGCTGCAGTTTCATATGAAGACCTGACTTGGGGGTTAAAGATCCACTTCCAAGTTTATTCACAAGTTGGCAGGCCTCAGAAGATTGACCTCCAAGTTCACCCAGATGGTTGTTGGCAGGCCTCTACTCCCCACCACATGGGTCTCTCCATAGGCTGTCTGAGTGTCTTCCCAACATGGCAGCTGATGATCTGAATGAGACCCAGAGCCAGAGAGTGAGCACACCAAGAGGGAGTGAGAGAGCCTGAAATGGAAGCTGCAATCTATTTTTTTTAAAAACCCATCTTAACCATGTCTAAGGGTGCAGTTCAGTAGTGTCAAGTATATTCACATTGTTGTGCATCAGATCTCCAAAACTTTTTCATCTTGCAAAACTGACACTCTATCCTCATTGAACAGCTCCCCATTTCCTACTCCCCTCAGCCCATGGCAGCCACCGTTCTACTTGAATTTGACTGCTCTAAGGACCTCATAGAAGTAGAACTGACAGTTATTTGGTTTTTGTGACTAGATTATTTCACTTAATCTAGGAGGTCTTCAAGTTCATCCGTGTTGTAGCATGTGATAGGATTTCCTTCTTTTTTAAGGTTGAATAATATTCCAATGTATGTACATACGCCATTTTCTTTATCCATTCGTCTATCAATAGGCATTTGGGTTGCTTCTACCCCTTGGCTATTCTGAATAGTGCAGTTGTGAACATGAGTGTGCAAATATCTCTTCAAGACTCTGCTTCCAATTCTTTTGGATATATACCTAAAAGTGGGATTGCTGGATCAGATAGTACTTCTAGTTTTCATTTTTGAGGACCCTCCATACTGTTTTCCACAGCAGCTACACCAGTGAATATTCCCAACAAAAGTGCATATGGGTTCCAATTTCTCCACATCCTCACCATCCCATGTTATTTTCTCTGTGTGTGTGTGTTGTGTGTGTCTGTTTATAGTGACCATCCTAATAGGTGTGAGGTGATATCTCATTGTGGTTTTGATTTGCATTTCTCTAATGATGTTGCATTTCTCTAGTGATGTTGAGTATCTTTTCATATGCTTATTGGTCATTTGTATATCTTCTTTGGATGGAAGCTACATTCTTTTAGAAACCTAAAATCAGAAACAACATCCCATCATTTCTGTTGTATTCTGTTTCTTGGAAGAGAGTAAATAAGCCCAGTTCACACTCAAGGGGATCAGAACACCAAAAGCAGGGACCACGGGGGCCATGTTAGAGGCTGCTAACCACAGATGGAGTCTCCAGGATCCATGAGGAAGGGCAGCTCAGGCTTGAGCACCAAGGAGCTCTTCCTAAACTTCAATTTTGATAAGAATCATTTGGGGAGTTTATTAAAAAACAGATTCCTAGGTTCCTACCCTGGAGGTACTAAATCAGTGGATTTTGGGTAGGGCCTATGAATCTGTTTTTTTTTTTTTAATAGATTTCCTCTTTTTTTTTTTTTAATTTATTTATTTATGGCTGTGTTGGGTCTTCGTTTCTGTGCGAGGGCTTTCTCTAGTTGCGGCAAGTGGGGGCCACTCTTCATCGCAGTGCGCGGGCCTCTCACTATCGCGGCCTCTCTTGTTGCGGAGCACAGGCTCCAGACGCGCAGGCTCAGTAATTGTGGCTCATGGGCCCAGTTGCTCCGCGGCATGTGGGATCTTCCCAGACCAGGGTTCGAACCCGTGTCCCCTGCATTGGCAGGCAGATTCTCAACCACTGCGCCACCAGGGAAGCCCGGAATCTGGTTTTTTAAGCAAATTTCCAGGGAATTTTTTTTAAGATATAATTCACATGCCATAAAATTCACCCTTTTAAAGTACACAATTCAGTGGTTTTTAATATAGTCACAAATATGTGCAACCATCACCGAGAACATTTCATCACCCGATAAAGAAACCCCTACTCATCAGCAGTCCCACTGCATTCCTCTCTCCCTCCAAACCCCTGACAACCACTGATCAACCTTCTGTCTCTATGTATTTGCCTATTCTGGAAAGTTCACATAAACGAATTATACAGTATATCGCCTTTTGCATCTGGCTTTTTTCACTTTGCATAATGTTTTCAAGGTTCATCCATGTTGTAGCAGGTAGCCATATGCCATTTATTTTTATGGCTGAATAATATTCTATTGTATGGATACACCACATTTTATTGATCCATTCATTCGTTGAAGGACCCAAGAGATGCTTATCAGAAGGGAAGTTTGAGAAAGGCTGCCAACTAAGTTTTACAGGGAGATCAAAAGCAGTTTGGATGTCTCAGATGCTCATAAAAATGCAGATTTCTAGACCCCCTGTAGACCCCGCCCTCTGGCCAGGCCTCAACCGCAGACCAGTTTCCTCTGATATAAGAATTTAACTGAATAGGTGTCATGTCATAGATTCTTAGAGCCGAGAACTTAGGAGCTTATCTTGTTCAATGGCTCCAAACACAGGTGATCATTCAGTCAGCTTTCAGGATTCTTTTAAAACTCCTTCTTTACAACACTTCTCTCCCCGCCCCAAGCTGTCTAGATTCGGTAACTCTAGGATCTTGAAATCTGTGGCTTTACAAAGCTCTCCAGATGTATCTGATGGTCAGCCAGCTTCGATCACCACTGGTCCAACACCCTCATTTTTCAGAGCAGGAAACTGACTCAGTATCAGACAACTGCAGGAAAGAACATTCCCTCGAATTTAGGCCTCCTAAATCCTCATCAATGTTCTTTCAAACCTGCATCGTCAAAATGTCTAATCGTTGGAGTAAGACCACATGGAATTTGAGAATTTGTTTGTTGATGCTGGGGTACAAGTCTGCACACAAACAGACTGTCAGGATTTCACTCAGTCCTTGATGTTGTTATGTTAGCTGGTCGAGGACATGAAATTGTGAAAGAATGAATGATGGATGAAATAAATGGTCACTACCAACTTAATACCCTTTGGAATCAGCAGCCATTAGTATTTCAGTTCCGGCTATACCTCCTGGTGGTTTGATTATCACTAAGATGTAGAAATTAGAAAACCTGAACTTCAGCCATATCATCAATATGGATAAAATGCTCGCTCGCATATATTTACGGTAAACCTGGAAATAACAACTTTCCAGCTCAGTGGTTCTCCAATCTCACTGTGTATTAGAATCACCTGGGAGAGTTTAAAAATAGACCCTTGCCCAGTCCCACCCTCAAGACCTCAAGAAATAGAATCTAGGTCCAGAGCCCAGGGCCATATATTTTTAAATAAAGCTCCCCAAATTATTCCGATGCATGGCCAGGGTTGATAACCACAAGTCTAGCTCCTTGGATGTCTAATAAAATGAAAATAATTTAAAAACTTTAAAGTTTCACATCATATTCCTGAAAAACATTTTCACCCTGAATGGGCTCATGAAGGATCTCATTCTGTGCTCCTACAGCCGAGGAATTATAATCAGTAACATTTGTGCGCTGCTTTATAATTTACTAAGTACTTTCACATACATTTCACCAGCCAGTTATGATTATTAACTGTCTATCATACCTTTTCTGCTAGAAATTTAAGACGGTAGATTCTCCTGCCCATTCTAAAAAGGACCCCATTAATGAGGCTTTTCTTTTTAGAATTTTAAATAAGGCAAAGGAAACAATGTCAGAAACAGAGTAGAAATCTTTTCCACTGGAAAACTGCACTGTATGTAATTACACTGGGACTCGAACATTATGTGTTGAGATTGTGCTAAATTCAGCCTCGGAGGTTCACAGACCCTTGGAGTTAAAGTAATAATGAGAAAGGAACCAGGGGGGAAAAGTGAGTTCTGGACCAGGGCTTTTCAAAGTCTAAATGCATATGAATCAACTGCGGATCTTGTTAAAATGCAGATTCTGTTTCGATAGGTCTCAGGTTGGATTTGAGATTCTCCATTGTTAAAAGGCTCCCAGGTGACACCAATGCTGCTGGTCTACAGATCTCAGTTTGAGTGTAAAGATTCTATCATTAGGGACAGGCAGTTGGAAAGGGGTCAGGAGATCTGTACCCGCACCCCTACCCCCCGTTCTGCCACAAAGTTACCAAGGGACTTTGGGGAGGTCACTTCACCCCTCAAATTCTTAGATTTCTCATCCATAAAATGGGGCTGGGACACTGGTCTCGATCAAAGATGACAAATACTTAACACTTGTGACTGCTTTCCCAGATGCTGTGGAAAGACGGAAGACCCTGGGGGCGGGATGGACACGATTTCCAGTCCTCCCGCCCAGAGAATTCAGGTGGGATCTGCAGGAAGACCCTAGTTAACTGTAAGTTGTCACACCTTGCAAACTGTGACCGAGTAACTTTTTCACATGGATCTGATTGTCAAAGCACTTAGGTTTAGCGAGTCATACTTGGTAGGGGTAAGTTGTGATGGGGAGAGAAGAAACCACAGTGAGAGAGCCTGAAGCACCCAGAGTCCCTTCGACAGGAAACATGCCCAAAGAGAGGGAAGAAGTCCAGAGGCAGGGGAGCCACAGGGCACTTCCTAATGTCCTGGTTCTGGGATTACCATCTGAAACCTTGGTCTTCAGCTTCAGCCCGCAAACCTGGATTTCTGCTAGAGAAGGGACCTCTCCAACCCAACCCAAGCAGAAAAAAGGAGATCCCTATAGGCAGAGCCTGCTCATTTTCTCCTTCAGCCCTGACTGGTCCTGACTGGTGCTGAGAGTGGGCTTCCAGGACTTCCGGGAGGGCCACTCAGTCTCACTGCCTGGAGCTGTGCTCCAGCATCTCCTAATCTCACGAGGAGATGGTTCTATGTCCATGAATAGAGATGCAGTTTAGTGGGAGCTGTGCAGGGGCAAAATTGATCAATGCACTCCTCATGCAAAAGCTTCAGGAGTCGTGTAGGTGGCACTGCTTTCAGATTTTCAAGGTTAAAGGAGATCTTCCCAGAGGGAAAAGTATATATACTCAGACACAGACAGTTTGCCAAGGCACTACGCCAGCAACTCTCACTTTTTTCTCACTGAAGTAGCTCAACACTGAAAATTTAGTGCTGTTGTTCCCATTTCACAGATGAGGAAACTGAGGCTCAGAGAGATCAACAAAACTCCCTCAACTCACACAACTGAAATGTAGATGACACGGCATTTGATTCCTAGGTCATCTGACTCCAAGTCTGCTGCTCATAACGCTGCTTCTCACTACCTCCTAGATGCTGTACTTGGAGGATGGAATCTCCAGAAGCTGAGACTGACTCCATTTCATCAGTCTCACTCATTTTTATTCCACCTCTCTAGCTGAGGACAGACAGGTGCATAATACATTGGAACACTTCTTACAGTTCTTCAAAGAAAAAATGTAGGCCTGCCTCTTCTGTCTCCAGGTGGTGGCCATCTGACTTTGGTGGGTCTGTGTCACAAATAGATGACATAGAGAAGGTGCCTGGGACACTGACTGCCCCCCTTGAGCAGGATCTAGTTCCTAGTAGATACGAACTGTGAATGCCCTTGGCAACTCTCTTGTGTATACCCCCAAACCCTGCGGTCAATTCAGACATGTTTTGAGTACGACAACCTGCCAGACAGAGCGGCAGGTGCTGGGAGGTAGGTACAGGTGAACAAGGCAGATGAGGCACCCTCCTGGGGGCTTGACCTTCTGGTTGGGGGAGGGGCAAGGGGGCGGGTCACAAATAAGACATTTTAAGTGTAAGGAACACGATGAAAGGGGGCCTTGCGGTGCCCTGGGAGCACGTAGGGCCCCAACCTCTCAGCGGGCAGCGTAGAAGGCCAAATGGATGGAATTAAACTGAAACAACCTTCTCCTGCCTGGAGGAACTTGAACCAAACCAGAGGGTGAGCCACTTTGCCGCCCGGAGCCATGGCTGCCCTGCCTCTAGCTTGAAGAAACACTCTCTGCTAAGGTTGTAATAAATCCCCCACCAACTTGGCTAAGTGTTGGTGTGCCAAACCTCCCTGGCCTGGACAGAGAAGTACCAGGCGTGTACACACGTGTGCACAAGCGCGCTCGAGCACGCGCGCGCGCACACACACACACACACACACAGCCCACCGCACTCAAGAGGTCATATTTCACATCCTTCCTCTCCTCAGGCAAAGCCAAGTGGATGGGGTTTCCTTCAGCGTCCGCCCTGGAGATGCCGTAGTAAATGTAATGCATTTTAAAACTGTTTCCTTTGTTCTTAGGGGAATACACTAAGATGTTAACAGTGCTAGATCTGGGTGGTGTTATTATGGGGGAATGTCTTTTCTTCCTTCCTTTTCTAAAAAATCATTTTTTATTTTGTAGCCTTTCCAAATGAGCATGGATCAGCTGTGTAATAAAAAAAATTAAAAATAAAAAGATTTCCTTCACTCCACTACAACTGCTCTCCAGTTCACATTTGTCCTGGAAGATAGGGACACATGTGGTGTCTTTGAGGCTTGGGGGCAGCTGTGTGGTATGACGGCAAGGGCAATGGATTAGGAGCTACAACACACAAGTTCAGTTCCCAGGCTTCTAGAACCTTCTAACTTTGGGACACTGGGCAAGTCACTTTACTTCCATGAGGCTTCATTTTCTCATCTGCAGCATGGAGCAGAAATAGCTCTCAGAAGATGAAATGATGCACAAATGTCAAGTAGGATTATCATTTTCATGTAACTGAAAATTGGCTAATTTCGCATTCATGTAGAAAGAAACAACAAGTGTATCTGTGAATGGTAGCTTAGTCAGTTTCAGTTGGTACCTGGGAGTGGTAGCCAGCCCTGGATGGCCTCGGTGATTCTCACTTACTGGCATTTATGCCCTTGGATTCTCCCCCATTGAGTAGGGCTGACCCGTGTAACCAATAGAATACTGCAGAAATGACAGAGTGTGACTTCTGAGGCTAGGTCATAAAAGACACTGTGACTCTGCCTTCCTCTCTCTTGGATCACTCACTCTGGGGGAAGCCAGCCGCCACATCATGAGGACACACAAGTGTGCTCAGGGGGAGGGCCTTGGAGCAAGGAACTGAGGCCAACTGGCAGCACCAACTTGCCACCCATGTAAGCGAGCCACCTTGGAAGCAGATTCTCCTGCCCCAAACCTTCCGATGATTCCAGCCCAGGGTAACATCCTGACGGCAAACTCTTGAGCAACCCCAAGCCACCGCCACCCAGCTAAGCCACTCCCTATTTCCTGACCCACAGGAACTGTGTGAGAGAATTAAGGGTTTATTGTTACTCTAAGCTACTGAATTGTGGGGTGATCTGTAATCACAGCAGCAAGAGAAACCATCCCTTCAGCTGGCAGCCATCTAGGAAGGTTAGGGACCCGCACGGCTCTGGGAAGAGCAATTCATTCCAGGCCAATTTCATTTCCTTTCGTGATGGAGTGACCTGGCGTGTGAATAGGGGAGGGGTGGGAGAGAGCAGTAAGTGTATTTCTCTGACCTCAGGAGGGCTTTTAATTTGATACCACACGCCATGCTCATCAGCATGCCTGGAGGCAGGGTCTTGGTGGTTCATTGATTTGGCCCCAGGAGAATGGATGCAGGAGCTAATCGAGGACGTGAGGGAGGCAAAGGAATAAAAGATACTGATGCCAATACCAATATCAATACTAATAGTAATACTCTTCACTACTACTCATAGGAGCACTGCTAATACTTGTCACCCGGACACCTCCCCCTTGGAGAGCCCCAGGTTCTTTGGAATTCAGTAATCACCCTTTCCTTTAATAAACTGGGAAAACAGTTTCAACCTCCACAGTAGTGCTTTGACAAGTCTCCTTCAAAACCTCCACAGATTTCCAGAAAGATCTACCTTCTCAGGTCAGTGAGGGCTGCAGCCTTGGTCACTTCTGTTCCCTGGTCCTTAACCATCGTCCACTGCTCTTGAGGCTGCCGCCCCCTGTCCCCCTCTCTGTTACCCCTGGACCACCTCACTTCCTTCACGCCTCCCAAAGCACCACGAACACAAGGCTGGTTCCCAAAAGCTTGTGGATGATGGGAGGGGAGCGACAGTCCTGCAAAGCGCCATCGGTTAAAAGGGCATCTCCAGCAGCCTGGTCCTTGAGTTCCTTGGCTGTCGGGATTTCTCCTGCTCTGCATATGCCCTTGCTGATCACTGCTCTCCCGAGATGCTTTTTATATCGCTCTGGACCCTCTCCTCTCAATCTCTCCCTTCTTCCCTCCCCAGACCCCCCTCACTTCCTTTTCACTGGCTCGCAACCCCCAACTCCAAATTGCCATCACCTTTTTTGCAGACAGGCTACCTCTGCTATGTGTCACTTTTCCCACCAGGGTAATAGAGACATGATAAAACACATGGGCTCTGAGGCCGGAAGAGACGCCCCCCCCCCCCCCCCCCCATTTAACATCTAACTCCCGGCTCTGCCTTATCTTCTCGAATCCTTCCTATCCCTGCTATACAGTTGTCAAAATGGACTTCCAGGGGAACTAAGTTTTGTGCAAGGACCCACGGTGAGCAGGAAGGACCTGGGCCAACTCGCAGGCCTCTCCCAGGCAGGAGAACTGGGTTGGAGACCGCTAGTTGGGGGCACCTGCAGAGGATAAATCAAGCCTGCCTGAAGCTTAGGAGGAAGGTAATGTATGTAGAGTTAGTTCCTAGAGGGCTTATAAATAGGACCATTGCTCATCTGTCCTGAAAAGTTGCAGGGCCGGCTTTCCCAAGGTGAGGGGAGGGGGCAGGGTCACATGTCCTCCTGAGGTCATTTCTAGCTCGATGATTCACGAGACAAAATCCCAGCGTGGGTTCAGCCCCGCTGAATGTACTTTCATTTTGCATTATGATTTGCCACTCGAGCTGATGTGAACCCAAATTGATGTCATTTCCCTCCTAATAAGCTCTTGACCAGAAAACATCTATTTCTCCATCTAACTTGGGAATTTTTTTTTTCACCCAGTTCCTACAAAATCATGTTGCAGTTTACTTCTATATTTCTCTTCTCTTTTAAAGACAGCATTTGTCAGCGTTTCTCCTCTGGTCATAAAAGTAATGTACATGCTCATTGCCAAAGAATCTGGAAAGCACAGAAAGCTGAAGGAAGAAAATAAAAATTATATATAATGTTACACCCAGAGACAAACATTAAAATGGTAGTATGTTTTCTTTGTCTTTTCCCCATGTATATGATAATTTTTTTTAACCATAATTGGATCAAAAGACTTTTTTAAGACTTCTATTTAAGAGTGGGAGGGAAGGATTACACAGGCTGGTTTTAGTGAAAAATGTGTTTTAATAATAGCTACACTTACAGAGTACTGACACCATTCCAAGCACTTTATATGCGTTGCCTTAAGGAACATAAATCCTTTTATGCATTGCCTTGTTCAGTGCTTATAACAAACCATTGAGGAAGATGCTAATACCATCTGTGCCCATTTTACAGATGAGGAAACTGAGGCTCTGAGACCATAACTTGCCCAAGGACAGCTAGTTCACAGCACAGTTGGGATGGACTTGGATGAAAACCTTTTTGCCTCCACAGGCTAGGCTGGGCTTTATAGTGTATACAGTGTTTGCTTCTTTTTAGCAGTAATTGCCACAACTGGAAATGCCACAGTGGAAATACTAGTGTGCTACTCATTTGTTTTTTTATTTTATTGATTTATTCATTGATTGGCTGCATTGGATTTTCATTGTGGTGCACAGGCTTCTCATTGCAGTGGCTTCTCTTGTGGAGTGCGGGCTCTAGGTGCGCAGGCTTCAGTAGTTGTGGCACACAGGCTCAGTAGTTGTGGCTCACGGGCTCTAGAGCACAGGCTCAGTAGTTGTGGCGCACGGGCTTAGTTGCTCTGAGGCATGTGGGATCTTCCCAGATCAGGGCTCGAACCCGTGTCCCCTGCATTGGCAGGAGGATTCTTAACCACTGCTGGCGTGCTACTCATTTAAATGGGAATATTTTAATCGAACCACCACATATTCATGGAACAAAGACCTCGCTCCATTCTGATATTCTGTAGCTCTTTGCTTGTAAAAAATACAGGGAGAAAGAAAATCCAAGGGAAAGGTCAGAAGTTTATTAGCTAGTGCTGCTACAAGCTTGCACACGCTTTCCTACAAGCTGTTGCTATTTTAGTGCTTGATGGCCATCTAACATGTCCCCAGGCACAGGGGCAGCTGACAGATGCCAGGGGTCAGCACAGATGCTGTGAAGTGACTGCTCATTCTTTCCATGTCCATTCATTGAGCACCTACTGCATTTCTCTCAGGCACAGTACTAAGCATGGACTCCAAATGTAAGCTGTATAAAGGCAGCACCCATGGGTTCAGCCTAAGTGATGAAGTGGTCTTCTAATTAACACACACACACACACACATACACAGACTCAGGAAATGAAATGTTATTTCAAAATAATAACTCAAACTGTTATACTGGTTAAGCAGTATATCTGTTAGGTGCTTTGATTGCAAGCAACAGAAACGGACTCTGGCTGATCTAGGCAAAAAAGAGAATTTCTTGGAAGGATACTGGAGAGTACACTAGAGCAAAGGGAAGGCTAAAGACTCAGGCTTGCAGCCATCAGGCACCCAGCAACTCCAGAAGGTTCTTGGCAGCAGAAAATGCTCAAAAATCTCACTTAGCTGCCTCGGCTGGAATGAGAATACTCCAACTGTTCTCTGTTTTGGACCTGAATCCATGATTCAGATTTCCGAGCAGGAGCCCCCACTGGCCTCGCTGGCGGTCGTGTGCTGGGAAGGGACGGTACCTGGCTCACCATTCAATCAGAGGACATTGGAGAGCTATTAGCTGAGGAATAGAGTCAGCTGACAAACAACAAATGTCCTTGCATTTCTTGAGAATGAAGAGAGCTAAATACAGAGGCTGTGATAACGCTTATTAAAAAAAAAAACAAAAAAAACAAAAAACCCTTCCTCTTCTATCCCTTTCTCTCACATGCAGAAGCTGCTCCACAGAATTTCTCTCTCCAGTGCTGTGCAAACCTCCCAGCTATCCACTCCTTCACACCCTTGCTGTGCATGTGGTCTGAACACCAGCAGCATCTGTTTCACCTGGAAGCTTGTCAGAGATGCAGAGTCTCAGGCTCCGGCCCAGACCAACTGAATCAGAGTCTGCAGTTTAACCAAATCCCCAGGTGGTTCCAATGCAGATGGTTTGAGAATCACTCACTGATACACGTTCCTCTCCCCTCCTCTCTCACTTTCTTTATTAGATGGATCAGTCTAGTCTCTCACCACCCTTCAGCGAGAGGGAGGAGATGAGATGCGTCGTCAACTACAAGGTTGCGACTGGAGGGGTGAGAGAGAAGACATAAGAACATTTGCACGCTAATAATTTCTGTCCTGTAAACAAGGACTAAGCAGACACAGCCTGTGACCTTGGAGAGCTCATGTTCTAGAGGGAGGAGCTGGCCAGCCAGTCCAAATCCTACTGAGGGCTTCCGAGGGGCATGGCACAGTTCTCAGAGCTGAGCTGGCTCTGGCACGTCGGATCTGGTGAGGATCCAAGGGACAAAGGGACAGAATGGGCAATTAAGTGTTATTGGGCTGCTCAGCTACATCTGGAGGGCCAGCGGTCTTTTAGGTGCCCTCCCCAATGCCACGCTGAGGTATAAAACAGTGCCAGGTACTCAAGCTGGCCTGTCTTCCACTCAAAGAGAACAAACAGGGCCCAGAGGAGGGCGCAGAGGGAAGCGCAGAGCCTAGAAAGTGGAAAGTTGCAAATGCAGACTTTTGAAAGCTTTAGAGTTCAGGTACACCACTCTGTTGGCCTCTCATCATACTGGTCTTTGCAACATCCAAATAAAGCTGGCACGAGATTTCCCCCAGAGTGACAGTCTCCTGTGACTCATTTCTCAGGAACTTGGTGGCAGCCGCTTGGCTGAAGGCAGCTGTGAGGAGGAATGTCCAGGCGGGTGGTTTCAGCCATGGGCGGTGGCAGTGGGAGTGACTGGAGCCGGAGGACAGACCGTGGGCGTGGTCACAGCCAGGGGCGTGGCTATAGTGGAGGAGGGGACAGGCTGTGGGCGTGGCTGTCAGCCTCAGTGGCGTCCTTACCTACTGGCTGACTGGCCTCAGCTCAGGGACCGCATGGCAGAACTCGGAATGGTGCCCTTGGTCCCCCAAACAGGTAGAGCTTTAGACAGAGTCCGGGCAGAAACTGAGCCAAAGGTGAGAACAGGCCCTAGGGGCCCTGGGGAAAGATCAGAAAAGAGGTCCCAGTCACACACTTTGGTGTTTTCTGTTGCTGCTGACGGCAGTGAGGTCCGGCATGAGGGTGACCTGAAACGCCTTGAACCCCTTCTGTCTGGAAGGCATCTGGGTTCAGGGAGCCCCAGCTGGCCGCGTCTGAGGCAGAGGGGCATGCGGTGAGGATACCCCTCCCCAGCTCCGCTCACCCTGCTCTCATCATTCAGATCCCTCAAGGCCACGTGAAAGGCCCAACACCATCCCACTTCTTCCTCATCTTCTGTCCCTCAGGCCTCAGTCCACCAAATATTGTCCTCCCTTCCATCAGCCAGAAATAAGCAAAGACACACCCCACGCCAACCCCAATCCCTCAGACCAACGCTGTGAGTTCCCACAGCCCAGCCCTTCCACAAACAGAAACGATCGGAATTCAGTTCGGGCTCAGCCAGAATACTCTGTGATGGAGTCCAACGAGTTAATGGTTGCGAAACGTCTTAGGAAAAGACAGACACTCATGCTCCTGGAAGAGTATGATTTACATTTCTTTGACATTCTCCAGTTTCAAAAGCCACTGACCAATGCCAGTCCTTCTGAGTTTTATTTCTGATACTTGTAGAAAGGCACCTTTCATAAAAAAATAAAAAAGCCTTTTAAACCACGCACTTCGGACGGGAGAACGGAAGATGCAAAAAGGAATAAGGATGAAATAAATATACAAGCAGACTGGCTTGTGAAGTAGCCCCAGCCATAAGTCCATGCCTTTCCAGGACCTTCTCATCAGCACTGATGGCTAAGGGTCACCCAGCACTTAGTTGGCAGCCCTTACTTCCAAGTGCTTTACCTGTATTATTATCTCACGTGATACTTACAGTAACTCTAAACAAGTGCTTTTCAAGCAGGGATTATTTGGCAATATCTGGAGACATTTTTGCTGGTCACAGCTGTGGGGAGGGAAGGGTGCTGACTGGCATCTAGTAGGTAGAGGCCAGGGATGCTGCTTAAACATCCTATGACGCTCAAGACAGCCCCTACAGCAAAGAGTTCCTGGCCCAAAATGTCAATCAATAGTGCTGAAGTTGAAAAACCCTATTCTAAGAGATAAGAACGACCCTTCACGCCATTTTACAGGTGAGGAAACAGAAGTTCAGAGAGGTACTTCAAGAATCTTAGATTTACGATCAAACATACTTAGCAAAAATGAGTGCAAACAAGAGATGGAGAAAAGTTTGCCAATATTTGAAACGAGCTAAGAGTAAAAGGGACACGGAAACCGTTAGCTTTGTGTCTGCCCTGTGATTTTCTGTGTTAGGATAACGTGAATCCGTGGCACCTACTGAACGGACTCGTTGGAATGGTTCATGTGCGGCTTGCGCTGCCCAAGACAGCACAGTGAGGGTAGTGACACAGCTTTCCAAACTCCTCGCTCGCTTCCCCGATTTGCCAACACTCTGTTTTCCGATCTCACAGCCACACTTCTCGTCCTCTTCTCAGTTTGCAGTCTGTGCTTCCACCCTGCTAGGTCCGTTTGTGAGGGCTCAGTCCGGCGGGGACGGACGGAGGCACGTGCTCTGCAGACCCAGCGCCTTCTCACTTTAGACAGACAGCCCGCCTCTACCTGGGGGTGGACAGGGCAGGTGGCCAGCTGCCTGCAGTCTCTCCTTTCTCTCCTGGGCAAAACCTTCTCAGAATCGTCGCAAATGTCAGCTGATGGCTACACAAGGAATGAGGCCAGAAGGAATTAAAAAGAGGCTAAGACTCTTTCTCACAGACTATCATAAAAAAAATGCTCAGGGTATCTGGAATGAAACAGCCAAGTACAAAATTGAATGTACATCGATGATGACTTTTTTAAAACTTTGCACTTTTGCATGTTCCATTTTCTAAATGAGCATGTATGACTTTTATCAGAAACAAATTATTTTAATAAGAATGTTTTTCAAAAAATCCCACATAAGGAATGAAATGAGTGAGGTCCACAAAGGGGCATGAACAAAAATGCTCAGAGCAGCCTTTTTGTGTGTGAGAGCTAAAACGGTCCAAATGAAGTGGAGAAGGGCTAAATAAACTGAGGGTATTTTGCTACAACAGAATACTACATAGCAAGGGAAAAAGAGCAGATTGATGCCACCCGTAGCCACATGGATGGGTGTCAGAGACATAATGTTAAGGAAACTCGACAGAACACAAAAACGTACATGCTGTAGTATTGTATTTAGGTGAAGCTCAAGAACAGAAAAATTCATATGTGGGCATGAGTACTGACCGGGAAGGGGCAGAGAGTGTGGGAGGGGCGGGGAGTAGGGCAGCTCCCTCCCCTTGCTCACCCAGAGCCACCGGGCTGGCCCCTCATCTGCATAAACCACTCAGCAAAACAAAAGCCCTGGAGGTAACAGGAATCTGCTCCTTTAGAAGACAGTCTAGCCACAAGGTAATGGGACTTTAGGGTGCTGCTACCTTGAGGTCTCACCCACCAACCCCAAACCCCTGCTCCCCCATCCACTACCAGAGAAGGTCCCATCAATACCACCGTATCAGGGATCCTATTTCACCAATGTTATGCCTATATATTTTAGGTTCCCACTAGAAACTATTTTCTCTCTTTTTTTTTTTTTATAAATTTATTTATTTATTTTTTGGCTGCGGTGGGTCTTCGTTGCTGCGTGCAGGGGCTACTCGTCATTGCGGTGGCTTCTCTTGTTGTGGAGCACGGGCTCTAGGCATGTAGTCTCAGTAATTGTGGCTGGCGGGCTCTAGAGCGAAGGCGCAGCAGTTGTGGCTCGTGGGCTCAGTAGTTGTGGCACACGGGCTCAGTAGTTGTGGCTCGCGGGCTCTAGAGCGCAGACTCAGTAGTTGTGGCGCATGGGCTTAGTTGCTCCGCGGCATGTGGGATCTTCCTGGACCAGAGCTCGAACCCATGTCTCCTGCATTGGCAGGCGGATTCTTAACCACTGTCCCACCAGGGAAGTCCCTTTCTCTTCTTTTTTTTTTTTTTTTTATTTATTTATTTATTTATTTATTTATTTATTTATTTATTTATTTATGGCTGTGTTGGGTCTTCGTTTCTGTGCGAGGGCTTTCTCTAGTTGCGGCAAGTGGGGGCCACTCTTCATCGCGGTGCGCGGGCCTCTCATTATCGCGGCCTCTCTTGTTGCGGAGCACAGGCTCCAGACGCGCAGGCTCAGTAGTTGTGGCTCACGGGCCCAGTTGCTCCGCGGCATGTGGGATCTTCCCAGACCAGGGCTCGAACCCGTGTCCCCTGCATTGGCAGACAGATTCTCAACCACCGCGCCACCAGGGAAGCCCCCTTTCTCTTCTTTTTTTAAAAAAAATTAAAAAAAAAAATTTTAATTGCAGTATAGTCGATTTATGATGTTGTGTTAATTTCTGTTGTATGGCAAAGTGATTCAGTTATAAATATATATACACATTCTTTTTTTTTTATATTCTTTTCTATTATGGTTTATCATAGGATATTGAATATAGTTCTCTGTGCTATACAGTAGGACCTCATTGTTTATCCTGGAAACTATTTTCTTGCTGCTGCCCAGCACTAGGGCTGAGCCAGGAGGCTTACTGCCCCAGGGAAGGAGAAAGATCTTTTCGAATAAAGAGGCCATTGATCAGCATTAGTCTCTAAGCTGAAGTTCTTGACCTCTGTAGGGGGACAATGGCCTTGAAAGTCAGGCTCTTGGGAGGGGGGCAGGTATTTCTCAATTACTCAGTTCCCTTCTCACCAAAGTCAGGCTGACGGCTCTAAGAAGGGCTTTTCAACCAGAGTGCCTCTGAATGCCCCAGGAGACTTGGTCCCCTCTACTCTCAGAACAGCCTGGCAGGATATGGGTGGCTGGGGACCCCATTAGTCCTCCAGAGCAGCCCTCTGGGGTTCCAGATCCTCTCCAGGACCCGATGGGCTCCACACATTATTTCCTATATGATGTGTGCTAGCACATGAAAAAGCTGGTGAGGTATGGCTCTTAATCACTGTGTTTTGTCACTCCCAGTAATACCCCAAACCTGTTCATGTTACCCTGGGAGGGCAGCGGAAGGAAGAAGAACCTGCAGACCATTGATAAAATCAGATATCTCTAGGGAGAGGAGATTTAGAAACACCCAGAAAATGAGATGGGAGAAGTGTGAGAACAGCAGGGTAAGTGGGTCACATCCAGGCACTGTGCAAGGAAGTCTGCAGGACCTGGGGGTGGGGACCTGTCTCTGGCTTAAAGCCACGTGTCCGTGGGGCCAGCAGCAGTGGTGTGCAGGTGGTGTCAGGAGCGTGTAGAGGAGTCTAAGGAAGACGCCCTGACCCTGTGTGGCCTGTGCAGGGCATGGAGGTGACCTAAGCTCTGCCACGGGCCCGACGTGGGGTCAGGGAGGTGCCACAAGAACTTGGAATCAGCTCTGGCCTGTGATCAGGACCAACAAGCTGCCACAAGCAAAGAATGTAAAGCCCAGGGCAAATAACCTGGACTCTGGGTGCTGGCCAGGGTCTGTCCCGGCCCAGGGAATGCCGTTGTGCAAACTGGAAAAAGCCTCCTTCTGACACACACAGCCCCCGGGCTCATGGCTCATTGGCTAGATTTCAGCCCCTCTGTGGGCACACCTGGGCAAGGCATAAGGCCCACACCTGTGAGAGATGGCTCCAGTGCCAGAACACTGCTACAGAAAGCTAGGAGGAAAAAGAGCCCCTCGGAGGTCCCCGGTGCAGGTAGTGGCTCAGACCAATCATCCTTTAAAGGAGACCCTGATGCTCTGTGACTTCCTACTCATCCCCCATATGCCCAAGTTTTCACCTTAAGAGGTGAGGTGGGAGGGGAGTTTGCAGTGATGGGGGTGGGGAGATGGGGCTAGGAATTCTGGCTGTACACTCCCTCTGCTCAGCCATGTCATGACTGAAGGTCTCAGAGACTTTAAATTACCAGGCTGGTATAAAATCATATTCCTCCCCTTCACTATCTAGCTGGGTGGAGATATGCAGGGGGAAACATCTATTATATAGAAGTAAACAAGCTTTTTTGGGGGGAGGGGTACATCCAAGCATTGGGCAAGTAAAACTGCAACTCTGCTAAATAATTTTTTCTCTCTCGTATTTCTGGGGAGGTGTCGGCACCTCTTAGAGATGTGGTCACCAAATGTTGTTATTTGCCCTAGAACTGTCCTGGATTTTGCTGATTCCCAGGATCATTATTAATAGCACCCCCTTTCACTGTCAGAAGTGTCTCGGTATAGATGATACACTAGATGATTAATATGCCCCATCGGTAGATGATTATGTGGTCATCTACTAACAAAGACACAACAGATGTCAGGCTTGGCTTTGGCTGTCTTTCCTTCTAGCTCTGGTTAATGCCAAATAAGGAAGACAGGCATGGTGATGGGGCACAGAGAAGGGAGAGACTCCTCTGAGCTGGAGAATCCAGGCAGGAAGAGGAATTTCACCTCAGCCTTGAGGGAGAGAGAATTTGGAAAGGAAAGGAGTAAGCCTTCTAGACAGGAGGGTGAATGTATTAATTACCTTTTGCAGCAGAACACATTACTGTAAAACCCAGCAGCTTAAAACAAAAATAAGTGTTATCTCACACAGTTTCTGTGGGTCAGGAATTTGTGAGTGGCTTAGCTGGAGGTCCTGGCTCAGGATGGGTGTAGTAAAGATATCTGCTGGGGATGTTGTCATCTGAAGACTTGACTGGGGCTGGAAGATGTTTCCACAATGGCTCACTCACGTGCCACTGACAGGAGTTCCTCACCACACGGACCTCACTACAGGGCTGCTTGAGCGTTCTCCCGACATGGCAGCTGGCTTCCCTCAGAGCAAGTGATCCAAGAGAGAGCAGAGGAGAAACTGCCAGGACTTTTATGACTTAGCTTCGGAAGTCAGGCTCCATCATTTCTACAATATCCTATTGATTACATCAGCCAGCCCTATACAGACATGTGAATACCAAGAGGTGGGGATCAGTGTTGGTCATCTTGGAGGCTGGCTACCACCCAGAGTGTGCACTAAGGCACGGAGGCAGAAACAGGGAGTGTGTGCTCGGAAAACTAGTGACTGGGCAGTTGTCTGGAACATTTACTGACTTCCCACTACACTCAACACCAAACAGTCCTCTCCAGCCAAAGTCCAGCCATGCAGTACTGGAGAATATTGATTGCCCGAGTATGTTTGAAGACATGGGGAACTGCAAGCCCTTATCCATTGCTGAACTCTAGAGCAAAGTGCTAAGAAACATTTTACTTTTGCTAGCCTGAAAAATGCACTGTATAGAAAGCACATTGCTGCCTTATATAGGAGTTGACGATTACCCCTTTTTAAAAGCATATTCCAGGGCTTCCCTGGTGGCGCAGTGGTTAAGAATCTGCCTGCTAATGCAGGGGACACGGGTTCAAGCCCTGGTCTGGGAAGATCCCACATGCCGTGGAACAACTGGGCCCGTGAGCCACAACTGCTGAGCCTGCGCGTCTGGAGCTTGTGCTCCGCAACAAGAGAGGCCGCGATAGTGAGAGGCCCGCGCACCGCGATGAAGAGTGGTCCCCGCTTGCCACAACTAGAGAAAGCCCTCGCACAGAAACGAAGACCCAACATAGCCATAAATTAATTAATTAATTAATTAAAAAAAAAAAAGCATATTCCAGGAAAAAAACCACATCATTAAAAAAGAATCTTTGGGGGGCTTCCCTGGTGGCGCAGTGGTTGAGAATCTGCCTGCCAATGCAGGGGACACGGGTTCGAGCCCTGGTCTGGGAAGATCCCACATGCCGTGGAGCAACTGGGCCCGTGAGCCACAACTACTGAGCCTGCGCGTCTGGAGCCTGTGCTCCACAACAAGAGAGGCCACGATAGTGAGAGGCCCGCGCACCGCGATGAAGAGTGGCCCCCGCTTGCCGCAACTAGAGAAAGCCCTCACACGGAAACGAAGACCCAACACAGCCAAAAATAAAAATTAAAAAAATTAAAAAAAAAAGAATGTTTGAAAATTCATTTTTCTTTTTACTTATGGGCATTTTTCTCATTAAAAAAATGATGTACTGCTTGTGTAATTTTTAAAAGATTAAAAAGCATTAAAAAATATACTCTGCACAGAGCTATCATTCTCTTCTAATACCTGACTCCTGTGAAATAAAAGAGAATGAGTTTCCAGGAGTCTGTGCTAAAGAATGAAACATAGCTAAGGTCGGGCCAAGGGGGGATGGCCCTGGTTACTGGCTGCCTGGCTTCCGGCGAGGTCAGCATTTTAGCAGGTTAGGGGAAGGTTTGCGCATTTGGGTTTTGAAGTCACAACTGATATATGTTTTACTCTGTGATCCTGTAATACTAGCCCACTTCTAGATTTTTCTCCATCCTTAGCTAATGTTATGCACCTTATAACCTTGTTTTAAAGTGTTACTGCTTGAAACTGGTCTGAATGTCCTTTTGGAGAACAGTCCTCCCTCACTCCACATCTGTTTATTTAACAATTATTTCTTGGTACCTCCCTAGGGACACCATGACGTACACACAGACACAGCCCTGCCCACATGGACCTTCCATTCTGATGGGCAAGGGAAGGGAATACTGCCTTGAAATTTTACTTACAGAGGATCCACCTCAAGGGAAAGCCTGTTATCTCTATGTCTCTTAGATGGCTTTAGAGTTAACTTGAAACAATACTGGATGGAGATATTAGATTAACATATAAATACTGGAATTCCCTGGCTGTCCAGTGGTTCGGACTCCGAGCTTCCACTGCAGGGGGCAAGGGTTCCATCCCTGGTCGGGGAACTAAGATGCTGCATGCCTCGTGGCACGGCCAAAACAAAAACAAAAACAAATACCTATATAAGTACCATATAAGCCTACCAAGGAGCCAAAGAACCCCAAGAATCATTTATGTCTTATATCTCTCTGTGATTGCCCTCTCTTTTTCTTTTCTCCAGTTCTGTAACAAATATATGATGCCAACTATTTGAGCTATTAGGAATACATCATTTTCTGTGATATATCATAGATCAATGGAATATTACTCCGCCATAAAAAAGAATGAAATAATGCCATTTGCAGCAACATGGATGGACCTAGAGATTATCATACTAAGTGAAGTAACCCGGACAAGACAAATATCATACGATATCACTTATATGTGGAATCTAAAAAATGATACAAATGAACTTATTTACAAAACAGAAACAGACTCACAGACACAGAGAACAAACTTATGGTTACCAAAGGCGAAAGGGAGGGGGAGGGATAAATTAGAAGTTTGGGGTTAGCAGATACAAACTACTATAAAATAGATAAACACCTAGGTCCTACTGTATACCACGGGTAACTATACTCAAGAGCTTGTAATAACCTACCTTGGAAAAGAATCTGAAAAAGTGTATATATATGTATGTATATACATGTATAACTGAATCACTTTGCTGTACACCAGAAACTAACACAACATTGTAAACCAACTATACTTCAATGAAAAAAAAAAAGAATACATCATTTTCCAAGCCCACGTAGGTAGTGAACATTTACTATGTCTCACACACAAGGCTGATGGCCTCACTTCTATTATCTCAATTAAATCACACAACAATCCTACCCATGAGGTAGGTCCTCTTTTTCTTCCCACTTCACTGATGAGGAAACTGCAGCTCTGAGGCAGCGCACACGTTCAAGGTCCCCCAGCTGGTCAATGGTAGAACAGGGACGCAAACCCCTGCGAGTCTGACACTCTCAGCCACCACTGTGCTGCTGCCGGTCCTAACTCTCGGCTTTTAGTTCCTACGGAGTCTATTTTGACATTAGCCAGAACTGAAATTTAGTGGTAGCTCCTATGAACTGAAACAGTGAACTGAGAGGGAAGAAAACAGTTTGAAACCTGTTTCAGACCCTGCAGGACGCAAGAAACGTAGTCAGCGGAAACGAGATGCCAGCTGGATTCATCAAGTCCTCAAATAAGGGGGGGCCGTGTGAACCAACTTAATTGGACGATTATTTCAATTATCTAATTAAGAAAGATTACAGCTGAACAAAGCCAGAGCGGGCCTCCAAGGTGGTAGGAAAAAAAAAAAGTTGATTAGCCGGGTTGGCCCTCGGTGGCATTGGGAGCTAGAAGGGACTCCCCATTGTAGGCCCCGGCCCTTGGGACAATCAGCCCTATGCCCCTCCCCCTCCCCCCCCCCCCCCCCCCCGTTTGAAAGCTGTCTTCCACCTTACTTATTACTTGAGACTCAAGTTGTCAAGGAGCCAAATTTTCTCCTCCCTCCCTTCTTTCCTTCCCTTCCTTCTTCCCTCCATTTCTTTTTTTGTTTGTTTGTTTTTGTTTTAAATTTATTTATTTTATTTATTTATTTTCGGCTGCGTTGAGTCTTTGTTGCTGTGCGTGGGCTTTCTCTAGTTGCGGCGAGCGGGGGCTACTCTTCGTTGCGGTGCACAGGCTTCTCACTGCAGTGGCTTCTCTTGTTGCACGGGCTCTAGGCATGCAGGCTTCAGTAGTTGTGGCACATGGGCTCAGTAGTTGTGGCTCGCGGGCTCTAGAGCACAGGCTCAGTAGTTGTGGTGCATGGGCTTACTTGCTCTGCGGCATGTGGGATCTTACCGGACCAGGGATTGAACCCGTGTCCCCTGCATTGGCAGGCGGATTCTCAACCACTGCGCCACCAGGGAAGTCCCCCTCCGTTTCTTCTTCCTCTCCTCCTTCCTTTTTTACTTCCTATTTATTTTTGTACTAGTTTAGCAAACAAAAGCCAAAAAACAGTGCAGGTTTCCCTCTCCAGTTTAGAACAGGGTTTATAATCTGGTGACCACTACCCACCTACCCACATGTCTGACCCATATACTTAACAGAAAGTTATTCACCAGTATTTCAAAGTCAAGGATTTCACATTAAAGTCCAGATCTCTGGCTTTATTAGAAAAATCAACTCTGACAACACTGGGTCCACCTTCTTAGAGGTCAGATTCAAAATGTTTAATGCCATGTATGACTCCGTGTGGTCCTGCAAAGTGCTGTGTTCACGCAGCCTCCAGATGGGCCATGGGCTCCCCAGCTCCCAGGGGCGCCATCTGTCCTTTTGTCTCCTTGACACTGGGGTGAAGGTCATCTGCCATTTATCATCACACTTGCTTGACCCACTCACAGTAAAGAGGGAAGAGAGTGTTTCATCAGTCTGGCCTTTGCTCTATTATGTTACTGGCCTGGCCCGAGTTGGCTTTGATCTTATGATCCTTGTTTTACAGGGCCCAGGGCTTTTACTCTTTAACAAATATTGGTTGAGGGATTTCATCATGCAACATGGTGGAGCAGAGCTCTTAAGAACTAGGCTATGGAGTCAACAGTTCTGGATTCAAATCCTGCCTCACTCACTCACTAGTTGTGTAACCTTGTTCCATTGCCTAATTTCTTTTCTTCTTTGAAAATATTATTTATTTGTTTATTATTAATTTTTGGCCGCGTCGGGTCTTAGTTGCGGCACGTGGGGTCTTCGTTGAGGCATGTGGGATTGTTTGTTGTGGCACGTGGGTTTCTCTCTAGTTGTGGGGTGCAGGTTTTCTCTCTCTAGTTGTGGTACGCGGGCTCCAGGGCACGTGGGCTCTGTAGTTGTGGCACACAGGCTCTGTAGGTGTGGCGCGCGGGTTCCAGAGCGCATGGGCTCTGTAGTTTGCAGCACGCAGGCTCTCTCGTTGAGGCGCACAAGCTCAGTCGTTGTGGCACGCGGGCTTAGTTGCTCCGTGGCATGTGGGATCTTAGTTCCCTGACAAGGGATCGAACCCACGTCCCCTGCATTGTAAGGATGATTCTTTACCACTGGACCACCAGGGAAGTTCCATCCATTGCCTGATTTCTGAATGAGAAAATTTACAAGTTATCTAAATACCTATATTGTCATAATACCTGCTTCCCTTATAATGTAGTTGTGAGTTTTATGGTGGGGATTCAATGAGAAAACATAATAAAGGACCTAGCACAGTGCCTGGTATATGGTAAGCACCCCAATAAATGACAGTTTAGGGAAAAAGTACCAGCTCTCAACCTTACACATCTACAATCTAACAATAATATATACAATATAACTATGCTCTAAACCCATGTATTTTATTCCCTCTAGTCCTCATGAGATCCCCAGATGGTGAACAGCATTATCCCTTTTTTACAGAAGAGGACACTGTCTATCAGACACTGGATTCTGTCTTTAAAGACCCAAGTGTGATGAGAGAGGATGTGCACATGAAAATATATAAGAGGGTTAAAAGACAAAAGTACTCTACTAACTGGGGGAAAGGAGCAGTAAACTGACATAGGAGACGAGGAGGAAAGATTACTTTTTTTGCTGGGAAATAAATTATAGTAGTTCAGTGCTTCTCAAATTTTAATGTGCATACAAATCACCTGGAGATCTTGGGAAAATTCAGATTCTGATTCAGAGAGTCTGGAGAGGGGCCAAGATTTAGGATTTCAAACAAGGCCTGAGGTGATGCTTTCCTCCTGGTCCATGGACCATGCTTTGAAGAGCAAGTTAGTCCTAAGTTAGCCAAGGTACTGGTAGCCAATCACAGTACCCTATTTCCATCTCCACAGTGACTGGTTCAGTTACAGGCATGGGAACCAAACTTGGCCAATGAGAGTCTTCCCTGGAATTATTCATGCATTTGGGGGAGGGAAGGCCTCTGTTTCTTTTAGGGCCATTAAGGGGAGATGAAGAAACCCTGAGTTGCCTCTAGCCAGGTCAACCTATCCTACACAGAGAAAGTGTCTCTGGTAGGACAGAATGAAGAAGAAGGAAGAAGCCAACAGAGCAATGACGAGAGAAAGAATCCTGATGACATCATTTGAATATGGGGCATCCCTGAAGCCGCTCCATCTCTAGTCTTCCCCAGGACAGGAACAATAATAATTCTTTGTTTTTTTCCCTCACTAGTTGAATTGGATTTTTATCACCTCCCACTCAAAAAGTCTTGAGTCAATATTAGTATTAATTATTAGTATGAATTATCTTGGTGTATTCATTATCTATCAATGCTTAACAATTACCCCAAAGTTAGTAGCTTACAACAATAAACATGCGTTCTCTCCCACAGTTTCTGTGAGTCAGGAATCAGAGAGTAGCTTAGCTCTGTGATTCTAGCCCAGGTTCTCTCATGAGGTTGCAGTCAAGATGTCATCAGGGCTGCAATCTGGAGCTTGACTGGGACTAGACAAGGAGCTCCTACAGTGGCTCCATCATACAGCTGGCAAGTTGGTACTGGTTGTTGGTAGGAGGCCTCTGCTCCTCCCCAGTAGACCTCCCCTAGAGGCCTATTGAGCATCCTTAAAACATGGCAGCTGGATTCAGAGAGACAGAGAGAGAGAGAGAGAGAGAACCAGGAAAAACTGTATTCTTTTTATGACCTAACCTCAGAAGTCACATAGTATCACTTCCTCACATTCCACTCATTAGAAGTAAATCACTATGTTTAGAAGGGGAAGGGAATTACACTCTGCCTTTTGAAAGGAGAAATGTCAAAGAATTTGTGTACTTATTTGTAGCTGTAGTTTTAAACCACCACACCTAGCATGTCACATGGCTGGTAAATTGTAGAACCAAGATCTGGATTCCTGTCTTGACTTTACTACCAATGGACTGCTTGGCCCTGGGCAGGTCATTTCACTTCTCTGAATCTCGGTTTCCTTATTTGCCAAATGAGGAGGTTGGAATAGACCTATTTAGCCTTCAAATCCTACAGATGTTTATACCAAAGACCCTTAAGGCCACGTACATTGTTGCCCTTGCAGGAGCCTAATTATCTTAGCCTTCTGCTGAGCCTCCAATCTCCTGAAAAATGACTCTGGGACATGAGAAACCACGATGTTTTTCAACTGTGAATATAACTTGTCTCATATTGCAACCCTCAACCTCATCAAGCAGGACTTGATTCAACTAGTCACCTCGTTAAACAAATGCGACCACGTATGAGGCCAGAGGAACACGTGTGTTTCAACCAGGGCCATTGGGAACAACTGTCCCCACACTCTTGGTCAAGCTTCAGATGGTGGAGATTTCAGGATGGGATGGAGGATGAGCAGCCACATGACAACCCAGGTGGTAAAATATCTGGAGGGAAGGTGGACCGTAATCTTATTAATCATGATAAAGATAATGCCTTTAAATTGAGCGCTTACTGTTTGCGGTTACTGTGTTAAATGTGCCTTTTATCTCTTTCTTCCCATAACAATCTCATGAAGAAGGTAATATTAGCACCAGTTATGGATGAGGAAATAGAAAGTAAGAAGAATAGGATGAATTGTGCAAATTCAAATAACTAATAAGGGGTGAAAATGGGATTAAACATGGGTCCCCTGGACTTATATGCCCGTGCTCTCTACCACTATACTAAACTCATTATTTCTCGTAGGTGGCCAAATAGACTCTCAAAAAACAAAAGTCTTAAGACTAGGACTGGCTTTATTGCCATTGTCAGTTTCCTTTTTTATCATAAACTTTGATCTTCTACTTTTTTTTTTTTTTTTGCCTCACCTCGTGGCTTGTGGGATCTTACTTCCCCCGAGCAGGGATCGAAACCAGGCCCCCAGGCAGTGAAAGTGCCAAGATCTAACCACTGGACTGCCAGGGAATTCCCAAGGTCTTCTACATTTTAAAGAATGATTCCAATTTAAGAGTTACTCATCATTATAAAACATTCATGAGGTCCCCACAGTGTGATCCTTTATTAGGCAAAGATAATTAAAGAGGCTCAGCCTCAAATGCATCTACATAAAACACTCAATCAAGGGAAGGCCAAGATGGTGCCATGAATTGGGTAGGTGATGCCAAGGCAGTTAAGTGGCTCTGGAAGGGGAAGGAGAATTAATCAGAAAAGTCAAGGCCAGATGGGTAGCCAGGAGGCTTATAGAGAGGAGGCACAGGAGAGGACAATGTTGGCAAATATCATAAAGTCCTGGATCAAAGCTCAGCTGGAGGTTCAAGAGCTAGGTAAGCAGCTGGAACCCCGTGGTACCCAAGTCAGTTGGCACAGGCAACCAGGAGAAGTCAGAGGGCAAACAAGTGCCAGGGGTCAGGGCACACAGAAATCAGGCAGATGATGCCTAGAGATCAGGGGGGCAACAAAATCAAGAACAGGGCAAGGCAGCCAGACAGCACAGGCAAGTAGAGTGCACGTCCACGGACAGGAAGAACCAAGTGGTAAGGATTATGGAGACACAGTTTAGGCGGGAGTGGACAACTTGGTGAATGGACAAAGATAAACTTCCGTTTCCACTAACAGTGGGTTATGTTATTTGGACCAACCCTCCGTCAGGAAACAACTAAACTTGCTGGATAAACTGAGCATCTTGCAAGCACTTAAGAGTTAATTATATAGTAAGACATTATTGAAGGAAAAACAGGAACCCAAAGAGATAAGCAGAGCATGGAAATCACTTTTGAACCAAGGGCATTAGCTGATTCCAACAATCTGAACTTTTGTTTTGATGGCCTTGTGGAATAAGGGAGGAAGAAATCAAAAGGGCAGTCTAATTGGAGAGCCTCTCCATAATAACAGGGACCCCAAAGCCCTGCACCCTTAGGGAAAAGGTGAACCAGAAGTAACCTAGGCCTTGTGTACTGGATTTGCAGCCAGGATTCACAGTGTTTGGTGGTGCAGGCAACCTCAAACCCTTGAATCTGGCTTAAGGGTCCCCAGGCCACTGGCAAATGCAGACACACATTCTCTCTGGAGGAAGGTACATTTATCCTAGACCTCAAATTACTCCTACAAATTGTTTTTCAGGTACAATGAGCAGCATACAATCAAAGATAACCATGAATAAAAAGAAATAAGGCACCATGAATAAGAACAAGCAGAAACAACACCAGCAGAAATAGTCCTGCCAAGACTTTACATATTGGAATTATCAAACAGATTATAAACTAACCACACTTAACATGTTTATGAAAATAAAAGACAAGGTGGAGGATATCTACATGGGCCAGGAAACTCTCAAGTCACCCAGCAGATTTGAAAAAGAATCAAACAGAAATTCTAGTAATAAAAAATACCGAGTTGGGACTTCCATGGTGGTGCAGTGGTGGAGAATCCGCCTGCCAATGCATGGGACACGGGTTCGGGCCCTGGTCGGGGAGGATACCACATGCTGCAGAGCAACTAGGCCTGTGTGCCACAACTACTGAGCCTGCGCTCTAGAGCCCGTGAGGCACAGCTACTGAAGCCCACGCGCCTAGAGCCTGTGCTCCAGAGCAAGAGAAGCCACCGCAATGAGAAGCCCACGCACCACAACAGGGGGTGGTCCCCATTCGCCGCAACTAGAGAAAGCCTGTGCGCAGCAACGAAGACCCAATGCAGCCAGAAATAAATTAAAAAAAAAAAAAATACCGAGCAACATCGAAGAAAAAAAAACTTTATTTTAGACACAAATGTATATTCCATCAAGGAAACTTCTTGGAAACAAGTCTAAGACATAGTAATGGGATGATTTGGGGCTGCAAGAAATAAAGTACCCAACCAAATGTGGCTCAGGTGATAAAGACCATTTACTATCTTACTTATCAAGAAATCCAATGGTTGGGCTGTCCCAGGGTTATTTCTGTAGTGAAACAGTGTCCTGTAGGACCCTGCCTCTTTGCATCTTTCCACGCCACAAACCTTAGTGTGCTGGCTTTGGTTTTAGACTTGTCCCCTTGTGATTGCAAGATGGCTGCAGCAGCTCCAGCCATCATATCTTTATACTACCATATTCAAAAGCAGAAATAAAGGAGGCTTTCTCATGTGCATCTCTCTTTGATCAAGGAGAAAAACCTTTCCTAAAAGCAACTCCACCAGACTTCCCTTCATGTCTAACTGGCCAGGAATAGGTCACATACTCTAGCTGCAAGGCAAGCTGGGAAAGTGAGTTGCATTTTCAGTCTCTAAAGTGGGAGGTGGAATCTGCAGCCAGAGAGAAGAGGGAGGGAATGGCTGCAGGGTCAGTAGCACTGATTCTATGTAGGAACACTCAGAAGGGGACTATGGTGACAGAGAAAGAGGAGGAAGATTCTAAAATTGCAGCAGTCTGCTTTCAGGAGCAATGAACTTCCTTTTCTATACTATTTTCCATCTTTTAGAACCATTGCCACATGTCACCCTCTTTTTTAACCCATTCTCCTAAGATACTAAAGCCCTTTTATCTGTGATGGAAGAGGGTCTTAAAAGCAATTCATCCAATAGTTTACATTAGTTGTCTGTATTACCACTCCCAGAAGAAACACAAGGAGAATGGGAAGGAATGAATACAATGGTGATATTTCAGACAGTGTTGGCTTGATGAGGGGCTAGGGGGCAAGATAAGAAAGTAGGGGCAGTGAGGTTGGGGACACACTATCCATTATACACTCAATGCGCCTGTGAGTTACCTGACTAGCCTGGTAGGATGAATGAACGTGGACTTGGACGCTGAAGCCTGGGTGCCAGTCCCAACTGAGAAGCTGGCTGGCTGGAGAGAAGGCACTGCCTCTCTACTCCATTTTATTCATCTAGCAAACAATAAAGGTTGGCTCTCGACCTTTAAAGTCCCCTCTTGTTCTCCAACAGTCACAAAACCCAAATCAAAATAAAAAAGCAGTAATAGTTACAAAGGAGAATTCAAAAGAAACTGAAACAATGCTGTTGAGACTCCCTCCCCCTCTGTGTACAGATCTGCCTTTCTTTGCGTATTGGCTTTATTTTCTTTCTTCAGCAGGAGAAGGGATGGAGGGAGAGGGTGATGGAGGGCGGACGGAAGAAGGATTCGGAGGCATTGCTACCCAGACCTCCAGACTTCCATCATTTTAGTTCAGCAAAGGGAAGAGAGAGTCTCTCTTCCAGCGTTTATATATAAAATCTTAAGAAAGGACCTTGCCTATTCCTCACACCCATTCTTTATTGGCCAGGCCTGGGCCCTGTTGAGGGAATGGGAGGTGGTGGGTAACGGCTGTTACTATGACTGGCACCTCCACTAGAACCACAAAGAACAGGAGATGCTAAAGGAAAAGAATAAAAAATGTCTGCATAGTATAATTTGCCCCATTTATAATGATAAAGAAATTGAGACCCAGAGAAGTTAAGCAACTTACCCAAGATACACACAGCAGGTAACTGCCACAGCCAGATTCAATACCAGGTTCACCTACCTCTGAGGCCCAGGCTCCTGCCACTGTGCCTCAGTACATCCTTATAATCACAAAACCATTTGCTTTGCTTTACTTTAAATGGCAATTCTTTGTCATCGTTATTTTCTGAACTAGATCAAGAGATAACTTTTATTCATTTGTAGGTCACCGTCTATTACTGGAAAGTTCTTCTCATTAACCAGTAACTGCTCCACAAGGCATGGGAGAGGGCATGGGAGTCACTGAGGAGGTACTGCCAACAGCTTCACTTCAGAGCACGATTTTGCGGGGAGATAGGACAGAGAGGGAAATGGGGGGCTCTCCAACAGAGTCATAATGTTCTTAGGTTCCCATAAAGTGCCCCAGTGGTCCAGGAAATCGAGAAGTGTGATAATGAATGGTGGGTTTTTAACGAAGACACTCCCCCAACCTGACAGATGATTAAAAGGGTTGGGAGCACTTAAGTGTAATGAGTAGAGAATGTCTACTAATTGTGCTGAAGATACAGAACTTACTACCATCACAGGAGATGTCAGGAACAGAGGGGACGTCCTGCCTGCTGCTTGAAACAGCAGCTCAGTAAACAAGCATCCAAGTCCCCCCGACCCCCGCCATTATTTCTGAACATCTATTCAACCCACACCATCTCCAGTCTTGAACGTTGCCCCCCGTGGCGTTCAGTGTTCCAGGCCCCCAGTCAGGACCTCTCGCCTCTGTCAACAAAGTCAGCCTCAGAATGGTCTTTTGTGGTAACAAGTGGCAAAATTCAAGGAAGGAGGAAAGAGTGGTGGCAGAATCGGACTGGCCCCTGTTCTGGAAGGAGAAAGGGAATAGCCCTAGTTTTAGACCATAACAACCTTCAGTGTGTCCACAGTTGAGGTGGGAAAAAGGGGGGTTTTAAAGAGTTTTACTAACCAGATTGCTCCTGCAGCTCTGAATGGACATGGGAAATCTTATCACATCTGAACCAGGAGTGGGAGGATAAGACCTCAAGTAGCCTGAGAATTGTTGGTGTAAGCATGTGGGTGTGCATGTGTGGGTGTGTGCACAGGTGTGTGTATGTGTGGGCGTGCACATGCGTGGGTGTGTACATACACTTGGGTGGTAACGTAATGGAGACCAGACTTGATTTTTTTCAGTAGTAATCAGAGCTATTAATTATTATTTTTAAAATTTTTATTGGGGGTATAGTTGATTTACAATGTTGTGTTAGTTTCTGCTGTACAGCAAAGTGAATCAGTTATACATATACATATATCCACTCTTTTTTAGATTCTTTTCCCACACAGTTCATTAGAGTATTGAATAGAGTTCCCTGTGCTATACAGTAGGTACTTACTAGTTAATCTATTTTATATACAGTAGTGTGGATATGTCAATCCCAATCTCCCAATTTATCCCTCTCCCCGCTTACCCCCTGGTAACTATAAGTTCGTTTTCTATATCTGTAACTCTATTTCTGTTTTGTAGATAAATTCACTTCTACCCTTTTTTTTTAGATTCCACATAGAAGCCATACCATATGATATTTGTCTTTCTCTGACTTACTTACTTAGAGCTATTAATTATTAAGCACTGATCATGGCCAGATATTCCACAGGCAGTGTCTTATTGTCTTATGGAATCCTGTCTTAGTTTGGGTTCCCCCAAAGTAGAGCCTGAGAAAAGGAATGGGGTACTGGAAGTTTCTTTGGGAGGTGATCTCAGGAAGCGAAAGGGAGGGAGTGGGGAGAATGAGACAGGTAAAGGGAGACACATCCGTGTAAGGTGAGTTATTGAGGTCACTCCACCTCTGCAAGCAATGGACAGCTGGATTCCTCCAATCCCTCCCGGGAAGATGCAGATGCGTCCTTGAACTGTCCACCCCAAGGACCAAGGCTGCTGGGGTGTGTATCACCCTGTTCCTGCTGGCTTTGCTTGGAGGTTCCTCCCCAGGACAGGTGCTCAAAGCATCACAGAAGGCCCTGTGCTTCGTGCCCCAAGGAGTGCCTACACCTGTCTGCACAGTGTCCCACCTAAGACAGGCCAGGGACGCCAGGGTGTCCGCGACAGGTCCTCACCACGGGATGAGGAGGAATCGACTGTTAGTCCCATTTTATGCATAAGGGACTGGATCTGCCCAGGGTCTCCCAGCTGGAAAGTGGCAAACCCAGAGCAAGAATCCAGGTCAGGGCTGCCAGCCCTCAACCGTTAACATTTCAGGATGCTCAGGACGTATCTCAAAGAGGAACATTTCCCGAGGGCCCATGACGTGTCAGACAGTGTGACTTCATTGCCCTTGATGACCCATACACACCGTGACCAAACCTGAAGGGACCCCCCCGTGCAGGGATACTGGCCTGGCTTCTCAGGGCCTCCTAACTGGGGGCCTCCAGAGACATCCAGCGTCACCCTTCTTTCTTGGTGTCATTCAAAGTCAAGTCCAAACTTCCAGGGCTGGAATAGAAAACCCGCAGAGCTCCCAGAGCCCACCAGGACAAGCCCGGCTGCCAGAACGGCCCGGAGCTTTTCACTTCACTCAGTCCCCGTGTCACCCACTGTGGAATCCTGTCCACATCCCTGCCCTGTGGGCATCCGGCCTTTGCTCACACATTTCCCTCAAAGAGGAGCTCACTACCCCCAGTCTATTTCCCACAACTCCCACTGTATTTTCCTCAAGGGTTTTCTGTGACAAACTAATCCCCAAAGCTACCCTGGGGGCTAAAAATGATTGGTGGATAAATATGTTGGGAAAAGCTGCTTGTGATAATATTTGCTTAGATATTTAAACCACAATAGCGTATTCCGGGCTCTAAGAAATACAGCCGCTGAGAAACTTCTTTAACTTTGCTTAACTGAGATTTATTTGACTGCAGAACAAGAATCTCCTACCAACATCCCCAGAACCTTGTATATCTTAGAAGTGCTGAGTCACCAAGTTTATCCCGAGGTTAGAATCTCTCTTCCTGAAGGTTCTACCTACTGGCTTCACTGGTAAGATCTGAGGTACAAAGACCAAGCCCGGCCTCTCCACAGATTGGAATAATCAGATCTAACCCTTACTGAGCACGAAGGTGTAACCAGGCACTGCGCTGAGCGCATTTCCGAGGTTACCCCACACCCCTGGTTTAATGGATGAAGAAACAGAGGCTCAGAGGGGTTAAGTGATGTCACACAGCACGACAGTGGCAGAGCTGGAAAGCTAACCCAGCCTTAAAGATGATTTTTTTTTTAAGATTTTTTTTTTTTTGATGTGGACCATTTTTAAAGTCTTTACTGAATTTGTTACAATATTGCTTCTGTTTTATGTTTTTGGTTTTCTGGCCGCGAGGCATGTGGGATCTTGGCTCCCCGACCAGGGATGGTACCTGCACCCCCTGCACTGGACGGCGAAGTCTTAACCACTGGACCACCAGGGTAGTCCCTAAACAGGATATTTAGAAAAATACTTCAAAGAGCATTTGGCACATGGTAAGTGTACAGTAAGTGTTATCTGTGTTGTGTTGTGATTATTATTGTCATTATCTGACTGAAGCCTAAGTACTCTTAACCACTCTGCACCCCTTGCTGGAATCTTCCATTTTCTGGATTAAACATTCCTAACGTTTTCCCATGGTCACATAATGTCTCTTTCCTATTCATTTCTCCACACTGTACAAACCAGGAAGAAGGACTGAGCACTAAGGACGCCTTTTCTAGTTGAAAGCTTTCTTCCATTTGCTGTTTCCACAGATTTTGACCCTCTGTCTAAATCCTCAGAAATGCAATGGTAATGAATCCTTCGAAAAGGTCAGTGAGGGAGAGAGAGCAGAGGGGGCCGGGGAGACGCCATGTGGAGCAGGAGCCTCTCCTAGACCAGGGGTCAGCACGCTACAGCCCACAGGCCAGCTCTGGCCAGTCCACGGGGTTTTGTCAACAAGGTTTTAAACGAGCACAGCTATGCTCATTCATATATGCATTACCTGCGGCTGCTTTTTGGATCGTTAACAGCAGAATTGAGCAGTTGCGAAAGACCTAAAATATTTACTATGTGGCCCATTAGAGAAAAAGGTTGCCAACTGCTCCTCTAGATTGTGGAGAGGAGAAAGGTAGGCTGGGGAGATTTTTGAAGAGCCAGGCGTCTGTCTTTCATTGTTTTCTGGATACGCCCGGAAAAGCCAGCTGAGAGCTGCCGGGGCCCAGACCAGGACACCTTCTAAGAACCTGCAAGTGAGGAAGAAGCCACTCTCTGCTGAAGTTAAACTTCAAATCTATTTACAATGGTTCAGAGCTAAGATAGGCGAAGTCAGCTGTATCATCCATTCCAAGGCCAGATCAGTATGGCTCTCAGTGCATCAAGGTACTGGCCTATCTAAAGAGAGTCAAGGACTTCCCTGGCGGTCCAGTGGTTAAGACTCCACGCTTCCACTGCAGGGGGCACAGGTTCCATCCCTGGTCAGGGAACTAAGATCCCACATGCTGCATGGTGTGGCCAAAAAACCCGTGCTGCAACTCTGATCTAGAAGCAACCTTCTGGGTATGACCTGGCTGCTTCTTGTGCAGTTCTGTCTACAGAGGGGGAGATTCTGCACCCCAGGTCCCCGGATGGGCTTCGGGGTGACCGAGACGCCCCTGGAACTGTGTGTAAGACGCTGTGTGTGTGAGAGGATGCACCTCGTTCTGAGGACAGGGATCTTCATGGTCATCAGCGTCTCAAAGGCCTCCATGAAACAAAAAAGGGCCTTGGTGTTTATCTGTGTGAGCGCTTCGATTAGGGTTTCCGCCCACACCCGTCCCCGACTGAGGGCAGGAACTCTGCTGGCTTCATACGCCACGGTTCCTCTGGCTCTCAGCCCCAGGCTGGCTCCTAGGACATGCTCCTGAAGTATGTGTCACAGCAGAAATGGAAGGAAGGGAAGAATAGAGGCCAGGAGAATGGAGCACGGGAGGAGGGAGGGAGATTGGGGTGAGACATGCAAACCTGAGTGTTCTGGTCCCCGGGATACTCAGAATTTTCATTGTACATTCATAAACCGACCCTCTGGTTTTATACAAGAGTCATATGAGCGTGGTTTACAGGTTTTCCCTGGGGCACGGACCCACTCCTGGTGTGCTGCCTGAAAAGCTCACGGACAGAGCCTGGGCCTGGGCGAATTCACAAGTCACCCCGTGGGGCTCCTTGGAGACAGACTTCTGGCTTTTTTCCCAAGTGGAAGAGGGGGGTTTTAGCTTTCCTGTAATTGCGTTTCTACTGCAACAATGGCATCTGCTCTCTTCCCGCAGTGCTGAGGACATTCCAAATCCAGTGTTCCAGTGCCTAGGCCAGGGCTGGCACCCAGCAGGTTTTCAGCAAATATTTATTGAATAAATGGATGTTGTGCTATCTTGAGTAGCCAATAAGATATAGATTGTACAATTGTTTTTGCTATTGAATCTATAAACATGATTGAATAACCCACAAAGCACTTGCTATAGTCTGCAACTAGAGACTTTCTAAAGTAAAAAGGCTCACAAAAATTCAAAACGACAATCATGGCTAGTTTTGAAGCACAGGATCCATTAACACACACAAGAGCCCAGTCTGACCCCAACATGCCGTCCTGAGGGAAGGGTGTCCCCAGGCTTGCCTGACATGGTCTAGGTGGCAGTGGCTTATAGCCTGGTAGGCAGCAGCCTCCAGCCTTAAAAAAGATCAATTTCAACTTCAGATTTGGTTAAGGATTTCTAGGGGTTTAGGAAAACCTCAGAAAGCTGGAAATGGATGTTCTGTGAGAACACGAGGTGGTCATGTCTGTCTTTGGTGACTTAGGTAGATCTCTATCTTATTTGCTCACTCTCTTTTCCAGTCACACACACACACACACACACACACACGCGCGCGCGCGCGCCTTTATTTCTTCTGGAGAAAAAAATAATACATGTATGGTGATGTATTTGTTATCTATTCTTGTGTAACAAATTACTCCACAATTCAGCAACTTAAAGCAACAACATTTATTATCTCACACAAGTTCTGAAGGTCAGAAATCCAAGAGCAGCTTAGCTGGATGGTTCTGACTCAGGTTCTTGTGAGGTCTTGTGAGGGAGCCAACGGCCAGCTGAGGATGCAGTCTTGGGAAGGCTTAACTAGGGCTGGAGGATCTGCTTCAAACTCACTCATATGGTTGCTGGCTGGCCTCAGTTCCTTGCTGGCTGTAGCTGGAGGCTCTAGTTCCCTGCTACGTGGACTTCTCCATAAGGCTGCTCACACATGGCTGCTTGCTTCCCCAGAGCAGAGCAAGGGACATGGAGGGTGGGAGGAGAGAGAGAGACAGAGAGAGAGAGAAAGGGGGTTGGGGGTGGGTAGAGAGAGAGCAGGAGAGACTAAAGGAGCTTTTTATAGCCTAACTTCAGAAATGACATACCATCACTTCTCCATAAGCCATTGGTCACGCAGAACAAATGTGATACAGTATAGGAGGGAAATATACAAAGGTGTGAATATCAGGAGGTAAGGATCATTGGGTGGCCATCTTCAGGCTGGCTACCACAGGAAGTTTTAAAATATATCCATAAATTCTTTGACATTCTTCTCTTCAAAAGGTGGAAACTCATTTTCTTCCTTTTGAGTTAAGAGCTAGACTGAGCAACTTTCTTGTAACAAACAGAATAGGGTGGAAGTGATGGTGTGACTTCACACAGACAAGGTCATAAACGGCACTGTGGCATCCACCTTTCTCTCTCAGATCACCGTCTCTGGGGAAGGCAACCTCCATGGTGTGAGGACACTCAAGCAGTCCTATGGAGAGACCCACATGAGAAGAACTGAGGCCTCTGGCCAATAGCCAGCACAACTGGCCCACCATATGAATAAGCCATCTTGAAAGTGGATTCCCCAGCCCCAGCCCCTTGGCCAACAACTTGAATGCAATCTCATGAGAGACCCTGAGCCAGAAGCACCCAGCTAAGCTACTCCCGAATTTTTGACCTATAGAAAACGTGAGAAATAATAAAATGTTTATTATTGTTTTAAACTACTAAATTTTGGGTAATTTGTTATGCAGTAATAGATAATCTAACCATTTATTGAATTTCAGGGTTCTTGGTTGCAAACAACAGCATCTACCCTAGTTAGTTTACACAGAGAAGGAATGTATTAAAGGAACTGGGTAGTTCACTAAATTCCTGAACTAAAGGATGAGGCTTGGAGCGACAAAAACAAGACGCCTCTAGTGGGGATCCTTCTGCTGCTATTGCTGGCACAAACCCTGTATACTCCATCAACAGGGTGCTGCCACTAGGACTGCTGCCACTTTGCCTCTGTAAGCTGGACGTCTCCACCACCACCCCTCTGGAAGAATGGATTCCACATGGTACTTACTTCCAAACCAAAGCCTTGTGTAAAGATTAGGTCATATGTCCAGGCAGGCCCTGTTGTGATGGTTAATTTTATGTGTCAACTTGGCTGGGTCACAGTGCCCAGATATTTGGTCAACCATTATTTGAGACGTTTCTGTGACTATGTTTTTGGATGAGATTAACCTCAAATCAGTGAAGTCTGATTAAAGCCAACTGTCTTCCAAAATGTGGGTGGGCCTCATCCAATCAGTTGAAGGCCTTAATAGAACAAAGACTGACCTCCCCCAGGCATGAAGGACTTCTGCCAGCAGATTGTCTTTGGACTTGAACCACAACATCAGCTCCTCTCCAGGTCTCCATAATTGCATGACTCAATTCCTTAAAATAAATCAATCCCCCTCCTCCTCGCCTCCCCCCTCTATTCTGTTGGTTCTGTTTCTCTGGAGAATTCTGGTTAATACAGCTACAAGGTGTATCGGCCTTCTGAGTTACAAGGGAGGCTCAGAAAGTGAGTTTCTGGCTTAGACATATTCAGATGCATAAGATGGGAAATTCTACAAATCCAGGCAAGCTATTCTAGTTGCTAGGTGGCCAAGGAGCCTAACCAATTTCCACTGTACTTATTATTTAAAGAGACAAACATCACAGCAATCTTTTATATCAAGTGAAATTTATCCCTCGATAACCACGTCTCTCCCCAGTCCACAGAGAAAAGCCTAGATGACAGTGTGATGTATATCCCTCAAGCTATTTTTTCTGCATTGTAGACTTTAAATATGTGTTTGGGGCACGCACCTGGTGAGATCCCAGGGAATTCTACTTATATTTAACTCTTTGCTCTACAGACAATAACATCTTTATTCTGTATATACCTCCTTTCTTTAATTACGTGCATTTGTAAATAATGAATGACATTTCCCGCAAGAGATTTTCTAATTTTATCTGTTGATCCAAATTAAAGTCTAACCATAATTCCTTCTCTAGGGAATGATGTTGTATGTCTGTGAATAAAGTTATGAGCATCACAGGCCCTTGGGAGGAAGGCGGTAGTTCTTTCTTGGCTGGAAAAATCCCAGGAAATCTCATTAATTCAGATTCCTTAAGGTTGGAGTCT
This sequence comes from Balaenoptera musculus, assembly GCF_009873245.2. Classification (NCBI taxonomy): domain Eukaryota; kingdom Metazoa; phylum Chordata; class Mammalia; order Artiodactyla; family Balaenopteridae; genus Balaenoptera; species Balaenoptera musculus. The sequence goes on from NC_045795.1 coordinate 85,818,476, forward strand.
GTGATTATTCAACCTTCCCTAGGTTGGAGTTTGCCCTTTCATTTTCTCTGGGTACAGTGATTATATTAAAAAAGCCAGATTACAAGAGGAGGACTGCAGTAGCTATAGCTTCAGAAGGCTTTAGCACACAATTTATTTGGGTCCAAAGGTAATCTGCTACATAGAAGTAATTTTTACTTCTAAGTCAGAAGGAGAAGTGATGAAGACTGTTTCTATCATAGAATCTTTAAGATTTTTCTGATAAGAGTGATAAAGTTTTGTTCCTTGCTTTAAACAACAAACAGCAAAGCTGGAATCCGCAATGGGACCTTGGACTGTACGAAACAGCATTAATCTGGGATCATGCTTCAGGAACAATCCATGGTCTACTGGAAGTATCCAAGAGAAAGGCAATTCCAGAATGACTGCCACAGTTGTCTTCTACAAAGGCTTCTACTAGAGTGCAAGCAAAATCCAAGCACAATGAGAGTATTTATTATGAGTTCCATGAATATTTTAAAACCAGAACAAACACCTGTAATAATGCTAGACAAGTTTCAGAACTTCGAGTGAGATACACTTCCCCTGGCATGAAGGAGAAGAACTTACAAACTATGCATTTTCAATAGAAAGGGCCTCTGTCCTATAATCAACTGAGCTGTTGCTGAGTGACTGGGTCCCAGGTAAAGAAAGTGATCCCCTCAGCTTTTGGGACAACTGGGCAGGTTCTGGGGCTGACAAGAGTGCCCAGGAAATACATTCTGGCTTCATGTGGCCTTGATCCTTCAGTGCGCCATACAGATATTACCATCTTCCAGCTGTCCTCACCTGAGACAGGTAGGGAAGTTCTGCAGGAAAGAGAGCAGGGGTGGCAGTGAGGTCCTCCTTCATGTCACTTTCTTGGCAGTTGCTTTGAGTAATGGCCCTGTGAGGCCTTGGTGTGTGTGCTATGGGCATGAGGTTGAGGACCCAGCCCAAGACCACTCCACAGGCCTTTCTGTCCACACCTTTCCAAATCTGTAGTTTTTTCAATATTAAAAGGTCATGCATGCTTGTCTTTAAATGCAAACATTCCACAAGCTTTTCGTTAAAAAGTGACACCCCTTTCTTCTCATCCCAGAGTGTGAACTGTGTGAAGAGTTGGGTGTGTGTCTTTCTGATCTTGTTCTCCATGCATGGACAAACATTAACTTTTATCTGTTCTATAGCCATCAATCTATGGAGCTATCTAGCTATCATCTATCTATTCGGTCGCCTGCTTATGTATCTAAAATTCACTCAGACCCGCCAGCAGTGAAGGAGTCTCCCATGCCAGGCAGTGATTAGACTAAACTCAGCTGTACATGATAGGATTCTTTCCAGTTGATGAAACCATCTTAAGGAAAACAAAAATTTGTAGGCTCCCTTTGTACAGAAATTTAGGGGTAGGTTTAATTTCCATTATAGCCTGATTCAGGGGCTCAAAGACATCATCAGGACCCTCTTTCTCTCTCTCCCTCCTCCCTTCGTCCCCCATGTTGCCTTCATCCTCAGACTCTCGGGATGGGCAAGATGGCACCAGCAGTTGTGGGGTCCCAAGCTCTTCCAAGTTCAAGGCAGGCAGAAGTATGAAGAGACCTAACGGAAGTCCCATTGCCTCTCTTTGGCTCTGGCCACCCTCCGTAAAAGAGCCCCCCACCTTGCCCCTTGTGTTACTCTTACAACGGATTACCCTGTTTTATTTTGTTTTTAAGCACTTACCGCCAATTGAAATTATGCTGAGTCTCTGTAACTTGTTTATCACCTGTCTGCCTTCGCTAGCAAATAGGCTCCACCACAGCAGCACCCCCACCTGCCTTGACCCTGCTGAATACCCCAGCTTCTCGCAATAAATATTTGTTGAGTGAGGTCCTACTGTAGAGCACAGGGAACTCTGCCCAATGTTATGTGGCAGCCTGGATGGGAGGGGAGTCTGGGGGAGAATGGATACCTGTATATGTATGGCTGAGTTCCTTTGCTGTGTACCTGAAACTATCACCACATTGTTAATCAGCTATACTCCAATATAAAATACAAAGTTAAAAAAAAAAAATTGTTGAGGGAGTTGCTGCAGCCAGGGAAATATCATGTGCTGATTGGCCAGGCTCAAGTCACATGACCCCCCTCCCCCAAACATCTGGAATGAGAGCTGGGGAAAAGATGGTACCGCAGAGGAAAATCAGGGTTTTGTTAGCAGAAGAAAGGTGACTGGAATGGATGGGTTGAGTGGCAAAACCCACTGAGGTCCACTCCATCAGCTAAGCTTACATGTGGATTTCCCAAACGTAAAGACCAAATACTATGGTGCTATATCTGAATACGAGGTTTGCCACTTATTAGCCGAAAGACTTTTTGCAAGTCACTTGGCTTCTCTCAGCCTTGGCTTCCCTCATGAGTAAAATAAGAAAGAGACCTAACACTTCATGCAACGATTAGATATAATATACCTAAAGTGGTCAATAGATGGTAGATTCAGTAAATAGTAGCTTTTACTATTTTTGTGGCCCTGGTTATCCATTCCTAGTAATCTTCTCCTTTTGATATCTTAAACAAAATCCAGTGCAAACTCATTTCAAAAGCCCCAAAATGTGAGGTAATTAGGGGTTGGTTAAGGGCTTCACCACTTTTTTTTTAAAGCAAAGTTATCAGAAAATTTAACACTAGCGTAGCGTCACTGACACTGGAGGCTACCGGCAAACAATGATTTGAAGGAGATCCCTGGCCGGGGTGACTTTTAAAAATATTTAACAACTGGCTCAGCTGGATATTATCCAATCAGAATAATCAGCTGCCTCAGTTTAAAAGGATGCTGGCCTTAAATAGCATGTCCAGCTATCCTAGGAGGCACTAGTGAAGGCAGGTCCAGCCAGAAGTCACTTCTGGGCAAATCCGCCATCAGTGTCTGGTCACACAGCTTCACATCAGAAGTGGTCGCGGCTGTGCTTCATCCCCATCCAGGAAGATCTTCTCCACTCCAGTTCACAACCGACGTGCATCTCGGCATTTGTGATGCCGCGGACGACAGCCATCCAGCCCATCCCCCAGGCTTTCCCACAGTAAACCAGACCCTCGGCCTTTCCAACGTGCCTGCCCTGCTGATCTGACCCTCGAGTCATTCACAGAGGATGGCGCACATGCTCGGTGGCTTGCAGGAGCTGAGACGTGCCCACCAGCTTGGGCCAAGACTCAGTCCTTAAATTCTGTGGGCAATGGCCACAATCCCGGCGGGTTATTGGAAACCTAGTGGATTTTACTGAAATCAAGGTTGTAAAGGCAGCATACCAGGAACGAAAAGTCAGATCACTGGTAATACCACTAATGACAGCTCCAACATTTCCTTTAGAGCCTTTTCTTGGCATTCTTATAAAAATCACTGAACTGGAAGTATCAAGTCTCTGACTTCCCAAGCGGACCTATGCCTGAACCTCCAAACACAGAAAGCAAACTCTCAGTGGCAGCCCAGACTCTCCACATCATCCCTTTAGCAGTAACCACCTCTAAGCATTATGCATCAAGCAGCCTAAAGACTTCTTTCAGTTTCTTGAACATTTTCCTGCTTTCCCGAAATCCATTTTAACTTCTTTGCTTAAGATGTACCCTTATTATGACCAAATTTCATCCACCTGAAATTGGTCAGTTTTTTAAAATTATGGTCACATATACATAGCACAAAATTTTACCATTTAAACACTATTTAAATGTACAGTTTGGTGGCATTAAGTACATTCACATTGTTGTGCAAACCATCACCATCCATCTCTAGAACTTTTTTCCTCTTCTCAAACTGAAACTCTCCACCCATTAAACGATAACTCCGCACCGCTCCCTCCCTCCATCCCCTGGCAATGACCATTCTATTTTGTCTCTATGAATTTGACTATTCTAGGGACCTCACATAAATAGAATCATATACTATTTGCCCTTTTTTGACTGGCTCATTTCATGTAACCACTGTCCTCTAGGCTCACCCATGGTGTAGCTTGTGTCAGAATTTCCTTTGTTTTTGTTTGTTCGTTTGTTTTCTTTTAATTACTTAATTAATTTTGGCTGCATTGGGTCTTCGTTGCTGTGCTTTCTCTAGTTGCGGCGAGCAGGGGCTACTCTCTTTGTTGCAGTGCGTGGGCTTCTCACTGTGGTGGCTTCTCTTGTTGCGGAGCACAGGCTCTAGGCGCACGGGCTTCAGTAGTTGTGGCACGTGGGCTCAGTAGTTGTGGCTCATGGCCTCTAGAGCGCAGGCTCTGTAGTTGTGGCACACGGGCTTAGTTGCTCCGCGGCATGTGGGATCTTCCCGGACCAGGTCTCTAACCCGTGTCCCCTGCATTGGCAGGAGGATTCTTAACCACTTCGCCACCAGGGAAGTCCCTCCTTTGGTTTTAAAGCTAAATAACACTCCATTGTATGTATATGCCACATTTTGTTTATCCATTCATCTGCTGATGGACACTGCAGATGCTGCTTCTACCTTTTTGTTATTGTAAATAATGCTGGTATAGGGACTTCCCTTGTGGTCTGGTGGTAGAGAATCCGCCTTACAATGCAGGGGATGCAGGTCTGATCCCTGGTCAGGGAACTAAGATCCCACATGCCGTGGGGCAACTAATCTCGCGCGCCACAACTAGTGAGCTCGCGTGCCTCAACAAGAGAGTCCGTGTGCTGCAAACTACAGAGCCCGTGTGGCCTGGAGGCCACGCACCCTGCAGCCCATGCACCACAACTAGAGAGAGGAAACCCGCACACCACAACATAAGATCCTGCATGCCGCAACTAAGACCCAACGCAGCCAAAAAAATAAAAATAAAATAAATAAATAATGCTGGTATAATCATGGGTTGTCAGTGTCTAAGGTTATTTTTTCCCCAGAAACTTGTTAACTAGGTTCTACCTTGATTATCAGTTCTTGTATCTATATTAAATGGTTATTACAACGCCCTTCTACTAGGATTTATTATACCTGAGTTTAGATACACTGTGTCAAGTTTATTCTACAATTTAAACCCAATAAGATCCCAGGTGGCCTCTTTCAAATCCTTTTACCCCGTCTCCCTGTCACAGCCAATGTCCGCTTGCAGCTCTTGTCTAATCAGCCCCAGAAAGGCAATCCCCACTTTTACCTGAAAATGGAGCAGGTTTCATTTTGTCAACAGCTGGTTGATAAGAGATAAGAAGGAAGATTTTAGAAATGGGTACCTGGTGGATGATATTCATTTTCTTTTTTATACCCTTTTGTATAGACTACATTGTCTAAAAGGGTCTTGTATTACTTTCCTAATTAAAAAAGAAAACTCTATCTCTCTCTCTCTCTCTATATATATATATTTTAAACTGGTTTTAAAAACAAAGTTGTGCATGAAGAAGTCTCTTTCTAAAATAGAGGTCGGGGACTTCCCCGGCGGTCCAGTGGTTAAGACTTCACCTTCCAATGCAGGGGGTGTGGGTTTGATCCCTGGTCCGGGAGCTAAGATCCCACATGCCTCATGGTCAAAAACCAAAACATAAAATGGAAGCGATATTGTAACAAATTCAATAATGACTTTAAAAATGATCCACATCAAAAAAATCTTAAAAAAATAAAATAGAGGTCAGCAAACTTTTCTGGAAAGGGCCACACGGTAAATATATTAGGTTTTGTGGTCCACAGTCTCTGCTACTACTAGTTAACTCTGTCTTTAGAGCATGAAAGCTGCCACAAGCAACACAGAAACACATGGGTGTGACTCTGTACCAATAAAACTTTATCAACACTAAAATTTGCATTTCTCCAACATGAACATTTTCAATCATTAGTAAAAACCCATTCATAGCTTGAAAGCTGTACAAAAACATTTGTACCACTGATCATAGTTTGCCAACTTCCCTCTAAAAATAGCATAGATGAGATAAAAAGTCCCCTTTCAAATTTTGCATCAATTCCAGTCTTTTCCATGCCTTTTCTCGGTGCTTATTTGTTTATTACATTTTACTATGGAAAGTTTCAGATATACACAAAAGCAGAGAGAAAAGCCTAATAATCCCCATGTATCCATCACTCAAGCTTCAAAGATGATCAACTTGTGTCTAATCATACGTTATCTATAGTGTCACTCACCGCCTCTGTGTTCCCCTGCATTATTTCAAGCACATCCTAACATCATATCTTATCCATAAATATTTTAGAATGCATTTCTAAAAGATAATACTTCATTTAAAAATACCATTATCACATATAAAATAAGTGACAATAGTTTTAGCTTTCAACATGCTAAAGCAGAATTTCAAAAACTCCTTTAAGCAACAAGACATCATCAGTGACATTCAGAAGTTCACGATTACGTAGTGGTTGAAAGTCTAAAACCAGACACCACTTGGCAGCAATGTGGTGTGGGGAAAGGCACTCGCCCTCTCTGTGCCGCAGTTTCCTTATCTGTAAAGGTGAGGATGTCAGAAGTATGTACCTCTTAATGTTGCTGGGAGAATGAGCTGAGTTACGATGCATAATGTGCCTAGGACAGTGCCTGGCACATGGCAAGTATTAGCCAGTGTCAACAGTACTATTAACTTCTTGCTCCTGTTTATATTTTGTTCTCGTTAGGGTTCTTGTTGGAAAGTACAGAAGCAGCCTGGACTCATTCAAGTAAAAGGTGTGTGTGTCGGGGAGTTAGTGTTAGTCTACAGGGATCTTGTAGAAGCCGGAAACCAAGCCCACCAGCCCGTTAGGGATGAAGTGGAAAGTCAGGGTTAGCTGGGGGCTGCACCTCCTTTCTCAGCCTCCTTCTCTCTCCTGAGTCCCTCGACTGGCCACTGCCTTATACCAGGTGTCTGTCTCGTATTTTCCTTGTTCTTCACCCCACCTGACCCACAGTTCCAATCGTCCCTTAGATCCCTCTTAGCTATAGCTTCTCCCACGGAGTGCCAATTGTCTCTGTATCCCTGAAGTGTTCAAATTCTTGAGAAAGAATCAATGGGCTGGTCTTTTATCAGAGGTGACATGACTGCCTTTGCTTTAGAGCTGGGGTAAGGGGCGAAGGTCACAGAGCACATCCAGTGACCATTCTCAGAGACCCTGATGAGCACCTCAATCATGCAGGATAGGCTAGGCTATGCTGAGGTAACAATCCCGAAATCTCAGGGGCTTGAAGCAATAACGGGTTATTTCTTGTTCACAAACATAACCATCAAGGGTTGGCTTGGGGCCTTGCTCCCTCTGGAAGCCAGGCTGCTGAAGCAGCCACGACCTGGAATCACGGTAGAGGGGGAAATAAATCTTTAGAGAGAAACCACACTGGCTCTTAAAGCTTCTGCTTTGAAGTGTCATTTCTGCTCACATGTCATTGGCCAAAGCAAGTCATGCAGCTGTAGGTATCTTCAAGTGGGCAGGAAAGTGCAGTCCTACTGTGTGCCCAGAGGAAAGTGAGCTAAAGTGCTTGTGGACACCCTCACAAGTGCCATAGAGGCAACAATACACAGCTTTCATCTATGTCCTCTTCTTACCATTCCAATCGTGTATATAAAGGCATTCAGAGACACCTACTCCTACTGTCACCTTGAAAGTAGACCATCACTTTCTTCCTGGACTAAAATACCCATTCTAAGGGTAGTTGAGTTTTCTGGTAAAGCAAAAAAACAGCCCTAACTCTACTAACTTGTTCACCCTGGACTCGTTTTTCATCTCTTAAGTCACTGAGATTATTTTATTTGAGAACTTCTCAAGCTGCCTCCCATTTCTCTTAAGATAAACAAGTTGAAATTAGTCAGAATAGTTAGAACAGCCTTTGACCACTGCAGGGTGACTAATTGTGCACCTTTCTGAATTAGCCTGGTGTTTTCTTTGACAACTGTTGTGCTGCCGACTCAAATTCTGTCTGAGGTTCCGGGGAGCCCAGCACTGCTCCCCCATTAGAAATGTTCACTCAGATTTTCCACACCTTCTGAATATTTTCCCCTACAACTCATCCTGTTTTTGATGTACCACCTTTTGACTGTAACTCTTTCAAGTTGTTACCATTTTAATAGTAAGGCAACTGGTCTACCCCTTGAATAAGCCTAAAGCCAGCCCTGAACACTGTTGCTCTTATTAGAAAGTCACACTAGCAGGGCCAAAATTTACACTCTTCAACTCAGATGTGCACAAAATATGATTTAAAAAAAAACCTTCCATTAACTGACCTCATTTAGCTCTAGAGTCCCCATTTCTGCAGAGAGAGAAAATGTAAACTTGACAATTGGAGGTCATTCTGCTTCTCTAGCTTAAAATGGTCTCTTTCAGGTTCAAATTCCCTAAGGGAAGTATTTCTTTCATCTTAAGAGGTTTCCATCCTTTGTACTCTTCCTCCAGATGGCATCTATGAACCATCCAAGTCTCCTTCAACAGTAGAATGGATAAATAAATTGTGATATAATCCTACCGTGGAATTCTACTCAGCAATGGGGAAAAGGTGAACTGTTACTTGCAACAGGATGGATGAACTTCAGAGGCGTAATATTGAATGAAGAAACCCAGACCACAAAAACTATAAACTGTATGATTCTACTTACGTGATGTTCAAAAACTACCCTACGGTGATCAAGCTAAAAAGTGGCTATCTTTGGCGGCAGACGTTGACTGGGAGAAAGCACAGAAGCACCATAGAGGGTGCAGACATGGTCTGTATCCTACTGTGGGCCTTGGGTACATACGTGTGTGTATCCATCAAGCTATATACTCTGTATCCTTCTCTGTGTGTATGCTATATCTCAATAAAACAACAAGAACACAGACGGCATCTGCATATGGGCAAAAGCTTAACTAGCTTTGGGTGGTGGGGAAGGACCAGCTCACCTGTGGAAACTCACTGGCTTCCTGAAGGGGGTCTTTTCCCTCTGGTCAGGGAATGTCCTTCACAAGTATCTGCAGAGGGGTGTTCGGTTCCACCTCTTTTAGGAGACCCACTGCTCAAGTCTCCTCTGCCTTAGCCTCCTATTACGAGCTCCTCATTTCAACCCCAGGCCTCTCTCTGGCTCACTGTTCTCTGTGTATTTCAGCCCCTTCTCCCCTCCAGCTGGGAAATCCCAAGGCCTTAAGAAAAGGGGCCCGATTGCAAGCCCACAGCCCGGGACGCCTCTCTCAGCCTTTCAATTCCACTGACTTGGTACCCACCCCAGTCAGAGTTTTAGGGGAGGGGCTGTGTCTCTGCTCTGCCAAAGAGGGCTTCTAACCTTCCTGTCTGATAGCAACTGCCTGTGACATTTCCTCTCCAGGCCAGCTCCCTGCTGTTTTCTGGGACCATCGTGGGAGATGGGTTACAGGTCAAGAAACTGTCCTGACATTCACAAAAGTCAGGTACGTTGGGAGGCATTTAAAAATATATTATACACATTACTCTTGAATTCTTTCACTCAGAGTCTGATTTCTTTTCATCATGTGACTTGGATGATTCAAATGAATGTGGCTAGAATAGAATCACAGTATTTTAGCAATGAAGCGGTTCTTAATTACCATTCCAGATTCTAAGTGGTACAGTTTCTCTTTGTGTGACCCTGAGCATTGGATACATTGAGCATCCCCGCTCTGTCCCCCCAACACATCATACACAAATGCCACTCATTAATCAGTGTGACCACCGAAAATATCCCATCCTGCACCCACCTCAACACACCCACAGTTCTAAATGCCTGAAGGCAGGGTTTTAGCCTAAATTGTTTATTTTAGAGATAAGAAAAGTGAAGCCTAAAGCAGAAAAATGACTTATCCAAGTCAGTGGCCAAGCAGGGATTAGACCCCGATCTCCTGATTTCCAGTTCCGTTGAGACTTTTATGACATGCCACTAGATTTCAGTTTAGGTTTGAGGAACTGCCAGAGAACTGTTTCTTACCGAATTTCTGCTTTCCTTTCTCGCAGTGGAAGCTGCCCCATCATTTCCTCTTTCCCTCCCTTGACAGCTAGCAGACATTGTGGTTCCAGAGCTCGGTTCCCTCAACGAGACCAGCAATGGGGACAAGTCGGAGAGCCTGCCAGTAGACACACCCAGAGGGGACCTGCCCTGTATATCCACACTCTCCACCCTGACTGGCTTATAAAAATATGTAAACACACAGCCATTCCTTCACACCCTCTACTTTCCACCAAAAATTGATAAAAGAAAGTGTGAACACACCTAGGTCTAATTTATTCTGCTATAGATAGAGAATGCTCAATCCTAATGCATCGTGTCGTTCAGCTACAGAGATGAGGCTGACAGCCTGCAGAGCAAAGTGAGGAGAAGACCCAGCAGGGCTGCTGAGATTAGAGGAGTCGGACCCTTTCATTCATTCATTCATTCTTCATTCCAGTATTTATTGAACATTTACAATGCCTGGGTCCATTCTGGGCACCAAGTAACATACTGGCAAGCACAACTTCCCTTACCTTTGTGATTAGAGTCTATGATGTGAGTCCAAAAGCTGGCTCTGCTGCTTACTAGCTGTGTGAGCTTGGGTGAGTTGCTTAATCTCTCTGAATCTCTAAGTCTTTATTAATAAGATGGAAAAATGGAAATAGAGTGGTGACGATTAAGTGTCAAAAAGTATGGGAAGGGACTAGCCTAGTTCCTGGCACATCATAAGTGCTATGTAAGTGGAAGCTACTTTCATTACTAAAAATTTAACACTCCAAAGGGGAAATCCCTAAATCCCCAAACATTTAATCTGGACCTCAAGTTTTGGCTGAGAACTCTCCATTTCCCCCCAAATCATGTATAATAAACTTACTTTTTCCGAAGTTGTGTAGTTGCATGTTGTAAACCAAAAATATACATACACTATATATATTTATATTTCTGTATCCTAAGGTGAGGACAGCAATAGTTTTTATTTATAGCACACTTTTCAAGGAGTCTTAGGTAAGAAAAGCATGATATGAACCATGAGTTTTTTAATATTCTATTCTCTTCTCTGGGCCTCCCCTCTTGACAGACACGTTACCTTATTTAGCCTCTGCTGCCTGGTCTTGAAACCTCTAAATAGATTGGTTATTTCAGGCTGGCCAAACCCTCGAAATTATTTGCCAGTAGCCTTTTGGAAACGTATCCCGTTACTGTGTGTGAGAGGCCAAAGAGAAGGACTGTGTGTTCGTTCCCAGTCCTCTTCCTTCTAAGCCTCTGCTTCAACTGTGTAGTCCACGGGAGGAACCACAGGCCAAGGAAGGAGCCTGGCTTTGAGGTCACTGCCAAGTGTGCGGCCCTCAGCAAGTGACAAAGCTTTGAGAGCCTCAGTTTCTCCACTGGTAAAGTAGGCGGCATACATTTAACTGGAGAACTATTGGGATAATTCACTAAGTTAATAATTAGAAGAGTGATTCATAAATGACAGGTAACAATAGATAAGACTTCTCATTACAAATCAGGGATTAGCCTAGAAAGCAAAATTCCTGGGAAGGATGCTGGGCTTCACAGTCACATGGAGGTGTGAGGATGTGACATCCCTGGACATTTCTACGTGCCCTTTATATGGAGGGAAGGAGTAGAGAGAAGGCTTCTGCTCAGGGGTGGGAGGAGCCCAGGTTGGAGGGAACACATGACCAGAACTGGCTAGAGTACATCCACCAGGACTGGCTCGTCTCCATCTGGGGCTGGCGGGTTCCTTAAAGCTCATCACAAAGCGACAGGGTTAGGTATGGGTCTAAAAAGATGCTTCTGCCAGCAAAGCTAAACATTTTAGGTGCATCAACGTGATGAATTCAACCTGCAGGCCTTTCCTGCTGTTTTCCAGAAGGCCCAGAAACTGCCTGCACACCCTTATGGCTCTAGATCTCTGTACACTTTGAAAAGACTTTCTTAGCATTTTTCCTTTCAACAATTTCCTTCCTTGACAGTTTACTATGTCCCAGGTGCCAACTTTGGAGATGGGATCCCAGCAGTGAACAGACTAGATTTACCCCTGCCTTCTTGAGCTTGAACTCTTGGGAGGGGACAGGGGAGAGAGCCCATGGTACGTGTGTGGTAAATATGAGGTCACGATAAGCTCTGTAAAAGAATTAGAGCAGGGGACAGCAAGAGTGTCAGGGACACTCTTTGAGTAGGTGGCAATTGAGCAGGGACATGAATGGAGTGAGCCATGCAGAGCTCTGGCAGGAGAATCCAGGCACAGGGAATGGCCATGCAAAGGCCCAGAGGCAGCAGCCGATTATGATTTCCACCCTACACATGATAACAGTGAGGCTCCAGAAAATTAAGTGACTTGCCCAAGGCCACCCATCACATAAAAAGAAGACTCTGATCTTGAACCCAGTTGCTCATCAGTTATTTCAGAGCTCGGAGCACTCATATAACCCAATTATACTAAACCAGTTACAAAGCTGTTTCAGCTTTCCCCCAAACCAAGTGCCATCTATCATTATTTGGATAATCACTATTACCAATGGCTAATATTTACCCAGTGCTTACTACACACCAGGTGCTGTGCATTATGTCCTTTCAGTCCATCAAAAAATCTACAAGCAAGTACTATTAATACTCTCATTTCACAGATGAGGACACTGTGGCTTAGACAGGTTAAATTATTTGTCCAGGGACACACTGCTAGTGAGCAGTGGTGCAGAGATATGAAGCCAAGCGAGCAATCTGACTTTCAACAACCAATAAATGGTTTTTTTTGGAATTCAATGCCCAACAGAAAAAATTCTAGCAATAAATGAAGATATGGTTTCTCTAAACTAGCCCTTTGGAGAAGCACAGGCCTGGGGCTTTCCATTGAGACCAGGCTCCAAGGAACCTTTGTGAGGCCCAGGGTTGGGGCCAAAGTTGACAGCAAGGGAGATAGGAAAGGATAGTGTCCAGAAGGAGTACTGGGTGAGCCAGGCAAACAGCATCACCAAAGCCAACTCACAGGGTTGGGAAGGGAAGTATAACTGGGTACAAGGCTTTGGAAAGGTCCTAGAGACCCCAGGGTGGAGGAAGCTGAGGAGATGGAAAGACAGGCTGGGAAAGAAATGCTGAGAGCTCGGAGTGAGGTGTTCTGAGGGGGCACAGTCTCAGCTGGGGCCGAGGAGAGTCAGGGAGGATGCTGAGTCCCCTGCCATTTACCACCACACGGGTCTCCCCAACATGCTCTTCCCTTCCACTCTCGGAAAGTTATCCTAAACGCCAGCCTCCTTTGGAAGTAGGCTTTCAGAAGTGCAGAAGTAAAGTGATATTTATTTAGGAGCAGTCCAAGAAGCCAAGACAATGAGACACATTTTAAAAGTTCTGGTGAAACCTTTGGGCCCTGAGAGCTTGATAAACAGCAGTAAAGGATGGGGCGTTGAAGTGAGACAGACCTGGGTTTGAAATCCAGTTCTACGGGGGAGCCGTAGGGCCCTGAGCAAGTCACTATTCTCTTAAAGCCTCCATTTACTCACCTGTAAAGTGGAGGTTAAAAGCATTTGCCTTACAGGGTTATTAGGATTACAGTAAATAAGTTATTACATGTGAAACTTTTGGGCTAAAGCAAGCACTCGATAAATGAAAGGTATTATTGTGATGATGATGAAGTAAATTTTAAAAGTTTCTTCAAAACTAAACACACTCTTACCATACAAGCCCGCTATCGTGCTCCTTGGTTATTTCCTCAAATGAGTTGAAAACTGTGGTCTACATGAAAACCTGCACATGGATGTTTACAGCAGCTTTATTTATAACTGCCAAGATTTGGAAGCAACCAAGATGTCCTTCCAGAAGCAAATGGATAAATAAGCTGTGGTACATCCAGAAAATGGACTATTATTCAACACTAAAAAGAAGTGAACTACAAACAATTAAAAGACATGGAGGAACCTCAAATGCATACTACTCAGTGAAAGGAGCCGATCAGAAAAGGTTACATATCATATGATTCCAACTATCTGACATTCTGGAAAAAGCAAAACTATGGAGACAGTAAAAAGATCAGTGGTTGCCAGAGGGTGAGGGTAGGGAGATCACAGGCAGAACACAGAAGATTTTTAGGGCAGTGAAAATACTCTGTAAGATACTCTAGTGATGGATACATGTCCTTATTCTTTTGTCCAAACCCATAGAAAGCGGAAGACCAAGAGTGAGCCCTAATGTAAACTATGGACTTTGGGTGATTATGATGTGTCAATATCAATTGTAACAAATGTACCACTCAGGGAGGGGGGAATGTTAATACTGGGGAAGGCTGTGCATGTGTGCGGCGGTGGTTATGTGAGAACTCTAAGTTTCCACCCAGTTTTGGTGTGAACTTAAAACTGCTCCAAAAAATAAAGTTTATTTGAAAAAAACTCCAAAATAAAATTAAAAATAAAATAAAGTAACCATATAATAATTTCTTAAAAGTGTCTTTCTTCTGCCATCTTCTCCATGCATCCACTTCTAACCACCCTAACCAGATTATTAAAACATATTTCCTTTTTTGGAATTCTCATCGCAACGCAACTTGTCTAGCAATTACCACTTTGGTTACATTAAAATTATTAAGGGATTCACCTTATTTCCTTTACTATAATATTTTGGAAGGTTCTTACAAGGGATGACAGTGTATTACTCAGCTCTCTTGCAGTGCCTTTCCCATGCCTTGCACATGGATGGTGCTTGAAAAAAACATAGTTGTGGAATTTAATCACTAGATTCTAGATTTCCTGCACTGTCTGATAAGGCATTCACTAGTCACAAGTGACTATTTAAACTTGAAATTAATTTAAAAATAAATTTAATAATCAGTTCTTCCACTGTACTGCCCACATGCCAAATTCTAGTAGCTAGTGGCCACCATATTGAAAAGCTCAGATAAAGGGTACGTCCATCATCACAGAAAGTTCTACTGGACAATGCTATTCTGGAACATTCTCGTTCAACTTTCTCATTTAGTCCTTGAATTAAACTTGTGTTTGCAATGCTTATACTTTATTTCTAAATTAAAAAGAAATGTTTTCTTAAAAACTGTTTGAACTGCCCAGATGGTGCTTTCTAAATACCATTTACCACTAAGAGAAACCAGGCTCTGTAGAGAAATGACTGATTCCAGGTCTAGGGCAAGAAATGTAGATAAGCCTGGTCATCTAGTCATATCAAAAAGCAAGGAAGCTATCAGAGACTACTGGGGTCATGTCAACAGGACTCAGGGGTCAACTTACAGAAGCTTCCACTGGCCAACAGTAGGATGGTTTAAGCATCAGTAAGAAGAACCACAAAGGACTGAATCACATTGCATATGTAAAAACTCATGAGTTCATAAACAACAAAATAAAAACAAACCAAAACTCTCCGTCCTTTTGGAAGATGGTAAGGAAACAATTCATCATCCTGAAAACTGGTAAGCAAAAGGGAAAAAATCAAGCATTTATCCTGTCCTTCCTGTAGGAATTGCTCCTCACGGTAACCATAAATAGCTGAGGAGGGAACATTGCCATCTATAGAAGGACTCCAGCTAGCAAACAAAGAAGGAATAAAATAATTCGAATATCACATTTTGCAAACACCTACTGAAACAATGGCTCGAGCAAATGATCATCAACATCTGCTAATGTCACAGAGAGACAGTCAGGCAGGATGGGCCTCCTGCTGTAGGAACGTGCACCAGTGAAGCCAAATCTAACCTGAATGAGACCAAGCCTCAAGATCTAGCAATCAATCATCAGGAAATGCAGGGGAGGAGGAACATATTAAATGACACCAGTGGGATGAAGCCAGTAAATCCAGACCTTGGGGAACTTTATGATGTAAATGGGGGGAAAAGTAGATGAAGTGGGAACCTGTAGATTAAAAGAAACTTAGACACAATATTGTAAACCTACACTTCAATAAAAATAAATTTAAAAAAAAGAAACAGAGGGATCTGACATAGTAAGCAAATACAGCAAGCAGCCCTTGTTTGGATCCTGATATCAACAAATCAATTGTAAAAGGATGGGGGAGGGGAACTGGAGAAAGTTAAACACTGAGGGCATATTTGGTTATATTAAGGAATTACTCTTGATTGATTGATTGATTGATGGCTGTGTTGGGTCTTCTTTGCTGCGCACGGGCTTTCTCTAGTTGCAGCGAGCAGGGGCTACTCTTCATTGCGGTGCGTGGGCTTCTCATTGCAGTGGCTTCTCTTGTCGCGGAGCACGCGCTCTAGACGGACGGGCTTCAGTTGTTGTGGTTCACGCACTCTAGAGCGCAGGCTCAGTAGTTGTGGCGCACGGGCTTAGTTGCTCCGCGGCATGTGGGATCTTCCTGGGCCAGGGCTTGAACCCGTGTCCCCTACATTGGCAGGCGGATTCTTAACCACTGGGCCACCAGGGAAGTCCCTACTGGGGCCTGCCTATTGATTTTTAAACTGCGATTATGTATTCTGGTTATGTCTTTTGTAAAAAAGTTCTTATCTTTTAGAGAAACATACTGAAATTTATAGATGAAATGATACAGTGCCAGGATTTACTCAAAATAATCCAGGGGTAAGTCAGGAAGTGGGTGAGGGGTGCAGGTAAGATTGGCCAGGACTTGGTGATTGCTGTAGCTGGGTCTATTATTTACATGTTCAATTTTTCATAATAAAAATGTTCATCTCTCTGATTCAGTCTCTGTCTTCCCCAGCTCCATCCTATGCTCTTTTAAAATAAATTCTCCATGTCAGCAGTTTTCTGGTCTAATTTTGACAAGTAGAGGGGCTTAGGCATGAATGTTCTGAGGGGAAAACCAGTCTTTGAAAATATCCCAGGGCTGTTTCATTAGAAATCTTAGCAGCAAGTTTTCCCCAAATGTCAACGGGTCTTACAAAGCTTTACTATCTGCTGAGGTTTTCTCCTTTCCAGGCTATTCTAATCCACTAAACAGATTGTCATTCAAGTAATATGCAAATTGCACTATTCTGAAAATTTAAAGGTCAGCTAGAGGGGTTTTGAGGGGCAGGGGGAAGCAGCTCTCTCCCTCTTTCCTTTTCCTCCCCTCCCCTATCTCCTCCTCCTCCTTTTGCAAAAGGTAGAGAAACTCCTCTTTCAATGAATGAGTAACTGAAGCTACCCCTGGGACCTCTCTTTTTGACCTCCTCCCCCTTCACCTCCCTTGATGAGTCAGGAACAAGAGCTAGAAGCTCAAACCTCCAGCTGGAAGGAGGCATCTCACATTGGCATCAAACTCCTGGGCACAGGTGAGCACTGTTTTCTAAGGATGGGTCTTTCAAAGGGGTTAAAAGCTCTCCGTGGCCTGGGACTAGTTTCTATCTTCACATTTCCTTTCCGGAAACCTGACCACCTCTTTTGATTCCTACTCAGCAAATTACAGTCACATTGCAGACCTATGCCTGTGATTATTCCCAATGAGTCGGCTGGGGGTTTGGACGTTCTGGCCCTCTTCAATTTCACAGTTGCCGACGGTCTCGTGGTCTCTCTTAAGGACGGGGTGGCAGCCTGCTTGTTGTCCCCCCTAATCTAGCCTTTCCTCCTTTCCGTGTAAAAAGACTTCCCAGGGGAACACTACACTTGCCAACCTCCCTTGCAGTTCTGTGTGGCTATTCGCTTAAGTTCTAGCTGGAAAGCGTAATGCTGGTACCCATTCTGGATCTTGTCTTTAGAAAGAATGGAGGCGTCTTCTTGGTCCCTTTCCCCCTTCCTGCTGGTTGAGAAGGTGAGAAACAGACTCACAAGCGAAGGCCGTGTGGTGAGAACAGAGTGACCCAACCAGCCCAGAACTGCCGCCTCTGGACTGAGACAGGAGAGAGAAATGACTTGCACCCTGTGTCAGCCGCCGCAGTTTGGAATCTCTTTGTTCAGCTGCTTACCCTGTTTCTTAACTAATACAGATAGCTACCACTAACCACTGGCTATGAATTTTACTTGGGCAACTCTAAGCACAATTTTATTTCTAAGAACCTGGGGCAGCCCCTCCCCATCACTTTCTTGTCCCCATTTGATGCCTGTGAATCCACGCAATGCAGTCACTTTGAAGACATGTCTGTCCATGGTTGTAAACTCAAGAATCATTCTGTCAGGCAGAAATTTCTCAGTTGAGCACCTCACTCCAGCATCTTCCCTTCAAAGTCAAATGACAAGGAGGATTTGGAAACACCTGAGAGCACTGGGCTCTGTTCCCCTTTTGCCCGGTCCCTGGAGTTTGCATCTTGATTCTTCCTTGGAAAGAGCATTTCCCACCAAGAGCCAACAGCTCGGCCAACACCAGCAGACATACTCCATTACATCTAATAACAGGACTCAGGCACTTCAGAAGCTGGTACTAATTGAGCCGCTAAATATCTCTATGAAGTAGGTAACTATTATGGTCCCTAATTACTGTCAAGAAGCAGAGTTGCAGAGACATTAAGTGGCTTGTCAGGATCATGCAGTGGCATCCCAAGCAGACTAAGTTCCCTTGTGGAGCCTGAATACCAGCCCCAATCAAAGCAACTAGAATTGGCCTGGAAGTCAGGAGACCTGTATTCTGTCATTAACCGCTGAGTAGAAGTCATTTCCTCGTGTGATGAATTGGGAGATTGGGATTGACATGTATACACTGATGTGTATAAAATGGAGGATGAATAAGAACCTGCTGTATAAAAAAATAAATAAAAAATAATAATCAAAAAAAAAAAGTAAAAAAAAGAAGTCATTTCCTCTTTCTGTGCATGCGTGTGTGCGTGCATGTGTGTGTGTGTGTGTAGTGCGAATAATCCACCCACCCTCTAGGGTTTTTCCCACTGATGGCAGAAGTGGAGTTTTCCCGTAAAGAACAGACATCCCACTGTTAATTCTCCCAGGAAGAGGTTAATCCTGAGACCGGAAATCAAGACTTAAGGAAGAGAAAATACCCTCTTTATAGGGCCAAGACTCTGAGGTGAAGAAAGGCCCATGTTAGGATAAAGTATGGTCTCCGGGGTGTTCGCCAGAGCTGGGAGACGGACTAGGACACAAAGGGAAGGAGGGCAGGGAATTCAGGGCTCCTTTGTAGGCCAAGGTGCAGACACTGAAGAAGGTGACAATTGGAAGACAGCCCTGCCTGGCGGTGACTGCCTCATGCCAGGTTTATGGAGTGACAGGGCAAGGCCAGCAGCCTGGACAGGAAAACGTGGGGGACCTGTGCCCAAGGAGGGGCAAAGCAGCACCCTGGGAAGTGTTCCCAATCCACAGGGAAACCCAGTGGGCTGTGCCATCATAAATTGGGAACAAACAGAAGCCACAGGCTGTGCGGGTTGGGATGGAGTCTGTCCAGGTGGCTGTCCTCTTAGATTCCTTCCCTCCTTCCCTCCCCCTCCCTCCTTCCCTCCCCCTTCCTTCCTTTCTTCCTTCCTTCCTTCCTTCCCTCCCTCCTTCCTTCCCTCCTTCCTTCCCTCCCTCCTCCCTCCCCCATCCCTCCCTCCTCCCTCCCTCCCTCCCCCTCCCTCCCTTCCTTCCCTCCCTCTTCCTTCCTTTCTTCCTTTCTTCCTTCCTTCCCTCCCTCCTCCCTCCCCCATCCCTCCCCCCCCCTCCCTCCCAGCCCCCATCTCCTCCCATCATTCCTTCCCTCCCCTCCCTCCCTCCCCTTCCTTTCCCTCTCTCCCCTCCCTCCTTCCCTCCTCCCTCCCCCCTTCCTTCCTTCCCTCTCTCCCCTCCCTCCTTCCCTCCTCCCTCCCCCCTTCCTTCCTTCCTTTCTTCCTCCCTTCCTTCCCTCCCTCCCTCCCTCCCCCTCCCTTCCCCTCCCTTCCCCTCCCTCCCTCCCCCCTCCCTCCTTCCTTCTTTCCCTCCCTCCCCCTCCCTCCCCCTCCCTCCCTTCTTTTCCTCCCTCCCTTCCTCCTTCCTTCCTTCCCTCCCCCCTCCCTCCCTTCCTTCCCCCCTCCCTTCCCCTCCCTTCCTTCCCTCTCTCCCCCTCCATCCCTTCCTTCCCTCCCTCCCCCCTTCCTTCCTTCCCTCCCTCCCCCTTTCCTTCCTTCCCTCCCTCCCTCCTTCCTTCCTCTCTCTCTCTCCCTTTCTTTCTTTCCTTCCTTCCTCCCCCCCCACCCTTCTCTTTTTTTCTCTCTTTCTTTCTCTTTGCCTGCGCCACGCAGCATATGGGATCTTAGTTCCCCAACCAGGGATCGTTCTCGGGCCCCCTGCAGTGGAAGCACGGAGTCCCCTTTGCTTAGCAGCGGCCAGGAAACCACTGGACTGCCACGGAATTCCTCTCAGACTCCTTCTCACTGAGGTGCAGGAGCCAGAGTCCAGGGCTGCTGGGAATACAACCCCGAGGCCCCTGGGCAAGTGTGACTGAAGATTTCACCCAATCCATCTACACTGGCCCCGGGCATTGTCTACACCTGCCCCAGCCTGTAGGTGATTGGCTAAGGTTGGGCTTAGGGCAGAGGGCCTTTGGTGTTGAGGGTCTGGTTAATTCCCAGACAGAGGAAATGGGGGGGTCCTGTGATCTCTCCTTCCTGTTCCCCATTTCTGTTTTAAATGAATTAAATTTTGGCCAACTCATTGCAAGGTGCAGTTTGATGCATTTTGTCTGACAAATATCACCACCACACCAATCAAGATCTAGAATGTTTCCAATGCCCTGGAAAGTTCCCTCAAGCCCCCTTCCAGTCAATCCCCCCACCCTCCAACAAGCAAGTGATATTCTGATTTTTATCACCTTTCTTTAGTTTTGTCTGTTGTAAAACTTGCCATAAATAGAACCATGCTGTATGTCCTCTCTCGAGATCCGTTTTTAACATGCAAATGATGTTTTCAATTACTTGCCATGAGTAAACATGTCACACCAAGAAGATCCAGTGCATTGATTCCCATGGCTGTGCATCACCCCCAGCACACCCAACCGTGCAGACATGAGTTTGCAGAGCCAAAATACGTGAACCACGGTTGTTTGCTTAGCAGCTGGCCAGGCTGATCTCTCCCTTCCCCCACAATGAAGTCCTGAAACCTCAGGGCTTACATCCTCCCAACTCCCCTCCACCAGCCCCAGAACAGAGCCATCGCTGTACCCTGAGGGTCCTGGCATCCTGAGAGGTTCTATTTTGGGTTACAATAACAATCCTGAATGCAGGAATAGAGCTGTTACAGCTTAACAGCTGATAATAATAAAAGCTACCATTTACTGAAGGCTCTCCAAGACACGCTTATGTTTGCGTATATTATCTCATGTCATTTTCACAGCCCTCACCTCCACCCCCACCCCAGGTATTATCTCTGCTTTACAGGCCAGGGAGCTGAGGCTCAGAGATGTTAGAATGCGGCTTCCAAGACGTTAACGTGCAAATGATTCATCTGGAGCTCTTGTTAAAATGCAGATCCTTATTCAGGGTGTCCTGGGCTGGCCTGAGCGTCTGCCTCTTGTAAAAACTCCCAGTTGATGGTGATGGTGCTAGTTCATGGACCACATGTGGCGTAGCAAGAGGTACCCTCTAAGGTCGACTACCAGCAAGGCGAAAATCTAAGACATGAACTCTGTACATCTGCTTCTAAAGCTGTTGCTCTTAACAGTTCTGCTTATGTAGTGGGGAAAAGAAGAGAAAAACTGTTCCAGGAAACAAGTGTTTCTGTTCAGCAAAATGCCTTGATGACTATATATAAAATAGATATCTAATAAGGACCTAGTGTAAAGCACAGGGAACTCTACTCAGTACATTGTAATAACCTATATGGGAAAAGAATCTAAAAAAGAGTGGATACATGTATACGTATGACTGATTCACTTTGTTGTACAGCAGAAAGTAACACAACGCTGTAAATCAACTATATTCCAATTAAAAAAATGTAAAAAAAAAACAACACCCGAAACAAACAAACAAACAAACAAAAAAATGCCTTCATGAAACAAGTGGTTGTAGAACGCTATCCCTCTGGGTAAGGCAGGGTTGGGATAGAAATGTGGCAAAGAAATAGTTAAAGAACACGGCAGGCGAAATGAGCAAGTGAGTCTGGAGGCTGGAAGCTAGGGAGGGGAGGGGAGGGGAGGGGTACCAAGATGGTGGGCGGCTGGAGCCCAAACGGAGAAGAGAAAGAGCAACCAGCCCCTGGAGGTGGGAATGATATAAAGACTAACAGTCTAAAGATGTTTGCTCTGGCCTCCTATAAGCCCTTGATGTTGTCCGGACCCTTCAGCACAGTCTGTCCTGTACATAGCCTTGAGCTTGAGTTGGTGTAAGTCTGGGGAGAGGAGGACTGGGGTGGGGTAGGGATGTGCCGTAGGCAAAGATGAAGTAAATCTAAACTGAAAGTCAGAGCCAAAGGGAGTTAGGGGAAGGGAGTCCCCACCTCCAACACTGTTCCCCACCAATCTGCTGAGAGAAATGCTGGGTTTCCCACTGCACTTGAGCTGGGGGTTCAAACTCGTCTTGCTTACAATTTTAAGAGCAGTTACAAGAAGATTTCGTATCTTTTATTTCATTTATTCCACATAACAGTCTTGGGTGGCAATAGGGTAGGAATCATCACCCCCATTTTACAGATGCAAAAATCAAGGCTGTAAGCAGGGGGGTGAGCATTGGAATTTTCCGAAAGTCCCACAGCTACAAGGTGTCAGAGAGATGGCTAGAAGTATGCTTTTCAACCCTCCCTGTGAATCAGAAACACCTCGGAGTGTTTAAAGAACGCTCACTGGGTCTGGATCTCCACCAGGCACTCTAATTCTGTGTAACTAGAGCTGATTTGATTCTGTTTATCTAGAGATGGGCCCAAGCATCAGTACTTTTCAAAAGATTCTCACTGATTCTAATGTTCAGTCAAGATGAGAACCTTACACTAGATGATACATAGAAAGTGCTTAACTAAGAGCCGGGCACAGGTAACAGTCGGCCTCAGTTAACATCAGCAGCTGTGAACATTTTTACTACACAAACCCAAACCCTCTGAAACCATGCTGTCAACCAGCGGTTCTCAGAGTCTAGCCAGCATCAGAATCACCTGGAAGACTTGTTTAAAGCAGATCATTGGGCCTCACCTCCAGAGCTTCTGACCTACTAGGTCTGGGGTGGAAACTGAGAACGTGCCTTTTTGACAGGCTGCCTTTCCTGGAGCTGCTGACCCAAGGACCACGCTCTGAGAACCGACCCTGCAAGCAAAGTAAAAGAAGGTGACTCAAAAAGGGGAATTCTCTTCCATCTTTCCAACTCGGGGTGAAATGGCCACGTGGGGACTCTTCAGTGTCCTGCCATGACAGGCGGGAGGGCCTGGGGTCGAGGCCACCTTTGGCCAGGAGCATCCTCTAGCATGTGTGCCTAAAACTGCTGGCTCGTGGCCGACCTTCCGGGAAGGGGCCCTTTGATGGCTGAAGGGAGGCTGAGACTGACAGAAAGCGCCTGTAGCCTAGGCAACGCAGTCCAGCTCCCACGATGAGAGGCTACTTGAAAAGGGGGTGGCGGGGTGAGGAAAGGGAAATGTGTAAGGGGAGAGGAGCCTGATGTCAAATGTTCTGAATGTCTGCATGCTCATACAGGTTCCCTCTCTCACACACAGAGGCAAAATTATATGTGTTCTTTCAACCTGCGCTGGGAGAGATGAACCACGGGAAGGATTCTAGAATCTTCTTGAGATTTTCGGCTTTGAGGGAAAAAGCCACTCTATCCCATTTGAAGCCGTAAGGGCATCCTGTGAGCACCTCCCACCACTGCCGCCTGCCTGCAGTCTGATCAGACCTACGAGCTCCCGAACGCCATCTGTAGGCATAAGGGAACCCAGGGAATGAGGAGGTCCAGCGCAAGAACTCCGACCAGTCGAGAAGCTCCGTGGTGGGCAGCGGCTCACTGTCTGGGTTAAGAGCTTACTCGCTGGGGGCACACGGGGTAAGGGGGAAAGAAGCGAAGGTCATGGGTGAGACAAAAAGAGTAGGAGGGACTGAGAAACTGAGTCACCAGTAGGACAGAGTCTCTGGACTAGGCAGCCCTTTCTGAGAGGATGACAAGATCTAGTCACTAGAACTGATGACACCTCCTAAGCCATATTCTCTACCGGCCTCTTGCCCATAAAGCTTGTTGGCTGAGCGGAGCTAATGACCTCCTCCCAGCCCATCCCATGGAGCAGGGATGCAGGTTTGCGTCTAATTCAAAGACCGTATTGAGCCACCATCCCCAAAGGCATAATGGGGCATACAGTGACTCCCGAAAGGCAGGCACACATGGGTGTGGTCTCCCCTTGTCTCCTTGCATGTGGCTGAGCACCGAGAGCCAGGACAACTCCATCCAGTTCTGTCTCTTCACATGTTGGTCCTTCTCCCACCCTCACTCCACCTTTGGACCAGTGTTCTCTCCCTCCCTCTCTCTCCTCTCACTCAAGAGTGGTCTGCCCTTCCCCTCACTGCAGCGGTAGGATTGGAGATTCATATGTGGGCTGCTTTGGTCCTAGGTGTCCCATGAACTTGGGTAATAAGTTTCTACAGCAGAGTTCACCAGAGCTCTGCACTGAGATGCAGGGGGAGCTCTAGTTAAATAGAAAGGTATTTTACTCAGGGCCCTTTTGCCTGCCAGTAAAATGGAAATCCAATTCAAAGTGGCTTAAAGAACAAAGGGCTGGCAGGGGGCCACATGGGGAGGGGTTAAGGAGGGGAGGAAGGTGCACTTGCTTAGGATGCTTCAGGCATGGCTGCAACCAGGAGCTCCAACAATCCCATCAAGACTCACTGTTTCTGCATTTCTCACCTCTACTTCCCTTCATTCTTGAGTAATGAGCACCACCATTAGCAACTCCAGGCTTACATTCTACCAGAGGAGATAAATGGAGCCCTTCATTTCTCACATCAGACAGGCGTCCTGGGAGGCCTCCTCCGGCCAGGTCTAGTCACAAGCCTGTCACTGCACCTGCTGATGGACTGGCCAGGCCTGGTTTTGTGCCAACCCCTGGTCAGAGAGTGGGCGAGGGCTGGTCCCCAAAGGAGAGTCAGGATCCTGTTATCGCAAGAATGGGGAATGAATGCTGGGAAGGAAAACCTAGCAAACTCTGACTACAACGTATTCCTTAGTTTCATTCTCTCCACCTTCACCCTTCCCAAGGAAGGGTGGTCTTGGCCAAAGAGCATCTCCTTAATACCACCCAACATCACCAGCTACCTGTGCCTGGCCACACGCTTGCTGGCATGGTTTCCCTTCTGTCTTCACTTCTCCCCGTAATCTAGAACACAGGGTAAGGGTCTAACACACCCTCGCCAGTTCCTTCTC
This sequence comes from Balaenoptera musculus, assembly GCF_009873245.2. NCBI lineage: Eukaryota > Metazoa > Chordata > Mammalia > Artiodactyla > Balaenopteridae > Balaenoptera > Balaenoptera musculus. Next base: position 85,843,482 of record NC_045795.1, read on the forward strand.
TAATTTGTAAGATAACACTCAGCCTCCATGACATACCCCCACACACATGGCCTCAGGGCACAAAGCACCTGCATGCCAAGGGTTTTCTGGAAGCTCCTCCTTATGCAGAGCCCCCTGGGTAGCTCAGTGGCTCCTTGATAATGCTGCTTCCTTGAGCCCCAAGGCTTCTAAAATGACAGGAAAAACCCAAGATCCAAACTCCAAATAATTTCTGCCTTTCTGCTAGCACATAGCTTAGAACAAAGGCAAAGATATGGGGGCTCCTTTTTTTTTATGTTTTGTTTTTTTTTTTTAAACGTATTGTTTACTTTGTTTATTTATTTATTTATTTATCTTTGGCTGTGTTGGGTCCTCATTTCTGTGCGAGGGCTTTCTCTAGTTGTGGCAAGCGGGGACCACTCTTCATCGCGGTGCGCGGGCCTCTCACTATCGCGGCCTCTCTTGTTGCGGAGCACAGGCTCCAGACGCGCAGGCTCAGTAATTGTGGCTCACGGGCCTAGTTGCTCCGCGGCATGTGGGATCTTCCCAGACCAGGGCTCGAACCCGTGTCCCCTGCATTGGCAGGCAGATTCTCAACCACTGCGCCACCAGGAAAGCCCTGGGGGCTCCTTTTTGATAAATTCTTTAAGGTGATGCCTTCTATCTATCTGGAAGGAATTAATCACATATATACACAAAGTATATTAAACTGAAAGTATATCAACTCCTATGTCATTTATGATGGAAAAGAGTTAGAAACCATCTAAATATCCATACAAGATTGGTTAAACAACTAATGGTACATTCATATAGCCATTATGCAGCTATGACGCAGGAATACTATGCGACCAATAAAAACAGTGGAGAAGAATATAGAATCATGGGAGAAAAGAGGATATATTGCTAAGTGGAAATAGAGTAAAATCCAACTTTTAATTTTTAAAAATTGTACACACACTGCTACAGACTGAATTGTCTCTCCAAAATTTATATGTTGAAGGCCTAACCCCATGTGACTGTATTGGGAAACAGGGCCTACAAGGAGGTAATTAAGGTTAAGTGAGATCATAGGACTGGGGCCCTGATACAACAGGATTAGTTCCTCCTAAGAAGAGAAACCAGAAAGCTCACTCTCCCTCTCCACCATGCGAGCACACAGTGAGAAGGCAGCTGTCTGTCTACAAACACAGAAGAGGGCTCTCGTCAGAGCCCAACCACCCTGATCTCAGACTTCTAGCCTCCAGAACTGTGAGAAAATACATTTCTGTTGTTTAAGCCACCCAGTCTATGGTATCTTGTTACGAGAGCCCTAGCAGACTAATATGCACATGTACATAGATGACATAAAACTACGTTAACAGGGATTATCTCTGTGAGGAGGATTACTGATGACTTGAGTTTCTTCATTTTATTTTTTTATGTCTTCCAGACTTTGTTACAATGAACAACTACTATTTTTATAAATGCTTAAAATCAATGTCATCTTTCTATATGTCAATAATGATAACTTATGGATATTACAAAATTAGTACATGTTCAATGAAGAAATTGGTGGTTTTATATTCTTTTTCCTAATCTGTACTTTCTAAAATTTTTACAACGAGTATATATTAATTTCGTTTTTTAAAAGTTATTCTCAAAAAGATTTTCCCCTTCCACATGAAATCATCCATAGGGGTCATGCATGAGGCCTATTCGTGTGTGTGTGTTGTGTGCGTGTGTGTGTATGTGAGAGAGACAGAGAGAGAGAGGGAGAGAAATAGAGAGAGACAAAGAGAGAGGAGAGAGACCTCATATCTTAGGGTTCTTTCAACAAACTTCAACTGATAACCCACTGCACGTCTGATGCTGGGCTGCTTTTGTTTTCTTTAGCACCATCATTGTTTTCTATTATTGCCTAATATTATTAAGACAAACTTCACAGCTTAAAACAATGCCTGTTTATTTGCTCGCAGTTTCTGTGTGTCTGGAGTCCTGGCCTGGCTTAGCTGGGTCCTCTGTCTAGGGTCTCACCAGGGTGCAATCAAGATGTCAGTCAGGGCTCAGGTCTCATTGGAGGCTCGACTGGGGAAGGATCTACTTTCAAGTTCCTTCAGGTTGTTGGCAGAAATCAGCTCCTTGTGGTTTAAGACTGAAGGTTTCAGTTTCTCGCTAACTGTTGGCCAGACGCCATCCTCAACTCCTAGAGGACCACATGGGGTTTCATGCCTACAAGAATCCCCAACCTGGATTCTTGCTTCCTCCAAGCCAATAAGGGATGCAGAGACTGCAGCAACATCTATGTACTGTAATCATGTATGTTCTGTCATCACGCTGTGTTCTACAGGTTAGAAGCAAGTCACAAGCCCTGCCCACACTCAAGGGAGAGCATCACACAGGACGTAACCACAGGTGGATCACAGGGCCATCTTAAGCATCTGTCACAAATGCTGTATTTAATGTTATTTATTATATGTGGCACATTTAAAAAATGAAACAATGCAAGATTTTTTCATAGTCTGTCCTAGAGACTTATTTTCACAGGGCTTTAATTCTCTCTCCTTTTTGTTTCTTTTGAGACTTTTACTCATATTCTATTTGTCTTACTATGTAAAATTTTTAATGAAGTATAAACATACCTACAGAAAAGAGAACAAATCATAAATGTATATACCATTTGATGACTTTTCATAAAGTTGTGACTTTTCTTACCCACCTAACCAGCACTCAGATCAAGAATCAGCACACTCCCGCCCTGGAAGCCCCCTCCTGCTTCCAGGCGGTCAGTGCGAGCCCCACCCCCTAAAGGTGTTCCTGGCAGAACTGCACTTGCCTCCTCTAACTTCTTCATGCCTGTCGGCCCTACTTAAGAAGTCATCCCATAATAGGGATTTTCGGGCTTAGGAACAAGACCTGCTCAGCCAACCAGGACTGAAAAGAACCTCTGCTACAGACCTGATGCTGACAGGAACAATGCTCTGGCTCAAGCAGGACTGAGTTGCTGGAATGTGCAGGTTGATGGCATCCTCTCCACGGGAGCATTGGAAGAAAAAACCCATGTTCAAGGGAATCGAAGGCTAAGAGAGGAAAAGCTACTGTCAGGTGCTCTTCTGCTCCTTGAAATAAGTTCCTTCTTCTGGACTTAAGTGAATTACTCCCCAGGGAAGTAAAGAAAACTTGCAGATGTGACTGGGAAACTCAGATATTCTCTAAGGCAGCACTGTCCAATAGAAATATAACGCAAGCCACATTATGCAATTTAAAATTTTCTGGTAGCTGCATGAAACAAAGTAAGAGAAAATAAGTTTTAACCATTTTAATAATTAAATATTAAATAATAATTTAATTTTAATATTTTAATTAAATATAACCTAAATAATGTTGTTATAACCTATAATCAATATAAAACTATGAATGGGATATTGATTAGATATTTAAGTACAATGAGATATTTTACATTTTTATTGTGCTAAGTCTCTGAAATCCAGTGCTTTAAGTCTAGTGCTTTACATGTAAGTTCAGAGTAGTCACGGTTCAACAGCTCAGTAGCATGTGTCTGATGGCTACCATGTTGGAAAGTGCACTTCTAAGGACTCGGAAAGAGATGCGAGGACATGAGCCAACAACAACAAAAAAAAGCCAATTTAAAAAATACTCCAAGAGTGGGTTGCAATGATATGCAAGAAACAAACATGCATTCATTCATTAAACATTTTTGCATGCAGGGGATAGAAGAACTCAAAGCTTCTGCCCTCAAGGACCTCATCATCTAGCAAGGAAGACAGACCTGAATAGATTATTATAACACCAGGTGGCAGACGCAGCGCCAGAGATAATCACAAGGGAGCAGAGAGATGCGCCATCCATGGGGGAGGGGGGCTGGAGAACGGGACCCTAATATCACCATCCATTATGACTGGTTAAGGTCCCTGAAATTCTCATCATTCATGAAATTCTCATCATTTCAGGAGCTCTGCGTCATGAAAATAACCTGGTTAAAATGCAAATACCTACTCAGGCAGGGAGAACACGTAAACGCATGCGTGCCCATTCACATGCATTACTTTTTGAAACCAGATTTATTGTGTTGTTTAGCAGAAAACAAAGCTGGAGGTATGACAGAAAGATCTAAGACGAAAGGCTTAAATGTGGAGCACTCAGAGCCTAGAAGGCTTCTAAGATAAAATAGTAAAAGGAGAAAGGGAGCAGTGAAAGATTAAAGTGTCAGGCAGAGAGACAGGAAACTGCCCAACTCTGCACTTTGAGAAACTAGTCCAGACCGATGTCTTTTGTTATCCTAACATGTGATCGCCCAGAGGTCCTCAAAGTGTGGCCCTCGGAGCTCCTGCAACAGATTCACCTGCAAATACAACTAAAAATGCATAGTCCCGGGCCCCACCCCAGACCACCTGTCCAGAAAGTATTACTGTTCCCAAATCATTCGCTCCTTCTTTCCTCTAAGATGATTATTCACCTTTGATACAAGAGTGGCGTGTCCCCTATAGGGGCTGTTTCTTCAGTCCGTGTCCTTAAGTGAAGAAAGTATGGCATACTGACTGATAAAATAAAAATGTTACTGTTTCACATTACGGTCAACATGTGAGCAAGAAACAAACCTTTTCTTGTTACAAGCCACTGAGATGTGAGGAGTTATTTGTTACTGCAGCATAACCAAGCCAAAGGTGACTGATATACCTACTGAATCAAAATTCCCAGAAACTGCATTTTAACATGCTCCATGTGTGACCCTCATTCTCACTAATAACATCTGAGCAAAGAATCCTCTTTGAGAAGTGAGCCTTCCATCAGCTAGACAGCTAAATGTTGGCCACAAAACAAATGGACATTTAGAATTTTAGGTTTCAGTAGTGCAGCGTACCTAGGAGTCTTACTTCCTCAGGCCATGATAGTCCTAGAAATTAAGGAAAACTAAAGCAAGGCGCAGGCAGCCTCAGTAGCTCAACAGCCAGCATTATTTGAGTTCCTGCTTCATGAAGGGCACCGGGCGCCGCAGGCGAGTTCCTTGCACCAACACCGAGAGTCCCCAGTCCTCTAAGACTTGTCATCCACGATGCCCTGACAGCGGGAGTTCTCTCAGAGCTGGGCAGAAATGGGCTTCCCTGGTCCTTTGACAAAACAGTGGCCTTGGTAGGAGGGTGAGGGCAACTCTCCTGAGAAGGTCGGCTCCTGTTCCAGAGTCGGAGGCTGGCTTTGCTTGCCCAGAGCAGCCATCCACTTCTAACAGAGATGGCAGCTGCCACGCTTCTTCCAAAATGCAAACCTGGCGACGAAACGCCCCGACTCTACACTCTCCGCACTCCTTACCAGGCAGAGAAAGCCCTTCATGAACGAACCCTGACTTCCCTTTCTGGTCTCCTCCCCACAACGGCACCCCCACCCTCCCCCCTCAGGGGTATTCCAGCCACCTAAATATTTTTACAGTCAAGTCACCAGCCTCTCCTTCCCACCTCCGCGCTTTTGCACATTCTGTTTCCCTGTCTAGAACGTGCTAGACCAGGTAACTCTAGGGCTCAGTATATATGTCGCCTCTTTCAGGAAGACTTTTCTGACACCACCACGTCCCCAAAGTGAAAATGGAAAACTAGGCGAGGTGGCCGTCCTACCTGCGCAGCCAGCGCCCTGCACTTCCTCTCTCCTTCACGACCGCCACGGGGGGAATCTGTCCCTTTAAACGTGCGCTGCTCTACTAGCCTGGAAGCACCGAGAGGAGGGGCTCTGTCTTGCCCACCGCAGTGTCCCCTTCAGCTGTCACCTTGCCCGTCACACGGCAGGTGACCAGTAAATATGTGTGGAAGGAATGAACAAACAAGGAACACAAAAGCCATCAGAACAGCTCCTTTCTGAAACTACTCTGGGCTGGGACGCAGACAACTCTCAATACATTTCTCACTGCCCCATGAATTCGTCAATAACTCCTCTCTTCCTACTCCCTCTTCTCTTTGGTGGGCTCCTCGGGGTTCTGGGCCTGACCACCTGCTGAGCTGCCCCTGGGCTGAATGAGGACCCGGGAAGGGCAGGTCACTGGACTCAGGCCCTGCTCACTGGGCACCTGCGATGTGCCAGGACGCCAAACGCACATCTCAAAGAATGCTCCCACCATCCCGGGAGGCCAATTTCATTATTCTGTAACCCTTTTAAAGTTGTAAAATACAGCATTTGAACCGACAAACACCAAAAGCATAAACACAAGGCTTCACAAAGCATGACCCACAAACAGCTACTGAACCACCAGCCAGGTGAGTAAGGTGAGTTTCCACTCCAGAGCCTCCAGGACCCATCCTGCCGCAAGCTTCTCCCTCCCCCTCGGGTAAGCGCTTCCTTGCTTCTTTGAAGGTACCTAGGTGTGCTTCCCCAAATAATAGAGTATTGTGCTTTTGAAAATCTCATTGTTAAAGTATAACTGACATACAACAAACAGCACGTAATTACAGTGCAGATTTGGAGGTGGATATTACCTCAATCTGTCAGATGAGGACCGGGAGGCCCAGAGAGTGAGGTGGGCTCTTCCAGGGCCCACCGCCCGCCCTCAACACCAAGAGCAGGTTTTGCCTCCGGACCTCCGGCCTGGCTCCTGCCCCCCACCACACCCCCCAGCCACCTCCAAACTCTGTGTGGGAAACCACGGGTGACACCACCATGGCCCCAGCAAGGCTGGGATGGGGGAGTGGGAGAGTCACAGGCTGGCAGGAGGGCTCAGGGAGACTGGGGTGGGATGCAACCTGGACCCCAGGAAGTCTGTGAGGAGCAGAGGGAAGCGGAGAAACCACCTTACGTTTGGGCTTTGTTTTCCAGACTTCCACGTCGGAGTGAAGCAAAACTCTAGCCTCCCTCTTCCCACTCTGGTTGTCCTTGGACCCTCCCAGCCCTCAGCAAGCAGGCGCAGGGCGGAGGCACCTGGGACTGAGGAACCCAGATCGGAACCATTCAGGCCCTCATTCTCCTAAGGAAAACACCGAGAAAAATCTGCTGTGGTTTCACTAACAAAGGAGCCTGTGAAAACGCTCCAGGGATTCTCCTCATTCAGGGTACGTGCAAGGAGCACAGCAGGTAAACGGCAGGAAGCCGGTGGTTCAAATGCCGTCTGTCCTCCTGCTGGGGACCCTGGGCAGGGTCTTTACCACCCTGATCCGCCTCGGTTTCTCCCTTCAATGGGGGGGGTCACAGCACCCCCTATTCCTGGAGCTGTTGGGAGAAGCCACAGAGATGGCTGTAAAGCATTTAGCATGGTGCCTGGCACTCAGGAAGGGTTTCATTATTTTTTAAAAATCATCGTTTCTTATTATTTTAGAATTTTTATTTTTTATCATCAATAAAAAATTACACTGCATGAGAGAATGAAAGGGGACCTTGGGCTCTGAAAAACCCCACAAGCGTGTGCCCCAATGCCTCTGTTCTGGAGCGTTCCAGCAGGCGTGGAAGAAATTCCCCCTGACCACCCTACCGAGGACCCTGACCCTGACGGCACCAGCTGCAGAGGTGGCCACCAAGCCCTCGGTGGGGCCAACGAGCAGGAGACAGGGGCTCATCGTCACGTGAAACGGTCCCAGAAAGCCACCTTGCGAGGAGGCCACTGGGGTGCCAGGGAGGAGTGCCAGGGAGGGATGGGGGGGGCTTCGTGGGGCTGCATCACCCAGCGAAGAGCAGCCGGTCCCCCACGCGTCCCACGTGCACAGCTCGCTGCAGAGACCCCATCCCGGGCATCTGGCCGCTGTCAGCCTCCCTGTTTGTGCTCCCAGGGCCAGCCTGGGTGCCCAGGTCAGGGCTCAGTTGCAGCTCTGCACCCCTCACCACGGGGCCAGGGCGTGGGGAGCAGACGCCCTCTCAAAGACACTTGGGGTGGGGTGAGGGTGTCATGTCAGGATGCAGGGGACACCTTGGGAACCTCAGGCCGAATCCTCAAGTGACCCAGGACATCGAAGGGCACGGACACTGGGGAGGCGCCGAGGGGGGCAGCACAGTCTCTCTCCCTCTGCTCCCTGCACCCCTGCTTGGTGCTTGGTTCTCGCTCCTCTTTCTCCCCTCCCCTCCCCCGTGCCTTCCTCCCTTGCCCTCCCCTCCCTCTCCCTCCCAGCCCTTTCCCCCTCCTCTGCATCTCCAAAGACGAATCAGTTTCCCAGGGCTGTCATAACAAGTCACTACAAACTTGATGGCTAAAAACAATAGCAACTGATGCTCTCCCAGTTCTGGAGGCTGGAAGTCTAAGATCAAGGTGCCCATGGGGTGGTTCCTTCCGAAGGTTCTGAAAGAGAATTGGTTCCTTGCTTTTCTCTCAGCTTCTGATGGCCAATCCTGGGCATTCCTGGGCTTCTAAACACATCACCCCAACCCCTGCCCTGTCTTCACATGGCCTTCCCCTCCGTCAAAGCTCGCTCCCCTTTCATAGATACAGACCCCAGTCATTGGATTTCGGGCCCACCCTAGTCCCAGGGTCATCTCATCTTTAGATCTTTTAACTTAATTACACCGCCAAAAACGCTTTTCCAAGTAAGGTCCTGTTTTGAGGTTCTGGGTGAATATACATCTTTTGAGGGCCACTATTTAACCCACTAAACTCTTTCTCCCTTTTCTCTCCACTTGCCCGTTTTTTGTTTCCACCCCCTTTTCCCTCCCCCTCCTTTAGTCTTCCCTTCCCCTCCTTCCCTGCCTCCCTCTTCCTCTCGGCTCACTTCCTCTTTCTCTCTCTTTACTGACCGTAATCTCGTGTGAATTTATAGAGCTGGTGCCCAGCAACCAGAATTTAATTAAAAATTCTTGGGAGAAAGGATTTGACTGGGGCAGCCTAGTTAGGTGTCCAGTCAGCTGTGGGCTGAGGGGCAAGGTTCATTACCAGGTGCTTAGTTACCAGGTGCAGGCAGGATGGCCTGGCCCCTGGGAGAGGTTGTGGTGCCCTGGGTGGACCCGCCTCTAAATGGATCCAGTGTGTGTGTCATCAGGACTGGCTGCCCCGTGTCTGTGGGTAATGGGGCATCAGCTGAACTTCAAGATCCCTTTCTCTTGCTTAGATTTCATAAATCCACTCTGTCTGGAAATCTGCTCTGTCTGGGCCTATATTCAATGCCGGGAGGTACAGAGCTTTTCTAACTTGCTTGACTGGGAGACTCACGTCGGGGAGGAAGATGTTTTGTTAAAAAAGTAGATTATCAGGGGCCTTCTCTAGAATCTGCATTTTAACATTCTAGAAGATATTACAGTCAGAAAAATGTGGAAAATATCACCATCGGGTAGAGTGTCTTTCCAATGTCAAAATTCTATTTCCTGTTCCCCAAAAGTCTGTCCCCTAATCACAAATTCTTCTGAAATTCAACCAACCTAAAGAGAAAATTCAGTGAAATCGTGCAATGCCAGACCTGGGAGCGCAGCATTAGTGTGGGTAAGAACGTGGGCTTTGGTGCTACTGCACAGACCTCAGCCTTCTGGCTTGTGACCCTGGGCTCTGTGACTTGTGTAAGCCTCAGGATCATCTGTAAAGTAGGGATGGTAACGTTCTCATTGGTTTGTCGTGAAGATTAAAGACAGGAGTAAACATAAGAGATTTTTCGAGCATTTCCTCTGTTGAATGCTCAACCTGGGACGTCCCCTGAAGCAGCCAGCGCTGCAAATGGCAGCTGTGGCAGAGAACGAAGGGCCTCGCTCCTGGGGCTGAAGCCGCTGCCACACCTGGCCAGGTAGCCGAGAGAGCTTTACTTAACAGAATTGAGATGCTCCGAGGAAAGAGAAAGAAGGGGTAGCAGGGGACGAACACTGGGTTAGAAACAACCAACTATGTCTGCCACATCTTCTTAGGGGCATCTCAGCAGTAATTTAATTTTTGTTAAAGATTCTCAAACACACAAGTAAAGAGACTACTACAATGAACTGCATGTACGCATTGCCCAGCTGCAACAGCCATTATTTGCCATTCTTATTTCATCATTCTCCCTTCCTCATCACCTCCAGCGCCCCAATCTTGGAGTATTATAAAGCAATTATTTCACTTTTTTTTTTTTCTTTCTTAAGTACACTTTGTTTCTTAGAGCACTTTCAGGTTCACACCAAAACTGAGGGGAAGATCCAGAGACTTCCCTATAACCCCTGCCCCTTGTACACACCGCCTCCCCCCATTAACATCCCCGACCCGAGTGGTACATTTGTACAGCGATGAATCTACACTGACACATCTTTATCACCCAGAGTCCACAGTTCACCTTAGGGTTCAGTCTTGGTGTTGTTCACTCTATGGGTTTGCACAAATGTAGAATGACATGTAACTGTTCCCCTTTTAAATGCCACGGTGTGTAATTCTGACAGATACCACCTGCCATGACATTACGAGCCTCCTGATGGGGTGCAGGGGAAAAAGCACAGGGCACCACCCACAGAGGCGTGCTGCTACAAACACTGAGCCTGAACTGAACCAAGCTCTGGAGTTTACAGGAACTACAGGCAATGGTGGGGGGCAGGCCATGTCCAAAATCACCACCTGGAAGCAATCAGTTAAAACTATAAGGTGGCAAACTCAACAGGCCAGATAACCCAGGTTTTCTTGTTTTAAACTAATGAATAGCATAAAAAAGGGAAGGAAAACTGTTATAGATGAAAACAGACTAAAGAGACCTATCGACCAAATGCAACGTGGGGCTCGGGAGAGAAGTTTAGTTCTTGCCTGGAATAATCCAACCGTAACGACAGAGGGACTGGGCATTAAATGGTAACAGAGGATTACTGTTAGTTTGGGGGATATTATAATGGCATGGTGGTCTTTATTATCATTTAAGTCCCCACCGGCACTTCTCTTGACCTAAACACACAAGGAACAGACTTGGAAGTGACCCGAGACCTTGGGCCCCATGTGGGCTCCACCAGGACATCACTGGTTGCTGGGTAACTCACTCAGCATGGCTGGGCCTCAGTGTTTTGATCTGGAAAATGTGCAGGTTAGAAGGGATTTCCTCTGCAGTCCCCCACCCCCCACCCCCAGCACCTTGACAATGTCAATTCCAGGGTCATCTCTACCCTTCTTCATGCTGACACCCTCCTCAGATCCAAGAGGTCCAGCACAATGATCTCATGGTTCAGACAAGCCATGCTTCTATTTACGGATCACACTAACTTCATTGTTTCCAGAGACAACATTATTGATTCCCATTTAGCTTGTGGGCCACTCTGAGATTCTTATCTTCCCTCGCCCTAAGAGCCTGCGTCGGCTCAGCCTCGATCCAGGGAATAACACTTTCTGATTCCCGTCTCCTTACTTTTCCACTTTGTCAAGGTTATTTTAGCTAATAAGCCCCATGTATTATTTACTATTCAAATAGCTGTGGTCACTCTTACTCAAGATGGGTGGATCGCAGACTGGCTCTGGTAACCACAGACTCATGATAATAAAAATGCCTTCCAATTCCACAGAGTGGCTCAACCTTTTAAAGCGCATTTGCGTGGATTCTGGCCTCCTTTTAAATTCACAGTCACCCTAGATTAGGGTTGACAAGATAGGTATTTTTTTTTTTTTGGCTGCGTCGGGTCTTAGTTGCAGCACATGAGCTCTTCGTTGCAGGGCACGGGCTTCTCTCTAGTTGTGGCGCATGGGCTCAGGAGCATGTGGGCTCTGTAGTTGTGGCACTCGGGCTTTTTAGTTGTGGCGTGCGGGCTTAGTTACCCCGCGGCAGGTGGGATCTTAGTTCCCCAATCAGGGATTTAACTAACGTCCCCTGCACTGCAAGACGGATTCTCAACCTCTGGACCACCAGGGAAGTCCCAAGATAGGCATTCATTCATTCATTTATTTATTCATGGCTGCGTTGGGTCTTCACTGCTGTGCACGGGCTTTCTCTAGTTGAGGCGAGCCGGGGCTACTCTTGCTTGCGGTGCGAGGGCTTCTCATTGCGGTGGCTTCTCTTGTTGCAGAGCACGGGCTCTAGGCGCACGGGCTTCAGTAGTTGTAGCACGTGGGCTCAGTAGTTGTGACTCGCTGGCTCTAGAGCGCAGGCTCAGAGTAGTTGCGGTGCACGGGCTTAGATGCTCCGCGGCATGTGGGATCTTCCAGGACCAGGACCCATGTCCCCTGCATTGCCAGGCGGATTCTTAGCCACTGCACCACCAGAGAAGTCCTCAAGATAGGCATTCTTATCCCTGTTTCATGGACTGAATAACTGAGGTTATGAGGTAGTGAAATGAGAACTCAATTAAGAGTCAGGAGCATGGGTTCCAAGCCCAGATTCTACCACTAATCACCTTTATGAGCTTGGGCAGGGCTGGGGCCCCACCAGGCTACAGTTAAATTGACTACACATTGGATTCGCCCAGGACAACCCAGGTTATGCCTGTTAAACCTGTGTAATTATCATCCGTGACCTCTTTCACTCTAAAAATGTGTTCCAGCTTGGATGATAAATTATATAGTTCAAAAGCCCTAAAAGGTGAGGCTCGTGGACCAAACCACCGGTTTTCAATCTTGGTTGCACAGCAGAATCACTGAGGGAGATTATTTAAGCTTCCGAAACTCAGACCCTGCCCAAACCAATTATATCAGAATATTTGCCGGGGTGGGACCAGATACTGTATTTGATTGGAGCCTCTCAGGTGATTCTAACATGCAGCCAGAGCTGCGACCAGCCATGGATGCTCTCATCCCACATCAGCATCTCCTGGGAGCTTGTTCCACTGAGGGCGCACTGGTCCCAACTGAGACCTACTGACTGAATCAGAACCTGCATTTGCCCAAGGTCCCCTGGGGATTCACCTGCACAGTCAAGTTCAAGAAGCTGACTGCTTCTAAATGACTTGGCCAATATCAATTGGCTGGTGAGAGCCCCAGCAAGGGCCTCCCAGCCTTGTGTCACCTCAGTAGGTCCCCATGGTGATGTCCTCGCTAACTGTGAGAGCTAACGCCTAGAGATACCATAATGTAGGTTGGAAGGGGGCCTAGGTGTAATGAAGGGATAAAAAGGCCGCCTCATATACTCTCCACAAGGCACATGAGACTAAGAGCAACAGTGATCAATTTAATGGGCTTGACCAGCCTTGGCAGCTTAGGGCACAAATAAGGTCACATCCATTCTTAATATTCCCATGATTGGTCGCAGCTCCCACTTGTCAGATTAGCAGCATGCCCACTGCCTCTCTCTCTCTTTTGCCCTACCTGTACCTCTGTTTTACAAAAACCCCAGGTCCTCACCTCTCCAAAGGGATCAAGCCTGCGTCCAAGGGTGCAGAAGCTGATGGGTCTATGCAGAGCCCAGTTTGGGGTTGTCTTCTCCCATGGATTGATGTAGGAAGTTGGTCCTGCCCAGTGTGTTGCATCTTTGGTTGCTGCCACATAGAGCCCTTGACAGTCCAGGTGCCTGGTCCAGCCTCCCACATTTTGAGAGGAAATCTCTCAGTCCCTATGCAGGCACCCTTGGCCAGAGCACCCCAAGTGGGAGTTCTGTGTTTACAGAGCTGAACCTTAAACTCACAGTAGCTGACAAGGGGGAGCTCTTACCCCACGGTGAGATCCCCTGGGGGGGGGGTCTTTGGTGTCTGTCCTGGTAGCTGATCTCAGGTGACACCACTGCCATCAACACAGTGATTACTACTGCTCAGCCTCCAGAGGGTTCCCTGTTTCTCCCAAGAGGCTCCACGGCCCTCATGCAAATTTGCCTACCTGCCCCGGAGCTGCGTATACCAGGAAGCATGGATGGGGACAGACAGATGCAGGGCCAAGGGGGCCCCAGCTTCCGTTCCTCAGAGGGCCCTTGCAGTTTCCTTCTAGACCGATGCAGTGCTGGCAACTTGAAATATCGCTGCCTGCTCCAAAACTAACCACGGAGCACTTCTTCAGCGCCAGCACCATGCTGGTCAAACTGCAGCCTTTCTCTCTCTGCCCACAGCCTCCCCAGATGGCCATTTCAGTCCAAGTGAAACCCAAGGCCTGAGGGGTCCCCAAGCAATCTGCCCTGCTGCGGCCCCTTCCTCTCTGCCTGCCTCTCCCGGGGCTCTTCCCCCTCCCCACCCCACCCCTGTCCCCTCCATGCCAGATACACAGGCTCCTCTGACACACAAGGCATATTCTGATCTCACGGTCTTTGCCCTGCCTGTTCCCCTGTCTGGGAGCCTCTTCCCCAGATACCCGCAAGGCTAACTCCCAACTCTGTCGAGACCTGCCTCAAATATTGTCTCCTCTTTAAGACCTATGGTAGCAATTCCATTTAAATTTGCAACCAAGATCCATGCTGCCAGCCCCCTCTCCACCCCCTTATCCTGTTCTGTTTTTTTTTGCAGCTGAACTTACCTTCTATCACACCACATACTCTTCCTCTTTATTAACCTCATTCTTTATTGTCTGTCTCCCTCTGGTAGAATATAAACTCCGTAGTAGAACAGAGAACTCTCCCCCTCCATTTGCTCATGGAAACATCCCCAGTGCCCAGAACAATGCCTGCAACACGGAGGCCCTCAGTAAATATTCACGGAATGAATGAATGAATTTTCAAGACTTCCGGAGGTAGACAGAATTATAGTGCCCATTTTACAGACAAGAAAATTGAAACTCAGAGAGATGAAGTGATTTGCAGGAGGTCATGCAAGAGCCAGTTACTAGCACCAGGCCACACACACTTCGGAGCCAGTCACTGGGCTTGTTCAAAGGACCACAGTGGGGCTTCCCTGGTGGTGCAGTGGTTGAGAATCTGCCTGCCAATGCAGGGGACACGGGTTCGAGCCCTGGTCTGGGAAGATCCCACATGCCGCGGAGCAACTAGGCCCGTGAGCCACAATTACTGAGCCTGCGCGTCTGGAGCCTGTGCTCCGCAACAAGAGAGACCGCGATAGTGAGAGGCCCCCGCTTGCTGCAACTAGAGAAAGCCCTCGCACAGAAACGAAGACCCAACACAGCCATAAATAAATAAATAAATTAATTAATTAATTAATTAAAAAAAAAAAAAAAGGACCCCAGTGTATGAAAAATGTGGATACTTTAGGTACAGTCTAGGGAAGAAGAATTAACTTTTGTTTTATTTTTAGGAGAAAAAAAAGCTGTAAGAGGTAGAGTGGAGATGAGAAGGATGTAAGGAGAATTGGTCACTTAAGAATTTGGGTGGGGCTTCCCTGGTGGCGCAGTGGTTAAGAATCCGCCTGCCAATGCAGGGGACACGGGTTCAAGCCCTGGTCCGGGAAGATCCCACATGCCGCAGAGCAACTAAGCCCGTGCGCCGCAACTACTGAGCCTGCACTCTGGAGCCCGCGAGCCACAACTACTGAAGCCCGCGTGCCACAACTACTGAAGCCCGCGTGCCTAGAGCCCGTGCTCTGCAACGAGAAGCCACCGCAATGAGAAGCCCTCGCACCGCAACAAAGAGTAGCACCCACTCGCCGCAACTAGAGAAAGCCCACACGCAGCAATGAAGACCCAACGCAGACAAAAATAATAAATAAATAAAATAAATTAAAAAAAAAAAGAATTTGGGTACACTTTATAATTCTGTCCTTGAAAACAGATTTGGGGTCACCTAAGAATTTGGGTACACTTTATAATTCTGTGCTTGAAAACAGATTTGGGGTCTGTACCCTAAGCTGCTAGAGGAAAAGAAGACCAGACTGACCTTCCCCCTCTGGAGACTTTGAAGTATTAACCTGTCCATTGCATGGAGATGGTGTCACTTGAGGTCAGCTACCAGGAAAAATTCCAAGATGTACTGTAAGAAACCACCTTAACACAGGTGTTTGAAACAATAAGCCTTTGTTACTGCTCTCCAGGCTGTTTGTCAAACTAGGTGTGTCCACTGATCTGGGCCTAGCTCAGCTGATCTCCACTGGCCTCACCCAGGTGGCCACAGTCCGAGGTGGGGTGCCCGGGGCTGAATGGTCTACAATGGTCCCACTCACGTGTCTGGCAGGCTGTTGGACAGGGCGATGGAGGGGCTGGGCTGCTGTGTCTCTCATCATCCAGCAGGCTAGCTCCAGCTTGTCCACGGGGCAGCGGCACAATTCCAAGAGAGCAGCCAAAGCATGCCAGGCTGCCTGAGTTGATGGAAAGCCAGCCACATTCAATCGGCTGCATATTATTAGTCGGGGGGCCAGCACAGATTCAAGGGGTAGGGAAATAGACCCCACCCCTTGATAGGATTTACTGCAAGGATTTGGGGCAAGGAAAGGGATATCGTGGTCATTTTTGAGAAACAATCTACTACAGGTTGGCTTAGGGTAACAGAGATGCACAATATAAAGCAATAGGCCAAGCAGTAGATAAATAATGAGGGTTAGGAAGAGGGAGTGGGCAGAAGAGATAGATTTCTATGCAGAAAAATGGTTTCTTTATTCTTTGAACACATGTTCAGTGAGCATCTCCTGAGGCCAGGCACTCTGCTGGTCTGGGGATGATATGGGAGACAGACCTGGAACCAGTCCCCCTGGGGCTTGCATTTTAGAGCAGGAGACAGATCAGGGAGGCCACCCTTCAATTCACTATGATCAGTGCTCTGTCAGGGGAACCGGGGACATCTGTGGTAACTCACAGGAGGGGTGCCTAACCAGTCTGGGTGGGAGAACAAACCAGGGATGCCTTCAGGGAATAAACTCTGAAGCAAGATTCATGGCACTGTAACTACTCCACAGAGGGGTCGGGAAGAGAGAAGAGCATTAGAGGCAGGGGAACGGTATGTGCAGAATCCCAGACACAACAGAGGGTGAGACTTGTGGATTCAGTACGGCTGGAGGGAAGGAAGATGGGAGTTGAGGGGGCAGATGGACATTATGCAAGAGAAGCTGGGGAAAGGAGACTTCATGTGGAAAGATGGGTAACTAGTAGGCGACAAGATCTGACTGGCATCTAGAAAGACCACTTGCCCTATTAGCGTGGAAGATGGACCTTTTTTGGTTGGGGGTACAATGGAGTAGGGTAAGATGAGATTCAGGAAGTCCAGTCAGGCTGCTTGAGCAATCCAAGAATGAAATAAGGGATGGACAGATTAGAGAGAGAGAAAGATTTCAAAAGAAAAACCTCCAGGATGGGTCCTTGCCACAAGGAGACAGAAAATTCTAGAATGTTGTCTGGGATTTCTGGCTTCAGCCAGATAGATCGATGGTGGTACTATTCAACAAGATAGAAAACCTTGACTAAAGGAAGTCCCCTTAACTGAGCACAAAATTTGATTCTAAGCTTCCCAGCAGCAAAGGCAAAGAGAAACCAAGATAAATGACCTCATCTCATGGGCTCCTAACAGGAAGCAAAGCCGTGCAGCATGGAAACCAAACTTCCTCATCAGGTATACAAGGGGATTCTATCGAGGGAGTCTCTGTGGAAAGGACCACGAACCAAAGACAGATAATAGTTTTGTAAAAGATGCAGAAATGTTCTTTGCAGGCCTATTCTGTGTATTGACCCTTAATAAGAGCCGAGAGTAAGAAATTAAATCACAGCTCTGTAGAGTCATTTGTGTGAGGAAGTCTGTATAATGGCCTCTGGGTCTCTCATTTGCTAAAGAGCTCTGAGCTCCTGGCATCTAGAGAAGTGAGGGGTTGGATACAAATGGCAGGAACTTGCACTGATTAATACATTTTATTTTATAAACTTGAAATTAAGAGTTCATGACCTTAGTGTGCAAAGTTACTGCCTCAGGATAATTTTAAAGGAGAAAAAAACAAAAGCCCGCATTCCAGCAAATACCATTAATGGCACAATCAAGTAACTTAGAGCTTCAGTTTTAAATGTTGAAGTAATTAGAATCCACTGTGGGGTTTCTTTTATTTACATTTTTTCCTGATTATTAAAGTAACTCAGGTTTATTACAGAAAATTGGGAAAATTCAGAGAAGCAGAAACAGAAAAACCAAAAATCACTCTAATTCCAGGACAGAGGACCGACCACTGTTAATATTGTGGTGTATATTTACACTGTGTCTTTTTCTAGGCCTACATATAAGTAAACATTTTTCTGTTTGAAAATTTGGGGTAAGGCTGGATCAACTGTTTCATATCCTGCTTTTTTCACTCACATTTGCCAGTGACAAATAGAACCCTTTGTTTTAAAGGAATTTAATGTCCCGAGGACCTCTCAATTTCTCAAAATGCGTATGTCTTTTGCCACTCGTGTAGACTTGGTGTAGTCACTCTGCTTGTCTCCTCACTAGCTTCCTGGAAAAGAGAACTTGACTTTTTCTTGCCAAGGACTTAACTGTGTCATTTATAATTGAAATCTTGGAGCTTGGCATTTTAGCACAGGGAGAAAGAAATATGCTTAATGCGCTGTGCTTCACAGAGAGCACAAGAATAATTAGCCACCCCAAGGCCTCTCCTGAACAGGCTGTGGCCTTGCTGCCTCCTTTCCTGGGGAACTTCCCAGGGAAAAATGCTCCTCTGGTAACCATTCCACAGGGACACGACCTCCATTCTTTCTTTCTCTTTCCTGCAATGTCACTGTGGTAGATGGCAAAAACGGCCACAATAGTTTATTACTTCTCCCATCAAGAGATAAAGTCTATTTCCTTACCCCTGGAATCACAGTTTGTGATTTGCTTTGATCAATGGAAGTGGCAGGTGTGACAGTGGGTCAGTTCTGAGCCTAGGACTTAAGATGCCTTGCAACATCTCCCCTTGTTGTTCCCTTCTGTCAACATGCAAACAAGCCTGGGCTAGCCTGTTGGGTGATGAAAAACCACATGGAGAAAGACCCCATACATTCCAGCCAAGACCATTATAACCCAGCAACCCCAGCAGATCATGGTGAGCCCAGTTTAAATCAGCTGAGTCCAGCCCAGTCAGGAGAACTGAAAATGACATAAAATTGAGAACTAGGGGAATCTCCTGGCAGTCCAGTTGTTAGGACACCGTGCTTCCACTGCAGGGGGCGTGGGTTCGATCCCTGGTTGGGGAACTAAGATCCCGCGTGCCAAGTGGCATGGCAAAAAAAAAAAAAAAATTGAGACCTAAATAAATAGTTGTTTTGAGTTAGAAAGCTTCGGGATTGTTTGTTATATAGAAAAAGCCGACTGATACAGTCACTGAGCATACGTGAAGTAGATTTAAGCACACTGAGTATAAGAATCTGAGAGTTCAAATGTTATACTGATGAGACTGGATAAGCTCCACAAAGGCAGGTACCATATCTGTTCTGATCACTGTGGCAGCTCCATGTCTAGCACATGCTGGGCACATAGGAGGTGGTGCCTAAATGATAATAAATGCATTTACTGAATGCTTACCATGTGACATGCTTTTATGTTGATTATATTATTTTGGGCCAAAACTAACACCCCCCCCACCAAAAAAAAAAAGATGTCTGCATCCTCATCATCAGAACCCATGGCTATGTTACCTTACACAGCAAAAGGAACTTTGAAGATATGGCTGAGTTAAGGATCTAGACATGGAGAGATTATCTTGGATTTTCTGGGTGGGTCCTACGTAATCACAAGGGCCTTAAAATAGGGAAGCAAGTGGGTCAAAGTCAGAGAAAGGAGACGTGACTATGGAACTAGAGGTTGGAGTGAGGACCTCTGAAGACGAAGGAAGGCATCATTCCTGGGGTGTACAAAGTGCTGGTGAAGCAGAGGATAAGCCCCAGGACTGCATGGAAGGGACTCAGGGAGGCAGAGGAGGCTCTAGAAGAGGCGATAGGAGGAGGGCATCCCAGGCGGAGGGGAGAGTGTCAGCAGAGGCATGCAGACACGATGTTTCGGGTGCTGGAGGGACTTGGAAACATCCCATGTGTGGAAACAGGTGAAACGCTGGGAGGTGAGAGGGGGAAGAAGGGTGGGGTGAATGTTCAGGCTCTGTGAGCTTTGATAAGGGCACCCATACTGGGAGGCAGGGCAAAGAGTATGTATATACAGGTGGTATGTCAAACGGGCTTCCCTGGGCAAACACAGATCTGGGCCTCCTGGAGGGACCACAGCCTGGCTTGGTCTCAGATGGTTTGGGGACAACCTGCTTGCAGAGTCCCTCTGACTCTGCCCAGAGGATTGGCCAGAGGGAAATAAAGGCTTTTTCTTGGAGAAGTTAAGCTCACTCATCCAGGAGTGGCTTACTGGGTTAATGGTGTAGCCCTGTGAGAAATCACTGAAAACAGTCTTTTTACTCAGACATTAGTTACATAACAAATAATCCCCAAATTTAGAAGCTTCCAACAACAAACACCTATTATCTCACAGTTTCTGTGAGTTAGGAACTTGGGAGCTGCTTGGTTGACAGCTTCTGGCTCGGGTCTCTTATAAGGTTGCAGTCAAGATGTTAGCTGGGCTGAAGGCTTGACCAGGACCTCTTGATGGCTCACTCACGTGGCTGTTGGCAGGAGGCCTCGGTTTCTCACCGCCTGGGCCTCTCCACAGGGCTGCCTGAGTGTCTCACAGCATGGCAGCTGGCTTCTCTCAGAGCAGGTGATCTGAGAGAGAGCAAGGAAGAGGTCACGCTGCCCTCTATGGCCTAATCGTGTATGTCACCCACTGTCACATCTGCCACATGCTATTCGTTATAAGTGAGTCTCAAAGTCCAGCTCACATTTAGGAGAGGAGAATTAGGCTCCATCTTTTGAAGGAAGAAATATTAAAGAATATTAGACATATTTTAAAACTACTATAACCAAACCCAGAATAGTGATTTTAGGAATGTTCTTAGGTGCGACAGTCTAGGTAGGAACAATATCTCTAGGTTAATGGCTCTCAGATTTTGGTGTGAATATGAGCCATCTGGGGGTGTTTGTTACGAGTAAAGATCCCTATACTCACCTCCACAATAGTCTACATTGGGAGCTGGGGCCCAGAAATTGGCATTTTTGGATAAGTCCCTTAGAGTATTCTAATGCAGGTTATTGGGGTCCAGGAATCTGCATCTGAAAAGCCCCCAAAGTTATTCTGATGCTGGTAATCTGTAAAAATAATGCCATTGGAATTGGCAATAATTGGCCACTGGAACGACAGTGTCAGAAATTCAAGTACAGGAAAAACAGGTCACCAGGCTGGAGGTAGGAGGTCAGTGAGAAGCCTGCTGCATAATCCAGGCAAGAAGTGGAAGTGGATCAGAACAGGACAGTAGCATGCTAAGAAGACACAGAGGGCAGACAGCAGAAGCAAGAAGAACTACCATCCTGCAGCCTGTGGAACAAAAACCACATTCACAGAAAGATAGACAAGATGAAAAGGCAGAGGGCTATGTACCAGATGAAGGAACAAGATAAAACCCCAGAAAAACAACTAAATGAAGTGGAGATAGGCAACCTTCCAGAAAAAGAATTCAGAATAATGATAGTGAAGATGATCCAGAACCTCAGAAAAAGAATGGAGGCAAAGATCGAGAAGATGCAAGAAATGTTTAAGAAAGATCTAGAAGAATTAAAGAACAAACAAACAGAGATGACCAATACAATAAGTGAAATGAAAAACAGACTAGAAGGAATCAATAGCAGAATAACTGAGGCAGAAGAACGGATAAATGACCTAGAAGACAGAATGGTGGAATTCACTGCTGCAGAACAGAATAAAGAAAAAAGAATGAAAAGAAATGAAGACAGCCTAAGAGACCTCTGGGACAACATTAAACGCAACAACATTCGCATTAGAGGGGTTTCAGAAGAAGAAGAGAGAGAGAAAGGTCCCGAGAAAATATGTGAAGAGATTATAGTTGAAAACTTCCCTGACATGGGAAAGGAAACAGCCACCCAAGTCCAAGAAGTGCAGAGAGTCCCATACAGGATAAACCCAAGGAGAAACATGCCAAGACACATAGTAATCAAATTGGCAAAAATTAAAGACAAAGAAAAATTACTGAAAGCAGCAAGGGAAAAACGACAAATAACATACAAGGGAACTCCCGTAAGGTTAACAGCTGATTTCTCAGCAGAAACTCTACAAGCCAGAAAGGAGTGGCATGACATACTTAAAGTGATGAAAGGGAAGAACCTACAACCAAGATTACTCTACCCGGCAAGGATCCCATTCAGATTCGATGGAGAAATCAAAAGCTTTACAGACAAGCAAAAGCTAAGAGAATTCAGCACCACCAAACCAGCTCTACAACAAATGCTAAAGGAACTTCTCTAAGTGGGAAACACAAGAGAAGAAAAGGACCTACAGAAACAAACCCCAAACAATTAAGAAAATGGTAATATGAACATACATATCGATAATTACCTTAAATGTGAATGGATTAAACACTCCAACCAAAAGACACAGACTGGCTGAATGGATACAAAAACAAGACCAATATATATGCTGTCTACAAGAGACCCACTTTGGACCTAGGGACACATTCAGACTGAAAGTGAGGGGATGGAAAAAGATATTCCATGCAAATGGAAATCAAAAGAAAGCTGGGGTAGCAATACTCATATCAGATAAAATAGACTTTAAAATAAAGAATGTTACAAAAGACAAGGAAGGACACTACATAATGATCAAGGGATTAATCCAAGAAGAAGATATAACAATTATAAATATATATGCCCCTGACATAGGAGCAGCTCAATACATAAGACAACTGCTAACAGCTCTAAAAGAGGAAATCGACAGTAACACAATAATAGTGGGGGACCTTAACACCTCACTTACACCAATGGACAGATCATCCAAACAGAAAATTGGCAAGGAAACACAAGCTTTAAATGACACAATAGACCAGATAGATTTAACTGATATTTATAGGACATTCCATTCAAAAACAGCAGATTACACTTTCTTCTCGAGTGCGCACGGAACATTCTCCAGGATAGATCACATCTTGGGTCACAAATCAAGCCTCAGTAAATTTAAGAAAATTGAAATCATATCAAGCATCTTTTCTGACCACAATGCTATGAGATTAGAAATCAATTACAGGGAAAAAAATGTAAAAACCACAAACACATGGAGGCTAAACAATACGTCACTAAAAAACCAAGAGATCACTGAAGAAATCAAAGAGGAAATCAAAAAATACCTAGAGACAAATGACAATGAAAACATGATGATCCAAAATCTATGGGATGCAGCAAAAGCAGTTCTAAGAGGGAAGTTTATAGCTATACAAGCCTACCTCAAGAAACAAGAAAAATCTCAAATAAACAATCTAACCTTATACCTAAAGGAACTAGAGAAAGAAGAACAAACAAAACCCAAAGTTAGTAGAAGGAAAGAAATCATAAAGATCAGAGCAGAAATAAATGAAATAGAAACAAAGAAAACAATAGCAAAGATCAATAAAACTAAAAGCTGGTTCTTTGAGAAGATAAACAAAATAGATAAACCATTAGCCAGACTCATCAAGAAAAAGAGGGAGAGGACTCAAATCAATAAAATTAGAAATGAAAAAGGAGAAGTTACAACAGACACCCCAGAAATACAAAGCATCCTAAGAGACTACTACAAGCAATTCTATGCCAATAAAATGGACAACCTGGAAGAAATGGACAAATTCTTAGAAAGGTATAACCTTCCAAGACTGAACCAGGAAGAAATAGAAAATATGAACAAACCAATCACAAGTAGTGAAATTGAAACTGTGATTAAACATCTTCCAACAAACAAAAGTCCAGGACCAGATGGCTTCACAGGTGAATTCTATCAAACATTTAGAGAAGAGCTAACACCTATCCTTCTCAAACTCTTCCCAAAAATTGCAGAGGAAGGAACACTCCCAAACTCATTCTAAGAGGCCACCATCACCCTGATACCAAAACCAGACAAAGACACTACAAAAAAAGAAAATTACAGACCAATATCACTGATGAATATAGATGCAAAAATCCTCAACAAAATACTAGCAAACAGAGTCCAACAACACATTAAAAGGATCATACGCCATGATCAAGTGGGATTTATCCCAGGGATGCAAGGATTCTTCAATATACACAAATCAATCAATGTGATACACCATATTAACAAATTGAAGAATAAAAACCATATGATCATCTCAATAGATGCAGAAAAAGCTTTTGACAAAATTCAACACCCATTTATGATAAAAACTCTCCAGAAAGTGGGCATAGAGGGAACCTACCTCAACATAATAAAGGCCATATATGACAAATCCACAGCAAACATCATTCTCAATGGTGAAAAACTGAAAGCATTTCCTCTAAGATCAGGAATGAGACAGGGATGTCCACTCTCGCCACTATTATTCAACATAGTTTTGGAAGTCTTAGCCATGGCAATCAGAGAAGAAAAAGAATTAAAAGGAATACAAATTGGAAAAGAAGAAGTAAAACTCTCACTGTTTGCAGATGACATGATACTATACATAGAGAATCCTAAAGATGCCACCAGAAAACTACCAGAGCTCATCAATGAATTTGGTAAAGTTGCAGGACACAAAATTAATGCACAGAAATCTCTTGCATTTCTATACACTAACAACGAAAGATCAGAAAGAGAAATTAAGGAAACACTCCCATTTACCACTGCAACAACAAGAATAAAATATCTAGGAATAAACCTACCTAGGGAGACAAAAGACCTGTATGCAGAAAACTATAAGCCACTGTTGAAAGAAATTAAAGATGATACCAACAGATGGAGAGCTATACCATGTTCTTGGATTGGAAGAATCAATACTGTGAAAATGACTATACCACCCAAAGCAATCTACAGATTCAATGCAATCCCTATCAAATTACCAATGGCATTTTTTACAGAACTAGAACGAAAAATCGTAAAATTTGTATGGAGACACAAAAGACCCCAAATAGCCAAAGCAGTCTGGAGGGAAAAAAACGGAGCTGGAGGAATCAGACTCCCTGATTTCAGACTATACTACAAAGCTACAGTAATCAAGACAATATGGTACTGGCACAAAAACAGAAATATAGATCAATGGAACAGGATACAAAGCCCAGAGATAAACCCACGCACCTATGGACAACTAATCTATGACAAGGGAGGCAAGGATATACAATGGAGAAAAGACAGTCTGTTCAATAAGTGGTGCTGGGAAAACTGGACAGCTACATGTAAAGGAATGAAATTAGAACACTCCTAACACCATACACAAAAATAAACTCAAAATGGATTCGAGACCTAAATGTAAGACTGAACACTATAAAACTCTTAGAGGAAAACATAGGAAGAACACTCTTTGACATAAATCACAACAAGATCTTTTTTGATCCACCTCCTAGAGTAATGGAAATAAAAACAAAAATAAACAAATGGGACCTAATGAAACTTGAAAGCTTTTGCAAAGCAAAGGAAACTACAAACAAGATGAAAAGACAACCTTCAGAATGGGAGAAAATATGTGCAAACGAATCAACAGACAAAGGATTAATCTCCAAAATATATAAACAGCTCATGCAGCTCAATATTAAAAAAACAAAGAACCCAATCCAAAAATGGGCAGAAGACCTAAATAGACATTTCTCCAAAGAGGACATACAGATGGCCAAGAAGCACATGAAAAGCTGCTCAACATCACTAATTATTAGAGAAATGCAAATCAAAACTACAATGAGGTATCACCTCACACCAGTTAGAATGGGCATCATCAGAAAATCTACAAACAACAAATGCTGGAGAGGGTGCGGAGAAAAGGGAACCCTCTTGCACTGTTGGTGGGAATATAAATTGATACAGCCACTACGGAGAACAGTATGGAGGTTCCTTAAAAAACTAAAAATAGAGCTACCATATGACCCAGCAATCCCACTACTGGGCATATACCCAGAGAAAACTGTAATTCAGAAAGACACTTGCACCCCAATGTTCACTGCAGCACTATTTACAATAGCCAGGACATGGAAGCAACCTAAATGCCCATCGACAGATGAATGGATAAAGATGTGGTCCGTGTATACAATGGAATATTACTCAGCCGTATAAAGGAACGAAACTGGGTCATTTGTAGAGACGTGGATGGACCCAGAGACTGTCAGAGTGAAGTAAGTCAGAAAGAGAAAAACAAATATCGTATATTAACGCATATATGTGGAACCTAGAAAAATGGTACAGATGAACCAGTCTGCAGGGCAGAAATAGAGACACGGATGTAGAGAAGAAACGTATGGACACAGAGGGGGGAAGCGGCAGGGGGTGGTGGTGGTGGTGTGATGAATTGGGAGATTGGGATTGACATGTATACACTGATGTGTATAAAATGGATGACTAATAAGAACCTGCTGTATAAAAAAGAAATAAAATTCAAAAAAAAAAAAAGAAATTCCCTTTAGCAGAGAAAGGTTGCTACATTTCTAGGAAAAGTAACCTTCTGCTGTTTTTTCTAAACATTCTCAGTAAAACAAACAAAAAACCCAAAAAAGAAAACAAAACAAAAAGCTAAGAAGACAGCTTTTTAGTGGAAAATCTAATGTTCTTAATGATAGGAACTAGCAGATGGATATGCCCTTGAATTAAACTATTAATGTCACTCCAAAAAAAAAAAAAAAAATTCCAGTACAATTGGGAATAACCACGTGGATAGACAGGTCAAAGGCTAAAGAGGAACGGAGGGGCGCTTGGGCCCAACTCCCTATGTATACACCCCTGACAGACAAAGCAATCACAACCTGTTCCCCACTCTCCTGCACAGAGTCCCAGGAAGCTTCCCAACCCAGCACTTCAGCCAGCTACCTCCACTCACTCAGAGTTGCCACAAGACTTGAACCCTCTTTGCCATCCTCGATCCAAAGCCACAGGTCCGGGAATCTGCCTGGATCAGAAAATCCTGGCAAGAAAGCGATTTCTCCAGTGTGCATGGGGAAGGAGCAGAGCAGAGCTATTATGCATGGTACGGTTGAACACGGATGATGGGTGGGAGGGGGCTGGGACCTTGGTGGGCAGGAGGGGCACTTGACCGGCACTTAGCCCTGGGAACCTGTGGTCTAAGTCGATCGCTGGAACACTCAGCACAGAGGCGCTGTTCCCCCTCAATGAGGAGCAGGGCTTATGAGGTGGCCCCGGAGGTGGCCGTTTGTGTAGCGCTGTCTGGGTCTTCACCCGTGCTGTCAGGAAACTTGCCAGGAGCCCCTGTGAGTTTCCAGCCATTGTCTGGGCCCCTCCTGCCCTCTTTTTATGGGATGGTTTATGTTTGCTCCTCAGCCCGGGAGTTGCTAAGCAGCTGCTGGAGCCTTTCTGTTTTAAGCTGGGACACTATTGTCTCTCTTTATCCCCATAAGGAGCCGTGACCCAGGTGGTTACAAAACTGCCGCCTGAGTCTGCAATGTTATTGGTCCGTAAAAGGTCAAAGAGCACACAGAGCCAGCACACAGCGCAAGGAGCAGGTGATGGTGTTAGACCCCATCGTTAACACCGTGGCAAAACCTCCTGCAAGTTCGCCTCCAGCCCTCGGGGATCTGACCGCCCTCGAGGTGGGCGTGGCTTCTTGGCACACACTCTGGCCTTGGACACATTTGCCCACAGGTTTTTGTGGTTTTCATGTGCCGGGTTTTTACCCAAGCTTCAAAATCAGGGAAACCATTACCCAAGAGAACGACCTGACATGGCCATGGCTTGAACCCCTGGAAGACCTCCCCCCACAAAACCTTCTGCCCCTCTGCTGCTTATCATCGACTGAACTATTTCTCTTTTTTCTTCTTCTCCTTAAAAAATTTTCTTTAATATTTTGTCCAGGCTGCACAGCACGTGGGATCTTAGTTCCCTGACCAGGGATCAAACCCACGCCCCCTGTAGTGGAAGCTCTGAGTCTTAACCACTGGACCGCCAGGGAAGTCCCCAACTGAACTATTTCTAAGACAATTGTAACTCTACAGTTTATAACTTAATCATGCTCTAAAAAAAGTTACAAAAAAGAGATACGGAAGAAATTCACCCATACCCAAAGATAATGACTGTTAACATCCTGAAATATTTCACCTGGATGCTTTTTCTCTCTCTGCATGTATATATTTGTAAGTATGTGTATGTGTGTGTGTAGGCAGTTGACCCTGGAACAACACAAGGTGAGGGACGCTGACCTCCTTTCCTGTGCAGCTGAAAATCCTCGGACTGCTGTCTCTGCCTCAAAGACAAAGGAATTTTATAAATGACTCACCCAGAGGCAGGAAGCTGAAACAGTCTGGATGGAATCGGGACTCAAACCCTAGTTCTTTTGATTCCACATGTAGTGATCTCTAACCAAACACAAACTTCTCCTCACATTTAGTTAATTTAAACATCTCTAAAATGAAAATACACATACTATATTTATTGAAAAAAATCCCTGTATAGATGAACCCTGGTGTAAGTGGACTTCTTGAAGTTCAAACATGTGTTGTTCAAGGGTCAACTGAATCTATTAAACTACTGACACTTTGGGTAGGATAATTCTTTGCCGTGGCGCTGTCCACTGTAAGATGTGTAGCAGCATCCCTGGCCTCTACATCTGTGATAGCCCAATATGTTTGTTTGCATTGCCAGACAACCCGAGGGGCAAAATCACCCTCCGTTTAAAATCACTGATCACACACACACATTTACAAAATGGAATCATACTGCAAATACAGTCATATCTTTTTCTTTTTTTACAATTTACTATGAACTCGTTCTAGGTCAACCATTAAAAATCTACTGTATTATTTGCAATGTCCGCAGACCTGTCCAACAGTTGGGCTCACGTGTGAAGTAATTTATATCACCAATCCCCCCATTACTGGACCTTGTGTGTAGACCTGACATCATACTGCACACCCTGCATTATAAACTGCTTTTCAAACTTAAGATGTCGTGAACGTCTATCCACGTCACAGCTGTGGGATGCTGACCAAACTACCTCACCTCTCTAGACCCCCAACTCCTCATCTGTAGAATGGGAATGTGCTGTGAGCACGAATTACCAGAATGGGCGCCTGTACCCAGCACAGAGAACACCCTCAACACAGGACCAGAGCTGGAGCTGGAGTCTTTGCTATGATCACCATGTCCCAGTTTTTCAACGGCATTTAGTGGCCATTCCCCTTACAGAGACACCATACGTTAGTAAACTGCCCCCATGGATGGACTTCTGGGGGGTTTCTGAATTTCCATGCTCATCAATGACCCTGCTGTTAATACAGCCATAGATACTTTCTCCTGCTGTTTTGAGAAACCAGTAAAAGAGAAGTTAACCCGTCTGTGCTACCCTGAGACTAGCGAAGCGAAAGACTAATCGTATTCCTCATGGCCCGGTTCTTGAAACATTAGTAAATGTCAGGTCCCGCCCGCCCTGCCCCCTCAGGCCCTGCCACGCACTAGTTACCTGGTCCTGAGTCAAGATGTTAACCACGGGGCATGGCTCCTAAGCTGAACCCTGGATCATTTTTACTCTGCATTTATGTCAAGCCCAAGCCCCCTTCATGTTACCTTAAGACCACCCCAAGATAGTCTTCAACCACCACGAGATTCCCCTTCTATTCTTTTCTATTTGTTTTTAAGTTATGGGTGTGCAATGTTTGATGTATACAATGCGTGTGTGTGTGTACGTGTGTGTGAAAATATATTTTACCATTTAAAGAGCAGTAGCAAAATAAATACCCCTGTAACTACCACCCAGATCAAGAAACGGGACATTCGATACCCAGAAGCGCCCACACACGTACCCGCCTCTCCCGCAGGGAGCTTTTCTGGGGGGTGCGGAGTGGAAGGAAGAGACCTCCGGTAACGGTGCGGTCGGCAAAGCACACCCCAGCCGGCTTCTGCCTGCTTGCCCCTGTGGCTCTGTGGCCTGGGGGTTGGTTAGTTCTGAGGGCTTCAGTTCCTGACCTCTGAAATGGAAGACTGTTTCACAGAATAAATGGGATGCTCCTTTGGATAAACCTCGAGTCTGGTGTCTGGCATCCGAGGAGGTACCAAAGCACAGAAGCTGTTGTTTTTATCATGGTGGAGCGTTTCTGGACAAGGAATTCAGAAACTCGGCGCTGACCCGGCTCTGCGAGCCCTGAGCTGTGTGATTCCAGGCAGAACAAGTCCTGGGCCTCAGTTTCCTCACGTGGCAGGGGTAAAGACAGCAGCCTCATCAAACCTCCCTTCTTTCCAGCCCTGGCCTTGGAATCCTATTATTCAGTCAAGGAAAATGGGTTACGATAAAGCAAGAACCTAATACGAGGACTCAGTAGATCCTTAGCTAGATCTTAGACAAAGATAATGTGACTGGCCTAAGGTCACATGACCAGAAGGTCATACTCTGGTTAATAATGATGCTATTTTAAGCACTTCTGGGGACCCTGTGCTTGAGAAACACATTGACTCTGTTTAACGTGGTGATGATGCATGTGGGAATCCTCGAGCTAATGCCTGGGCACGTGATCTTTTAGTAACATCGCGGCCTCCTACTCTTCCACCCACGTCCTCTCTGCTCACACCCTGGTCCTTTGTACCCTCTGGGTCTTCTGAGGGCTGTATGGTTTCTCAGTGTCAGAGTTCACGTGGTCAGTGTGCCTCTCTCTGCATGGGATGGAATTCTCTTTCTGTTGTGGCTCTCTGAGCTTGTCTATCGTAACCTTGGCTCTCACTCACCCATGAGCTGTGAACTCATCTGCTTTCTCATTCCTCTGGGCTTAATTACCCACCTTCCTAAGGTGACCTGGCTTTCAGAGACAAATGACTCCCACATGTAGCAGACATCCACCAGTGGCCAGAAAACAACACTGGTAAGACAGAGGCTCCAAAGGAAGAGTTTACAGGCCTGGTAAGGTCTTCCTGGGGATCCAGTGATAACATCTGTTTGTCCCCAGGCCTCTTTCTTCTGCAAAGCCCTTCTCTTCTGTTCCAGACACAAATCCCTCCTGTCAGGGAGAAGGACGACACACTGAAAATCTCCCGTAAGAGGCAACAACCACAACACGTCCTGCAAAATCCTAGCTCAGTCCTGACTGCTGCTCTAGATAGTGGTGCTAAGGCATGGAGAAGGAGTAACTTCCTTACACCGAAGAAGGGCTATTTTTATTACATCCCAGGAAGAGAAAAATCAGTGCGCCACTCACTGCTTCTGACTGCTTCTGGGTCCGACAGACCAGAAAGGAAATGTTTCCTGTTGACAAGAATTTTCGAGTTTCTCCCACTGGCCATGTTTACTTTTTCCTGACTTTTGTTGAAATCTCTGCTCTGGATCTCTCCCTGCGGAGGACAGGGACTTGCAATGTGAACTCACAGTTATTTTTTAACCACACACCTCCGTGAGGGTACTCGGCCTCCAACCCTGCACAGGTGTGCTGTCAGGTTCCGATCGTGGCTACCAGCAAGGGCCTTTGCTTTATCCTCCTAGTTATGCCCATTAAGTCTGGGAGGGCATTTACATAAAGGCTATAACAAGACAGGAAGTCTTACTTAGAAGTGCACAGGTACAGTCAGAGGAAGAGTAAACCATTTATTTTCCCCAGCAAGTCATCCTTTGGTGCAAAACAGCGGGCTCTGGGAGCCTCTTCTCTGCTCTCCCGGGGTCCCCACCTCCCACTGCCCTCTGCGCCCAGTCCTGCCAAGGTCTCCGCACCTTGCTCCCCCTTTCTGTTCGTTCTCCTCCCCGGGTCCTGGCTCCATAATGAAATAGTGGCAGCAGTTATGTCCCTTAGAGTCCTCAGAGGAAAACAGCTAAATGAGAGAAACGCTCCTTTCCTTGACAAGACTGTGGTGCGTTACTGTGCAAAACAATACTCTGTAGTCTCCTTTTCTGGGAACTGTACCCGTAGAAAAGGAACTGGGGGGAACGGAGAACCTCATGTTCCCCTGATACTACTGATGCTGCTTATGCAATGTTCCATGCAACCTGGAGCTGCAGAGTGGCACACTGCGGCACAGAACAGGATGCAGCGTGCCCTAAGGATCGTGGAAGAGGAATGGCCTTACATCCAACCAGCGCTAATGGAAGGTTACAGTGTCTAGGGGAGCGTTTGTCTGACAGGTATCAAAACAAGCAGGGTTATGGTGGGAAACACCTCTCAGACCTGACATGTGCTACAAGGTGACAGAGCAAGTGTGTGATAACTGCAGATGCATTTATAAGAACTGTACACGCTCTAGGGTATAATCACGGCTCACCAGTTGGGCGTTGAATTAAGCCATTTGGGATTAATCCCATGAGACGGTCAAGCCTTTGGTCAATATTCACTGCTTTTGGTGTAAACCTTCGAGCTCAAAAAAGCTGTCCGTGAATCCAGGCAACACCCAAAGGCAACAGAGGTGCCTTCGTGGGTGTGTGTTCCGCACGGCCACACAGGGCTCCGCTTTTAGAAGGGCCCTGTGCTTGGTTTAACACTCTGCTGTCGCTGTTTGAAACGCACCGCAATTTTGGAACAAGGGGCCTACGTGTTCCTTTTGTACTGCGCCCCACAAACCATGCGGCTGGTCCTGAACACCGCGGAGAGTCACTGGATTTCCCAGACCTTGATTTTGGGTTACACTTCCTTTTCCTCCCAATTAAAGCAAAATTCTGGACCATCAAAAATTAGGAACTGGACCACAGCGGCACACATGGTGGGCCCAGAGGGAGGAATCGCCCTCCCTGTCCTGTTGCAGGGCCGTCAGGGAAAGGAGCTTGAAGGGTGAGGGTGCGGGCGTAGGGGGACGCGGCTGTGCACCGTCAGCTATTTCACCTGGAAATCCGGGAGGCTGCGTGCCCCACACTCTGGTGGCAGTGCTCATCCCGATGCACTTAACTGAAACTTCTCCACCTCCGGGTCTTAGAGAGTCCCTTCCGTTCTGTTCATTCGGCCTGAATTTAATGGCTCTTCACTGTCTCCACAGAGCGCTGTGGGCAGGGGTGAGTGGTCCGGTGTACAGAGACACTGTCCCACAGCTATAGAGGAGGTGATTGGGACAACTGGGGAAATCTGAGTGTGGGCTGTATGTTACATAGCATTGTTGTATCAGGGTTAAGTTTCTTGGGTGTGACCATGGAATTTCTGGTTGTGCGGGAAAATGCCCCTTGTTCTGGGTAGACACGTGCTGAAGGATTTACAGGTGAAACTGCATCAAGTCTGCAACTTACTTTCAGATGGTTCAGAAAATAAATAAATAAATATGAACAAACAAACATACATACATATTTACATAAAATGTATTAGGAGTTTTGTAAGAGAAAGGCATGCTTGTCTTATCAGTGTTTCCCACTGAAGGGCCTAAATATATAAGTATTTGTCCTGAGTATATTATAAAATATAACAAAATAAAGGCATAATTATATAATATATAACATGTATACGTAGATAAAAATACGAATATATGTATTGAGAAAGAGGGAGAAGAAGAGAGAAAGCAATTGTGGGAACGTGTTATCGATTGATGAAACTAGTGGAAAGGGTATATAGTCTTTCAATTTTCCTTTGGCTTGAAATTCTTCTAAATAAAACGTTGGGAGGGGAAGTACACTATCTCTACCACTGAGGTTATCATCCCGGGGAGGCAAGACGTTGTCCATCTGTCTTAGTTTGGGTTTCCCCAGAAGCAGACCCTGAGATAAAGGTTCAAGTGCAAGTCCTTTATTTGGGGGGTTGCTCCTGGGGAACACCGGTGGGGAAGTAAGATGAAGCGAGGATGTCAACAGAGAACCTTTCCTAGCCAGCCGCCTCCCACAGTAAAGGGAGCTTCATCCCACCGGGGAACTCTGGAGTTGTGTAGAACATCCCAGAAGAGAGGCGGGGATTTCTACACCAGGGCAGCATGGGCTGGGGAGGCTGCGGCAGCCAGAGGAAGGCGCCCCCCAGGGCTTGGCAGTGGGTTGGGTACCGGCCCTGGTGAGCCCGGCTTCCCCTCCCCCATCACTTCACTCATCCAACCAATTTCTACCTGCTGTCCACCAGGGCCAGGCTCCGTGCTAGGTGCTGGGGAATTACTTAGAAGCATTAAGACAGACACAATCCCTGCTCCCACAGGGGAATGAAAACAAGTGGGGGAAACAAATAAAAGCCAGGATACAGAAATTGACAAGAGTTGGGGGAATTCCAATCATCCATTCAGCTAATCCTCCAGCTTTCACTAAGCACATACCTTGTGCTGGTCATAATTCTTGACATGGGGATACATAGATCAAACAAGAACTGTAGGTCCCCCGACAACTCATGGATTTTTTTTTTTTTTAAGAAAAAATCTAATCAAATTCCTACTGCTGCAGATGGGTGATGAGGCATTGAAACCCAGCTGCAGAGACACTGAATGGCTGCATCATTTGCATGCAGTTAGAGAAGGCTCCTTCTTCCCTCCCTCTACCCTGCTGTGCCCAGAGTGCTAACCCTGCCTGTGAACTGACCCGGCGGAACGTTCGTCTATGAACTGAATTTGCTCCCGAAACAGCTGCAGCAGAAGGGTGCACTCTGCCTCTGTTCTTGGGACTGGGCTCTTCTCGGTGGTGTGGCACCTGTAAGAACCCTGATGCCCCCCAGGGGGAGAAGGGGACCCAGGGTCCACCTAGAGACGTCACACGGCCTCCACTCCTGCCCAGCGACCAAACGTTGTCCCCGATCACGTGAAAGTAGAGACATCAACCAAACCTGGTTCCATTCCCTTCTAAACACCAGATGAGCTATTCGTACAAGATTTGTCATTTAACTGATGCTGGCACAACGTTGTGTGATTTCAGCATCAAACACATCCCCCTCCCGTAACAGCGTCCGTCCATCCGTCAGGAGACAAACACAAAGACAGAGATAAGCGTGTGGCACGAGCTACAGACATCAAACCCTGGGATTTGGGGAGTTGCAGCTGTTTTAGGGAAAAAAAAAAAAAAAAAGAGACTGGAGGTACAGCTTTGAGGATTGCAGCCCTACTGTTCTAAGTTGTTTTTCTCCCAGCATGGTGTGGAATGGATCCTTTTCTTCTGGTCAAGCTTTTATTGCTTTCCTGTAATTTGGATGAGGAGGCAAACCAGCACTTTTTAACAAGAAGCCTGAGGAAAACCACTGCGTGCTGGTTTCTGAATGGTGCCGGGCTGGTGGTGGTGGGAAAGGCAGCAGTCGGGGGCTGGCTCAGCCCCACCCTTCCCTGGGCCAGCTCTGGGCAGCCCAGCCCAACTTTGTTCTGGGCTCAAAGCCCTCCTCAAAGTTTCTCCTTTCTCTCTTTGCAAATGATCTGTCTCCATTCCCGTGGGCCCGGCATCTGTCTGTCCGAGCCGTGCATGCATCTCCTCTCCAGGCCACCCCTGATGAAGCTGGCCCAAGACCCGTCACCTCCAGCCGGATGTCAGCACAGCCCCTTTGCTGTGCCTTTGGCCTTGGCCTTGGCCTTGCCCCCCTCTAACCCTCCCCACAGCAGTCTCGGGGAGCCTCCTGCAATGCACATCTGCTCCTGGGGGGCTCCAGCGCTCTCTGTGCTCCTCCGGATGAAGTCCTCACGCCCCGGCATAGCCTCGAAGCACCCAAGATGCTCCACCTCCCAGCCTCGTCTCCCCCTTCTTCCCCCTGGACACCCAGGCAAACCCACTGCCTGCTCTGTCAGGAGCACACTGAGACGTCCGCCCATGCCCTTCCCTCAGCCTGGAGAGGACTTCTTCCAGTCCCTTTCACTCTCCCAGACCTTCTTTTCACTGAATCAACATTTCCTCCTCTTTCTAGACTCGCCTGGATGCCACCCCTCCAGCTGGGCATCCCTGAGCCTTGATACTGGGGTGAGCTGGGCATCCCTGAGCCTTGATACTGGGGTGAGCTGGGCATCCCTGAGCCTTGATACGGGGGTGAGCTGGGCATCCCTGAGCCTTGATACTGGGGTGAGCTGGGCATCCCTGAGCCTTGATACTGGGGTGAGCTGGGCATCCCTGAGCCTTGATACTGGGGTGAGCTGGGCATCCCTGAGCCTTGATACTGGGGTGAGCTGGGCATCCCTGAGCCTTGATACGGGGGTGAGCTGGGCATCCCTGAGCCTTGATACGGGGGTGAGCTGGGCATCCCTGAGCCTTGATACGGGGGTGAGCTGGGCATCCCTGAGCCTTGATACTGGGGTGAGCTGGGCATCCCTGAGCCTTGATACTGGGGTGAGCTGGGCATCCCTGAGCCTTGATACTGGGGTGAGCTGCCCCTCCCACGCACCTCTGCTCCCCCACCACGGCCCCGCCTCCCCAGCAGGGCACACTTGCCTCCACGCCCACCGTGCGCCCTGGCAGAGCCGTGTCCTAGCTTTCCTGGCAGGTCCCACAGAGCTCCTGGGGGGAACGCAGGCTCGATCAATGCGTGCAGGATACACAGGCGAGTAAATGAATGGACCTTTGTTAGGCATTCGGTCCACCACTGAAATGGAGTTCTTCACCAGTGCAGGGCAGGGTGTGGGCCCTACACTGGTGACCAGCTAGTGACCAATTAAGTGTAGAAATAGAGAGTGTTTGGAAACCTTTAA
Organism: Balaenoptera musculus; assembly: GCF_009873245.2. NCBI lineage: Eukaryota > Metazoa > Chordata > Mammalia > Artiodactyla > Balaenopteridae > Balaenoptera > Balaenoptera musculus. The sequence continues at coordinate 85,879,604 of NC_045795.1, forward strand.
AACAATTTACCTGAGAACTTTCTTGTCTGCACAACCTATTCATAAAAATTCTGGCCTTATATTTTGTATGTCTCGGTTTTATATACGCATTTTTTCTATTAATGTATTTTTACGGTATTTTATGCAAGTATTGGTCTGTAGGGGATTCAAAATCTAAAAAACTGGTCCCTTACCCCCAGATCATCTGAGAAGCGCTGTTCTACACCCTTCCTGGGGTGACAAAAGAGAAGTGGTGTGTGTGTGTGTGAGTGTGTGTGTGTGTCTGTGTGTGTGTGAGTGTGTGAGAGTGTGTGTGTGTGTGCGCGCATGTGTGTGCGCGTGCTGCAGGGTTGGTGGGGGGCACAGGAAAAGGAAGCATTAGAAGATAAACCTGGTTGAATCGGCATTTTCAGGGAATGCTTCTGCATAGGATGCCGTCAAAAAACTTTCTCAGAATCACACAATCCAGACAATAAACAGCTCATCAAAGAGTCTCTTGGGCCCTGAGCCCCAAAAGGAAGAATAAATTGCAGCTATTAAGATCATCCTGTTCGCCTAACTGACCCAGACAGCCCCGTGTCACGGGGACCGCACCATCGAGATGTGTCCCTCTCACCCACACTGGAAACACGATTTTTAAATTTGTTTCCTCACTTTCCCCCAATCTGGCTTCCATTACAGAGCTATTTCCCAAATTAACCTCTGTGCCCCCTCCAGTAAAGAATGCGAGAGATTTCCACCAACTCTCTTCTCCTGTTCCCAACATGCCACATGTGTTTAAGAGAGGGCAGCGATTTCCAGGCGAGAAGTGGTTGGGAAGGGATCATTCTGGCAACTGTTCTTTGAAAATCTGCCCAAAGTTTTTTTTTTTAACGAGAGGCACCCCTTTGCTCCCCAAACAGTCTCTCACGTTGCCATCCTGAGGCCAGTGCTTAATTGATGCTAAGGAATTTCACTTGAAATCACCTTCCAAGTGCTGAGCAAGTGGAAAAATGATGTCCACAGAGCCAAGAGGCTGTGTGTAGGGGACCAAGGTAATGGCTGAACTTTATCTGTGTTCGTGAGAGGAGATCAAATAAGTCACCGGTGGCCCCAGCAACAGCGAGTTATCATTCTCTACACTTGTTCAGAAAAAGGTCAGAACACAGGGTGGTGATCATGCATTCAAAGCCCACATTCAGTCTCCCCAGAAACGGTTTTCTTAGCTGAGGCCTCCAGAATCAGACACACTGGGTTATTTCTTTGAAGGCAGCACTAAACACATGTCAGTGGAAAAGTTCAAGCCCCGAAGTATAATTTCAGAAACTGTGAACCGAGTTTCCAACTCAGGCATTTAGGTAAATGGACACAGACTGAGAGCTTAGAATCAGAAGCACTGCTTTTCTGGAAAGGAAGTGCTGCCATATTCCCATTCCTACATCCACAACCTGTATTCACACCCTTCTATACTAACTCTGGGCTTGGCTGTGAGATTTGATTTGAAAAGTGCTTGTGCCCTGGTGCTTGCCCTCCCCTGCTGCTCTCTGGAACCCTGAGTCTTCCATGGGAACAAGCTTGGGCTCACCTACTGAAAGAGGAAAGCCACGCGGAGCAGAGATGAACCATCCCAGGTAAGTCCCTTCAGGACCAACCAGCCTGCGTACTGCCAGGTAAGTGAGTGAGGCCATCATGCAGCCCCAGCTGAGCCTCCAACAGACCACAGATACCAGTCGAGCCAGTCCAGAGAAGAAGAACCACCCAACTGATCCACAGAAGTATGAGTACTGAGTTTGTCATTCTAAGCCAGTAAGGTGGTTTGCTACATAGCAAAGGCTACTGATACACATTCATCCATCCATTTGTCCATTTAACAAATATTTGTTCAGTGCTTCCTGTAGGATCACTGTGATAGACACAAAGGCAAGTGAGCCTCACCCAGGAGCCCCTTGAAGCCAAGGATGTAGCTTATATGTCTCTGCATCCCAGGCCTAATAGACACTGGCATATAGGAAGTAATCAAAAACTTTGTCTTGTAAACACATAATTTGGAATAAATCCCAAGGGGAGAATTATAGAGATGAAGCTTTGAAAGTGCATATTGCTTGACTCAGCAATTCCACTTGTGAGTATTTAGCTGAAGGATATATTTTCAGGATGTGTGCAAAAATTTAATTACAAGAATGTCCTATCATAGCTTTGTTTACAGTGACTTCATTTGATTTGGTTGAAAATCCATTGGTTGCAATAGCAGTTTGGTCTCTATGAGAATGTGGTTGAAAAAAATATTATCAGTCATGGGTATGGGTAATTGTGATCCATGGTGGGGTAGCTTTATGACCTTTTTGTATCTTTAGACACAAAATATTTAAATATTTTTTAGAAATTTGGGGGATTTTTTTCTGGTTTTTAAATTTCAAATTCCTTTTCAGTCAATTAAGCATGCTTTGGGGCTGCTAGTAATAAGAAGCAGAAAATAAGTTTTTATGTCTATCAAAAGGGAGTTGGTTGGGTGGCAGCAGAAGCATAAAATGGATACTTACTGGGAATTCCCTGGCGGTCCAGTGGTTAGGACTCCGCACTCTCACTGCTGAGATAGATATGTCTCTGGAGAGGGAGAGAGAGAGAGAGAGAGAGAGAGAGAGAGGGAGAGAGAGAGAGAGAGATTTTTAAGAAATTGGTTCATATGACTCGTGGGGGCTGCCGAGTTTTTGTTTTTTTTTTAAATAATTACTTTTTTTTAAAAAAATTATTTATTTTATTTATTTTTGGCCGTGTTGGGTCTTTGTTGCTGTGCACGGGCTTTCTCTAGTTGCGGCGAGCGGAGGCTACTCTTTGTTGCGGTGCGCAGGCTTCTCATTGAGGTAGCTTCTCTTGTTGTGGAGCACGGGCTCTAGAGCACAGGCTCAGCAGTTGTGGTGCCCGGGGCTTAGTTGCTCCGTGGCATGTGGAGTCTTCCCGGATCAGGGCTCGAACCCGTGTCCCCTGCATTGGCAGGCGGATTCTTAACCACTACGACACCAGGGAAGCCCCCTTGAAAGTTTTTATTTAGCAAACTGAACCAAGATTAATTTTTCAATCACTGGCGCACACATCATAAATTTTGAGCGCTCTGTACAAGGCAGGAAATGACTAACACTTAGGCCATTTCCATCTTTTTAGGTGATGGTCGCATAGTGGGTTTCCTTCTTAATGCAATCCCAAACAGAGTGTCATTGATGGCAAATATGAAGACATTTAAAAGTAGAAAAGTAAAAAACAAAAATCTTACATTAAAAAAATAGACGATATTGGTGAAAGATACATAACAAGTTGCAAAGTCATTCCAAGGAAAATTTCCCCTTCGCACACAAAAATCTCCTCTTTTTATAAACCTAAGAACTAAACATCTTCATTTTCAATGAATTCAACCTCCTCACCACACCGACAGCTTAATCAATTTGCTTCTGGCCAAACTGGTCTTGACCAAATTGTCTGCTCTGATGTGTAACAGTAAAACGCTGGAAATAACCTAAACATCCGACAAGAAGGTTAATAAACCATGCTAAATAAATCATGGTTTGTCAATACAACGAATGCCATGCATGCATTTAAAGCAATGTAAATATGCATTTATTGCAAAGGCAGTAAATGAATTCTTCTAAACATTTAAGAAAAGATTTATAGGTACAAATAAGCCCAATTTAGCTGACCACGTAGCAAACTCTAGGAATTTAACCGAGAGGGATGGACACTCTTTTCACCCACATTTCCACTGTTTATTCAGTTCATCAAACCTAGTATTTGCTAAATATTCTTTCCTAGCTATTTCAGAACAGAAGTATCAAGCGGAAAGCAAATCCACTCAGTTCCAAAATGGAAGGGGTGATTCCAAGGCTAACCCTCCTGGTCAAGTCTCCAAGAAGAAGATGGTGACACGTCAGCTTGTGTCAACCCAGGAACAACGTGCTTTCCTAAGAGAGATTTTAGTGTTTAACTAAACCGTGATGCCCTCCTTCTCCTGGACTTCGGTTTAAAAGAATATTTTTGAACAGTTTTATTGAGGTATAACTGCCATACAATAAACTGCACATCGATGAGTTCTGATATATTCATCCACCCATGGAACTAAAACCACAGTCAGTATAATACACATATCCATTCCCTGCAAAAGCTACCTTGTGCCCTTTTATTCTCTTCTTTCCAGCCCATCCCAACGTCCCCTTCAGGCAATCACAGATCTGCTTTCTGTCACGGTAGGTTAGTTGGCATATGCTGGAATTTTATATTGTTGCCAGCGTCAGTAATTCATTCCTTTTGACTGATGAGTAGTATTCCATTGTATGGATGTAGCACATTTTGTTTCTGGATTCACCAGTGAATGGAGTTTTGGATTGTTTCCAGCCTGGGGCTGTTCGAAATAAAGCTGCTATGAACATCTGTGCACTGATCCTTGTTCGGACACAGGCTTTTGTTTCTCGTAGGTGAATACAGTAGGCCCTCCGTGTCCACGGGTTCCACATCCCCAGATTCAACCAACCGCAAATTGAAAATATTCAGAAAAAAATTCCAGAAAGTACTAAAAAGCAAAACTTGAATTTACCACAACATGGCAACTATTCACATTGTATTTACAACTGCTTATAGAGCGTTCACATTGTATTAGGTATTATAAGTAATCTAGAGGTGATTTAAAGTATACAGGAGGATGTATGTAGGTTACATACAAATACTATGCCATTTTATATAAGGGACTTGAACGTCCATGGATTCTAGCAAACCTCAGGGGGGTCCTGGAACCGGTCTCCTGTGGATTCAGAGGGATGTCGAATGGCTGGATCATATGGTTATGTTTAACTTTTTAAGCTGCTGCCAAACTGCTTTTTAAAGTGGTTGTACCATTTTACATGCCCATCTGCAGTGTGTGAGCATCTGGACTTTGTTTTAAACCCAGATAGAAGTCTGCAGAAGGGCTGTCCTTTACATAAACATCTTTAAGAAGAGACGTGGGTGGAAGTCAGGGACAGAACGGTTACTCGGGAACCAGCAGTGGTCCACAAGACAGTGGGGAGGGCCAGTCTGATGGGAGAGCTAGTGGGCTCTGCATCTATTCCCCGCTCTCTTTGTCCCCGCCTGGGAGTGGGTGTGGCAGAGGAGGGGGAAAGAATTCCGATGAGCTGCTTTGACTTGATGCAGTTTTGTGGGTGTCAATAAATAATTAATAAACAAGTGTCAAGGGAGGCCAAAAGGGAAGAGGTGCAGGCCTCAGGTTCCAAAGAGGGAGACTGAAGAGCTCATGGAGGACGAGGGAGACTGGGCGGGCCATGGCTGGACTGACACGAGACTCTCATTTTACAAAATGCCTACAATCGGGATTACAGAGCCTTTTCATTACTGGGGAAATGAGGTCCTTAAGGATGGCATTCTCAATCCCGAAAAAACAAATCGCTGTTTTCATTCATTCATTCATTCATTCATTTTTGGCTGTGTTGGGTCTTTGTTGCTGCGTGCGGGCTTTCTCTAGCTGTGGCGAGCAGGGGCTACTCTTCATTGCGGTGCGTGGGCTTCTCACTGCGGTGGCTTTTCTTGTTGTGGAGCACGGGCTCTAGGAATGCAGACTTCAGTAGTCGTGGCTCGTGGGCTCAGTAGTTGTGGCACGTGGGCTCAGTAGTTGTGGTGCACGGGCTTAGTTGCTCCGCGGCATGTGGGATCTTCCCGGACCAGGGCTCAAACCCACGTCCCCTGCACTGGCAGGTGGATTCTTAACCACTCTGCCACCAGGGAAGTCCCCAAATCGCTGTTTTTAAATCTCACAGTTAAAAAGATATTTGCTGTCTCTCGAGGCTGTGGCCACAGGGTTTTCTGATGGGAATCCTTGATTGGATGTTACACAAAATGAGCCGAAGAAAGAGGCTAGCTTCTCATGGCCCGCCTTCTTTCCTGGCCTTCCTTCTAGACTCTTCCGTGCCTGCAGTTTTATTTCACTCCATCCTTGATTTCTCAGCCTCTCCCATTCACTGGAGTCACTGGCTCTGGGATCCTTGCTGGCGTCCTAGCTGCTACATCCAGTAGCCTTCCTCGGATTCATGTCCCTGCTCTCATGGCAGCGCTGGGTCTCACTGCCTGCCTCCTCCTTCTGGATCTTTCTCTTTCTAGGGCCTGCAGGACGCTATTCTCCTCCCCACTTCTCCCACGGCTGCGAGCTGACTTCCCTACAAAGCCGACCCCGAGATGCAGATGACTGGGGGTGCTCTCTACATCACCTGTGGAAGCGGGGGAGCAGGATGAGGGGGGAAGCTGAGCTGTGGTTCAGTCTTAGCAAAGTCCTCAGCCAGCCCCCCTGGGAGCTGCAGGACTGGCACAGCCATTCTGAGCTCTGAGTCGGAGCAGAAGGGCCAGATCCTTAGGGTCCCACAGAGCGGCCACGGGATGAGGGCTGCCCTCGGAAGGAGGGGAGGCTTGGGTGAAGCAGTGCTCTTCAGCCAGAGGCCATTCAACAGCACTCCCAGCAGCCAGGGAATCAATCCGTTCCCTCCAGGGGGGTCTGGGCAGCACAAGACAGCAGGCACTAGACCCACCTTCCCTCCAGCTGCTCCTTCCCACGCTTGACACCTTAACCATGGCCTCAGGCTATGGCCTTCTTCTCTAAATCTTCTCTATTTACAATCTCCTGTCAGTAAAACACCAGCAAGAAGAAGAACCAAGAAGAGTAGCTAACGTTCATAGGGTGCTTACTAAGACTACACGGTAGGCACTGTGCTAAGCACGGCCACTGTACTATCTCACTGAAGTTCACAGAAACCCAATGGTGTAAGTGTATTAAAACTCCATTTTAACAGCCGAGGAAAGTGGCAGAAGAGTCTTCCTAAAAAAACTGTTTCTGCTGTGTCACCTCCTAGCTCAAAGACCTTTGATAACTCCCATTTAGTCAGGATAAAAGCCCAGTCTCCTAAGTCAGCATCCAAGGCACTCCACCAGCTGCCCCGAGCCTGCTTTTCTGTAACATTTCCTTTTCTACTCCTGCCAAACTGGTCCCTTCGCTAGGACCTTAACCTGGTCTGCTCCAACCTCTTCCAGACTAGCTAGGGTTAGCCGACTATGTTTATCCCTTCATTCATCATTCATTCACTTCTTTGCTGGCTCATTTACTAGAGACCTAAGATGCAAGGCTGTGTACCAGGCGCTGGGGACACAGTGCTGAGTGGACATGGCCCATCCACCCCTTTGGAGCCTTATACTCTGACAAGAAACATGAACATTATTCAAATATTTGCCAAAAATCTGTCTAGTGCTAAGACGGAGCCTCAAGGTGTGCTGAGAGTTTGAGAGACACCGACGAAGAAGTACCGGGGACCCTCCAGGAGCCAGGCGCTCTTTGAAGGCCATGGATATGGCCACTTATATCAATTCCCCCCCCACCATGTTCATATCCCACTCTCTTCCTGGAGGCCGTATCTAATCATCCCTGTCTTTGGGGCCGCCCGCCCCTCCTCTGAGCATCTAAACCGCTCAGTCATAATGCAGCCTTGCTTTCTTACTGTAAAGCACCATCTCTCTCAGATAAATGTTAAGAGTCTAGCTGATGCCAGTTATCACTTGGGGGCTCATTCTGTGCCAGGTTCTCCGTATGCTTAGCACTGCTCAGTCACTGCAATAACCTCATGAAAACCCTGCTTCTTCTCATCTTCTCAACGCCCACTGTCTCAGCTCCACCAGAAGCCGACCCTGAGTGGGGACTCCAGTACAAGTCGTTCCTTTGGGAATTGAAAGCAATATGGGCAGGGCGGTGGGGAAGGAAGTCAGTAAGAGGCCTGGGAGCGAGCAAGTTAGCCCCATGGGAAAATGGAGCTGGATCCCCTGGGGAATTTCTGGGAGACGGTGTAGAATGCACACACCTCAGAGTCATCGTACCCAACGGGGAGGGAGTTGGGGTATTTACTCACCAATTCCATCAGACGTGGGTTGAGAGCCTTGTGGGCGGGGGGGGGGGCGGCATTCATTCCTGGGCACTTCTGGCCCCTTCGAGGGCAAATAAAATGGCCACGAGTAGCTAAACTCCCTGCGTGAAGGAACACAGGCACTGGGGTGCCCTGAAGCGGTAAGGGCATGGGACCCACTGCTCCCATATTATAGATAAGGAAACTGAGGTTTGGAGAAGCCGGCCCGAGGTCACAGGACCAGAACTATCAGCACCAAGAGTCTTTCTGGCTCTGCAACCACCTAAAATGCCCCTCGAGAGGCACTGTCTTGTCTTATCCTTCAGTAACCCTCACTGCTCTTCGCACAGGCTAAGAACCCAGAGGAGACTTCCTCCACGACGGCTTCCTGATTGATGAGCCTTAACGACAAGAAGCTTGTTAAAACCACAGAATAACAAGCTCTTAAATGTGCCTCCTTCCTTCCTAAGAGCAGGTTTCTTGTCCCCGTTTCCGAATAAGCTCCTGCGCATCTCAGATCCCTTGTCACTGCATTCCCCTCGAGGCTTTGATGTGTGAAGACAGGGAAACCGAGGCACGTGGTCCTTGCCGGCATCCTCTTGTGAAGCAGAGGCCAGAGCTGGAGTTGCTACTTCTGGGCCTCCACCGAAATCCAAATGCCCAGCCAATCCTTTTTTCCCTTCCATGAAATTCCCCTAACTCGATTAAAGAAAAAAATCAATCAATTTACATGGTAACAGGAAAGGACAGGGTCATGTTTAAAATATTCCCCTATCTGTACCAGAGGGCACGGCCTACACGCTTCAAGAGCGCAGCCAAAGGCCCTGGGGATTTGTTTTTCTTTCCCTGACCCGAGAACTCTGATCTCTCACTTAACCTCTGACCTCTTCAATTCAGATAACCAGGGAACTGGCAGCTGGGACTGGGGGGTGCTCAGAATGCCACCCTGCTCCGCCTCGGGCTCCTTCTGGCCATGGAGACAGAACAAAGGGAGGCGGGGGGCCCACAAAGCACTCCAGAGCCCGAGGAGCCGGCTCCCAGGACTGCGGCCAGTCCTGCGGGGACCCCTGCTCCGTAATCGCTTCCCCACCAGGCCCTCCACCCGGCGGCGCAGGGGTCCGCCTCATTACAGCTAATGCCATTTAGAGCCTGCTTTGTGCAGGGGAAAAACTCATCAAGCGACACGAAGCCCTTGCTTTGACTCCATTTTCCAGACAGACTGAAACAGGCTTCACCCAAGCTCCATGACCTCCCCGCCAACCCAAATAGGCCTTTTTTTCTTTTCTTTTCTTTTTTTTTCGACCTCAGCCTTCATTTAAAACAGGGCCAGAGCCTGAATTTTTAACAGCAGCTACTTAGAGGTGGGTATGAGCCACTTGTTTGAAATGGAATCAGCTGTTTTTATTAAACCATATATTTTCATTCTGCCGGCAAAGCTGGGAGAGGATTTTCATCCTCTCTGGTGTACTCCTCAGCGCAGCTGCATGGGACGCAGACCTGCACATCCAGCCCTGCAAGCCCTAACCACTCCACTCTCATCCCACCGGCTGGGGCTGCGTCCAACTCTCCGATGCAGCCCCAGAAACAGTGCATTTTGAAGACCCCGACGGCCAAAACTCACTTCGAAATGAGTGGTCCCTTCTCCACTCCACAGCCCCACCTCGTCACTCCCCCAGGTTCCCAGCTCTGTGGCTGCTCCCCGAGGAGACCTGCTGGTGACTTGGCACCTCAGCAGTGACCACCGGGGTCGGTCGTGCCCCAGGGCTGATGACTAAATCTCTGCTCTGGCAAGAAGCTATCTGCCGCCCGCTAGACAATTAGACGTCTTAGTGACAGGCATTTCTTTGGAGCCTCCAGTTCCCAGATGCACGTGGGTGGGCCTTTTATTCATTCATTCATTCATTCACTCACTCATTTATTCATTCAGCCTCTTAGAACAGTGCCTGGCACTTAAGGACAGCCTGTTTGCAGCTGCCGTTCGTATTCACAGCCAACATTTACCAGGGGCCTCCTACTATGCGCCAGGGAGTGGAGATGAAATAAATAAGACCCAGGCCCTACCTTCATGGAGATCATGCTATCCAAATGTGGTTTTCCACCCAGCCGGCTGGCACGTTAGAAACACCTGGTGAGCTTTTACGAAACGCTGATGCTGGGCCCCAGCTCCAGAGATTCTGCTTTAACTGGTTGTGGAGTTGGGGGTGGGCAGGTCTGCATCCTAAAGGCCCCCAGTTGTTTCTAATGCACAATCACAGCGGCGAACATGGCTCTCTGGAGGGAAGGGCAGGCAGCACAGCTAACCCCAGGGTGAGGAGGGCAAGAGCAGGGTGCTGTGCCTACAACTCTGCCTGGGGGCTGGAAGGCTTTCTAGGGGAGCTGAGGCCTGAAACCACGAATCACCATGCGCTCGGCCCAGGTACTGGAAGAGGAAAAGGAGGAGAAGATTCCAGGAGATGGGAACAGCACAGTTCAAGGCCCAGAGTGAAGATGGGGACAGGCAGGGGCTGTCATCCACATAAAGGGTTTGAACTGTGCCCAGGAGCACTGGGGAGCAGAGGAGGGACGTCATTACGTTTGCATCTTAGAAAGCTCCTTCAGCTATAGAGTGGATGGAAGGTAGCCAGAAGGAATCCAGGTGAGAAATGACAGTGGCCTGAACTAGGGATGTACCAGTCTGACTTAGTTTACTGCCCCCAGGAGCACATCTTGAGAGACAGCGCAGGACAGACATCAGAGTTATCCCGCCTAAGGAAGCTGGGGCATCTGCCCACCAACTCCTCTCTGGCACTGGTCCAGGGCTGCTCCTGGGAGGGGTTGACCCCCCAGCATTCTAACCTGCCTACCTCCCGCCCCCAAGAATGCCGCCGGCCAAACAAAGCTCCCTGGCAGAGTCCCAGGCACTCGCAGTAGGAAGGCAGCCGTGTACACGGGGACGGTGAGAGCCAAGAGGATACATGCTCTGCGGCGACTAGGTCTTTACCCAGTGATTAAGGGGATTAAAGACTGAGGCCAGTCACTCCTGGGAGAGGCTGGTGAGCGTGGTGTGATGGATGGTGGGGATGGGAATGAGGAGGCAAGGAGAGACGCCAAAGGGGCGAGGGCATGGCCAATCAGAAGCGAAGCTGCAACCCCAGGGGGAGATAAGCACAAACGAAGGCAGGTGCCAAACAACAGCTCTGTGAGTGTCCACACAGGGCAGGGCTGTGGGATCCGGCTGTTTGAGCTTCTTGGACTTTCGGTTTCCAGGAAACAGCAATCTGCATTATTTGTAGAAGTTTAGGCTATGGACCCAGGAAGATGCCTCGCTGGCTATTTGGAACCCAGCTTTAATTCTGGTTCACCCCCAGCCCTAGCCTGTGCCTCCTACCCTCTTCTCTCCCCGTGATACCATCTCTGACCTCATCCCCGGTTCATTTGTTTTCCTTGTCTCCCCTGTCCCGTTAGCTGCTGTGTTGGTTGTGAATTCTTTGGGGGCCAGGAAAAGAAATCCATTCAGACTAACACAAGTCCAGGAGGCCAATCTACTGGAAGGATACAAGGGCTGGGGAAGGAACTGAGAGCAGGAAATGCAGCCAGCCTCCCTGCGGGTACAGAAGCAGGGACCATGAAGATGCCAGGAGTAAAGAGAAGGCCTTATCTCATTTTTTTTTCCTGAGGTCACACTGACGCTTATCTTTCCCTCTCTGTTCATCTGTTTCATCTCTCACTCTTGTTCCTTTCTGCTACCTCTCCTCTGGTATCTCTGCCTAAGTGAGCATGTGGCCACTCCAATCTGTGCACATTACGTGGCCTCTTAGTTTAAGCCAGTATAAGTGAACTTCAGTCTTCAATTCCTAACTCTCAGAGGGGACCTGGTTGGTAAGTAATAGAAGACCCAAGTCAAACTGGCTTCAGGAAAAAAGCAAATTTATGGGCTCAAGTACCTTAAAGGTAAAGTGTAGGGCTGCAGGCATAGCTGGATCCAGGGGCTCAAGCTCTTTCATTGGGAACTCCAACTCTCAGCACTATTTTGCTCTGCATCGGTTTCATTCTCAGGCAAATTCCCTCCAGGTTTAGATCCTCCAGTTTAGCAGTCTCAGTAGAAAGAGGGCTTCTTTCTGCCAGAAGTTCCAAGCAAATTCCTAGGGTTGACTTTCACTGAGCCAACCAGGATCACAACTTCACTGCTGAACCCTTCACTCTGTCCAGTGGATGGAAATGCTGATTGGCCAGACCAGAGTAACATGGGCACCCTGGTACCAAATGGAGCAGGAATGGAAGGAGGACGTTTCCCCAGAGGGAAATGCGATGCTGGTATCGGGAGGAGGAGACATGGACGTCAGGAGGCAGAAGTAAACAACCAACATGGCCATGGGGTGACACCACCCCTTCTGCCTTCCCTGGACGGCTCGGAACAAGGCAGTTTCCTTATGACACAGTGAGAACCTAAGCTGTCACCGAACCCTACTGTCATTTCACCTGAGCAATCTTTCTGAAATCTGCCTCAGTCTCTCCAAGGCCCAGGCACCAGCCAGGGCTGATTTGGCTGTGTGTGCTCTTACAGCCATTAGCATTGTGAAAATACTGCACCACTGCCATGTCTGCTGTTAAGTATCCACTAGCTTGAGTCCCCAGCTCCCCGCACTCCACCCCACCCAGGCCACCCAGCCCCCTCTCCTGGTACCCCCAGATCGCCAGGGTCTAGCAACTAAAGAGTTAATGCTGAGCACAGCAGGGGCACCAAGGTGCTGCTCCAGCCCCTTCTGACTGGTTGATCTCAGGACCTACCAGGTGTCCCACTGCTCAGGGGCCAGTAGTTAAATATCTCAAATATCACCCTGGTTCTAGCAACAGCTTCCTATCTGTTCTCCTTCAGGCCACTCTGTCCCTCAACCCCACAGAGTCCACCCTTCAAAAAGCCACCAAAGAGCTTCCTAAACCCCAGTCTGAGTTACCCACTGGCCTGCTTATCATTCTCCAATGTGTCAAGTCCTAAATCCTAAGCAGGCCTCAGCCTGCCCCTGGGAATCTGGTCCCAAAGCCTTCTTCAGCCTCATCTTCCCATCCATCCCCACTCAAACTTCTGGCCTTTCCATAGGGGCATGCCTCTTCATGCCCCCTGCCCTCGCCCGGGTGGTTTCCTTCATCTGATAGTCTTTACTCAGATATTTACAGAGGGCCCAGGACGTGTCAGGCACCGGCATGGAGGAGGAGAAAGAAAAACAGAGAAAAACAGGACAGAGAGATGCTGTGAGCTGTACACAGAGCGGCTCAGCCTTGGGGAGCACTTCACTGCAGCCCGAGGAGCTCCCCAGAGGAAGATTCCTGGAGGATGAGTAGGAGGCTCTGAGGTCTGGGGCACGGGGATGAACTTAAGGAAGCCACCCTGCTACACTGTGATCCCACGGATTCCAGAGCTCTGGAAATCAGCCGGAGCACACCTCCCATTTACTGAGCGCTTTCCCCTGTGCGTGTGTGGCCTGCACTGACCCCTTCCATGCATGATCTCACTCAGGCCTCGCCTCCACCCTGCGAGGTGAGGCTGTGCAGAAACCACAGCCCAGAGAGGAGTCACCCAGCTCGAGCAGTAGAGCCGCAATCCCAGCCCAGGCTCCCTCAGCGCTGCTCACCACCCCTTCCCTGCTCCTGCTTTGACAAAAGCGTCTGCTCCATGCCCGCCGTTTACAAGACAGAAGCATCTAAGAGGACTAAGAGGAATAATCTGGCTTCCCCGTAAACCTGCAGGGGCGATGGGCTGGCCCACCTCAGAGAGCCAGCGGCCCTGGGATGGCTGCAGCTTATACACAGATAAATACGGTAATTCTTCCCCCCCCCCCCCCCCACCCACCAGCAGTAGCGGCAGCATCAGGGATATGAATTGATTGTCAGAAGCTGTTTAAGGGCCTGTGATGGAGGAGATGATCTGAGATAAGCCGCTCCAGTGAAATAAAGGCCAACAGCTGCCTGCTTCCACGTCAGCCGCTGCGCTTTTCTAAAAGGCGCCACCCACCCCACACACACAACCCCACCCCCAGGAGGCAGGGAGCTCTCTCCCCACGCTTTAGGGGAGGGAGATCCTACTTAGTGACAGATGAGATGTTGAGGACTAAGGCGGAGGGTGTCAGAAAGTGCCAGAGCTGGGGCTAAATATGTCAGTTTCCTCTTCTTTGTGGGCAGGGTCTCAATTATGAATAAGAATTTCATGGAACTCTCAGGATGGAAAGGAAGGAGGGATTGGGGAGGCTCAGCCCCGCCCCAAGTCAAAGCATGTGAATTTCCTAGCTTCATGTGAAGCAGTTTGCACAGAATCAGCTCTTTCATCTGAAATCCCATTCATTCATTCATCCATCCATTCATTAATTCACTTATTGATTCATTCAAAAAATACGAAATGCAGAAGAGCGTGGGCTTTGACAGTTGACAGATGGGTTCACTGGGTTTGGCCACTGACCAGCCATGACTTCAGGCAACTCACCTTACCTTTCTGACCCTCTGGTTGCTAATACCTACTTCACAAGACTATTTGAGGATTACTGAGATAATGCCCACTGGGGCCTGAGCCCAGTGCCTGGCATGTACAAGTAAGCAATTGCTGCAGTGTGCCAGGGAGCCGAAGAGGTGTTAGAAGGGTTTCAAGATGAAATCACAGAGCTCCTTAAGGGACCCACAGTCTAGGACACAAATAACTATGCCATAACGAAGAGGGCATTAATGTTATAAGAGGCAGAGAAAAACTGGCATGGCAAGAGACTTCTTCCCATTTAGAGAACAAGGAAGACTCAAGGGGATCAGGAGCGACATTCGAGCGGAACCTTAAAGGCTGGGTAAGGAGAAAGGGTCTTCTTGGGAGGAGGGGACCATGCAAACAAGAATATGCCTATATTCTTAGGGCCTTGCTAGGCCAAGTATGGCTCATAGGCAAGCAGGGCGCTTGTTCGACATGCAGACTCTCAGGCCCGCCCCAGACTCACTGGATCAGAATGTGCATTTGAACAACCAGGAGGTACAGGTGCAGATCACAGTTTGAGGAGCTCAGGGTAGACATCTCTGACCTCTGTGAAATGCCCTTGTGGCAAAGAAAGAGGAAGAAGAGGTGACCTCCCTGCGTGTTTGGGCTGATGACAAGGGAGTACAGATATGCCTACACTAGGCCCTTGGCTGGGGCGTGCTTCTCAGAACCAGGGGCCCCTAGGAACAGAGGCACCTGGCACTTAAGTGCTTCAGGCCAGAATGTCCTCTGGAGCCGCATCTGAGCCTGTTGCCTCCTCGGGGGCAGGGTGCAGTCCTGGCCACTCACCCTCTCATTCATTTACTCCACAAGCATTTGGGGGCACATTTACGAACCAGACGCCGTACCAAGTTCTGCCCTAATGATGGTGTCCACCCTCAGGCAAGTCTCTTGCCCTCTTGGGCCTCAGCTTCTCCACTTGTCAAGTCCGGCTCGTGTGAACTGATACCCCACAAACACTTCTGTTCCCCTCCCTGTTGTTCCCAGCGCTTCCTTCTTTCCTCTGTGCTCCTTGCCCACTTCTCTTCACACTGGTGTCCACCCCTGTAGCCTGGAAACTCCCCATACCTCTCTGTCTTAGACTGGGGTCTCAGAAACAGACCCCTAAATGAGGATTCAGGCGCAAGTGACTTAGTAAGTGGGGGGAGTGGGAAACAGGACTGGGATGAAGGGGCGCCATCCTGCAGGGGAGTGTAGAGACAGCGTGGGTCACACCTCAGAGCTGTCCCTGGACCAGGACCGCCAGGGCAGGGGAGCCAGGTGGGCCATAAATTCCCAGGGACTTCCAGCTCTACCTTGGCACGGACTAAGGGGCTCCAGCAGCCTAAGGACAGCCCGTGAGTGAGTTGGTGAGGGCTCAGGTGCAGGCTGGGGAGATGTGGTGCAGGATTATTGCAAAGAGATCCAGGGGGTAAGAGTGGAGTGCTGACAGCATCCACTACACTAGCTAATTATGGACTGAGGTTCATAACTGAACTGAACTGAGGTTCTTAAGACGTCGTCACCATCATCACCATCATCACCATCACCACCACCACCACCACCATCGTTAGACTAAACCTCTCCTCTATGGAGCACTTACTCTGTGCCGAGCACTGCCCTACACAGTGACTGCACAGTTGCTCATTCCACCGAGGGGACGACTCTCTGAGGGCTTTCGGCTTTCCTAATGTCCACCCCACCCACAGCCCACACACTGCCACTATTGCTTTGATCTTTCCTATTATAAGCAAAACTTATTAACATGTATGGAGACTGCAGACACGAACTATGAAACCGGAATGCAGAAAAGTCTCAGGCAAGCCAGAGCACTTGAAGAAATCTTCACCCCACCCCGTCTTCCAGACCTTCCTTCACTGCCAGGGTTTTGATAATTATCTGGAAGACAGAATGATTTCACTTCCCAAGCACTTGCACTCAGACTTTCCATTGGTCCCTTTGTGTGCCTGGAAAATTCTGTGCAGCACTGGAGATACACAAAATCGCACAGACTGAATTTTATGGTGATTTAAGGCATTTTTCAAGGGTATTTTGGACTCTGCATGATATCCAGCTGACTTTAGAACCTAACCCTGTGTTAAAATGTAAGTCTGTAGCACAGTCAGTATTTTGAGGCTGTGGCACAGAGAGGGCATATAACCTGCTTGGGGTCACACAGCCTAATCAGGGAGGTGGCAGGATTGTAAAGTGAGACCACATAGGTACCAAGCCTGTGTTCTTGATCGCAGGGCCACGCTGTGCCTGATGCAGAAGAAAGAGGAGCACGCGGTGCTTTCTGGAAATCATGGGGGCTTGGTCACTGTGGACAGCGCTCTGAGCCGCTCTTGGCTCTGCCCCTCCTTGGCCCCGCAGAGAGGAGATAATCCCTCATCCATCTTTTTACCCAGCCTCCTGTGGTCCCTATTTGCAGCAGCTGCCTGACACCACCTCTGAAAGATGTTTAAGACTCTGCCAACCCGGTGTTTAATGCATGCAAAGCCTTTTCTAAAGAAGTCACTTAAAAAGATTACAGAGGACAGGATCGCCCCTCCCGCCTCCAGCTTAGGAAGTCTTTGCAGCTGGCCTGGAGCTAAGCAAGGAAGCAGAGTCTTTAGCAGCCTGAAAATAAAGTGAGCCTTCATTTGAGAAATCACTCAGAATACCAGCTGAGGGCTCCATTCATTGATTCGTTCAGTAACGATTTGCTGCGCACGGACCAAGTGCAAGCACTGCTCTGGGCACTGGAACAGGCTGGGGACATGGTACCTGCCCTGCTGGGGCTTATGTTCCAGGAGAAAGTCCCCACTGTCAGGAACCCCACCTTCCCACGTGCCTCCCTCGCAGTAGGGGTTCTCTCTCCTGCTCTCCCCTGAGAACAGCTCAGATGCCTCTTCTCTCCCATAGCATTTTGGGGAAGCAGGTAAGGTTCGATCCAACCCCGGGGAAGGAGCCAGTCTGGTTTCATTTCTTTTTCTCTTCAGCGTCTGCTCCCTCCTCTTCCCTCTCTGGATGGAAGAAGGGGGGAGGAGAGGAGAAGGATTAAAATGTTAGTGAGTGGACAGAAGAAGAAAAGAAGAAAAATAGTTGAGGGTGAGAGGAGGGGAAGGGAACAGAGAAAGGTCCAGGCTGACAGCACTCTGGCCAACCGAGCGATGGAGGGTGGGCTGACCATGCAACCACAAAAGGCCTGGCCGCCCCCTCCCTTGTGCCAAAGCACCTCAGCCACTGGAAGGACCAGGAAAGGAGGAGAGGATTGACGGACAGGAGGAGACTGAGGAGAAACATGACCTAACCTTGCAGCTGCATCCTCCAAGGTCACCAACCTGCTCAGGTATTTTAAAAGATATGAAACAACCATCTTTCCACGTTTGTCAGCGCCCTAAGGCAAGAGTCAGCAAACTCTAGCCCATGGGACGTATCTCACCCACTGCCTGATTTTGTAAATACAGTTTTATTGGAACCCAGCCACGCTCACCTGTGTATCATCTACGGCGGCTTTCACGCTGCCATGACAGGGTTGAATGGTCATAACGGAGACTGGATGGTCCACAAAGCCTAAAATATTTACTAGCTGGCTTTTTGCAGAAAAAGTTTGCCAACTCCTGGGTGTTATTTCTAGGATCTCCAGCCTTCGGAGTTCTAAAATTACTTATCAATTCTTCAGTACTTCCTTTAAATTCACTCATCAAATATTTATTAAAGCTTACTGTATTAGAATATTCTCCTTTGGTGGCAAGTGAGCTCAAGTGGGCTTAAGCTAAAAAAGAGGGAGAGGATTATTGTCTCTTGTAACTGAAAAGCCCAGGGATTGGGGCATGTCAAGCGTAGCCGAGCCCGGAAGCTCAAACTCTGACATCGTGTCGGTGGCCAGGAGTGACTGGCTTCCAATCAACGAAACACGGGAAAGGTGATAAGATGTCACTTCCACGATGAGGTTACCAGAGCCTGTCCCCTCTGTCTTGCTAGCAGACACTACTGCCTTCTCTGCTTGCATACTTTGATGATGCCAAGTGCCATATTGGAGAGGACATTGCTTTTTTCACCCGGCAAGAAAGGGAGGGTGTCACCTAGAAACTGACACCCTCAATTAAACAGCACTTCAAGGGACTGAATTCGGCCAACAAAAACGTGAGCTTGGAAGTAGATCCTTCCCCAGTCAAGCCTTCAGTTGAGACCCCAGCCTTGCATGACACCCTGATGGCAGTCTGGTTCCCCAGGATGACCGTGTAGCAAAGGACCCAGCCAGCCTTTCCTCAGAGCTTTCCCTCTCTGTGGGGAGCAACACCAGCTGGGCTTTCTCTCTAGAGAAGCTCTAAGAGGAGGACGCCATCAAGCTGGTGGTAATTTGTTATGCAGCAGTAGACGATGAATACATTGCCTAATCCCTGCGGGAGGCTGGTAAGATCGTTTTTAGCTTGGCATGTTGCCATCACCAACTAGACTGCGATTCTGTATTTTAAAAAGAGGAGAATATATTATTGGGACAGTAGCAGTTATCCACAGAAGCTATGGAGGTATTTATTCCTAGGGGGAGAGGCTGGCATCCTGGATTAGGGCCATGGCAGCAGGAATGACGGGTAGTGATTGGATTCCTGGTTCCTTCTTTCTTTTAGAAGTAACTTCCTTTCACTCAGTAACAATCACCTATTAGCAATTTGCAAGGTCCCCGTTACCCCCTTATCCATGACCTGGTTCCCACACAAAGTTCCTAAACAGAAGCTCAGATCAGAAACACAGGCGTAGCAGGAAGACAGACGGGACACAAAAGCCATTGGCTAGTTCACAATTACACATTTCCTCTCCTTCCATCCTACTGACCTTGCTACTTGTGGGATCTGGTAGCAAAGTGAAATCCATTTCCTGGGGAGTGGAGAATGTCTGTGACCCCAGATGCAGAAATAAAACTTACCCTTTAAATGGTCTGCAGAAATGAAGAGAAACGCTGGTCCCTTTATAAACGTTTTAAATAGAAACAGGACAGATTTGGGGGTCTAGACATGAACTTTACGGTTCAAAATCCAGCTAGCCCAACGCTTCTAAGTCTTCACTTGGGGAGTTTGGAAAAGGCATAATTTTAAGTGAGGCTGAATTTATGAGCATTGTAGTTATAGCAACAGACACTTCAGCTTCTGGGAGGCAGGTCTATGAGACTGTTACATAACAGTCAACTTCGTGGTGAAAAAAATGTGGGAACACCAAGGCTGCTAAAAAAACATATATAATGGGACCCAAAGAAAAGGAGATGGCGGGCAAGAGGAAGAGCAGTGAAGGCTGGAAAGGCTTTTTCAAAGAACATGAGGAATCTTTTTGCGAAGGGACAGAAGCTTCGTTTTGCAGGCTTGCTGCTGCCAGCTCAGGCGTGTAGGAAGAAACTCATCAGACAAAAGAGCAGGCAAAAATATGGAGGCAGCACTTGGGGGCCAGCCAAGTGGAGGATTAACAAACAACAGAAAACACATGGATTGTGGAAGGAAGATCTTTGGGTCCAGAGAAGGCCAAAAGGAAGACCCTGGCCATTGTCAGGGTGCTGTCAACCCTGTTTTCTCCGCTGATCTCCCTGGTTCTGAGGCATTTCCTATCCTGGTGAGCCTTTTCCTTGGGACGCAGGAAAGCCAAGGATTCATCTCCCCCAGACTTCAGCAATCATGCTTCCTGCCATATGAGCCTGGTCTCCAGATTGGCACGAGATCAGAATTTCAGGGTTGTTAGCGTGGACAGAAGAGCCTTTAGAATCAGGCAAGAGGGAGGGTCTTGCCTGGCCCCTTGATTTAAAGGGCCCCTCTGGCTCTCCTTTGGCCTTGTGCCTCCCCACATAGAGCCTATGGGACCAAGGGGCTGTGCCCATGTTTGCCTCAGGCCCTGCTCCTTCTAGATGCCCCTGTGGGCTCCTGAGACACCATAATTTCCTACCCAAGTGGCCCTGATCCTGTCTCCAGGACGCAAGTGCACTCCTCCCCTTCTTTCATCCTTGGGAGACCAAACCTCCCCACCAGTGTGCACACCCCAAGCCTGAGAGGTGACTGTTTGCAGGGAGGTGGGGACAGAGCATGGATACACAGGCCGGAGTGTCCACACGCGAGAGAGCCAGCGGGGCTCTTCGTGATGAACGGCGGGGCCAAGGTTGCAACAGGAGACTAGTGGGTGGAGGCCAGGGGCATGGAACACTGAGGATCCTGAGGAATCTAAACTCAGTCCTGTCACTGCAGGGCATCAGGAAGGTATATCCGTCAAGGATGGAGGGAAGAACATATTTTACATAACACTCTGCTGGTGAAAAGTATCATTCTGAAATACTTAGACGTGGCATACGTGGACCCCCGTCTGTACTCCTGCTCCAGGCTCCACAGGATTAGGGGCCCAGCCTGAACGCAGAGCTGGCGGCTCTGCTCTGCTCAGCTCCCTTCATCCTGGCAGGAGAAGCCAGGGCAGCTGGAAGTGTTAAACCCTGTCCCATTGTAAGGCCAGAAACTGGAGACTTTTGAAAACTATAAAAACCAAAGAAAATCCACTGGATCCTTTGCTGGGGCAACGGGGCCGGTTCTTCACAGGCATCTTCACCGCACGAGGCACACGATGGCTGCAAAAAGTCGTTATCCCGCTTCTGACGTGTGCCCGTTCCTCCATCGCCTCCAACCATCCCCTTCCCCTTCCCCCCCCCCTCCCCCAGCCATCCTCTCTGAGCTGGCTCACACAGCGGATGCAGAAAGCAGCCTCTTGTCTCGGCCTCAGATCCTAGCAAGAAAAATCAATAGCAATTTGGCCCCCGGCCAGCCTCACGTCACTCTGGACAGGCTAGTCTTATATGCCATCCACCAGATGAAGCCAGGGCGCCAGAGCCTTCAGACAGAAGGAAGCCCAAATCCTCTTCCTGGGTGACCCTGGCACAGCCTGATTTACCACCTCAGGGACCTGCTCTGGCCCCAGATGCCCCAGCCAGGCCGCGTCTCCAGCCCAAGGGACAACCTAGCCCTGCCTTTAGCTGTCAGTGGGCGTAGCCGTGACCCCGGCTTGAGCTTGCTAAATGAATGGGCTGGGCCTCTGGCAGTCCATCTGCACGTGGGCTGGGACCCACCCTAAGGGACCACAGAGCTGGACCCTTAAGTTTGGCCCCATAACAGAGCTTCGATTGTTAAGGAGGGCATGTAGACCCTGGGGTCTGTTCTTATGTTTCATATTCCAGCCTGGAGTCCCAGGGACTTGTGTCAGTGCTAGGTTAGGAGGGAGGAGGGCGCGAAGACTGCAGGGGGAGAAAAAAGATTTTATGAAAACTCCATAAGGCTTTTCTGAGGGGGAATTGTTTTTAAGCCTCCTTTCTCATACCTACTTCCCTCAGGAAGAAACAAATTAATAACAACAGCTTTCAGTCAGGACTGACGCTGTGCCAGGCTGAGCTAAGAATTTGGTTCCCCTTTTGCATTTACCTTTTACCACTACAACCTTACGAAATAGTACTTTTTCGTCAACTACATGTTGTGGAGGAAGAAACCGAGGCACGCAGAGTGTCACCCAGACAGCAGGTAACAAGGGCAAACCAGGGTTGAACCTGGGCAGCCTGACGACAGCCTCTAGCTCTTAACCACTGAGCCATACCGCTCTGATTGGTCTGTTCGAGAACCTGCTTGGATCAGGTCTGCAGTAGAGTGGGGTTATAACGCATTAAAAGATCAAGACATGATTGTAGCTCCGATCTTCCTTTCCTTCCATGTAGCCAGGATGTAAAAATATATCAGACCCAGGTATCTGCAAGTGGGGGAAATTCAAGGGAGCAGAGCTCACCAGTTGCTCTGGTTTAAGACCTAAACATCTGAAACCTAAATAGTGTCCCCCCCAAAATTTGTGTCCACCTTGAACCTAAGAATGTGAACTTATTTGGAAGTAGGGTCTTTGCAGATGGAATTGGTTAACATGGGGTCATAGTGGATTAGGGTGGGCCCTAAACAAAATAACCGGTGTCCTTATAAGAGGACACTCAGAGGTACACAAAGGGAGAAGCCCTCCTGAGGACAGAAGCAGAGACTGAAGTGATGCAGCCTCAAGCCCAGGAATGCTAAGGACTGCTGACAACTTCAGAAGCTGGGAAGAGGTGAGGAGACAAGGAAGGATCCTCCCCTAGAGCCTTCAGAGGGAGCGGGGCTCTGCCAATGCCTTGATGTCAGACTTCTGCCTTTAGAACTATGAGAGAACAAGTTCTATTGTTTTAAGCCACCCAGTCTGTGGTCATCTTTTTATGGTAGCCCTAGGAAATGAATGCACCAACTGGACCACGAATGCACGTGGTCCAGTTAAGCTACTAGACTTGTCTGTGTTGCAGTTTGGGGCCCAGCTACCAAAAAGTGTGACTTTGCTTCCTATCGGCCATTATTCCACATGCACATATCTCTCTTAGACTGGTGGACAGTCATCATTTTTTGGCTGCTCAGAATCCATTTTCCATCCTAGCCACACCCATATTTCTTTGGGGGGAATTATATTTTCCTTGATGCAGGGAAGTGCCTGGTGACCACCTCTCACTACAGAACTCAAAGGGACACGCGCCCCCTCCCCGTCCCCTAATGTAGCCAGAGAACAGGCCCGCTGTGTAAGCTCAGCCAAGTGGGTTTCCTTTCCTGAGCCACTGCATCAGGAAGGATCAAGAGCAAGGCCCTTAAGTGCAGAGTGGCACGCTAACACAATTCCTGCTTGGAGACTGCTGCTGTCATTCATGCCGCCACTCTCTTAAGTTGCCTTGGTTCCAGCCCATGTCCAAGTCTTATCCTTTGGCCCAGAATCCATTTTCTATTCTAACAACATCCAGATTTCCCTTTGGAGAATTACCTTCCATCATTCTGTGAGCACCTCCTATATGTCAGCTAGAGTTGATTTCTGTTGCTTGCAACCAAAAACTCTAACCGATATACACGAGAGACTGATGGAGAGGGACACTTTAGTCTAAGGCAAAATTTAGATATTTTGGGCCCCTTCGGACAAAAACAAAAAAATTCCCTAATACTATACAAATTTTTCCGAATTCCTGTACCACTGAGGGGAGTGTAAACTCATAAAAAAACTTTGGAAGCCTTGCCAAACTTAGTAGATACCAAGTTTAGATACTAAAACTGAATACATGCATAGCTCATGATCCAGAAATTCCACTTATTCAAACACACAGATCTAACAGAAATGCATATGTTTGCATATATATATGTTCACCAAAAGACATGTACATCACAGCAATACCATTCATAATAGTCCAAACTTGGAAACATCCAAATATCCATCTACAGTAGAATAGATAACTAAATTGTGTTACATTCATACAATGGCACACTACGCAGAAAGGAGAATAAACTGATAAACTACAGCTATACTCATTAATATAAATATATATCACAAACATAATATTGAGCAAAAGAAAGCAGAGTTTCAAAAGTCTATGGTTCCTATTTACATCAAGTTCAAAAACAGGCAACATGAAACTACAGCGTTAGAAGTCAGGATAGTGATTACCCTTAGGGGGAGGGTATCCTTATTAACTACTGGAAGGGGACAAAAGGAAGATTGTGTGGTGCTGGGAAGGTTCTGTTTCTTGGTCTCAGTGCTGGTTACACGGTGGGTTCATTTTGTGAAAAACTCACGGAGCTAAACACTCATGATTTGTGTACTTTTCTGTATGCATGCTACACTTTACTAATGCCCCCCCCAATTTTACCCAGTTTCTTCACACTCTCTAACAGATTACTGCACTCCCCACTCCCATCTGGCCATTTGAGGACTCCTGAAAATGCAGCAGGTTGATAAGGTGTCGGGAGACCAGAGATGGGGAATGACAGTGCCCTACATCATGCACAACTCACCCAGGGGAAGCAGTGATGGTACCTCGTACGCTGCGTGTGTCCAGAAAAACAGGCCCAGAGTGAAAGAAGGGACATAAAACGGCTTATGCCATGAGTTACTCACTGGTTATATTCATGAACACATGGTGACTTCTATGAATACTTATTAGGAAAAGATTCTATAAGAAGTCAGGGTCCTGACTTATAAGTGGGGTCCAGAGCTGGTAAAACCCAGGTACAAGTCACTGGTGCTGGCCTGGCAGCTCTTTAGCAATGCCATTCCACATAAATTAAAGATGATGATAATAAGGAAAAAGAGTCTAGTCCAAATAAAACCCACAGCTTCCAATGGGCCAATCCCTGCAGGCAGGGCACTATCTAACATCTTCACGCAGTCTCCCAGCATCCCTACGAGACAGCCATACCAGGCTGAGACAAGGTCGCATCATTAAGTGGCAGGGCAACACATTAATTTTAAGAACACATATATTGCAATTAGACAGACCCGAGTTCAAATTCTGACTCTATTACTTATCAGTCATGTGGTCTTGAATTTGCCCCTTAATTGCACTGAGCCTCAACTTCCTCATCTTTAAAATGGAAATGACTGTGAGTATTAAACAAGATAATGCATATAAAGTACTTAGGAGAGTGCCTGACACATAGAAAAGACTCCATAAAAGATAGCTGTTGCCGTTTTTCTTATTATTGACAACCTTATTATTTCACCAGAGAGAAATTACAGAACATTAAGAATGGTATTACATGTTTTCTGTAAACCTCAGAGTCTGCTAAGTACAGTTCTCTGTGATGAGTTTTTTTGAACATGCTTTTGCTCTTGTATAACTCTTCAGAGACAATGAAGATATAATTTCATTCATGCCTAGCACATAGTATTTTTAAATACTGGCCACCTAGCCCCACTGGCTCACACCTGCTGGATCCAAATTGCTTCCTTCTGTTAAGAGCCTCATCTGGGTATTAATCCCTGGAGCAAGGTGGGAAGGGAAGGGCAGGGCCCTTTTCCCATAGCTGTCATCTGTGATAGGAGAGAATGAAAACCCCTAACTGATTCCTGTCTGGGAGGCTACAGGAGCCCTCGGGATGCAAAGAAAAAGTGATTAAGGACACTGTGGGGAAATGTGTGGGGTCTCATTACCTTTTCTCTTAAAAACACATAAACCTGGCAAATTCCACATCTGTTTTGAAATAAAATCTCTAAGAGAACAGAATAGATCAAGAAAGGGCAACTGGAGGTTTCAACCAACAATGTGACCCCATTTAATTTGGATTTAAAATTTTTTTAATTTTTGGAATTTTTTTTCCTTTGCTAACATCTCTAACTCTAATGACCCATTTCCAAAGAACAACCAGAAGGTGCAATTATGCAGATATAATACACTTGTATTTCTAAGATGCTGCATTTCTCACTATGTACTCTGTAGAAGTAACACAGCAAATTGCTATCTGAAAACAGCGTTCTTGGATGAACTAAGTATGAGGACACTGAATACTATTATCAAGGACATTTTGTTGCTGTCTCCCCAGCAACAGTTCCCCACTCTTCCATTTTTGACTGGGGATTCAACCTCCCCTTCTCTCTGAACATGGAGTCTGGCTATGGTGTCATCTCTCCTTGAGCAGAGCTTGTGGTCTTGGTCTCAACCAATCTGAAAGCCATGTTTCCCTCCTCACAGTGACTGGGTTACAAGTGGGCATGTGACACAGTGAGAATCAATGAGACACAATGAGGTTTTTGCTAGGGCTGCTGGGAAATAGGCAGATGCTCTTTCTCATTTGTTTATGCAGTGACATGTGATATTGCAGCTGCGGGCAGCCATCTTCCCATCTGTAGGGGAGAGCCTGCCTGAGCATGGAACCAGCATGGAAAAGGCAAATTGAAAACAAAGAAACAGACCAGAGGGCAGACAGCAGAAGCAAGAAGAACTACAATCCTGCAGCCTATGGAACAAAAACCACATTCACAGAAAGGTAGACACAATAAAAAGGCAGAGGGCTAGGTACCAGATGAAGGAACAAGATAAAACTCCAGAAAAACAATTAAAGTGGAAGTGGAGATAGG
The DNA here is from genome assembly GCF_009873245.2 of Balaenoptera musculus. Lineage (NCBI taxonomy): Eukaryota > Metazoa > Chordata > Mammalia > Artiodactyla > Balaenopteridae > Balaenoptera > Balaenoptera musculus. The sequence continues at coordinate 85,905,836 of NC_045795.1, forward strand.
CAACCTTCCAGAAAAAGAATTCAGAATAATGATAGTGAAGGTGATCCAGGACTTCAGAAAAAGAATGGAGGCAAAGACTGAGAAGATGCAAGAAATGTTTTAACAAAGACCTAGAAGAATTAAAGAACAAACACCTAGAAGAATTAAAGAACAAACAAACAGAGATGAACAATACAATAACTGAAATGAAAAATACACTAGAAGGAAATCAATGGCAGAATAACTGAGGCAGAAGAACGGATAAGTGACCTGGAAGACAGAATGGTGGAATTCACTGCTGCAGAAAAGAATAAAGGAAAAAGAATGAAAAGAAATGAAGACACCTTAAGAGACCTCTGGGACAACATTAAACACACCAACATTCGCATTATAGGGATCCCAGAAGGAGAAGAGAGAGAGAAAGGACCTGAGAAAATATTTGAAGAGATTATAGTTGAAAACTTCCCTAACATGGGAAAGGAAATAGCCACCCAAGTCCAGGAAGCGCAGACAGTCCCAGGCAGGTTAAGCCCAAGGAGAAACATGCCAAGACATACAGTAATCAAACTGACACATAGTAATCAAATTAAAATTAAAGACAAAGACAAATTACTAAAAGCAACAAGGGAAAAAACAACAAATGACATACAAGGGAACTCCCATAAGGCTAACAACTGATTTCGCAGCAGAAACTCTACAAGCCAGAAGGGGGTGGCACCATATATTTAAAGTGATGAAAGGGAAGAACCTACAACCAACATTACTCTGCCCAGTAAGGATCTCATTCAGATTTGACACAGAAATCAAAACATTTACAGACAAGCAAAAGCTAAGAGAATTCAGCACCACCAAACCAGCTCTACAACAAATGCTAAAGGAACTTCTCTAAGTGGGAAAAACAAGAGAAGAAAAGGACCTACAAAAACAAACCCAAAACAATTAAGAAAATGGTCATAGGAACATACATATCGATAATTACCTTAAATGTGAATGGATTAAATGCTCCAACCAAAAGACACAGGCTCGCTGAATGGATACAAAAACAAGACCCATATATATGCTGGCTACAAGAGACCCACTTCAGAGCCAGGGACACATACGGACTGAAAGTGAGGGGATGGAAAAAGATATTCCATGCAAATGGAAATCAAAAGAAAGCTGAAGTAGCTATACTCATATCAGATAAAACAGACTTTAAAATAAAGAACGTTACAAGAGACAAGGAAGGACACTACATAATGAGCAAGGGATCAATCCAAGAAGAAGATATAACAATTATAAATATATATGCACCCAACATAGGAGCACCTCAATAATAAGGCAAATGCTAACAGGTATAAAAGAGGAAATCGACAGTAACACAATAATAGTGGGGGACTTTAACACCTCACTTAAACACCAATGGACAGATCATCAGATAGAAAATTAATAAGGAAACACAAGCTTTAAATGACACAACAGACCAGACAGATTTAATTGATATTTATAGGACATTCCATCCAAAAACAGCAGATTACACTTTCTCCTCATGTGCACACAGAACATTCTCCAGGATAGATCACATCTTGGGTCACAAATCAAGCCTTGCTAATTTAAGAAAACTGAAGTCATATCAAGCATCTTTTCCGACCACAACACTATGAGATTAGAAATCAATAACAGGGGAAAAAACATAAAAAACACAAACACATGGAGGCTAAACAATACATTACTAAATAACCAAGAGATCACTGAGGAAATCAAAAAATACCTAGAGACAAATGACAATGAAAACACAATGATCCAAAACCTATGGGATGCAGCAAAAGCAGTTCTAAGAAGAAAGTTTTCAGCAATACAACCCTACCTCAAGAAACAAGAAAAATCTCAAATAAACAATCTAACCTTACAACTAAAGGAACTAGAGAAAGAAGAACAAACAAAACCCAAAGTTAGTAGAAGGAAAGAAATCATAAAGGAGCATAAATAAATGAAATAGAAACAAAGAAAACAATAGCAAAGATCAATAAAACTAAAAGCTGGTTCTTTGAGAAAATAAAATTGATAAACCTTTAGCCAGACTCATCAAGAAAAAGAGGCAGAGGACTTAAATCAATAAAATTAGAAATGAAAAAGGAGAAGTTACAACAGACACTCCAGAAATACAAAGCATCCTAAGAGACTACTACAAGCAACTCTATGCCAATAAAATGGACAACCTGGAAGAAATGGACAAATTCTTAGAAAAGTATAACCTTCCAAGACTGAACCCGGAAGAAATAGAAAATATGAACAGACCAATCACAAGCACTGAAATTGAAACTGTGATTAAACATCTTCCAACAAACAAAAGTCCAGGACCAGATGGCTTCACAGGTGAATTCTATCAAATATTTAGAGAAGAGCTAACACCCATCCTTCTCAAACTCTTCCCAAAAATTGCAGAGGAAGGAACACTCCCAAACTCATTCTAAGAGTCCACCATCACCCTGATACCAATACCAGACAAAGATACTACAAAAAAAGAAAATTACAGACCAATATCACTGATGAATATAGATGCAAAAATCCTCAAAATACTAGCAAACAGAATCCAACAACAGATTAAAAGGATCATACATCACGGTCAAGTGGGATTTATCCCTGGGATGCAAGGATTCTTCAATATACGCAAATCAATCAAATGTGATACACCATGTTAACAAACTGAAGAATAAAAACCATACAATCATCTCAACAAATGCAGAAAAAGCTTTTGACAAAATTCAACACCCATTTATGATAAAAACTCTCCAGAAAGTGGGCATGGAGGGAACCTACCTCAACATAATAAAGGCCATATAAGACAAACCCACAGCAAACATCATTCTCAACAGTGAAAAACTGAAAGCATTTCCTCTAAGATCAGGAACAAGACAAGGATGTCCACTCTCGCCACCATTATTCAACATAGTTTTGGAAGTCCTAGCCACGGCAATCAGAGAAGAAAAAGAAATAAAAGGAATACAAATTGGAAAAGAAGAAGTAAAACTCTCACTGTTTGCAGATGACATGATACTATACATAGAGAATCCTAAAGATGCCACCAGAAAACTACCAGAGCTCATCAATGAATTTGGTAAAGTTGCAGGACACAAAATTAATGCACAGAAATCTCTTGCATTTCTATACACTAACAATGAAAGATCAGAAAGAGAAATTAAGGAAACAATCCCATTCACATTGCAACAAAAAGAATAAAATACCGAGGAATAAACCTACCTAAGGAGGTAAAAGAACTGTACTGAGAAAACTATGAGACACTGATGAAAGAAATCAAAGGTGACACAAACAGATGGAGAGATATACCATGCTCTTAGATTGGAAGAATCAATATTGTGAAAATGACTATACCACCCAAAGCAATCTACAGATTCAATGCAATCCCTATCAAATTACCAATGGCATTTTTTACAGAACTAGAACAAAAAATCTTAAAATTTGTATGGAGACACAAAAGACCCCAAATAGCCAAAGCAATCTTGAGGGAAAAAAATGGAGCTGGAGGAATCAGACTCCCTGACTTCAGACTATACTACAAAGCTACAGTAATCAAGACAATATGGTACTGGCACAAAAACAGAAATATAGATCAATGGAACAGGATAGAAAGCCCAGAGATAAGCCCAAGCACCTGTGGTCAACTAATCTATGACGAAGGAGGCAAGGATATACAACGGAGAAAAGACAGTCTCTTCAATAAGTGGTGCTGGGGAAACTGGACAGCTACATATAAAAGAATGAAATTAGAACACTGCCTAACACCATACACAAAAATAAACTCAGAATGGATTAGAGACCTAAATGTAAGACTGGACACTATAAAACTCTTAGAGGAAAACATAGGAAGAACAGTCTTTGACATACGTTACAGCAAGATCTTTTTTGACACACCTCCTAGAGTAATGGAAATAAAAACAAAAATAAACAAATGGGACCTAATGGAAATTTAAAAGCTTTTGCACAGCAAAGGAAACTATAAACAAGATGAAAAGACAACCCTCAGAATGGGAGAAAATATTTGCAAACAAATCAATGGACAAAGGATTAATCTCCAAAATATATAAACAGCTCATGCAGCTCAATATTAAAAAAACAAACAGCCCAATCAAAAAAATGCGCAAAAGACCTAGATAGATATTTCTCCAAAGAAGACATACAGATGGACAAGAGGCACATGAAAAGCTGCTCAACATCACTAATTATTAGAGAAATGCAAATCAAAACTACAATGAGGTATCACCTCACACCAGTTAGAATGGGCATCATCAGAAAATCTACAAACAACAAATGCTGGAGAGGGTATGGAGAAAAGGGAACCCTCTTGCACTGTTGGTGGGAATGTAAATTGATACAGCCACTATGGAGAACAGTATGGAGGTTCCTTAAAAGATTAAAAATAGAATTACCATATGACCCAGCAATCCTACTACTGGGCATATACCCAGAGGAAACCATAATTCAAAAAGACACATGCACCCCAATGTTCATCACAGAACTATTTACAATAGCCAGGTCATGAAAGCAACCTAAATGCCCATCGACAGAAGAATGGATAGAGAAGATGTGGTACTCATATACAATGGAATATTACTCAGCCATAAAAACGAACAAAATTGGGTCATTTATAGAGAGGTGGATGGACCTAGAGACTGTCCTACAGAGTGAAGTAAGTCACAAAGAGAAAAACAAGTATCGTATATTAATGCATATATGTGGAATCTAGAAAAATGGTACAGGTGAACCGGTTTGCAAGGCAGAAATAGAGACACAGATGTAGAGAACAAACGTATGGACCCCACAGGGGAAAAGCGGGGACGGGGGTGGTGGTGGGATGAACTGGGAGATTGGGATTGACATATATACACTAATATGTATAAAATAGATAACTAATAGGAACCTGCTGTAACAAAAAATAAAATTAAATTAAAAAAAAAACAAAAAAACAAAAAAACAGAGGGAAAGCATGTGGCAGCTAAGAAAATGCTCCCCTCAGATCTCCTGCTGCGAGGAGGGCAATTGACTGATGGCCCAGCTACTGCTCTCTGAATCTGCCACCATTCTGTGACCAAGACCACTCTTCCCAAGGCTCCTCCCAGCCAATGGCCAGCGTGGTTGGGAAACTAGTCCGGGTCCATCACTGTGGGAGACGAGCCCATCGCCACACCAAACTACAAGGGACCTCTTAAGATTCTGAGCTTTTATACATGAAGGAAGAAGGGGCAAAAGCATGCTACGGACAACTAGGAATCTCTGCCACTGTTATCTAGCGCTTCCGAGTTTTCAGAGCATTTTTCAGGAAATTATGCAGACGGCTCCTCGGGCTGCTTCTCACTGCACCTGTATCTCATAACTCCTGGGCAGTCCTTCTTTTCAGTGACCCTTACTCCCCATCCCCTACGCTACCACCCAAGTTACAACTCGGTGATCTTTCTCCTACTGTTGTAAACATAGCCTCTTGCCTCATCCCTCTCTCTGGCAAATTCATCCCGGTTAAGCCACCAGACGAAGCTTCCTAAACATCACTTCGCATACATTTCCTCCCATTTAAGCTACGTCTATGAGGAAAAGAACCACCTCCTTGATTTTGCCTGCCCTATGGGCTCTCCTTGATCTAGATTTTTCCAAACCATTTGAAGCTATTCTCACCACGACCTGGTGAATGGGGCTACTTCTCTTCACCAGTACACACCTCCTCACTGGCTTCTCTTTTGTGTCTGTTACCTGTTGTTTGCCCCACGTCCTCTCTCCTTGAACTTCTCCTGGACTTTTGGTCTTTTGAAGACAAAGAACTTGACTATGTCAAGTCATGGGGGGTGGGGGTGGGGAGTGAATTGCAAAGACATATATAGCACATTGGGAGACAGAAATCTTAAGGGAACCCAAGAAAGGTAAGCTGTTGAGCCTCATGGAGACTCAAATGAACTTTGGGATTTGGCAAAAAAAGATGGTTTGTTGGTTAAACTGTGGATTTTGGAGTCTGACAGGCTAGGTTTGAGACCAATTCTTCCACTTACTAGTTGTGCGAGCTTCAGCAAATGAATTCAGCTTCCTTTCCACATTTAGGAGATAGGATAAATATCAAACCAACTCTGTTACGTTGTTGAGAGGCTAAACGAGATGATGTACAGAAGCCAATCAGCCCAGTACCCAGGAAACAGGAGGCACTCAGTAAATGGAGGCGGGTCTAGCGTTTGAAGTCCCTCCGAGAACCAATCACCTGGCCCTACCCACAATGAGAGTCGATGGATGTTCACTCCATTCCACCATTCATACAACTGTGACTCCGTCTCCACTTTTCTCTGGTGTCTCTGGTTTCTCCTCTCACTATCTACTGATTCTTTCCTCCTATTTTTTCTTCAAATCCTTTGGACTGGCCACTGCTCATGGTAGCATCTCCTGGACAGCATTTCCTGACCCTGAGCAGCTCCTATTGGCTGTTCCAGGTCAAGGGTGCACTCCGGTCCAGCCAGCCATGGCACACAGGACAGGGGGTCTATGATACGTGGTATTGCCATGCCCCTTAGCAGGGTGGGGAGGGGAGAGGAGCCTGTGGCCACAAAAGGACTGAGCCACTGGGTATGTGTGGTGTCACAAATGCCTGCCCTGCACTTTTTCCGAAAGCACAGATGGAAGGAAATGACCCTTGTCTAAGCGCTACTCTGTACCAGATTCTGGGCATTTACACATCATGCTCACCCATTCAGGGCTGCATTAGAACCCTTGGGAGCCATTCCTCCATTAAAAAAAAATACTAAAAATTATACTTTATGACTATATTGGTATCAAGATGAATGTAATTTAGGCTGGATCCATTATTATATATTTACTACTATTCTCCTCTGTTTTCAAAAGACATTTAAGTCACAATACTATTACGGGCCCCTAACAGTATCTGGGCCATAGAGACTGCGTCTATTGGGCCTAATGGAGAGGTCGGTTCTGCAGCCATTCAGTGAATATTTATTGAGCATCTACTACGGGCCAGGCACTGCTCTGAGTACAGATTATACAGCAGTGAGGAAAACAGTCTCTGTCCTATTGGACTTTTTCTAGCATAAGCTCCAGATCATTCCTCGAAACCTCCGAATGAGGAATGGAGTTTTCTGAGGAATTTTCCCACTAGTGATTATGGGAAATCGGGTTTAAAAGGATCCTTCCTTCAGTTTTTTTTTTTTTTTTTTTTTTTAAAGAATATTTTGATGACTCCAATTTTTTTTTTTTTTATAGCTACTTTATTTATTTATTTATTTTATTTTTTTGACTGTGTTGGGTCTTCGGTTCGTGCAAGGGCTTTCTCTAGTTGTGGCAAGTGGGGGCCACTCTTCATCACGGTGCGGGGACCGCTCTTCATCGCGGTGCGCGGGCCTTTCACTATCGTGGCCCCTCCCGTTGCGGGGCACAGGCTCCAGACGCGCAGGCTCAGCAGTCGTGGCTCACGGGCCCAGCCGCTCCGCGGCATGTGGGATCCTCCCAGACCAGGGCTCGAACCCGTGTCCCCTGCATTAGCAGGCAGATTCTCAACCACTGCGCCACCAGGGAAACCCCCTTCAGTTTCTTTTACATTTGGATTTAGGACGAAAAGAAAAAGTCACTAGATGTGCTAACTGAAGGGTCTACAGTTCATCTCGGTCTCTTGAGAGCAGTGACAGGTGGTGTGCATTTCTGTCCCGCGGGGCTCCCTTCTAGAATGGACTCTCTTGGGAGGCAGTGCGGGGCAGTGCCAGGCAGCAGGCGCTGGAGTGTTCAGCTTCCAGCCGGGGCCCTTCCTGGCTGCATAGCTTCGGGCAAGGTGCCCTCACTGCAAATGTAAAATGTTCCCAGTGTGCAGGATTTTTATGAGGATTAAAGGGAAAACTCATTTGTAGCACACTGAGAGCTCAAGAAATGTTCACTATTAATTAATATTCGAGGCTGCCAGAGCCTGAGAGGCCATCTGCACACTGGGGCAAAGAGGGGCTCAGTCCATTAGTGATGCTGGCCGTGAACAGCTCACTGCTTCCGTATCTGCTGCCCTAAGAGAAAGCTTGGGGGGCAGGGCGGGAGTTAAGACCAGGGCGCCAAGACAAGGATGACAGTAAGATAGCCTGCACTGGCTGAGTGTGCCCTGTGGAGGGGTTCTGGGCTGCTTCCTTGACTCACAGTATTTCATTTAATTCCCCCAAGTCAGTGGTGAGGTAGGCATTATTGCCCCCATTTTACAGTAGAGCAAATGGAGACCTGAGAAGGTAAGTGGGTAGGATGGTACAGCGGAAGCCGCAGCCATGTGGGGGTCATCCTCCCTTCGGCTCTCCTCCTCTCAGTGGAGTTGGAGGTAGAAGTGAGAGACATCCCCGGCACCGGGGAAAACCTGGCTTGCTGTTAGTATATGTTAAATCACACACTTCCCAACTCTGGCGGGCAGGTGCTTTGCGGACACACCACCAATTCAAGGCAAGTGTCTCTGGCTGCCGCTGAAACGGAATCTAGTACTTCTCCGGCAGGTAACACCTCCCAGACATGGGAGAGCAGCTGAAGAGCCATGAACGGTGCTTAACCCTTTCCCCTCTTTCTGTGAGCCAACGAGGCCATTGAGCACTTGCTTTTACCAAGCCTTTGAGCGGTTCTTGTTGCAGCTGCCGAGGACAACAACAGCAGCAGCGTGGAGAGATTTCTAGAGGATGTTCACATCTCCACCTCTCAAAATTGTAAATAAAACAAAGCTCCCGCAAACCACGTGGTGTGTCAGTTAGAACCCCTTGCACTGAATCTCTGATTCCAGCCCCTGCTCACCTCTCCCGGCTCCTCCCCCAGGTCTCTCCACCTGGCCGTTTGCTCTCTCTTTTAATATTTAACTGCTCCTAATTCCTCAATAGCCCATTCTGTTTTTTCCTGCTATGTGGTTTTTCAAGATGCCCTTCTCCATGGATGCCCTCCCCATTTGGCAATCTGCTCTTCAACTCCCAGCTTAGGGGCCCTTTCTACCAGATACTTTTCTCTCCTAGTAACCCACTGCTGTGTAATCAACCACCCCGAAGTTAGCAGCTCAAAGCAACAGTTACTATTATCGTTCACGGTTTCTCAAGGTGCTGTGGGTTGCCGGAGCTCAGCTGAGTGGCTCTTGCTTGGGGTCTCTCATGCAGCTGCAGTCAGATGACAGGGGCCGCGGTCGTCTGAAGGCTCACCTGGGCTGAGCACGCAAGAGAGCTCCTTCACGCAGCCCTCCAGGGCTTGGCTGAGATGGATGGAATGAGTGGCTGCTGGGTGGGTATCTTTCAGTCTGTCTCCTTGTGCTGCCTTCACAGGGCTACGCTGGGCTTCCTCACAGCCTGGTGGCTCAGTATAGTCAGACCTTTTACATGACAGCTGGCTTCTCCCAGAGCAGGTGTTCCAAGAGACCAAGGCAGAAGCTACAAGGTTTTCTATGACCCAGCCTCAGAAGTCACGCGGGGCCACTTCCACTGACCTCTGTTGGTTTCGCAGGTCAGCCCAGATTCAGGATGGAGAGGGCGTACCCAAGGGCGTGAATGCCAAGAGGTGCAGCTCATTAGGAGGCCACGCTTTCCCGTCTCTCCCCTTCTGTGCTCCCACAGGAAACAGGAATACCCCCACCTCTGCATTTCTCCCAGGGCGCTACCCTTGCTTCTTTTTCTACCTTCCCTGCTCCACTGTGAGGGCCATCGCTTGGCTGGTTATTTTTGAGCCTTCTGTGCCTGGTCTAGTGCCTGGCCCTCGCTAAACACAACTTCCCTTTGTGGAACTGAACTAAGCTGTGACTCAGGGCTCCCTCCAACCCCCCGCCAGCCACCCCAGATGTACTCAAGCCGCCAACCAAATGGCTCCCTCACCTCCGGACTAAAGACAGTCACCCTGAAACCCAGACCCGCTCCTGGCCAGTCACTGGCCAGACAACATGGAACCAAGCATCTCTCCTTTTTTTCCCTTTGACGATAAGTTAATTCAGTTCTTGAAAAAGACACCAACTGACAGCCCCACAGATTGAGAAACATATGTCTTCCTCCAGAGGGGCCCGTGCGCGCAGAGAAGCACGGGTGGATTCTGAGGAGGGCAGCTGAGAGTGGGCACACACGGAGACCCAGACTCAGACCTTGACTCCCAGGGGCCAATCCCGCCCCTCTAGAAACAGCCAAGTAGAGAGGATGTTTCTTGAACAAAGACATCACCTCCGGGCACAGTCTGACAATCTGACAACCTGCCCGGCTTCAAGCTTCAGTTCTGCCTGAGTTCTTCCGTCTTTACTAGATTTAGGGTGGGTTGGAGTGGGAAGAAAAGTGAAGAGAAAATTTATCTTGATACTGGAGACCAAGGGGAGGATTATGGGATGAAGAAAAGAAAAAACGTCTTCCTTCAACAAGGTATGGGGGAAATAAATGTACAGCTAGTTCCTGCCTGTACAAACCACATTCACTCACCTTTCTCCAAATCATGACCCAAACCTTCTTCATTAAAAATAACAAATATTACAAGAGCTACCAATTAATGAGCGCTCACACTAGACCAGGTATGTATGTTACCCCGCTGAATCCACACCATTCTGGGAGATGACTGTCTAGCCCTCCCTTTCCCCCTGTCCCCAGTTTCCAGAAGACATTGAGAGATCATCAGAGAGACAGAGGAATCTGGCAAAGATCACAGAGTTTGTAAGTGGCAGAAGCAAGATTCTCACCCTGGCCTGTCTCCCTCCAGAGCTTTGACGCTCAAAACTGGTCTAGCAGCATCAGCATCACCTGGGAATTTACTGGAAATGCAGACTCTCAGGCCCCACATACGACCTACTGGATCAGAATCTGCATTTGAACACAGCCAGGTGATTCTTTCACACAGTGGAGTGTGAGTGGCCTCAGCCTCTGTTCTCCAGTCCTGAGGCCACTGGCTCAACACACCAGCATTGACTGAGGCTTGGGTGACTGGCGCCCATTACCCAGCACGTGTCAACAAGAGCACATGTGATGGCTATCTCCAAATGGGGCTGAGAAGACAGTGCTACTCCTGTCAAGCTGCTTCTCCCAGGCATGGTCTTTGGGATGGCTCATTCTGCAGTCCCTCCAGACAGCCCTGCCAATGGAAACGAACTCCCTTTTTTCTTTTTAAGTACTCTTCTATTAATGTATAATTTACTTGCAGTTCAGTGCCCAAATCTTACTTGTGTAACCATCACCCGGATAAAGATATCAAACATTTCCAGTACCAGAGATGGCTCCCTTATGCCCTTCCCCAATCAACACCTGCCTAATATTCACTATTCTGCCCTTTACCATCATACGTTCACTTTACCTGTCTTTAAACTTCAAATAGAATGACACAGAATGTTTTCTCTTGCATCCATGTGCCATGAGATCCAGCCATGTTGTTGTGTATTTCAGCATGTCATTCTTTTACATGGCCCAGTAGAACTCCATGTGTGACTGTACCACAGTTTATTGATCTGTTCTAGTACTGATGGACATTTGGGTCGTTTCCATTTTTTGGCTTTTATTGTTTAAACCGCTGTGAATACTTCTGTACATGTGTTTAGGTGGACATGTACTCATTTCTCTTAGGTAAGTGCACAAGCATCAAAATTGCTTTTATTCAGCGCATAGGAGGCTTTATTAGCTACTGTCAGCTTCCTTAAGCAGTTGTACCAATTTATACTTCTGCCAAAAGCATGTGAAAGTGAGGCTTCCTTTTTAATTCCTGTCCCAAAGTTAGCCAGGATTCCATTACCCTGCACTGAGTCATCCTCCTTTGAAAAGGAGAAAGAAAGATCTGCTCCTAATTTCCTATCTAAGAGATGACGGCATCACACGTCATCTGAAATCAACAGATTGTTCGCACAAGTTTGTCTGACATCAGATACCAGATGCAGCGGCCTTTTACGGTGCACTCCAACAGACACTTGATCTCAACGAGCTGCCACAATTGAAACTTTACAGCTTCTGCTCACATTAGAAAAAGGTCCCAAAGATGTAATCAACCTTCACAAACATATGGGGCAAATTTCAGGGCAGTGCATGGAGAATTCAGGGCACAGCTCACAGTGATGATAACCTGAAATAACAGGAGCTCCGTGGAGAACTCCTGGGCGGCCAGGAGAAATTACACCCCTGAGGTCTTCTCCACATCAGAGGCCATATATTAACACACACTTCCCTCCGGGGACCCTGCCGTTTACTAGAAAGAGCCGCGACTTGGGTCCAGAAGTAAGGGTTAGGGGCCCAAAGTCCATGCTCATTGCTCAGTGACCCTCGACCTGCCATTTAGCCTCTCCACGCCTCAGTGCCCTTTCCAATAAACCAGCAGCTGAAACTCCCGGCTTCTCTCTTTCCCCTCCCTGACTCTTAACCTACACTTTCTTTTCCTCCACTCATTTAAAAAATCTTTTTATTTTAAAATCATTTGAATCTTACAGAAGAATGGCAAGAAGAGTAGAAGGAACTCCCTTAAACCCCTTTGCCCAATGTTTCCATTGCTAACATTTCACCCTATCTGTTTTAATCACTCCCTCAGTCTAAATAAACAGAAATTTTCCCTGAAATATTTGAGAGTTCATCGTAAACACCATACCCTTTTACCCCTAACATTTCAGCCTAAATTTCCTAAAAACAAGGACATCCACTTACATAAGAGAAAATGGGATTTTATTTAATATCAATACAAAACTATGATTTAATAACAGTCCCTGATTCTACTTTTGCGAATAGCCTCATTAATGCTTTTGTAGAGCTACAGCTCCTCCCCAGTCAGGACCACTTCAGGACTGTGCATTGCATTTAGTTGTCATGTTTGTGTAGTCTCTTTTAATCAGAGACAGTATTTAAGCCTTTCTTTCTGTTTCATAATGTTGACAATTTGAAAAGGGCAGGCCACTAGTTCTACAGAATGCCCTTGAACTTGTCACTCTACACTCTTACCACACACAGATGCACAAATCCACAGAAATGAAGTGTTTTCTCTCCACCAGGCTTTCGTTGGAGCCAGCCTCTCCACCGAACTCCCTTCCCTTCCTCTTTCCCCTGGGAAATTCTCATTCAGCCTTCTCTGAATGACCCCCGAAAGCTTGGATAAAAGCCCCTTCCGTGGGTTCCCACTGCACCCCGAGCTTAGCCCCTCTGGGCATCTGCCCAACTGTACTGTGTTGTCTGTGTGGTGAGGAAGCACTCACCACTGCCCTACCGAGGGCTCCCCCTGACACGTACAGGCAGGAAGGCTTTGCACACCAGCCCCCTTGCCCTACATCACCCGCTGTGTGCCCACGGCCCCCCCCTGAGGCTCGCAAGTACCTGGGGCATTACAGGGTAGAGCTCTCCGGGTTCTGTCAGAGTTGGAATGGCCAGTGCGACCAGCTAATCCTTGGGAAGCCCTGTGTGGATGGACCAGCACCGCAGACATCTGCAGATCAACTGGGTCCATGTGAAAACAGTAACTACAGCAACAGCAGGAATTTTAATAGCAAACGCAAAGCACTTACTCCGTGCTGTGTCTAAATTATTTATGGACATTAAATCATTTACTGCTAAGAGGGAGATATTTTGGTTGTGTGTTGGAGGTGGCTTGTACTGTGTTCATAAGAACCATTGTTAAATATTGAGGAATTTCACCATCTGGTTTTTAAACCATTGCCTGCCTGAAACTGACCACTGCGGGAGTATTTACACCACAGAAATCAGCAAATGCAAAAAATCATGGCTTTTTTTTTTTTGGAGAGCTGATTTACCAGCACACTGGATATTGTAATTAGCCCCATTTTATAAATGAGGAAACAAAGCAAAGGGAAGTTATGTAACCTGTTTGAGGTCACATAGCTGGCATGTTAGCCATCTACTGCTGCATAACAAACTTAGTGCTTAAAACAACAAAAATTATATTATCTCTCAGGGTGTCTGCGGGTCAGGAGTTCAGACAGGGTCTAATGGGGATAGCTTATCTCTGCTCCACGCAGAAGCCTAAAAAGCTGGGTCCCAGAATAATCTGAAGGCTCGTTCACTCACATGCCTGGTGATTGATGCTGTTGCCTGGGGGCCTAGCTAGGGCTGTCAGCTGGAATGCCTGCCCAGATGCAGTCTCCCCATGGGGCCCGACCTTCCTTATATCATGGCGGGTAGGTTCCAAGGGAGAGTGTCCCTAGAGAGAGAGACTGCCAGAGGGGGAACTAGATCCTCTTTATGATTCAGCCTGAGAAGTCACACCGTATCCCCTCTGCCCACTCCTTGGTCGGGGGGTGGGGGGGGGGTCACAAGCCCTGTTTTGCATCCAAGGAGAGGGAGCACAGACCCCCCTCTCAGTGGGAGGAATGCCAGTCACGTTGTGGAGGATACAGTCTGACACAGCCAGCAAGTGGTAAAGCAGAGATCAGAACCCCGGTCAGGCTCCGGAGTCGGTGCTCTTAACCAGGCAGCGCGGGCAAGGGCTGCAGGCCAACAGAACGCTGCGCCTGGGACCAGCGCCCCTCCCAGCGTTGTCTGCCCAGCACGCCTCCATCCCACGGCCCCAGACCCCACTCCAGTCCATTTCAGCACATCTTTTATCCACAACCTCATCCTTCTCTCTTCTTTCCCAAAAGGCCTTGGGAGCCATTAAAACCAATGCCCAAATCATTAGTTATCGAAAACCTGCCAATGCTTTCCTTCTGTCAACCACCCTTGCCTTGAGATGACATATTTGCCTGGACTCAATCATGAGCGGCTTCCTGGAGGAGAGCTCGCTTTCCTACCTAAAATAGGCCGAATTCTTCTGATTCAGGAAAGAGACAGAAAACATAAAATTGTGGTTTCCTGGAGGCAGTCTGAATAACCGTACCCTAAATTATCTTCCACTAGACCCTTTGGGGCTCGCTTAGTCACCCTGCTGCCTCAGGACCTGCCATGAAATAGGTGCTTTATTGATTTTATGAATGAATTGATAATAAGAGCAAATATGTTTTGAAGGGTTATTTGTGCCAGGTACTGTCCTAAGTGCTTTACAGGTATTAGCTCATTTCATCCTCACAAAAACTCCACAAGGCAGGATAACAATAATCCTGTCATTACCTCCATGTTACAGGCGGGAAAACAGACCCAGAAAGAATAAGTAATTTGCCCAAGATCACAAAGGTAGTAACTGGTAGAATCAATTGTACTACCTTTCTTGACAAGAAGGAAGGAAGGAAGGAAGGAAGGAAGGAAGGAAGGAAGGAAGGAAGGAAGGAAGGAAGGAAGGAAGGAAGGAAAGGAGGGAGGGAGGGAGGAAAGGAGGGAGAGAGGAAGGAAAAGCACTATAATTCTTTACCCCAGGCCAAGGTATCCCCCTGCCAAAATGTGAATGCTATTTGGAGAGTCACTAAAAACTTCCTACCACAGTGCCTGAAATTCCCACATTTACATTCACGTCTTTGGATGAAGGTCCCCAGATTACAAATGTCCTTCAGCAAGAACTCTTCTTCAAGACCCTAGCAAGCACTTACGTATTAGCTCAAATCAATGTATATGTTAGAGTACTTTGGCAGGGTTCTCAGACTTTGGACCCTCAAAATGGTAAATCTGGGGAAGTATAAACTAAAGAATATGGGCCATGTTTGCAAATATATATATATATATATATATATTAACTCTCTCTGCTTGGATGAGATGTCACCTCAGGTAACAGTCTAATAACAAAAAATTCTTTAAAGAGAGGATTACAAGAAAAAGCTGAGCTTTCAAAGCAGGGTCAAGAGAATTCCTTCACCTACCTCACAGTGTGGCCCGGGGCTCCTGCTTTCAGCCTGAGGCTGAGTAAAGATTTAGTGATAGGAAAGCCCAGAGAGGAGCCAGCTGAATTGTGAGAGCGGATTAACTCAGGGACAAAGTGACAAGAGGAAAAACAAGGACTAGCCATCAGTGACAAGCTGGCCTTGGCGAAAGGCTCGCATAAATCTGGTGGCAAAAGGACGAGAAACTTGGAGGCCAAAGACTGAGATACCAAACCCAGGAGGCACAGCCGAAGCAGCCTGCCTAAGTGAGCCAGCAGAGCCCTGACCTCTGGGTACCCGACATCAGGCAAGAAACTCAGTTCCTCGAGTTCCTTGAAAAGTGGTGTCAAGTCAATCACTGGGAAAGGGAGGCCTTTCTAACCCAAAGCTGGTGATCGCTGCGTTAGTGTGGGCTCCCGAGGAGCAGCCCCAGATGAGGATTCAAGTGCAGGTGGTTTATTTTGGTGGCAAAAGAGAAACGGGTAGGGAAGTGGAGAAGAGAGATGGGCGAGGGCAGGCAGTTAATAAAGGGCGAGGTACCCGTCAGCGACCACTGGAGGTGACTGAAGCTTCATCCCATAGGGATTTCTGCAGGTGCTAGAAGCCTGGAAAACCACTCCTGAATGCCCGACAATAGGAGATTATGTCAATAAATCATGGGCTGTGCTCTCAACAGAGAGCTATGGAGAGAGAGAGGGAGGGAGAGAATTTAATAGCAATGCAAGCAATTTTTCACAACAACCAAAACGTTCACTTATCTGTTCTTTCTCAGATTTTTCCATAATGAATACAGATGACTTGTTTAGTAAAAATGATAGTCCGGGACTTCCCTGGTGGTCCAGTGGTTAAGACTTTGTGCTTCCAATGCAGGGGGCACGGGTTTGATCCCTGGTCGGGGAACTAAGATCCCATATGCCACGAGGCGTGGCCAAAAAAAAATGATAGACGTTCCAATAACAAAAAAAAAGGAAAGAAAAAGTGCAACTCCCAAAGAAAATAGGAAATTTGGTGGGTAAAAAAATTCTAAGGCAAATCCTTCTGAAAAACAAAGCCCCCCACCCTCAAATAAGGTCAGCATGGGTCCCTAGTTTATCTTTGGTACCCAAATACAACTTTAAAGGGAAGAGGGGTACTTCCACACAGACAGTGGGCTCAGAGCCGGGGCCCACCTCCACTTGCTCCCTGAATCAGCCAGAGGTTTGCTGGGTTCTGCAGGACACACACGTCTGGTCCAAGGAGCTCTCCTGGCCAAGCCTTGTCATCCCATGATGAGTTACCACCAGTGAACACCATCTCTGCATGGTATCTGAAGAGTCAGTCTGGGGCCATATTGCCCTAACTTTCCCATCAGGCCCGTGGTCCAGGGCCCAGCCTGGCAAGTCGGAGCCTGTCTGCCAAGGCCTGGCTGAGTGGAAGACTGCAGGCTGAGCAACTGGGGCAGAGTCTGTTGGGCAGGACCAACCTGACGGGCAACCTGCTCAGTGTCAATGCGGGGGCAGAGTCTTCTCCCTGAGAAACTGAAGCTACATGCCCCAGGGGAGTTGAGGAAAATGCCAGCTCCTCCATCATCCAGGGGCATACACAGAGTTCCTTCCTGTTAGATGGCGGCCACAGAGGCTTTGAATATTCTTGCACAGCCTGGTGGGGAGGCGGGGGAGTTCAAATCATTTAAGGATCATGATGAGTGAAGCAAGAGGATTCATTATGATGCACATGGAAATGTGCCCCAGGTACAAAGACCCTCGGCTCCACACAGGAAAGCAGGTCCAGTGCCTCTTGACTCTTCTCCCACAAGGGTAAGGGTCTCCTGCTTCATTCAGGCAGTAAACTCCTTGCTCCCTGCTCCCCTTCCTCTCCCTGCAGCGGCCAGCCCAAACCTATCCCCCCTCTCCTCTTCACATAATATGCATCATCACTCCCTCCTCTTCAAAACTTTCCAACTAAGTTCACATTTTCTCAGTGCTTAAGGTTCAGCTTGATATTCATGGAAGAAAAGGATCTACTCAACCAATTCATACAAAGCATGAATGAATAAGGACACCTTAATGTATTCAGCCAAAGGAATAAATCTCTAATAGCTGAATTCTACCATTTGGAGGCAGGCCAGTAGGCAGAGGTTTGTTTTGCTCTGTTTAATACCTTCCTAGAAAAAAAATCCCAGACCAGATCACCTTGCAACCAGGAACTGGGTTCTCAACAGAATATAAAAACAGCACTGCCAACCTGAATCTCAGAGATGCATAATTTATTCAAATTTTAAGGGAAATTGAAAAGTACATCATAACAATAGCAAACATATATTGAGTAACTCTCATGCCATACAAATTATCTTATCTTACTCAATCCATGCAACAACTTTACGAAGTAGGCAGTGTTATTCTCATTCCCATTTTATAAATGAAGAAATTGTGCTTGGAGAGAATAAGTAGTTCCCCTAAGGCTACAATGCAGCTAAAGAATCTGGGGCTGGAACCCTGAAAGTCTGGATTCAGGGTCAGGACTTTTCTACTGCATGAGTGTCTTCCACCTACTTTTTACAGACTAGGAAAACAAGACTGCATGGGTTACTGGGCGCGGTGAGAACAACGAGTGAATGGCCAAGGTCAGCACCTTCCTCCTTCTTGGCACTAGTTCTCTTTTACCAGAAAGCAGGAAGTGCAATTCTGTGAGTCACAGAGGAGGCAGCAGAGATCCTGACAATTACTTCCAACAAATTGGTATTCAAATATTTTTTAACCATGACAATTTTTGTTCTAATGAGAAGTTACTTGGAAGTCCAATATATCTTGCAGATAAACCCCAATGTTCATTGCAGCACTATTTACAATAGCCAAGACATGGAAACAACCTAAAGGTCTATCGACAGAGGAATGGATAAAGAAGATGTGGTATATATATACAGTGGAATATTACTCAGCATAAAAAAGAATGAAATAATGCCATTTGCAGTAACATGGATGGACCTAGAGATTACCATACAGAGTGAAGTCAGACAGAGAAAGACAAGTATCATATGATATCACTCATATGTGGAAACTAATTAAAAAAAAAAAAAAAGATACAAATGGGGATTTCCCTGGTGGTGCAGTGGTTAAGAATCCACCTGTCAATGCGAGGGACACTGGTTGGATCCTGGGTCTGGGAAGATCCCACGTGCCGTGGAGCAACTAAGCCCGTGCACCACAACTACTGAGCTTGTGCTCTAGAGCCTGTGAGCCACAACTACTGAGCCCGCATGCCACAACTACTGAAGCCCGCGTGCCTAGAGCCCGTGCTCCACAAGAGAAGCCACTGCAATGAGAAGCCCACGCACCGCAACTAGAGAAAGACTGCGCGCAGCAACGAAGACCGAACGCAGCCAAAAATAAATAAATAAATAAATAAGATACAAATGAACTTATTTATAAAACAGAAACAGACTTACAGATATTGAAAACAAACTTATGGTTACCAAAGGGGAGAAACGTGGCAGGGAGGGATAAATCAGGAGCTTGGGATGAACATACACAGACTACTATATACATAAGAAAGGTAACCAACAAGGATCTAGCATAGGGAACACTACTCAGTATTCTGTGATAACTTACATGAGAAAAGAATCTAAAAAAGAATGAATGCATGTATACGTATAACTGAATCACTCTGTTGTACACCTGAAGTTAACACAACATTGTAAATCAACTCTACTCCAGTAAAATTAAAATTTAAAAAGTGAGTTACTCTGGTTGAGGGGGAGAGGGGGCAGCCCAAACTCGAACCTTGACCCGATGGTGGGCCCCGAGGCTCTCCCATGAAAGCACTAGGCTTGAAAAGCACATCTGGAAAATCACTCCCTGTTGTAGATTACAAAAATGGCCAAAATTCTTTGTAGCCCTTCCCATCAAGAGGTGGGGTCCATCTCCTCCATTCCTAGCATTGGAGCTAGGGTGCTGACTTGCTTTGATCAAAAGAATGGAGTGAAAGTGTCGTCATGCCAATTCTGAGTCTAGGCCTCAAGAGGCTTCTGTGCTTGCTCTTGGAATTCTTCTGCCACCAGGCAGGCAAGTTTAGGCTAGCCTGCTGGATGATGAGAGCCCATGTGGCCGCAGCCATCCCAGCCCAGACATCATAAACCAAGCCACCAGCTGATCATGCCCATCTGAGATCAGCTAATTCCAGCCCAGACCATAAGGACTGACCAGCTGAGACCAGCCCAAATTGCTGATTTACAAAATTATGAGTGAAGTAAAGGATGTTGCTTTAAGCTACTAAGTTTCAGAGTGGCTCGTTATGCAGCAACAACTAAATCATATAGTTCCCTGACAGAAGAATCTCAAAATAATGCGATGACCTTCCCCTCGGGTCTCGAAATTAGAGGAAATGCACAGCAAGGAGTCCAACCCCAGAGCAGACCTTATCCCCAGTCCTAACCAAAGCCCCTCCCGATCCACCTATGCTTCCCAATGTGGTGGGCAGAGACCAGACATGTCCCCTTCTGCCCTAACTTCAAACAGAATTACGATCACAGAAGGGGACAAAGACTCTATTACTTGGCCCCAAGAGGACCAAATGTCCAGCTAGAGCATTCCATTCAGAATCCACATGTGCAGAGAAAGGGCACCTCCCGGGTTCCCCACAGATGCCTCCAGGCTCATGGCATTCTTAAAGATTGGGGGTGGGGAAAGAGGTGGCAGAGAGAAGGAGAGAAGGTCTTCAAGTTTAAACCTTGTATGTTACAGCTGCTCAGAAAATGCCAAAAAAATGTAAATGAAAATTTTCAGCCGCAGTGGGAGAAATCAAGGCCCAAGGTCCCAGGTTAATCTTTCAGACTGCTGGGCACACTGCAAAGCTGTCTCCATTTATTTACTTCTAATTGAAAGCTGGCGTGCTGAGGGTTACTCCACCCAGGCGTGAAGCGCAGCCATCCGTGAAAGATTTCCCAAGACCTCTTCCTCTGCAGAAGCATCCTTCATGTGCTTGAAAGGGAAAATGTCATGGGGACACTAAATTAAAACTCAGTTTTTGGACTTCCCTGGTGGGGCAGTGGTTGGGAATCCGCCTGCCAATGCAGGGGACATGGGTTCGAGCCCTGGTCCGGGGGGATCCCGCATGCCGCGGAGCAACTGGGCCCGTGCGCCACGGCTGCTGAAGCCCACGCGCCTAGAGCCCGTGCTCTGCAGCGGGAGAGGCCGCCGCAATGAGAAGCCCACGCACCACAATGAAGAGTAGCCCCTGCTCGCCGCAACTAGAGAAAGCCCGCGCGCAGCAAGGAAGACCCAACACAACCAAAAATAAATAAATAAATAAAATATTAAATTATTTAAAAAAATAAAAAAAAAATAAAAAAAAAAACTCAGTTTTGTCTTTGAAAAATAGATCCAATCCTCAATAGGATGTGGTTGGAGAGATACCAGCATTAGCATAATTCCTTAGTACACTTTATAGGCCAATCGGAAAAGAAAAGGATATCCAGAAACCTATCAGATAGAAAGGTCTCATGGGGGCCACACATGCTAATTTTCACAGATGGAGACTCCTGGGACTCACAGTTGACAAAGGGTGGTTTTCTCTGGGAGACTTTTACCTCTTACAGGGGTGGTTTCAACACAGTTGGTCAGCTGGTGGGAAATACCAACCAGGAAAAAGAAGTTCTCTAGCTTTCAAGATTGTTAGCTATGCACAAATTCATTAGTTTACTTACTCACTTCTTCATTGATTCAACAAACGCTTATTGAGCCCCTACAGTGGGCGAGGCACTGTCTTGGCCACTGGGCATACTGCTGGGGAACCGGCCCCCCAGAAGCCTACAGTCTACCAGGAAAGAGAGATGGACAAACAAGTTAAGACAGTCCTCCATTTATGTAAGGGCTCCCTCTGGAAAAGCTTCTGTGAGTCAGTTTTGGACACAAATCAGAACTGTTCAAAACTCTGGACCCATTCAGCAGGTGTCCATACAATAGCGGTGGAGACATTTGAGCACACAGGGAGCAGCCTGTGCTGGCTCCTGCCTTGCTTCTTAGACAAACTCTATCATTAGTGTAAAGAGGTAAAGAACATGGGCATTGGAGTTGGGCAGACCTCCACACAAGTGCTGTCTCTGTCTTACCATCAGTGAAGTCTTAGGCAAGATCCCTGATTCTCAGAGCCTCACCTTCTTTGTCAGTAAAATGAGGATAGCATGGCTGAAGGCTGCAGTGAGCCCAGCTGAAAGACTACCTTGGCCAGCCTCCCCTGCAGCTAGGTGTGGCCATGGGAGTAATCTCTGGCCCATGAGATGTAAGTGGCAGTTGTTGCGTGGGATTTCTGGGAAAGTAAGCTCACAAAGCAAGCTGGAACTTTAAAAAATATCTTTTGCTTTCCTCTTTTTCCTCACTGTCAGGGATGCAGATATAAAGACAGGAGCTACAGCAGCCATATTGGGCCATGAGGTAACCTTGAAGATGGAATTTTGAACTAAGAAGGACAGAAGGAGCCTGAGATTCTGATGATCAAGGAGCCACTATTAAGACCACAACCAACAAGGTTCAGGCTTCTTTTATGTGTGAGAAAAATTAAATATTTCTTAAAATCACTATTATTTCTGGTCTATTTTAAGGCACCAATAGCAACTCCTAATTCAAGTAGCCATAGTGTTACTGTGAAAATTGAATGAGGTCATTCACGCTGAATGCTTAGCCCAGTATCTGGCCCACAGTGAGCTCTCAGGGGAGAAGAGTTCACACTGTCATTATTCATATGAAATATTTACATTGTCTTAGCTCAGGATGCTAGAGCAAAATACCACAGATTGGGAACCTTACATAAATGAAATTTATTTCTCACAGTTTTGGAGGCTGGAAGTCCAGGATCAAGGTGCTGGCCTATTTGATTCCTCGAGGGTCCTCTTCCTGGCTTACAGACAGCCACTTTCTCACTGTGTCTTCACATGACAGCAAGAAAGGGAAAGCTCTGGTCTCTTTTCTTCTTGTAAGGGCACTAATCTCATCATGGGGCTACACCCTCATGACCTCATCTAAAACTAATTATTTCCCAAAGGCCTTACCTCTAAATAGTATCACACAGGGCGGGGGGGGGGGGGGGGCAGGGGGGAGGGCGGGGGTTAGGGCTTCAACATATGAATTTGTTGGACATCAGTCCATAATATCCATAGACCCTACCAGAAGTTTTAAACACAGTTGGTTTGCTTAAATTAGATTAGCAGAAATAGAAAACCTCCTGGATTATACTTGAGAATCCTGAGGGTTATGATAAAGGGAGGTCAGGACACTGGAGGACTGAAAGTCCAACATGATGACTGGGGTTTGGAGGTTGTGTCCATATGCCTTGCTTCCTGGCAGCACTTAGATGCGAGGACCAGTCATTCGTCAAGGCCGCTCCTAACTCATGAGAGTAAAACCACATCATCTGATTAAGAAGACCTCAAACAATAAAATCCATGGTCAGACCACACATCCATCTTACATTTCATTCTTTGCTTCACAGATGACAAAACAACAACAGCAGCAGACTATGAGGAGAATCTGCTGTGTGCCAGGCTCTGTCCTGGCTCTTGCCTCAGAGTGAATCAGTCAGGGCCTACAGGTGACATGCTCAAATTAGGAACTTTGAGGAGAGTTTATCAGAAAGACCGCTTCCAAAGACGTGGGCAAGATACAGAGAAACCGCAGGGAGAGTGCAGCACCAGGGGAGTAAGGGTGGGCTGTCACCCCCTACCCCACCCCCCTGGACCTGTAGCCTTGAGCACACAGAGCGGTTACCAGAGCCTGTAGACAGGGCTGCGTGGCAGGAGTCACGGCCAGCTCACGCAGACCCCACAGGAGTGAACGTGAACCTCACTCCCCTCCCACTCCAACCTCATGCTTCCCACGAGGTGAACCTTCCAGAAACCAGACAGTAGTGGAGCCTGTGCCCACAGCCCATTCAGGTCACTCTTCTAGACACAGAGGACGGTGGAGAGTGAACTTGGAGGGGCTCCGGGCCTTATTCTTTTAATCTTCAATAACTATCCTATGAGGTAAATACTATTATTACCTTCCTTACACACACGAGGAAACTGAGGCCCAAAGAGAAACCACTTACACATCTGAAACAACTAATTTTGTAAAGATGTACAACTTGGATTCTCTAGGATGAGACGTTGAACTCTTGTTACTTAAGCTATTTAAAATAAGGTAGTATTCCTATTAAAATATATGCACATCTATGTCAGAGCTTAACAGACATGAAGCTCATGCCCCTATGAGATGCACACTCTGATTACCTCTATTTTACTGTTGAAGAAGTAGAGGCTTAATGATGTTGAGCCAGGTAACTTCTAGAATCCTTTAAAATCAGAACTGTCTCTAATTCAGTGACTACTTAAACCATTGCTTGTGATTTGTAAAAACAAGACCACAAAAAGTCCACACCACCACCACCAAAAATTTGTACTGAAATTATAAAACTCTTTCCATTGATATACACCAACTGCAGTAAATCCTTCCATTCAGGGACACAAAAGTCGTTGACATGAGTGAAAACAGCGCAGATAACCTAAAATCAGGGGCAAACATGCTCTGCCCCTCCCAGGTGCATTCCTGGCCATTATGCCCCAAATTCTTTCTTTTATTCCTCCTTTGTATCCCAAGACCAAAGTTTCTTGGGAAGAAAGAAAAGGGTTTTCTGGAGACGTGACATATCATAGTGTTATTGGCCATAGTATTAGTTGGGATTCTGCAAGTTACAGGAAATCCAGCTCAAGCTGGCTAAAGCTAAAAAGGAAAGCTATTGGCTCATGCCCTAGAATAATCGTGGCTTCAGGTATTGATTGATTCAGGGCTCAAAGGATGTCACCAAGAACTAGCTCCGCTCCTTGGTGTTGGCTGCATGTAGCTGCGAAGTGGCTACCCACAGCTCCTCAGACCACCCTCTTCCAGCATCTAATCCAGCAGGAAAGCAAGATTCCACTTCTTCCGTAATTCTAATGAAAATAGTAGAATGGAGTCTCTCTGGCCCTGACTGGCGTGGCATGGATCCTATGGTCACTATGGCCAAGGAGATGTCGTATTCCAATCAGCCAGGGTGGGGCTGACCTCTCCTACAACATGTGGACTGAGACTGGGCAAAGGATGATCTCATAGAAGCATCAGGGCTGCTGATCAAAGAAAAGAGAAAGCATGCGGGGCGGGGAAAGCAACCCCTCTCCACCACAGTCGGCAATACCATCACCAGAAAGATGTACCAGGGAACTTCTGCAGCCCAGAAACTGGCGGCGGAAGTCCCAGGGTTGTCCAAGCCACAGCGGGATTCAGGAATGCGTCCGTAACCTCCTCTCCCCCACCTTCCCCCAGTGGTCCCCCCATCCCAGCCTTCTTCCTAACTTGGGGGAAGGGGTCACAGGGTAGAATACATGTCTCCCAACACAACCACCTTCAGCTTTCCACTCAGTTCCTGGAGAATTCCTCCCTCTGGCCCTCAGATCTGAGCTGGAACCTTGCCTTCTCCCTGAAGCCATCGCTAACAAGACTTCCCAACTTCCCCAAGAGCTACCGTTCCCCTCTTCCAGGTACTTACAATATTTTGTACATGCATTATCTTCATTCGAGTATTTTTGTTTTCGTGCATCAAAATGATTCGTTTACACACCAGTCCCTCCTATTCTACACTCACTCACACACACACTCACACACACGCTCACCCCTAACCAGATTAGAAGCTGTTGGAAAGCAGAAATCAGCTTTTCTTCACTCTGAGTCCCTAACACGCAGCATAACATCTGAAATGGTGTTCAGAAATGGTGGGTGAATGAATGAATGAATAAATGAGTGAATGAAAGCTTTCTGCAGCTCTTGACCACCAGATAAAACGTGCAGCACTCATTTGGGTGTTTAGTCAATCAACAGTGTTTGGTAAAGAATGAAATAATGCCATTTGCAGCAACATGGATGGACCTAGAGATTATTATACTAAGTGAAGTAAGCCAGACAAAGACAAATGTCATATGATATCGTTTCTATGTGGAATCTAAAAAAAAGAAAAAAAATTGATACAAATGAGTTTATATACAAAACAGAAACAGATCCACAGACATAGAAAACAAATTTATGGTTACCAAAGGGGAAAGGGGTGGAGGAGAGAAATTAGGAGTTTGGGATTAACATATACCAAAAAAACCCCAAAAGCAGTGTTTAGCAAACTCCTACTGAGTATAGACTAGGCATGAGCAATTGTCAAAAATCAAATCAAATAGGTAAAGGGAAAAGCAATGGTATGCTTATTCTGCTTGTTTTAAAACAGAAAAAACCCGAAATAAAGAGAATGTGCCTGGTCTATGGATTCTCGTGCGGGAGCTACACCGTCAGGTAGGGAAAGGAGACCCCAGAAGGGCCGAAGATGTCACCGTGAGATCCTGGGAAATGTGCCCGGTTTGTTCCCACGAGTGCAAACCGGTGGTTAAGGGCAGACCGTCGAGTTGTGAAAGCGCCCTTGAGAGATCCGATCTGAGAGGCAGAAAGGCCTGGGCTTGCTTCTCACTCTACCCCTTACTAGAGCATCTCAGGCGGCTGATTCAACCCCTCCGGGCCTCGTTTGCTCATCTGTAAAACGAAGAGATGACCGCCCACTGATCTGCCCGCGTGGTTCAAGCCTCATCCGGGTGCGTTGGTACCTCCCTCCCTTCGTGCCGCATGTGCCATCTCCATCGAGCTCACCTGCGCAAACGTGCCGGAATCCAAGCTCTCTCCCACTTACCTGCTGTGGGTCTGAGCCTCCGTAGACTGGGACGAGCATCCTCGGTGTCCAGAGTTCTTCGGTTCCTGAGGCGCCCTGACTGAGCGGTGCAGCCAGCACAGCGTGCCCCATTGCAAACAGCTGTTTGGTCCATTGGGCTCCTGAGTTTGGAAAGGGAGGGGGACCCGTATACCCCCTGGTTAGCGTAGCTTCCTCGTTTCCTTTCCCCTGTCTTTGCTCCTCCTATCTCTTCTCCACCCAGCACGCAGAGGGACGGTGCAGACGCAGAACCGGTTCCGTCCTGCCCCGCCCGAACTCCAGAAGCCTCCAGGGCGGCCCGTGAATCCCTCCGCGCCTGACGCAGGCTCCACCCCGGCCACGCACCACGCATCACGCACCACGCACCACGCACCACACACGCACCGCCGCCTAGTCCGCCCGCCGCTCCGGCGTGCGGCCTTTTTACCTGCTCCTAGATGTGCAAACGCGTTCCCACTTTGTGACTTTGCTCTTGTCCTTCCCTCTGCAGGGCAGCCAGGGTTCCCAGATCTTTGCAGCTGCATCCTTGCCGTCCCTCCGATCTCCGCTCAGTCCTTCCTGACCACGCGTGCAAGTCCAACAGGAGTCCTTCTGCCGCCTCTATTTTATTTTTTTCATCACACAGACTCTGCTTGAAACCATCTTATTTGTTTGCTTAATTGCACCCAAACTGGAATGTCTGCTCCACCAGTGGAAGGATGTAATTTGGCGTCTGCAGACCCTAGAAGAGTGCCTGACACATAATAAACGCTCAAAAAATATTTGATGGTTGAAAGAATGAAGGAAGGGCGGAAGGAAAGAAGGGAAGAAGTGGGGGGAGCACATCCTTCAAAGGATGATTATACAGTCTCAATTAGAGAGTTCTAAACCGCTCAGCACAGTGCCTGGCACTCAGGAACGACTTAATACCTCAACTATTATTCAGTTATTAGGATAGAATAGGGGGCAGCACACAAGCACAGGAGAAAGAAAAGCAAAAACAGTCCCCCCCGCTACTTTGCCTGGATTCACCTGGCTTCTGAAGAGAATATTTGAGGTCTCTGACGAAGCAACATCCCCTTTGGCTCCCCTGGAACTTGTGCTTGAACCCAGTTCAGACCCCAAGGGTTTGGAGTTCATTTACTTTTGGCAAACCATCGGCTCTTTTTTTCGAAGGGAAAAATAAAATACAAAAAGATAGTCACATAATATCTTGGAGATCAAATGCCTCTTGGAAAACTGCATTTTGATGAGTGAGGGAATCAAAACCATATGGATTAAATTCTCCTTAGATCTCTTAAGGGGAAATGGGAGCGGGAGCAGGGGAAGGGCAGGGAAGGCAGTGAAATTCAGCACTGACTTTTCCGAACATAAAGCTAGCCATGAAGAATGGCCTGAGATGTCTCAGGTCCTTCAGAACTGTTTGTTGACCACGTGCCAAATGACTCATCAGAGAAGGAAATGTGAAAGGTTTTTTTTTTTGTTTTTTTTTTTAATCACCCGTTTCTTTTCTTCTGATTTCCCCTCCTCTATGGTGCTGACTTTGGGGTCTTGTTAGTGACTCAGAAAAGGTACTGGGACATTAAGTGTGTATAATTTCTCCCAGAAAGCAACCTCCAAGTTTCTCCCTGAGGAAAGGGCCTTAAATATCTGCTGAAGCTAAATATTTGTAATCAGGTACTTAGATGAGCGTTTCTTTCTTTCTTCCTTCCTTCCTTTCTTTCTTTTCTTTCTTCCTTTCTTCCTTTCTTCCTTCCTTTCTTTCTTTCTCTCTCCCTCCCTACCTCTCTCTCTTTCTTTCATGGTCATGTTTCTATCTGCATTTTGCTGATGCGGGCAAGTTGCTGAAAGAGACTCCACATAAAGCGTGATTGACGCTGTCACTTGCTGTGAGAAGAAATCAAGGGGAACAACTGCTTCCAACTTTTTTACCTCAAGCACAGAGAAACCTCAAAAGCCATCTCCTCTGTTCTTCTCACCCTAATCTGAGAGCAGGTGACACTGCTGACCACTCGCCTGGCTGGGGTACTGAACTCAGGTAACACTGACTGGACGTTTGCATTGTAGGAGGCCCCAAGCGTCCTCTCATTTCACCCTCCCAAACCACTTCAGGGGAGGTGCTCTTATTCTCATTTTACAAATGAGGTGACTGAGGCACAGAGAGGCTAAGCAACTTAACCAAGGTCAAACAGTGAGGAAATAGCAGAGCTGGGATTTGAACCAAGGTTTTGCCACTGCCAGAGTCTGTACTCCCAACCATTATTTCCCTCAAAATATCCTGCATTTTTGGAATTTGTGTCTTTGCTTTTGCTGTGCCATTCATCTAAAAAGCCTTTCTCGCTACTCCTAATCTTTCTCCCAGCTGCCTGACAAGAATCTTCCCCACACTCCAACGTGTGTCTCAGGTGTCCTGCAAATCTTTTTGGAAGACCCCAGGTTGGTTGGGACTTCTCCCACCTCTGAACTCCAGGGCACCTGGAGCCTCTCTGCGCTGTCCAGCCCACCCTACGTCATAAAACCAGCCATTTGCGCCCTGGCTTTAAATGAGACACACCTGTGTTATTTTTTTATAATGTATACACGATTTTTTTTTTCACACACACACACTGTATTTTATTTTTACAAGAGATAAATAGACTGACACCAAGCATTGTAAATGGATGACCACAACAAAAGCAACAATGATTGCAATTACCAAACACGAAACACACTCATACTATGTCATAATATTGACATTCAGTCCAGTAATCCTCCACTGTAACAGCTCCTTTACTTTGCAGTGAAAATTGATTTGTATATTCTTTGCCTCTGAGTCCTTGTGGGATTTTTTTTTTAATAATTCAAACAGAAAGTCACAAAAATTATACTCATCCTCATCAGTTCACTCAGTCCCATGTAATTAATTTTTTTTCATCTTGATCTTTTGTTAGCACTTTTATGAGTTCATCAGTTTTTCATCAGAGTTCTGAAAATGCTTATTCATTCAGTTCAGCAGTACAGTCAGTTACCAGAAACCTATACTTGTCAGAGTCTTTTCCATGAATTTCTTGAAGATGAAACCCTTTTATAGGAACATATTTGCAAAAGCATCAGAGTACACCCAGAACTGTCTGTAAATGACAAAAGACTTAAAAATGACCACGGTTAAAGATTTGATGAAAGTTCATAATAATACAATTGACTAGGAAATTTAGTTATTTCTGAGATATACATTTTAAAGTAATAACTAGAATTATGACTTATAACATTATACCAGAACATATAAGATTTTTAGAAATTTCATGTAATGTCTGAAACGAGACACACCTGCGTTTTAATCGCCTGCTGGGACACCCTACGTTTACAAACCACTCCAAGACTCAGATTCCTTATCTACAGAAGGGGGAAAATGAGATGACCAGCATGAGCAAGCGGCCAGCCAATACACGCAAGGCACACAGCAAGCACGCCCTCCACCTCGGCTGCTGTCTTCTGGTTCCCGGGCTGCTTGTTTGAGCTCCCGCACCTGACTGTAAATGCTCTGAGGAAACGTAATAGTCACTGATTTAAGCAGTGATTGGATTAGGCATTTCGCTGAGTTTAAAGGAGAGAGGAGAGGGAGCCGGTGGGGACAGCAGATGGAAACATGGCTCAGAGGGAATAAGGGTAGCCACTGTGGCCTCAGTGCCTGTTGTGTGACACGGTTTTCAAGGATTAATTCATTTCATCCTCACAGCAACCCTAGCAGCTAAGTGCTGTTATTATTCCCATTTTACAGATGAAGAGACTGAGGCCCAGGGAAGTTGAGTGACTTGCCCTAAGCCATATATGTATTCGGTAAGTTCAGAGTCAGGATTTGAGCCCTGACATTCTGGGTCCAGAGTCCAAGGTCTTCCCTGCTAAACTAGATTACCCCTAAAAGGGGGGATTTTAAAGCTTTCAAATAGCAACGAAACAAAAGGCTGAGAGTCTCCAGCCAGGATTGGCAGCTATTTAGTGGGTACACATGTTGAGACAAGTTTATCAACACTTTCCCGGGAGTTTATTCAATGGGAGGAAGTGTTGGGGGCTCCCCCCGCAGGAAGCCATGTTGGCTTTGTGGTTGCGCATGAACTTGATCATAAAACAGGAAAAACGCTGACTGAGGTGAGGAGGCTTTGGGTGGGATCGTATATATACGTATTTTATCATGCTTGTATATAATTTCATGTTTTTTCTTGAAGAACTCGATTTCACATATACCTCAAGGTGAGGTTCAGCAAATAAATGCAAGACTGGGGAAAACGTAAAAGATCAATATGATGGTGAAACATTTAATTAGTCCTAAAAAGGTGAGGCATCAAGGGAGTCTTCTGAGAGGAAGGGACAGCTGGACTGAGGCCAGACGGGTGAGTCAGAGTTGGCTTAATGAAAAGGACACTGAGGGTTGGATCGCTCCATAGCCATTTCCAAACCCTTTCCCTTTTATTGCTCTCCACTATGGAAGCTTGAATGAGAAGCTTCCCAGCCTCCCTTGAAGCTAGAGGGGTCTATGAGACCAAGTTTGGCCAATGTGACACCAACATAAGTCTGCTGGAGGTTTTTCTGGGAAAAAGTTTTACTTCCTTCATGAAAGAGACAGAAATGGCTTGTTTAGCCCTTTCCCATTCTTCTTATGGGAAAGGAAGGATGTAATGCCTGGAGCTGTGGTAGCCATCTTATGACCATGAGGCAACACAGAACCAGCCCTGTTTTCATCATGCTGCTGAAGCAATGCTAGCTGCTACCCACCTCTATATTTCTTGTTATGTGAAAAAAAAAAAAGAGCCACTATTTGAGCCCATCTGCATCCATTTTTTTTCATTGCTTGCAATCAAAAGCATTTATAACTCATACACTAGGCAAAGCAGGAAAATAATTATGAAAAAATGAGCTGTTCAAGACAGAGGGTCCAATATGTGCAAAAACCTGGAGGAGAGAAAGACTGCAGCATAATCTGAAGATGAGAGATTCAATATACATGAAGTACATGTTGCTGGTGCTGATGCTGGTGGTGAGTGTTGGCTGCTGGCTGTGGTGAGCAGTGAGACTGGAGAATCACACGAGGCCTAGAACACACAGGGCCTTGCACAGCTTGTAGCTTTAGATTCGGACATTATCTGTAATAAGGGGACACCATGGAAAGCCGTGTGTGTGTGTGTGTGTGTGTTGAATCAGGGGAGTGCCTGGGATAAAGTTAAGTTCTAAAAAGACCCTTCTGGCCTGAGTTCGTTCCTTCAGTAAATATAAGCATGGGAAAGTAAACTGGTAGAATCACTTTGGAAAACTGTTCTGAAGTGTCTACGAAGACTAAACATCCGCTACCCTACAAACCCAGCAATTTCATGACATAGGACACACCCGAGAGAAATAATTGCATGTGTCCTCCAAAAGACAAGCCCAGGCATGCTCATAGCAGTTTTACTCATAATAGCCAAAAATAGGTAGCAATTCAAATGCCCATCAAGTCTAGAAAAGCAAAAGAATTTGCAGGTGTCCTCATACAGTGGAACAGTACACAGCAATAGAGAAAAGGGACACCTTGCTGCTGCATGCAACGACATGGATGAAAATCTAGACTTCATGATGAGGAAAAGAATCCTACAGAGAAGAGTGGACATTTGTCTGGGTCATCCAAGAAGGAGGTGCCAAGATTAAGTGTCCAAGAGATGATTAAGAGAAACACCTCTGGGAAAATGGGGAGGGAGCCTGGAGAGGCTGGGAACAAGCAGACTATGATGCAGATCTGCCCCTTGTGAAGGAGAGAGGGAATGAAGGAAGGGACGCAGGGAGGAATATTGGTTAGATGGAAACATCTTAGACCACAGTGCAGTTCTAAAGAAGCTCAGCAAAACTGATGGGGAGTCCTCGAGCCAAAATTGCCAGTTAGTGGAGCTGCCTATCTTCCAGGAATGGCCTGCACTCATGTCCCTGCCACACGCAGTCAAGGGCTGGAGCAGCCTGTGGGAAGCGTGTCCTCCCACGGACGCGGTGATGATGGATTTCGGAGCCCAGCAGAATCGGCTGTAGGTCAATCCCCACAGTCAGAGATCAGAGAGATGTATTTTCATGACCACAACATTGAACAATTCCATAGATGAAGGTCAAGAGCAGGCAAAAATCAATGTTCAGTGATAAAAGTCACAATGGTGTGTTTACTTCCAGAATGAATAGGGCTGGGGTGTGACAGGGCAGGAGGGAGCCTGCTGGGGTGGCTGGAAATGTTTAGTATCTTGATGGGGGGCTGGGGATTGAGTAGGTAAAAATCTTTTGAGGTATCGCCTAGGGTTTGTGCATTTTGTAGAAAAAATGAACAAGTTCTTATTGAGCGAATGCTTTCTGTCAAACGCTCAGCCCTGGGCACAGAGGGGTGACTAAAGCAGACAGTAGTGCTGGCCCCGAGGGGCACGCAGCGAGAAGCATGGTCTGGAACACAAGACCAGGGCAGGGAGGCCCATTAGGAAGCCATGCGATGTCCCCGCTGAGCACCATAGTGGCAGGGAGCCCGCGGCATAAGAGACTGTCTGCAGACAGCCGAGCCCAAGAAGCATTTTGCCAAAGATTCTTGAAAAGAGAGAGTAAAGCAAAATGACTGACTTGCAAGAAACAAGAAGTAGAGATATGAAAGCAAGTCAGGAGCCATCAGAACTGCTTACAGAGGAAAATGCTTTTAGAGAGATCAGTGACAGGAAAATTCGGTGTGACTGTTCACTGCCGGGACCGCAGGGAGCGGAGCCCTGGGAATTGCATCTTTCCCGGAGCCAGGCTCATCTCCCTGTGCCCAGCCATCAGGTTCATTGGGTTTACAGGGACCCACTGGGAAATTATGTCCGATATTTTTCAAAGCCAGCAAAAGATTTCACACCTTTGTGAGGGCTGCTTGGTGGCGGGTAAGAGAATGTAGCCTCTGGGAGGGAAGGGGTTCCAATTAGGGCCAATTAAAACTAAACTGACCTGTCATTTGGCAGAAATGCCTCATGGAACTCACTCTGTTCTAGAAAACTGAGGATTTCTCCTGTGAGTTCATTTGCTCAGAGAAAAGTTCTCTATGGGAAGATGCCTGTATGGATCATTCCTTAAGAAAAAAAAAAATTTTTAAAGTAAACTCATCTCAATGACTCTTGTGTTTTTCCATTGCTTCTGTCATCAGTCCTGAATTTCCAACCATTTTCAACTTGAGAGGGTGATGTTGACTGTCATGCTCTGAAACAAAACATGTTAATATCTGTATATTTCAAACCAGCATGCCCTCAAAATGTGAACTTGCCACAGCTTTCCAGAAAGAACCAAAAATAGAACATTTTACACTTGCCTAACTTTTCCTAGGCTTTTTTAAAAAACTCCTGTCTTTTCAGACTGTGATAAATGCAAAAACAACAGAAGTATTTATTCAATAATTTACTGTGAGGAGATGGTGGCATAGTTGAGTCACCCAAGTGCTTTAGGAAAATTTCCATCAGGTGCCATCATGTTCTCGGCCTAAGCTTTATTTAAACTCGCTGGATCGATTTGAATCAATTTGACATGTACACACTTCAGGGCATGGTTAGTTTCAAATCAATTAAGCTCCTTATGACTTTATGATTAAGAACCCAAGGTTATAAAACATGAATATAAAAATCACAAATTATAAAGTGAAAAGTAAAATCTCCACCCAAGGTTTCATAAAAATCACCAGAATGTAAGCTTCATTAAACAAACAAAGTAAGAGTAATTAGGTAGTAAATTGAGTACAGTGGTTTCAAAAGGCTCTAACTGGGACGGACCAAACCGTTTAATGAAAATTAGGAAGCCAGGGTCCAGGGCAGCTTTCAGCGGGTTCAGATCTGAAAGGAGCTCCTCAGAGGTCTGGTGGCCCTTGCAGCAGGAGCTCAAGGTTCCAGTAAAAATCAGAGAGTGGGGGACTTCCCTGGTGGCGCAGTGGTTAAGAATCTGCCTGCCAATGCAGGGGACACGGGTTCAATCCCTGGTCCGGGAAGATCCCACATGCCGCAGAGCAACTAAGCACGTACGCCGCAACTACTGAGCCTGGGCTCTGGAGCCCGGGAGCCACAACTACTGAGCCCGCGAGCCACAACTACTGAAGCCTGCGTGCCTACAGCCCATGCTCCCCAACAAGAGAAGCCACCGCAATGAGAAGCCCGCGCACCACAACGAAGAGAAGCCCCCGCTTGCCGCAAGTAGAGAAAGGCCATGCGCAGCAACAAAGACCCAACGCAGCCAAAAATAAATAAATTAATAAATTTTTTTAAAAAAAGAGCAGAGAGTGGACCTTCCAGCCCTTCCCTGACCTCGACCAGCCTGCCCTTCACCACCGGACACAGGATGATGACCTCCTCTTGGCTGGAGCCAGCGAACAGCCAAGTGAAAGCATTTTAAGGATCACAATGAAATGCGATTCCCACCTTCCACAGTTACGTGGAATTTTTCTCTCCTGGTTTTGAAGCTCAGGAAAAAGAAGTAAGGAGGAGGGAGCGGATTAGAATTTACATTAAAATAATAACGAGGGCTTTCCAAGTGCCAGGCCCCTTGATAAGTCTGATCATTGTCATCTGTCTTTACAACTCCCCATGAAGCTGAGGTGGGTTCTCTTAACTCTCATCCCATTTTAGAGACTGAAGCACAGAGAAGTTAGGTAATTTCTCTGATGGTCACACAGCGAGCAAGGGGCAAAATCCAGGCCCATGTGATTCCAAAGGATGGATTCTTCTCCTCCAAGGGTCGAGAGGCCACTTGCATTCACTTATTCAACATGTATTGACTGGGGGCCTTTGCCTCCTCTGTGTTCTAGGAACTAAAGATACAGAGTGAACCAATCAGCCACATTCCTGCCCTCACGGGGCTTTCACTGCTGTGCAAAGACACAAGTGAAAGTAAATCATTAAACCAACCGACAAAGTCAGGGAGTGATAATTCTCTGCAGAGAATGTTCAAAGTGTAACGTAATAGTGACTGGTGGCTTCTTGCAC
The DNA here is from genome assembly GCF_009873245.2 of Balaenoptera musculus. NCBI lineage: Eukaryota > Metazoa > Chordata > Mammalia > Artiodactyla > Balaenopteridae > Balaenoptera > Balaenoptera musculus. Next base: position 85,941,191 of record NC_045795.1, read on the forward strand.
TGGATGGTCACCTTTTAACAGCTGGCATATGAGGTGAGATTTGAATGACAAGAAGGTGCCAGCTGTCCGGAGATCAGGGAGAAGGACATTCCACATGGAGGGGAGGGCAGGCACAGAGGCCCCCAGGGATGAATGAGCTGGTCACGTGCAAGTAACAGGAAGAGGGTCAGGGCTGTGGATTCAAGATGGCCACAAATTCTTTGTCAATGTTCCTCCCTTTCAATCTGGGTGCATCTTGTGACTTGCTTTGACCAGCAGAATGTGAACAAAGTGGCTGTGTTTTGGTTCTGGGTCTAGGATTCTGGCAATTTCCTATTTCACTCTCTTGAAGAAGCCCCGAGCCAACATGTATAGGGATCTAGCTACACTGTTGGAGAGACCACATGGAGAAAAATAGATGCTCGGCTGGCCCCCAGCTGAGGAGCCAGTCATGTGAGAGAGGAGTTCCAGCCCCAGTGGGAATCCCAGCCAAATGCAGCCACGTGAGTAAGCCCAGCTGAAACCACAGACGAACAGAGATGAGCCTCCCAGCCGAGCCCAGCTAATCCACAGAATTGGGAGAATAACCCATGGTTGCTGTTTTCAAGCCACTAAGTTCCAGGGTGGTTGGATTTGCAGCAATAGATGATTAAAGCAGCCGAAGTGACTGCAGTTAAGTGGGGCAAAGGGGATGGTAGAGAATAAAGCTGGAGGTCATTCTCCATCAAGGGCTAGATCAGGCAGGGTCTGTAAGCTAGGTAAGCAGTCGGGATTTCATTGAAAGTGTGATCGGGAACCATCGGAAGAGGCATGACATGGTCTGATGATTTGTGTATATTTTTAAGCTTATGCTGGCTGTTGTGTGATGAATGAATTGTGGGGTGGGGAGAATAAGAGAAGAAGCAAGGAGGTATCAGTTACGTGGCCACTGTGGGAAGGCTGGGAAGAGATGATAGCAAACTGGACCAAGATGGGGGCAGTGGAAATTCAGGGAACTGACTGATGCTGTGTTTTGGAGATAGAGTCAGAAAGTGTTGCTAGATGGAGTGCACTGGGACTGCGGAGGATAAATGCTCGATCTTTGGCTTGGGGAACTCAGTTGATGGTCCATGGTCCACTGAGATGGAGAAGACTGGGGTATAGGAGCAGGTTTGGAGAAAAGACAACAAGAGTTTTCTTAATCATGGCAAGTAGAAATGTCACATGGACAGTCGACTACAAGGGTGTGGCATTCTAAGGCGAGGTCACTCCAGAAGGCCTTTGGAAGTCCTGGGGAAAGCATGGTATCTGAAGCCACGGATCTAAAGAGAATGTTTAAATGGATAAGAAAAGGGGGCTCTGGATTGAGCCCCACGGCACTCGACATTTGGAGATGAGAGGTGGGATTCAGTCACACAGGCAAAGAAGGAACAGCTAGTGAGATGGAAGGAAAACCCAGAGTCTCTGGGATCACAGAAGCCAGGAGAATACAGTTGTTAAAGGAAGGATGGGATCAAATGAAGTCAAACAAGAACAGACATGACCATTGGTTCACGGAACTGATGGAAATCACTGGTGATCCGTGAAGTCATTGGTGATTCATAAGCAACCATCCAGAAGGATTATACGTTTCAGAGGATGATGGCGTAGAACAGAAATTGTCTCCCACTTGTCCCTAATCAGTGCCATGATAGTATTTAAACCTCTCAGTCTTTGACCAACACAGAGGAGGAAAGGAAATAAAAGAATCCTGAATTGGGTGAGTTTAAACTTTAAAAGAAAGGGTTTCCCCACAGATGTCATTAGGAAGAATGAAGGCTCAAAGGGGAATACATAGAAATGAGTTCTAGGAATGGGGAAAAGAGATATAAAGTGCGTTAAACTTGAACGCAAAGCTCAAAACCGTTGTGCCCGCTCCATCACTGTCACCACCATCACGACTGTGGAGAGAGGAAGTCACCTTTAGTGGCAGTGCAGCATTTTTCAAGAGAGGCCCTTTTCTTTTCTTTTGCTCCCTTGGTGAGGAAGTGTGTTCCCACATCCAAAGCCAGGAAAGGGAGGTCCAGAGGGACTACACCCTTGTGACTGGGGGCACCTGCAGGCATAACACAGTGGAATTCCATCTGCTGATTGGAAGCCCTGCTGACATTTCTTTTTGTGGCCAGAAAGGGGGTGATAGAATTGGGGTAGGATGGCCTGGTGGAGTCCAAAAGTAAGAGAGGGGCCAGAGCACGCCACTCTAAGTCCCTAGTTCTTGAGAGGTACAGGAGCTGGACTTCATATGTGCCCAGAGGCCCTAAAGTTGGCCACAGAAGGCGGATGAGCAAGGACCCTACACGCAGAGGATGATGGCAGAGTCAGCTGTGGCCAGATCCAGGAAGGAAGCCACAGCACTCAGTGAGGTGCTGGGAGACAAGCCCCTTGTAAGGCCAACGGCAGGCAGCCTACCGAACCCTGGGGCAACAACAGCGCTGGCCAATGGGAGAGAAGTCTGTGAACGCATCAGTAAAGGCAGGAGGCCTGGCGGTGCCTCCTCTCCTTCCTGCTGCCCCTCCCCCGCCAAGAGCCAAGGCACGGAGGGGTGGGAGAGCAAAGGGTATGAGGGAACATCTTCCTTCCCCCTCCAGACCCTTAGAATCATAGTTCAGGCCTGACCCAGGGCAAGAGCAGGAAAAGGGCTTTCAATCCAAAACCAGGTTGAAGTTTCAAAATGAACAGGATACAGCGTAAAGAAGCAAAACTGATGGTTTTAGTAAGGGAACTGGTACATTCTAGAATCCAGCTGGACTTCTAAGGATGCGTTTCCTGATGGAAAATGTCACATGGCTGGATTGGGGACAATTATTAGAAACAATAAAGCCATTTCTTATTTATCTCGCCAATGAATGGAGACATTTGAAAAACTAGGTTACAATGGACTGAGGAGCGAGCCTGTGCCAGGCACTGCCCAGGGCATTTGCATGTTTTGCTCATCGCATCCTTACACACCCCGCATGGTGGGTGCTGTTACTACGATTACTATGGTTCGTATGGTTAGTATTCTTATGCCTGTTTTGCTGATAAGAAATTGAGGCTCACACTGAGGCCACATAACAACTAAATGATAGGGTTAGGATTCAAACCCAGGGTACTGTGACTTAAAAATCGAATATTTTAACTGGGACCCTGATTTCTTCAGAATGCCTCATTTAATCACAATAGCCAGAACCGGACCACACTGCAATGCATGTAGAATTATAGGCTGCAAGCTCAACCGTGGAGGAATATTTCTCCATTTTCTTGACATCCAAAGTTAATTTCTTTTTCAGGTCCCTGATCCTAGAAGTGACAGAAACAAAATGACTCTCATGTAGGAATTTCTCTGGCTCTCCCCCAGGCTGAGTCCAAGCTCTGGGGCCCTCAGGAGTGCCAAGGTGTGAGAGGCAGAGGTGGGCACAGTCTCCTTGAGGCTTCCATACCCTATTCGTGTTTCCCCTGTCACCCTGAGACTTTCTCAGACCCTTTCTACCTAAACCCCCGATTGACCATCATCAGCCAATTGATCCCACGCTAAGCTGGGCATGGGAACCCTGGGCTCTCCCCTCATCTGTCCATAGCATGGCTAGGTACCCAGGCTCTGGAGTCAGATTAGTTTTGTGACTCTGGGAAAGTTACTTAACTGGCTTGTGCCTCAGTTTCCTTTTCTGTAAAACCAATGGTCTCACAGGATTGATACAGGATTTTTAAAAAGAGAAAGAAAATGTGATTTCCAAGTGGGGGAAAAAAAAAAAAAAGAAAGAAAGAATACTTGTAGAATACTTGAGAACAGTGCCTGGCACATCATAAATGCTTAACTGAAGTTAACTGTCCTTATTTGGGGGTGGGAGGGAGGAAAACGATGACTCTTACTAATCAAGTCTTTTTTTTTTTAATGCTTGGACAGTAGCTTGGGAAATTATTCCCTGCGTTCTGTAGTATCCCTTCTTTCCCTAGGTAATATAGGCAAATTATCTGGCTTCCCCCAAATTGGGGAGTTTGGGGTTTGGGTGTGGTATTTCAAAATTCCACCCTGCCCAGTCAGAGGTGGACAGTTCTGGCTGAAACCCTATGAGCTGCCCTGCAATGCCCTTCCCCCGACACACACACCCCTCCCTCCCTCCAGCATCCCTCTCTCCAGGTTAGAATTCTCTGGCATCGAACTTTCCTGCAACAACTCAGTTTATCCTGCAGCCACATTCATTCTTTGGAGCCTTATCATGACCTTTGAAAATAAAGAAAAGCAGATTTGGTTCGTAGCTGCCATCCTGTTTTTTTTTTTTTTTAAACAAAAATTTTTGCACTGCGGACAATTTCAAACATATACAAAAGTGGATGGAACAGGACTTAGAACACCCATGCATACACCATCCTCAACTCACGGCCAGTCAGGCTTTATCCATCCCTACCCATGTATTTTGTAGCATATCTCAGGGATCATATTCCATTTGTAAATATCAGCGTGTGCTTCTAAAGATTTGGAACGCTTTTTTTAAAAAAACACATTACCGGTATCACAACTTAAAAAAAACAACAACAACAAAACCAACAATGATTTTTTATCATCAAAAAGCCAACCAATGTTCAAATTTTTAGCAACATCCAATATGATCCATCAGGAGTGGGGTTGCCCCTCGCAAATTGTTTTAGGAAACAGCGTGAGGCTCTCCGGGAGAATAATTCCATCCCTCTGTTTCCTCCACAGACAGAAATGTCATAGCCAAACCCACTGCTGGCGGTGCCAAGAACTCCAAAAGACAACCACGTGTCAAATAACCATGGAGACACGGTGAGAGAAGGAACTTATTCCTTGCTCCGTTGTTTAGAAAGAGCAGTCAAAAAGCTGCTGAGCGCGGAGGGAGAAGGCACACGCTGCGTGCGGCTGCACACACCTCATGATGTGCACCGGGGCATTCCCGCCGCATCAGAAGGGCCAGCAAGGGCTGGTGCAGCCGCTGCCGGTACCGGGGATTAGCACGAGCGCCTGCGGGAGCTGGGCGGACCTCAGCGCTGGAAAAATTGGAATCGCCTTGTTCCTTGTTACTTTCTTCCAATGGTTCAGCAGCAGCAGTTTTGAGCTGAATCCAGCAGAGAACTCAGCTGAGGTATTTTGATTTATGATTTATTTATTTATTATTTTATCTGGTTCTACTGCTGGTCATTTACATGACAAGCCTTGTGATATCTTTAACGGAAGGGCAGTTCCAACCCTGATTCCTTGAAGTGCCTGCAGTATTAGAGGTGCAGCCTTCTAATGGCTTTCCTTTCGACACCTTACATAAATCAAGGTGCCGGTAAAGCAAGAATGGACTGATCCTATTTTTACTTTTAGAAAATGTGTGTACAGCACTATTCCCATAGCCGATGCCCTGGTGCTCTGCCCCTGCTCCGCGGCCTTCCTGCTGCTGTCTCTCTGCCCTGGGCTTTTACTGGGCTGCAGGAGGTGGTCAGGCCTGGAGTCAAAGAGGCGGTACCCTCAGTATCCACCAGTGAGGGACCCGTGTTGGTGGATAAAAGCTCTGCAAGCGGGGTCAATCTGAGGGGCATTCTACAGCACTGCCCAGAAGTCCCAAACCTTCCGGAGCCCCAGCTGTCCCCAGGGCTAACCTGTTCCTTGTCAGCTGCCCTTCCTTCCTATGTCATGGCCTCACCCCTCTATCAGTGCTTCCTGGCATCCCCCCCTTTACAGGGTGACATCATTGGGAAACCTCCCAGCCCCAGACAAAACAGGAGAGTTGATCACCTTACCCCTCAAATAAATCACTTGTGCTCAAATCCTAGTCTCAGGCTTGGCTTCTGTGGTCCTCAATCCAAGGCAATCCATATGCAGAGAAGAGTCTGGAATGAGACATGCATCTTAACTGGGTATCCTTTGGGAACAGAGCTCTCTAAAGTAGGGCAGTGGGGTAGTGCTGGGCTCCTTGGGTGTTTGGGGGTGGGAGTGAATGAGGATGGGTTTTTCGCCAAATCTGTATTTGATTTTTTATGAAAAACATATAGCATTTGTCTATTTTTTTTAATACACAGTAAAAACTTGGGTTTTTAAAAACTAGTAGCAGATGTGTGTTTTATAATTTTTAAAGGGTCATTTCCATTTAAATTTTTTTTAAAAGAAGGAAAGAAACTAGGGTTAAAAAAATTTTTTTTGTAATGACTTAGGGCAAGAGTTTTTTATTTTTTTTAAGCCTCCGAATCTTTTTGTGATGGAACCCCTACCTGGCTCCTGCAGTTACCACCAGGTGCAAGTGGCGCTGCTGTGACTAAAACGGGGTGCTGGGGCCTCCCCCACCAGCCCCCCATTCTCTTCCCCTACCTCAGGTAACCACTAGGTACTTCCTAAGAACCTTGAGGTTTTTGTTGGACCCAGTGTGAAAACCACTGTTGTAGATTATTTAATGGCATAAAAAAATTATCGTTAACTTTTTACTTTAAAATGCATTCTAAAATGAAAAGAAAAGGCCAGAAGCAGCACGAACAGTGCTATCTTGATTTTTGTGGAGAAAAAAACCCCTGTATTCATGTACATTGAAAAAAGACTAGAAGGGAATCTACCAAAGATATTCATGGCAGTTATCTTGCGGGGGCTGGATCCCCAGTATTTTTTTAGTCTGGTTTCTGTGTCAATGCTATATTTCCTTCATTTTCAACAGTGAATATGAATTATTTTTTAGCAAAAAATAATGATTTCAAGGAGGTGAGAGAGTAGGAAAAATGATCCCAAAGTCACATGCAGACAGTAGCAGCATCCAGACCAGATTTTCATTGTTTTTAGGTACTGATCTGAAAAGCAGGGCCTTCCTCAGGTTAACAGGGTTTAGACACCGAAGGCTGCATAGCTCAAGTTATAGCCTGTCAATTCCATGCTCAGCCAAGTCTTTGATGTTTCTGATGATGATACATGAGTACTGTCCACAAAACAAGCCAAACAACGGGTAACTCTCCCGCCTCCATCGCCGTGGAGTGGTTCAGGCTGTGAAGTGGGTGGTGCCTCCCACTAATATGGATGCACTCGGGTCAGACTCTCAGCCAGGGAGCCTTTGAAGGGAGATGGAAGCTTTGCCAAACTGGAAGCTACCCTAGAGAATTGGGGTGTTTAATTCAGCGGTTCCCCAACCTGGCAGCCCATCAGAATTACCTGGGGAGTTTCTTAAAAATGGGTTCCCAGCCCCACCCACTGATCCTCTGGTTCAGGAGACCTGGACAGCACTCATCATCACCTGTATTTTTAACAGTCACGCTGGGGGATTCTCACGAGATGACTTCGTGAAGTTCATCCTCACTGCTGGGTTGTAAACTCTGGGAAACCTATATGCCTGTTGGTGGCTGTAACCTGGATACCGTCGGCACAGCCCCCGATACCCTGTAAATCTTCAGGGAGGCAACTCTTTACCGAAGGCCCACTCTGTGCCTGACGTTTTGCTAAGTGGTTTCAAGTCCCTTTGCCTTAATTACAACCCGGAGGAAAGTATTCTTATATCCATTTTGTAGATGATGAAGCAGATTCAGAGAGACTAAGAAATTTGCCCAAGATCACTTAGAAAGAAAGAGAGGCCGCATTCAAATCCTGATCTGAGGCCCAAACTCTAGCTCATCCCACTCAGCCATGTCACTTCTGGAAAGTTCCATGACATTTCCTTTCTTTTCCTGGGAGAAAAACGGTACCAGAATTCCCCACTCACCTTCCTCACCTCTTACCTTCTACCTGCTCCTCCGTTCATCTACACACACACACACCACACACACACACACACCCACCCCTTCTAAGTTTGACCTGCGTCTAAAAAAGCAGCACTAGAACTCTACCCCAGGACATGCTATACAGAGTGTTATTCTCACAATTTTCTGACTTCCTGTCATAATACGTCTTTCCTAAGCTAGAGGAAACCAGTTATTCCTTGATTCCACTGTAATTCTCTTACTTATTTGAAAGCAATTGTTGCAAACTGTCCTAAGCAATTTGACTATTCAAATTATAAGGTGTTTGATGATAGCTTCCCCATCCCCCCAAAGTCAGAAAGCTATGAAGGCTACAGGTTTCCTCCCCTACCTCCAAACCGGATGGTATGATACAGAGAGAGCCCATCTCAGCCTGAATTCCACCAGCAAGGAAACAGTTATTAGCGAGCAGGCATATCCACAGCCACTCAGCCCGACCCGTGAGTCTGGGGACCCCTCAGCGATCTGCCCTTTTAGATACTTGGACAGCCTCTTTCATGAAAAGTTCATCTGAGGTGGATGTGACAATACCGTCAGTGCAGTATTTAGCTAACCCAGTCAGGTAGGTGATAAAATCAACCCTTTAATATCTAGACTCAGGACTGATTGGACTTCAGAGCTCAGGGCCTTTCCAAGAGAACGAGCAACTGGTCTCGCTCAATTCATTTGCAGAGTTCAGACAAGGCTGGTGCATCATGAAATATGTCTAGCCATCTACCTTTCTCAAACACCATTATTTTCATCAATGAAAAACCATTTTAGAAATCCATTATGCTAATTAACACACCCGTGGGCGCCGAGCTAAGCCAGATAATTGAAGCACTTAGGGAAACTTCTCTGGAGTGTGGGGCTGTGATCTTTCAAATGTTAGATAACTGCCCCTACAGTGTGGATGAAAGCACACACACGTGCACGCGCGCGCGCGCGCACACACACACGTAGGTGCACGCAGCATATTATCTATGCTTTAGCTTCAGAAGTAAATTACAGACAACATAGCATAACCGCCACCATGCAATGAGAACTTACTGGATGCCAGGTACTGTGCTAAATGTCTGACCAGAAAGAAAACTGATCTCATTTCATCTTCACTGAGGAAACGGTGGCCCCAGGAAACCCAGTTAGGAAGGATGAGCTGGACTCACACGTTGGCTGACTTGAAAGCTCTAAATCTCAACCGGGAGCCTGGTTGCCAGCGAGTTCTTCTGGGCCTCTGGGGAATTCCCCAGTCATCATCAACCATAAGCTTTCGCTGTTGGCTCAAAACTTTGAACAATAAATAAAACCCCCATCTCCGAAAAGTATTCCACAGCGTGACTTCTGAGCAGAAGCAGTTCTGCAGCAGGCTTGGGAACTCCTCTCAGGAGACAGCTGTGTCCTACGTGCAGCCGTGCAGGGCAGCCGGCTCGGAGAGACCCCAAGGCCAAGGGTGGCCAGAGTCTGAATGCTGTCTGCTCCCTGTTAGGTCTCCGTGCGGATGCCCCTCTTCTGCCATCCTCGGCTTTGTGTCTGTATCTGGATTTATCAGCCGCCCCGACAGGTCCACACGGAAGCCAAAGAAGAGGGCAGCCAATCACAGCCCGGGAGCATCCTCCCGCTCCTGTCTGGGAGGTACACGGACCCCAGCTCCCCTGTAATAAACTACAGAGCTGTCAGGGAGTTCATGAAAGGAGGAGGGACAGGGCAATGCGGGTGGTGAAACGTGGTCAAAATCTGGATACATTAAGAAGGGAGAGTGGAAAGAATGTGCTGAGGGATCCAATGTAGGATCTACAAGAAAGACAGGAGTCAAGGCTGACTTTAAGATTTTGGACCCGAGCCAAGAAGAAGCAAGTTGTAATGAACCAGATGGGGTAGACTTCGAGGAGTACGTTTGAGGGAACAGCTGAACACGTTGGGGTTAAGATGCTATTAGGGGACTTCCCTGGCGGTCCAGTGGTTAAAACTCTGTGCTTCCACTGCAGGGGGCACGGGTTCGATCCCTGGTCTGAGGACTAAGATCCCGCATGCTGCACAGCACGGCCAAAAGGAAAAAAAAAAAAAAAAAGATGCATTAGGTATCCAAGGTGTAGTCGTTTTCAACTGCCACGTAACAAATTTCCACAAGCTAAGCAGCCTGAAGCAACACCCGCGAGCCCAGCTCTGTAGGTCGCAAGCCTAGCGGGTTGTCTGCTCAGGGTACCAGAAAGCTGAGGTCCAGGTGCTTGCTGGGCTGGGTTCTTGTCTGAGGCTCTAAGGAAGAATTGAATTCCAAGGTCATTTCCTCACTGGGGGGATTCAATTCCATGCAGTTGTAGGCCTGAGGTCCCTGTTTCCTTGCTGGCTGCCAGCTGAGGGCCACTCTGAGCTTCTAGAAGCTGCTCACATTCCTTGCCGTGGGGCTTCCTTCATCTTCAAGCCACAAAGGCTGGGTCAAATCCTCCCGCTTTGCACCTCTCACTTGCCACCAGCCAGAGAAAACTCTGCCTTTAAAGGGTGCTTGTGATTAGATCAGGCCCAGGTGGATCATCTCCCTTTCTTAAGGTCAAGGGTAACTTGTAACATAACCTACTCATGGGAGTAAAATCCGTCGCATTCTCAGCCTCGGGGAGTGTACTGGGAGTGCGCCCTGGGGAGCAGGCAGGGGCAGAGAATCCTGGGGGCTTTCTTAGAATCCTGCCTGCCACCCAAGGGGAAGTGTGGCGGAGACAGTGTCCTTCAGAGACTTCAGGGCTGCAGGATGGAGCGGGAGGGGCAGGGGACAAGCCCATCTGGATCTCTTTAGCCTCTGGAACCTGAAGCGCTCAGGGAAGGAGGCCCGGCCCCTTGAAGCTGCCCCAGGGAGCCAGGCCTCCGGGCCTCACAACGGGCCTGCCTGCCAGTCCTCCCGCACGGGCCCTGAGGCGCCTTGGCTGCAGCATCCCTGTGTCTGGCAGGTGAGTCAACATTTGGCTTCTCTCCTGGGCTTTCTTGGAAAGGGCTATGTTCCAAGTTGGCAGCTGGGCTGGCAGGGAAGGCGGAAGGAGAAAAGCCAAGTTCCGGGGGCCTTGCCGCCAGGCAGGACACCTGGGCCTTCTCCCCCGCAGCCACTGAAAACTGCAGGAGGAAATTTTACTATCACTCCAGGGAAGCAGGAGGGATAGTAAAGCAGGGTGGTAAAACTCCAGGGCAATGGAGTCAGATGGGTAACTTAGCCTCTCAATTTCCCCATCCATAAAATGGGGATAATCATTAGGAGCTACCGCACTGGGGTTGGGACAGTTAAACAGCATGGTACCTGTAAATCATTTAGCACAGTGACTGGCATATAGAAAGTACCGACAAAGCCTGCACGATGCATACAGTTAACGGAAGGGGAAAGAACTGGCACACTTCATCCAGATGGGATTAAAAAGGAGGAAGGGATCAGGTAAAGTGGTCAAGGAGATGGCCAACTTCCTTTACAAGAAACTCCCATGATATTGGAATGCAAGTTTGTTGTTTCTATAAAGACCTTTGAATATACAGGGACAATTGCTAAACTTCAAGGCCTGATGGATTTTGATTGGGCAATGCAGTAAATCTGGATATGACGTTTCCAAGACTCCTGGGTAGCCAGATAGGGTTTCTACTTCCTGTAGAAAGTCAGAAGGGAAGGGAGGGACAGGCGAGGGGCAGATTATTGTGTCGGTATGTTGCATGACACGTTTGGTTGCAAGGAATAGAAATTCACCCAAGCTAGCGGGGTGGGGTAACATATGAGGCATTAACAGTGGGTTCACCCAGCCCTTTCATACTCATCAAATTTCTCTGCTGCATCCAGAGGACTTCGTTCCCCATCTCCACCCCCAGTGTAACTCAGCAAGAAGTGAGGTTACTCCATGGGGAAACAAAGCAAAGACAGCTTACACTCAGGGCATCACAGTGGGAGGATAAAGATCACAGCCTCCCCCAGTGTTGCACCAAGGAGCTGGGAGTTCCTTGAGTTGACATCAAGGCTACTCTCTTATCTGGCAAGGCCCACCAAACCCCATCAGTCATCCAGTTTGCAGTGATGTGTCCCATGGATAACACCCTTCCCCCATCCAATGGCCAGGACAAAAGCCTCCCAGGACAGAAGGGCCCATGGAGACCACTGGACCCATTGAGAGCAGACGGTAGAAGATCTCACTCCTGACCACGCTGGATAAGCTGGGACCAGTTTGGAATCCCCACTGAGTGGGAGCTTTGACCATGCTTATTCTAAGGATGCAGCAGGCAATTCCATGGACACCCAACAACAGGAAATCAAGGTAGCCAGGCCCTGTCTGAAAGGCAGAGGCTGGTTGGCTCATGGATTGATACCTGGGTCAGGAGCTTACCTTTGATCCAGTTAGTGGTAAGGGGTGGGGTGTGCGGGTGTCTTGGCATAGGCATGGCTGCCTAGACCCCCTCTTTCTTCCAGTGGGGTTGTGGGTGACTAGATTCTCAGAGGAGAGACAGGGCTTGGCAGGCACCCCAAATGGGTCCACCACAAACCACCCCAACCCAATTCAGATTTCACAAGTTCTCTCTGACACATCATTACAGAGTTCTTGAAATCTAATCTATTCCAGAACATTCCCAAATGGACCGGGAGGGAACCCACACATCTTTGTATCTATCCCTCCCTTTCTTCCAGAATCAAATTTCCAGGGTTATTTTGAGACGAGCTATACCGAAATGCCAGTCTGCAAAACAAAGTCTCTTGTGGTTAAATAATTATCTCCCATTTATCTTTTCGAGTCTCAGTTTTCATAGAGTAGGCTTATATATGGGGTACACCATATGGGTATTTCTGGGACAACAGTATATCACAGAACAAGCCAATTAATGACAGGAGCGTTCATGGCCTTGACCAGGTTAACAGTAATGCCAAGGGCCACTTGCTGAGTCTTCAAGTCGTCATTGACTCAAATCCCAGCTGTAACTTTCCGCTAGGTCTGGGAGTTCTGACCTTCCTTACTCCACCAGATAGAAGCAGAGCCACAGGAGAGGCTGTAAATACTCTGTCAGGGCATGAAGAATAACAACAATAAGGCATTCATATGAGGAGAGGAGATTCATCCATCATGGTTTGTTTACCATCTCAACAACCCAGTAGATTTGGTGTCGCTGTCTCTGCAGAAGCAGCTGGCATAAGGAAATCAGATTGTAGTGAAAAGCATGTAAGCTTTGCAGTCACATGAGCCTCATTTCAAATCCTGGCCGAGGCCCTTCACTTCTCTGATGGGACAAACCCGTATGGCAGCTCTGATTGGCCAGTGCCCATGCCCTGACCCGAGTTACAGAGCTTGAATGTCAACCTGTTTGTCTTATCCTCAGTTCTTCTTTTGAGAAATGGGGGAATAATAATACCTACTTCATAGGATAATTGTGAAGATTATATGAGACCACATATGTGAAAATACCTTGTGTCTCGTGGGTGTTTATTGTGTTTACTTCTTTCTCGTTATAACTGACTTTTTCGAGGTTTGGGTTTGGGCAAATCTTCTGTTAAGGTTTTTGAAAGCTTTCTCCTATTAAGTTTTCATGACTGAACAGTGCAAAACAAAGAGAGGAAAGCCAGGCTTTCTTAATTCTTGTGAGAAGAAAGAATCTTTCTCAGGTCGGTCCTGCCTCAGGTTTGAATCCCATCCTTTTTTCTAGACCCTTCCTTTACTGTGGCAAAGGCTTCTCACTGTCCCCTAATATCAGCCTTTCCCTAATTCTATAAAAATATAATTTTCACACACACACCAAGTTTAAGCTGAACATACAGCCAACGAGAGAGAGACTACATTCCGCAGCATCCCTTGTAGCTAGACTTAGTCACCATGTGACTAAGTGACCATGTGACTAAGTTCTCACCAGTGGGATGTGAGAGGAAGTGAATGGTGCAATTACCAATTACTGGAACTGACTGAACTTCTCTTTCCCCTTTGCTATTAACTGGAAGGTGGACAAGGAACTAGTGAGCCAGCCCTGACCACATGGATAAAGACAACACTCTGAGCAACAAGATAGAAGGAACCTGGGTCCCTGGACAACCTCAGGCAGGAGAGCCGTCCTGGACCATCCACCTACCTCCAGACTTCACATAAAAAAGAAACACACTTCTATCTGGTCACCAACACTGTACTATAGTGTCTCTCTATTACACCAATTCAACCTACTCCCTAACTAATACCTATCCTTGTGAGAACTCATCTTTGGAACCTGCCTTGAGCAAAAATGGTCTGGCGCCAAGATCAGCCATTAGGATGGATCCGACTTCATAATCAGGCTGCTTGTAAACTGGATACAGCCCACAGACATGCTTTGGTTAGCTTCTACAGTATATTTTAAAAATTTTAGGTTTGATAGGAGTGGGGGAGGGAGGGAGGTCCAACAGGGAGGGGATATAGGTATACATATAGCTGATTCACTTCACTGTTCAGCAGAAACTAAGACAACATTGTAAAGCAATTATACTAAACAAAATAAATAAAAATAAAATAAAATTTTAGGTTTGTTGTCAACATTTACAAATTGAGAAATTTCACATAAAAATCTAAATGTCCAGCTTTTCTTGGGAAATCAGAAGGTCTAGCAACCCTGGGACCACATTCTTTCCTGGCAGAATTCAGCTGCAAGCATGCTTCAGTTCACCACGGTCAATGCCTGTTGCACCCTCGGGTCTTACTAGCTTGGGGTCCAATGGCCTGACTTCCAATCCCCAGAACCCGTGTTCCTTTGCCTGAGGGCTTTCTCTGGCCCCCTGGAGCCTACTCAGCCAGACGGGCCAGAGAATTAAAGCTCTACCACCTGCCAACAACCCCTAACCAACAACTGATGGAAGTTGATGTATAAATACCCCAGCTGCCTAGTCCTCAGATGGGCTAGCTGAAGGGCAGCTTCTACACTTGCTTGCAGAGTTCGAGTCCCAGCTGCCCACAGTGGCAGCTCACCCCACAAGGTATCCTTTACTGACAGGCTGCCTTCCTTTCCCTGTCTTGGTTTCTAGTTCCCTCCCAATGTCTCCCAGGATCACCTTCCAAATAAACTAATTGCATCAAATCGTACTCTCAGAGTCTGCTTCTGTGGCAGCCCAAGTCACCAGTACCCTTAGTTTTCCATGTGACTATTAGCATTTATCACCATGCTGCACAGTCGTTTTTCTCCTGGTAGAGAAATATTTATCTGTATTTGATCTCTATTAAAAGTGAAAGGAAAAGGGAACAATAGTTCCAGAAGACAATGTGGTTTAGAAAAAATATAGGTGAGGGTATCTTTGTGGGAGTGAAGAATATTCCTGCATGTCTAACACGCAAATACAGGCCTGCTTAGTTCACTGACGTTATCAGCCTGACCCTCTGCTGCTCGTGCTGGTGATCCCTGGTTTACAGCACTGAAAACTCTTGTTAAAATTCAGGAGTCATTAACCCTTGACTTTGAATGAGGCTCTGAGATTAGCTAGGCAGCCATCTGGGAGCCTACAGCGCGAAGAGGAAGGAAGATAACACACGTTTCAGTGGGAGGAAGGACCAAAGGCAATCTTGGCACTTGGGCCAGGCAAGGGAGCCCAAGGTGGCATCAGGGTAGGGCGCCTCAAGGGAGGTGCAGGAGGGCTTTTCCTGATCTTGTGACAATCTCTTACCCCACAGCATCCACGGGTCTCTGTGTCCGCACCCTTCACTAGAGCTTGGCTCTCCTTAAGCCACCACAGCTTCTGGGTGTGTCTTTCTTGAATTGACAGTAATTCCTGGAGGGTGCAAGCTATACCTATTCTACTCGTATCCCCAGGGCCTGACACAGGGTTTGCCACATAGTGGGTGCCTAATAAAGGTTCATCTTAAATTTCTTTGGGCCAACTTGACTCTAGAGTGAGGGATCAGATTGCTACGTAAGCCAGAGGGCGCTGTGGTTCAATGTTTGTTTCTCAGTTGGGGAGCTCAAAAGGGTATTGAGCTGTACACCGCAGTGATTAAGAGTGTACTAGCTGGGCCCACACCATTAAAAGCCAGGAACATGGGCTTTTTGGAAAACTAGCCATCTCTTACCTGGTTTGCAATCAACAGGTTTAAGAATGTGTGCTCTGGAGTCAGACTACTCAGGTTCAAATCCCAGCTCCCCCAGTTGCTAGCTGTGTGACCTTGGACAAGTCACTTAACCTCTCTGTGCCTCCATAAAAAATGAGAATTAAATGAGCCAGTGTATGTAAAGTGCTTTGCACTATGCTTGTACAGAGGAAACGCTTAACACATGTCAGCTCCTATTGGCCCCAAATGAGGACAACAGGATCCTAATTAAAAAGAAAGCCAGAGTAGAAAATGATCTAGAGGGATATGCCAGTCCTAGCATTCCAAGCCCCCAAACTAGACCTAAGACACAAAGAACCCACATGTTCCAGAGCAAGGTTCTGACCTTTCCCGTGTTGGCATCCAGTGAAGTGATGGACCTCTTTTTAGAATAACGCTTTCAAATGCACAAAATAAAATACATGGAACTACAGAGAAAACCAGTTATGTGGCTCTCAAAATATTAAACAAATTTATGATATAGTAATACTGGTGCTACTTTATTAACACATTAAAAAACAAGATCTAGCAGCGGATCTAATTACGACCGTCATCTTTAAATGGAGATGAGCATAAAATGTCATTTTCAGATACCTGTGACAACTGTCGTGTGATATGAAAATATCTCTGATTCTGATGGATGACAAAGTCACAGGCACGACTAATACTGTGGGATTTGATGTCTACATTTTGAACAGGAAGAAATGCCAACTTTCACTTAGAGACTGGTGAGTACAAAAAGCAGTGCTCCCACCCAAGGTGAGAACCTCTTTCCTAAGGCAGCCACAAAGCAGCCAGAGTGCATTCAGGCAGACGAAGCGATACCCAAACTGGCCCAACCACCATTCCTTCCTTCCTTCCTTCCCTCCAACCTGCACAAACAAACATGGGGATCTGAGCAGGGCTGTGACTTCCGGGGGAGAGAGGTGAGTCTCCTTCTCTGAGTCAAGGAAGGAATGTTCTGGGAGAGGAGCTTAGAGACTAAGGGGGCTTGCACGGGGAGCCGGGCATCTCTTTTCCTGGTTGGACTCTCGTGAGCAACAGGAATTTCAGGCCGATTCTAGAAGGGTCAGGAGAGGGTTGGAGACAGTGAGGGAGAGAGAAGGAAAGTCAACCCTCCCACCACTAAAAGGGATGGGGCAGGGAGTCTGCCTCAGGCAGAGAGGACCCCATAGGCTTCAGCCTCAACCAGGAAGGTGGCCCCAGGCAAGAAGACCCCAGGAGCCGGCGGCTGGGGGGATTCTGCTGAGGGGGAGTCAGGAGAGGTCAAGCAGTGGTGGTTCTCCTACATCGGAGATCTGTGCATTGAGGGGACGTTCCCCACATCCCACTCGGCCCACGCGCACCCAGACGCGCTTCACAAAAGTCACGAATGGACCCATTTGGAGCTCATCGCGCAGAGGGAGCACGCAGACAGCTGGTGTTGGCTGAGAGGGGACTCCTGCAGTTCCTGCTGAGTAAGAACAGGCGCCTTCCCTTTCTCCAGACCCCTCTCCCTGTCTCAGCACCTGGCCCCATTGCAAACTCCAGGGAACACCCTTCACGTTGTCTTCTGCAGCCCAGAGGAGAGAGGAGGGGAGGAGGGAGGGGGAGCAGGCGGAGGGATCCTTAGAGTGGACCCAGCTCCCTCCTCACTGCAACCCCTCAGGCCAAGTCAAACCTGAGCAGGACAGAGGGAGGTGATGAGGCTAGGATTTTTTTTTTAATTAATTAATTTATTTTTGGCTGCATTGAGTCTTCGTTGCTGCGCGTGCGCGCGAGCGGGGGCTACTCTTTGTTGCGGTGCGCGGGCTTCTCGTTGCGATGGCTTCTCTTTGCGGAGCATGGGCTCTAGGCACGCGGACTTCAGTAGTTGTGGCGCGTGGGCTCAGTAGTTGTGGCCTGCGGGCTCTAGAGCGCAGGCTCAGTAGTTGTGGCGCACGGGCTTAGTTGCTCCGCGGCACGTGGGATCTTCCCAGACCAGGGCTCGAACCCGTGTTCCCTGCACTGGCAGGCGGATTCTTAACCACTGCGCCACCAGGGAAGCCCGAGGCTAGGATTTTAAACTGGACCTTTCTACATCCAACGTGAACAGGAACCTATGGGCTCCAGCCAAGTGTCATTAAGGGACAAGAGCTGCCTGGCTGAATGTCCTGTCTTACTGCGGACCCAAGGTCCCTCTGGTAGGGGCACCAACCACCTGAAGCCTGTCCCAAAGGCAGCAAAATGCCTTTATAATTAGAGGCTTAAAAAGAAGACAAAGAAATGAAAGAGTTCACAGCCCAAGAGAAAGTCCCAACTCCCGAGCGTCGTGGATGTGTAACTGGCCGGAGTGAACGTCTGTGTGCATAAGTCACACGAGCTCTGATGGAAATTTCCACAGATGTTTCCCAAACTCCACCTCTAGCACTACTCAGGTTTCCTCCAGAGCCAGGAAAGGCCGCTTGGTTGCACAGGCACAGATAGAAAGGCAGGGAAGTTCGTTTTCCCAGGGACACCCCTCCAACAATGGGGGTGGCAGCCAGTGGCTAAATGCTCAGCCTCCCCACCCTCCAGTGGGACAACACAAAGGTCCAGTCCGTTCCTAGAGTTCCCTGCAGGTCACCCAGTGGGTACCCAGAAGATAAGGTGGCCGTTCTGGGCCCTTCTCCCTTCCCTCTCTCACCCTCCCTCACTCCTGCTTCCTGGATCACTTTCCAAATCAACTACTGTCTCCGTGCCCTTCTCTCAGGACCAGCTTTTGGAGGAGCCCGAATTAGGACAGTGATGGTCCCCGTGGCTGAATAAGTCAGGCTTCCTTAGAGGGTCACCTGTATGGCTTTGGCGCCCCAGGAAGGAAGCTGGGAAGTGGCAATGGAGAGGAATCATGGCAGGCGAGGAAAATCATTGGGAAATTATAAAACTAAGTAGCGTTTAAAAAGCTGAAACCTGGCTGGGAAATCACTGGAAGAGCACAAATTGAAAAATGTGCTCGCGACAGTTGAGAATCCGTCAAGTGCCAAGTGAGGGCTTTGCGGAGAAAACAAAGCAGAGCGTGGTGTCAGGGGGACAGATTGGCCCAATTAAGGACGGGGAAGGCTGGGGAGGAGGAGTGAGTTATTGGGGGGCAGGGAGAGATGGGCCCAGACGGGAGGCGGGCAAGAGTCTCTGGGGTGTCCGTGTGCTCCATCCCCAGCGTCAGACGACCCTAAAGGAGACGGATGGATGAGACACTGTGTCTCAAAAGACCGAGAGGAGGGGAAAGGACCCTGCAGAGAGCTGTGTGTGTAACTGCCCCCTGCACCTGTGGGTGCATCACTTCACGGAGGTGAGCCTGGCGTTTCCTAAATGTGCGCTCTGTGGAATGCTGATTGTGTAAGAGTCTCTAGAAAAAAGAAGATAGGGTGAGGGTTCCGTGGAAAGCCCCTCTTGGAGATTCTTTCCTTCGACCAGTGTCCATCCATCGCGTCTGTTCTGGATATGGCGCTGGGTACCAGGACCACAGCAATGGACGGTACAGGTGACGCCCCTGCCCCAGAAGTGCCGAAGTCCTTTGGGGGAAACAAATATTAAATACCCAATGCACGGGGGGCACTAGTCTAGGTGCTCGGCATGTACTACCTCATTGAATCCACACAACAACCTGTGAGGTCGTAACTACATGATCATTATTTTAGAGATGAGGAAACAGAGGCAGAAAGGGTAGGTAAATGGGCCAAGGTGACAACACTGGTGAGACGCGACCCAAACCCAGACAGTGCGGCTCCCCAGTCTGCGCCCTGACCCACTAGGGCGTGGTGCCCTTTATGTTACAGGATCTGACAAGTCCCACAGGTGGGACCCCAAGCAAAGGGAGAATGCACAGCCCTGGCGGGTGGGGGCAGAGGGCGGGAATTCACCTTCTCTTCCCATAGGTGCCCCGACTCACAGCAAATGGGTGATCCCCAAGGGATTACAACCTCCTTGGTACCTGGGTCAGAGGGAGGCGAGAGGCCCCCACCAAACTGTCTACCCAGCGTGCCGTGGCACTGCCAGCCCAGCGTCGGGGGAGCTGCCGCCTTGCCCTGCGACACCGTGGGACGGGCACTGGACCCCAGCCCTCCCCCTCACAAGCACCCAGGCCCAAGCATGCATGCAGGTGGCAGAGGGTGACAGCAGACCAGTCCACCCCTCCAATGTGAACCAGTCTCCGTCCTGAGCTCCGTGATCTGGGTGCCCTGGTGACGTGTCTCTGGGCAGGGCAGGGGGAGCCGGTGGGCAGCAGGAAAGAGAAACAGGTAGTCAAGAGCCCACCTTTAGGATACAGTGAGAAGGGGGCTCCTGGGAGTCGAGACACCCATTGCCCGGCAAAAGCTCTATTGTCCCATCAATCGTCACTTATAAAACACAACTTCAAAGATTAAAAAAAAAAAAGGGTACAAATGAACTTGTTTGCAGCACAGAAATGGAGTCACGGATGTGGAGAACGAACTTGTTACCAAGGGAGAGGCAGGGTGGGGAGGGATAGATTGGGAGATTGGGACTGACATATCCACACTACTACACATAAAATAGATAACTAATAAGAGCCTGCTGTAGAGCACAGGGAACTCTACTCAATACTCTGTAATGAATGACCTATATGGGAAAAGAATCTAAAAAAAAAAAGAGTGGATATATGTCTATGTATAACTGATTCACTTTGCTGTACACTTGAAACTAACACGGCATTGTAAATCAACTGTACTCCAGTACAAATTTTTTTTTAAAGTATTAAGATTTTCAAGACAGCAACAACAGGGCCCTTCTGAGCTCGGGGCCCTGCATGGCTGCCCTGGCAGCAAGCCCACGAAGCTGGCAGTGCCTGCCGTCAAGGAAGGTGGGAAATGGCTGGAATTTGCTTAACACGGGAACCCACGCTCACTCCAGCACAGAACGCCTTTTGGGGTTAACAGCCCATGCTGCTAGCGTCCCATGGACCCGCCTCTTGGAAATGCTACATCGGCTCATTCACACCAAGTAATATAGCCCTGTGAGTCAGGCAGGACCAGGGTTATCACCACTTTTATACCTTCGGAATATGAAGGTAGGTAAGAGGCAGGGCCGGCTCTCAAAGCCAAACATCCAGCCTCTGGGTCCAGCACTTTCCCCTGTGATGTACCAACCTCCCCAACCCTCTGAGACGCTTTTACACATCCCTTGTTTGTCACTCAGGAGAGGGCTGTAATGCTGGCAGGTTGCCAGCCTGAAGCTACTGTTTATTAGGAAATCTCCAGACATGCCAGGAAATTACAGACCAGCAAATTAGTTTAGTCATTTCACTAGTTTATTTAAGGAGCTCTTTGCAAGCTCTGAAAAAAAAGCTTTTTCAAGCACAAGTTGTTGGAAGGGGTGTTTTTTGGTGCCTCAAAGATGCCATGTTATCCTGAGCATCCTTGGTGAAGAGAAGTCCCATCAGACCAAGAAGAAACTTGAATGAAAGTTAAGAATACCACTGCTCCCCTCACAAGCGTGGCAGCCAACCTCTCAGATGGCTCCCAATGGCCCCTGACTCCTGGTAGTCACATCCTCGTGTAGCCCCCTGGCACGCTGAATAGGGCTGAACTGTATAGTCAGAAGAATATTGCAGAAATGATGCTTGTGACTTCCAAGACTAGGTCATAAAAGATACTGCAGCTTCCATCTGACTCTCTCTTGGATCACTCACTCGGAGGAAAGCCAGCTGTCATAGCCTGAGGACACTCCAGCAGCTCTGTGGAGAGGTTTATGTGGCCAGGACCTAAAGTCTCCTTCCAACAGCCATATGAGTGTGCCATCTTGGATGTGGATCCTCCCGCCCCAGTCAAGCCTTCAGCTGAAAGTAGCTCTCTGGCTGATGTCTTCCCTTCAGCCTCTTCAGAGACCTTGAGCTAGAACTACCCAGGAAAGCTGTTGCGGCATCCCTGACCCACAGAAGCCAGGTGATAATAAATCTCTGGTTGTTTTAAGCTACTAAGTTTGGGGCTCACTTGTTATATAGCAGTAGATAACTAATACACTCTGTAAAAAAGGTAATGGGGAATCAGTTGCTATGGAGTAGGAGGGAGCTGGTCTTCTTAAATTAGATCTAAACACAGTTACATCCTTCAGGTCACTGCATTCTGTTTCTGTCACCGTCACTTCAAGAGAGCCCCAGGGGACACAGGAGTCACAAGTTTTGGAGGGAGATGGGGAGGGAGGGAAGGGGAGCTTGAGTCACTACCGGATCGTGAAGGTGGTATATAACACTTTGTGGGGTAATAGGAGACTACACACAGGAGGTGAGAAACAGCCTGTTATGTATTCATACAGCTAGTTATGTATTCTACAGCTGTGAATTGTGACCCAAACAGTAAGCCTCGATGGTGATTACTGAGCACTCTGCAAGGTGAGCACTTCACACTTGCTTTTGGTTCTTTACCTAAATTAACCCTCACAATAACCCAATGATGTGGTTCATTGGTCAGAACCCATCCATTATGAGTGACAAAACCCAACTCAAATTGACTTAAGCCTGAATGGGCACTGATGGGCTCACTAACTAAGTGCAAGGGGTGCTTTGGGCTTCAGGAACTGTTGCATCCAGGATCTCAAAGTTTTTTCTCTCTCTCTCTCTCTCTTTCCCACTCCTCTCCCTATCCCACTCATCTCCCTAATTTTTTTCCCGAGAAAATTGGACACCAGTAGGTCAAGTCTATGGTCTTATAGCTCGTAATCTAAAAGCAAGAAAGACCCTTTCCTCCAACAGCCCCATATCAGATTCCACGGAGGTACTCTGATTGACCCTGCTTGGGTCCCTGAGACCAACCGCTGGGGACAGGGAGGCGGGGCCCAAGGGGCCTGGATTACGTGCCCGGAAGGTAAGTGGGGCTGAGGGATCCCCCGTCCCACCAGAACCACATGCAGTGGTCATTTCCTAATCGGAAAGGGGATGATAGGCAGACAAAAACAACACATTTATTACTATTAGTATCCTCGTGTTACAAATAAGGAAACAGGCTCAGAGAAGCTGCAAACCTGCCTGGGATCTCACAGCTGATAAACAGCAAAGCCAGATCTGTCTGACTTCAGGTCTGAAGCTTTTTTATCCATAGTCAGTGACGATCCTTCCACCTTCCTTACTCGTAGGATCCTCTGACCCACACAGGAGGTCTGCAGGCAGGATACCTCCCTTTCAGGAAGCCACAACAGTTACCAATCCAGCCCCTCGGACCAGTGCTGTATCCAACCCAATCTGCTTCTTCGCCGTCCAGGCAGTTCAGCTGAGGCTAGCAAGGCTCCCCAAAGGACCCACTTCCCACCCCGCCCTTGACGGCACCAACAGCCAAACGGATCACACCCATCCGCCACCCTGCCTCCTGGCCCCCAGGGAAACTCTTCAGTGGCATCCCCTTGTTTTCGGAGCGAAGGCTCAAAGTCTTACCTCGGGTGCGAGCCCTGAACATCTGGCCCCTGACAGCCTCTGCCTTGTTTTTCCCTCTCTGTCCCGGCCACACCGTTCTGTGGAAGCGCCTCGCTTCCTCTCAACCCGGGACCTTTGCACACTCTGTTCCCTCTGCTCGGAGTGCTCATGCCTCTTCTCTCGCATTTAGAAAACCCGTCCTTGGGCTTCCCTGGTGGCGCAGTGGTTGAGAATCTGCCTACCGGTGCAGGGGACACGGGTTCGAGCCCTGGTCTGGGAAGATCCCACATGCCGCGGAGCAGCTGGGCCCGTGAGCCACAATTACTGAGCCTGCGCGTCTGGAGCCTGTGCTCCGCAACACGAGAGGCCGCGATAGTGAGAGGCCCGCGCACCGCGATGAAGAGTGGCCCCCGCTTGCCGCAACTAGAGAAAGCCCTCGCACAGAAACGAAGACCCAACACAGCTAAAATAAATAAATAAATAAATTTATAAAAAAAAAAAAAAAAGAAAACCCGTCCTTCACATCGGCCCCTCAAGGAAGTCTCCACGTCCGCACGGGGTCAGTTCGTCTGTTTAGATCCTCACGGAAATTCAGAGCTTTCGTTGAGGTCATGAGAATACATTCATGTGTGATCTGTGGTGGAAATCTGTCTCTCCCACTAGACTGTAAGGTCATCAGAGCAGGGATCATGTCCACGTTTCTATTCACTGTGTCTAGCACTTAGCCCAGAGCCTGGCCCAGAACAGACCCTCAAAGAACATTTATTGAATAAATGGAAGGAAGGAAGGAAGGGAGGGAGGGAGGGACTTTCCTTGCCTCTTATTAAGGCTCCGTGGAGTAAATCACAAGTTTTTCGAAGATGTTGATTAAACTCTTAGACTAGGATGAACATGAAGAAAATGAAACTATTACAAGCATTAGAGGATTTATTGGCTGAGCCTGGCTGCTTTTCAGTATTATTCCCTTCATTCTCATTTCTTTGGAACCACAGGGTGGAAGTCCTGCAGGGGGAGGGGGGAGTGGAGGAAAAGGAAAGAGAAACAAGAAAGGGAAGAGTGAAGGAAAGACAGGTGGAAAGGGTAAATAAAGGGAGGGAGGGAGGGAAGATGAAGGGGAGAAAGGGAGGTAGAGACGAGGGCAGAAGACAAGAGGAGGGAGAGAGGAAGGGAAGGAAAGGGAGGAGGGAGAGGGAGACAGGAAGGAGGGAGGGAGGGAGGGAGGGAAAGTCAGAAGGGAGGGAGAGGAGGAAAGGAGGAGGGAGGAGGAGGAACCCACCCAAGCCTAAATGAAGAGGGACAGGAGATAAAGCAGGACGATTCTGGCAAGCCCATCACGGAAACCCGAGAGCCCCACCATACCCAGGAGATGCCCTGCTCTGGGTCCCTGCCAGTGACACGCCGGAAGCTGGATGGAAAGTAGGATCCGTGCAATTGAAGCCTTGAGGTAGGAGGCGTGCTCCGAAGCAAAAGGAAGGAAACCAAGATCGGGGCTGAAGCCGTGTGTGTGTGTGGAGGGGGGGAGGTGGAAGGAATAGGGCATGTGTCCCTCCTTTCCTCTGCCGTGGGTGACCCACAGGTCCTCACATCACCTTGGCGGCTTCTGGACCTCTGTTTTCCCCTCTGGTTGTGTCGACAGGATGAAGGGACGTTTGTTGCTAACACAGCAAAATGTGGTCCAGCGGCTGGGAGTCTCCCTGGCATGATTAATTCATGTTCCGAACAAACGAACAAGACTTTACAGTGTTGGAGGGGTGCTGTACACATGGGGAGGCGGGGCCAGAGGGTGGGGACCTGGAATCTGGCGCTGGTTGTCGGCAAGTCACTGGAGGCACAGACACGGCACACTGAACGAGTCCCTGCAATGCGCCAACTCCCATCTTGGGTTCTGGGAGCCTTTCCTGTTAAAAATCATAAGCACATACATTGCCTCTGGGGGTGAGAGGGGGCCTCCAGCACAGCATTGTGCATCTCAGGTAACGTTTTTGAGCAAGGACAGGTTTACAAAAAGGTAGGAATACAAATGGAAACAACGAATGGGATGACTACAAAAAGGAGGGGGAAATTCCTAAGGCAGAAGCAACTTGGTGAGTGAGGTGTCCAGTGAAATGCCTGAGAGGAAAACGAGTAAACTTCCCCTGCCAACCCCACCCCTAGGACCCTATGTCTTGGCAGTTTGCTGCTGTTGGGACCACTCATTCATCACTAGAACTGACACAGCCCTTTCTGACAGGCAAAAATGGGGAATTTATTGGCTTATGTGACTGAAAAATCCAGGGATTAAGTAGCTTCAGGCATGGCTGGATCCAGGTGTTCAAGAATTGTCATCAAGACTGTTTTTCTCTTTCTGTCTCTGGATCTGTTTTCCCCTGTGCTGGCTTGGCTGCTTCCATGCGGCGGCCACTCCTGCCTAAAGAATGCTTCTCTTTCCTAACAGTTTCCCAAAAATCTCAGGCCTGAGTCTTATTGGCCAGGCTTGGGACATGTGCCACCCCTGGAACCAGGGATAAGGGATCAGTCCCACTCAAACTGGGATGCTATTAGCCAGATTATGATGAATGGCCATTGCACAGACAAAAACAACAGATGTGACCACAGAGCTGTGTTGATAGCCACAAGATGACAGCATCCCTCCCCCAAGAATTTAAATACAAATGCTGGTTGCTAGGGAGGCATGCTGAGGACAGCCCACACATTGGTACTTTTCTGGGACAGAGAGAGCTGGGCAGAAAAGATTCCTCCTAACTGGTCTCTTTGGCGAGTTTACTTGGCAAGTACATCCTGGTGTCTCCAGAATTACCACACCTGCAAGGAGGCATGTAAAGACTTTCCTGGGATGCTATTCAATCATTCATTCATCCATCCATCTAATCATTCATTCATCCATTCATCACTCTCTCACCTTCTCTTTACCCCTCAACTCTCTGCCATCTGGCTTCTTCCTATATCTCTCAGGGAAGCTTGTCCTTGTGAAAGTTGCCAATGACTTCTTTTGTTCAATCCACTGGACAATGTCGCTCCTCTTCTTCCCTGATGTCTCTGACTATTGGGTACTGTTGCCTGCCCCCCTCCTGAAACCTGCCCGCCTTCTCCATGGCTCTGGCCCCATCGGGCTCATCCTCCCCCTGTGAGCACGCACACACCTGTGGCTTCAGTTTCCATCTCTCTGTCGGTCCCTCGTCCAGACGCACAGCCCAGACCACTCTGCTGAGCTTCGGTTTCGTGAATCTAAGCACCTCCTGGAACTTCCACTCGGATATCCCCTTGGCATCTCAGACTCAACATGACCAAAAACTAAACTCCTCACAGCCGCACCCCAAGCCTACTCCTTCCCTAGGTTTCCCTGGCTGAGGGTCTGGTACCACCATCCCCCTACTTGCCTAAACCGGAGACCAAGCCTTGACCCAGCCTCTCTCTCATCCCCACCTCCATTCAGTCCTTGGAAATACCCACCTGCTCCTCGCCATCCCCACCGCCTCCTACTGCGGCTCTGGCCCCCATCATCTCGCATCAATATTTCTGCCAACAACGTCCCAACTGGCCTCCCACCTTGTCCCACTCCAATCCATTATCTACTCTGCAGTCAGGTTCTTCTAAACACATACTGGAATAGGTTGCTTAATTATTGGCTTCTCAGTGCTCTTAGGAATAAGTCAAATTCCTTGAGGTGGCATTGAACGCCCTGTTACAAGCCAGGCCCTGCTTGCTCCTCCAGCCTCCCTTACCTTTGGTCACTCTCTTCTCAAAATTGATGTGCCTGCCACCCTGAACTGCTTGCCTCCATCTTTGCATAGGCTGTTTCCTCTGCCTAGGGTGCCCTTCCTTCTGCCTCTTCACCCTGCTTCCTCTTGTTCATCCTCCAGGTCTCCTCTTATATCTATCACTCCCACCAGGACAACTTCTCTGACCACCCAAGACTAAGCTAACTACCTCTTCCATGTGCCCCCAGGTGTGAATGAATGAATGGATCAATCAATCAATCAATCATCAATCAACTCTCCAGGGAAGATGGTGGTAGTGTTTAAGTTCTTGATAAAAAGGAAAGGTCATAAGAGGAGAAGGGAAATCTAGGAGTACATTTTTAGCCAAAAAAGACTTTCTTTCTGACACTCATTTTCCAAACAAAAATGTATTTAGTTCTTACCCTGAGTCGGCTGCAGCTGTGCTGGGCACAGATATACCAGCAAACAAGCCAGATACATACCTTACCCTTTAGGAAATGATCATCTAGCAGACAAGATAGATACTAAATAAATAATTCAGCAACATTTAATGTGTACTAGCCCCAA
Organism: Balaenoptera musculus; assembly: GCF_009873245.2. Taxonomy (NCBI): domain Eukaryota; kingdom Metazoa; phylum Chordata; class Mammalia; order Artiodactyla; family Balaenopteridae; genus Balaenoptera; species Balaenoptera musculus. The sequence goes on from NC_045795.1 coordinate 85,968,538, forward strand.
CCCTCTTGCAGTAGAGTGTATTTTCCAAAGACGGCTGCACCAACATATATCCCATTCGATATGCCCTCTCACAAATGTGACACTCACCATCGAGATGCGGGTTCTGTGTTCCCTCCTCTGGAAACCAAGTGGACTTTGTAACTGCTCTGACCAACAGATTGTTGTAGAAGTGACACTGTGTGACTTTCAGTTCCATAAAGGTAACATGGTTTCCACCAATCTCTCCCCCCACCCCTCCTTCTCTCGCTCCATCTCCCTCTCTCAACTCTCCTCTTTGGAACTCAGTCCACCATGTTTGTGAGGAAGCCCAGACCACACGAGAGGCCATATGAGGATATTCCAGCCAACAACTCCAGCTAGTGTCCCAGACGACAGACAGCGTCAACCTCTACTCATGTAAATGAACAAGGTTTCAAATGAACCCAGCCCCAAGCCTTTGGCTCTTCCAGCTGAGTCCCTAGACACCCAGGAACAGAAAGAAGCCATCTTCATAGTTCTCCATCAAATTCCCAATCCACGGACTCCGTGAGCATAAGTGGTTGTTTTATGCCACTAGATTTTGAAGCAATTTGTTCTGCAGCCATGGCAACCATATTACCTCTCCAGGCTTACTTGCAGAAAAGAACACTGGACTTGAAAGAAAGAGCATGAAATATACTGCTGTCTCCATCTTATAATAGCTGTGGATATTCATGGGCTGGGTGAGCTTGGGCACATCATTTCCCAGCTCTGGGTTCTTAGTCTTCCCATGTACAAAATAAGGGGATGGGGCTGGTTGATTTCTAAGACCCTAGGAAGTCTGAAAATTCTACCAACGGAGACTCACTTATGGGATAATCCAGTCAAAACCACCTCAACTGATACAGCAAGAGGTGAGCTTTTGATTTGAAATTCCTGATTATTTTTAAAAATCTTTCTAGGAGATGAACTCAACTAAAGCCATTAGAAAAACAAAAGGATTCCTCTAATGCATAATTCATGAAAGGAGAGTGGGTTTGACCCAGCAGGTCATTTGGAATAAAAGTGCCATAAAGATAAAATATGTTTCCCTCCCCTTCTCCCTCCTCCATCCCTTACACTAGCTAATGGAGGGGGAAGAGTGAATTAAACTGGAGTTCGGGTCAAAGGTTTAGTTGATTCATTCCAGAATGGTCATCCCCTCCAGCCGCTGCTCCAGTAACGAAAGGCGCTGCAGATGTTCAGGCTGGTTTTGTAGCCACCCCAGGGCCCCTCTCCTGAGTGTTAAGGCCCCGCCTCCTTCCCTGGAGAGATGACCTCACCTTCTAATGGCCTGCCCAATTAGGAAGCACAGGAGCCTGGCGAGAACACACCCTGTCCCCTTCAAAAGCTTTGGGGAAATTCCCCAAGGGGCCAACCTGTTTCACAGAGGCAGAGGGAAAACAGTAGACAGCCCGTAATTAGTATAATAACCTGTTCAGATTCCACCTGCCTGTGATTTCCCCAGCTTGTTCATCCATTCATGTACTCATTCACTCAGGCAACAAATATTTACAGAGCAGCTGTGATGTGCAAGCCCTGGTGAAACGACAGGTCCCCCAGAAGGAGCTAACAATTTGTGTGCAAGCGATTGATTAAGGAAGTGCTCCCGGGGGCCTCTGGTGGGGAATGGGGGGAGGTGGAGGAAAGGAGGAAAGGAGAAGACTGGGAGCAAAGGTTGATTTCAAGCAAGCCCAAGCCTCAGCCAGATCCTGCAGGGAGCTCTGGCATGGAAAGTACACCTCACCATTTGTCCCAATCCAAAGCAAAGGAGTTGAGCTTTCACATTTCTGCACCAGTCATTGGTAAGGGCTGCCCAGTAGGAGCATAAATCCCAGGTACTCTTGTGCCCTGCACATGCAAAGTGGCTCCAAAAGTCACTTTGTAGAAGTGAAACAGCACAGAGGTCAGGGGCAGACATTCTTCCATTCTGCCATCCCCAGTATATCAGCAATATCTCACCTCATGGTTGCAAGAGGGCTGCAGCAGCTCCAAACATCCCATCCTCTCACAACAATATCCAAAGGCAAGAAGGGAGCTAGTCCCCCCTATAGATCTGACTTGTCAGGAAGCAAAATTACTCCCAGAAGCCTCCAGCACACTTTGCATCACGTCCTACTGGCCAGAAGTGGGCCAGCGCACACTTTTAAACCAATCATCACCAAAAGGTGACAGAATTACCATGAATGGTTTCCTGGATTGAGGAGGGGTCACCTTCCCTGAGCATCTTGCCCACCTGCTTGATACCTAATGGGTTCTTGTCGACAAGGAAAAAGAGGAAATGGCTTTTGGGTGGACAATGACCTGTATGTGCTACACTGGCCAATCAGAGAGCACCATGCTTTCTGGGCTACAGTGATTGGTTCAGGGATGGGCACATTACTCAAGCTAAACCAATCAGAGTTAATTCTGAGAATTCTGCTTTAGTCACCAGGAAGAGACACTTACTCCTTCCTGAACGCATCTTAGGCAAGAGTTGTGGCAGCCACTTGGCATCGTGAGGAGCCTGAAAATAAAGCCAATGCAAGGAGGAAAATGAAGTGGAACCAAGAATGGTAGAGAGATCAAATCTGGACGACTTATTCAGAATCCCTGAATCCAGGATTGTCCAAAGCCAATTCCAAACCTGGGCAGAAAAAAGTCCCTTTTTGCCTAATCCAGCTTGGGTTGGGATTTCTGTTCCTTGCAACCAAAAGATTCCCAAGTGACACAAGTGGCGAACAAGGCAGTCCCAGCCTCTGCCCTTATGGAATTCACAGTCAAATGGGAGAGGCAGGTGCTGAGCAAAGAATTACAGGTGTAATCTGGGCAACAAATGTCAAATGCAGAGAACTGGCAGCCAACAAAGACAGAGGAGCCAGGCTGGTCTGTGGTCTGAGAAGGCTCCTTGGGGAGGGAGGTGTGGTCCAGGCTGAGATGGGAGGGGAGACGGCTGTGTTTTCCAGTGTTCGACTCCAGCATGACCCCTGTACTTCACAGTCACTGCAGCCTCTCACTTGGGTAGCCCAGGGATTCCATCCCTCTCTGACACGCCCCTCCCTCACTCCTTCATCCATTCTCCCAATACTCCAATTTGTTCAAAAGCAGCCAAGAATGACCAGGTGTTTTTCCTGCACTCCTGGAAAAGCCTTTCATTCTGGAGAAAGACTATGGTGTCTTTCACAGTCAAGAGTGTTTTCTTTTTCATTCCTTCGTTCCCTGTATAAATCGGAGCCGTCAAGTCAGGTCTTGAGGTAACAGAGGGAATATAAAGAACTCCCAGCCAAGCACAGGTTGTTACTGCAGATCCAGGAAAAGTGGAACGTATGCCTCCCCAGGTAGAAAAACCACTCATTGTTCTCTGCTAATCTGGCCCAGGGATGTTTGTTCTCTGGCATCAGTCACTGACTCAGAGAGAGAAAAACTCTAGGTTCAAATGCCTTGGTGCTACCTCCTCTCCCTAAGCTCTGTGGTCTCACACCGCACGGCTGTGAGCCCTCACTCAGAGGGCTCGGGGGGCACCAGAGCTGATTTTCATGGTGAATATGTTGCTTCCCCAGCCCCCGCGCAGAGGGAACAAGCTTCCTAGCTCTCCTGCTCTGCTGACCACACCACCAGTGGCCCAATCTTCTGTTCACACACTGCAGCTTCCATAGCAGGCACTGGACCAAAGTGGCCAGTTGGAAGGGTCATTTTATGGTTCACCACCTTGGGATGGGAAGACTTGCGTTTAAGGGCCATCGTGTCCACTGCTTGAGGCTGTCTAATTGGCTCCTTTGGGGTCCAACTTGGCCACCAGGCCCCTCACCCTGATCGCCAGATGGAAGAGCTGGGGCAGGTCCCAGGCACTTTACCATCCCCTTTGTAACGTATATGACTCACCCCCGAAGCCCAACTCCATTCATGTGATGGGGATGAGGCCCCTGGAATTGTGCCACTCAGCTTGGGGTTGATACTTGAACACAGCAACTCTGCCCAGCTTTGCAATCACCACTGGAGCCCGCGGGCATCTTAACGCATCAGGACAACCTCGGAAACAGCCCCAGGTTAGTCTTTAAAGGTAGGAGGCAGGAAACAGCCTGGGCGCCTGTGGGCAACCTTGGCCTCCGCTCCTCAACCATCCCTGGCTTTCCAAACGGTGTTTCCGAGGTTGTTTCAGAGTTCCCAGAGGAAGGGGGCCTTGTTGCGGGGGGGCCTCTCTTCACCCTGCATATACAGCACCCCCATATCCCAACTTCCGAGAGAGCAGCTCGAGTCCTAAACGTTTTAGAATAAGGGCTCTGAATAAGAATGTGTTTGAAAGAAGGGAAAGCAGGAAGGAAGGGGGGCCGACAATTAGGCTAGTGGGTTGTCAAAGCTCGTCTACTTTTCCCATTTGATGACTCGCCTACAGCTAAGAATCTCTGATCGACATTTTCGTTCTAATGACTTCAAGGAGACGAAGTCCTTTCATGGCTGATGTGGAGTCAATGGATCAGCTGTTTCTTAATCCAAAACAATGCGAGTGGCTCTGAGATAAAAGATTCTTTAGAGCAGCAGTACTTCTCTTGATGTGCTCATGGATCCCCTGGGAGCTTGTTAAAAATCCGGATTCCTGAGCTCCACACTCCGAGGGTAGTGACTGCAAGTTTGGGTTCAGAGCCAAGACCGGGGGCCTGGCGTCCCCTCCACCACCCAGCAGCTCTGTAACTTGGAGCATCCAGTTACCTGCTCTGTGGCTCCGCTTTCTCATCAGGGAAGTGGGTGTGATCATGTACATGTCCTAGGGTTTGTGAGGCTAAAAGGAGTTAGTAAGCGAAACAGGCACTTAGAACAGTGGCCAGCACATAAGACATGTTCAATAAATGTGAGTTATTATTAATATCAGGTTACAATCTAGGAAGTTGTCATTTAACAAGCAGCCCCGGGCGATTCGGCTTCAGAAGATCCCGGGCCCCAATTCAGGGACCTCAGCTCTACCGGTGCACAGAGCAGCCTTCACCACCTGCAGGCGACTCCTTTCCCTTTTGTAAAAAAAATAAGGAGTAAGGTGCTTTGGGACCACCAAGCCATCTGTGCATCTGAAGAGGCAGCAGCTATTTTGCCCTCAAATGGAAATAGCTTGTTATTCCAATTAGACGTGTAACACATGCTAATTACCCCCCAAAATCAGAAAGGTCAGAGAGACGGAAAGAAAAAACATCTATCTATAAGTAATCCCAAAACCCAGAGAAACCAACTAGTATTAATGTGTTGTTTCTATGCCTACACACACACACACACACACACACACACACACACACAGGGAAAGAAATTTTTTTTTCTTTTACCATAACCATTCTTTTCCCTTTAATAATGTGATGGGAACATCTTGCTATCTCAGTAAACATAGTCCTGTAACATAGTCCTGTAACATTCATTTCAATGCTGCCCAGTATTCCTAGGTATGGACATAACATAATTTAGCCAAACCCTAATTGTCAGACATTTAGGTTATTTCCTTTGTGGCCAGGCTGATGATCAACCACGCAGGGATGTCCGAGTCGCAGGTTCCCATGGCGCCCTGCACTTTTCCTTCAGTAACAGTGAACATGTCTAGGTTTGGCCCAATGTCGGCCTCACCTGGGATGCTGAAAGCTCTAACAGGAAATGGTTATAAGCTGACACTCTCGAGTCAAACCCGGCTCCAATGCCGGTCGGCTCTGTGACTTCGGGCAGCCAGTGAACCTCCATAGGCCTCGGTTTCCTGAAATGAGGATGGGGATGGTGGCATCTCCGGGGCTCGCCCTGAGCAGTCTATGAGATCACGCGTGTGAGGTCTTAGCAGGGCACCTGGAACCGGTTAAGTCTCGGTCACTTACCAGGCACCTACCAAATACTTCGTGTACTGAAATATCACTAAATAGCTTTGCACTTTAGTCAAAACTCCTTAGGATAAGTTCGTAAGGTCAGAAGGGCTACACTTTTTAAAGACTTAATTGGTACCATCAAATTGCCCTCCAGAAACACCGTATCAACCAAGAAACATAAGAATCGTGGTTTCTCTTCAACCCTCACAAACACAATTAGGTATGTGCTGGGTTAGTGTGTCTTCCTTTTGTGTTGGGAGGGCGGGCCTGGAGCCGGCATAGCAGTTTCTCGAGGCTGTAGAGGTGAGGACTCCTGAGGCGGTCCCTGTAAGGAACAGCGAGATGGCCAGTGTCCCCCGAGGGCAGAGAAGCATTCACCCTCCCTCACTGTGACTAAATCACATTAGACGCGCCCGGACCTTGGAGTCACGTCTGCCAGCGTGTATCAGTGGAACCCTCAGGCATCTCTATCCTGGACCCCGGCCCCCAACCTGGCCTGTCTCTAGTGGGCGAGGGAAGCGGCTGGAACCAGTGCCACCCCTTCGCAGCGAGGACTAGGGACCTAGTCCACGGATGGTTCTCTGGGTCTCCCAGCCGCCCGGAGCCTAGGCCTCCCTCCGAGCCCCTTCTCCTCTCCCAGCTGTGACCAGTTGGGGCTGTCTCCAGCTGCCAATGGCTAATTCCAGGATTACACTTTGTAAGTTGATGAAATGTAATATCCAGAGTGTAAAAACTGTGGACTTGCTCCCAGCAGCAAAGCCCAGGGCGTTTCTCCAGGGTCTGATCGCGTTCAGTCCACAGTAGAGTACAGCCTGCGCTACTAAACCCTTTCCCGACACACAGTCCCGGGACCCGGAGGGAAAATGCAGGCCCAGAGGTATCAAGTTTATCACAACATGTTTTCAGCTCCGGAGGAATTGAAAAATCTGCTCTGAGTCATGTTCTCCAAAATGTGTGGAAAAAGGTCTGGGTGGGGGGGAGATTTCTTCCAGGTGCTTCGACATCCTCTCTCCAAAGTTTCACACTCAGAGCGCAATTAGAAAAGGGGTTTTGAGGATCATAGAACGAAATGGAACATTTTCAAAACGGAGCTCTCTCTTATCTTCTGCGGTGACTTGACACCTATAACAAAACAACTTCAACCCACAGAAAAGCCTTTTGTAGGGCTGATTTTTTAATTTCTTTCTCACTTGAAGAATCTGGGGACATTTTCCCCAGATTTTTTTTTTTTAATTAGGCATTCAGAGAAATCTAAGAAAAAGAAATTTGTAAAAAAAAATAACAAGAATCATCATTTATGAAGCACCTAACGTGTTTAAGGTTTTCACTGTAATGCTCACATCCACTGAATCTCAGTATAACAATAGCCCTGAAGAAGAAGGCTGTATTATCCATTTTTTTATAGGTAAGGAAACCAAGCCTGCAGAGGCAAAACCATTTGATCAAAGTTGGCTAACGTGTTTCTAACCTTTTATTAAAATACACATCAGAAAAATATACACATTATAAGTAACCAGGGGGATGGATTTCATGAAGTGAACATTTCCATGTGTTACCAGCATCTCAGTCAAAAAGCAGAACATCATTGCCAGCCGCCCAGGAGCCCCTTCTGTTCCTCCCACCTACTAACCCCCAAGGGCAACCGCTGCCCTGACTTACACCATAAACTAATTTTGCCTGTTCTAAAGTGCACAGAAATGGAATCGTGCCGTAGTCACTCTTGTCCACAATTTCCTGCGACGTCCTGGCAGTGACGTCCTGGAATGGTGTGGGTTTCCATTCAGTAACTGACCAACTTCCGGGGTGTTGCCAGTTGGTGGGTCTTACAAATGGTGTGGCCATGCCCGTTCTTGAAGGTGTCTTCTGCTGCGCATAGGTTTGCTTCTGTCAGCATGTACTTCAGAGTGAAAGGTTCGGCTTTAGTAGAGTATGTTTTCCTAAGTGTTTGGACTCAGCTACACTCCCACCAGTGGCATAGGAGAGTTCCAGTTGCTTTATTGCCTCATTAAGATTTGGGATTGCCTCTCACTTTTGATCTAGCCATTCTGCTGGGGTCAGATAAACTTTGGGTGGAGGAGTCGAGCATCAGACCTAGGACACACATTTCTAGGACAGTGTCTAGCCTGGTGTCTGGCAGCACTTGGCGTGCTCACGGGATACTGGTTGAATGGACAAATGAATGGCCCCGATGCTCACAGCGTTTTTTCTACAGCATTTTGCTTGTTGCCGCTACCTCAGTCCCGGACTCCTGCATAATACAGCTCCCAACTTCTCCTCTGAAACCACACGGTTTCACACATCAGGCAAACCAGGTTGCGGTTACACCTTTGGTCTCTAAGACTGGGAATCAGTAGCAAAAGGAAGCCAAGGCAAGCCGTGAGCTGACTCGGGAACCGTGGCTCTGGGAAGCAGGCACAGCCGTGGGTGGCGTGGTCCTGGGCTGCAGACCAAGGCAAACATCCCCGGGGTCCACCTGGGACTAGAAGTCAGTAGAGACTGTTCCCCTCAAAGAAAAGTCACTGGAGCAAAAGGAGGGAGAAAAACAAGAAGACAGCTGTGCCAACAGCCCCGCGCGTGTGCACTAACACATCGCACAGCAGAGGAGAGTGACCTCGGGATGGAGAAGCGGCTCTTAATTCCCTTGCAAACTACACGGCTTCATTAGGGCAACTCTTTCAGAGGAAATCAAATAAATGACTGTTCCAATTTTAAATGCCCTCCTGAGAACAGGATTAAGTATGATTAAGACAATTCTATTCATTGGGAAAAGCAGACGGCTGCCCAGGGCCTCTTGCCCTCAAACACACAGGGTCTGAGAGCTTTCCTCCTTTTGCGCCTTCTTCGTCATCCTGCCAGCAAAGTCTGAGAAGGGAATAATAACAGTAATAGCATTTTGGAGGGCTTACTATGTACTAGGCACTGCCCCGAGCGCTTTGACGGAGTCACTTCACGTAATCTTCACTAAGATCCTGCCAGGCAGGGACTGGTCCCATCCCCATTTAAAGGTAGGAGATGGAAGCTTGCAGAGGTAATAGCTAAAGATCAAACAGCTGGTTAGCAAGTGGCCAAGGCGGGCCTCGGACCCTGGCGCTCCAGTTATGTACCACGGGTAGCAAATCACCCCGATATTTGATGACTTAAAAAGACAGCCATTAGGGCAGGGATCCACTCCATGTGGCGTTGACTGGGGTCACCTGGTCGTATTCAGCTGGTGGAGGGGCTCATCGGGAGGGTACGAGACAGCTTCTCTCACGTGATTGGTGCCTTGGCCGGGAGGCTGGGTAACTCAGCTGGGACTGTCACCTGGAGGGAACAGGTATGATGTCTCCAGCACAGCTGTCTCACAGTAACTGCACTTGGACATGGCAGCTCAGGGCTCTCAGAGAGTTCTGAGGGAGCCAGCGGAAGCTGCCTGAGGCCTGGGAGAGCATCGCTTCAGCGCCGTCGGAGTCCAGCCAGACCCAGGGGAGGGGACACAGACTCGACCTCTCAGTGGGAGGAGTGTCAGAGTCTGCAGCCGTCTTGAGTCACCACATTGTGTCTTTGTTGGATTCCAGAGCCCTCGGCCATAACCATGAACTTACACTGCCTTGCTGGCTATTGCTGACTTTCTCCTCTGTGCCAGGCATTTGATGCATTTATGTGTCTTGTTTCACTTAGTCATAAAAGAATGGAAAAGGTGGGGGGAAGAAGAAGGAGAAGAAGGAGGAGGAGAAAAAGGAAGAGGAAGAGGAGGAGGAGAAGGAGGGAGGAGAGGGAGGGGAGGGCAAGGGAGGAAACCTAGGAGCCCAACATTTTTCTCAGTTTCTAGATGAAGAAACTACAATTCGGAGAAGGGAAGCCCCTTGTCCAGGGTCACATGGCCAGCGAGTCAGGATGTGAAGCCTCTGTTCTTTCCATCCTTCACACTTCCTTCCTTCTGGGTCCATGAGCCCTTTGCCCTGGCGAGTCTGCAGCCATACTTTTGCCAGGTCCCAAATACCGCCCTACATGTAAGAGTTAAGGGTATCTTTTGACCCTTCACCCTTGCTTAAAGAATCCCCAGTTTCCAGAACAGCCTCTCTCAAGAGTTTCCTTCCCTGAGCAGAAGCTCTGATTTGTCCAAAGGTAGAAGAGTGATTACAGGGATCAGCTCTGATGGCAGAGAAGATTTTCCTCCATCTCGCTCCCTTTCAGGCCTGATTTCCCCCAAAAATGCTCTGTGGAGACAGATATTGAAACTACACATGCCATTCAGGGACAAAAAATATATCTATCCTCGTGGATGTCCAGTGCAGGGGCAGCTTTGAGGATGTACATAGAGCACCCAGAAAATGACCAACAAAGCCAAAGAGCTTTCTGCCCTAGATTTCTCATCTTCATGCCCTGACATAACACAGGAGCTGCTGCCTTTCCCGCACTGTTTATCGCTGTGATGTGACAGTGCGGGTAACAGAAAGCAGGCAAGGAAGGCTTAATTATAAAAGGGAATCTTTTCAAGACACGTTAATTCCCTCATTTTTTTTTTTTCCTGACAAGAACTCACACGCCGACACAAAAATGTGAACCTACCTTAATCTGGGGCTCTCAGAATTACTGCTACTGTGATATCTTAATACCCGTTGGTTCAATGGTAGAATTTCAAAAATTTCTGGCTCAGATTTTCTGTGGCTGAAGGCAATGGAGCAAGGAGGTTGAAAGTGTGGGTTCTAGAGACAGCCTTCCTGCCTTCGAATTCTTCCCCTACCCCTCAGCACCCAGGGGGCCTCGGCACCTCATGCCCAAGCCTCAGTTTCCTCACGTCTGAAATGGAGAGACGGACAGAACCTGCCTCCCAGCCTTGCTGTGAGGTTAAAGGAGACAAATATGAGAAGAACTTAACACAGTCCCTGGCACTTGCGTACTAAGTGTTCATGTTTATTACATATCAGCTATTTCCATGTCATTATTATCAGGTAGTCCAGAGAGTTCAAATATCTAAATAGTCACATACGTCATGTGGATATGTGTGTGTCTCAGTGTAAAATGACCAAGTATACATGCCTCTTGTCAGTCACTTCTAAACATGTGAATTATTATAAAAGTAATTTGTTTACTGTGGAAAATGTTTTGAATATAGAAAAGTGGAAAGAAAAAATAATCACCACCTATTATCCAACCACCTGCAGATAAACTTTTTTTTTTTAACATTTTGGCCTATGTCCTTCCAGTTCCTTTCAGTGTGCATATATATATTTAATTTTTTTTTCAAGGTACTTGCCTTTTTATGAGACTGATGCCTTTCCTATTGTGCTAAGGAGCCAGGTTGGTACTTGCTTTTTCATAACGTGCTCTCTTCACCAATCACATATCATAAATATAGCCACATGTCATTAAATATTCCTAGACAGCAACATAATAAACAGCTGTGTAGCCTTCCATCTCCTGAATATATCACTATTCATTGAACTGATCCCCTACTGTTGGACATTTAGGTTGCTTCCAATATTTTTACAATATTAAAAACAACACTGAAATGAAGTCTCGGAAATAAACTACTGTGCACTTCCAAGGTCTATTCCCATAGGAAAAATTCCTAGAAATAGAATTCCCAGGTCAAAAGTTCTGCACATTTTTAAGGTTATATATAGGACCATAGCACCCTCCAGGAAGGGTGCATCTCTCCCCCCAGTGGCGAATGAATATTTCTTTTCCCTATATTTACCACCCCTGAGCATTCCTTGTTCAATTCTTTCAACAATTTTTTTTATTGAGCTCCCACTGTTTTCCAGCACTGTTGGAGATGTCTAGAACACAATCTCATTTCAGTCTGGCAGATTTATCTCTCAACCTTACTGTCAGAGAAATAGGACTGTCTGATAAGTGCAACAGGGCGGGAGACAGGGCTTCAGCCTCTGAGACTATGAAGGGCCCATTCTTTCTGCCCCTTGGCCAGGAATGTGCCAGTCCTAATGCCCCCTCCTTACTGCTCTTGGGTCCTCTGTGCCTTGGTCTGCTCTTCTGGTCCAAGCCTTCTCCATAATGCGTGGCAAGAGCTTATAACCCAGACATGAAGAGGGTTTCAATGCAAATACCTACTCTAGTGGATTATAACCTGGATCTCTGATTGAGAAGGATTCTGAGGCTATATTTAAGCTCAGTTGAAAGAGTGCTATGATTGATTAGTGATGTCTGCCACTGACATAGGAATGGCACATAGTGGCATGTGTACTTATAGATTCTGTTATTTACTCAAATTCCAGGCTTTGGCTGGCCTTAGGGCGGAACCTTGTGGATTCATGCACCATTTTCCTGTACTTCTGATTTCTTTTGCTCCTTTCTTCTTCCTTATACTCTCCCAGTTCACTTTTTCCTTCTTTTTTCTTTCTGCACTTCACACACATTTCTCATCTCTGTAAATCTTGTTTCCTACAGACCACACCCCCATTGTGTTAAGCTTGTGTTAAGTGTTGCACTCTCTCTTGTCCCTTGATCTTTCTTTCTCTGCCTCTCCGCTCCTACAGATCATTCACTCAGTTTCTCCTCTCTGTTACCAGAAGCTGTCAAAGGCAAATGGTGATTCACTCTTGCTGGACTGACCACAGGAGAGGGCTGTTTCCCTCAGGAAGCCCCATTGTTCAGCCAGGAGAGGCCTGACCTCTGATAGAGTCACCAGGAATCCACCCCCACAGGAAACAAAGCACATCATTTATGATGCCTTGTTCACATTACAGCATCCGCTGATTGCTTCACAAGCTCCTGGAGACTGGTAAAATGTCACTTGGAGAACAACTCCACACTGGCCGGGGGCCTGTGGATAGCACTGAAATAGCCTCAAGGGGTCAACAGTCTTTGGGTTTAGTATTACATTTCCCATAAACAGCCTCCCCTGACTGAGCTCTGACAATAGATCCGACATCGTGCAAAGGGTTTGCATGCATTATCTCAAGGAATCTTCCTGCTCATCTGGAAGCTGGTATCATCATTGCTCCATTCTATAGATAAGAAAACTGAGGCTCAGGGAGTCTAACTAACTTGCCCAAAAATCACTCTGCTAGGGAGCTGAGGAGCCTCCAACTGGTCTGTGCAGCTCCACATCATACGTTAGTCAATATAATACATTGCTCCTTGTGAGGGGGCCCAGGCGTCCCACCTACCCATCCTGTTCCACCAAAGAACAACGAAGACAGAATTGCCATTTTGGAGTTAAACCATATAGTCAGCCCACAGTGGATCCAATCAGCAAACTGCAAGGTGGTTTTAAAGAGATAGTCTGGCTCCCAGGTTTCTAAGAATGAAGACATTAGCATATTTAAAGAAAATAATTGTCCCTCTATAGGAGGCTGGGCTACTACCACTAGACACTGTCAAAAAGGGGACTTAAAGGATGCCCATCAAGCACCACCCAGGAGAGAGGTGGGTACACCAAGTCCGCTCTGTTAGGCTATGCATTCATTAAACTATCGTGTACAGAGCACCTGCTATGTGCCAGCCACTGTGCTGGGCACTGTCTCCGCACTCACGGAATCTACATCCTAGTCAGAGGGTGATGTACATGAACTAATGAAGTCTGAGCATTGGGGCCCTCACCTGCCTGGGCCCCTTCCAAGAGCCCTAACAGTGTGTTCATGTGGTCACACGTTTTTGTAAAATTTGTCGGTGTACGATCCTTCAGGGGCCATCAGTTAAGGCCACTGTCTCCACTTTTTTTTCCTCTCTGTATTTACAATAAGTATTCACTTCTGTGCTGACTTAATTTGGTTCCCCTGGACGCAGCCCCTGGGACAAGGATGGGAATACGGTTGGTTTATTTGGGAGGTGTATTGGCAGGCCTGTGGGGAAATGAGACCTGGAAGGGCACTCAGCCGACAAAGGCTGCATTATCAAGCCAGCTCCCACTGTGGGTATCTGGAGCTTAATCCCATGGAGGCCTTCGGGGAACAGAATGTTTTAAAATAGGAGATTTCTTATTATTTAGCTAAGGCAAGGCCAACAGATCAGGAGGTGATGGCCATTGAAAAGATAGCTTGTTACTCATAGTTCCCAAGAGGAGGGGGCACAGCACATGGGGAGCCACAGGGAGAAGCACAAGCGTTGGTCAGGAGGCGGAGGGACGGGGCACCATGAAGAGCCTTTATTGTGGTTTCTGCAGGAAGGAACAGGTGAGGCAGGGTAAGTATGCTTACCATTGGCTAACGTGACTAATTTCTGTGGGCTCTGGGCACAGGGCTGTTCCTAGTTGGCTGGTACCTGGCCCTGGAATGGTTAGGGAAAGGGGATGGTGACTTGGAGTGTGAGAGCCTGATAGACAAAGAAGGTGCTTGGATTGGTTGGTTTGCATTTGAAAGATACACAGCGCATTTTTTACTATCTCTAAGAATCTGCTAAACCTGGGAGGGAGTATTCCCCCAGGATCAGCAAGGCCCCAGAGGTCAAAACAACAGCAATACAGAAAATAAAGACATAGTTAATGCCCAGGGTAGATCACATACCTCAGAGCAGTCCCACCCTGGGGTGAGGGAGTCACTGGCTGAGGGCTGCTGGTGGGAATTATTTCCCCAGCACTCTTGGTGGCCAAGGGCACTTGGAGAAAGCTGGGGGTCCTGACACTGAGTGCCAGAGCCTGTGGGACATGGGCAGGGCACCAAGAGCTCTGCTCCCTGCACCAAATTCTACATTCACGGTTGTATATTCTTTTTTTTTTTTTTTTTTTTTTTTTTATTATCAAGAAGGCTTCCAACATTGTATGAGCTTCAGACTCTACAAAACTGGGTCTGCCCCTATGGAGAGACAATCAATACCTGATCGTTAGGGGCTGAATTGCGGCCCAACTCAAATTCGTATACTGAAGTCCTAACCCCCAACACCTCAGAATGTGACTATATTTGGAGAGAGGGCCTTTAAAGAGGTGACCAAGTTAAAATGAGGTCATTAGGGTGGGTTGTAATCCAGTACGGCTGGTGTTCTTATAAGAAGAGGAGATTAGGGCAGAGACACCCTGAGAGTGAAGACAGAGGGAGAAGACAGCCATCTGCAAGCCAAGCAGAGGCCTCAGAACACACCAACCTTGCTGACACCTTGACCTTGGACTTTTAGCCTCCAGAACTGTGAGGAAATAAATTTCTGTTGTTTAAGCCACCCAGCGCGTGGTACTTTGTTAGGGCAGCCCTAGCAAACCAATACACTGAGGAAGTTCCGACAGGCTGGTACCCTTCCACGTTGGTGTCCAAGAACGTCCCTGGCTGGGCCCAGCCTCCCTGTGCAGCTGTGGGATCATCTAATTTCCCATAGAGCAGGCCCCTGGCTGAGCGGGGGCTACGGCACTCCAGACGGTTCCTATTCCTTCTAGAAAGGGCAGTCATCCTCGGCTCCAACTGACTGTTCCCAGATCTTCTGGTTTCCCAAGAGGAGCCAGAAATCTGCATTCTATATGAAAACTCCCTATTTTTAAGAGTTGGTAATAAATTCAAACGTTCTTAAAGAAACACTCTTCAGGCCAAACAAAACAACGCTGCAAACAGGATTAGACTTGCGTTCATCATTTGCAGCCTCCAGCTGTATTTCTTCCCTACAGGGAGCTACCAGGTTCCCATCCGCCGGACATTTCTATTTCTTGTTGCCAGTGAATCACTTGGTGTTGACTTGGGAGCCAGATCAACCTGGGTTAAAAATCCCAGCTCCACTGCTTACTCCTGCAGGAGCTTGCACAGCTCACTTCTCCTCTCAAGCCTCGGTTTCCTCCTCTGGAAAGTGGGCATCACAAGGATTGATGAGCTGTGAAGGTCAGAGGATGGCCTTAAAGGGCCGAGGGTGCAGCAGGCAACCAGGAAATAACAGCACTTTACACAACCCTCATCCGTTGCTTTCCTGGCTGATGTCTGCCTCCCAGGAATGTTGCAGCAGGCAGTGTCTGAGCCCGTGTGGGACCTGTGATAGCTGACTCACAAGGTAAATATCTCCTGGTCGTGACCTTGTCAGGCTGCTGTCCTCTCCTGGGGGTGGCCTGACCTTGAGACATTCTCCTTTCCAATGTCTGCACGTTGGAATGAAGCACTGTTGGTTTGGCCTTAGAGGGTCCACAACGCTGAGGGTTAAAAGCTGGAGCTTTTTCCCTGAGCAAAATCACTCTTTAAAACACACACCCGGACACTCACTTCCCAGGCCCCGGATCACGATATCAGTGGGCTCCAGAAGGAGGTCGGCTCCAAAGCCATCCCTGGTTCTGCCATTGGATTCACTGCATCACACATGTTCGTTTTTAATTCCCATCCAGCCGTGTAAAGACAGGAAGGCACTGCCAAATATTGATCCCGGGAAATGAGACATTAATAAAGCTAATTCTGTCCACCCGGGCCCTGTTCCCACAGGCGGGCTAGAAAGGCAGGCAGAGCCAACATCTTCCTTTTTTTGTATTTTTCATCAATTAAAACCGACACTCGGCCCCGTGGATCAATCTGAGAACACAGGCAACAGTGCAGCTGCGATAGGCCAGGTTTCCTATGGATCTGGGGAATATTTTTGTGAGTGTTTTGTTTGTAGAAGGGAGATGGCATAGCCAGCACGTGGAAACAAGTGTCTCGATCCTAGCTTGATTATTTCCTTGCCGTGTGAGGACTTTGAGCAAGCTACTAACCTTTCTGAGCCTCAGTTTTCTTATCTGTGAAATGGGTAAACAGTAATACCTACCTCATGGAGAAGGTAAGAGGAATAAACAAGAGACTGTGAAATGCTTAGCCCAGAGCTGCCCTTAGCTGCTAAAACAATCATGTGCAGCTCTTTATGTGAACATGTATTTTCCAGACTATATGATTTTTATGGCACGTTCTCTGGTTTATCTCACAGAGTTCAGCAGATGTTTAAAAATTGAAAAAAAAAATTTTTGTTGTACCAACACATGCTATGACATGGACGAGCCTTGAAAACATTAAGCTAAGTGAAAGAAGCCAGTCACAAGAAAACATATTATATGATACTACACAAATGAAATGTCCAGGATAGGCAAATCCATAGAGACAGAAAGTAGACCAGTGATTTCCTAGGGATGGGGGGTTTAGGGGGAAACAGAGAATGACTGGTAATGGGTATGGTGTTTCTTTTCAGGGTAATGAAATGTTCTAAAATTGATTATGGTGATGGTTTCACAGCTCTATGAATACGCTAAAAACCATTGAATTGTACACATTAAATGGATGGATTGTATGTAATGTGAATTATTTTTCAATCAAGCTGTTAAAAATTATTTGTTAAATGAATGTATGATTTAATAATTGGATGATTCCATGTATGAATGAATTTTGTTTCCTTGGCTGTTTAATCATTCCAAAGCACTTCGACATTTATCTGTAATTCAACACACTTATCGGACATTTATTAAGTGCCAGATATGGTGCTAGGGGCTGGGGGTTCAAAGACAGAGGAGACATGGGATCCATCTTCTCAAAGACACACACTAGAGAAAGGGAAACAGATTGTAAATGCAGCTGCAAAAGATAACACTGACACATCACTTACAATGAGCCAGGCACTTATATTCTAATTATAAATATAAGTACAAATATGTGTTTTTTCATTTAATCTTCATAGCAACCCTTGAGGAAGGTACCAGCATTATTTGTAGTCTTTAGATGGGAACACAGATGCACAGAGAGGGTCAGTAACTTGCTTAAGGTCACTCAGCTAGTAAATGGTCAGCTGGGACTTGCAGCCCAGAAAGCCTGGCTCTATGCCCATGGCCTCGACTCCTGTGCTCCACTGCCCATGCAGGGTGACACTGTTCCAATGGTGAGGGTCCTAACCATGCCAGTGATGTGACAGCCAAGGGCACTGTCACATCCCCCCCCCTTGGGCTTGGGTTATCAGCCCTGCAAAATCTGTCTTTACACTTTCCCCCCGCACCCTCCTCTCTCTGCCTGGCCAGCATCTGGCCCTGACACACTCTGGAGACCGCAGGAAAGGATGCCCAGCCCTGTCTCTGGCAACAAGTACTGCCCCGTCACCTGTCTGTTTCTCTTCCTTTCCTGTGGCAGAGCAGAAGCACCACACTGCTTGTTATGGACTGAATGGTGTCCCCCCCGCAAATCCATCTGTTGATGTCCTAACCTCCAGTGTGACTGCATTGGGAGATAGGGACCTTATGGAGGTGATTCAGGTTCAATGAGGTCATAAGGATGGGGTCCTGATCTAATAGGACTGGTGTCCTTACAAGAGGAGGAAGAGACGCCACGGGAGTTGTGCACAGAGAAAAGGCCATGTGAGGACACAGCAAGAAGATGGCCGTCTACAAGCCAGGAAGAGAGGCCTCGCCAGAACAATGCTGCTGGCACCTTGATCATGCACTTCTGGCCTCCAGAACTGTGAGAAATAAATGTCTGTTGTTTAAGTCACCGAATCTGTGGCATTTGTTATGACAGTCCAAGCCGATTAATATACTTCTCTGCACCTGCTCCTCTCAGAGAGGAAGCGGCCTGGCCCTGGCTGGGAGGGGAGCGTGACATGGGACGGGATGTTCTGAAGTGCTGGCCCTTCTTGGAAGTCTCACCTGGCTATGGACACTGGGTTGAGTCTCATCAAACCACTGTTGTGCTGCAATCAGCTCATACCCTCCCGAGAGCTGACTCTAACATTTTTAGGAATTTTCCAAGCTGGTTATTAAAACACAGCCATAATTAAAAATTAAATTATATAAATTTCTATTAAATAAATTATATTAAAAATAAAGGTCATAAATACTCAAACCACCTCTTCCTAAGTATTTTACTATGTTTTACTATTATGTGTACTTCTGAGGTTATTTATATCTCCTGTATCTGTAAAGTGGGTATACCACATAAGGGCATACAACCACACAGCTCTTCTGAAACCCAGTTTCACTGACATCACATGAGTAGCTGAACGCAGGTCAAAGTAGGAGTCTTTACACCACAGACATTGGCCAACACTACACATCAGAGCTCAATCTATTGTTTTGTTGATTGTCTAGACTTAAGAGAATAGTGGTGAAAATGTCAACAATTAAGTGCATCCTATATACAGCTGTTACACTGTGAATAGAGCAAAAATCAAGGAACTAGTCTTCCAGTATTCAAACACTGTTATCCAATTCAGCAAAGAAGTCACTCATGCCATTGATGAATGCGTAACGTCCTGACATATGTCTTTGTTGTTTCACTTTCATCTTCCTCTTTAATATAAACAAAAATATCAACCAGTATTCACGTCAGAACCACATTCATTTGTCAGTTGTAACTGCTGGTTGGATACTGACAGGAGAGTTGGGCAAAAATGAACAAAAGCATTTTGTGAAAATTATTTGGCTATGTGGAATGTATAATATTCTATGTTTTATTATTTTAAATTATATCTTATACATCACTAATATCAGTAAACTTTATAATAAGCACATGGTATATATGCAAATACATATATACATGTGTATATATACATAGTACATATATATACATGTATACACATACATGTACTTCTTTTTGGAGAAGGATTTATTAAGCATTAAACATTCACCAACACGCTGCTGCATCAAATCCTCCCCACGTGAGGAGGTTGTGGTCCAGAGAGCAGAGCACCTGCTCCAAGTAACACACCCAGGTCTCCCGACCGCCCCACCCCTGCCCTGTTCTGCTGTTTCCACCGCATCACAGCACCACCTCCCGCCCTGTGGGGTTACAGAAGGACAACCCAGCAAGACAGGAAAAGTCCCTGGGGTTCCATCACTTATATTTGTTCCTGAAATCCTCTCTGTGCCATACCAATAGCTAAGCCATAAATCCTAAGAGGTGCATAACTTCATTACTCTTATTATGCTTAATTAAAATAACACTGAGCCTGGGCTAGTGATTAACTCTCTCTCCACCTCCCTCAGCCTCACATTAGGGAAATTTGCTTCTGAACCCACTGAACAAACACAGGCCAGGATTGTGTTTTTCCTCTGGGTATTTTAGTTATTTTTCACGATTATTTTCTTACCCCTTGAGGGTCTAATTCCTCGAGATGGACCTTACTTGGGAAAGTGGAAAGGAATGAAGGGCAGACAGACCTTGGTTGAAAAGTGGTTCTGAGACACCATTAAGGAGATGAAAAGGCTGGCCACATACTGGGGGGAAAAGTCATATTATATAATGTAAATGTGTAAATGTGTTCACAATGTATAAATGTACAAATGCATAAAAATAGTATATATAAAGCGTCGTTTAACCTCAGTAATAACACGACAAACAATCCAATTAAAAATAGGCAAACGATCTGAAGAAATACTTCACCAAAGAGGATACATTACTGGCCAATAAGCACATGAAAAATGATCAACGTTATTAGTCGTTTGGGAAACGAAAATGTAAGCCACGAGGAAGCAGTGCTGGACAGTCAATTCAATGCTGAAAGTTAAAAAGACTGACCACACTAAAGGGCGGTGAGGATGTCGGCCCGCTGGAACTCTCACATGCTGCTGGTGGGAACGCAAAGCGCTGCAAACACTCTGGAAAAGAGTTTAGCCATTTCTTCTAAAGTTAAACAGAGAGTGACGATACAATGCAACAAGTCCACTCCTAGGCACCTACCCAGGAGAAATGATAATAGATGTCCACACAAAGCTTGTACATGAATGTTCACAGTGGCTTTATCTCTAATAGACACAAACCAGAAACAATCCAAATGTCCACCAACAGGGAAACGGATAAAGAAATTATGGTCTACCCATATAATAGAACAGCCCCAGTACTGAAAAAGGAATGAACGGTTGTACACAGAGCAACATGGATGAATCTCCAATAATTATGCTGAGCCAAAGAGCCAGGCATAAATGAGTATTCGCTATACGATGCCACTGTATAACACGTTCTAGAAAAGGCAAAAGTATAAGGGCAGAAAACAAATTAGGGGTTACCAGGGGCTGAAGGATATTGACTGCAAAAGTAGCACAAGGGAATTGCTGGGGGTGATAGGGAGGTTCTGCATCTCGCTTGGGTGATAGTCACATGGGTGTATCCATTTCTCAACTGCACATTGAACGTGGATGCTCTGTATTATATGAAATTTATACCTCAACAAAATTCATTTTTAAAGTAGCTTTAGAAGTGTAACCTTGGGCAAGCTATTCTACTTTTCTGGGCCTTAGTTTCCTCATCTGTAAAATGATGATAATAACAGTTGTTATGTCATGAAAATTAAAGGAGAGAATATTGTAAACACTGAGAATATGGATGTGTACAATAAGCTTGGTTTGCTTGCCTTGTCGATTTTCATTAAACTATAAAAGGCCATGTAACACGTATTCATTCATTCATTCATTCATGCAACAAGTATTTATTAAGCACCTCCTACATTCCAGACCTTGCTCAAAGCAAATGAAACACACCAAAGATTCTTTCCTTCTTGAGATTTTAAATTCTGTTTGGGGAAGACAAATAATAAATAATAAAGATAATACAAAGAAATTATATATGTTATATACAATATTATATAGGTATGTTAGAAGATGACAAGCGCTATGGGGGGAAAAAAAAGAAAAAATAGAATAAGGCGACAGATAAGAGCATTCAGGGCTCACACAGATTGCAATTTGAAGTAAAATAGCCACGAGAGGTTTTAGTGACTAGATGATGTTTCAGCAAAAACTTGAAGGATGCATACTGATGAGAAAAAGGAAAGAACAGAGGCAGGAAGGAAGGGAGGGAGGAATCATTATTTCCCAATTCAATAAACTATCAGTTGCCTAAAGCTGAGTATTAATTCTACCAAGTGGTGGTGGAGGGAATCGCACTCTTTCTACCACATCAGTTGGAATGATTTTGCTGGAGTATAAACACTGAGGAAATGACAACTAAAGTGAGGAATGTTTACAAGTCACAGGAAGGCACACCGGCATGATGAATTCGAAACACCTAGACTGAAAAGTCATCACAGCCACCTATCAGCCACATGACTTCTGGCAGGTCACTCAACCTCTCGGAGCCTCAAGTTTCCTACCTGAGGGACGGTGATAAGGGTCCCCAAAAGCGCTGTGAGGGTTAAAGGAGATAACGGAGGAAGGTTCTAGCATAATTCCAGGTGCCCTTCTTGGCTGAGACCCACTTGGATGGGCGTGGCTGCCCCAGGGAGCAGGGCCCCCTCACTCTGCCCGCCACGGAACGACAATGACTAGTCTGCTCTCTGCAGCCCCAACACTGCTTCCCTGACTCGCCAATTAGCACGTGCAATTTCAACACTTCTCCAACGAGAAGATGTTAAAGTCACATTCAATAATTTATGGAAATGGATGCTGGTATTTCCCCCTCCCTTTTTTTTTTTTTTTAAAGAGTACTTTAAAGAGATCGCCCAATTTCTCACACTTGACACAGTCGATGAGCAATCTGCCCGATGGCTGAGTGGTGCCACCTTTGTCAGAGCTGGGCCTCCTGGGGAGACCCAGGAGAAAAGAGAGCTTTCTCAAACATTTTACTTGTAAGTGGAGTTCATTAGTTTAGATTCCTTTGCAATAAATTATTAGCCACTGCTTTCAATCTTAACAAAAATGGACGCTGCCATGATTAGAGTCTCCTATGTTTGTAGAAAGACCCTATAATAAACCTACACTTGATGATAACAACAGCAGATTGGTCCTCAACCAGATCGGTTATTTGTCCCCAGAGGGAAAGCCCCCCATCTGACAATCAAAATAGAAGCCTGGTTTTCTTGTGCTCAGAACATTAACACTGATCCACAGGCAAATCCAATCGTGGCACGTGTTGGCTTAAAACCCTCCATGCTTTCTCATCATGCTTAGGAGAAAGTTCTGTCAAAAAATAATGTTCAGAAAATAAAAACCCAACTCTTTTCTCCCCAGTTTCATTGAGATATAACTGACATATAACATCGTATGAATTTAAGGTGTACAACATAATGATTTGATATTTGTATATATTATGAAATGATCGCCGCAGTAAATCTAGTTAACATCTGTCACCTCACATAGCTACAACTTTTTTTTCTTGTGATGAGACTCTTTAAGACATACTCTCAGCAACCTTCAAATATACAACAGTACTGTCAACTGCAGTCACCATGCTGTACATTACATCCCCAGAACTTATTTTATAACTGGAAGCTTGTACCTTTTGACCCCCTATATCCATTTCGCCCACTCCCTACACCATCTGTGGCAACCACCAATCTATTTGCTGTATATTTTTGAGTTCCGGTTTTTTAGGTTCCACATATAAATGAGATCACATGGTGTTTGTCTTTGTCTGTCTGACTCATTTTACTTAGCATAATGCCCTAAAGGTTCATCCATGCTCTCACAAATGGCAGTATTTCCTTCTCCTTTATGACTGAACAATATTGCATTTATATGTACACCACATTTTCCTTATCCGTTCATCTGTCATTACACACTTAGGTTGTTTCCATGTCTTGGCTGCTGTGAATAATGCTTCAGTGAACATGGTGGTACAGATATCTCTTTGAGATACTGTTTTCTGAAAACCCAACTCTTATTGATATAGGATAAAAATGTGTCAGATGTTTATTTAACTCATTAATGAGAGAACCAGTGATATGGTAGAGCTGGTTCAAAAAGCATTTGATGACAGGGGTTTAAACAGTCCCTCAGGAAAGATGTATGGAAGTCAATTTTTATTTACTTGTTCCTTTTTTTTTTTTTGGCCACACTGCGTGACTTGCGGGATCTTAGTCCCCTGACCAGGGATCGAACCCGGGTCCACAGCAGTGAAAGTGTGGAGTTCTAACCACTAGACCACCAGGGAATTCCCTACTTGTTCATTTTTTTAAGTTAGAAACAAAACTGACTAAAGTCCTTCAGGGTAATAAAGCGAGAACCTTTGGGGTGGTCTTCTCTACCAGACAGAAAGCACTGACTTCTCTGCAGAAGGGCAGCTCTCTACAGATATACATGTAACTTCAGAGAAATCAGGCCCAAACGGTAAAGAGTAGAATCAAACAAAGGTACAAGCTCATAGAGAATTAAGTCATCCTTGGGTGGGCCGAGTAAATAATGCTCTGGTCTGACATCAAAAGAATCTATGGGCTTCCTTTTTGCCCTCTTTCTAAGTTTTGGATCCTTTTTCTCACAAGTTCTAAGTTTTCAACATGGCGGACAACACCAGCTCCTCCCCCGGCCCAGCCCACCCGTAATGCTGCCCTCCTGAGACAGCTTCCCCACCCTGGGCCGCCACGGCTGCTTCCTTGGTCTGGAAGCACAAACCTCCTTACTCCTCCCCTTTCCTACTCCTATGCTCAAGTCTTCAGCTGAAGTCTGTCCTCAAGGGAACTTTCCTAACCCCCCCGGACTAGGTCACACCCCCATGAACACCTAAGTCAGCCTTCGGTCGGCTTCCCTCTGGCACTTCTTACAACTCTGCTCAATGACCTCATGGTGCGGTTAGTTGTCCAAAGTCTGGCTCCCTGACTGGACTTTAACCCCCCTGAGAGCAGGGGTGGGTCTGTTTCACTCATCACCGGATACCTGGGGCCAAGCACACAGCCTGAAACGGGAGGATGGGGGAGGGCAGCATCTCTCCTTAGAACCCAGAGTCTCCACACCCGGGGGTCTTGTTGTGCCCAGATCTGGAGGAAATCCCAGCTGAGCCCTTCGTGTTCCAGGAAGCTCCCGTGAGGCCGGCTAACTGGTCATGGGGACACAGAGGCTGCACCCCCCTTGGCTGCAGCCGCCTTCACCCCTCACCCCCATTTTGCTTGGCTCTTGGAAAGTTTTCAAACAGATTTCAATTAGTTGTCAACACTCAAGGTTTAGAGTCCAGAATTTCCAGTTCCTCTTGGAAAATCGTTAGGCCCAAGAGGCCACACTTGGCAGGAGCTGAAGAGCAGCGATTTCCCATGGTCTCTTTGCTGACCGAGCTGGATTACCAGCTGCATCGACCATGGTGTAGGCACCCAGCCCATGTCACATGCATCTCCCTAGTACGAGGCATTTGAGTTTTCAAGCCTTGTGCTGAAGTCTCTATGAACCAATGAGGTCATCAGAAAGAGACACATTACTCTGGCTCCCATAAGTATATCCTGCCCAGCCCACTGCTGAGATTCTGTGATGTCCCCTCCCTCTACTTTCAGAACTCACCAGAAGGGAATCCCCACACATTCAGAAAAACTAAATCATCTGAGAAATTTAAATTAAAAAGTTGCTGAGAATCTTCCATCGTATTTCTCAGTTCCCCTTCCACAGAGAACCTCTCAAGAATGTCCCCTTAGCTTTAGCGGAAGAAAACGCTTTTCTCTTTTATTGATCTGCTCTGCCTTGTTTTATTAGCAGATGAGAACTCTGAAACCCACTCATGTTTCTTTTTGAGCTTTGGCTACCAGGAAACTCAAAGTTAAATTCTGAGCTTGCTTCCAGCTACATTCTTTAGTTTCTGGTTTTCTGGCAACTTGGACACTTTGCTTACTCTGCCCTACACCCTCACTTCCCTTTTGGAGAATTATTCCTCCTGCCCAGACCCCCATCCTTACTCAGAAGCAACCAGGATGTCAAGCGTGACCCCACCCCACTCTGGCCATAGCTGATGGGTCCAGGAATGGACTCCTGGCTCAAGCCAGCCCCTAAGTCCTTAGCTGAGGCATGCTGGAACTGAGAGATGCATTGCTCTTGAGACGCTGGATTGTAGAAGTCAAGTTCATATGACAAAGGAGCTGTTGGCTCCATGTGGATTGGGGTGTAGAGAGCGCAGAGAAAACCCAACATGGGGGTGGAGAACTCATCCTCCAGTGTTCAAGCCCAGATCTGTTTTTGCCCATAGCTTCTCTGAGACATTCCCACAGTCTTTTAAGAAATCTTCCCTTTTGTTAAAGCTACCTAGAGTTGGATTCCTAAACGTTTTAAAATGGTAAAGGAGGGGACTTCCCTGGCGGTCCAGCGGTTAAGACTTCGCCTTCCAATGCAGGGGGTGCGGGTTTGATCCCTGCTTGGGGAGCTAAGATCCCACATGCCTCATGGCCAAAAAACCAAAAAACATAAAACAGAAGTGGTATTGTAACAAATTCAATACAGACTTAAAAAAAAAAAGAAGAATGCAAAATAATAAAAAGAAAAGATTTAAAATGGTAACGGAGACTATGCCATTTGTCTGCTTCAAGCACCCAAAGTCCTTAAAATAAAAGTCGAACACTTTACCCAATAAGGCCCTGCACGATCTGGCCCCATCCAACCTCTACAAACCGCTCTCCTTCCTTCATTTTGCTCCAGCCACAACAGCTTTCTTGCTATTCCTCCAATTCTCCGAGCTCCCACCTACCTCGGGGCCTTTGCACGTGCTGCTCCCTCTGTATGGAAAGTTCTCCTCCCAGAGCTTCACGTGGCTGGTTCTTTCTTGTCACGTCACCTTGTCAGAGAGGCCTTTCCTGATCACCCAACATGTATTTGCCCTCCACCCCACTCCGCCCTTTCACTCCATCCTGTTTACTTTCTTCATGTCTCTGTCACTCTGAAATCATCTCATTTATTTGGTTGTTTACTTGGGCTTGGTACAAGTAACACTCAAATGCAAGCTCCACGAGGTCACTGCTGTTAAGACCAGCAACGAGCATGCTGGCTGGTACGCGGTAAGTGATCGGTACATAGTCATTGGATGAATACGTGTTCCTTGGAGCCCAAAGAGCCCTCCTTAATACAACAGACAACAACCCTCTCTCCTTACCCCTTTCCTTATGTGGTTCTTGAGTTCCTCAGTCATTTTACTGGTCTTTGTGTATCTCCACTGGTGGATTCCTCAGAGCCTTTCTGGAGTGGACAGAAAAAAATAAGAGAATTTACTTATTTGACAAATACTATGTGCCAGGTATGTTTCTAAGCACTTTACCAATATTAACTCATTTAACCCTCCTAACAACTATATGAGGATTGTAGCATTATTATCACCCCATGTTACAGATGAACAGACTGAGGCAACAGGGGTGGAGTCACTTTCCCAAGGAAAGCAGCCTATTGGGGGTAGAGCGGCGATTCATGCCCAAGGAGTCAGGCTTTGAGCCCACGTCTGTGACCTTTCGGCCACTCCCCTCCCAGGTGAAGGGGAGGAAGTGTCCTCACTCCTGGTAGGCGGTCATGAGTCCTTGGGACCCTTTCTCACTCTTATGTTTGGGCTCTTGAGCAAGACCCAGGAAAGCATGTACTCATCCCAGCACAAAGCCAGGGTGAAACACGTCTGATGAGAACTATGACAGATTGCAGCACGACACTGCAGGATGATTGAGGGCTTCGTCTAATCACACCAATTGGTATAAATTACTATGTTGGCCGCCCCGAGCGGCATCTGTGGGATTTACACCTCATTAGATCAGCAGTGCCAAATGAAGCAACAGGGTTGGGCCATCCCCTCCTCGGGAGCTGTGTCTGTGCTGGGCAGAAATCGTCAAGGGGAGCTGGAAAGTAGGATCATAACCCTCCAGGGAACGACGGCAACCGAGCTGGAGGAAACAGAAACTAAAGCAGTCACAATTTTGCGTCTGGGCGTTTCTGATTTGAATCAACTCTTTACACTTCTGCTAAACTCCTGCTTCAGCTCTGCTGCAGTTGGCAATTTAGCCTGAGAACAAGCAAAATTGCAGCCCCAGGTGGTCCGGGGAGAGTGCTGGAAAGCGCAGTGGGTTCTGAGGTTTGGGGATTCAGCCGAAGCAAGGAATCAGCTTTGTTGGGGGAGATGCCAAGGGTCAATTGAGCCTCCTCCAAGTTTCCACTGGCCACCACCCCCATTAAACAAACAATGTCAGAGAAAGTGGCACACACAGCTTCAAGATCACCCCAGCACTTCGCAAGCCCCACTCCAGAGCTTCGTGCCGTCACTCCAGGCGGCCACCTCCTGTTCCTGCCAGCCCTTCCGGAGGTCCAGAGGATAAAAACAGGAAGGCAGGAAGCCAGGAAACCTGGATTTCCTTATTGGCTTCCGAAGGTGGGGGGGGCGGGAAGGGAAAGAGGCAGAAAACGAAGAAAGTGTCCATCAGAGCCAGGAACAGAGCCCAGACTTGATTATAAAGTCGGGAGGCTTTATGTCATGCTGATGCTTTAGCGGCCATGGGCTTTTTCTCCAGACAATGTCACAGATGGGTGTCTATGTTCACACTGCAGTTGATGAATGGGCTTGGGGGGCATAGATAATCACTTGGGTCGATTAGATCCAGCAGAATACAAGTCTTGGACCCGGTGTCGGGTTCACGTAAAGGGCGCCCGGGTAGACGCTGGCTCCACCCCGCCCAGATGTCCTCTGCACACACGTGCACCCAGGGCAGCTCGTCAGGCGGGAGGGCTGTCCGCCGCCCCAGGAGCACGACCTGCGTGTGGGGAAAGCGGAGCAGCCCCCGGAAGCAGCCCTGCGTGATGGCCGATGAGGCACCGGGATGACTTCAGGGCAATGTTCTCTGCTGTTCCCCAGAGCTCCCCGGCGAGCCGGGGCTCTGGTTGTCCACAGTGATAACCACCTTGATACTTACCTGGATAATTCTGCCTCCCCCTTCCCTGCCTTACTTCCCTCCTCCCTGCTAGCGCTTCCTGGGATCCCCTCCCAGACAAAAGACTTGCACTGCAATATTGGTCTCCGGGTCTGCTTCCAGGAAAACCCAAACTAAGACAGTGTCTTTGTACAACTTATTAAGTGGCACCTGTCTGGGTAGATGTGGTCTCAGGGGCATAGGACTTGACAGGCAACCCTCTCTGGCCTGACGAAGCCCAACACCAGGGTACCGACCGGCAGGTGACATGCGGGCTAGACTTCAGCCCCCACCTGATTCCTCTGCTGGGCATCTTTGCCCGACACAGAGGCACCGCGGCATCCACCTCTTCTCTCTTCTCAGTTTCAGGGAAGGAACGATTTACTGGAAGGGACGCTCATCTTTTTTGAGGCATACCAGAAATTCCACCAACATACTTGAGAGCCAAGGAATTCCGGGCAGCAGCAGAGTATGAAAGAAACAGTGTGGGGTTTGAGTGTGACAGCTCTGAGTTCGAATCCCGCCGCTGCCACATCCTAGCTGTGTCACTTTGGGTTCAACATTTTAATACTCCGTAGCTTCCACTGCCTCAGTTGAGAAAGGACACATATTGCTTGAGGCATAAAGTTAGGAAGTAAGTCATGGGTGCAGTGCCTGGCAGTACTGGTCCCTCCTCATTCCTCCTGCGCCCCTCTCCCCAAATAGCCAGCGGGGCTCACCGAGTGGTCAGGGCCAGACTGGAACGCATGCGCATGCGTCTCCGAGGGCCCCTGATACTCAGAACCGGGTCAACCCCATGCTAGTGTTGAATGCTCCCGCTGTTAGTGCCAGGCTATAAAATGTTAATGAAAGGAGGCCACCGATCAGATCAGGTGATGGTGACAAAGCTCCCGTCCCATCTGTTCTTCCCCTCCCTCCTCTTCAGGCTAGCATGAAAACAACTCCACTACTCCTCTGCTGAGTGAAGTAATGCACACACACACCCCCCTCAGGAGACCCCACGCCAGGAGAGGGTACCCACCATCTCTCTGTATTTCTTGACTTTTGTGCTGTGAGTGTAAGGGCCATGGTTGTCACTGGATTTCTTAGCAGGTCCTCCTGGGTTTGGCACCGTCTAAGGTTTTCCTCACCTGGAGGTGCTGACTGACCATGAGTCCTGGGCCTCCTTACCTAAGCACAAACCTTGCCAAGCTTATTGTTTCACTCAAGGGAAAGAGCCAGGAGGACCTGCAGAAATAAGATTCTGGAAGCCTGGAGACCCTGACAGCACCTCCTCCAGGCTCCCCATCGACCCACCCCCAGCCAAGCAAGCCTGTTTTATCCATTAGGACACATGCATACACACACGCGCGTGGACACACACACACACACATACACACAGAGGCGCACACGCACACGCCACCTTCCAGGTCTCACAAACATGTCAGAGAAGAGGAAAAAATAAAAGGCATTGGCTTGAAACATTTAAAGAAAAATATGCAAAATCAGAATGAATAAATGTCTAATTCAATGTTTACAAACATTAGGTCCATTTTGTTCACCGTCAAGTTTAGTTTTCATAAAGACTGTATTACATACGAAGACAATCTGTGAGTTGGTTACCTTGCTTTGCAAGAACTCTTGATTATGCATGATGATAACTTAGAAAGCAGAGCCAATAGCAAATTAAATGAGTGGCTATTCATAGCCAAGTAAGTTCAAAAGCAAACCTCTAAAACTTCTTTAAAATATAGATAATATATAAAAATAAATATATCTACATATATACATATGATAGGAGTACATTATAATATATATGTGGTATATATAATATAGGTATTATATATAATATATATGTATAATATATATTATATATAATATGGGTATTATGTATAATATGTATGTATAATATATATTATATAT
The DNA here is from genome assembly GCF_009873245.2 of Balaenoptera musculus. Classification (NCBI taxonomy): domain Eukaryota; kingdom Metazoa; phylum Chordata; class Mammalia; order Artiodactyla; family Balaenopteridae; genus Balaenoptera; species Balaenoptera musculus. The sequence continues at coordinate 85,998,648 of NC_045795.1, forward strand.
AATATATATATATAATATATATTATATATAATATATATATATATACTTATGATGTGATTGCGATGTAATGTTTGATACAACATATAATGTACGGTGTGTGGTTCTAAAAGAGAAACCAGAGCCAATAAACATCTTTAAATAGCCTGCTATGAGGCAAAAGTCACAATTGTTACTTATTCTTGGGGAACTCTTTACTAGAGTATACCTCCCTCCTGAGGAAGCCCCTATTTTTTTCCCCTGGAGACCCTCAGTCACTGGTCATGAAAGATGCACACAAATAATTCCTGCCTTATTATTTCAACATAGGAAAATGGCCATTTTGCCCCTTAGAATTAACCAGCAACTATATATGCCTTCCTCTGCCTCTTGTCCTACAGATTTGCTGCCACACTTGTTACCTCCAGAGATTTCTAGAAGCTGGTTGCGTTCACAGGCAACTGAACCTCTTCTTTAAATCTCTGAAATCTTACTGCCTTTCCCCCACCCCTGCTCCACCCCAGGAGCCAGCGGGGTGCACCAGGCCTCCCAGGGCGGCCACCGCAAATGTGCAAGTATTCAGGCCCCCCGTCTTCTGTCCCTGATTCTCAGAGGCTGTGCCCTGTGAAACCTCTGAGACTAGAAAGCTGCGTACCCCCGACCCCCGCCCGGCCTCTGCCAACCTCTTCGGAGCAAAGGTGTGAGAAGGCTGTTAGCCACAGGTCATTAGCGGAGCCTGAGCTGACGTGGCACCGGGGCAATCCCCTCACAGTGGGCCTCCCTCAGCCTTTCGTTTTCATGCCGCTTCAAGGAGCAAATTGATTTCAAATACACACTTTAGAGCCTCTTGTTCGCCCCATCATCTCTCCAATTAAGGCAAAAGGCTCAGGGGCTCGTCTTCACTCCGAGGAAACCACGGGGAAGCCCTGGGCAGCTCTGGGTGCGGAGAGGTGCCAGCAGCGCTGACTGGAGACAGATGGGTGCTGGGCTTGTCGATGAATAATTCACACCCTGAGAGCCCTGCTGATACTTGGCGTTGAAGAAGGATTCTTTCTGAGCCCGGCCGCTGTGCAGATGGGTGAGGTCTTGCAGGCAGAGGCCCGGACAAGCCTGGGAGAAGGAAGAAAGAGGCGCGGCTGGAGCTGCATCCACTGACTGCTTCAGGACACGCATCAGGCATCTCCGGCAACTAACTCCCAAGCTGCTCTCCCAGGCAGGGCGGCCAGGGCTGAGTTCTTAACAACACTGCAGGCCACTAGATCTGGCTCCTGGAGGGCTGTTGAGTGAGCTGAGGGTGGATCTTCCCCCTCCTCCATGCAAAGCTTTGCTCCTGGATCCCCCTCGGCCCCCTGGTCCCAACCAGCCCTTGGGAAGCCACTGTTAGTCACATGTGACAGAACTGCAGACTCACAGAAAGAGAGAACTCAATTCAACAAACACGTATGGAGTGCCCGTGATGTGCCAGGCACCGTTCTGCTGCAGGAGATATGGCATAAACAAAATGACCAAAAACCAACTTCTCAGGGAGCTTAAATTCCACTGCATGGACTCTCTGGAAACCAGTATGATCCAGTCTCCTCTGGTGGAAGAAAAAGTAAAAGGGATTGAGTTCCAACTGTGGCCCTAACGATGTGCCGGGAACTTTATGTTTCTCATTTGATTCTCTCCCTCAAGATGAAATTATCACCCCTACTCTAGAGATGAAGAAATCGAGGCCCAAGGAAGTTTGGTAAGATGCTCAAGGTCATAGAGCTAATGGGCAGTAAATCCTGACCTGTCTTCAAAGCACGTGATGGGTGTCCTTCATGAAAGCTCCCCATTTCTCTAGCCCATATTATTAGTCTTCTTTTAAAGTAAAACCAAGCTTAGTTGCTAACGCCAATATTTAATATCTTTGTGCGCTTGGGCAAGAGACTTGGTTTTGTCATCTGTAAAATGGGACTAATGGCACCCATATCCCTGAGTTGTAGTAAGGATTAGAGGAGATCAGGCCAGTAAAGCCCTTTGTCCAGAGCCTGGCACTGGGTAAGTGTTCAATAAGTGTGAGCTGTCACTAATATTAGTAGTAGTATTTTCATATTTGATATGAACAATCTCATATAGGGAGAAAGTTATAAATTACACCTAGCAAATCACCCCTAATAAAAGAATAAAAACTAAGTCAGAGAGACTTTTATACTAAAAGTAAAAGCATACTGTCAGGCCTATAGAAGAACATGTGCTGGGGCACATTATGAATACAGCAGGTGTTCAATACACTGCGACCTTTTGACTCTGACTGTCACAGCTTTAGGACATAACTAAGAGAAATTCGAAATTGTTAGATGTGCATCTGACCACTCCATCCTAAAGACAGATCTGTGCTGGCCGTGATGACTGCAATGAACACTGCCCAGAATGGCTGTGAAGGGGCAGTGCCAGGCACGGTGCCTACCTGGGTGGCTCCTCTCACAATTCAGTAAGTGTCAGGGGCTCCATGCTTAGTACAGATATACCTCATTTTATTGTGATTTGCTTTACTGCCATGGGTCCACCCCTGTGGTGGGACCAGAGTGTAGTGTCAGCCCTTCAGACAGTCAGGGACAGAGCACCATTATTATAGAGTGGGACAGGAATGGTTTCCCTGGGAGGATGACAGACAGACCAAAAGACATGTCTACTATCGCCCAGGAGCTCAGGTGATTATGGGAAGATGCTTCGTATGACAAGCTTTTAAAAATGTTCAGAAAAGAAGATGGGAGAAGGACTCCAGAAAGGATTACAAAAGGGCCACAGCTTTTGGAAAGACGATCCTGAAGCAGAACTCCACCATTCCTAATCTCAGGAATGATCAGGTAGTTCTAAGTCACTCCCCATCCTAGGAAAACAAGTATGACCCTGGCTGGCCCCTGTGACAACTACCAATGGGTTTTTTTGTTTTGTTTTTTTTGAAAGCAGCCTCCATCCCCTTCCCCTTAATTGCCCTCCCAGACTGGCACACAGAAGCCTCACCCCTCTCACCCCAGTCTCCTTCAGACCCTCCCCCTAGGAGGGCCTGGAAAACCCCAGAAGCCCCGGGCCAGGCACCCAAAATGCTACTGTATAAGTACCCATAACCCAATTCTCCTAAACCAGGGGTCAGCAAACTTTTTCTGAAAAGGGCCAAATGGTAAAATAGTCTAGGCTTTGCGGGCCAAGAAGCAAATTCAAGGCTATTACACAGGGAAACATACAATGAGATGTAACATATGACAAGAGAAAAAAATTTCTACAAGTTCTTTTCAGTTATTAAAAAACATATATATATATTTTAAATTCTCAGTTTATGGGTCATACAGAAATAGGTGATGGGATGCATTTGGCCAGAGCGAGGTCTGGTTTGTGGACTCCTGCCCTAAACCGTCCAAGGGGGAAGGAGCCATAAGTGAGCAGAACTTATACTGAAGGGAAGAGGGTGCTCTAGGATCAAAATCACAGCCACAGAGGGGGAAGGAGGAAGAAAGGAAGGTTAACTGTAGGGGCAGAGAGTGAAAGAGAGAGTCAGGGAGGTTTGGAGGGGAAAGGTGACTCTGTTTGGGGGCGGGCAGAGACTATGATAAAAGAGTGATAGAGAACAAGAGAGTAAGAAACAGAGAGAGGAAGGGGGACGAATTTACAATATTTGCTGCGCCTTACAATGAAATTCACCAGGGACTATAATCAATTGCTTTCACTTATTGTGTGTACGGGGTTTTCTTTCTTTCTCTCTCTCTCCCTCCTTCCCCCGCCCCCCCGCCCCCAAGTCTGGGCCCACAGAGGCATGTAATTTCTATGGGTTGCTTTTCCAATCCGCTGGGGTGGCTAACTCGCCCCCCTCTCTGTCCCAGCCATCCGAGCAATCTGGTTCCCTCACCCATCACATCCCTCCACCTGGGACACGCTCTTCCCACCCCACCCTTCGTCTCCTTAACCCACTCCCGCGTATCCTTTCTTCCGCAGTGTTCCTTGACTCCCACTGAGTCCTCGGGTCCCGCTGCGCGGTGTCCTCCCCCGGGAAAGCCTGAGCGCCTCTCCGCTTCGTCGCTTTGAAATGGGCCCACCCCTGTTGAAAACCAGGCAACGGAGAAGAAAACACTTTGAAAACGGTAAAGCTCATATTGGCGTTTGGTTCCAAAGAGAGCCTACTTCTGATCGCCCCCTCTGTGCCTTCCGCTCCAGGTGGTACTTCCACGGGCCCCTCGAGCCAGGTCTCCACACACAGAGAAATAACGTTACTGGGAGGGGAATGAAATACGCTTGTGATTTAAGGATCTGCTTCAGGCCAAACAATGTAGTCGGCTTTGGGGGTGGGAGCGGGCGCTCTGACTTCTCTATTGCAGCCTCCCGGTGTTCCAGGTGATTATTTTTACATATCAGGAAATTCTGAGCGCGCCCACCCCCAATTAAAGACGCAGATGTCTGCCCTCCCCGGCAGCTCCCAGCCTGCTACCTTCTCGAGCTCGGCTCAGAGCTCCATCTGAACCTGCCTCCTATAATTCTTAACTAAAACAGCCCCCTTCGTCGACTGTAATTAAGCATATACTCAGCCGCGGCGAGCTTGGCATCTGCACCTGCCGCTGGGATCCCCTTTCTCCGGGCACCTGCGCTCCACCGCCCTCCTGCCCCGCCCCCGCCCTCACGCACGCGCAGTCGCGCAGCCCCGCCCGCACACCCCTCGCCCGCCTCCCGACGGCGCCGGAGGAACAGATGGAGCGATCATCCTCTTCATTCTGCCAGAAGGGCCCCGTTGCTCTGGGGGGAGTTCTGCGGTTGTAAGACACATAATTAGACACTTCAGTGGACAATGCGGCGGATTAGAGGGGGTGGGGCTCGCGTCACGGAGGACAGGCGTCCTCATTGATGTGCGGCCCTCACACCCGCGCCCAGCCCGGAGGGAGCAGGGGCCAAGCGAGCGCATCCCGGGTGGCGGACCGCCCGCCTGCTGCCGCGCTTTGAATTCCCGGCTCTCTTCAGCGACGTCTGACTTTTCCTTTTAAAACACCGTGCCAGGATGAGTTATGCGCAAAGGATGACAGGCATGTTGACGGCTCACCCACCTGTCAAGTCCCCAAGCTCCGCGGGTCAGTGGGTCCCGCAGCCTGCGCGGTAGACAGTGACGATCTCCACCGACAGCCCTCGTCCCCCAGGTGTGAAGGAGTCAAGAAAAGCCCTCTGGAGTGGACACACGCTGGGACACAGCCTCTCCTCCCACGAGGAGCCGGGTGACCTCGAGTGACTCAGGCCACCTCACCAGGCTCCGAGGACAGCATCTAAGGTTGTAAAGAGCCCGGGCTGCAGAGAGGTGAAGATCCGATTTGGAATCCAAGGCTTGACCCTTGCTGTCTGGGTGACATCGGGCAATCTACTCAGCCTGGAACCCTGGTCTCCTCTTCTGTAAAGCAATGGGGATAGTCTCTGCCCCTCAGGCACTGTGGGACTCAGTACGTTTGAGCTGAGCTCCTTTGTGAAATTAGAGGTTCACTTGGAAAACCAGAGTATGTCAAGGGGGTCCTGTGGGAAGCAGAAGCCAAGAGGGAATTACAAGTGCATCCTCTGTTAAGGATAAAGAGGAGAGGAAACAGGAGTAGGAGAGGACCTCAAGCAGAAAGAGGACTGATATATGTTAAAGAAAGGAGGCAAGGAAGATCTGGTGGAGAGCCCCACAGCGTCCTCAGCCTGAGAAAGTCTCAGAGCTGTGAAGGGGAGTCCCACGCTGGGTAGCAATGGCCCAGCACTAGCACCTGGGAACAGCCTGGGGAACATGTGGCCCCCGCATGAGCGCTGCGCTGGATCAGGAAGTGAAGCTGTGGCGGCCTGTAGCTGTCGGCTCGACACACTCCCCAGCAGGTTTTCCCTGGGCTGCGAGCTGAGCTGACACTCCTCTGCCTGTCCTGCTCCAGGGCTGGCCACCTGACTGAGAAAAAGCCAGCCAGCACATTTCATTGGCCAACCGTGAATGATTGAGCGTGTCCCTAAACTGATCCAATCAGAGTGAACCTGAAGACACGTGCTGCAGATGCTGGAACACAAATACTCTCTTTTTTGGATGGATGTTAAGAAGAAAGTAGGTAGCTGCAGGGGCTGCTGGCAGCCGCCTTGGGATGTGAGAGGTGTCCAAACTGGGATGAAGTCAACATTGAGGATGGTAGAGCAGACAAACCACAAGAAACAGGGCTTTGGTCACAAAGTCAGCAGCTGGGTTAAGCCTCTCCTGAAATCTACGCTATCACCGGACTTTCATCATGAACTAATAAACCCTCTTTACAATTTGAAGCAGCTGTCTCAGGTTTCCTGTTACTTCAAGAAAGACCTCTGATTTGACCAGCAATAAGGGAAACTGATGCTCTCTGATCTCAAAGAGTAAGCACAGGCATACAGTCAAGCCTAATGGAACTGGAATTGGTGAAAGGGTAGTGTAGGGATCCAAGGCTGCTCTTGGGTCCTCTTAACAGCTTCAAGTGTCTGCATCCTTCTCCACCCAGCCACTCTGTTTTCCATGACCAGCTGGTGTCTTCAACCCTCTCTGCTGTATCTTTTCTCCACTGCATAGATCCTTCTAAACTCTTATTTCTTTGCCTTCCTTTCTGAGTTTGCAAGACCAACTCCAGATCCCCTTCAATGCATCTCTCACCCTCAACATCTGCTGCCAAGGGCCTGATGCCCTCTGCATTTCCCAGTGCAGATTTCTGAGAGCATGAATTTTTTTTTTTTTTTGTCAAATACAATTTATTATTTTTCTTCGCAGTTCTTAACCAGCTGGGCATTCCACCACACCACTGTTGATTTCATCTATGATGTCATGAGGGTGACGGTCATCAACATTGCAGCCCAGAGACTGGGCAGTCCCCAGGATCTTTTTAATGGTTCCAGAGAGTTCTCTAGCTAAAGACCGATGCAGCATCTGTCGGGCAATGCTGACAATCTCATCAAAAGTGATGTTTCCACTGTGCTTAATGTTTTTCTGCTTCTTTCTGTCTCTTGGTGGTTCCTTGATGGCTTTGATGATCAGGGCAGAAGCAGAAGGTACCACCTCAGTCTGGGCCTGTCTGTTCTGAATGGTCAGTTTCACTGTAATCCTCAGAGCCTTCCAATCACCAGTTGCCTTGGTGATGTCATCACCAGTGTTTTTTGGAGATAGACCCAGGGGGCCAATCTTGGGGGCCAGGGCAGATGTCGCACTGACTTCCCTACCAGTGCACCTCAGGTACACGACTTTGATCTCGTTGGGGTGGAACTTAGGTGTCATGGTGGCGGCGGCTGGTGTCAGATGAACCCGGATTTGGGAGGACCGAAGAAAGTCGCACCTTGACCTCCTCCGAGCCGAAAGTCGAAATCGAACAGGAATCTTATTATTCCACTCTTTGCCTGTTTAGACATCCCCAGAGATTCTGATTCCACTGTCTTCAGAGAAGACTGGCTATCAGTATTTCTCTAAAGTTTCTCAGATGATCCAAGGGTGTTGCCAAAATCGAGAATCCCTGGTTTTAATAAAGCATTCTGGACTAGCAGATCCCACCTTGGGTCAAGTTCAAGCCCGATCCAGTCAGCTAAGAACAGAGCTACCTGGTCTCAACATACCCAGAGCTGCCCCCATCGGAGACAGGCCCTGTGGAGACAGGCCCCCCATGTGGAGACAGGTCCTGCTTGACATGCTTAGGACAAGACAAACCTAGCACAGAGCTTGGTACCATGCAGTGGCTCCACAGTGACGGATGTTATGAAAATCCTGTCTCTTCTCTAATTCAAGGGTATTCTTTCTATAAAATACACCAGGCTGCAGTAATGCAACTGAGGAAAAGTTGCCAAGGAAATACCTAGAGAATCTAGGTGCCCATGCTTGGCAAATACACTACACAGCAGGAAAATTCTGATTAATACAATTTACATTTGAGAGTAGTCTCTTCTATTTCAATAAGACTACATCAATGCGGCTTGGAAAAGCCTTATTTTTGGAGGTTATTCAATGACTTATGAAAATATTCATGACCTCTTGTTAAGAGAGAAAAATGGATTTACAATTTATGTAGTGCATGATTCTAATTTGTTTTTAATGTGGGTATATATCTGTATACAAATACACAGAAAAAAGACTGGAACTACAGATGCCAAACAGTTAACTGTGATTCTCAGGTGAGAGTTTTTCTTGTAGGTAAGTGTGTTGGATTTAGAGGACTATTATTCTGAAAGGTCCTTTTACATTTCTGATGATAACACGTTTGTATGGAAGCATGGTTTCAGTAGAATACGGCCTGTATACATCTATGAACAAAATTAAACACTGGCAGCCTTGTACTCCTCCCTACCCCCCACCCTCGTTTTCTTGTTTCTAATTTTAATTTTACAGAAGTCTGAATACCGAACTCTGGAACCCACTGCCCTAGGGGATAGCCTGGTAGGAATCTCTCTTCCCTGCTCCAATCCCTTCGGCTTTCCTTGGATTCCAGGCTCTTCCAGCAGGACCTGGCCCTGATTCAGTGGGAGTTCAGAGGAGGGAAATTATTTCCAGCCAGGGAGAATGAAGGGTGACCTCCTGGAGGAGGTGGCATTTGCACGGGGCAATCTGGGCAAACTCCCAGGGAGAAGAGAAAGCAGTGCACGAGCAAACAGGTGGAGGTGGGAAAACGCAGCATGTACGGAAACAAAGACAGTAAATACGGAACTCTGTGCTGTAGGTGAGGCTCCACGGGAGGCCCTGGGTTGCAGCAGGGCTCCTGTTTTCCGGGGGTCTCTGGACTGGTGGTCAAACTGCTGGAGCTTCAGGCTAGATGGACTATAGGCAGGGTTCTCCAGTCGCTCAGCTCCTCCTTCCCCTGAACGCTCACTCCAGCAAGGGGTGGGGAATGTCCCCCTGGAAAGAGCTTAAGAGACAATGGCCTACCACTTGGAATACCTAAAATACCAGAGGCAGAGCCTTCAGCACGTGGTCCCAGCTAGGACGGAGGCTCGCGTGGCCAAATCACTGCTTCCAGCATTTTCTGGGGGGAAGGGAAAGTGGATCCACGTAGCAAGATTCTTCTGGGAGGTACATCCTTTCGGTCTGTTTTTTTTCCAAGTGCTAAGGCATCTGCTCCCACATTCATCCTTTTCCTCCAGCTTATCTTTTCATGACTTTGGAGAGCAGTCTTCCTTATCTAGGAAACAAATGGCCTCTGCAGAGAGTTCAAAACAGCCGAGTCATTTATCTGTTTGACATGTGTTTCCCTGTTTGTTTTCTCCAGCCTTGAGACAAGAGTTGTGTCAACTGAGGATGGCTGAGCCCCAGTCACTGGAGAGGCGTGAATCAATTTCCAGCTGCATTTATCACTTGCTGCCTTAAATCAAGTCTAATCGATGCTTCCTTCATTTGGTATGGATTGAAACTATATATAACACACTTAGAAAATGGGCGGGAAACGGAGCAGCCGATCACGAACAAAAACTCCATCGGGGATCTAGATGGAACGATGTTAAGGAAAGATTTGCAATCTTTGATTTGCTTTCGTGGAGACGCCTGACCAAACAGTCACAGAGATTTGTGTTTTTGACTTCACTTTAACTTCACTCTATCAGACATGCAATGACATTACATGACAGATCATTTTATACAAGAGGATGTCTGCATCTTCCAAGATTTTATAATTAATATATTCTGAAGAGTTGGTATATTTTTAATACAGCGGCAACTCTAAAGCTGCCTAGAGTTTCCTTCCTATATTGTCTTTCATTCATTTCCATTTCTTTTAGACGTATCTTTTGTCACCATTGACTATATGGGTCAATTTCTAGTTACAAGATAGAAAATAAAAATCTTCTTATAACAAAATAGATATCCAGGAGTTCCCTCTGATTTAGAAGAATTTTATAAAGTCTTATGGCTGAGAAAACTTGATCCTTTCTCTCCTAGGCCCAATTCTTGGTAATAGAATTTGATCCATGCAACTCAAATGGATTTTTCACTAGCAGGTGTGAAAACCACCCCCCAGCTGTTCAACCAATTTAGAATGTGGTAGGAGTAGCCCTGTGTCATTTGTAAATTAATCCCGTGCCAGTGAAAGATGATATCAGTGTAGTCCCTGGCACCTAAAACCGATCATGCCCACAGCGAGGCCCTGTGTCGTTCTTCAAGGATAATGGAAGAGACAGAACATAGAAAACAGGTCAATGATAATGCCCTCCCAGAAGATGAGGCAGTGCTGTGATTCACTGATGTAATTAATATTTCTGTCTAATCTGCTGAACTGTGTAGACTTTTACCACGAGCACGCCTCGGAAGCGATTGACAGGGCTCTCATTTTCCAAGGGCTGGCTCCCCCAGCAACCTGTTGTCAGGTAGCTGAAAAGAGCCCCGTGCAGCTCTGGGAAGTGTGACAATAATAATAAACTCTTATGCTGGTTTAATACTTTGCAGTTGATAAAGTGTTTTGAACATGCAGTCTCATCATCCTGTAAGATAAGCAAAAAAAAGTCGGTGTATTCCCATTTCCAAGAGGAAGGGAGAGGTTCAGAGGTTGGCATACCTCCGAACTATGGCTCTGGGTCTCAATGCCTTGTCTCCTCAGCCCCAAGGCCCTGGTTCTTGCCACTGAGCTGCAGCCAGGCAGCTGCTGAGGTCTCCTCCCTGTGCTTTCCCTAACTTTTTATTTTTTCTTCCATCACCCAGGGTTCTTGGGAAATGCATATGGTTATAGGAAATCCCTCGAGTTGCCTGGCAGGTCATCTAGTTAAAAAAAATATTAAAGGCAGCACTTTTGGATGTGTTTTGGGTTACAGACAAGGTATAGTGTTCTTAACTCATCTTAAACAAAGACAGGGTAATGCGATATTACAAAGCTTTAACCCTCTGCGAACAAAGAAAGGGTAAAAGTAACGCGGCAGACACAGAATCTAAAATTAAGGCGCTCACTCACATTGTTTTTAAAACTCATGAGAGTCGTTCAGCGAGTTCCCCTGCTTTGAGGATGTCTGGGAAGGATCATGTTTGCCCATCCTTTGAGGAAGAGAAGAACAGATTTTTCTACCCAAGACAATTCTCACCGAAGTAGATCCTGTTTAGCTTTCTAAGTAAGGACAGAAGGTGATGGAAGGAGAAATTTCCACGGCTTTAAACTTTTAGACAAGAGTGGATTTGCTCAACTCGACGTCAGTAGAAGTAAATGAGGGGAATAACAGATAATGCATTTTCAAACTGGCCTCAGGTCATGTGCTACTGAGGAGAAATGCATTTTCAATGGTCACAGGGATTTTGAAGGTCTCTGGGGAGCCTGAGAAAAGTCTTGAACACATTCTAAAAAAGCTGTTACGGTGTTCAGGAGTTAACATGTGTGTCAAATAGCACAGTCACCCTAACTATCCTGTTAATACAAACTGGAATTTATAGTGGAAATACAAATACTTGCAACCTATACAGACCCAGAGTAAAAGGGATCATACCCTTTCCTGAAATAAAAATGCTACTGAGATTAATACATATCAGATTTCATTTCATTTCCTCCCTAAAGCAAATTGGTTTATTTCATTTGTTCATTCATTCAGCAAATATTTATGGAGCTCTGAGAATACGGGCACTGATGATTCAGTGGTAACAAGACACGACACAGACATCACTCCCTAGGAGCTTACACTCAAGTGGGAAAATTCACATTTAAATTATTAATGGAGGCTTACGTTTCCAATCAAGATGGAGTAATAGGGACCAGATCAATTTTCCCTCCTGACATAACCAAACAAGAAAAACAGAAATAATACATGAAACCATGGTTTTCAAGACACTGGACATCAAGCAATGAAAGACAGTGATCCCGAGGGATGGAAAACAAACCCCAGGAGCAGTACGAGGGCCTCGCCTACTGCCCTGGAAGAATGTCTAGGCTGCACAGGGAGGGGCGACACAGGCAGAACCCAATGGACTCCGGAGTTCAGGAGACAGAGCTGGGGGCTTGGGGAGTCCAAGGCAGCCTGAGTCTGCAAGACAGAGTACGGGAGAGGGGAGAGCTGCAGAGAACCCCAGATACCTGGAGAGGGTCGAGGACTCAGAGGACAGCCTATATATGAGACCAGGCAAGAAGCGCATGAAAGGATTAGAGGGACCAGTGCTCAGCACTCACACAGGTGTCTACTTCCATCAGCCGGACTGGAACACTCATAATCCCTGGGGCGTGGGAAAATCGTTCCTTAGGACGGGGAAATAGTTTGTCCTAGACGGAGCACTGTTCCAGACCTGCCTAACAAATTACAAAAGCAAGACCCACAAGGATCAAACTATTTCCAAGTAACTTAACTGCATCCCAAAACAAAGCTAAATAATATTTATAAGAAGACATATCCAGTACCCAACGAGGTAAAATTCACAATGTTTATCCAATCAGAGATTATCAGGCATGCAAGGATGACTCCTCTGGGGATTTGTATCTAGAATTTATAAAGAACCCTCCACACTCAAAAATAAGAAAAGCAACCCAGCTTAAAAAAATTGGCAAGAGATCTGAACAGACACCTCACCAAAGATATGTGGATGACAAATACGCATGTGAAAAGACGCTCAACATAACAAGTCTTAAAAACGCAAAATAAAACCAGGAGATACCACTTCACACCTATTAAAATGGTAAAAATGTTAAAAATGGACCACACCAAGTGATGACAAGAATGAGGAAGAAGCGGAGCTCTCACAGGCTGCTGGTGGGCGTGCTAAACGGTACAGCCACTTTGGAAAACAGTTTGGCGGTTTCTTCAACTGTTAAACATACACCTACCATACGGCTCTGTCATTCCACTCTTAGATATTTACCTAAGAGAAATAAGAGCATATGTCCATACAAAAACTTGCACACAAATGTTCATAACAGCTTTATTTGGAACAGCTGAAAGCTGGAAACAACCCAAATGTCCATTTAATGAAATACTACTCAGATATGGGAAAAAAAACACCCCAAAACCTCGATACATGCTACATCAACGTATCTCAAAATAATTATACTGAATGAAATAAGCCTGACAAAGAAGAGTACATGTTATACGATTCAATTTATATTAAATTCTAGGAAATGCAAACTAACGTACAGTGACGGAGAAGACGGAGGCTTGCCTGGGGAATGGGGGTAGGTGGCGTGCAGAGGCGGGGGTGGGAGAGCGGTGACGAAGGGGCAGCAGGACACTTGGAGATGGTGGGTAAGTACAGCATCTCAACTGCAGTACTGGTTTTATTCGGTGTATGTATCTGTCAACACTTATCACACTATCTGCTTAAGATGTTTGCGGCTTACTGTATGTCCTGCGTATCTCTGTAAAGCTATTCAAAATATTTTAGGGCTCTACCTTCTAGAGATTCTGGCAGAACTATTATTCTCATCTCCAAATATTAATTACACTTTGCTTTAAGAAAAACTTTAGAACTTTATTTTTAAAGGTGCAACAAGAAAACCGACTGGTGTCAACATTAGCTCACTGACAAACAATGTTGTATACACTAAGGAAAAGTACAAAGTGAAAATGAAGAATTCTCATTCGGTCAACAAAACCAGATCTGATGTAATTCTCAATAACGAATGAGACCGCTCAGAGTCAATTCTTGGGTGTCTGCCGGCTGTCTCTCTTCAGCACGCTGTCCAGCAGCAGAGCCCTTGGGCTCAGAAATCTGAACCGAAGTCTCCAGTTGTTCTCCAAGCTCCTGGATTAGAGGCTCAGATGCCCCAGGAGCCCGGGGAGAGGCGAGCGGCTGTCCCTGACCATCATCAGATCCTGGGAGGACCACGCTTCTGCACATCCCACCGTGGTCGGGAAGCAGGGCCGTGCTGCTTTCCTCAACAAAGGGACCGAGCCAGGAAGGCCCTGCCTCCGATTCACCACCTCTGGGCTCCTCGTGTTCCGAGGCTGAGTCCTCGGTCTCAGATGACGTGCTGCTCTCTGATTCCTCCGAATCGCTTGTCTCAGAGCTGGAGGAACGCGTCTGCTGCCCGGAAGTGCATCGGGCTCCTGCTTTCGATGCAGCTTCTTCCTCCTGGACCAAGAGTGCCGCTGCTTCCAGTTCCTGCAGTTCCAACCCCAGCTGGGCCTTGCTCGGGGATGCTTTCTTTAAGGCTTCCGCAAGAGCTGCCAACTTTCTGGACCTTGAAGACCATTTTAAGAAGAAATGTTAGGACTGTTCGTTAACTGGTCTGGGGATAACAGGGTCCACAGCTTATAGAGATAACAAAATAAAGTTGGATCCATACTTCATATGGCACACAGGATGAATCCCCAAACAGATCAATGATACGAATGGAAAAAAGGAACCAAGTATTACAAGGAAACGCAGGAGATTTCCCTCATGAGCCTAGAATGAGGAAGGCCTTTCTAACTAGGACTCAAAATCCAGAAGCCACAAAAGAAAGGCAAAGATTGATAAATTCAACTAATAAAAATCAACAAGTTCTGTAGGGCAAAAAGAAAAAAAAAATTACAAGAAAAGTCAAAAGGCTAATGCAAAATTGAGAAAAATATTTGCAATTCATATCACAAAACAAGGCCTAGTTCCCCTAACAGAGTTCTTAAAAATGCCCATAATAATCCATCAGGAAAATGGGCAAAAGACACAAGCAGACAATTCTCATACAAAGAAATACAAATGGCTCTTAAATATATGAAAAGATGTTCAACAACTTCAGTCAAATAAGAGAAATACAAATTAAAGTCACGCTGAGATATATTTTTCATTTATCAGATTGGCAAAAATCCAAACATTTGGTAACACTGCCAGCAAGGCTGTGGAGGAAAGGCGCTTTCATACACTGCTGGTGAGAGAGTTAACAGCTACAGTCCTGATGAAGGAGAACCCGGCAATACCTTTCAAAACTGAAAACGTACATACCCTTGACCCAAGCAAACCCGCATCTGGAAATTAAACACGTAGGCTACACGACACAGGCCCAAGGTACTATTTACTGTGGCATTGTTTCTAATATTCCAAAATAAGAAACACCCAAATGTCCATCAACGTGGCATATGGCTATGGCATATCCACACGAGGCAAAAGTCTACAGCTATGTAACGGATGAGGCTCTCCAGAGGCTAACCCAGATATATTGTTTAACAACAAAAGGCCTGCCATATGTATATGCTGCCTTCTATGTTAAACACACACAACAAAGAAAAGAAATAAAAACATATTTTATTTGCTTGTACACTTATCCATGAACTCTGGAGAGCTACAGAAAACACTAATATTTATGTGGAGGGGGGCACTGCAGGAGCTGGAAAGATGGAAGATGATGGTGAGAGGGAGACTTGTCACCGCATATTGGTTTTTATTTTTTATTTTTAAAATTTTCATTAGAGTATAGTTGATTTACAATGCTGTGTTAGTTTCTGCTGTACAGCACAGTGAATCAGTTATACATATATCCACTCTTTTTTAGATTCCTTTCCCATATAGGTCGTTAGAGAGTACTGAGTAGAGTTCCCTGTGCTATACAGTAGGTCCTTATTAGTTATCTGTTTTATATATGGTAGTGTGTATATGTCAATCCCAATCTCCCAATTTATCCCTCCCCCCGCTTCCCCCTTGTTAACCGTAACTTTGTTTTCTACATCTGTGACTCTATTTCTGTTTTGTAAATAAGTTCATTTGTACCCTTTTTTTAGATTCCACATATAAGCAATATCACACAATATAAAAATATGGAACACTTCACAAATTTGCGTGTCATCCTTGCACAGGGGCCATGCTAACCTTCTCTGTATTGTTCCAATTTTAGTATCTGTGCTGCTGAACCAAGCACTATTGTTCATCTTTAAACCTATGTGAATGGAATACCTATTCAAATTTTTTAACTAAAAAAGAAAAAAAAAAGCAGTATCAGAGAGCGACATGGAGTGCTTTTTATTTTTAGCAGAAAACCATATCATGCTATTTCAGAGGATATTTTTGCCACATTTATAACATTATATTATACTGAACAGATAAACTTTTTCATTAACTTGGATTCATTTTAGTAGTTCTGTTTCTGAAGCAACGTGTAAAGCATACTGCAGTTCTCCAAAAACGGTATCTTTGCTGTTCCATAGAGGAAAATCTGGTGTGACAAGTGAAAAAAAGTGGCAATGAGTGACATGTCTTCTGGGTTTCCCTAGCTCCAAAGATTAAATTAGTGGCTTGACACAAACTGGATGAGGTGAGTTCACAGGATAAGTTCATTCGTCAAAGCGAAGTCCATCCCATAATACTGGGGAAATGAGGCTTCATTTCAATAGAGCTAAAGTGATAGACGGGGACTTGGGGACTTTCATCTACGTGCCTGGATGTACCTGAGACCCCTTTGTCTCAAAATACTTAACGCAACAATGAGCTTCCGCGCCCCGCCCCCGGCCCTCCACAAGTGTAACCAGGACCCGAAGCTTCCACTGCAGTCAGTGTCCAAGGGAGGGTAGGACAAGGACAATGGCCGTCATGGATGCACAACTTTCTCTTAAATGAGGAAAACCCTATGTCTTGGTGCTGGAATTGCCAGAGCTTAGAAAAGGAAAGATGGTCCGGGGTAGAGAGGAAAACCTGGATGAGATCCACTAGAGTTGGTGAATGATTCCCAAAGGGCTATAACTCTGAGTGAACTCTGGTGGGTTTGAGACATCTTTAAAAACACAGTTATGAAGTAAGATGATTGCAATATAATCTACATCCATGTCCAAGACAGCTGTGGATGATGTCCACCATATATCTTGAAACCTTGGCTACCAGTGGCCACGGATCTGGTCAGAGCCAGTGGACCAGTTTAAAACCTCCTTCCTGTGAGGCCCTGCCAGCCTAAGGACTAGTTCCCTGCCATCTTTCTCACTGAAAAAGGTCCTCTCTGCGTAATGACACACAGCTTTAAGAGCTAAAGAGCCATGAACTTGGGAAAGAAGACAATGCCTCGCATTAAATTATCACATGCAAAATAAAAATCTGAAATAAAAGCCTTTACACTTCAGTAACCACACACCTCACATGTTTAAGAGCCATGATAAACACTTTCGACACTATATGAAGGACGACGCTCCGCAAACGTCTCACTGCACTTGCTCCTAACGACAACCCTATGAATCAGCTTCATTTCTATCCCCACGTGACAGATGGTGAAACAGAAGCTTGGAGAGGTTAAGAGACCAGCTGAAGTTCACCCCGCTGATGAGGGGCAGTCAGGACGGGAAGCCCAGGCCTCTGAGCTTCCGCACTCTCTCTTCTCCACCACAGGGCCTCCCAGGAATTCCCAGGCTCTGAAAAGCTTCCCTTCTTAAGCCCACATTCTTGATTCCTTCCCAACGTGATACCACTCAACACCTCAAAGGAGCAAGTTCTGACTTGCCTAAGGCCCAGAATTCTCCAGAGAAACTATGACTGGTTCCTTTAGCTCAGCAATCTTAAATGGAGTATACATCTAAGCTTTACCTACAGAGGTCATAGAATCCCAGGGGAAAAAATGTGAATTATTTTTGCGGATATTCGTGAATACAGTAGATATATCTACTCAAGTTAAAATTACTTGTATTTTTGTTATTGTCTACTATAAAAATATTACATCTATCACTTATAACTGCATAAATTTGGAATTTCAAAGCTCCCTACCTGTCATCTTGGCTCTTTTCAGAAAGCATCCCTCACAATGCTGGGACTAAAAAGTGTCAACTCTAACAGGCAGGAAAGTGGCAAGGATGAGGCACAGGACCCAAACAGAAATTCGTGCCTCTTACCAGCTGAGATGACTTTTTATTCTTCAGAGAAAAGTTTGTTTCTCACTTTTAGCACTATATTATGTTTAAAATGACCCATTTATATAATGTGTGTAAAAAATGGATTATATGTTTCTTTTTTTATTCCTTGCCACCCTGATTCATCTTTCTTCTTTTTTTTTTAAAATAAATTTATTTATTTATTTTATTTTTGGCTGCGTTGGGTCTTTGCTGCTGCACGCAGGCTTTCTCTAGTTGAGTGGAGCGGGGTCTACTCTTTGTTGCGGTGCGCGGGCTTCTCATTGCGGTGGCTTCTCTTGTTGCAGAGCACGGGCTCTAGGCACCCGGGTTTCAGTAGTTGTGGCGCACGGGCTTAGTTACTCCGCGGCATGTGGGATCTTCCCAGACCAGGGCTCGAACCCGTATCCCCTGCATTGGCAGGTGGATTCTTAACCACTGCGCCACCAGGGAAGCCCCTATATTTCTTATTATCCCACTTTTACTACCTCAAGCTGTCTAGTTTCCCAAATTGATATTAAACTTCTGATAGAAACTCTACAGAAGAAGCATTTTGACCTCTCTTCTTAAAGAATGCTGGGATAAAAAACTAATTAAAATGTTCAAAATATCATTGGTGTAGAATATGACCCAACAGCCTGAGTAATGAAAGTTGGGTTTGTTTCTATTCAATTATTTTACACAGATAACTTAGCAGTCACTGTTCACAGAAAAGGAAATTATTCCTCTGGAGAAAAAAATTAAGCCATGAAAGAGTAGCCTCTTTGTTCTTTCAAACACTGGCACAATTGGAGTTGGTTCTAACTCTGCCACTCCTTGTAAATTCTAGAATCTAACTCTGTAATGGCCTTTCCATTTCAGAAAACACCTCATTTAACGCAGTTAGTGGTTTTTCACTGTCACACTCAAAACAGACCAGGCTAGGTCATGTCAAAAAGCCTTGTCAAATGACATTATTAGTTAACCAGAACGCTTACAAAAACCAGGTACATGTGGATATACTCAATGAACACATACGCTGAGTTACTAGTTGTACTTATAGTATATATTTTGTATCTAAGTGAAGAACTCCTACCTGTTAAGATGTATTAATTACAGAGTGAAGAGATTCAGCATTTAAAAGACACATGATAGATCGTACTAATGTCATATTTTAATAGAATTATACTCAACACAGGTTTTTCTTAGAAAATTTTTGGAAATGTAATCCTGCCATGTAGCTTTAAAAAAAAAAAAAAACTCTTCCATTCTGTTTATAGATGTGAAATAATATCCTATCTGGAGGAATTTTTTTTAAATTAAAGACTGCCTTCTGACAAGTTACAGTAAATCCAACTGCCATGAAAGAGTAATAGTAACAGCTGAGGGTATATGCCTTTACTGTGGCTAAGCTGATATAAAATTTCCTCAATTATTTTATATTTGGTGACTGAATTTAGGGGGAAAAAAATAAAGGGAACTGTAGCCTTATGAAACAGCCAAAACAAAGTGCAAAAGGAGCCCTGAAATGCAGGAAAAAGAAAACTAGGTATAAATAGAAAGCATACATCCTGTTTCTTGCTGTAGAGTTTTGTCTCAAACTATCAATCAACTTTTCACCACTTCCTGCAATAGCAGGCCTACTATAAATCTTGTAGTAACTGACTAGGTTTCATTTCCTCTGCCAAAACCTGCTAACCTGCCAGGCATGACATACTGACACTAGAGCCAGCAACTGATAATGTAGGACAGGACTCCAGTGAGGCCACTCCAGACACATTTCATACTGGCTGATGGAATACGCTGACTTGGCCTTTTAATTTCAAAGCACAGACACACACACACACAAACACACACTCGGGTTCTTTCTGGGAACAAACAGTATATCAACTTTCTTTTCAAAAGGCAATGATGATAATGACATATGATCATAATTCTTCTCTATTGAAAAGAACCAGTTCCAAACTTCAAACTCCCCTGCCCAAAATACATTTATGCAACCTGATCTAAATACAAGGTAATGCATTAGCTTTAGGTAGAAGTTGCTAGTGAAACTCTACTCTGAAAAGTGCCTTGAAAGACAAACAGCAATTGATGCACAGATGAACACAGAACTGCCTGCCCTTACTCTCTAAGAGTAAAAAACATTTCCATCTCAGTCATTAACAGAAACAACTGATCTCTTTGAACAAGAAATTACCGATTCTGTATGTCATCTGACATACAGAAAATACTGCAAGATAAGAGTCATTCATGGAAGCAACCTAAGTGTCCATCGACAGATGAATGGATAAAGAAATTGTGGCACATGTATACAATGGAATATTACTCAGCCATATAAAGAAACGAAATTGAGTTATTTGTAGTGAGGTGGATAGACCTAGAGTCTGTCATAAAGAGTGAAGTAAGTCAGAAAGAAAATAACGTATGCTAACACATATATATGGAATCTAAAAAAAAAAAAAAAAAAAATGGTTCTGAACCTCAGGGCAGGACAGGAATAAAGACGCAGACGTAGAGAATGGACTTGAGGACACAGGGAGGGGGAATGGTAAGCTGGGACGAAGTGTGAGAGTAGCATTGACATATATACACTACCAAATGTAAAATAGATAGCTAGTGGGAAGCAGCTGTATAGCACAGGGAGATCAGCTCAGTGCTTTGTGAGCACCTAGAGGGATGGGATAGGGAGGGTGGGAGGGAGATGCAAGAGGGAGGAGATATGGGGATATATGTATATGTATAGCTGATTCACTTTGTTATAAAGCAGAAACTAACACACCATTGTAAAGCAATTATACTCCAATAAAGATGTTAAAAAAAAAAAGAGTCATTTATGCCATATTGAGTTTGGGCCAATGAAATAAGTTTTCATCCTATTTTCAACTTGACTTAATACCATTCTTCGGGGCTGGATTATGAAAAACAACACCTAGTCCATGGATCATTAGAATAATTTTCCGGAAACTCCCTGTATTAGTTTCCAGTGACTGTCATAACAAACTACCACAAACTCGGTGGCTTCAAACAGCAGAAATTTATCCTCTTACAGCTCTAGAGGCTAGAAGTCCAAAATCAAGGTATCAGCAGGGCTGCTTCCTTCTGAGGGCTCAGAGGGGAGAATCTGTTCCATGCCTTTCTCTTAGCTTCAGGTGTTGCCAGGAATCCTTGACTTATAGACACATCACTCTTAAACTCTGCTTCTGTCACCACCTGCCATTCTCTCTGTGTGTCTGTCTGTCTGTTTCTTCGCATGGTTGTCTTCCCTCTGGATGTGTCTCTGTGTCTCTTCTCCTCGTAAGAATACCAGTCATACTGGATTAAGGGTCCATCCTACACCAATATGACCCCATCTTAACAATAATTTATATCTACGACAACCCTATTTCCAGATGAAGTCACATTCTAGGGTTCTGAGAAGGATATGAATTGGAGCGGCACTATCCAACCCAGTGCAGCCTGTCTTCTAGCCCCCCCAATTCACGGCTGTCCCACATGCAATATACATTCACCCATCTCAACATCCCCAAGGTCTCAATCCATGCCAACATCAATTCTAGGTCCAAAATCTCATCTAAATCTCATCTCAGTCAGGTTTAGGTGAGACTCCGGGTATGCTCCATCCTGGGGTAAATTCCTCTCTGTCCACAGACCTGTGAAACTAAAAAACAAGTTATCTGTTGCAAAATACAATGGTTGGACAGGCGTAGAAAAGACATTCTCATTGCAGAAGGGAGAAAATGGAAAGGATATAGGGGTTACCATTGCAAAGCAAGTTCACAACGCACAGGTCAAATTCCATTAGTTTTTTTTTTTTTTTTAATATCTTTATTGGAGTATAATTACTTTACATTGTTGTGTTAGTTGCCGCTGTACAACAAAGTGAATCAACTATACGTATACATATATCCCCATATCTCCTCCCTCTTGCGTCTCCCTCTCACCCTCCCTAACCCACCCCTCTAGGTGGTCACAAAGCACCGAGCTGATCTCCCTGTGCTATGCGGCTGCTTCCCACCAGCTATCTATTTTACATTTGGTAGTGTACATATGTCCATGCCACTCTCTCATTTCGTCCCAGCTTCCCCTTCCCCCTCCCTGTGTCCTCGAGTCCATTTGCTTTGCACAAGAGCAGACTTCTAACCCCGATCCAGGCCCCTGTCAAGACCAGCTGGTCAGCGGCTCAGCACACACACCACCCCCTGCTGGGCACAACCACCTCTCGCATGTAGGGAATGGACGTAAAAGTCTGCTCAGGCTTGGACTTTCAAGAACTGCCCTAGGAAGCCTTGGATTCGAAAGCCAGACTGGACATCAGTGCTGACAAGCGTTCATCTACAGAAAATCAAAATTGGGGAAGGCCAATTTTCTTAATGCTTGCTTATGTTCTCTCAAAAACTACTTCAGTTCAACTACAGTGAAAAGCATTTGTCTATCGGAACATCCTTAAGTGACAGTCCCTAGCCTATCCAAGGAGAATTTTAAAATAGTTTTAATAAAGGTAATTGATATCGATGACACAGATTAGTTTCTCTCCTTAGTAAAGCCTTGCTACTTAAAGTGGCGTCCCTGGACCAGCAGCAGTATCGTGCCAGCACTTGTGAGAACTGCAAAAGCCCAGGGCCCGTCCCAGACCCCTGACTCAGAATCTGCAATTTCAACAAGCTCCCAGGGGACCTGGATGCTCAGTGAAGTCTGAGAAGCACTGCTTCAGACAGCCGTGACCGCGTCGGAGCGACGATTATGAGCACCTTACGCTTTACAGCTCTCAGCATCGCTGACTCAATCTGACCAAACAGCTGGCAGGCTGGGACTGGCATGAGGCTCTCCCCCGCTCCTGGGTCAGCTCTGAAGCTTCAGCCTGCAGCCACTCAGCAACCTTGGCTCCAGCTCAAAGGTGCGAGGAGCCCTTCTCTAATGGCCCTTTGGCTCAAGAGTTCTCTCCGTGGCCTTTCTTCTAGGCCCGCTTGATCCTGAGGCTCGTTCTCAGAAACATCTCATCTCCCAGCACCGATTCTACAAAGCTGGGATCAGCTGCTTTCTTGCACAAAATCTTCAACCTCTGCAGAGATCTCTCCCAAGGCCAGGCTCCAGAAGTCTGCTCCTCCCCAACTCCCTCTCCAGCCCCGTCAGACCCCACCCCGTGCCTGCCCTAGCCCCGCCCTGCCCTCCACCCATTGCTTCCTTACCTCGAGTATGGGCCTCTCCTACAAGTAACCTCTACCTCCAGGTCTCACTGAAACAACGCGGCAGACGCATTTCTCATTCATTCATTCATTCAATATCTACTGAAAGTACTATGTGCCCAAGCACTGAGCAAAACAGATAAGGACCCTCATGCTCATGGAGCTTATACTCTTGTTTAGGAAAAGATAGACAACGAACAGAAACTAAGTAAATACAGAGTGTGCTAGATGGTATAACTGCTATGGAAAAAACAGAGCTGAAAAGTGGCCCAGGAGTGCTAAGGACAGAGGGGATTCAATTTTTTACGTGTTTAGAGAAGACCTCACTGAAAGGTGACATAAGGGACCAAATACATTGAATAGCCTAAAGTGTGAGACCTGGCTTTATTCTTGCTTTTTACTTAGTCCATTTCTTCCTGGCTTGAACCTCCAGCCCACTGAACTTGGTACAATACTCACATCCAACCCCTACTCCCAGCCTGAAAGCCATGTCGATGTCAATTCCCACGTAGCTGTCTCTAATCTCCAGATCGTGTATCCATGCCTAGAAAACTGCTTCTCCTACCTTCCACTCACCTGAGCCTGACACCCAATCTGTGCTGTCCCACGTTCAAGGAAAATGACAACGGGCTATCTTATTTCTAAAAAGGAAGACCCAGAGGTTTAGTAAAAGCGGAGAAAAATTCTGGCCAAGCCAGAATTTTATAGTACTTCATACTATAAATATAAGCTAGATAAAATTACGTAAGGGCTCAAGAACGTATCTTTCTACAGCTAACTTTTCTCTGCTAAGAAGCTGTGAAAGATGCCACAGGAAGGCCTCCTGCTCAGCCACCAGGGACACAAGGGCACAGATTACAGCAGATCCACGCCCCTGGTACGGGTGGAGGATGGGGCAGTAAAGGCACAATTAATTCTGCTTTAAGGACTGAGCAAGCCACTCTGTTGAAGTCTGCACAAACGCAGGTTGGAGGGAACCTGATAGATAACTGAGCCCAGGGTTGTCTGGCAGAGCTTTACATAATGAGGGAAAGGTTTTAGATCTGTACTATCTAACATGGTAGCCACGAGCCACACGTGGCAACTGAGCACTTGAAATGTCCAGCGTGACCGAGGAATTGAATCCTAAATCTTATTTTATTTTAATTAACCTACACTAAAATAGCCTCACATGGCTATGAATACAAAATTCGACTACCAAGATCGAATCGAAAGCCCTAACTTTCTGTGACAAAGATGAGGCCTAGACAAAGCTAAGAGCACAGGGCTACCACAGCCTGGAGCACTGATATTCCACACAGGCACCAGACTGGAGGGTTCTGAACCGCTTTCATATGCGTGAGCCCGTGTGATCCTTTCCTCAGTCACGCGGGCTAAGCAGGTACGCGTGACTCTCTACACTTCACCAGTGCTCACAGGCCAACATGTGCCTGATGCCAGAGGGTAAATCTGGGGGATGGCCAGGGCTTCTAACACGCGACCTGCTGTGTGCTAGCTCCCACCGAAGCAGTGACACCATCTGGGTACTCAGAGGGCTTATTACCTACGTGAAACAAGATGCTGGAAGACCACACTAGACAGGAGAATCACTGAAGAATCTTTCCTGTGTTGGGGGATCCAATCCTTGGCAAAACATTTATGCAAATTAAGCCTTCTAGGATACTTGTATCAGGATGGGAACTAAAATTTATTCTCTATTTTAAGGTAGTGACCATGACTCTCAAAAATTAGTTTGTTGGACATCACTTACAAATTCTATGTTCACTTTAGCATCAAGACATACAGGCGAAAACTCTGCTATTATTAGAACTGAAGAGTTGCCAAGATGTCCAATCAGACCCAAATTACTATCTACGAAAATTACTGATTACTAAAAATAAGAATGAGAAAGTGGCTCCAAAATACCATTTGACTAAATACAGGAATACACAGTACAACTGAAACCCCCCAGTTCGATGGCTGTGAGTACCAAACCTGCTGGCTGAACAGCGTTTCGTGTTCCTACAAGAACTGGATGCAAAAGCCTAATTATGGTTAGATTCAAACGACGTGATCAAAAAGCTTCCCACGTGGGGCGAGAGACGTAAGGGCTTTTCTCCTTTCGTTCCTTGTGGGGGCATCCGGGTAAGTTTTTTCGTGGAGCCACCTCACTCCAAAGGGATGAATCCAGCCCCACCAGGAACACTTGACAAAAAAGGAGGCACGGCTGTCGGCGGGGAGCGCGGGGCTGGGCTTTGATCGCAGCTGCGGCTCCCACCTGCTTAAAAAGGCAGCCATGGCGATGCGGCACTTCCTCCCCTTGCTCACAAACACAAGAAATCGGCAGAGATAAGCTGACACAGAAAACATTACACAAATCGCTGACCCTGCTGCAGGCGGAGAAGAGCTGCCTCTGCTCGGCTTTGATTTTCTGGAGCCAAGCCCGGGGGGAGAGGCGGGTGGACTTTCTTCTTTTCCGGGGCTCCCATGGCAAGGTGCGTGCAGACGGAGCCCAGAGGAACACCACGTGCAGAAGAAAGGGAAAGAAAGAAATAAACAGAACAAGAACCCGGGCTAAACTGAGCCGTGGCGGAGAGCTGCCATCCGCAGCCAGGAGGAAAGATCACATCCCTAGTGAAAAGCAACTAGGGTTTTTCAGGATTTGTGAAATCGCACAGGGCCGGGAGCTCTGGCTGTGCTCTCGGTCGTGCTGCTGTTCCTGCTAAATGAAGCCAATAAGTATGTGCCTTAGGTCTTCCTGATGCATTTTCTACCCCTATTGTTTAGTGCGTGTCTGAAGAAGAGAACAAGAGCGTACCTCCCCGTGTCCGGGAATGGGGCTGGAAACAGAGCAAAGAACAACCAGCAGTTTTCTCCTTGACACACACGCAGACCATTCTCGACTTCGTAAGTGGCCTATTTGCTGCTTAAGGGTCATCCACAGTTTGCCTTTTTAAAAACAGGGCTTAAAATGAGCCACCCGGTTGACTGCTGTGCACCTCATCCGTCTGTGTTCAGCTTCGGAAGCTGAGCCCACTGTAACGTGGTCACTGCTGCCACCCACGTGCCACACTGATTGAGGGCCCGAGATCTGCAGGCCGTTTTTCTAGGCCGAGCAGCGCAGCAGTGCCCAAGCAAAGCCTGGATCCTGCTCTCATGGAGCCTGCAGTTTGAAAGGAAGAAAGGACAGGGTCCTCTGAGCCAGTCTCAGAGCCCGTATCCATGAGGCCAAGGTCACAAACTCTGCTGCCCTCACCAGTCAGGCAGATGGAGTCGCATGGAAGGGGCGGGGGTCTGTGCAGAATGGAGCACCCTTGTCCCGTACAGGGGAGACAGCTGGCCTCAGCTCCGGCCAGTTGTCACCAAGTGGGGACATGGGCTCAGCAACTGCCAGAACTTCTCCGTTAGTTCCAGAGCAGCTGTAAATCCAGACTTTGACATAAAATCTTCCAATTTTTGGGCTTCCCTGGTGGCGCAGTGGTTGGGAGTCTGCCTGCCAGTGCAGGGGACGCGGGTTCGAGCCCTGGTCTGGGAAGATCCCACATGCCGCGGAGCGACTCGGCCCGTGAGCCACAATTACTGAGCCTGCGCGTCTGGAGCCTGTGCCCCGCAACAAGAGAGGCCGCGACAGTGAGAGGCCCGCGCACCGCGATGAAGAGTGGCCCCCGCCCTGCGATGAAGAGTGGCCCCCGCTTGCCGCAACTGGAGAAAGCCCTCGCACAGAAAACGAAGACCCAACAAAGCCATACATACATACATACATACATACATACATACATAAAAAGAATGTAAGCAGACAAGAATAGCATTAAAAATAATAATAATAAAAAAAAAAAATTAAAAAAAAAAAATCTTCCAATTTTTAAGTGCTGACAACCAATTCAAAGTTTTAGAAAACTGAGAACCAATAGTGACCCAAGGGCCACCAGCTTGCAACTCTTACGTGCTGCAGACTTAGCTGCATCTCTGCAGTGCTCTAACATATTCTATACACCCCAGCACATTCCCGCTCCACCAGTGCAACCAGTTTACCACTACTCTCACTCCCAGCACAACTGTTTTAACTTCGGGGATTTGCCTCAAGTTGTGTCCCGCCCTTGCACACCTCCCTCCTTTCTCTCTGTGCCTGGTCAGACCCTACCCATCTTTAGTTCCCAGGTCAAGCCCCGTGCCCCACTCAGCCCTGCAGACCATGCCAAGTTCCCTCTTCTCTTAATCAATACCTTTTATTTTATTTTATTTATTTAATTTATTTTTGGCTGCATTGGGTCTTAGTTGTGGCACGTGGGCTCTCTAGTTGTGGCGTGCAGGCTTAGTTGCCCCGTGGCATGTGGAATCTTAGTTCCCTGACTAGGGATCGAACCCATGTCCCCTGCACTGGAAGGCGGATTCTCAACCACTGGAGCACCAGGGAAGTCCCTGAATCAATATCTTTCTTACGGTTGTATCACCGGTGTATCACTGGCAATGAGGCGGATTCTCTCCGTAATCCACTAATTCTGCCATTTGCATATGTTTTCTCCCCAGCAAGACTAAAGGCTCATGAATAGAAACCACACTGGAACTTCGTCAACAGAGACAGAGCATGCAGTGTTAACAGAGAGGGTGGGTTAATGTTCTGGAAGACGACAGGGGACTGACTGACCACAGCAAGGTGGTTAGGAGCTCAGGTTCTGACAAGCAGGCCTGGGTTTCTTCATCTCTTTGAGCCTCAGTTTCCATACCTGTAACCTGGGGCCATAATAAAATGGGGACATAACCCAAATCATATAAAACCTATGAGATTAAGAGACATGATGAATATAAAGCACTTAGCACAATGCCTGGTATGCAGTAAGCTATTATTATTATCTTGGACCAATTGCCTGATTCAGCCAATGGCATTGTTAAGCAAGCAATGCATCAATGGAGGAACTTTGTTGTTTGCAAACCATTAATTGACTACTTAGTCTGTGCTAACATGCTCTAAGCATACTGCATGTGTCAGCTCATCTAATTTGCCTAATTCTACCAATTTTGTGGATAGCTGAGGCACAGAAAGTTTAAATGACTTGTCCAAGGCCATTCAGATCTGAAGCCAGCCAACTGGCCCAACTGGCTCCCAAACCTTAACCATGATAATCGATGGCCCCTCTACATTTCTAATGGCAAGGGACAACTTTCCGACCTCAACCTTTTCAAATCAAAAACAGGATTTGGCTTTGTGGACCATGGCTTAAGATGACAGAATAATCAGGGCTTCATTTGGACCAGACTATATCTCAGAAGTCCCAAGAAGAAGCAGGAGTTTGCTTCTCTGTCAATTTGACCAAGGGCTGTCTGTTCAATAAAATGAAAATGATGAAGAAAAGAGAAAAAGGCCCAGGAAGTACCATAAAATTACAGCTATCATTATGGAAGGCAAAAACTGTGACACAGATTAATACTAACAGAAAAGGCATTTTGCAGATCACAGAAAACACTGGAGAGGGAATAAGAACAATGTTTCTAGCCTCCAACATCCACACAGAAGACAAGAAAGAGGCAAATGTATCTTGCTTATCTTTCAGACGGTGAAGAAGGAAAGTGATGAAACTGCAGACAGTGAACTCAAAACCCATGAACTGTGCGCATTAGGAGATGAAGTGGTGTCCCCAGGAGCTGGCATGGGTTCACAGAAATGGATGCCATCCCTTGGACTGGCCTCAGTCTGGGAGCCCTGGGCAAAGATTGTGCCTGGGTTTTAGGAAGGCATATGACAGTCTCCTGTGGCTTCTTTATGGGTGAAATACAGAACATGGGGTGTATGGGTATAAAGCTGACTGGACTCACATTTGACCTTGCAGGTAAGATTAATTTCAACCTGAAGGAAGGGACCTAGTGGAAGAGTAAAAAGTTTTGAAGCCAGACTTCTTCATTCAACGTGTATTCACTGTCTTAGGTGAAAACATAAAACATTCATTCTAATTCCTTAAGGGCAGAAGCCTTACTAATTCCTCTTCAGTTCCCGGGTCCCTCATCTTGTGCTTCGCATACAGAAGAAGCTCCAAAAATGATTACTTATTGGATTTCAGGAGTCAAGTTTACAAAGAGTGTTACAAAAGTAAAAAGATTAGGAAAAGAGAGGAAATAGCTGGGATGATAGATTCTAGTTCCAAAAAGGTTAAAGCAGGTGCATGGGACAAAACCAAATTCAACAGGGTAAAAACCAGGGAACAGATACAAAGTTCTCAATAGCTGATACATGAGAAATTATAATTGTAAATAATTAAACAACGTCTGAGATAAATTATAATTAATTCAACAACGTCTGAGACAAAAATCTTAAGGGTTTTGGTTAATGGTAAACTAGGAATAAGGAGTGTGTTGAGGTTTCCAACTATAAGTAGATGAGCTCCCAGACCACGTTAATACAGGAATGGTGATAAAAAAAGAGAGCGACAGTTCCTTTCTAACTTCTGGCCAAACCTGGAGGATTATATTTAACCTGGAGGATACTTTAAAAGGGTACTGACCCCAAAAAGGAGAGGGGAGGCACTGACAAAGTACAATTTGCCTTTTAAAAAGAGATCAGGAAGGGGGATGTCCCTGGTGGTCCAGTGGGTAAGACTCCGCACTCCCAATGCAGGGGGCCTGGGTTCAATCCCTGGTCGGGGAACTAGATTCCGCATACATGCCGCAACTAAGAGTTCGCATGCCGCAACTAAGACCCAGTGCAGCCAAAATAAATAAATAATCAATAACTAAGTAAATATTAAAAAAAGAGAGAGAGAGAGACCAGGAAGGGCAAAGAATTAGAAATTTGGGACTTGTAAGAATCATTTAAAGGCAGAAGAGGCTGATCGAGAAGACTTAGAAGGAATGCAATAGCAATCCCCTAGACAGATTAAAAACAGGTATTTGAAGAGAGAAAGGAATTATTCCATATGGGTCCAGAATTAAAACTAATGAGAAAAAAGTAGATTTCAGTCCAATTCAAAGGAGAACTTTCAAACAATCTAAGGTGCTTCAGAGTAGAACCAGTCCCCTCCTCCATCAGTCAGTCTCCAGACATGCCAAGTGCCTCATGCCAAGGACTAGAAATCACATAGTGTCGACAGTGCACAGGGAACCGACCCACAAAATAAAGGCTGGCAAAGGAGGAGATTTTGCCAGACATCTCAACTCTATGACTGACTGGATTACAATGATCATCACCAAGACAAGTGACGCCAGCGTTAGCTTCAAGCCTTATAATGGAGAGATGACTTTGTTGGTGTCATTAGAGAAAGCTTCAGGCAAAATGTAACATGTCTGGTAGAGAAAATGGAATGTACAAAGGCAATGAAGGGCTGACGCTCTTGGCAAATTTAGGAAATGCTGAGTGTATCTGGAAGGAGAGAGGGAGGGTGCCCAATCAGCAGGAGTGAGGGAAGAAGCAGAAAAGATGAGGAAGAGGACCCACAGGGTCTTGAACCCAGCTCAGGCATTCATGTAGGCTCTTATCCTTGGCAAGGGGCAATTGTGGAGAACTGCTGAGCAGGACAGCCATGACCAAAATGGCATTTCAGGATGACAGGATTGGTATCGTTGTTGGAAAAAAACAAGATAGGGAGTGAGACTCTGGGGGCAAGGAAAACACAGGGGACACTCTGGCAGGAAATGAGAAAATATAGGCCTGAATTAAAGGAAAGGCAGTGACACCAAAAAGAGGAATTTAAGTGAAAGAAGATATATAGGACAAATTAAAAAGACCTGCTGGATTGATCAAGTGTGGAGTGGGGTGTCAGAGACAGACACACTTGAATCAGGGAACCCAGACAGGACAACATACCTAATAATAAGACCAGAAACCCCCAAAACATCTAAACTGGTTCCCAAATTACTGATCCATCACAGCTTTATATCAAATGTTCAGTATACAAAAAAATATAAGATTTTGTAGTTATCTTTGAATCTGAAACCAGTCATCGAAAGTTTATTGAAACAATGTTCACAAAAATTAACTCCTCCAAGGACAGAAAGAAAATATGCCAGGCAAATATTAAGCAAAAGAAAGCTGGGATCTCCATATTAGTATCAGACAAAATAGATTGTAAGGCAAAAAGGCATTATCAGTGATAAAAGAAGACTACTACATAATAAACACTGCAGTTCTCCAGGGAGCTATAACTGGGAGACAAAATGTTAGTTATTGTAAACTAATAGCACCAAATAACATGCCTCAAATCATAAAGTAAAAACTGACCACAGGTCGACAGGAAGAAATTGACAAGTTCACTAATATAATAAGAGACTTTCACACACCTTTCAATCCAGAAATTGATAGATTAAACAGACAAAATAAATCACTAAGGATATAAAAACTTAAACAGCCCAACTGACAAGTTTCAACAACAGACAGACATACAAATTAGCAGCTAACAATCAGAGCATAAACCTTACTTTCAAGCTTCAAAGTTTAAGAAAATGATCATGCTAGGCATAAAATTAATCTCAACAAATTAAATTCTCCGACAGAAATGCAATGAAGTTAGAAATCAGTAACAAAGACATTACATAAAAACCCCATACACTTGGAGAAACACACTTCTAAATATTTCATGAGTAAAATCAGAAAATTTTGGAATGGAATAATAATGAAAATTCAGTATATTTCACAACCTTGAAGATGCATACAAAGCAGGTATTTGGAGGAAAGGTTATAGACTTAAAGGAACAAAGGTCCAGAGTTAATCAGTTAAGCATCTACATAAGAAGTCAGAAAAAACAGCATAACAAATTTCCCAAAACAGAAGGAATAAAATGACATAGATAAAAGCAAAAAGTAATGAAATAGAAGACAAAAAGAGAGGATTCAAGAGAGTAAAATATTGGTTCTTTGATAAACTAATCAAATATACTCTCTTGCAAGATTGATCAAAAAAAGAAGAAACAAAAACAAGAAAGCACAAATACACAGGAACGTAAAGTAAGAAAATTATAGATGCTGTAGAGAAGAAAACAGATAAGAGGAAATAAGAACAACTTTAGAAAGTTTTGAAAATTTAGATGAAAGGGACAAACTTCTAAAAAAATATAATCTATTAAAACTGACTCAAGGAGAAACAGAGAACTAGAATACTTGTATAGCAATTGGAAAATCTGAATGAATAGTT
Source organism: Balaenoptera musculus (assembly GCF_009873245.2). NCBI lineage: Eukaryota > Metazoa > Chordata > Mammalia > Artiodactyla > Balaenopteridae > Balaenoptera > Balaenoptera musculus. The sequence continues at coordinate 86,030,560 of NC_045795.1, forward strand.
AAAAAATTTCAAAAAGAAAAAAGTCAAGATGGCTTCTGGGGTGAACTTTACTGAAAATTCACGGATGAGATTGTTTCCATCTTACATAAGCTATTTCAGAGAACAGAAAAGGCAACAACCCCCAATACACTTTATCAGGCTGGCATAACCTTGATAACAAATGTAGATAAAGATAGTACGAGAATGGAAAATCACAGGCCAACTTCCTTCCCTTCCCTTCCCTCTCCCTTCCCTCCCTGTCTTTCTCTCTTGGTCTTCTGTTTCTCTCTCTTGCACATGCAATACACACACACACACACACACACAGAGTTAGCAAACCAAATTGAGCATCATTATTTAAATAATGCATCATAATGAAGATAGGTTTATCCCACGAGTGCAAGGGCTAATTTAAGTTAGAAATTTTATAAATGCCATTAATTACACTAAAAAGTTAAAGGAGAAAACACTTAAGGTCATCTCAAAAGATGAGGAAAATATGCAATAAAATTTGATGACCATTTGGGATTGAAACTCTTGGCAAACTACAAATAACGTGAACCTTTCTTAACTTGATACACGCTATCTACAAAAGCCTGCAGCAAACATCACATTTAATGGTGAATTGTTGAAAGCTTTTTCTAAAAAATAAAGAGTAAGATAGGGAAGTACGTTACCACCATATCTATTCAGTATTTTACTAGAGGATCTAGTCAGTACAATATGATGAAGAAGAATAACAAAAAAGAAAAAAGAAAGGAAAGATATGAAGATTGGAAAAGAAGAATCCTAACTGTTATTATTTGCACTGCTATTATTGCCTATATTGAAAACTGGGGAGAACCTGTACATAAGTTAATAATAGAGTTTAGCAAGGTAGCTGTATACAGAAATCAATATAAAAAAGTGAATCACATTTCTATATACTTTAAACAAGGAGTCTGAAAATAAAAAATTGTTTAAATACCATTTACAATAGCAACTCAAAAAATAAAGCAATAAATCTAGCAAAAGACGTATAAAGTTTTTATGGAGCATATTATAAAATTTTATTAAAAGACATTAAAGAAAACTTAGAGAGTCACACCATGTTATCGCAAAGAGACTAAATGTTTTAGTCTCCCCAAAAACTGATTAATAGATTCAAAGCAATTCCAATCAAAGCGTTATTCATGGAACTTGACAAGCTGATTCTAAGATACAAAGCTGCAGTAATTAAGAAAGTATGGTATTGGCACATGATAGACAAGTAAATCGGTGAAACTGAAGAGACAACCTAGAAACAGATCCATGTGTATATGTAAACGATGTATGACAGAGTGAGCACTGCAGAATGCATGGGGAAAGGATGGACTATTTAATAAATGAAGCCGGGATAAGGTTATCCATATGGGAAAAAAATGAAAATGGATCCCCTATCTCATAAAATACACAGAAATCAGTTCCAGGTGGACTAAAGACTTAGATGCTAAACCCAAAAGAATAAAAATTTTAGAAGACACTATATGAGAATATCTTTATGACAAGCAAATCAAAAAACTTTCTTAAACAAGAAACAAAAAGCATACCCATAAAGGAACATATCGATAAATTCTACAACATTAAAATTAAAAACTTCTGTTTATATAGACACTACAAGGAGACTGGAAGATAAACTACAAACTGGGGAGAAATGTTTGCAACATATTTAATCAATAAAGGACTAGTATCTAGAATACCAGGGAAACCTAAAAATCAAAAAGAAAAAGAGAGCCCTAATAAAAAGTAGGCAACACAACAGACAGACATTCACAGAAGAAGGGACATGAATGGCTCACAAATACATGAAAGGATACTTAGCTTCATTAGTTACCAAGAACATGAAAATGAAAATTACAAAAGAAACTCTTTCACACCCATGGAGAGTGCCAAATTTTAAAATCTGAACAATACAAGTGTTGGCGTGAAGGCTGAGCCAGTGAAATTCTCATTGGTGGGAGTATAAGTTGAAATAAATTGGTACAGCCACTTTGGAAAACACTTTGGCATTACCAAGTAAAGTCTAACTGGCCTCCAACCATCCCCTAAATCCCAGCAATTCCATTCCTGGGTATAGGGCTTACTCAAAAAGTTGCACAAGTGCACCATGAAGCATGAACAAAGATGTTCAGAGCAGGATTTTCCTAATAACCCAAAATGGGAACCATTCATCAACAATCCAGTCTACATTACAATACATAAACAAACTACAGTCGATTCAGATAGCAGGAAAATAAACTACACCTCTGTGCATCACCATGGTTAAATCCTCCCCAAAAGAAAAAGCATTATGTGAAAAATGCAAGTAACAGAAGAACACATACAGTGTGATTCCATTTACATACAGTTCAGAAGCAAGTAAAACTAAAACTAAACTTGGGATAAATACACAGATGGCAAAACCACAAGGAAAACCAAGGTAATGATTAATACAAAATTCAGGATGGTGGTTACCAGAGGGAGGAGGGAAATATGATTGGGACTGGTCTCATGCGGTACCTCTAGGAAACTGGTAATGCTCTATTTCTTAAGATTGGTGGTAAGTACATGCATGTTCACTTTATTATTCTTTAAACTGTACACATATTTTATATTATTTTAGTATTTTATATTTCATAAGAAAATATTTTAAGAAAATAACCAAACTCTATACACATACAAAAAAAGGCAAATAAGAGGTAACCTTCAGTAGATAACTGAACCCAACAGTTCTATTTAAAAAAAAAAAGGGACTTTCCTGGTGGCGCAGTGGTTAAGAATCCGCCTGCCAATGTAGGGGACACAGGTTTGAGCCCTGGTCTGGGAAGATGCCACATGCCACGGAGCAACTAAGCCCGTGCACCACAACTACTGAGCCTGCGCTCTAGAGCCCGTGAGCCACAACTACTGAGCCCGCGTGCTACAACTACTGAAACCCGCGCGCCGAGAGCCCGTGCTCCGCAACAAGAGAAGCCACCGCAATGAGAAGCCCGCTCACCGCAACAAAGGGTAGCCCCCGCTCGCCGCAACTAGAGAAAGCCTGTGTGCAGCAACAAAGACCCAATGCAGCCAAAACTTAATTAATTTTAAAAAAATGCACAGAGGCAAAGAAAGAAAACTAGCCATTACCCAGAATTATGAACTATAGTGCAGATCACCACAAAAGAGGCTAAGTTCTGTGAACAGAAGAATTTCTCTAACAAAAGCCAACTGCCTGAGAATTATTCTTCCCAAATGAGGTCTCATCACTTGTTCAGCTGCGCAAGCCACAGACTCAGGCACTGTCCTCCCTGATGGCTTCTCCCTCTCTCCCTAAATCCATTTTAGTCCCTAAATCCTACTTCCCTGGTCAGGTTACACTCATCCCTCACAAGGAGCTTTCTAGCTGGTGTAACATGCAATTCACACTACTACCCCAGTGATCTTCTCCCATCGTGTGCCTAAGATCCTTCTCCAGCTTCCCACTGTTCTCAAGATCAAGATTAAAAATTCTTAACATTATGCAGAAGCTACTGTACAGTCTGGGCATTGCCTGAATCACCAGCCGCACCTTGATCCATCCACACGCACATATACCTTTTATGTTTCAGACACCCTGGCTGAACATCCGATGTTCTTTCAATTTCTTGAACACATACAAAATTCCCTCCTGCCACACGACCTCTGCAAGTAGTGGGCCTACTACATTCTGTGAAATCCATCACCTCTCTTAAGTTAACTCCTGCTTGTACTTTGGTACTCAAAGCAAGTATTTCCCCAAGGAAAGCTTCCCCGGTCATTACCTGCCCCCTCCTCGTATCCCCCCCACCAGACCAGGCTGGCTATAATGTGCTTTCACAGGAGCATGAATCTTTTTTCTTGGAGCACTTTCCAAGGTTTTGCTTTTACTTTTTGTGTATGCGATTATTTGACTAACATCTCTCTTCCCTTAGACCATAAATTCCATGGGGCGTGGGAGCATGTCTGGTTTTTGCTTACCACTGGAGGCTCAGAACCTTAGCACGGAATGCTGCCCATAGTAAGAACTCATAAATATCTGTTGAATGAACAGATGGTTGGGAGAACAGATACTCTAGCCTAAAGCAGTCACAACTTACAAACCACCATCACCGCCACTTGGTAACAAGACCCCCAAAGATGTGAAACAGAGTAGGTGTGTGGCTTCACCTCTCACTCCCAAGCCTCAAGGCGAGAGCCCATCTTCGACTGGCAGGTGACCTTTGAAAAAGTATGATCAATGGAAACATGATGGAAGATCTGTGTAAGCTTGTGTTTAAAAACAAAAACAAAAATGTTTTCCCATAAACCTGGAGCAAGACTGGATCTTTCTGATAAAAAGGTAACATAAACCTAGTACGTACCTCCTGAACATTCTCGATTTGAAATTTCCATCTGAAATCATGGGTTACGATAACGCTTCTGAAGCATAAGTATGTATAGTACAGATGTGTTCAGAATAAAACCTTCACAACTTCTTGAGTTTTGAAAGCTTGTATTTTATTAATCCAGTATTTAGTCAAGTGGAGACCCTTTCCCAATAGTTCTATTCATTCAGATGGCTTTAGCTTACCCAGCTGAAGTGAAATCCTTTAACTGTTTTATCTGTTAAAACAGGTATACAGGACGTGTGCTGACAACTGTAATTTTAAACATCAAGTTAGAAATGAAGTGAATTTCTTTCAGTAAGAACTAAACCCTTATTTTCTTGAAGCTTTAGGATATTCTAAGGATAGAAAATCTAAACTGGCTGGCGAGCTTACTTGGAACGGCCAAGGTTACTTAATACTAGATGTGAGATGGTGTTTTATTCTTTGCTCAAAGTGTCTTTGAGTTCTAAGAAGGTATCAAAAATGAGATCGCCGAAGAACAACTTTGGGTGTGTATGCGGCTTGAGGTTACAGGGCAAGAAAGAGCCTGAAGAAAACAAGATCATCAGAACAGACATCACTTTTCACATTTCACTGTCATTTAAGGCACACCACATAATTATAAATCTGTGATGTAAAGTGGTATTTCATCCATCACAAGGCTAACAGCAGTTCACCTACACAAAGGACAAGTATGCCATGATATCAGAGTATATTCTGCCACTTGATGTATTGTAAAACTGAGAACACATACACAGGAGACGTCTAATGGTCTGGTGTCTTTTTTCTGCTCTACAATTTTATATTGAATAAATAATAAAATGGTGCACCCAGCAAAGAGAGAAACTCCACATTTGAAGATAATGTCAAATTACTACTTGACTTAAATGCTAAGTTCATATTTGGGAAAGCTCAAGCAAGTACTGATAGATTATCTATTTACTATGTCTATTTCATTTCATTCAGGACATAAGGGCTTTCTTTTTTCATTCGTTTACTGATTTAGTGGGCCTTAAGTGCAGATCACCACACTTTTTACTTCATTCAGTTCTGTAATATTCTCTTACACGTAACGAAAAAAAAAAACAAGCACTGATATCACCCTTGTAATTTCCTAAAATGCCCATCAGGGAAAAAATAAAATACATGTTCACTGTAAACACACCCAAAAAGTAAGTATAAAATAGAAAAGCCACCCGTAAATCCACAAGCCAGAGATAACTTTTATCAACATTAATGTGCTTCCTTCTAGGGTTTTTGTTCTGTGAATACATATTTCTTTTTTTTTTTTTTTAAAGTAACATCACTTTAGAATGAACAGCCATGTTGGCCAGCCTTTTATTTTTTATTTTATTTTTTAAAATTATTTATTTATTTATTTTATTCATTTATTTTTGGCTGCATTGGGCCTTCGTTGCTGCGCACCGGCTTCTCTACTTGTGGCGAGCGAGGGCTACTCTTCATTGCGGTGCGCAGGCTTCTCATTGTGGTGGCTTCTCTTGTTGCGGAACACAGGCTCTAGGCAGGCGGCCTTCAGTAGTTGTGGCGCACGGGCTGAGTTGCTCCGCAGCATGTGGGATCTTCCCAGACCAGGGCTCGAACCCATGTCCCCTGAATTGGCAGGTGGATTCTTAACCACTGTGCCACCAGGGAAGCCCAATACATATTTCTTAATGTGATTAAGCCATCTCAGCATATACAGCTCTATACATGTGGTGTTTGCCATTTAACTTTCCAGTTATGATTTTTCATGATAGTGTAGTATCTTTAACCTCCCCAGACAGTGGGTTCCTTGATGTGGAAATTCTGACCTTGATCTAACCTCCAGCACTGAGTACAACGCCGGTCATAGTAGATATTCAATAAATTTTGGATTCAATCAGACTCTGAATTCATTTAAACAAATGAACCACAAAGAAAAGAAATATTTATAATTATAAATAATTGAGTTTAATAATTAAATAATTATCATTAATACATTATTAATAATTAATAAGCAATTACACCTATAAATATTTCAGATAAACAAGGTGTGATCTAAGACACTATTACATATAGGTATCTCCCTTTTGGAACGAGAATTAAATTGAATGGCTATCCATGACACATCCTTCAGTTACACAGTAGATCGCCTGTCTGTCTCCTGCTCGGGTGTGTAATTTGGAGATGACCTGGGGAATGTCCTGGAATGGAAGGCCAGAGTACCTTCCTCCTCCTCAACTGGCTCATGTTCTCTGTCTCGGGACTTGGGGACGGCATGTAGCTGCTGGTCCCCTGATGGTCAATTCTTGCGCCTGACTCCTCAGGGAGGTTGCAGGGCAGTCCCCACACCAACCTCTGGGCCAGTATTGCTCAACAGTAAGCAGGGGACATGCAAGTGACCTAAACATCCATCCACCCAACCATCCGAACCTCCACACACAGCTCTCTCTCCTACACCTCCAGCCCATTTTGACTTTCTCAAACCTGAGTAGATAAGCACCCGCAAAAAGTTCTGTTTCCTTTGACATCCATCTGGACACATAACATCTGTGTAGGTAAGTGCATGTATCCTTATCTTGTGATTAGGACAAGAAGAACAGGACATACACTGAAGGTTCCAGAGACAGGGGTTTAGTATCGTGTAAAGAGAGGATAAAACTGCTACTTTTCATTGAAGTTTTTTACTGAATTAGAAAGAAAATTTTCAGTTCCATGAGCATTTACTTATAAGTGACCGGCATTCTGCTAGGTGCCAGGGTACCAAGTTGAATAAGTCCTTTGCCCTTTAGGACATTCACAGTCCAGATTTCTTTGGCTCTTTTTCTTTGGATCAGTAATTAACCATGAAATCACAAAATCACTCCTCATGGAATCATAACATCTTGAGACTGAACCTCTATTATACCCCACTCCCAAACCTATATGAGCATCCATTTCAAATTTCATTCTTTTTTTCTCATAAGGATAGTCGGCTTTTTGTTCTTTCACGTTTTAAGTTAACACATAAGAAACCCAAAAGCAAAAGACAAGGTGTCTGGGCACAAGAAATACATGCTATCATCATGACAAAGGCTCTGCATTCCCGAGTTAGGCTTCTTTCTCTCCACTCATCAAACAGAACATAAAACTGAAGCAGGAAGGGACCATTTTACATCTGGCACAAATCTCAAGCTCTGGAAGTTGAGTTTCTATGTCTTCAACTAAGTTGGCAGAGGCTGACTGGAGTCCCTGAACCCCAACTCCAGTCTCTTAGGCGAGACAACCCCTCCCAGGCCATAATTCAGGCTTTGAGAATAAATGTACTAAGTGCTTCCCTTTGGAAATAAAGATGGTTATTCCTCTAAACTTTGGATCAAGTAGCCCATCATTAAAAAAGTTTGGGACCCACAAAACATGACTTTTGCCACTGATCCATACATTAAATATTAGTGAAGCTTAAGATTCTTCTTAATCAATAAACACAGATTATAGTCTTCCTGCACTCTAGAAAGACTGTTTTACGCACTCCATGGCCTTAAGTGAAGCTCACTTTAGAGGCCACTATAATAGAAGATTTGGAGAATAAACGTCTAAATCAAAATCACAATTTTACAATATTAGAAAACTATCCAGAAAAAAAAAAAAAAGGAAAGAAAACTATCCAGGAAAAAGAGGTAAGACAAACATATAATAAAAATAGAAAACAGTGCCTCATGAAAATACTAATTTATCATTTTAACAAAAGCAGAAGCTTCTATGAGGGAAAAACAACATAATAAGTATCTAAGAGTTGACATTTTCTTTAGTTTAAACCTTCCAAAAGGCCACACTAAGTAAAAACATCTAAAAATGGATCAGAAATTTGCTGAAATCGGGCTTCCCTGGTGACGCTGTGGTTAAGAATCCACCTGCCAATGCAGGGGACACGGGTTCGAGCCCTGGTCCGGGAAGATCCCACATGCCACGGAGCAACTAAGCCCGTGCGCCACAAGTACTGAGCCTGCGCTCTAGAGCCCGCGAGCCACAACTACTGAGCCCGTGTGCCACAACTACTGAAGCCTGCGCGCCGAAAGCCCATGCTCCGCAACAAGAGAAGCCACTGCAATGAGAAGCCCGCGCACTGCAACGAAGAGTAGCCCCCGCTCGCCGCAACTAGAGAAAGCCCGCACGCAGCAATGAAGACCCAATGCAGCCAAAAATAAATAAATAAAAATTTTTAAAAATTGCTGAAATCTATACACTCAAAATACACTCTGTCAAATTCCTCCAATGCTCTGTTAATATCTATATTTTGAAAGATAAAAACTATCCTTGGAAAGCTATTTAAACTGAGAAAGCAAATAATCAATGATAAAATTATCTACAATTAACATCATACATCACTTACAATCTACGAATATACCTCAAGGAGGCCCTTTTCCCACCCATGGCACAACAGTACTCTCTAAAGCTCTACTTATAATTTTCCCAGCTTCTATTTATTCAGGAAAAGTAGTCAGAGCAGGAAATGGGACCAGTCAAATGATCACAATCAATCTCATCACCTTCATAACATGCTGTGAATGTAATTAATCTTCTATTTGTTTAGGGGACTTCACACCCCTTACATTAAGGCAGCAACTCCCGGCTGGCTTCAGTTGAGATAATTATGTTATAACAAGGATTGGGTTTCAGTCATATTTGGCAGAAGAAAAAGGAAATTGTACTTGAAGTTGTCAGTTTTTTTTAAAAAGCTTTCTTGTGACTCCATTCAGAGGACGCTCTTGACAAAGCTCTCCTTAAACAGAGCACTTTCTAAGTAAGATAACCACACATATGCCACATTAATCAATGTAAGCCTCTTCTCTGAGTGAGACGTGAAGAGCATCCGGGCGCAAGGAAAATTCTATCTGAAGCAGAGAAGACGGGTTCACAAAGCCTGGCTACATCAATTCCCACCTGAACTCACTTGATCGTGCCAGTCTCCTCCACCGAGAATCCTCCCAAGACCTGTGACGTGCAGAAGTACCTTAGAACAGGGAGGTGAAGGAAAATACCAATTTGCTCACATAGTAGCTAATCACACTCTGTGAAAAGCCAGGGCTCCAGCAAGCCAAAACCAAGGATTTAAGAAGCCTGGAGCCAAGTATCTGGAAACAAAACGAGTGAGGACAGAGACAAAAACCAAACACAGCCACCCAGCCGTAGTCCTTGAATGGCCTGACACATACAAGCCTCCCTGTACAGATAAATGCCCTCGCTTCCCAGTCTGGGAGCTGCCCAGTCACCCCTGCAAGTCTGTATCTTTTTTATAAGAACTTGTATTCACACTTTCTCCTCTAATGTCTACCACCTTTAGGAAATTAATACGAAAATATAAAGCCTTGCTCACTTTATTTGTACAAACCTTCTCTATTTTTATTAATATAACAACATCACAATGACCACAGTACAGGTAGAAGTAAAAATGATAAATGAATTATGCTTCCAAATTTCTAAACATTCTCCCATCTGCCAAACCTATTTTTTTCAAGGTCTAGATTAGAATGTTTGTATGCAGTAAGCCCCTCAGGCATCTTAATATATCTCAATAATATTTCATTGCCTTTCAATAGCATTTAAGCTCTTGGAAAAACAAAATGTGCAAGAAATGGAGCTTTACTGATTTGAGTTCCAGTTCTTGGTAAAAAACGAAACAAAGTGTGGTATCCTAAAATAGGAAAAGGACATTAGGTAAAAACTAGGAAAAGCTAAATGAATCTATGGATTTGAGCTAATAATAATGTATCAATAACGTTTCATTAATTGTAACAAATTACCATACCAATGTAAGAAGTTAATAATAGGGGAAACTAAATGTGGCATATCTGGGAACTCTCTGTACCACCTTCACAATTTTTCTGTAAATCTACAACTATTCTAAAATTTAAAAGGTCACCTTAAAAATAAAAACAAGGATAGATATTACACATTAAAAACAAACAAACAAACAACAAGTAAAACAACAACAAAAAGCTCCACAAAACCTGAACATTCAGATAAAGAATTCTTTGGCTAGTTTTCTCAATGTGTACAGTTACGTGGAGCATTCATATCTTTACAAAGGTTTATTTTGTCCTGAAATCTTTAGGAACATTCGTAATCTCATGATTTATTGGCATTCTCGTTAGAGAAGTCTAATGAAGAGCAGCAGTCCCCAGTGGGCATTGCTGAACTACCGGTGATAAGGTGAAGAACCATTAAGTAAATCCTTTCTATATGAAGCCGCACTGAAGGGCTACGGTGAATGGATATCGGCATGTATTAATCTTTTCTTATGGAGATAAACCCCACTCCCGTCCAGGACGAATTTGTGGATTTAATTAAAAATAAACAGTAAAACTGAGGAGCAACCTGACAGGCCCGAATAAGCACCTTACCAAGAATGATTTCAATTCAAGGGAGGTTTAACTTGCTTGAAATTCTGCACAATTGTTTCTTGAAATTTCTACATGCTAATCATTAGCAGCTAATGTAACCCTTAATGTTGTACCATTTGTCAGAGAAGTAACTTCCCCTGTAGAAGTGAAACCACCTAGAGTGCCTGATGATCATCTGGTATGCCTGAATTGAACAGTCCTCTGAAATCAGCCTCAGCACTATATTTTATTATTAGTATCAGTGACACAGGCAGTGGTAGGTGTCAGGGCTCGCCCTTAGCTATGGCTCAGAATGGTGTCATGGAATTCCAGCAGCATCCTCTTAAGGGGTCCACATGCCCCACAGGCACCCTGCTCTGAGAAAGGCCACTCACTGGTGACAAAGTGGGCCCTGGGACCATGTGTGTACCACTTTAGGGGGCACCCCCACTCCACGCCCTCTGTGACCAAGGCAACTAGACCAGGAAAAAACACGGACCCATGCTGGGCCAACCACATTCTCCCTCCCTTGGAATCATAAACAAGGGACTCTAGTCCATCTCTACTGAAACTAGGCACATGGAAACTCAGCGCTGTAGAAGAGCCATTCTCCTCCGCGTGCATCAAAGGGAGAAGAGCAGCAGGGACTTGCAGAAATAAGCAACTCGAGGGACCACATGTCACCAGAAAGTAAGCCAACTCCACACTTCATGCCTTGAGCTCATGGGGCCCAGCTGTACTCAGCACCTGGGTCTCAGAAGATAACCTGTAGCCTCCTAATAAAGTCCCCATTTTTACTATAAAAGTCCGATTGGGTTTCTCATATGTAACCAAGTGATTTTTTTTTTTTAATTTATTTTTGGCTGCGTCGGGTCTTTGTTGCTGCGCGTGGGCTTTCTCTAGTTGCAGCGAGAGGGAGCTACTCTTCGTTGTGGTGCACGGGTTTCTTATTGTGGTGGCTTCTCTTGCCGCGGAGCACGGGCTCTAGGTGCGCGGGCTTCAGTAGTTGTGGCACGTGGGTTCAGTAGTTGTGGCTCACGGGCTCCAGAGCACAGGCTCAGTAGCTGTGGCGCACGGGCTTAGTTGCTCCGCGGCATGTGGGATCCTCCTGGACCAGGGCTCAAATCCATGTCCCCTGCATTGGCAGGCGGACTCTTAACCACTGTGCCACCAGGGAAGCCCACCAAGTGATTTCTAAGTCAAAAATACCACGACAGTCTCCAGCACACCGAAGGGAGAAATAAGCGTTTCAGATCTGGCCCTGTTACTAAAACATCATGACCTCAGGCTAACTGCAGACTCTCTTATTTAATAATAAAGGGAAACTAAAGGACAGATAAAACTGTGATCCAAATGCTAAAACGCCTCACGTCCATTCTTGCCCTTCTAAGCCACTGGAGCTACAACCAGGAAATGTGTTCTCCACGTTGCTTACATGTTTGACTTGTCTACTCCTCTGCATGATGCTATTTTCCCAGCCTGGAATGCATCCACTCCTGATTATTATTATACTCATATGTGTAACAGTACTGTACAACCAGATACCATTTTTTATGTTTTGCTATTAATTCATATCCCTTCTTTGTCCAACTCTTCTCTATACATCTTTTCCAGCTGTGATCCAAATGTTCCCGACTCTTTCTTTATGGATACTCCTTAGAGACCTCCAATCAACATTTCTAAAACTGAACTCCTCGTCTTCCCTCCCTCACTTCTCTTCCAACCTACCCCCTCCAGTATGATTTAATTTCAGCAAATGCACCTCCGACGACCCAGTTAACTGGCCCAAGTCAAAATCCAGACCTCATCTTTGACTGCCCCCCTTCTCACTCTCCCCTGAGATCCAATCCATATTCAGTCCTGTCTCATCTACCCATTAAACCTGACCACTAGTCTCCTTCCCCACTCTCACTGCTCTGGCTCAGGCTACAGCTGCCTTTTGCCTGGATCACTCACCTCCTAACTAGCCTTTCAGCCTTGAGTCTGAGCTCTGCCCTCACCCCAATTCATTCCCCACAATGTAACCTGATGGATCTTCCCAGAATCTAAATCTCACTGTGTCGCTCACACAGACACTCCATCGCTTAAACTCTTCAGCTGCTCCACACTCTCCCAGGACAAACCTCAAACATCTTCATGTGGCCAAGGATCTACAAGAACTCTCCAGCCTCATTTCTTTCCTCTCATTTCTGTACCAAGATCCAACCGTTCTGAGCTTTCAAGCTCTTTAAAAGGGCCACATTCCTCTGTCCCTGTTGTCTGAAATGCCCTCCACCCCTGCTTCCCCATCTGCATCCAACCACCCCTTCCTGACCTTTCGGCTCTCAGCTTCAACTCTTCCTTCTGGAAGTGGTTTCCTATACCCCAGGACTAGGCATATGGCCTCCTAGGTGCTCGTATAGCACCCATACTTCCCCACTGTAGCTGCTGCTATCAGGCTACGGCATAACATTTTCCTTCTATCTACGTTCCCCACTAGAAGATCTGCTTCAAGGTGTTGTGTCCCTTGTTCACCGGAGTATCCCCACCACCTATCTCAGTACCTGGCATAGAGTAGGGCTCAATAATTAGTGGTTGAAAAAATAAAATAATTCCGTTTCTACATTCAGTGCTGATGTTTTTACCTCTGCGTATGAGTGACCCCCACTCCCACGGCTTTTGACAGATAAACCAGGAACAAGAGAAAGCCAAAAGGAAGAGATCTACACTGTTCTCAGGAACATAACCTTATCCCCTACCAAAGCACATACACAGAGGAAGCAAAGCAGTATGAAGCAACGATAAGGTCCTAAGTTTTCTAAAATTTTAAGATTTCAGTGCAGAAATGGCTCGGGTTTGTTCACAACTGAGGAAACTGAGGTCCAGAATTTATCAAATAAAACAAAACTATTAGGTGATGGAGTTGTTTCCCTCTACAAACTTTGCACATTAGTGTCCAAAGGGTTGCAAAGTAACATTGCATTTTGGGGGGACGGGGGGAAGAATGCGAAAAAGCAGTGAAAAAACAAATGCACGGAGAGTATTAATCACAGTAAACCATCTATCAGTTCAATGTAAAAAGGTTCAGTGTTTCAAAGACATACATTTTCTTTTTCCCCCATAAGTACCTACCTTAAAAAACTACACTAGAGAACACAAAGATACAGAACCTTCATGACAAGCTCAGACTTGTACTAAGGTTAGCTGGGATTTTAGATCTTAATTTCTTTTAAAAAAAAATTGACAACCAAAAATTTTCCACGCAGAAAAACAAAATAACACCATATTCTATCGCGTGTCATTTCAAATTACACCATGCATTAAAACCATAAAGTATCAAGTTTTCTTCAGTGGGCGTGCACTTCTTGTATAATGAGGAACCAATTATTTTTTAAAAATACTATGCTATGGATATTATGCTATAAAGGAAAATGATTTATAGGGTACTATTATAAGTATTAAACACGTTACAGGACTTCCCTGGTGGCGCAGTGGTTAAGAATCTGCCTGCCAACGCAGGGGACACGGGTTCGAGCCCTGGTCCGGGAAGATCCCACGTGCCGCGGAGCAACTAAGGCCGTGCGCCACAATTACTGGGCCTGCGCTATAGAGCCCGCGAGCCACGACTACTGAAGCCCGCGCGCCTAGAGCCCGTGCTCCGCAACAAGAGAAGCCACCGCAATGAGAAGCCCGCGCACCGCAACGAAGAGTAGCCCCTGCTCGCCGCAACTAGAGAAAGCCCGCATGCAGCAACAAAGACCCAACACAGCCAAAAATAAATAAATAAATAAATAAACACGTTACAAAATGATATGTGCAGTATTATTTACACTGGTTTAAAAATGCACTGGAGGGCTTCCCTGGTGGCGCAGTGGTTAAGAATCTGCCTGCCAATGCAAGGGACACGGGTTCGAGCCCTGGTCTGGGAAGATCCCACATGCCACGGAGCAACTAAGCCCGTGAGCCACAACTACTGAGCCTGCACGTCTGGAGCCTGTGCTCCGCAACAAGAGAGGCCACGACAGAGAGAGGCCCGCGCACCGCAATGAAGAGTGGCCCCCGCTCGCTGCAACTGGAGAAAGCCCTCACACAGAAACGAAGACCCAACACAGCCAAAAATAAATATAAATAAATAAATTAATTAAAGAAACGTTTAAAAAAAATGCACTGGAAAATAGAGAAAATACTAAAATACTAACACTGGGTGCATTAGATGAAGTGATGGAGTGACTTGCTAAGGTCTTACGGTCCATGAGACGCAGGACTGGAACATATTTTACAGGACAAGCTTTTCCACCCCAGCTTAAACCAAAGGGTGTAAAACGCTAAACTTTCAGTAGGTCAGAACTACCAATGCTACTGGTGAGTGCAGCCCACCGGAAAAGAAATGAGGGGAAGGGTGAAGTCTTTCACTGAATGTAGCTAAAAATGTCAATAAAAATAAGTTAGAGCTAATTTACAGTTTGGTTCAAAAAGAAAAAAATGAAATGCTCCTTCAACTGGCTCTACTAGATACCATTCAATTCAACTAAAATTTACTGTGCTCACAAGGGACTGTAATGGGCCCAGATAGGTGCTCATTCACATGGACTTTAAAATTTTAGAGGGAGAAAGAGGTATGCCCAATGTGAGGCAGACAGGACATGTGCCTAAGTGATCTCTAAACCAAGTGCTATGGGAATATCCCGGAGGAAGACAGATAAATCCTTAATCCCTCTTCCTATAGGAAAAGCGCTCTACAGGGAGGGCTCCCCGCACACCGCCTCCCCCCGCCCCCCATACCATGGGCAAAGACAATGGCTTGTCTAGGTGGTATATCTGGAAAAACATGAAATCTGGAGCCAGAAGACCTGAGACTATCACAGACCTATCTCTTATAAGCTATATGACCTCAAGCAAACCACTCTGCATGCTGCCACCCAGGTCGTATTTGCTGCAGGGGCCACCACACTCGAAACTTCCAATGAAGCTTACAGCGAAGGCTGGCAGGAAGCGTTCCTTTACAGAAAAATAATGTGCAGAGTCCATAACTCAAAAATGCAGGAGCTTCAGTTTTTAAGCTCTGCAAATGTGCTCTACAAGACACATATCACAAGGAAAACTAATTACGAAGCACTAAAGCAAAACTTACCACAGTTGTTGCCCTAACTTCATTAATTCAGTATAAGAATGACTTTGCTACCCATATTCCAGTAAGTTTTTGCCAAAGTAAATGTCTGACTGTAAAAATGGAATGCTAGTCAGAATTTAGCACTTGCCTGGTATTTCAAATAAAATTTCACATAGTCGTTATTATTATAATCAAAAACATCAAAGAGAGACTAAGAAAAATGCAGAACTATTTTAATACATAAAAATAAGGTGCTAGGGCTTCCCTGGTGGCGCAGTGGTTGAGAATCCGCCTGCCAATGCAGGGGACGCGGGTTCGAGCCCTGGTCTGGGAAGATCCCACATGCCGCGGAGCAACTAGGCCCGTGAGCCACAATTGCTGAGCCTGCGCGTCTGGAGCCTGTGCTCCGCAACAAGAGAGGCCGTGACAGTGAGAGGCCCGCGCACCGCGATGAAGAGTGGCCCCTGCTCGCCGCAACTAGAGAGAGCCCTTGCACAGAAACGAAGACCCAATACAGCCATAAATAAATAAATAAACCCCCCCCCAAAAAAAAAATAAGGTGCTAGATTTCACTGATAAACTGTATGGGAAAGAAATAAAATAGAAGGTGAAAAGTAAGGAAGAAATTAATTATGGAAATTATGGACATTCACCACAGTATTATTAATTCAGAGCCAAGAAAGTTCACAGTAAAGATGATACTGGAAAGTTCAATTATGCTGTGCTTGAAAAATTAAGAATAAAATTAGAAAATTTAATTAAAATTAGGTTCTCTTACTTCAAGGGGGAGGGGAAAACAGCTGGGCTAGACTAGAGTTAAAACTTAACACCCAAAGTGAAAATGACACTGCTTATTTAGGGATAGGAAAGTTACAGTCTAATTGGTAAAGATGAAAAATTTTTTTCCAAAGTAATTTGAAGAGTTCCTGCTGGTTTCTCTCTTCTACCTTGCTCGCAATACATTAACATCTTTTTAAAAATTACTATTATCATAACAATGACTAGAAACCTAAGAATGTCGTTTCATTTCCTGCAACTTAAAACCTAGGGAAAAAAAATTTTTTACGTGAAAAAAAGTCCTATTAATCCCCACATCAACTTGAGGGCGTATACCCTTCTAGTTCAATGAAATACGATCTTCTCTCTAGTCAATAAAGAATGCCACAAAGAGAGCAAGGAGGCACTCACAGAAATGGGATCCTAGCACAAACGTCGATGCTCATTACATGCTTATAAAATCCTCACCCTGAAAGAAAAAAGAAAAACCTAAACCCTCACAAATAGGCTATTTCAATTTAATTTTATTATGAAAACAACAGGAAATGGCAGCAGGGTACTCGATAAGCTCAATTAGCAGGAGGATCAAATGAAGTGATGACATACCATCATGACCTCAGGGGTTAAAGATGCAAGTTTCCATCTGGTGAAATCTAGATTTCCAACTCGAATGCTGACACCACCTGCTGTATGTTATTGGCGATATCTTGAGCAGTCCCTAAGCACTTTGCTTACAACAGGTAGAGCCTCAAGTTTTTTTCTTATTTCACTCTGCAATATAATTGCTTCCCCATGAACAGAAATCAAAAATAAATTCTATATAATGGTTCACTCAAAACAGGCATTAAATGCCATCCTAAAGCATTTACCAATCACACTAACAGTAAAAATATCATGATCATTTTTCTTCTAAGTCACAAATGATGTTGTGCCATCTTTTTCTATAGCACCTAAGAATTATTCCAATCAAAGGCTCTCTTTGTATGTTCTCCATTAACAGTCTCTTGCTACTAAAATGGATATTTTGGGCACATCTGATAAGAATCAGGTCTATAGAACACCCTTCACAGATGAAAATTCACTGCATTTTTAAACTTGATATGCTTCCTTGAGTGAGGCAATGGCAAACAATTAAAAAATTTTTTACATACCAAGTTCAAGGAGGCCATTTGTAAATGTTCAGACCCTTAGATGCATTTTATTAGGCTCTGAAGACTTTCGTTCTTCTACTCTGAATAAAGGATTCCGTAAGCCAGTGATTAACCAAAGAGGGCACAGCTCTCGTTGTGATTAGATTTGATTAGGTTTGTATCCTGTGATGTTTACACATATGCCTGCACACACACTCACATTCACACCCCACTGTAATTAAACCACAGACACAGGTTCAGATAGACCCGTCTTGAGGTTTCACTGAGGACAGTCAATAGCATAACAATGAAGAGTCACAACTGTCGGTTTTAACGCATATTTTCCAGGCGGTACCAATTTTTTTCTAGGAAAATTAACCTTTTTGTCATCTGCACCTCCTCCCTAAGCAACTTCACCAAGTTCCCTGTGCTGACCCAGGACTTCTCAAGTGTTTGGCAGCTGTACAGGTTTGTCCCTGATTAAAACTTATCCTCCAGGTTATTTCATTTTCTTCCTCCCGGGTAAGTAGGTGTTCCGGAAATGGGAACATGTAAAATTCATAACTGAAAACTTACTTGGCTTTCTGAATCCACACACAGTAGTCTGAGATGTAGAGATCGTTTAGAATGTAAGCTGGGTCATTTTCCTGAAAAATTTTGTGAATGTCCAGTAGACACTTTAAAACTGCACTTTTACCTGAAGGAAATTGAAAAAAAATCAAATCATCCTCAAGGAAAAACATCTGATTTTTTTTTTAACTGAGAAATTCACACACTGAGGGGTAATATATTTATGGCAGCTCAGAGTTTTAATCATTTTTTGAATATTTTTCACATTCTTTTATTGCAAGAAATCGTATCAGTACTATTAAGTCCAAACCTTTTTATTCCTTTCCTTAAGAATTACGAAAAAATCTTTATACTCTATTGTTATAGCTGATTAATTCTGGTTACCTTAAAAATAACATAAAACATGAGTAGGTACATTAAATGACAGGGAGAGAAGTTTCCTAAGTAAATGAGTATTTAAATGCATCATAACTTTAATTAGATAATGTTCTTCTAATTCAAGCTTTCAAAATACCATGGAAAATTATATTTTAGTTTTCAAATGTCTCTATTTCTTACATCAACATTTTTTGTCAAGGAATTATCTAGTATGAACTTAAATTTTTTCACCTTGAAGAACTGAAGAAAACTCAGACTGAAAACTAAAATATCATAGCCCTACTTCAAAAACAAGCTGACAAAATCACTTGGAAAAAAAGCCATCAAATACTGAAGTCTTGTTCAACCTAATTACTTCCTCCTGGTTGTTAAATGAACCTAATTTTAATCCAAACCCAAGCCTACAAAAGGAATCGCACAACTCAACAACAATTCCCTAGGTGCTCCAAACTTCAAGACAGTCCCTGAAATTTATTAACCATAAGGCAAATTACTAAATCTACAATAGTACCACTTCCTTAGATCTGTGAAATACGGCATTTTCAGTTTCACTGTTTTATTCTTATCGTTATAGTCCTAAAACGTGAAAATACTGTATATTGATTTCGTGAAGACACTGGATGTGCTTTCATCGACATTTCCCACTTGACTTTTAGATATGATAAAAGGATCATGAGCTACCTAATGACATCGCAAGATGCCAAAATTGCTGCCACTAAATTTTTAACACAATTAACACTAGAAAGTGAGCTTCATAAGAGCAGGGACTTCTGTTTTATTTAGTCATTAATCCCCAATACCTAGAACAGAACCTTGTAGCAGTACATTTTTAATTTAAGTATTTTAAGGATGAATGAATGAATGACACAGTAATCACCTGCTTAAACCCTCACAATGTCTTCCATCCCCTAGCCTCACACATCAAGCCCTGACGATTTTTCTCTGCAAATGCCTCTTGTAGCTGCCCTTTCCCCACCACTCCCCGACCACCCATCCTCACTCCTGCCAAGGTTATAAATTCTTCCGCGTCCCTCGGACTCTCTCCCGCCGAGCCCCCTGACATGCATTTTGATGCACTGCTTTCATCAAGGGCCCTCCCTGCGCTTGCTTTCAAGGCTCTGTGGACTTGTCCGTGGCCCATTGCTCAACTGCTTCCCCACACCTGGAAGGCCTTTTCCTCTCTGTTGCACCTAGCGGGATCCTAGCCTGCCTTCACGGTCCAGCTCAAGTCTTCATCCGGCAGGAAGCCCAGACTGACTACCCTAATCGTCAGAGCTCTTACTAAACCCTGCAAAGGAGAGAAGTGGAAAGGAAACTTGGCTGATTCTCCTCATAACCTCCTTTGCTCACTTCACAGAAGGAGAAACTGAGGCTCAAGGACTGTTAAGATACAGTGCCATTGAGTGGAGGGCCCAGGATCCAAATTCTGAATTTACTGGCTCCAGAAGCTACCCGCTATGCTACCCATGTGTTCTTGGGCCATTCGGTCTACATCACGTTTTTATTATTTGAGTTAAGCAGGTAGTAAGTTCAAAACAGGGGCCATGTTTTTTCAAAAATTTTCACTATGTGGCTTCCTCATACGCAGAGGGGAGGAATGTCAATAAACGCTCCATTGCTCAATGGGTTAAAAGAAATACTTAGAAGGCCTAAAACTACACTTGGTTAAGTCAAGGTCTTTGTGTCTTATCAAAGTGGCCCAGGGCAACTACATCTAATGATGAGTGGGGATCCCCCCAACCCCCCCAGGCCTAGAAGGCAGAGTCTGATGACAGGAGGAGAGAATACAATCAAAACTCACAAAATGATGAAACCAAGTTAGCCGTGTTATCCAAACAGAAAAGAATCAAGGGAGAACTAACTAAACTGTGAGAATTTTTGGAACAGTTTAAATTGCAACAGAGAAAAAATATCAGGGCAAGCATATGCCCATTTCTTACTTTCTCTCTCTCTCACTTGTTTGTGGGGAGGGGGACGGGCGGATTTATGACAACTACTAACTTAAAGTTTTAAAAGTCAGCCATAGGTCTTTACCCAAAAAATAAACTATTCACTTGAAGCTTGTATAAGCTCCTCTACAGCGCGATGCCCCTGAATACTGCCTCTCGAGGACATGCCTTACTAACAGAAGCGCGTTAATAGAAAATGCAGGACTTGGAGCTGGGCCTCACAGCAAATAATTCAGTAAGTGAAGAAAAGGGGTAGGTATGCCAGCTTGGAGGGCGGTGTGAAAAGGAGCAGAGTGGGACTTAAAACAGGGTAGGCTGGGGGCACAACAGAAAAAGACCATTTAGGTGTAGCAGATGGTTCCAGGAGAAGAACAAAGGGAGTACACGGGCGAGCTTGGGAGAAGCCAGGCTGTGACAAAGAGGAGGAGATGAACGCAATCAGGCAGGACCGCGGGGACAACACCTAAAGGCAGGTGTGCGCAGCAGCGACAGAAGACCCTACACGCCAGAGAGTTTTCTGAAAAGGAGTGTGGAATTAAGGTCACATATTTAATGAGAACCCATTGCAACCGTTACCTAATGAAATTAGAGGAGCTCTTTTCTTTTGACACTTGCTAGATGGGATGCTGCCCGATTCATGAATCACTGAATAAAGCCAATTAAATCTTCAAATTAAAAAAAAAATTTCCTAGTTTCGTTTTGCAGACATGCCTAAAGTGAGGTTGTCCCTTGCTAAGGGCCACAGGCAAGTTGAAATATTCCAGTTATCACAAAATAACAACAACAATAATAATAGCAACACCCAAAGTAATCAATTTTTAAAATTTAAAGTGAAGCTGCATTGTACTTACATGTTTTGATCCCTATTTTCTTAAAACAAACAAAAAAAAAGACAAATACACATGGAAAAAACTCTTAAACATAAATACCCCCAAATGATATTAATAGTATTCGTCTCTATAGTCACTGAACAAATGCGTGAGCACCTAATGTGTGCCAGGCATTGTTTCACACATGGGATTACAGTTATTCTTCTTTAGACTTTCCCCTATTTTCAAAATTCTCCACAATAAACATTTATTTATTTAACAGAAAGTCAGACATTCCTGACTACATAGCTAACCCTTGAAACACTGACAAAGAATGTTAAAATTTTTAAATTCCTATTTCAATCTTCTTTACCTTGTATTTTTGCACAACTGAGAAGCAATATTTAGATCAGGTGATTCTAGAAAATCACATGCGAGGCAGTTTTGAAAGAGAAAGTTACACATTCTTCAAAAGCTTGTGTTTTCATTCTCAAACTATTTTCACAGTGTGCTATGTGACAAATAAGGTAAAAGAACACTAGGCTCCCGGCAGCTGACACTCTAGAACAAAAAGTACATTAAAACCATCCTGCCCCCAACATTGTGTACTGTTACCCCAAGGCCATACTTGACCTCGTGTGTTCCCACTAAATCACCTTAGATGATTACAGCATCAATAGATGATTACATTACAGCCAAGAAGCTCAGGAAGCATGCAGCTTTTTTTTTTTTTTTTTAACATCTCTCTTGCACTGACTGCTCCTTCTCTCAGGTTGCCAACCACTTATCCAACAGCTATCAGCAAAGGAAAGAGCTGGCCCTCCTCCAGGCTGTCACACAGCCAGTGGTTAGAAGGGGACTCAGTGTACCTGCCTCCTGTGGGGCTTTATCCAGTCATGGGCTCATCACACATCCTATGCGCCTAAAAAACTGCTCAGGCCTAAATCCGAGAGAATCATTTCTGCTCAAAGGCACTGCAGGAAAGTGACCGGTTTTTGCCAGCTCACTGCCTGGTCCAGAGCAGGAAAAAGCAGGTACCTTGCACAGTAACCATGGTAACTATTTTCACCACAGAGATGCAATAACAGGCCTCTCCAAAGAGTTAGGGATTCTCTATGCTCAATCTCGTCCTCATTGAAGCCAACCCTATCCATGGAGCAAAGACTTCTGACACCAAGATCTCTCCAAGAGAGTCTAAAACCAGTGAAGGCAGTTTAAAACTAGTAACCTGGTATATAAATGACAAGTGCCATGAATGTTTTACCTTAGGGAAAATGACTGTCTAATGACAACAGAGAAACATAATAACAACATAAAAAAAAAAAAAAAGGATTATAGTAACAAGCAGGTAGGCAGTAAACAGCATTTAACACAGTCTCTGGCTACACATTCTCCAGCTTTTCTTTAAAGGGAACGTAAACTAAGAACAATGTGCTTTCCTGTTCTGGACAGATGCGGCATCTCAGGTTAATATATCTTAAACCAGAGACAAGATTGAGCTGTTCTAAATTAGAATCCACTGGCTATTTGAAATCTTCCTATTAGCCGACGAGGTTTGGCCATAATCGCTCACTAACAGACCAGCTCATGGTTGAAGGCTCTTAAGAAATGGCTCCCATCTCTAGGAGATTAAAAGGATAGTGGATGTTTTCACTGGCTAAAAGCCAGCATAGAAAAAAAATAATATAAACTGCTAACTCTATATAGCAAGAGCTGAATTTCTTTTCAACTCTTGGTACATTATAGCAATGATATGGCTGTGGTTTTCAGGGTATCTATTTCTGTCCTTGAAAGTTTGAGCCATACAAGACAAGAAGCCAAAAAGAGTAAAGGAAAAAGAGGTGGTTATTCAAAACACCTGGAGGAAAGCACTGCTTGGTCTTCATTTGTAAAATCATCTCAAAATGAAAGCCAACAGGGCTATCATCCTAAAATGCGTAACTTAGTAGATATCTGGCTAGAATTCTGGGATTTTTGATGACACCACATTATCAGAAGGGATAATTCATGAATTATTCTTAACATTATTTTCAGAGATCATTTGACCATAAAAAGAGATGACAGAAGAACTCTGTCAAATTAATCCAAGTTAAGAGAATCGAAGTGTGGTAATTTGCTTCAATATCGGGCCCTGTTAGGAAGTAGCATAAAGTCCAGTCCCTAACAATTAACACAAACATGCGTTAAATTTAACTTTATGAAAGCTTCTCAGTCTGTTTAGTATTTTTATCCTCAACTTCCTCAGATGCCATTTAAGCTCTTACATTTTGGGGCTGTAATAAGAAACAAATACTAGAAGCCATGATAGTTGTTATTTTGAGCACAAATTCACAGCCCTAAATAAATTTTTAGATTCTTTTTTGTTATTAAAATTACATATACTATCTGTATAGCCACAAACAAAATCAATACGAAGCAAACATACACTTTGTAAGTGTTCCCTCTGCCTGGAATGCACAACCCTCAACCCAAACCTAACTTACCATCAAGTCTCAAAATGAGCATATACTTCCTTAGGAACTGGCTTCCCACTCGCCCGAACCCCAACCCCGACCCAAGCCAGTATGAGTTGTTTCATAACACCTGCCACGCTGTCCCTTACCGTAGTTAATAGCTACCCAATTCTGCTGCACCAAGTACTCTCCATACACTGCATCATTTAACCCTACTAAGGTTGGTGACCTCTTGCTCATTTCATACATGAGGAAACTGAGACTCAATGTAATGAAAGAGTTTCCAAGATCACAGCTGGGAAGCAACCGTCAGGATGAAAGTAGGTACATCTGACTCCCAGCCACTGCGTAATATATAGTGTCACTATTTATCACATTGTGTGGCAACCTCCTTGACAGGAAAGAACACGGCTTCTCATCTGTCTTCCCGGGTCTAGAACAATGTCTGGCAAACTGTAGGATCCTGTTCAGTAAAGGCTGGCTGTTAATGTAGCCTGGCGCACACAGACCCTAAGTTTAAAAGCACCTGGTCAAATTGCTCAGTTAACACGTACTAGTTGTAACACCTTTGTGATCTGTACACTTAAGCCATGATGTCGTGACAGATGTGGGCTATACAATGGGTTTGCCTCCCCTTTTTATTTCTATTCCCTGACAAGAAAAGGATGTAGCTGTGCCAACTTTCTTCTATCACCACACCATCAGAAGTTCAAATAATGAATTTAACCCAAGGCTGCTTTTTGCCTTTTCTGCTCTAACAATCCCTGCCAGATTTGCTGGTTTGAAAGGACAGCTTGGACAACCACTCTATCCTCCTCCTTAAGTCATCTGTCAAAGCAGTGGTTGTGTCAGTTTAGAAATACATGGTCGGATGTCATCAAAATTACGTAATGGCAGCATGACTAATTTTTCTTCAGACAGTTAAGAGTGAGGCATCCAAGTTCAAGGTAGAACATTAAAAAAAAAAAAATCCCATCTATACAGTAAGTATAAAAGTAGAAAGGTTAAGAAGTTGAACATGCATGGAAAAAAGCTCTTGGAACAGTTGCAATGTAGACCTGAATTTTTTTTTAAAAAAAAATCCATAAGCATCTAAAACTTCTTAATTCTGTGGATAAAATTTTATTTCAACTATTCCACCTTATGAATACAGCATGTATCTCAATGCCTGGTAGCTCAATTTAAAATAAATTCTTTGCATTGCTGCTTTAATTAAGACTATTATACTTCATTTTCCCAGGAGCTATTACTTAATATGAAAAATTCTGACTTTTTTTTTTGGAATTAGCTTAGTTTCCAATTGGGAAAACTAAGACCGTACATGCAGTCAGAGAGAAGAAACATACAGGAAGAAAGACAACTGGATTCCTTAAATGGCTCATAAAGGGGAAAAACAAACCCAGTCCGACCAGACTCAGGAGTCCCTTTTGGTGATGGGAAATACTGACCAGGTCAAGGTAAAAGGAAAAAAACCAAAGCCTTTCGACACCCTCACTGTATCACAGTTGAGAATGTCTGCTGATGGCTGAATGGTTTACATACTGGGAGAACTGAGTTACGCTTCTTTACATTTTAATCAGTGTACAGGAAATAGAATCTAGTAAAGACGATTACATATCTCTATCTACATGTAAGTTTAATTTATATTAAAAAGTTACATGAAAACTTTGATTATGAAATTAAGGTCTTAGAATTCTAGTCCCAAAATTCTAAAAGGCTAAGGAAAGATCATTAAAAAGCTACACATAAATAATCTTGCGCAGTTCTTAGTTAATTTCTTTACAAAGTAAAAATAACAATTATAACTCTTGTACTGTGGACAGTTGTACAGCCCAGAATCTGCTTGCCCTTGGTGTCATTTCTTAGCTGTCTGGTACTTAATCTGAATCTGTTTCCATGTCTGTAAATGGAGAGGGGAAATTCTTCAGAACTGCTGTGGGAATTCAGTGAGACAAGGACACGTAAGCACTTTACAGATGACAAGGGAAGGAGGACATCAGGTCATATGGGATCAAGGGCCCCGGGACTCCCTTGACTAGCTCCTACCCTCCTACCTGCAAAGCACGTGCCCACATACTCCTTCTTCCTCCGCACCACTGCTGGCACCCCAGTCCAGACCCAGTACCTGTCCCCAAACTACTCGGCTTCAGCTGAGAATGGCGGTCTCCTCCATTTTCCACACCTCGAATCTCACCCCCCGCAATGACTCTACCCTTGGCGTTCCTGCCAGATCAATCTGACTCCATGGGCCTGTCACAGACCCCAACACCAAACTCTGCAGTGGTCCCTCACTGAATAAGACCTAGTCTCCTCAGAGAAAGACAAATCCTGTATGGTATCACTTATATGTGACATCTAAACAATACAACAAACTAGTGAATACAACAAAAAAAAGACACACACTGACAGACAGAGAGAACAAACTAGTGATTACCAGTGGGGAGAGGGAAGGGGGAGGGGCAAGATAGGGGTAGGGGAGCAAGAAGTACAAACTATTAGGTATCAAATAAGCTACAAGGATATATTGTACAACATGGGGAATATGGCCAATATTTTGTAATAACTGTAAATGGAACGTAACCTTTAAAAATTATAAAAAAAAAAAAAAAATCAGACCCAGTCTCCTTAGGAAGCACTGCAGGCTCTCCACCGTGCTCCCCAACACACCACTCCCACCTCTTCCTTCAACTCCCCTCACAGCCCAGGCCTCCAGACAAAGCAGAATATTTGTCATTTCTTAACGTGTAACTCTTTTCTTTTCCTCTCCCTGACTTTCTTTACTTTCTGCTTTCTCAGGAAACACCTTCCTCCACTTCTTTTCTAAATCCTACACATTCTTGAAGTAATAAGGGCCGTGCACCTCACGCATCACGCTGTTTGCTTCTGCCCTGTCTAGCCCCTCCCCTCCCCCCGTATCAAAAGCACCCTTTGGAGTCCGAGTGAGGTATGGTACTGGAATCCTGGGACTCGTCCCCTCCACCCGGACCAGGCTAAGCTGAGGAGGGGAGCAATACAAAAGCAAGTAGAAAGAGAGGTAAGGGATCTGGGTTTTGTTCTGTTTTGCTTTTTTAAGGTTCCTGGTCATAGTCACTTAAGAAAATGCAGGACCTCTACCTCCTTCCCCACCTCATCTTGGAACCCACACCAGGGTGAGACTGGGTCTCAAGCTGCGATGGAAGGAGCAGAGACCCGGTACAAGGCCTCACTGCAGCTGGAAATGGGCAGGACCAAGAGGGTGTGAGAAATCAGGCTGGCACTTAGCTTGCTTTAGAGTTGAAATCATAAACTGATGGCCCACACAGGCTGACCTGGGTGCCCAGACATGCCATGGCTCTTAGAGTATCACATTAAATCTTCACATCATTGTTCACATTCAAACTTTTGAGCAATTTTATATTAAAGATCATGACTTTCTACTTCTTTTTAAGTCCCTAAAGGTGGCAACTCTACATATCCACATGGTAACAACAGGCTACTGATGGAGCATGTATGTCTCCAGTTCACACAGGCCTCACTGCTCCCATGTTTCTTCAACTCTGCCACCCTCATTCATTCGCCTGCTTGGCCAAGTAGGCATCTCTGTTTCTCCTAATGTTGAAGGACCTAACAGGAACGAACTAGCTCAGGTCTGTCTCATCCTGTGGGGAGGACAGAACAGCTGACAGGATCCCCTTCAGTACTGGCTACTATCTGGAATGGAAGGCAGCCAAAGGCTTTGGCTCACTTGGAGAGGCTCCCCTCCAATCCCGTACACAGCTGACCCTTGAACAACGAAGGGATTAATCCGCATGGAACTTATAGGCAGCCTCTGTATCTGCAGTTCCACCCCATCCACAGATTCAACCAACCACGGACAGTGTAGCACTACAGTATTTCCTACTGAAAAAAATCCACCTAGGAGTGGACCTGCCCACGATCAAACCCACGTTGTTCGAGGGTCAACTTCATGTATACCTATAGCAAGGGGAGGCACATTTTTTCCCTAAAGAGCCAGAGGGTAAATATTTTGCCCTTGCAGGCCACATAATCTGTTGCAACTACTCAACTCTGCCATTGTATCACAAAAGCAGCCATAAACAATACCCAAGTGAAGGAGGGTGACTGTTCTCCAATAAAGCTTTATTTATGGGCACCAAAATTTGAAGTTCATATAATTTAAATGTGTCATGAAATACTATTTTCCTTTTGATTTTTTTTCAACATTTGAAGATGTAAAAAGCATTTATAACTCACAAGCCATACAGCATGGATTTGGCCCGTGGGTGGTAGTTAAGGTATTTTCTTTTTTTTTTTAAGGTATTTTCTTAAGGGATTTTTCTCCTTTGTATATTACAAATACTTATATTTTGTATACTATCTTTTGTCTTATCATTCCTGTTACACAATAAACTCAAGAGCCAAGGTCAAGTCATATATAGTCTCATAACTCTTTGCTGATTCTCTTTTTTTTTTGCTGATTCTCTTTTAATGCCTTGCACTGAGAAGGGATTTGACTTGTTTCTGTTGAATAAGTATCTGCTTGCTTGTTATTTTTCAGTATTAATTCCTATTTAAAGAAACCCTAACTCGCAAAAATAGGATTCTTCCATGATTTCCATTTAATATATAAAGTATTATTCAACTTACTTCATCTAGGTCTCAGTATCACCATGCAACAAGACTTTCAGTCATTAGGGTAAATAAAATATTTTCTCTTTGTTCTCCCAAATTTGTCTTAAATACATACATTTTCCTGCCTTTATCCGCTTACTTAAAGAAAGTAAACTTACAGTTACTTCCTTAAAAATTCAGATCAATAAAAAAAAAATCTCTAAACTGACTTTAGATTTATTAAAAGAGGCACTAACCATAGCAGTTTTTTTAAAAGCCATAATATCAAACCATGTAACTAACCTTCTGGGGGTTCTTTAACACCGCTCAGCTCAGAAACTGCAGAAATTAACAAAAAATCTTATATAAATAGTACAGGAAATAAATGTAGATTTAAATTGGATATGTGTATATATATATATATAGATATATATATCTATATATATCTATACACACACACACACATATATGTAAATATTTAAGAGATCAGCAGTGGATTTTGAGCCATCACCCACCCGTAAGATACTTTAAGTGATTTTTTTGGAGCAGAATAACCATAAGATCTTAATCATTTGTGGCAATTAAAAGGCATTTGTAAACCATACAGGAAATGCTGCCCCCTAGGGAGTATTTTAAGGGAACAAAGAATGTTTTATACAAATGTAACCCAGCGATTATGACGTGAGCAATCTAAAAAAATTTCAGCGATTAACAATATTTAATGATTAACAGGATCCTTAGAGGAAACAAGTGTCTATGGAGTTGATCGGAATTTGATTTTCCTCCCTTTAATGTTTATGCACATACACAGCATCCTTCCATACAAAAGTGTATGTATAACCCCACAAATGCTCTGAGGGTAAATAATACAGATAGCTACCAAGAAGATGCCAATTTAAGACTGGGAACCCAAATTTAGGCTCTGATGAAGAGGTGCGAGTAAAAGAAATTTGCTTTGCCTGGTGGAAGAAACCCAGGAGAGTGAGGCTGAAGACTGGCACATGGGGACCTCCCAGCAGAGTCCTACTCTTTCCCACACACGTTCCAGCTGCAGCTCCCACGCTTCAGGGCTCCAAAGCCCCTCCTTTCTTAGGTTAGCTGGTATGCAAGTAAGCAGTCAGCAAAAGCAGGTACCAAAAGTACTTCAATATTTGATCTGAATTCCACGCTACTGAAATTTCCTGAAAGCACTACGGTTGTTCCATTCTTTGAGACATTTTAATTGTGATGGGGAATTGACTAGGAAACGAAAAGTTCAACCACAATTTAGAATGAAGAAGAAAACAGAAAGAATTATCATCTCCTGGCTGGGGAGCAGGGAAGTAAGTGATCATATTAGGGAAGCAGAGAAATCAATTCTGGAGACCAGCTGACTCAGGTAGGAAAGGAACTGTCAACTAGTTTTAGAGGCTGTAGAGCAAATCTCAGGGTCAGAGAGCCTATCAACTCCCAAGTTGCACTGATGAAATCATGCTCCTCTATGAACTGCCTCGTGCCCCGCACTCACAATATTTAGAACACTCTCCTACCCTCCTATGTCCAATACTACCCATCCTTCAAGTCCCAATTCAAATCTCATGTCCCAAATGAAGCTTTCTCTGATCCCCAATGAAATGTCAGCTCTCCCTGTTTTGAACTACTTAGCTGGCATTTCGTGTAAGGTGCTTACCACTGCCTACCCTGTATTTTACATTTGTGATGGACATCTTAGCTCCTCTACTCACGCAGGTGCTTCCAAATACAGTACATGAATCTAATTCAGCTTTCTGCTGCTCTTCATATGTACAGGGCGCTTTGTACATAATAAATAGCTTTTTAGTAGGTACTGACAAAATACCTACTGAATGAATAAATAGATGGACACATCAACCAATGTACAAGTACTTCAGAGCAACAGGAAATTGAGGAGGAGCCGATAATCAGAAGTCAAATAAGGCAGAAGCTCCCCTCTGTAGGAGGTTACATGTCTTATGTGACTTAAAGCTCAGCCAAATTTCCTGGCTTTATGTTTTCTCCCACTGTATTTCTGCTTTGAGCTACTTATTACGAATGTAATTTTTTTTTTTAAACCTGGTAGCTGTGTTATTCCAGGGCCCCCATTAGAATTTTAAGTTCTCTGAGTGCAAGTTGCATCCTTCCTGCTCACTCCTGGATCTTCAGACCCAGCTCAGCACCTTGACATAGCAAGTGCTCAACAAACACTTGTTGAATAAACCTCAAAATCATTTTACATAATGCACTTAAGGAGGAAAAACTAAAAGGTCTAATGGTTCCTTAAAATGTCCATAATAGAGAAGCCACAAAAATTAAATACAGATAAATGTCAACACCGAAAACTCCTAGTGATTTCATCTTCTAGGTTTCAAGTTAGAGTAATCTTTACAATGCAATAAAAAAGCAGCATTTGGACTTTGGACTAAATAGAATTCAAACACTAAAAACAAACTCATCTTCCAGGTTGCTTGAGGACTCAGAGCTCACACAACATACTGGCCACAGCTCAGTTTCTTGAACAATCATTTTCCTTCAAGGAAAAGATGAGCCCCCAAGTCCTGTGCTGTGGTTCTTTTCTTTCACGTTAATTGTGTTATTACAACTATCTACAGAAGAGGTTAGTAAAGCAGTCATTTCTGAAAAATTGATTATTGAGCCCAGTGAGACTAATATGTAAGGGCTATTAATTATATGAAGTAATGCCAGCTTTTACTCGGTAACGATAACTAATTTCCAGAAGCCTGTTTCTTAGGTTAGAGTCTGCCCTGCAGCCACTAGGCATCAGACCCCAAATGTTCATGGAAAGGCAGGTTTCTGGTTAGCCCTAAAAACAAAACAGAACCAGAAATAATAATATCTTCAAATGTGTATTTTCATTAGCCAAAAAAATTAATACAACTGTCTGAACAAAACGTATAATGTTTTCTACAAAATGGTGAGTAAATTTAAAACACAGATGTATAGGGGTTAAGAGTCCAGACTTAAATAAACAAACAAACAAACAAACTTCTTATAAAGGAAGATCACAACATGTACAAAGAGAGACCACAGGACGGTGAACCCCCAAGTACTCATCACCCAGCTTCAGCAAGTACCAACTCGTGGCCAGCCTTGCTTCCTCCACACCCTGCCCACTTTCCCCCGACCCACTGTGGATTATTGTGAAGTGAATCCCGGCTTCATATAATTTCCTTTACTATAACTATTTCAACACTTCAAAGGGCACAGACTTTGAGTCAGACAGACCAGGCGTCCAGTGCAGGCTCCGCCAACTCCTAGCTGGGTAACCCTGGGCAAGTGGAGTGAACTTCCTTGAGCTTGTCTTCTATCTGCAAAATGGAGACAGAAATCCCGACTTCTCAGGAAGACAGTGTGGATGAAATGAGGAACTGAGCCTAGCGCTGGCACACAGGAAGGAGTCAACAGGGCGCTGCGGCTACAACGCCTACTGTGCTAGCACGTTAAGGCAGGACTCTCTCTGACTCACTTCCAATAAGGCTCACAAAGGACAAAAGAGATATCGAGTGTTCCCATATAGTAACAAGAGATGCTAAAACCCTCTGTGCTAAGCTTGTAGAGACACTAACCAAAAACTGATTTATGACCCCTTAGAACAATATTCACCTCCGGGAATTTAAGTGTAAAGAGGTCCAGAAAGTCTCTTCGGATAAGGTCGCTGGAGTGCTATGGGGTTTCTACCACCACTCACGAGGGAGAGGAGAAGGTACTTTCCTACCACCTTAAACCCCCAAGAGAAAGGGGGTTTTAGGGGGGGAACCCTGGAGAACGTAACCTACCTGGCCCGGAAGCTGTGGGGATATAAGGCCTGGCGTCTGACCCGAGCCTCATCACAGGCCCCCAGGCAGAAGCAGGAAGGAGCAGCCCGCGGCCGAGTGGAGGGCAGCTCTGGAAGCAAGCAGCGCTCTGCAGCTGGGCAAGGGGCCCCTCCCCACTGCTGGCTTCCCAACCTGACGCAGGCCCGAGCTGGGGAAGGCAAGATGTATTTTTTTAATCAAGTTCAAAGGAAACACTTTGAGTACTGAAATCAGACTCCTCTTATAATCTACAGCAATAGAAAAAGTTACAGAATATTTATCATATATTATAGGATATACGTGTGTGATGTGATATTTATAGGATATATATTCCATCCAGAAACAATCAAAGACTCCACAGAATGAGCTCAAAGGGGGAACAGGGAGAAAAAATTAAGTTTTTCCCCTTTTACCCCTTGAAGTTTAGCCCTTTCAATCTAACAGTTACATTACACGTTCAATAGCGGCACAAGAGTATGAAAGAAGAGTAAAGAATCCCTTTAGAAAGCTGAATGAAACGTAGACAGGAGTACAAACGGTAAGTTGTATAAACAATGTATAATCAAATACTAAACTATGTCACTTCTAAAGAGAATAAAATTTCTTAAGACATATTAGAAAAGCTGTTCTCTTTTGATTCCTTTTGTTCGTTGATTTTTCAGTGAGTAACAGCACCTAAGTGATGCTTCCATGAAGGAGTCTTCCTACTCTTCCCCAAAGAATGGAACAAGAAGGAGGAAGTGAAAATTGCTAAAGAGACAGGAACAGATAGAAAAAATGGGGATGATCATGTGCCCCAAGATTATCAATTCAGGGAGAGCAATTCCACATGCAAGGCCCTACGTTAAGCACTAAAATAACACTCACAGGGACAAAGTAGGTTTTCTGGCCTTGCAGGAATTTGAGCGAGACATACAGTAACAGTGAGAGATAAATGTACAGTCTTCCGGGATGGGGAAGGTACAGCAGAGAATGTAAAATTGAAAATAGCCAAAGGCCCAGTAAAGAATCTTTGCAAAGGCCTCTGTGAAGTCAGGTAAAACAAATTCATGGCTGTTTAAAAACTTAGCTCTTAGTCAATCTTCTGTAGATTCTGACACCAGCCTTCCTTCATTGGTTCTGGAAGCGTGTTTCACTTAAGATTGGTATTTCTTCTGGGGCAAGACTTATTTATTACTTTCAACTATGGAAGCACTATACTGACCTTTATAATAAAAGTGTGATCACTCTTTTGAATTATAAGTAGGCATGAACTCATTCTTGGAAAACATTAAATGCCAAACCAGAGCTACCTGCACTTAAACTGTAAGGTGTCTAAACAACTGAGACTCTTCCATGGCATTAAAGGCATCCCAGTGTCACCCACCTGTATGAACAAAGGTTTCAATTCTCATCCAGAACTTGTCATCCCCTTAGCTTATGGTGTGAACTCTAGACAATCCAGCTCTCTGTTTCAGCACTAACGAGCCACAACCTAAATTAGCCACAGAACATACTGTGCGTGATTTATAGAGGGTTGGTATTCATTTTCAGCGTGCTACCTCAGGTTTTCTGTTGCTATTACAACACAGCTGATAAGCCTATTTTTTGTAAGACAGATAATGATGGAAAGTTAAGTCTAAATTTTCAATTCCGACCTACTAAAACTGTGAGTAATTGACTACAGTGTAAGTCAAGGCAATCAAATTTATTTTTGGTTATGAATCACAGAACTGCTTAGTTTTCAAATAAAAATCCAGAGAACTAGATTATTTCCCAGAATGAAAAGTAACAAGTAAGAGGGTGTGTGTGCACGCGTGTGTGTGCACACACATGCACATAGGGGGGTTTTGCCAGTTTTCCATCTCGAAGCCACGATATAACACGATAATCACCAACTGCATTCCCACTGTTTAAATCTATGAATAATGCGTGGATAATCTAGCATGACTTAAACAAGAAATTAATTGTGATGTAACTCAAGTTCAACAATCAGTCATTTACAGTAGATTAATTTTTCAAGGTAATTTTTGCAGTTCAAAAAATATCTTGGACAGAAGGCAAGAAGAAAGAACACGCAAAAAAAAAAAAAGCAGTTTGTTTCCCACTGTTAAAGAAGACAGATTCCTCAAAGGTAGCAGCTCTGCTGTCCTATAATCAACAATCCTTTAAAACAAAATATGGCCAGTCTGAACCAACAGGATGAATAAAAAAGTATCTTTCATTTAACTATGATTCACTTTTACAATTATTATCTACTTTGAAAGAATCTACTTCAAACATGACTTTTTCCCCCAGAGCAAGAGGACTGTAGGTTACACAGAAGTCAAAGAAAAACCTAGATAAACCTCTAGGAGGGACAAAACATAAGAGATGTGATTCTTCCCGTTGAGCCAATGAAGTCACCTAGATATAAAGGAAAGAACTTCTTCCTTTCTTTCTCCTTCTTATCCTCAAGTCTGAAAACTAAACCCCCAGAAGCATTTTTATCTAAGGACAAAGAAATGATAAGACTCCCGGAGGAAAAATATAAGAAACGACCACAAAGTACAGCAAGTGACTTTTGAATAAATGTGCCAGAATCAAGACATACAAATGGATGTTGCCTCTTCAAAGTCATTACCTTGGAAACTATATACTTAATCCAATGATGCTGTTATAGGCACTTTGGAATTTGTTTCAGAGCTTAGAATTTGCCAGATCCTTAAAAATAGCAAATATTCGTCTTTTCGGGTTTGATATAGCAATAGTCAAAAGTCCTCAGAGTAGCTGTGCTTTCTTTGCAAAGCCTTTCCTGATCTCCCAAGTCCAGGTTCCACGCCCCCTCCTATGATCACTGTCTTTCCCTCAGCAGAGATCTTTTCACTCAATGTTGGAACTGCTTACTTACTTACCATCTGTCACCCTGGCAAAACCGTAAACTTCATAGGAGCAGGGAACTTATTTATTATTATACTCACAATACTAGAATAATGCCTAGAAAATTACAGGCACCTGAATGCCACAGAAATACTGCACGTTACAATCTACTATAACACAAGATGGTTTGGAAAACTGTCTCTATTTACCCTCCCCACTCCTCTCTGAAAAGAGTACCATACTTCTCTGTGTGATTATACACCTATATGGAGGGACTATTACTTTATATAAAACCTGGGAGGTAAAAGTGGTTGGATCGGATGATTTTCATTACTTCTTTTTGTATGGGAAAAAAAAAAAGCAAAAATCATGGTTATACCCTCACAGACTAAAAGTGTTTAACTTTTCACTCTCAAATTTGCAAGCATAATAACATCTTACCTAGTTGCAACATCTTTATAGTGTCTCTGTAGGCTTGCATCACCAGCTTGAAATGGCGGTAAAGTGGATAGCACAAAACTCTTCTTCCAAAAGACACCAGGATTTCATGAACATTAGTCCAAGTCTGTGAAGTATCATTTAAATGAGTAATCGTTTCCATATTACACAAAACAAAAGCACACAATGAAATGTAAAACTATTCTCAATTAAAAACTAAGTTTGGATCAACATGAAGCCAAGTGGAAGACAAATACAAAGCCGTGAAGTGAGACTCTTTCTGTGAACCTTACAATAA
This sequence comes from Balaenoptera musculus, assembly GCF_009873245.2. Taxonomy (NCBI): domain Eukaryota; kingdom Metazoa; phylum Chordata; class Mammalia; order Artiodactyla; family Balaenopteridae; genus Balaenoptera; species Balaenoptera musculus. The sequence goes on from NC_045795.1 coordinate 86,066,369, forward strand.
AATTTTTATCTCAGTCTTTGTAATTTCTCATACTTTATCAACGTATCACAAATGCTCCTTAGAAATCACATACGTAGCAGGAAAGTTTTAAAAAGTCTTTTAAGAATTACCAATATGAATGTAAAACACATGGCACTAACAAAATACAGATGCACATAAAAGACATTTCTAAATGATATATGTTTCATGTTTTTGTCCTTTAGGACCATTCGAGATAATGCAGATGAAAAATATAGAACTCTTTAGTGAAGTGTGTTCTCAGTTCCCCCTTCCCCCTCTTCTGATTTTTTGTTTTTTGGGTTTTTTTGCTTTGGGCATGAGTAATACATGGTATTTACTTCAGTAATTTGCTTTCACTTTTCAAAGAGAAAACTACTCATTTCTGGAAAAAGGGCTTTATCCTGGATGGTACTGGTTAATGGTAATGATACCATTAACAATGCAAAACTTATCAGAAACACTAAACAAAGGCAATTTTCTACAAAATTGTTTTTTAATTGGGTTTTGATTTTAAATGTATTAAAAATGTAACCCATATATAAAAATTAAAAAATTAAAAGTAAGGGAGTATACATCATTTCCATGTATATTCATCCTTAACAAATGAGTGATCTGATTATGAATACTGAGTACCCAACAGAGGATACTTTATATCTAAAAAGGAATGATGAATTTCTAAAAACTTCTGGCAAAAAACTAAACACTTATAAAAGTTTGACAGAGCTAGTTACATGTCTGGCAATTCTAAGTTATCTCAAAAACAATAAAAATGTCAAAATAAAATCATAAATAGGTGAATCTCTTCATGCAGACTTTTATAACTAGACTATGAAATTATCTAGTCACCAACTACTTTGTTTTCAATATTGGAATAATCAATGCAATTATTACAAAAGCCAGTTTCTCCATTATATGCTGATTATGGAAATATGTAGAACTCAAGGGAAGTCCGGAGAACAGCACTTCTCCATCTTAAATATGCATATGAACTCCTGGAGATCTTGCTAAAGATTCTAACTCAGAGGGTCTGGAATGGGATTCTGACTCTCCATCAGGCTCCCAGCAGAGGACACTGGTCAAGCTGTTGGTTCATGGACATTCATGAATAGCAAGATTCTTTGCTGAAGTTAAGTGTTTCAGTTCCTGTTTACATGTTATCTATTATTTGAATAAAGTGATGCCATGAAACAACTTTGATCTTCCAACTTAAAATGTACAATGTCTAGGATCCAAACTGGAAAAAAAACAGAAACAAAACTAGTTGCCTTAATAGATGATGCAATGATCAACTGTTTAAATAAACACTGTTTTAAAGCTTCTGATCTGATGGACAACAGTGTGCTCAAAACTAGTAAATTTATTTATTTAATTTTTTAAAATATTTATTTATTTATTTTGGCTGCACCGGGTCTTAGTTGCAGCATGCAGACTCTTAGCTGCGGCATGCGGACTTCTTAGTTGCGGCATGCAAACTCTTAGTTGCAGCATGCATGAAGGATCTAGTTCCCCGACCAGGGATTGAACCCAGGCCCCCTGCATTGGGAGCACGGAGTCTTACCCACTGAAACACCAGGGAAGTCCCAAAACTACTAAATTTAAAGATACCATTCTTTTCTATATTTGGTGAGCCCTACACAACTATTTTCTACAAAATAGATATAAAAGCAATTATTACTATACTATAAGAGTTATCAGATCTAAACATACTAACTGTAGGACCTAGGATAAGTTATTTAAGGTATATGATCTAAGTTTCTTCATCTGTAAAATACCAATAATTCTATCTCACAGACTTCAACAGAAAGGAATAGGTGAAGTAATATACATAAAAGGCTTATTAGCACAGCCCCTGGTGGTAAGTGACACTTAATAGTAGTATCACCTAGGTTTTCTGCCCATCTTTGAGCTCTCAGCCCCAATATATGCCGACTTACATACACGCCTCAAACTCAACCCAACATCTTCCCGCAACGGACAGTATACCCATTCCTTCTCCAAACTTCCAAGACACCCTACACCTGGCCTTATTAGTGTACTATGATTAGAGTAAAAGTAACAAATAAAATCAGTTTTATTAAAAAGATGGAAAAAAACTTTGTACAATAAAGCTACCACTTTTAAAAAGTCAAGGAATTGCTTGAATTACCCCAAATGAGCTAATAACAACAAAAAAATAACTCTGAACAAACAAAATCTAAATAACTGCAACTGACAATCATACCTCAAACCAGCAGAGTGTTGGACTCAGTTTTCTGATATTCCATGCGGATTCAACCTTTATTTGTTTTGAAGAAAAGGATAGTGTCACATTAGAGGTAAAGTCATCTAAAACTAAAGCAAATATATCCACTTATTCAACTAGTACATAAATAGTATTGACATATGTAAAACCTAAGAAGCATCTATGACTGCAGGAAAATAATGGCTTTACTGATGTCAAGGAGATCAAAGGCAAGTTTCCGTCTACTTTCCTTGGAAATTTATAAAGTAAAGCTGTTGCACTGATAAGAGTACCAGAACACAAGAGCACATAAGCAAGGGCTTTGAAACTAAAGCAAAGCGATGCATGCTCAATTTCTGTCCTTCTCAACTAGGTTACCTGCCTCCCAAATATTCTATAAATCATCTACCAAAAGACTCAAAGATAATGTTGAAGTGCTCTTTCTGGCACTTAGAAAGCTGCTCAAGAATTTGGCCTTTCAGAGAAGGCCTGTGAGAATAAGTGCATTCTAGAGAAGATCCTGAAGTTGCAAGACTTCATGATTTCAAATACGTGAATCCAAGAATCAAATCAAAAATGTGAAGTTATATCGAGCATAACTAAACACCCTCACTCATCTTCTCAAGCAGTATGAAGCACTTTTTTGTCAACGAAAACATTTTCGCTGATTATCGTATTCTAAAAAGATGAGCGGAAACAAAACCCATTTTCAGTTATAGTATGCCTTCGTTACACTCATTAATATTCATTTTGGAGACAAATGCAAATCTCAAAAGTCACCTTTGAAATTTTCAGAATCCCAGCAGCAAAATGTTTGGCCCATATCAAATCCTTATCCTAACACTATGCTCATGCTATGATGGTGAGTGAGAAAAGCAGGTTAAATAATAGTATATACATTATAACCCAATGTAAATACACGTACACAACTAAAGAAGCCTAGGAGAGAAACACCACCTCGTAAGGGTGGCTACCTCCGATGGCTGAGATGACAGGAAATTTTAACTATTTTCTTCCTGTGTGTATTTTTCTTCACAATGATATGAATTATTTGTGTAATTTAAAAAGAGGGAGGGGGAGGGGCATGATGGGGTAGGAGATTAACAGGTACAAACTACTATGTATAAAATAAATACAAAAAGATAGTGTACAGCACAGGGAAATATAGCCAATATTTTATAACTTTAAATGGAGTAAAATGTATAAAAATACTGAATCACTATGCTGTAAACCTGAAATACTGTAAATCAACTTTTACTCCAATTAAAAAAAAATTGTTTAATAAAATAAATAAATGAAAAACAGGGAAGCATATGCACAGCTCAAAAATAATCCCTTGAGCAAAGACTACTATAAACAGATGCAGGGACATATTAACTGGAAAGTTTTTTTTGTTTTGTTTTGTTTTGTTTTGTTTTCCAGCCTTGTTTTAAATGTATGCAATCAGTGACATAGGTGAGAAAGAAGTTTAGCTCTTCATTTACAAAATCAAGTGTGGTTTAAGAAGAGATACAATACAGTCTATATTTTTTTAAAAAGATCATTTAAGAAACAACATACTTTACAAAAGGATTTACTTTTATAATAGGATTTCACCGAATACCAAAAAGATACAATCCAGGTTTTAAAAATCTGATTTACATACAATTTGTCAGAAGTACACACACTATTTAAACTGAGGAACACCTGCAGATAAATGCTCACATTCCTTTCTTTATAAAATACTATACCTTACATCTATTAACGGACAGCTCAGAGAAAGACTAGAAATGGGTATAGTAAAGTTTACCCCTTGCCAATGTCAAGTGTCATGTAGCAACAGCCCTCTCATTTGGTCAGTTCATCTCCTAAAAGAGATGAGAGCTCAGGATATCCCTTTTCTCTACCCTCAGCTTTACTTCCATACTCTGCTATTTGGCAGAGACTGAAGCCAAGAGAGAAGAAAAAAAGACCAAATAAAAACATTATTGGTACCCATCACCAACACACCTGTGCACCTCCGCCCAGAGCGTCACTAAGTAACTAATCACGACTGGTCTCACTCATGACATTAATACAGTTTACTCCATACAACAGTCTATGGCAACCTGCACAGACACACGTGCACTTACATGCTTCTCTCCTTCGGTGACACGAATTTCATAGCAATATGCCAGAAGGATATCAATCAAACTGTAGTACACTTGACGACAGGCTCTCTTGTCCAGCAGGTAAGATTTATTGACAAATTTTCGCAGCTGATATTTCTCTTCTTCAGAAAAAGACACTAGAATAAAATGCATTTAAAAATTAGCTCCATTACGTGCTGTAAAACCCCCATTGCACAAGATTCGTCAAAACTGTAACTTGGATTACAGAAGCTGCAATAAAAAGTTATTTAACTCTGGACATAGAAACAACTTTTTAACTAGATGTCACAGTTTTATTAAGAGCTATGTATTTGCTTAAATCCTAGTAGGGCTAAAAAAAAGAAAAAAATGTCTAAACAATATCTATTCCTTATTTCCGAACCCACCCCCCCAGCCACTGATCTTTTCCCGCTACACTGTTCTCTACTCAAGACATCTAAATGACAGAGTTATTGACTTTCAGATAATTACATTTTGACAACAGAAAACATATAATAGCTAAATGAAACACTCTGTAAATATTCATTATCTACTGTGAAAGTTCTATACAAAGAAACGGAAATATGCCCACGTATTAGTCAATTTTAAGGGCATAGTATTTTTTTAATATTATTTACACAGAGAAACAAAGTTTTATTACATAAACATGCAAATGTGACCATACCGCACATATCAGACTTGTGGGAAGAGGAAGTTTCCTCTTCTCCCTTTGCTTGGCACTCTCTTTCCATCCTTATCAACCGCCTCTCCCATGTTAAAAAAATCTAGTATATATCACTTCCTATTTTTCTTTACAACCAGACACACAAATGTGTATACAAGCGAGTTGATACCTTCCCCCACACGCAGAGAATTCGATTTTTTTTTTTTCCATCTAGCCTATCTCACTCAACAATACCGCTAGGAAATCCCCCCCAAGTCACTTGGTACTTAGCTAATTTTGTAAAGGAGCAGAATACTCCATGGTGTAGCATGCTCTATCCAACCACTCCCCCTACTGATGGGCACTCACTCTGCTCCCAGCTTTATGCCACTGCTAATAATGCTGCAGTAAATGTTATATCATATGTCACTGGATACTGGAGGCTTTATTTCCATAAAACATATTCCCAAGAGTAGATTTACTGGGTCAAAAAGTTTATCTGTTTTTAAGAGATACTTTATTTAAGGGCTACAACTCTCCTTCTAATAGTCATGGATAGAGGTTCCCTTCCCTACACATATCTCTTGCCCGCTCCCAGCAATAAATGCTTTTTTAAAAATCATTTCCAGGGGACTTCCCTGGTGGTCCGGTGGTTAAGAATCCGCCTTCCAGGGCTTCCCTGGTGGCGCAGTGGTTGAGAGTCTGCCTGCCGGTGCAGGGGACGCGGGTTCGAGCCCTGGTCTGGGAGGATCCCACATGCCGCGGAGCGACTCGGCCCGTGAGCCACAATTACTGAGCCTGCGCGTCTGGAGCCTGTGCTCCGCAACAAGAGAGGCCGCGACAGTGAGAGGCCTGCGCACCGCGATGAAGAGTGGCCCCCGCTTGCCACAACTAGAGAAAGCCCTCGCACAGAAACGAAGACCCAACAAAGCCATACATACATACATAAAAAGAATGTAAGCAGACAAGAATAGCATTAAAAATAATAATAATAAATTAATTAATTAATTAATTTAAAAAAAAAAAAAAAGAATCCGCCTTCCAATGCAGGGGATGCGGGTTCAATCCCTGGTCGGGGAACTAAGATCCCTCATGCCGCGGGGCAACTAAGCTCGCGGGCCACAACTACTGAGCTCGCGCGCCTCAACCAGAGAGCCTGCGTGCTGCAAACTACCGAGCCCATGTGCTCTGGAGCCCGCGTACCACAGCTAGAGAGAAGTCCATGTGCTGCAACGAAGAGACCACGCGCCACAACAAAAGATCCCACGTGCCTCAATGAAGATCCTGCATGCCACAACTAAGACCTGATGCAGCCAAATAAATAAAAATCAAAAGAAATAAAAAAAATCAAAATCATTTCCAGTTTAACGGATGTGAAGTGACTGTGGTAAGAAAAATTCTAAAATGACCCCCAATGAGTCACATCATTTGAGTGTGGGCAGGACCTGCAACTTGCTTCTATTTTAAAAAATATGCCAACGGTGTTATAATTACTATGATTATGCTACATTATCAGCAGACTGGAGCCAGAGACTCGCCTGCTGATTTTAAAGAACTAAGATGCCATGTTGTGAGGGGGCCACATGGCAGGGAGCTGTGGGTTCCTCTAAGATCTGAGAGTGACCCCGGCTGAAAGTCGGCAAGAACATGGGGGCCCTCAGTTCTACAGCCGCAGGAATCAAATTCTGCCCACCATCATGTGAGCCTGGAAAAGGACCCTGAACTCCAAAAAGGATCATGGTTGCCAACACCTATTTTTGAAAAAAAGAAAATGAAAAGATGGCAACAGTTGTTTATATCCTTCCAAGACCCTGAGCAGAGGACCCAGCTAAGCCATGCCTGACTCCTGACACGTGGAAACTGAGTCAAATTAGAACTGTGTTTCTGATTTGTGGTAACGTGTCATGCAGCAAGAGGAAACTAATACAGTGACATATCATTGTTACTTCAGTTAGTATTTCTCTAACTGCTAAACTTTGAACATTATTTCATAGGTTTGTTGGCAATTTGGATTTGCTCTCTTGTAAATTACCCATGAGAAATGTCTTGCCCAGTTTTTTCTGGATGGCTTGTCAAATATTTAAGAAGTCGTCTATTATGGATATGAACCCCAGTCATCTCTCCAAATCTACGGCATCTCTACTGACTTTGTTTAGGGGATCTTCTGCCATTGAATTATTTATGTTTGTGTGTAGTCCAGTATATCTATCTTTTTTTTTTTTCACCAGACTATGAATTTATAGCCTTTGATAAGGTTTCCCCAATCCCTGAATTGTACATGGAGTCTCTCAGCTTTTAAGATTCACTTGTTTTCTCTTTTAAATTTAAGTCTTTAAAACGAAACTGAGTTATTTGTAGTGAGGTGGATGGACCTAGAGTCTGTCATACAGAGTGAAGTAAGTCAGAAAGAGAAAAACAAACACCGTATGCTAACGCATACATATGGAATCTAAAAAAAAAAAAAAAATGGTACTGATGAACCTAGTTGCAGGGCAGGAATAAAGACGTAGACATACAGAATGGACTTGAGGACACAGGGTAGGAGGGGGAAGCTGGGGCGAAGTGAGAGTAGCATCGACATATATACACTACCGAATGTAAAATAGTTAGCTAGCGGGAAGCAGCAGCACAGCACAGGGAGATCAGCTCGGTGCTTAGGATGACCTAGAGGGGTGGGATAGGGAGGGTGGGAGGGAGGCTCAAGAGGGAGGAGATATGGGGACATATGTATGCATACGGCTGATTCACTTTGGTGTACAACAGAAACTAACAAAGTATTGTGAAGCAATTATACTCCAATAAAGATCTATTAAAAATAAATCAATAAAATAAAAGAAAATTTAAGTCTTTAATCCATCTGAAAGTTATTTTTTCAAGTTTTAAGGTTTTCGTTAATTTCAGATGACGAGTTAATTGTGCCAGCACAGTCTGTTCAGTAATCCATCTTTTCCACGGTATTGAACCACTGATTTTATCAAATAAATCTGCTGCTTTTCTTGCTAAAAACTACTTCCAAGCACTTTTGGGTTTTGTCACCTGCAAATATAATATTTTTCCCCATTCCCAATAAATTACTGACAGAAGAGTGAGAAGCTATTTCTTTTTATGTATCAGTCACCTTACCAAATGTTGGCTACCCAGACCAAAAAACTAAGATATTTAATAAATGCTAATGATTAAAAAAAAACACCTTTATGTCTATATTGGGAAGGCAAGCAAGTCTAAGACTGTAGTTCCTTCCAAGTTGCCTTTAATGTCTACAATTTACGTAAGTTATCATAAAATATATATCTTCTCAAGTTAACAAAACATGAGCATTATCAGTTCCTCATTATTATACGTAGGAAGTAAAATATGTCTTGTCTTAGAGCAAGATTTACAGAGAGAGTAACAGCTAATCACATTAGATGGGCTGAGTTCCTAGTTAGTATGAGTAAAATACAGCCTACTACTTTCTTACAACAATTTTTAAAGAAACTTAAGCATCTAGATATATTGTCACCACTAAATCAGAGCGTTATCGATCTCTTCCCTGGCAAAGTAATCCTTAATTTTCCCTCCATGTCCTATCAGACAACCACTTTCAAATTCACTTGAAAAGCTGCTCAACCCAGTCACGAGGAGCATTCGGCTTCTAGTACCAGTGCATATCAGAGCACTGCCAAAAGAACTCTGAAGCCTTTTTCTCCAGGTTTTAGAACTGTCCATTACATGCAGGTCAGGACAGGCTAAACTGCTGTATCAGACAGACCCAAAATACGGTGGTTTCAGTAAGACAGAAGTTTTTCTCTCATGCTACTAATCGGAGTGAATGACCCAGGATGGGTGGGCACCAGAGTCTCCACCATATGACTTCCAGTTATGGTCCAAGATGCTGTTCCAGGTTTTAAAATTTTCCAGCCAATGGGAAAGCAGAAGAGGAGGACAAACACCTTCTTTCTAAAGACTTGATCCGGAAAGTGCACACAGCAAGCACGGCCACTCACTTCCCATCCTCGAAGACTTAGTCTCATGACCACACCCAGGCGCAAGGAAGGAAAGGAAACTCGGCCGCTAGCCAAGTGGGCATGAGCCCAGCTCTAACTCAGGAAGCCTCTTTTTAGAAGGGTTAAAAAAAGACACGTGTCTCTGACACCTTCTCAGAGACCCAAAATTATTAAACTGCCTTTTTTAATATTCCCAAAGCACTCTCTTGATACCTAGTCAAGTCCCAGTCCCTTTCTGTCTCTGCTCAACAAAAGATTGCCCTTCTGTTCACCACAACTGGGCAAAAGCCAGAAGGAAAAGAATATGATTGATTACTCCCACATAATGGTCCCTTTTCACCTATCATTTTCCAAACTCACTTTTATACTCTCTTAGGAGCCTTAAGTTTAACATGGCTTCTTTTTGCTGTAAGGCTCCCTTCCAGCACTTTTTAGCAGCCTGTCCTCTGGGGGAAAAAAATCTTAAATACACTTACTAGAAATTATGAGAAACAATATTCCTTTACTCACTAAAATACACTTAGTGCCAAAAAAAAAAAAAAACCAACAAGGTTTTGACATAAAATATGTATTTTTTTCAACCATGTTAAAAACCCTATGTTTAAAAAAAAGTTTTAAATATTTCTACAAGCATTGCTTACATAAACAACAAATAACTATGAGAATGTATTTATTTAATTTGCTGGCCAGCAATATAAAGAAATGTGTACATTTTTAAACCTAATGCAGGCGAGTGTCAAGTGAAGCATTCTTTAAAGATTGACATTCAAAAAAGAAATTCATGTGACAGATCAACTGGGTGTTGAGTGTCCCATTACGGGGCTCGTATGAAGATTTCTCAATTTAAAGAGAAGCTCTCGGTTCACTTAAAGTGGTCTGATGTAAGGAAACTGTAAGAAGGAACATTTCTTCACTACATGAAGAACGTATTATTTCACAAAGTATTTGAAGACCCCTAGAAGGGCTGAGACGGTATTCCCTTAGGTACAGTTTTGGAGACGTTCATTAGTTTAGCTAATAAGAAAGTGCCAGGTGTCCGTGACCATAGTATCTCACTAGAGAAAAAGCCTTTAGATCCTAGTTGGTTAATAAAGACTTCTGCTTCCATGGAAGTCTGAATCACACGGTAAGCGTGCCCAGAACCGCTGAACGACACATCAACTCATCCACATGTTTACTCCTTACTCTTTGGTCATCACACCTGTTCAATGATTTGTAAAGGATGACCTGGGAACTGTGGGTTCTGATGTTACATGACCCACAGGTAAGTGCTTCCACATCTCACGGGTCACTTCCCACAACCGTACACAAAAGGAAGGCCGACTTGAATGTACTCTTCTGAATTCTTGTATGCTGGGCGCCCCTAACTTTCCTTTAAAACACCACCACTGGGACCACCCTGGTGGTGCAGTGGTTAAGAATCCACCTGCCAATGTAGGGGACACGGGTTCGATCCCTGGTCCGGGAAGGTCCCACATGCCGCGGAGCAACTAAGCCCACACGCCTAGAGCCTGGGCTCCACAACAAGAGAAGCCACTGCAATGAGAAGCCTGCACACCACAACAAAGAGTAGCCCCCGCTCGCCGCAACTAGAGAAAGCCCGCGTGCAGCAACGAAGACTCAACGCAGCCAAAAAAAAATAAGTAAAATTAAAAATATATATATATATAAATAAAATAAAATTTTAAAATTAAAAAAAATAAAACACCACCACCTTTTTCTGAGTGGTTTTGAGTTCCATTTTGGCCTAAGTACTTCATTAATAATACACAGAAGTATTTAAATTCTGAAATTCAAAGAAACCAGAGATCATAAATAACAATAACAACAGCCTGGGAAATCACTAGAGAAACCAAAAGTCTGAGCTCCCCCAAGCCTTTTTTATTAGAGCTGTAAATAATATCACCCAAAGGGGATCTTGGGGAGGTTTGCACACAGTCAGGTCTAACCAAGCAGCAACGCTAGAAATAACTACAGACACGGTGCCAGCAATACTTGGATGATTGCCACCACAAGTAACATTTGTCAAGCATTCGTATGACTTAGCTACACAACAAAGCAACTTTGCTATATATTGATAGTTCACAACATTTCAGTTAATTATACCTCTATACATAATCTACAGTCAAACAAAAGCCAGCTTAAAGCTCAGTTCATTTGGGGAAGAAACTGGTGCCCTAACACTGAAGCAAAGGGCCCAGGACCAACTCCCAACATGAAAAGCCCCATCAAAACATTTGAGGACTACCCAGGGGCTCCCATCAAAGTGGAAAGTGACCTTGTCACTTCACTTCGAACATCACCTCGTTTTGTTACTTTTAAGTCTTCTCTTCTGCCTAATTCCCCTCCCAAACATCCCTGTCTTCCATGGGTCAACAATTAAATCATCCATGAGCTGGCTCCTCTCAGAGGAATGCAAATGCATTACGTTGTCCACTTTCTGGAAACAGATCAAGGGAATCAGAAGAAAATGTGCTGCATTCAAACCCTTGGCCCACATGGGCAGCTCCACAGTGCTGCAGCTTTCAGGGCTGATGCTGACAGCTCTGCAAACACCGGTGCCAAACAGGATGTCCCTGGTAGGAAGTTCATTGACTATAAATGTTATGTGGTGTCATAACAAGCAATCGTGTGCCAAGATTCTTGGGCTGAGATTAACCACTGAGAGACAACATGGGAAATGCGGGAAGTCCATCCTCGTGAAACCAGAGCTCAGTGGGAGTACAGCATTTAACACTTCCATTTACAAGCCTTTGGGGAGGAAGATCCAGATCATTACAAAATTGAAGATGGCAATGAAAGTCTCCGTGTTGTAACTCAGGGCGACGATGAAAACGACAAGAGTCATAACCTTGTCTTTGGCAAGGCAAAGACGGGGGGCAAAGTTCACCACCTAAGGCTTATCTGGAAATCAAGACAATCCAGCTTAATATTTTATGAGGAGGAACCAAAGGTGCACCCCTCACCTGCACCATTATATATGCCTGGCAACGTGCCACTGCAGTGACAGAGAGGAAGGCCTGGGAGGCAAAGAAGAAAAAAGAGGAAGAGGAGGGAGGGAAAAACTACAGCAGCATCACGCGGCTTGAGTGAGCTGAGAACTTTAAGGTTTATTTTTTGGTTTATTTCTTTTTTCTCCTATTCGAGCCTGGTTCGACACACTTCAATTCATGCCTCCAATTCTGGGTGTCTCAAATATTTGAACAAGAGAAAGAAACTGAAAGAGGAATCATGTTAATGAAGTTCCCCTTAAAGCTGTGTAAATGTATAAAAATTATGATTTCAAAAGGAAGCCAGTCAATTCCTGGCTCTCCTGCCACTGATTTACTCTATGATGACAATTTCCAACACTTACAGTATGCTAAGGTTTTTTTTTTTTTTGTTGTTTTTTTTTTTTTGTTTTTTTTTTTTTGTTTTTTTTTTTTTTTTGTATGCTAAGGATTTTAAGTATATTGTCTAGTTCAATCCTCATGACAACTCTATGAGGTAGGTACAGGATTTCCACAGCAACCCAGAGAGGTTGCAAAGTCACACAGCCAGCCTGTGGAGGAGCAAGGCATTAAACCCAGAAACCCATATTTACCTTCTATGCATAACCTGATACTTGGCACATTTACAAGAGGTACTTTCTGTACAACACAGAATGCAAGTTGTTCTACCTTTATCACATGCCCTTGCTGTTTTTAAAGGTGATTCTTAGAATGAATCACCATAATAGCTAGCAGAATATGAGTGTGCCTGAAGCACCAGTCTGGACATATGCCACAGGTCAGATAAAGGGTCAGGAAGGCCAATGGTTAAAGGCATCGACTGGCTTAACCTTCTGTTAAAATTACACATAGAGAACTAACTCAAAGCACGGCTGACACAGAAAACAGGACCTAGAACAAGCTGCAACTGATCAAAGCAGAGCAAGTTAAAAGTTAAATCAAAGGTAATGCCCGTCTCTTGATTTTTAGGGCAACTAGCGCACCCTTGTGGACAGAAAATTTAACTACACAACCACCAATTCCTCCCCAGACCATTTCAGTAAAATACTGAACCCAAACTGGGGAAAATGATTCACTAGAGAGCACTGATGATTTAAGTTTGAGCAAACTTTCTGAGCAGATCCATATGGCATATACAGTTAACTATCTAAATTGTGTTAACAATCTCGTACCTGAAAATTTGCCTACATGATATGGGAGGTCTCTGAAAGATTATTAAACTCAAATCAAATATAAAACAAAGGATTTGTCAAAAACAATGTAAACAAGAGTCATTATTTATAAATGAGTTTCCATTGTGCAATATAGAGTCCATTCCAAAAAATTACAGTGGCAATTTTTCAACCTGGTAGAGATCACCTAAACTCTAATGAAACCTAATTACAAAAATATTTACTGCAATATTTATTTATTCTACAAATATTTATTGAGTACCTATTACATAACAGGTTCTTTCTAGGCTCTAGAAATAGAGCAAATAGCAGGCTATTGCATTGCTATGCAGAGGATCAAAATATTGTGCTGCAACAGCTACTTCAGAATGAGTGGTCAAAGAAGACCACTGCAGAACCCTGTAAACAACCCGAATGCCCACCAGTGGTAAACAGACCACATGGCCACTAATCGTGACACAAATATACAACAGAACACTAGGCAGGCATTAAAAGCCTCAGGTAGGACTGTAAGTGCTGATGGAAGACGTACAACATACACTACAGACTGGAGAAAGCAGTGAGAAGACAGTGTATATGAATCTATGTGTATACATTTCTTAAAGCAAATATTTAGATGTCAGGATATGCATTAAAAATACCCCAAATTGTTTATAGTGATTACTTTCAAGAAGAGGAATTTGGAGTGGGGAAATTCTATATTCCATTTAATGTATTTGTGTGTGTGTTTGTGTGTGTGTGTGTATTCCTTTCATTTAAACACTAAATTTGGGGGGGGGGGTAAAATTGTTCATTCTCAAATACTGCATAGAATACTTTTAAAATTTTAATACATATACTTTTTATTATATAATTTTCAAGTATACAACGTTAAAATTCAGCATTTGTATATACTACAAAGTGATTTGTATATACAAATACTGATGTGTATATACAAATTCAGCATTTCTATATACCACCACACCACAAGTCTAGGTGTAGTATTTTTAATATATAATTAAAAGCTTAATCAGTGTAACAGAAAACACTGACCTATTATTCTTGACCTATTTGAAATCGTTTTAATTCTAATTTACAGACTTAACACACCAACCTCCCACTTAGAGAAGGTGTTAATAAAATGCCCATCTAAGAAATGACTCTGTGTATAACATTTGGTTTAATATTAAATATGGCACAGCAGTCTCTTGTGGCTCATAAAACCCCCCAGCTCAGCCTTCACTGGTAAAAACTGGCTCACCTGCTCTCTGTAAGGTACAGAAAGGAAGATAATTAGTTCTGCTTCCACATGAAACCACATGTGAAAAAACTAGGAAGAACTTATCAGATTCATTCAACAGACAAAGGGATTGAAAACTGGGTCTCTTTTCACCATTTCTAATACTCAAATGCCCTTGCCACAGAGGAATAGTCAGATCTCTCAAGCAGATTATTCAACAACTACAAATATCCTGTTAGTGTCCCTAAATTTGATAAAAATACTAAAAATTTAAAAAAATTTTTAAAAACCCCAATGATTCAAAAGTAAAACATATTCCAAAAGAATTTTCCAAGACAAATAAATGTAATTATTGAGTGGCATTTCCCAGTCTGGGATGAAGATCCATTTCCAAAATTAGCAAATCAAAATAATACCTTCACTCTATGAGGCAATTATAATTGTGTGCTTAGGAAAGGCAGTAAACAAATGACCTAATTTTGAGTTTCTTACCTAACGCAGCAAGATTTTCTTGTTCCTGACTCTTTCCCAAAGAAGCCATCATTTTTGAATACAGATCAATCCACCAAGGACTATACTCCAAAACCTGTTTAACTGCCTCATCTTCAAAAAAGTCAGCTCTGGAAAAAAAAAAAATATGAAGGGGCTTATTACACAGAATTAGGCTGGTGTTCACTTTTTAAAATTTTACCTTAACTCATCACATCTGCACTAGAAATATAGACTAAAAGTACATTTCAAGGAAAGACTGAGCACTGCTATTACTTTCGTTGTGGTTACTAATGGTCATAAATTAAAAGTAAGCACTGGACTAAAGGGATATTTGACATCTGTGATCTCTCTAGACAGAAAGTACAGAGAAGACCAGTCCCCTTCTGAAGTCCCATGCCCTGTACCACAGCCATGTGGGATGAAGTGAATCTGAACACACAATGGACTGAAGCCTAGGGCTTGTGCGAGGTTTGCAAATATCACAGATTTTTGTAAGGTTATAGTTAAAGGAAAGCATCTTTTAACTCTACCAACAAAAAATAAATAAACACATGAGAAGATTTGGATACTACATATCCACAGATGTCACACACACACACACACACACACCCCTTATTTTTTAGCATGTGCACTCATGTTTCCTTCCATGATGCAATCTATTTTATTTAGCTATGCTAATCTTAATAGTTCCTTAATTTAAAACTATTGCAAAAGATAAAAGCAACCTTTGTAGAGAACAGAAAATTAATTTTCCCGCACTTTACTTTCTCAGTTTTAACTAGAAAAATAACCGCTACATTCAAAATATACTCTTGGAGGACAGTTATTCAGAAACTATACGGTCTTGCACTCAAAGTCGGAAACTGATATTCTTGGGAAAAGAATGACAAAAAGTGTAACTCATGGTGGAAAATTCATTTATATTTCAGGTAATTAGAACCTCAAGACACTGGCTGTTTTGGTAAATTGGATTTCCTAGCTCACAGTTTTGTGACCTTAAATATTTTTTCTTTCAACTGAGATATTGAAATTTTTTTTTAATTTATTTATTTTATTTATTTTTGGCTGCGTTGGGTCTTCGTTGCTGCGCACAGGCTTTCTCTAGTTGTGGCGAGCAGGGCCTACTCTGTTGCGGTGCGTGGGCTTCTCACTGCAGTGGCTTCTCTTGTTGTGGAGCACGGGCTCTAGGCACACGGGCTTCAGTAGTTGTGACTCGCGGGCTCTAGAGCGCAGGCTCAGCAGTTGTGGCGCACGGGCTTAGCTGCTCCGCGGCATGTGGGATTTTCCTGGACCAGGGCTCAAACCTGTGTCCCCTGCATTGGCAGGCGGATTCTTAACCACTGTGCCACCAGGGAAGTCCCTGAAATATTTTTAAAATTAGAACGATCACAGATAACTTACTGAGTTCTTTGGACGTGCCAAGCACTGCACTAAGTGCTCTTCATCAATTATTTCCTGGAATCCTCACACGACCCCCATAGGCAAGGGGTGCTATTAATACTCCCCTTTTAAATGAGTGGAAACTGAGGGTCGGAAAAATTGTATATCATGGTTAAGGTCAAAGAACCAGTAAGAAGTGTGGCCACAATTTGGATCCACTGAAGTCTCAGTCTGAAACCCAAGCTATTAACTAATACAAACATTCCATTTTTATGACTGAGGACATAAGGCACATATTGGACAAAACTGAGCAGCAATTATCTTGAAATAGTAATTCTCAATATCACTTCCCGTCAGGATCAGGCTGCTGCCCAGGACTCTGGCCTCGACAATTCGGTGGACCGCAGTGCCCTCTGCTAACATGGGATGTTAGCAGACACGACTGGACAGGGAATGGCTTCTGCTTTGGGATGGGCTGTTTGTGTCCTTGCAGGACATACAAACAGAGACCTGTCCAACAGGCGGTCAGACATGCAAATCTGATGCTCAAGAGAGACACCTAGGAGTCCTGAGCATTCAGACAGTTACTGAGGCCAAAGAAGAGGACAGAACGCCCAGGGAGAAAGAAGTGGCACAGTGAGAGGAAAGGGCGTCGAAAGCTGGAGTACCAAGGACATTTAAGTCAAGGGTAGAAGAAGAAGAGCCCATCTGAAAAGACGCTGTTTTCTCCCCAGGAGAAAAATAATGGGGAAAATTGCTTCTGTAGAACAGTATCTCTGCCACCTTCATGCCCTGCCCCGCAAAAAAATTTCAAAGTGTTTTGAGTAAAATCTCACTAATACAGTCCCTCATCTAAATTGGGATGGTTTATTCTTTATGATGCCCAAGATCTGAAGTCAACTGATGTTCTACTTTCCCGAATAAATTATTTTCAACTTTTTAAATGCCATTAATTCAACGAGCATTCACTGAGGGCCCTCTATATGCGGGGTCGGGCAGACGAAGATCAGTAAGACTCACCCCCTGCCCTTCAGGGCATCACAATTTAACGGGAACCACAGACACAAACCCAGAGTGTTACAAAACCATGCAGTAAAAACAAGATGAGCTATAACACACGAGCAGCTCCTATGCCAACTTGGAAGGAAGGGTGCCGGGGGTGACAACTGAGCCCAGCCTTAAAGGGTAAGTCAAAGTTTTTCAGGGAAAGTGGGATGGGGTGGGGAAATAGCCAGCAAAGGGAAACCAGGAGTAAAAAGTGTGTGAGAAGCGGTGTAGTACAGGCGGGGAGATGCAAACATCCGTCACCGCCATAGTATGAAACGTGGGCAGGGGGTGGCAAAAGAGATGCTACAGAGGCAGGTGGCGTCCAGATCACAGAGAACTTTCTATACATGCTAAGGAGTTAGGAGCTTATGCTGTAGGCAAAGGAGAACCCAGTAAGGGTTTAAGCAGATTTTCACTCTCAGTACCTAAGACATCATGCTGGTAGTCTTATGGTTGATGGATCTGCAGAAGTGCAGGCTGGAATGAGAGATGCCAGCTGGGCGTTAGGGGACAGCGGCAACAAGCCAGACACAGACGAGGGCCAGGAAGAGATGGAGTGAAGGACAGAGCAAGGAGATAAACGGTACAATTTCAGGACTGATTGAAAGGGTGGGATAAGAATGAAGTCAAAGATGAACCCCAGGTATCTAACCTGGGTGACTGAGATGAAAAAAAGGGCATTCCACCAAGCAGAAAATTCAGGAAGACTTTACAGGTAACATGATGAGTTCGATTTTTGAATATGTTGAAACAAAGGAGTCAGTGAGATGCCCAGTCGCTCTCTAAACCCTTAACCTGGCTTTTCTTCATAGCACTTATCACAGTCCAAATACTATCCACTTCCCCACTAGAGTGTAAGCCGCATGAGGGCAGCTACCTTGTATTCACCACACTCTCCTTGCTGTCCGCAACACTGCCTGGCACGGAAGTCATTCAAACAAATATTTGTTGAACAAAAAAGTACATACGTGAAGGGATGAATAAGTGACATGTTTATCCCAGGGCTTTTTCCTAAGGTTACTGTTTTGAATAAAGAGCCACCTTGGAAGCAGATGATCCTCTTCTCAGCCTTCCAATTACTACTTGTCATTTTGAGATTTCCTCAGTAAATCCAGAACCCGGATCAGTCTATCATCTTCTTTAACAAATGTACAGCACTGTACATTACAATTTTACTTAACACCCCGGATTAGGAGGTACCAACTACTATGTATGAAGTAAACAGGCTACAAAGATATACTGTACAGCACAGGGAATATAACCGATATTTTTAATAACTTTAAATGGAGTATAATCTATAACAATTTTGAATCACTACGTTGTACACCTGAAACAAATATAATATTGTAAATCAACTATACCTCAATAAAAAAATAAACAAACAAATAAATAAAGAAGGCCTTCTCTTGTTCCAAAGAAAAGGCACCCCAAATGCTATACGATCATTTTTGTCCCTTTTCTTATCTCATAAGATATTTTGAATGTTGACTAAATTCTTTTACTTTCTCCCAAAGAAGGAAATAAATGAGATTTTATGAACTGGTTGAAGTAAAAAATATGCCAACAATTAAAAAACACTTTGCCTGGGAAGGAAAAAAAAACACCACTCTCAGCAAGAGAAATATGAAAACTTAGCTATAATAAGCAAAAGGGAAAGGACTATGAAGGAATGTTTCAAGATGCCTTCAACATATTTTACTGTAAAAATAATACGCAAAAGGAATCATAAATGGTAAGAAATGGATAGTAAAAAAAAATAATTGTTTATGGGTCATCTATATGCCCAGCATTCTGCTGGGCTGCAAAACATAGGGGGCAAAAAAAATCACACACTGGTACCCAGACTTTACAACAGAGGATTTTAAAAACAATAATAATCTGAAGTCATTTATATATGCCTTTGAAATGTGTAAATTTTTGTATATAGTCAATTTACCTTTCTGCTTTAGGATGAAATTAAAATTAGTTTTCCTTAAGCTCCTAAAAAATCCGACAACATGAAGAGACATCATGACTTGTGAGGACAAGTCAAACAACTTGAAAATGTCATATATTATGCTAATGTAATATATTATATGTTATGTATTACACAGGCATATATATGTATTATGTATTACCCATTTACGTATATTGATATAAATGTTTAATACAATACATGCAATGTATTGTCTGCATGGTAGATAAGAATTTAAAATAAACTTTTTCTTCCACTGTACTAACCATTAAGAACAACAAAAAAAGCACTGAGCTAAAAAAATTTAATTGAAAATTTAAAAGAATTTTGCTTGCACTTCATTTAATATAATACATTTGGGTGGTCAGTCAGCTAATATAAATAATGAGTAACGCAAAAGTGACAATTAGCCAAAGTCTTATTCCTACCAGAAAAGTAACAAAGAACCTTTACCTCCAGACACCCATTCTCCAACTTGCCCGTGACTAAATTTAAGCCACTCGTGTAAAAAAAACTCTTCCTGGAGAGATGCGAAGAACATTTCATGCATACTATTAAAGAAAATGTGGTTTTCTGGATAAAGAACCAGAAGATGGAGAAAAATAAGGGCTGCTTCTAATATCCCACTGCTAAGTATAAATTCCAATTTCTTAATTCTCTCAGGCCATATCGCTATACTTCGAGTTTTAGAAGAGAAGAGATATGCAGTTCTGTTAATTAAGCTCCCTCCCACTCGAAATTTCTGTCTTGTAAAAGCTCAATCTGTTTTCATGCTTGCCCGGGAAACTTGCTGACAATGAAATTTTTCTGCTTTAAATATTCAGCATGATTTTAAATGCGTTTCTTCAAATTATTCTTCAGTGGACCTTTAAAATCACAATTGGAGAGATAAAGGTAATTAGAAATGGCAATGTAAATGGAGTTGAATCTCCCAGATGTCCTCCAAAATATAACCCACCCTGCTCTTACTGAGCTTCCCTCGGGACGTCGAAGAGTTCCCCCATTCATCACTACACATCACTCAGCCCATGTGCACATCACAGGATATATTTCTGCCATTCCAATTAGTCTCCCACTGTGTCACAGGAGACAGAATGTTAATCACAAGAGCAGCAGCAGTTAAACTGAAATAGTGTATATGAAAAGGAAATACAAAATGACAAAGGGAAAGGCTCTTCAAGTCCTGGCCGAGCCACTTAGTAGTGGTGTGACCTTGGATGAGTCCCTTAACCTCCTTTCCTCAGCTGTTGTGAAAACTGAATTAAATAATCACACGAGAGCACTTGACAAGCTGAGAGCACTATACAAGTATAAGGGAATACGATGATGATAGCTGCATATATAACAGTTCAAAAATCGTGGGCCCAGAGCTTGGGAAGAATAATAATTGAGGTCTACATCAAAACACGACTCACATCCTAGGAAAGCCACCGAGTACCCACAGAGGCCCGGGGACAACCACTTCCTTGAAAGAAGTGCTGCTCTCGTGGCCGATGAGAGACATCACAATCTTTCCGAGGCAAGTGATTATCTACTTACCCATTAATTATATTCGTTCCTTAGACAAATATAAGCCTGATAGAGACACATGACGGCTCAAGACACAATTAATGCAGGTGGGAAATACAGCAAAACTTAAAAATAGGTTTTATTTATATCCTACCCTAATGAACAGTTATTTGTTAATTTGAAACAGATCCTCGATTACAGGTGCCAGTGGATGAAAGTGTTGGGAAAACCCTGGATCAGCCAAGAAACGTGGGACATGTAGATTCAAATTCTTAAAAGAAATTGAAACATGTTTTCAATTATATATACCATTAATCACAACAAAGAGTCTTCTGAAAAGAATGGTACATATTCTCATGAATGCAATGTTCTATTTTTAAGTTTGGCGAGGAAAAAACTCAAAGTACATCAAAAGACTTCTCTGGTGCTGGAATGAGGTAATGAAAAACAGTATCTTACAAAGATCACAGAGGTATAACAGTTGTAGGTTAATTCAAATGTCAACTAAGGTTGTGAGCCATCACTAAATTCTAGAGTCCAAAAAAAGCACATACCTAACAGTTAAAAAGATACTCAAAAAATTTTTAAATACTCAACGTCAAGTAAATTATTCAATCCTCAAAAAAAAAAAAAAAAAACAACCCTCAATACTCACAGGTAATGATCTGGATCAAACTTAGCCAGCTCAGCAGCCAGGCGCTTCTGCCTTCGTTCGGCTGCAGGGGTGAAATCTGGATCCTTAAGATCGATAACATCACTCAATTCATCCTAAGAACACCCGGAAAAGAAAGAATAATTGCTATCTCCTATTTTAGCCGTGAAAAATCTCATTTTGGACAAAATGCCCAATCACAGGAAGAATCTAATTGATCGGTAAGCCGTGATACCACCTGTGACATTGAGATTCGAATCCAGCAAATGTTTGTTAGACACCTACTACTTGCCAGGCCCTGTTAGAAGCTTTCACATCAATTATTTCATTTAATCCTTAAAACAAACAAACTGGTTAACACAGATTAAGGCTATAAAAGTTTAACATGAAAAACAGAATAATCCTCTGCAAGCAAACAGGAACATTTAATTCTGCATTCATTCCCCCATTTACTCCCAGAGATTTGAAAGTTATGAAAGGCAAGTTGAAATAAATTTCTAGACCCAAGACAGAGCTCCTGCTGCCAGGGGTGCCACAGTCAGCAAACCAAAACTTGCTAACTTCCGTGTCCCTGTAAATACTCGCCTTGAACAGAAATGCAGGCTATCCAGTCGAGCCCCCCAAGGCCAAGCCAACTCTGGGCTCTGTCCTTATTTCCTTGTCCCTTCTCACCCCTAACGAGAACTGTTAAGGGCAATTTTGATAGATATGACTTTCCATTTGAAAATTTACAAATCCAATCCCAAGTAATATTCAACCTTACTGTAATCATCTTCACCTGGATGAATACATACTGCTATATGGCATGTTTCCTAAGCCCAACCCTACAGAAAACAGGTGTATTAGTAAAACCACCTACAATACCACATGGTCTTTTTTCTTTTGATCAGAATTATGAAGGAAAGAAACTTTGTACAATGCAAATACTCCTAAAGCTCTATCTTCTTTTCTTTCTTCAGTCTGCCCATTCCTACTACCGACCGCAAGGGATAAGTAGGCAAACCGGAAGCAGCTTGAAGACTATGAGCTGAAAAGAAGTCAAGGGAAATAACTTGGTAGACAGTTGTGAACGCAAACCATTAGAACAGACTTGTAAATTGAATGGTAGGTTAGTGCCTAATACCCAGGCTTAAAGTTGACAGCTATAGCACAGCAAAATCACTACAATGAAACCAGCTACACAGAATCGGCCAGGGAGACTAGGATACAGAACTCCGCACACAATCGTAATTTCTGCACTTAAAAAAAAAATCTCTCACCCCATCACAATCCACTGAGCTCAAGTAACATCAACAACATTTAATACAAGCACATTCTAGTACAACGAAGAGGCCCAGGGAACTTTTTGGAAGTCACATCCAGAACATCTTAATACTTTTTAAGTACAAACATTCTGGGCAAAAATCAGATCACTGGCTGTCCCCAAACTTAGAAAAGTTTGCATTCCAAAAGTGCTTTTACAATTTACTTTTGGAAGACTCGGAATGTATTTTCCTATAGACATACTATGATAAATAACAGAGATTCTCGGGGCAGCCCGCAAGTTTATTCAATGCAAAATAAACTGTAAATAGAGCACTCACAACACAAAGTGTACAAGCGTGCAGCAAGGCTTCCATGGGAAGACGCTCTCAGAGCTCTGGTTTCACCCATCAGAAGCATCTCTCCCCTGAGCAGGACCACCTGGACGCTTCCTCGCTTCTCTGCCTCCTCACCTGCCCGGCATCGGCCCCTCAGCCACAGAGCCAGGCGGGGGGTGATGCGGGCCTTGCGGGAGCCGAGGACTCCCCTCCGCTGGACGAGCACTCGGAGCCGCTTCCTGCCCGGGGGGCCCCAAGTCCCTCTCCCCAGCAGCCTACAGTCCCCGGGTTTGTTTCCTCCTTCGAGCCCCAAGGAGTTCCCTGCCTCCTGCCCACCACGACACACACACGTCTGAACACAGCCTGATGAGGCAGAAGAACTGTGACTCTGGAGTTAGACAAAGTGAATCTAAAAGCCAGGTCCAGTCTAATTGTGCAGCCTCTCTGAGCCTCAGCATCCTCACTGTGAACAAACTACACACGCCTCCGTCACAAGGCTGGGACTACTTTCCTCCTGCTGCCGTAACAAACTGCCACAAATGTGGCTTAACACAACACAAACGTACAGGTCTAGAG
This sequence comes from Balaenoptera musculus, assembly GCF_009873245.2. Classification (NCBI taxonomy): domain Eukaryota; kingdom Metazoa; phylum Chordata; class Mammalia; order Artiodactyla; family Balaenopteridae; genus Balaenoptera; species Balaenoptera musculus. Next base: position 86,089,919 of record NC_045795.1, read on the forward strand.
GTCACAAGTCCAAGGTCAGTCTCACTGTGCTAAAACGAAGGCGAAGGCAGGGCTGGTGCCTTTTCGGACGTTCCGCGGGACCGTGTGTTTTTCTGCCCTTTCCACCTTAGAGGCCGGCTGTCCTCACTCCTGGCCTGGGAGCCCCCCCTCACAAGGCTCCTTCTCCCTCGGCTTCCGTCATCATGCGCTTGCTTCTCTGTTTTCACTTTGACTCTCTTGCCTCCCTCTTGTAAAGACGCTGTGCTTAGATAGGGCCCACCTGGATAATCCAGGATAATCGTCCCATCGCAAGATCCTCAGCCTCATCGCGTGTGCGCAGTCCCTTTCGCCATGTAATTAGTACGTGGGGGTCAGTACGTGGACATCAGGGGTGGGGGTGGGGGACAGCATTCTGTCTCCCATAGGCTGTTAGAAGGGTTAAATGAAGTAGTATGAGCAAGGCGTTAAGTACGGCGTGTGATCATTCAAGAACGTCAGTTTCTTTCTCTCTGACTCCCTGCTCCACTGCTCTTCCCGGTGGCTCAGGGGCTGACTTCCTATTGAGAGCACACACTCTCCCTCCTCTTCAGCTTCCTCACTTGCAAGTAGTAAGAAAAAAAAAATCGGGGAGCCGGGGAGGATTATAATGTCCTGCTTCATCATTTCACCTGGACCAGATACAAGGTCAACAACGGGGTATAATCTTACAGGCTCACATTTCAGAGGATAACAGGACCAAAGCAACCCCAGGCATTTCAGAACCCTAACTGCACCAAGAAAAAACCCAGACTCTTACCATGGCTCAAAGCTCTGCAGAATCTAGCTGTTGTCTTGTACTTCAACCTCATCTCCTACCTTCCCCCTCCGGCTCAAATACACAGGAGCCACACACCAGACTTCTTGCCATTTCCGGAACACTGAGTCTCTGCGTTTACAGCACCCTTCTCGTCATTCAGGACTCAGTGCAAATGTCGCCTCCTCCAAGAGGCCTTCTCGGGGCCTCCTGGCCAAAACAGCACCACCTCGCCCCGGCTCTCACATCACCCCCTTCTCCTTCACTTGTATCTGAAATTATCTTGTTGATTTGCACTTTATACAATTACTATCTGTCTCTCCACTAGAATCTTCCATGAGGGCAGAGATCTGGTCTATCTTCTTGCTTACTGTACCCCCAGCACCGTGCCTGGTGTTCAGTTTCAAATTGCTCATTCAGCAAACAGCGGGTGAGGGTCTGCTCTGGGCTAGATGCTGCTCTGGGTGCTGGAGACCTGGAAATAAACATACAGACAAGGCCCCTGCTCCCGTGGGAGTGAGAATTCAACAGCCAGAAGAGGATTCTCCCCCTCCCCACCAGCCTCCAGACTCAGGGCGTCCACACGGCTGCGCAGCTCGTGCCCCGCAGAACATGAACGTCCACAGCAGTGCAGGCCCCGCCCAGGCCTGTCCTTCGCACGATCATCCACAGCGGCCCTGTGCCCACTGGACCCTCAAGAGAAACTGGAACAAACTAAAAAGTGAAGTTAGCTTGGGGTAGTGAAGTCAGTCAACCAAAGGGAAGGAAGAAAAGAGGATGAGAAACGACACACTACAGCAGGGTGAAAGTGATTCTCTTTCTGTTTTGAAAGCATTGCTAAGGTCACTGCTAGGAGAGCTATTTAAAGACCGGAGACTCTAGGATTGTTGCTGCTGGCAGCCACTGTCACCAGGAGCCTGCTGTGAAGCCCTGACTTGGAGTGGCCAGGGCAGCTTTCCAAAGGCGCCCTGTGGCTGGCAGCAACTTCAGAAAAGAGACAGAGAGAGAGAGAGAGAGAGCGCACGCACACGTGTCTGTATGGGGAGGGGGGTGACAGAGAATTTGTTTCAGCACACATATTTTTATTTCCGTCTCAGTATCAGTATAAAATACAGACAATCACAAGCCAACCCTGTGTAAATGGCTGGTGGGAAAAAAAATATGAAGGACTATACCTTCTCCCCCAATAAAGGGTTAAATTATTCAATTCAGAGAAGATAGCTGGGTATTGGAAATATGGGTGATGTTTTACTTTCTTTGTTATATTGTACTTTCATAATGAATACGTATCACTTTTATCATCAGAGAAAAATGAAGCTTTATTTCATTTAAAGGGGTGGTGGTGGAAAGAGACTAAAAATACTAGTAAAATATGAGTAGTCAGCAAAACTTTATGGATATTTTCTCATCCAAAGGCAGCACAAGAGAAACTATAAACTTGTGAGAAAACATTTTCTCACTATTTGAGAAAACAGTGGTTTCTTAAACACATCATTTTAAAATAGATGTTCTCAAAGCTCTTATTTATGCAATAATGGTCTCAGTTTCCTCTGGCTGGTTTACTAGCAGAAAAAGGTCTTGGGTGGGGGAATAAACTAGGAGTTTGGGATTAACATATACACACTACTATATATAATAGATAACCAACAAGGACCTACTGTATAGCACAGGGAACTATACTCAATATTTTGTAATAACCTATAAGGGAAAAAAATCTGAAAAAGAATATATATATATACATATATATATATATATATATATTTTTTTTTTTTTTTTCTCTCTCTCATTCCCTTATAGCTTTAGACGGGTAATCCCAAAATAGACTGACCACAAACTACTCTCGGCCAAACAATTAAGATCCATTTGCTGTAGTTTCTGCTGTAGAAAAAACTGACTCTATTCTTACTACCTCAGAGATGACCTGGGAATGTGATTAGGGAGAGAGAATACAGAGAAACCGTAACTCAGCAGAAAAACATAAGGTTCTGAACGAAGTATCTCATCAGCAATATTTGCTCTTAAGTAACTCCCAGTTTTGTTCCCTTTAAGGAGTCTTGAGAGCATTTTACATTTCTCAAGGGCAGAGGTCTTTCTAGCATCCTATTCTTTTTGTCAAAGAGCTTTCACAATGTAGCATCTCCTTAAATTTTCTAAATGGCCTTATAAAGTAGGTGAGCAAATTTATCCCTATTTTACAAAGAGGAGACGAAACTTATTTGTGGTCAAATAACTGGCCTGCATCCGAAATCTAAACAGAGGTACAAGTGGGACTAAAACATAGGTCCTTTAACTTTCCTTAGCAGACTCAAATACGTCTTACTATCATAAACCACATGCTAAGCAGGTTTAACATCCTCTACCCAGACAGGGATGAAGTTAAAATAAAAAACTGTTTGCCACCATTTCTTTCATTTAAAAAAAATTAAGACCCCATTATGTTGTTTTCTATAATACCACATAAATAGAAAATAATCCAGACTCTCCATTCCATTCACGAAGTAGAATTTACTACATTGTTTGAGGAACAGAAATAGTAATGTCATTCCTTTTTAGCCTAACTCACAAATGATCAGATTTTAACAAGAGATTACATTCAACCCCCATCAATAGTAAATAAACAAAAGTGCCTACTGTATATCAAGAACTAAACAATTTCATCAAAAGCCACAAACCCATTCTCACCAGGAATATTCTGTCTCATTTACATATAAAACAGAAGAGACATCAAGCCACAAGTATACGATTTTCATTTTTTAGAGGTATAAAACATAAAGCTGGGCTTCCCTGGTGGCGCAGTGGTTGAGAATCTGCCTGCCAATGCAGGGGACATGGGTTCGAGCCCTGATCTGGGAAGATCCCACATGCCGCGGAGCAACTAGGCCCATGAGCCACAATTACTGAGCCTGCGCGTCTGGAGCCTGTGCTCCGCAACAAGAGAGGCCGCCATAATGAGAGGCCCGCGCACCGCGATGAAGAGTGGCCCCCGCTTGCCACAACCAGAGAAAGCCCTTGCGCAGAAACGAAGACCCAACACAGCCATAAATAAATAAATAAACCCAAAGTTAAAAAAAAAAAAAAAAAAAAAAAAAAAACATAAAGCTTTTCAGGAAGTATGATGAGAGAGGGGTTCTGTTCTGTACTTTGGAAACTTCATGTCTACAATAACAAATGAAGTGGAAAAAAAAACAGAGACCAGGAAGCCTTCCATGTGTAAGCGCAGTGAGACTGGGCAGCACAGCCAGTGCAACGGAAGGGAGTGAACGTCCGTCTAACGACTACGTACAAGGAGCTGTGGTTTGTGCTCTAAATACGTCACCTCCTACAATCTTCATAAAAAACCTCCAGGTATGAGCAGAACTGAAATTAAAATACACAAATGGTAAAACCCTTGGTATATACCGAAGTCTTTTAGAAAAACATACCTGTAACCGCTGAAACACTCCTGAGCGTAAGTTTCCAAACCCATAGCGGCACTCCGGATTCAAAGTACTTTCTGGTACCTCTTCATAGGGGGACTGTTCAATTTCCCAATCAAACTCTTCATCGTCATCTTCTACTCCTTCCTCAGAAACCTCAGAAGCACCTAAATGTGTGAAATACTAATTTGTTAAAGCATTGGATTTCCTAGGTACAACTTGGGGAAGAAAAAGTATAGGAAAAAAATGCCTGCCCATGTACCCCAAAAGACATGTATAAGGATATGAATAGCCCCGCTATTCCTTTTTTTTTCTTTAATTGAAATACAGTTAATGTACCATACTAGGTTCATTTCAGGTGTACTACATAATGATTTGACACTGGCAAACATTACGAAATGATCACCATCTGTCTCCTTACAAAGTTATTACACCACTATTGACCATATTCCTTACACTGTATATTACATCACCGTGGCTTGCTTATTATGTCACTGGAGGTTTGTACGTCTTAATCCCCTTTACCTATTTCGCCCACTCCTAGTCTCACTATTCTTATTAGCGAAAAAAAAAAAAAAAAAATGGAGCCAACCCAAAGTTCCATCAGTAGTAGGATGCATAAATAATAAATGCAATGAAAGTAAAACAGATCTCAGCCATATGTGGATAAATCTCACAAAAATGTTATGTGAAAGAAGCCAGACAGCAAACAACGCCTACTGTATGAATTACATATGCAATTCAAAAGCAGGCGACACTGAGGGTAGTGGTTACCTTGGAGAGTAAGGAGGGTGAAATAACCAGGGTAGGATTCCAGGATGTGGGAAATGTTCCATTTCTTGACCTAGGCAGTGTTCACTTTATATTTACTACACTGAATTGTAAGCTTCTGATTTTAGCTCAAGAGGCCAATATTTTGCCAAACACAGAGATGCTATTTCAATTCGTCCCAAAACATGACTGACCTACAGGTTCAAAAGAGTTGTTTATGTCTTTAAATTATGTGTCAGCAAATGAACTATTTTCACATGGTGTCACATGACCTCCTTATCTTGTCACCTGAAGTATTTTCCCCAATTTCCTGTTTGCTATATCCCTTTCCCCCTAGAAACACACAGCATTCCAAATATTCGTTTACCTGTATTTCCTCCCAAAGGCAATAAACATACCTATTTCTTCCACAAGTGGTTTTGCAGTCCTGGATTTTCTTGGTGCCAGTAGAGCAGTTAACATGTTCAGCCCTTCAAAATGCTGGCCAGGAGTTTCTTTGGGCAATCGAATGGTAAAAATTCCTTAAAGATAAATTTGTTTTATGCTTAGCTAGATTTAAAAATTCAAAGACTTCACAAATACAGTTAAGAAACAGGTATCTTGGTAAACTGTAATTCTATTACATAGAGTTCCAAAATTACGCCCTTATTATATAGTTAGTGAAAAAGGCTCAAACAAGATTTTTCAGAACCACTGATTCAGCTGTCACCTCTATGAGAAATTAATCTGTTAAAGCCACAGAATGCTTAAATCCTACCCAATATCACCTTCACCTATTTATAATATTAAAGGTTCAAGTCAAAAACACAATGGCCTGAGAAGGCAATAGCTTAGGGTTAGCCGTAGCTACTCATAAGATTTATTTCTGGACTTGGGGGGAAAATCAGGATATTTAATCCAATGAAGAATAGCAGCAGTTTCAAATATACACGAAATCTTAAATAAGGCAATGACGGCTTGATAAAGTTCTTGATATCTCAAGAGATATATCCCTAAAGTCTGTCTAACGCAGACCCAAATTCCATCTGTGTACTCCTTTTCTTTCCTTGACTGGGTTTATCAGCTTCATCTAGGCTTGCCTATGAATGGATTACATTATTCACAACTCTTACATTTTAAAACAGTTTACCTCTTTCAGTGCACTTAACCCATATTCTAATGTATAAGCTACAACTAAACCCAAATATTTCCACATATACAACCTTCTTAAACCCCCATGTACTTTCAAGATTTAATAACTTTGCTTCCGTATGCAACTTACTGCAATTAAAAGCAGATTTACTACCTAGAAAGGCAGTTTCATTATACTTTATTACCACATTAGTTATATTGTGCTATGGGTTAGAACTTTGTCATTTAACTCTTTCATCCCATCTTTCCTCCCTCACCCTAGTTCACTGAGGTCAATAAATAGTCACTGAATAAATCACACAACAGTACACAAGTTTATTCTTACTCCAGATCCAGTGACAAAGGAAAATCCAGTGGTTTCTACAGAAGGAAAATAAATGGTTTCAAGACGAGTTGAAATGAAGGGCTTATCAATTAGGAGTAGAAAATTCAATCAGCCCTTAAATGCCCCCTATGGACAGTTTCTCTCTCACCTACATGTAATTAAATTTTAAGATTGAAAATTGCACAAGAAAAAAGAATATATATATGAATACATATATATATATAAATATGAATATATATATATACTGAATCACTTTGCTGTACACCTGAAACTAACACAATACTGTAAATCAATTACACTTCAATAAAAAAATAAATTTTTTAAATTTTTAAAAAGAAAAAGAAAGAAAACTGTACAAGAAACATTCGACTCACAACTTACAAAAATCATCCACATCTTTTCTAATCGGTCACCTCCCACAATCTAACTTTAACTTTTAAACACTTACTAAATGGAGGGAGAAGTAGGAAATAAAACTTCTAGAAAGCAAAGCCAGAGTATATAACTAATTGAACTTTACTTTAAAGAATATTGTGAAGAACTTTAAAGGACTGAGGAAATTGTAATTGTTAAAAATCCATGAATAACAGGCATTGGACATTAAGAAACAATAAAAAGTGACAGGGGCAGATTGCACTTGCCATACACCTAAAGGTCCCCATAGTACATGAGATTATTATTTAACTACTCCAACAGGAAGAATCCAAAGAAAAAAAACTAACCAAAGTTACAAAGGCAATACCTTTATCTGCAGCATAGGATCCCTGCTCGCTTCCATTTTCTACAATTCTTCCAGGAAGGGTTAATCTGCAGATTTAATAAAAGGTCTCATGAAGTCCTTAAGTTACAAAGCATCATAAGGGACCATCCGTGACAGTAAACATCAACCACCGAAATCAACAATTTTAAAAGGATAATCCTAGCATTTAAATTTTACAAACTAAATAACTTATATTTCTTCTCTAGCTAAGAAGAAATCTGAGATGACTCATCTTTCTGTTTGAATAGGCGCTCGTCACTGATAAAACACTTAAAAAGAAAAGCCACAACAAATATTAGCTATCATTACTGTTATAGTTTTTTCCCTTCTGAGTGAGAGTTATTTATATATCTGGTGCCTGATACAGCATTGGTTCAATAAAACTAATATACTAATTAGCTTCCAAAAAAAAAAAAAGAATCAAGAAATGAGAAAGAATAAAGAACCAACAAAACCAACTGTTTATATTGGGCAAATTACTACTTTTAAGTAGTAAAAAAAAAAAGGCAGAAAGCAAAAGTGTTTTTCTCATATCTCATTAATTCTATATGGGGATTTCCCCCTCTTTCCTACTAAAGGACATGAACTGATTTCCCTGTTTGCAGTTTCACCCTGGGTCAGTCAGTCTTCCACTGAGGCCCCAAAAGAATTCTTCTAAAACAGAAATTTGATTGTCACTTTTCTATTAAAAAAGCTTCTATGGCTGCCTTGATACTGACTAGATAATTTAAACTCACCAGTACTACATATGAGGCCAGCTCCATTCCACTCCAAACTTAAAATATGAACCTCCTTTCCTCCCACACTCCCCTCCTCCATGCTACCTATTCTAACATCATCACCATCATCATCATCATCAAACTTGGCAGACCCCAAAAGGTCTGGGGGTTTCCACCCTACCTACCTTTGATCCCAATGTTTTCTGAAGCTACAACACATTTTCCAAACAAAAATCTCTTCTAAACTCAGCCTAAAGATTCAGTTACGAATACATTAGTTTGTTATCATGGATACAAACACTAACTTTACTCTCAGAATCTGAATTAAGTCCATTTGTGGACTTAAGTCCAAGTTGTGCCATTTACTAGCTCTGTAACTTTCTTAGTACAAGTTCATTAACTTCAAGGCTCATATTCATCATTTATAAAAAGGGAAAAATAACAGAATCTATCCTAGGGTTACTGTGAGCAAGAAAGGATAATGCAAAAAGCTTAGTGGCTAGTACAGTAGGCAAGCATTCAGAAAATGTAAACTATTATTATCATCTCCCTTTTCCTAAACTCTTTGTAACTATAGAGTTAAATTCGTAATGCATGATGGTGAAATCATATTTGCTCACAGATCTGCCTTCCCCGCTAGACTCTCAATTCCTCAAGGAGAGAGGTGAGGTTTTATCCATCTCTGATATACTGTAGCAAACTGTATTTCCAAAGATGGCCCATCGCACATCACTCCTCCCAACAGTGCCATCTATGTCCCCTCCCCTTAAAAGTGAGTGGGCTTCTGGAACTGTTTTAACCAATATAATACAGCAGAAGTGACACTGTGATTTCTGAGGTTAGGTTATAAAAGATGACATGGATTCTGCCTTGCTCCCTGGAATATTTGCTCTTAAAACCTTCAGGTATCATGGAAGTGGTGCAACTCCCTGAAGGAATCACAAACTAGACCATGAAAACAGACCACACAGGGAGGTCCTGAGACCACACGAGAAGAGATTCCCTCCTCCACCCACCCTATCAGTCCCCAGTTGCTTCAGCCCTTCCTGTCCCAGGTCTAGCCACCATGTGATTACAACTAAATTAAAGACCTCAAGCCAGAACAGCTCAGCCAAGCCCTTACCAAATTCCTAAGGCACAAAAACCAGGAGAGGGAGTTAAATGATTGCTGTTCTACACCATTAGGTTTGACTGGTTATGTGGCAGCAGATAACTGCAACAGTAAGATGCTCTTAATAAATAATAATACCTACCATTTATTAAACACATAATTACCAGGCACAGTAATAAGGATCATATATGTATTATCTCAATCCTCACATCAACTCTTTAAGGTCACTAATATTAGTCCCATTTTACAGATTAGGAAACTGAGACTAAATAACTTGCCAAAAGTCACAGAACTTTAAGTGTGCTCAGATCCACAACTCCCGAGCCTCTGCTACCCGAGGAATGGATGAATTTGTATTAAAACTACTCTTTAAATTGCTTCACACATGTCCTCTTACTTTGTCTTCATCAAAACTCCCAAACTTAAGCAAGTGGCTTTTATTTTGAAATTTTTATTGTACTGTATTTATTTTACAATCCTATCTCATTTAATCTTTTCTCTGAGCCTCTGCGTTCTCATCTCTAACATGGCTAAATAACAGAACCTACTTTGTAGGACTGTCCTAAAATCAAGTGAGATAATTTACATAAAGCACTAACCTGAAGTAAAAAGTCAATAAATGTTTGCTAACACCATCATCATCTTCTACCCATTCTTCGTGTTCTGGCTTAAATGTCACCTCTTCAGAAAGGCTTTCCCTGGCCACTTTGTATAAACCCAGGCTCCTTTTTATTCTCTATCAGTGCACTTTATTTTCCTTCAGAGAAATTACCACAATTTGTAGTTATATGTTTACTTGTTTGTTTATTGTTTTTCTCTCCCCACTAGAATGAAAACTTCGTAAGACACCACCACATCTCCAATACCAAAAACAGAGTCTGGAATATACTATGAGCTCGATAAATCAAGCGAAAGAACGAAAGAGTGAAGAAGTAGGGAAATGCAATATATTCAAATAGGTGGATTAAGTTAAGGCCTAATAGATACCTGAGCAAAACTGGTTCAGACCCAGTGAAGGAACCAGCTCGACTCAAGAGCAATGTCTGTGCTGGGAAAGTATTTAGTTGGGCAGGAAAGTTAGGCTGGAATGAGAAAGATGAGGAGAATGGATTTTCCCTCGGCGGAAAGGAGAGAACAAGGTATTGACAATGTTAAGTAAGAATAACCTGGCTGTGTCCTCTCTAAAATGGGGCTAATAATAATGCCTATCTCCATGGATCGCTGTCCAGGTAAAATGAGACAATGCACACAAGTACTTAACCCGCCACTTAACACGCACTGCTTGCCCGCCACACGAAAGGGGAGGAGAAGGGGTTAGCTGTTACCACTGCTGTTACGGTTCTTCAAGGAGAAAAATGCAAACAGACAAGTGCTGAAAGTCCCTCCCTGAGGCTTAGGGGACGACAATCACGATGAAGGGGCAAAACCAAACAGAGAAGCAGACAACGAGGAGGTGGGAGAACGAGACGACTTTGGCGTCGGCGGGGCCAAAGGCGGCGAAAATTTCAGGGAATAGGGAGCGGTCAGCCAAGAGGTCGGGGAACAGAACGTGGACTGAGAAAAGTCAAATGGACGGGTCAGCTGGGAAGTCAGCGCGAGCCGTCCCGGGGCAAGGACGACTAACGCAGAGCGAAAAGAAAACAGAAAAAGGGACAAGAACTAGGGCAACAGGACAGAAAATGGAAAGGCGATATGGTCCCAAACTCCACGTTTTACAGTGGCTCCGGAATCTCTTCCAGGCGGGGATGTAAGGTTTAAGAAGGGATGAGCTTCTGCAGCATCCAGAGCGCACGCCTGGAAGAGTTCGCTTCCTCAGCACGTGCTGCAGGGATCTCGGGAAAACGTAGTCGTGATGCTGAGAAGCGCTCTCTTGTTCTTTCATCCTCCCTCGATAAGCAGTTACTTAATGAGTGAATAAATGTATAAATGAATCCCCAAAACACGCTTTTCCCGGAGCCAGGCACCCGGAACTCGCCTGAGAAAGTACGGCTTGGCGTAGAACTTGAAGTCGACCCCCTCGAAGTAGACGTCGAACTCGGAGACCCGGGAGTAGGGCACGCGGATGGCGACAGTCAGGAAGTCGGGGTCCTGGCTAAGGTCGAACGCCGGGGTCAGCATCACCACGCAGGACTCTGGTGCCCAAGTCGGTCACCCTCGCAGCAGTCGCAGTCCTGCCACTCAAACTCTCCAAGAAGTCCCCACGCTCCGGTACCCCTTCTGTTAGGCACGGCGCTTCCGGCTCGAGGCGGAAATGCTCGTGCGTGAGAAAGGAAGTCCCGCCCCACGGCGATCTCCGTGGAGACGGGACGCTGTTAGTGGGGAGGTGGAGAAAGAACACAGTGAATGAGCCTTTGGGCGCAGAAATTGAACCCAGGGCATAACTTGGAAGAACCTGGGCTAGAGTCCGCCTTAGACCCACCAAGCCTCTTTGGAGTTTCTTAGAGATGATTTGAACATTGGCTTTGCAGGCAGAGAGACCCGCGTTTGAATCCCTTCTCTCCAATTCGCAGCTGTAAGACCTTGGGAAAGTTACAAAACCTCTCTGTACTTCAGATACCTCTTCTATAAAATGAGGCTAGAACATAGACTCGTAGAGATGATGTGAGTACAGCATGAAATTATGCATGTAAAGCTCTAACAACATACCTGGCAAGCTGTCAGTGTTCGGTGTGTTGGAGCCGTCACCGCAGTAGCCACAGAAGCATCGTTACTGTGGTTTTCCTTAGTTCTCACCTGCTTTGTCAACAATTCCCCTTTCTCCCTCTCCCTCTCCGTCTTTCTCTACCGATTTCTATCTCCTCCTTCTCCCCCTACACGTCCCTCTCCCTGTATCTTTTTCTCTCCTCTTCCTAGTTCCTATTTAAACAGAATTTTCTCGTTTAGAGAGCGCCCATCCCACTTAGCTCGTTTAATCTACACCACGAACTCCGAAGAACACGACTCACAGAGATTAAGCAATATGTCTTATAATCATGCATTTTACAGTTACCAAAACCCAGAACGTCTGACTCTTAAACACTGTTAGTGCCTGTAATTGACGAATTGCAATGCCTCTGTACTTTCCCCTCTTTCATTTTCTCACTTTTCTCCTTACACTTAATCGAGGTCCTCTTTTCTGTCTTTTTTCCTTCTCTTCCTTGTATTTCCCCTCTTTACTCTATGCTGGTCATACTCTCCCAATGCCTCTCTCACTAGTCTCCCTCCTCCCATGCATATTCCCTTGGCCTTCCTTCCCTCTCATTTTATTTCCTGTTATTCCACCAGTAACTAGAGTAGTCCAGGAAATGTTTTTATTTCCTGGGTTTAAGTATCAGTGGAAGATGGGTGACAGTCATCTCTGGGAACCGTGGACCAGATAACCTCAAAAGGCTTTTCAACCTCCAATTTTTTATGAGTCTTGAAAATTAATTAAGACTCATTAAAGCATATTAACAGGAGTAAATAAAATAAAAAATTCAAAATAAAAATCATTCAGCTTAAATCTAGGAGTTTTGATAAAGACAAAGAGGTTACGTGTAAAACAGTTTAAAGACCACTCTTTACACATTTATCCATTCCTTGGGTGGCAGAGGAATTAACTGAATTGACTGAATACTCACTGTGTGCCAGCACTGCACCGTATCCTTTATAATGATCTCATTTCCCCATTCTGACAGCTCCATGAACTAGGCTTTATATATCCCCATGGTTTGCACAGGATTACACAGCTAGTGAGTGGTGCCATGGAAATTGAAACCCAAGTGAGTCTGATTACTGAGCCCAAGCTCTAAAATACTATAGAGCTGCCTCCCTTTAATATCACCACATACCCAACTTTTTTCCCATTGGAAGCACAACTCTCGCTGCTCTAGAACATATTGGGCCTTATAAATAATAGGCACTCAATAATGAAAATGAATTGATACAAACTTGGAAATAGTAAAGCTCTCAAAAGGTCCCTTGAGATAGACCTTTGGCTGGATCATTCCAAATTAGCTTCTCTAAAAAGAATCTTTACATTTACCATGGGACCTCATTCCTGGAGGTCACAAGCATTAATATTTTTAAATTATTAAAAGCTATGCATGAGGAAAGTCTGTTTGAAAGCACTTTACAAAGTAGAGCTATGCATTTCCTGGATGTTTTATACTTTGTTTGGCAACACACACACACACACAAGATTGCAACACAGAAAGACTATATGGTACATTGCTGCTGTTATTTATTTATTTATATGAAATATATATTGCATTTGCTATATCATAAAATACTGATATATATATAACAGGGATTTGTTTACTTGGATTTCTAATTAGTGGTAAATTACACAAGTTAGAAGCTCATTCTCTTTTTTAAAAAACAGAATACCACAGATAAAGTTCCCTTGACTGCTGTCCAACTTCGGTCTTTTCTTCTGCTTCCCCAAGAGTAATCCCTCTAGCCACTCTTGCAGAGCTTTTTATATTTCTATGTACATATTTCTAGGTACCCTGTTACTTTATATCTGTAAGTGCATGGGTACATTATCACACTATAAATGTAAATCTGCAACATTATTTTATTATTTTTCTTGGGTACTTTTTTAGGCATATCAATATCGATTCAAAGATCCAGTTGAGTTCCTGTTTCTAGATATAGACATTGCTTGAAAATAAACAAATCATTTCAACGTTTCATTTTAACTCTGCTTTAGAGGGAAAACAAACAAGAATGAAAAGTTTCATCATTTTTGAGCATTTGAAGTTGCTGTATTTATTTATTTTTGTTTGTTTTTCCATTTTCTTAAGGCTTACTTTTGGATGGCCTTTCACTACTTTAAAAATAGTTTTTTCTGGGCTTCCCTGGTGGTGCAGTGATTGGGAGCCCGCCTGCCAATGCAGGGGACACGGGTTCGAGCCCTGGTCTGGGAGGATCCCACATGCCGCGGAGCGGCGGGGCCCGTGCGCCACAGCTGCTGAGCCTGCGCTCTGGAGCCTGCGGGTCACAACTGCTGAGCCCACGTGCCGCAGCTGCGGAGGCCCGCGTGCCTGGAGCCCGTGCTCCGCAGCGGGAGAGGCCACCGCAATGAGAGGCCCGTGCGCCGCGGCGAAGAGTGGCCCCTGCTTGCTGCAGCTGGAGAAAGCCCGCGAGCAGCAGTGAAGACCCAGTGCAGCCAAAAATAAATAAATAAAATAAATTCAGTTTAAAAAAAAAAAATAGTTTTTTCTGTGGCCAATTTATTGAGGACAAGCATATAACCTGCCATCTCCAATTATATTAAATTAGCCCCTCTTCTGGTCTAACAAACTTGATTGTGATTCACAAGGCTCAAGATTAAATGTCAAATTTTAAAAAAATTTTTCCATAAACAATTCCAGTTTCAACCCTATTACAAAGTGCTACTATTAGGAGTTTTTTAATGAAGTGCTCCTAGCTTCCAGAAGGTGGCAGGCATTTAGGCAAGTAAGACAATGTTATCTTAAAGAACGTACTTTTAACCTATGTTGGAAATAGCTTCCTGAATAAGCTGTTTGTAACTCTAGTTCATTCTCTGAGCCATTTTGGGGAGATGGTGGGATCTTACATAGAACCTGCAAACTACACCTTAACCACTGTTATTTTTTTACAATACATCTTTTCAGACTCAGTCTATTCATAAAATTCATAAAAAGTATATTTCTATTCATAAAAAGTACAGAACGATTTTAAACAAAAATGGTATCATACTCTTCTTTTCACTTTTTCCACCTAACTTAGCATTATAATATTTCAATTTGACTACTTTTTTGTCAAGAATATTATAGCATAATTATACCCTTCTTATTTATCACTGTTAGTAGTGTTAATTCTTAAGAAGTGAACAAGGTGATGATTCATTTTGAGAGAGGAAAAAAATGAAACCAATAGTAAAATCATAAGCACAGATCACAAAACTAGAATAAAAATACAAAAGTTGGAATACAAACTAGATAGCACATTTTGAAGTTTGAAAAACAACTATCCTTTTATATACAATGGGACTAGATATCCTAAGTTTTGCAATTCTGAGTTATAAACTAACTCTAAGAGGGCTTGGATGAATTCATGGATAACTTACAGATAAATACTGGATTGTAAAAGAGGATTAAAGGATGGTCCCAACAGGATACAGACAGAGCAGACCATGAATCTAACACTGGTGATGTCTCCAAAGTTTCTTAAACCCCTTTATAGTTAAGCACAACTACTTTTGATCCTTGCACCAATCCGTCAGCCCATTCAAATTACAGTTGTTAAAAGGGCACAGTGTTAGCAATAATATAGCACAGTCATGGGTATTTCTGGTAGGATTTAGCCTGATTCCAATTGTATACAAGCTCAGTAAAGTTCTGAAGAAAATCTAAAACAGTTACAGCTGATCCCAGGGTATTTTTGTTTTGTTTTGTTTCGGACATTTTTGTGCAGTGTGTAGCTAAGGGCTTAGCAACATATATTTCAAGATGCTAGTCCCATC
This sequence comes from Balaenoptera musculus, assembly GCF_009873245.2. Taxonomy (NCBI): domain Eukaryota; kingdom Metazoa; phylum Chordata; class Mammalia; order Artiodactyla; family Balaenopteridae; genus Balaenoptera; species Balaenoptera musculus. Next base: position 86,105,375 of record NC_045795.1, read on the forward strand.
TCATTAGATGAAATGCAGATCACAGGGGAATGCTAACCAAACTGCATTTTGAACTTCCTTCATTGTTTTTTTTTTTTTTTTTGGCCGCCCTGTGCAGCATTGCGGGATCTTTGTTCCCCCACCAGGGATCGAACCCACACCCTCTGAAGTGAGAGCTTGGAGTCCCAACCACTGGACCTCCCGGGAAGTCCCATGAACTTCCTTCATTGTTTAATGTTGTATATCTAAAAGACATCTACAGAAGGTACCGTTTTGATGCCCTGCCCAGATGTTCTTTATGGAACTAGGGAGCCCATCTGTCACTGGCTGCAAACACTGGGGATGACCTCTTCTCCAAAGACTTTCTCTAGTCCAGGGTTTCTCCACCTCAGGTATCTGGAGCCAGATAATTCTTTGCCGTGGGGGACCCACCTGTGCATTGTGAGATGTTTAGCAGCATCCCTGGCCTCTTACTTCTCAATGCCAACACCAGCCCTGCTATGGTGAGAACCACAAATACCTCCAGACTTTGCCAAACGTCTCTTAGGAGACAAAATTGTCCACAGTTGAGAATGACTGCCCTAGATTGATGGGAGGCTCCTGGAAGTAATTACCACCACAACCGTGAGGACCGGTATGGGGTACAGAAGACCGCCTTAAAGGGCAGATGACTCTGGCGTGGCTTATGCTCCAGAGTTCCTTAAGGGATAGGGCCAAGGGTAGATTTTCCCTGCCCACATCTTTGCTCAGCGCTTCCCCTTTCCCTGTCCTTCACTTCCTCCCTTACAGGCTTCCCCTGATAACACCCCACAATAAATCCCATGCATCCGAATCTTTGTCTCAGGTTCTCATTCTAGGGAATAGGTTGAAGGTACCTGACCTATGTGCACATCTTGAGGAACCCCTTAACACTCCTTACAGTCCCTCAAAACTACTGGAGAAAAGTATCTACAATATCTATGGAGAATACATGACACAAGTTTTTATGTTACTTTTTTAAAAGCTCTTATAATCCTGTTATCCTTAACATAACTAATCTTTTCCTTAATTCATAGTGAACACGTTTTTAGTCCATCACGCACAAATAATTTCTACCCAGCTCTTTTGGCATCAAAGATTGTGGTGGGATTGTAAATTGGTACAACCACCTTAAAAAATTATTTGGCAGTATCTACTAAAGCTAAACATATGTATGCGCTAGCACCCTACAATTCCTCTGTTTGATACATAACAGAAATGAGTGGTAATCGTCCATTAAGAGACATGTACAGGAATGCTCATAGATGCATTATTCATAACAGCCCAAACTGGATACAATTCAAATGCCCATCAAGAGTAGAATAGACAAATTGTGGTATATTCACTCAATATTGCTAAACGGAAGTAAGAAAGAATGGACTAAAGCTATACACAACATGCATGAATTGCATAGGCAAGTTAAGTCAAAAAGACCAGATCCAAAAGATGATGTGGTATTTATACAATGGAATATGACTGAGCCATAAAAAAGAATGAAATAATGCCATTTGCAGCAACATGAATGGACCTAGAGATTATCATACTAAGTGAAGCAAGTCAGACAAAGACACATACACAACATCACTTATACGTGGAATCTAAAAAACTGATACAAATGAACTTATTGACAAAACAGAAATAGACTCACATAGAAAACAAACTTAGGGTTAACAAAGAGGAAAGTGGGGGGGATAAATTAGGAGTTTGGAATTAACAGATACACACTATTATGTATAAAACAGATAAAAAACAAGGACCTACTGTATAGCACAGGGAACTATATTCAATATCTTGCAATAACCTATAATAGAAAAGAATCTGAAAAAAGCGTATATATAAATATATCTATATGTTCAAATATATGTATATATTTGAATCACTTTGCTATACACCTGAAACTAACACAACATTGTAAATCAACAATACTTCAATTTTTTAAAAATACTGAAAAAAAAATTTTTAATCCAAAAAACAGATACCCTCTGCCTTTCTAAGTAATAAAATCGCTCAGATAAGAGAGTTATTAAAGAACATTTATATGTCAGGAAAAAAAAGACCAGATTCAAAAGAGTTCATACTAGACATTTCCATTTACATGAAGTTCAGAAACAGGCAAAACAATCTATGGTTATAGATGTGAGAATAATGATTACTTTTGTGGGGATGGTTATTGACTGGGAAGAGGCATGAGGAAGTCTGCTGGGTGAGAAATATTTACTCTATATCTTGATTTGGGTGGGAATTATGTGGATATATACTACATAATATTCATAGAGCCACACACATATTTAAGATTGGGCACCTTACTGTATGTAATTAATCAATATATAATAAAAGAAATTCTGTGCATGACTAGAAAACAATAAGAAGAGCTGACTCACCCCTGGATGCTGGGAGTATAGGCTGCTGATGGCTCACAGCCGTGTCCCTCACAGGGCATTGCCCTTGACCGCAGAAAACTGCCTTGTCCAAAGTTACCCACCTCCAAAAGGCTAACGCAGGATACAAAGGTCCGGCTCGCTGCCTCAGATGGGACAACTCTGAAAGCCATCCCGGCTCCAAAGCTCCCTGCAGGATTGGCAGAGGCCTTGGTTGCAATGGCACTGTGGGCCTCTGTCCAGTGTCACTTTCTCTTTACAGGTATATCTCCCAAGGCATCCCTCCTAAAACCACCTTCACTCAATGGTCCTCCTTAGACTCTGTTTCCAGGAGCCCCAATCTAAGATGCCGTCTGTGCTACAGGTCCACTCTTCCAAATAGAGTGGAATGCCCACCTTGCTTTCAATATCGAAATTCCTAAAATTAACTCAACAGCCTACTTCTTGATTTTTCTGCAGTGTCATTTCCTGGCATTTCTTCATCAAGGGGTCTTGAAGCCATGATTTTTCCTATATTTAAAAAAAACTGTTGCCAAGACTCTCTTTCTTCCTGAATGCCTTTTGATTATTGCAGCCATGCAGAAGAAAACCAGCCTTTTGGAGAAAATACTAAGCAAAACTATGAGCTCTAAGGAGGAGAAAAATAGGTCCCTGTGCAATTTGAAACAATTTCTGTTGGTTAGGTGTATTGTAAACTCATTGTAAGTACTTCTCTGTAAAACTGAAATAGCATAACTGGATTATTTTACGTTATTTTCCCAGAATAGTTCACATTAGTCACTTTTTTCCTAAATAAGAATAAATCCTTTCAACTAGAGGCCATAGTATTTGAAATGTAGGTAGTAATTATGTCATTGTCAATGGTACATAATGAAGACCTAGCCTTGAATCCTCTCCTAATCTTCTCCCTTGGCTTTGCTCCATTCTGCACTCTGGTTTTTGCATAGTTTCTAAGTGTTCATTCATCCCTCAATTTATTTACACTTTTTCTCCTACCTTGACATTTTCTTCGTTTCAAATCAATATTTTTTCCTTATGGGTTTTGTTTATTTACACTTGCTTTTCTTGGTCATCTCAGTATTTAACAACCTTTTTATTGTGATTTTTTAAGTCATAATTTGTAGCCAATTAGATGTCTTCTTTCTTATATGAGACATGAAGAAATAAGAAAATTTAAACTTACGTCTTCACGGCATCAGACGTCTCCAGCCAATTGGACAGAGCCTGCTGCCTTCATTATCATAGTTTATGGAATTTTTTTTTCACCCTGGAAAATAGTGCTTGGGTTCTTTCCTTTTCCTCTGGGCAATACTGTCCCCAAGTTATCATAAATTTATGGTATAAATTTAATCAACAATAATAGCTGGTATTTATTGGTCACTTATTGCATAGGAGCCATTTTTCCAAGTGATTTGCAAACAATGTCATTATTTCAGCTCTAGGAGGAAACAGCCGTTATATCACCAGCACCCTCATTTTATAGATGAGGAAACTTGGACTTAAAGAGGTTGAATGACTGCCCGGGTCTCATGGCTTATAAGTAGCACAGCCAGGATTGGGACCCCTGAGCTTATCCCACCTCTAGTCCAACATCTATAAAACACATGTTTCTGTTCTTGATGATCTGGGAAGAGGAGAGAGAGGAGATAATACAAGATGAAAGAAATGATCTCTAACTTCAAATAATTTAGACTTTAGCTATGAAAATAAAACACAGAAGGATTAGCAGTTGTGGTAGCCAATTTCCAAAGCTGTGTCTTCCCACAATGAGCCACTACTCCCAGTAATCACACCCTTGTGTGGTCCCTTTGCACAGTGAATCTGGGTTGGCCCTGTGGAGCCAACAGAATGCAGCAGAGGTGACCCTGCATGACTTCTGAGAGCCAGGTCATAAAAAAACCTTGCCACTTCCAACTGCACTATTGAAATGCATGCTCTGAAGGAAGCCAGCCACAGTGCAAGAAATCCAGCTACTCCTGAGACCACCAGGCTGTGGGGAAGCCCAAACTGCCACATGGAGAGGTTGTGTGGCTGGCCCTAGCTGCCTCCGCCATCCCAGCCCAGGCACCATTCCCAAGAGTGAAGAAGTCACCTTGGACTTTCAAGCCTCAGCAGATGTCACATGAAGAAGAACAGAGGAATCTCACTGTCAGCCAGAAACACAGCTCTAGGCTTATGGCTCCATCCCACCCACCTCTAGGATCTGAGCCACCCCAGCTGAGGCCCCAGTTACATCAGAAGAGAGACAAGCCATCCCCGCTGTGCCCTACTTTCTAACTCGCAAAATTGTCAGCCTAAGAAAATGATTGTTGTTTCACATTGGTAGGTCTGGGGGAGGTTTGCAATGCAGCAATGTATAAATGGAATAGCAATGAAAGACAATACAGTGTAGAAATTCAGTCAGAGAGATCCAGAAATAGAGAAATGCATGGGGGTTGGAACAATTAGAAAACTCTCATTTCTGATAAGTCTGGGGCCTGAGCAAAGGCTCCCGGGAGAAAAATTACAGATAAATGGGGTGGAACCAGGTCACCTTATCTGATGTGGAGGATACAAAAACTGAAGCAACAAGCATTAGGATTGGAAAACAGGTTGGGGCAAATTCATAAGGGTGGTGAACGCCAAGGAAGGTAATTTTGCAGCTGAACAGGACTATAAAAACCATCTAGTACAATCCACTTTTTTTTTTTAAGATAAAGAAATTGAAACTCAGAGAAATGAAGTGATTGGGGGAAGATCACATAGCAAGTTGGTAGCAAAAGTTAATAAGGCTAAGACTTAGTTTCTTTTCTCCAGGAGCCCACAGTTGGCTAAGGAAATAGAATCATGATTCTGTGCCTAACTCTAGATAAGCTTTCTCTCCTGGCATGAAAAATACCACGGTGGATTTCCATGGTGGTGCAGTGGTTAAGAATCCACCTGCCAGTGCAGGGGATATGGCTTCGAGCCCTGGTCTGGGAAGATCCCACATGCCGCGGAGCAACTAAGCCTGTGAGCCACAACTTCTGAGCCTGCGCTCTAGAGCCCGTGCGCCACAACTATGGAGCTCGCATGTCACAACTACTGAAGCCCGTGCGCCTAGAGCCCCTGCTCCACAACAAAGAGTAGCCCCCGCTCACCGCAACTAGAGAAAGCCCGCATGCAGCAACGGAAGACCCAACGCAGACATAAACAAACAAACAAACAAACTAATTAATTAATTAATTTTTAAAAAAACCAAACACCATGGTATATCCATCCTTAATATCTGGTAAATATCTGGACAGATCCTGTAGTATTTAATGCCAGATTCTTTCCTTTGTAGTTGTAAAGTCTCTAATCATTCTTTCCTCATCCTCTCCTTCCATGTTAAAACCAAACCAAAACAAAACCTCTAAACCTTTTAGGCTCTGAATTTTCACCAAATTCTCCATTAAGTTTTTAAAAAAACTTTATTGAGGCATAAATTACATTTAATAAAATTCACTCTGTTTTAAGTGTACTGGTCAGCGATTTTTTCTACTGAGTTGTGCAATCATCACTTTAATCTAGTTCCAGAATATTCCCATCCCTCCCAACAAAATCTCTCTGCATTTACAATTAATCTTTCTTCCTGCTTTGAGTTGCAGGTCACAAATAATTTACATTTTTTTCTCTATAGATTTGCCTTTCTGGACATTTCAGGTAAATTGGACCATACAATAAGTGGTCCTTTGTGTCTGGCTTCCTTCACATAGCATAATGTTTTTGAGGTTCATCCATGCTGTAATGTGAATCAGTAGTTAATTTCCTTTTGTTGCTGAATAGTATTCCATTGTATGGATATGCCATATTTGTTTATCCATTAACCAGTTAGTGGACATTTGGCTTGGTTCCACTTTTTGGCTATCGTGAATAAAGCTGCTTCCACTAATTTTTAAAAGTAGTAAGGATTGCTTAGTATAGAGAAGTCTCACAGAAGTTTTGGGAGTTTTGTGGAGATTGTTTATTTAAATAAAAAAATACAGAAAAACATAAAGAAGAATATAAATTCACCATTAACCAGACTATTAATGTTCTACACTTTTTTGCTAAATACATAGATTTTTCTTATAATAAGATTAAACTGTACTTACTTTTTTGATAGCTTATTTTTTTTAAGATTTTTTTTTGATGTGGACCATTTTTAAAGTCTTTTATTGAATTTGTTACAATATTGCTTTATGTTTTGGTTTGTTGGCCTCAAGGCATGTGGGATCTTAGCTCCCCAACCAGGGATCAAACCTGTACCCCCTGCATTAGAAGGTGAAGTCCTAACCACTGGACAGCCAGGGAAGTCCCTTGATAGCTTATTTTTAAATTAACGTTGTCATGAATAACCTTTCTATGTGAATTACATTGTATTGAATTGAGGTACCACAATTTATCTGATCTCAATGATTAGCTAATTCAGTTACATCCAATTTGCTGGCCGTTATAAACAACAATGACTTTGGCTATGCTCACAAAAGCTGTCTCCAAACTAAATTCATAAAACTATTTACTTCTGTGTTCTTTCAGCTCTTTTATGGTTTATTGTTTATATTCAACTTTTTATTTCTTCCTGATGGTATTTTGGCATTTGTTTACCCCAAAGTCATCCTTCCACACTGACTTAAAAAGCATTCTTTAATTCACAGCACAGATGGATATTATCCAGAATCATTTCTTAGGTTTCTACTCTATTTCATCAAGTGACTTAAGTGCCAATAACATCCTGCTGTAATCAGAGCTGACTAGAGCATGATAATACATAGCAGCATTAGTCTTCCTTCAATGTTATCTTGTTTCTTTTTGTGCAGTTCCCCAACAAAAAATCCTCAGAAGTCTAATTTTAGTTAATATGTGTATCCTGGAAATTTAGATAAAATTCACACATTTTAATAGCAAAATTGTTTTCTGAGTTCACCAAGAGAACTCCTGGTTGAAGAGACCTTGGGGTTACTTATTAGGAATCCATGTATCAATAGCCCCCTCTTGTCCCTCTTTGTCTATCATCTTCTACTCCCCCCACATGACCACCACGTTCTATTCAGATGGGAGTTCTGCACTCCTTCTCCTGTCCCTGTGATGAGATGGTCATGAACTGTGAGTCAGGCTGTTCTCAAAAGTAGATGGATCTGGGCTTCCCTGGTGGCGCAGTGGTTGAGAATCCGCCTGCCATTGCAGGGGACACAGGTTCGAGCCCTGGTCTGGGAAGATCCCACATGCCGCGGAGCTATGAGGCCCGTGAGCCACAACTACTGAGCCTGCGCGTCTGGAGCCTGTGCTCCGCAACAAGAGAGGCCACAATAGTGAGAGGCCCGCGCACCGCGATGAAGAGTGGCCCCCCGCTTGCCACAACTAGAGAAGCCCTCGCACAGAAACGAAGACCCAACACAGCCATAAATAAATAAATAAATTAAAAAAAAAAAAGTAGATGGATCTTAAAACCCTAGTGTACCTACAAAGCACCAATACAATCCGTGTTAGGTATGAACTTTCAACTCAGGTACCAAAAAATGTAACTTTGATTTTTCCATATCTGAATTTAATTTCTCTCTCTAGCAGCAGTGTGCCTGTCAATTTATGGTAAACTCAGTCACTTCAGAGCTTTTCTTTAATCTCTTCGGGGTAAACTCAAGGGGTTAAGGTTTTTCTCTGCCTCCCTAATTCACCCCAAGGTGTCATTTTATTTCTAGGAAGTTTTTCAAACATCATGGAACTGAGTAGAGTGGGGTGGGTCTGAGAGGGCATCTGATGCTTGGAGTCATTTCTGTTACACAGACACGTGCAGGAATGCCCAGTCCTGTGTGATCCTCAGTCATGGTCATCTCTCCATACTACCATCTACGGAGACATCCAAAGTCCTATGTCATAGCTGTACAGTCCGTTCCAGTTTCCGCTGAGAAATCCCCTCATCAGCGCAAGGACGTTTATTGTCCTCAAACCACAGGTAGAGTGGCTCCTGCTGGGCCCCATGTTTTATTGAGACCCACTGTGGCCCTTGCCAGGCAGTGCCCATCCAGAGCCCTGGGCCCTCCTCCTTCTAGAACACACTCTGGATAGCCAAGACTCTGTGATTCCTTATCTAAATGCTCCTGAGCCCATCTCCAGGGTTGGTGCAGGCCTCCTTCCTGAGTGGTCCTTCTGAGGGCAAAAGGCCCCTAGTGTACACGCCCTTGGACCTGAGCGTGGCCAAAGGGCAGCTGTTTGCAGGGGCGTGGACAAAGCTTAGACATATGGACAGGGGTGTCCATGCATGGGCCAGGGTGGAGGGAGGAGGGGAGGAGCTCAAGGCTGGGGCTGAGTACTTGCTCTCTATCACCCCCGGGCATACATGTAGAAATCTTAAAGCTCCTCCTGGACTTCAAGGTTGTTATCAAAACATATTTGCCATGCAGGAGCATAGAACATATGTCATCTGACAGTGGTTAGTTTGACTTATAACTTGTAAATAGTTAAGCATATGGTAGGTGGGTCTCCATTTTTTTTAAATTTTTATTTAATATTGGAGTACAGTCAATTAACAATGTTGTGTTAGTTTCAGGTGTACCGCAAAGTGATTCAGTTATACATATACATGTATCTATTCTTTTTCAAATTCTTTTCCCATTTAGGTTATTACAGAATACTGAGCAGAGTTCCCTGTGCTATAACGGTGGGTCTGCATTTTTACTCTTGCCCCAGACACTGAGAATTCTAGGGATGGGCCTGATAAGATGGTATTGCTCAGCTGAGTGATGCTTTATATAGTCTGTGACTGTTATAGTCAGAGTGTCACTCTTTGGGGGACCCAGTTTATTCAAGTGTTCCCACTCCAACCTCATACCTTGCTTGGTTGGGCTCTAGGTTTTATTTCCTGTCCAAAGAAAAATTTGACTACAGTGCTGAATAATCTCTCAGGTTTCTTACTTTCTTGTAGTTTCTTGGCCTCAGAGATTTTCCTCATTTTCCCACCCGCTCAGTTATGCTTATCAAAAGTTTATGCATCTTTGAAGGATACCAAATAAGATTTGAACCAATAAGGGACATTTAATCACTCTCGATTGGAAAAACAAGATTGTGCAGATGTTAATTTGTTGTAAGTTAATTTAAAAATTTGTCTTAATGCCAATAAAGTTGTTCTTTTAATTTTACAATGAGGCAAACTAGTTCTGAGTTCATACGGAAAAACAAATAAAAATAGCCTGGGAAGCTCTAAAACAATAGGACTCATCCTGATTGATATATAAGCATGTTTTAATGCTAAGTATGTAAAATTGCACTCTCACACGGGAGACAGACAAGCAGAATGGAATAGAAAACCCAGAAATATCTCAAAATGCACCTAGGAATGCAGCACATGACCAAGGTGACATCTCAAATTGATGGGGGAAAGATGGACTGTGCAGTACTGGTGTTGAGAAAACCATCTGAAAAAAAAAAAAAAAGTTGGGTCCATACTCACCCAGGATAAATGCCAAGTTAATCAAAGATTTACATTTAAAAATGAAACTATATTTATTGATAAGGGTTCTTTATGCAGATTCTGGAGAATCCTACAAATCAATCAAAGGCAACTCAACAGAAAAATGAGCAAAAAACTGGAGCAGATATTTCATAAAAGACATAAACTAAGAGTCTAATTGGCCAATACATACATGAAAAGATGCTTAACTTCATTAGTCCTCAGGGAAATACAAATTAAAACCACAATACCACTACACACCCACCAGAGTGGTTAAAATGAAACAAAAAAAACAAAGAAACAAAATGTTGGCAAAGATATTTAGCAACCATGACTCTCATGCATTACTGGTAGGTGGGTAGGTTGATAAAATCACGTGGGAAAACTGTTGGGTAGCATCCACTAAAGGTAAGCTTATGCGTACTTTGTAGCACAGCAATTTCCATCCTAGTATATATCCGACACACATGCATTCATATGCTCACCAAAAGACAAATACAAAAATGTTCACAGTAGGTATCCAGTGGAAACATTTCCTTCCACCCCTGTCCTCCATCTGTTCTGGATTTCTTACTATGTAAGATAAAGATGTCTTTATTATTCAAGTCCTTGCTACTTAAAATGTTGGATCACCACTAGCAGCAGAAGCAATGTTTAACAGCTTATTAGAAATGCAGACTCTCAGGCCATGGCTCAGACACACTACCTTGATATCTACATTTTAACAAGACCTCCAGATAATTTGTCCACCCATTAAAGTTGGAAAAGCCATAGATTAAGCCACAGTTAGCCAGATATTCTCTTCCGTTCCTTCTGACTGATACAGACATAACCCCAAACCTCCTGTCCTGCCCACTGAGGTATTTATTGGCTACCTTCTTGTAGAGGTCATTTCACAGCCTTCTCTTTGCTCAAGCAACATATATACATTATACTCTGGGGGGCATGGTTAACAACACACACAGTAGAGTCAGAGTACTTGAGTGAAAAATCCCATACCTGCTTTTTAAAAGAATAGATTTTTTTTTTAAGAGCAATTTTTTAGGTTCACTGCAAAATTGAAGGGAAACTACAGAGAATTCCAATACACGTACTGTCTCCTCTTATACACAGCCTCCTCCACCATCAACACCTCAGCACCAGAGGGGTACATTCGTTCAATTGAAGAATATGAATTGACACATCATTATCACCCAAAGTCCACATCCAGCTGTGTGGATGCACTATAGTTTATTGATCCATCACCTGCTGAGGGACACCTTGGTTGCCTCCAAGTTTTCACAATTACTATTAAAGCTGCTATTACAAATTACTAATAACTAATTAGTAATAACCTGCACTGAAGTGCAGGCTATTGTATACATATAAGTTTTCAGCTACTTTGAATAAATACCAAGGAGTGTGACTGCTGGTTGTATGGTTAAGGGTGTGTTTCATTGTGTAAGAAACCACCAAACTGTCTGTACCATTTTGCATTCCCACCAGCAATGCATGAGAGTCCCTGTTGGTCCCCATCCTCGTCAGCATTTGGTGGTGTCAGGGTACCAGATTTTGGCCATTCTGACAGGTGTGTAGTGGTATCTCACTGTTTGTTTTTTGTTTTTGTTTTTTAATATTTATTTATTTATTTGGCTGTGCCAGGTCTTAGTTGTGCCACATGGGATCTTCACTGCGGCATGCAGGGTCTTTAGCTGAGGCATGCAAGATCTTTTTCTAGTTGCAGCATGCAAACTCTTAGTTGCGGGATATGGGATCTAGTTCCCTGACCAGGAATCAAACCCGGGCCCCCTGCATTGGGAGCGCGGAGCGTTAGTCACTGAACCACCCTGGTGAAAGAACGTGGAGCATCTTTTCATTCGCTTACTGGCCATCTGTATATCACCTGTGGTGAAGCATCTATTAAGGTCTTTGGCCCATTTTTAAATCAGGTTGTTTGTTTTCTTACTGTTAAGTTTTAAGAGTTCTTTGCATGTTTTGGAGAACAGTCTTTTGTCAGATGTGTCTTTTGCCAATATTTTCTTCCAGTCTGTAGCTTGTCTTCCGAATCTCTTGACTTTTGTCTTTCACAGAACAGAAGTTTTTAATTATAATAAAATTCAGCTTATCAATCATTTCTTTCATGGATTGTGCCTTGGGTATTATATCTAAAAATTTGTTGCCATCCCTGAAGAGTTGTAAGCAAAGGAGAAATAGGATTCAGTTTATGTTTTTAAAAGATTATTCTGGTTTAAGGATTGGAAGAAGCCATGGGAAAAAGCAAGGAGATCAATTAGAAAGTTTCTAGGCCATAGAAGAGCCACTTATATAATTCAGAGTCATGGGGGATGGAGTGGGAATAACTTATGTGAAACACTATGGGAACAAGGCCATTAGGAATTGGGCAAGGTTTGATCTTGTCAAGCAAACACTATTGACAATTCAGGAGAGAAGTGGAGAGATGCCGATTATGTCTTGGAGGCAGAGTCAACAGAACTTGCTGACTCTTTGGATATGGGAGGTGAGGGAAGCAGGCTTCTAAAACAGCTCCCAGTAATCCTGGTATTCAGGCCCTTGTGTAATCCTCTCCACCTGAGTGCAGAATGAATTTAATGCCTTGCTTCCAACAAGGAGAAGATGGCATAGTGATGGGATGTCACTTCCAAAAATAGATAATAAAAAACTGTTACCTCTGTCTTGATGGCATTCTCTCTCTGGCTCTTCGGATGTACTTACTCTGATAGAGAGAGCCACCTGGCAAGGCACTGAGGGCAGCCTCTGACCAAGAGCCAGCAAGGACCAGAAACCCTCAGTCCAATGACCTGAAACCCTTCTGACAACCATGTGAGTGAGCTTGGGAGCAGATCCTTCCCCAGTTGAGCCTTCAGATGAGACCACCACCCCCGGGCCAACACTTTGATTACAGCCTTTTGAGGGCCTGTGAAGCACAGGACCCAGCTAAACTGTGCTGGATTCTTGACCCACAGAAAGCATGAGGTTGTATGTGTATTATCTTAAGCCACCACACTTGGGGTAGTTTGTTATGCAACAACAGATAACTAATACAGGAGGTGAGAGGAAACAGAGAAACCAAGGATGGTTCCCACCTAATTTCTGGCTTGAGCAACTGAGTATCTAGACAAGGGGAGAAACAGATTTCTGGGGTAGGGGGACAAATACACAAGCATTTGGTATATTTGACATCCAAGTGACAAATGGGATGACTCATAGATATGGTATCTGGAATCTTTTTTCCATGATGTTAGATATCAGAATGGTAACCAAAACATGAATTTGGACTCAGGGGAAGGAGATAAATCAGGCCTTTCCTTTGTTTCAGCAAAGTTAAAGAAAACAGAGCCCTCTGTTTGGTCAAACCTAGCTGTTCCAAGTTCTACTTTGGTGTCTGAGGCCAAAACCTTAGCTGTTAGCCAAGTGTTACTTTGCCTTATTTTATTCTTATTGCACGTGTCTCCTTGAGGAACAGAGGAAGTGGCAAGACAGAGTTTGGGAATTCTTGCTTCACTGGGCCACATACTAACATAATAGTGGCCATTTCTAAACTTGGAAGGCCTGAACACCAGGCTTTAGCCTAGCCCAGTGTTTCTCCACAGTGCCCCCTTGTTGGCAGTTGGCCCAGGACAATTCTTTGTGCTGCTGGAGTGTCCTGAGCATTGTGGGAGGTCTAGTATGTGCCAGTAGAACTTGCCAGTTATTGTGACAACCCAAAACATCCTTCCCACAATTCCAAATGCATCCTAGCGGGACGATACCTCACCCTCAGTGGAAATCGATGGATTTTTTTGTGCTCGTTCACCTGCAACATCTGCTGTGCACACCTTGAGCCTGCATCCTGCCATCTCTTAGGTGCCTACTTGGCCAGAGGTTCCAGGTGTTTAAATATTCTCATTCCTAGAACTTTAAATACAATGGGATCTCAAAGAATTAAAATGTAATGCTAATATGAGAACCATTCGGAATATACCTGAATTTTAGACGATTTATAAGGCAACATGGAATCCTGTAGAATCTCAGAGACATTGTCATAACTGCTGTTCCTTGTCCTGTGGCCAAGCAGAAAAGAGAGTTAATAGAATGCTGGCTGTCAGTTCATGGTGAATAATAAGAGGAGGTGCCCTCATGCTTCCCATTTATGATTGGCGATGCCCTGGAAGAAGAGTTGGGAAACTCTGGAAACCTGATCTGGTGATTGTGGCTGTTAAAGTCTCAGAAGAATTCATTTCTACACTAGGTTGTGAATATTACTCTATATCAAATCTATGTCAGAAAGAAAAAATGTGCATTTATGTATATATGACAAGCTCTGTTTTATTGTACTAATTATCACAGAGCTTGTATTGGGCACCAATTGTGAGCCAGGCACTGTGCAAGTTTCTTCGAATGCTTTGTTTAATGTAATGTCCACACAACGGCTCTGCGGAGGGCAGCAATACAATCCCAGTTTGCACGTAAGGAAATTAAGACTCAAGAAAGTAGTGCCACTTGCTCATGATCACCTAGCCTAGATGATGAGCGGCAGAGTCAGATTTCAAACCCAGACTCTAGAATTCACCCTGTAACTTGTTTAGACAACGTGGATCTGGAGTGGTTATCCTACAGGTACCCACCAAGTGCCAGGCCCTGCATTGGGAAAACGGGACAGAGATGTTCCTGCTTGATTGGATGTATGGATAGGTGCACGAGTGCGTGGATAGATGGGTAAAAATAAATGATGGGGCAAAGGCATGGAATAATGAGAGAATCCGATGAAGAGAAGATGGAATGGGAGAGTAAGTGAATGAGTGACGGAATTGAGGAAGTAAACGAGGGAATGGAACGGAGTGGGAGACAATGAATGAATGAACGAATCAATGAATGAGTGAATGAATGGATGAATGAGGAGCTGAGAGGTTTTTAGGCTGCCCTACCTGAAGACGGAGCGCCTGGCGGCTGGCGGGTGCGCGGACGGACGGGCGGCTACTCCACACAGTACGGTAGGCGCGGGCTGCCCCTCCTCGGGCCGGCTCACGCCTCCCCCTCCCTCCCCTTCTTCCTCCTCCGTCGCGCGCCCGCTCGCCCGTCAGCCGCCCGGACCCCAGTCCCCGGCGGGCTGGCTGAGGAGGCGGCCGTCGCGCGCCGCTGCCCTCGCCCCGCCGCCGCCGCCGCCGCCCGGCGCGCCGCGATGCGCAGAGGGGCCGCGCTGCCCAGGGGCCGCCGCCGCCGCCGCCGCCGCCGCCGCGCCACACCATGAAGCTCCGCAACAAGGCGGCGGCGCTGCTCCTGCTCGCGCTGGCCGCGCTCTTGCTCGCGGGGCTGTCCCTGCGCGCCCGCCGCGCCGCAGCCCCCGCGCCGCTCGCTCGCCCCGCGTCCGCCCCGCCGCGCCGCCCCGCGCCGGCCCCCGCGCGCCTTCCGGGCCCGGGTGCCCTCCCGGGGGCCGGCCAGAGCGCTCGCCGGCGCCGGCCTCCGCGTCCGCGCCCCCGAGGCAGCCGTCGGGGCGCCGCGAGCCTGAAGAAGTTGGCGAGGTGAGTCGTGGCAGCCCCAGAATCCCATCCGCGGACCCGTGTCTCCCTCCTTCCACCCGTGTCCCTTCCAAGGGAGGCTGTGGGCTGGAGGGACAAACTCCAAGTTCACCCACGGGCTGCCCACTTTTCTTTCTTTCCCCGCTAGAAATGAAAAACCGTCTTCGTGGAGTCCTGGTAACAGCGCAGTGCTGGTCATCACGTACCTTTTGGAAAGAGAAGTGTCAGGGAAAGTGGTCTGCATGGTACATTTTTAACTGTCAGGGCAAAGGCTTTTTTTTTTTTTTTTTTTTTTTTTTTGCATTCTTGCAAACATGCGCCCTTTGTCGAATTTCTCAAAAGCTATCACGATGCAAGAATGCTTTATCTAACTCTCATGTTTCACTGGAGAATTTCTACCAAAAACTTAGATCTGATTGAGTTGGAAAAGTTAGATGTTTACTAAGTACTGGCTGCCTCTCATTGAACCGCGAATCTCCGCCTGTGCTTAGAAGAGGCGCTCGTCCTGAGTGTACTAAGAAGTGTTCTCCTTGGAAGCGTGGGGCTTTCCCTGTTCCTCCTTCTTTTTCAGACTCATGTGTGGTCAGAGCCCTGCAAGGAAAACATCTTAGCCTTCGACATTCTGTCTGATATCCTCTTTATCTGCACAGAGCTTAACCCGCCACAGCTTTTCATCTTTGGCCTTAGGGTTGCTGGAAAGCCCGCAGGTTAGGGATTTGCGTTCATTTCCTTTGTTGTGGAGAGCTTTTTAACAATCCCCTTGTCTTGTAGCCCTCTGTTTCCTCTACCCTTTGGAGACTGTTGATGTTTCTAACTGCCAGTTGCAACGTCCACATTTGCTGGGCTCCTTAATTACTCGAAACGAGTGGAAGACTTCTTTTTCACCGTAATGACTAAATTTGGTTTGGCGTTTTTACTGTGAGAGAAAAGTCAGGAAACCTCAGTAAGTAGCTGTGTCAGCTTTTGTTTCTCTTCTGCCTGGTAAGAGATGTACAGATGGGTATGGACAAGTTTTAGGGGAAAAAACCCCAGTGATGTATAGAATTGCTTTTAAGTCTATTTAGAACCATTTACAATCTCTTATGAATGTATTCACTCTTTAAAATAAGGATATTTCTGTTAGGAAGCTAATAGGGTTTTCCCTCCTATGTACTGAGGTTTCTTGTAATGGATTCTATTACGGTTTAACTGCAAAGTTGCTATGATTTGTAAGTTGATGGGACAACTTGGAAGATAATTAGAATGGACACCATTTATCACAGCTAACTTTTTACGAGGCATAGTGTTAACCACAGTACATTAAAATAGTCATTATTAACACTTAGGTTACGTTCATTAACTACGCCATCTGCACCATAACCCTATGATAGTGGTTCTCTTGGAGTTCTCTATGAACCAGCAGCACCATAGTTACCTGGGGCTTTATTGGAGCTGCTGAGTCTCACCCCTCCCCTCCTCCACCCAGGCCCACGAAATCAAAAATCAAGAGGTTGAGTTCAGTAGTATGTGTTTTAACAAGCCCTCCCCTTGTTTCTGATGCACACCAAACTTTGAGACCCTGCTCTGTGAAGTAAGCACCGATTAAGCACTAATATTATCTCCATTTTACAGATGAGGAAAATATTACACAAGGTTTAGCAGTTTGTCCAAGGTTCCATGATGAGGATACAGATCCCAGCAGTCTTGGTACAGGTTGAGCCCTTTCGTACTAATGCAGATGTCATACACTAGGCTTGCCTGCATTCATAATTTTCCTGAAATTTTTCTGAAGAAACATCGTAGATTTTTGGAACTGTCTTCATCCTTCAAGGTGTTGGGAACATTGGGGCAGCATCTTCTTGTCTCTGTCTGAACAAATTGGCTCTGACTCGGAAGAGATCATGAGCAGAATCCAAATGGTTGTTTTTGGGAAGGACTATTTCCATGAGCAACAGTACCTCCTGAAGCCATTTTTCTTCTAAACGTTATCTCTTAGATTATCATGGAAATCATGGGCAACACCATAAGAATAAAGAACAAAATTTTCAAACTCAGGAAAGAGGAAAAAACAAAAAAGCCACAGGAAGTCTCAGGCTCGAATGCATAAACATGAAAGTCTAGCGTCCTCTGGCGAAGTTGACATTTTCAGGGACTTATTAATGTTTCTTTTGCTACCTGGACAGAAATAGCGACAGAGCAGTAAGGGAGCAAGAGGAAAGATCTCTGCATGGACGCCTTTGTTGCTTTCCTAATCCTGCCTGGGTTAAATTTTTGTGGTTTAGGAGGAATTTCATTTTAGGGAGGGAAAAGAAAGTCTCATGTTTTCAGAAAATGAGTGCTTTAATCTCTTTACGTGGCTAGAATCCAGAAGAGACGACGGCTACGTACGTGATCTCGTACCTCGAGCCTGGGGAGTAGTCGGCAGAAAGCGTGGAGTTAGGTGGGACCCAGTCCACCACCTGCTGACCATCCTCAGGCCAGGCTGCCCTGCTCCCCCCCCAGGGTCCTGGTGTAAGTGAAATCCTGCCACGTCAGCACAGCAAGCATGGCACTCTCCTTCCACATCTTGTTTTCATTTCGGAGAAGTTTCCAGGGACTTGCCTAGTTAGCAGGCAGACCTACAATTTTATAACTAGTCATTTGTATGCAGTCTGTCCTGCGGTGGGCTCTCCTTTCTATAAATATAAAGCCGGGAGGTAAGGTCTGAGTTTTAGGTCAAGGGTGGGATCTGAAAACGTACACCACACTATAAGTAGCCGTTCCAGTGCACAAGAGAAATGAAATCTTCCTTCTATTTTGCTTTTTTTTTGGTGATTTAGACCTGGCTGACTTCCAAAACAAATTTGAGACGACTAACAGTAACAGAGACATATACAATAAGGCCATTGAAATACTTATGAAACATGAAAAGTCATAAAGAGGAGTGGGAAAGAAGTACTTTTTGTCAAAAACTAAGGCCACTGTTTTTTGTTTTGTTTTGTTTTTAATTACTAATTTTTCCAATTCTGAATTCTATTTATTTTTTATTTTTGCTGCGTTGGGTCTTCGTTGCTGCACGCGGGCTTTCTCTATTTGTGGCGAGCAGGGGCTGCTCTTTGTTGAGGTGTGCGGGCTTATTGTGGTGGCTTCTCTTGTTGCGGAGCATGGGCTCTAGGCGGGTGGGCTTCAGTAGTTGTGGCACGCGGGCTCAGTAGTTGTGGCGCACAGGCTTAGTTGCTCTGTGGCATGTGGGATCTTCCTGGCCCAGGGCTCGAACCCATGTCCCCTGCGTTGGCAGGCAGATTCTTAACCACTGAGGCCACTGTTGTTATGAGGATTAAGTGTTCAATTTAGCTCTAATCTTCCTGGCAGCCATGTCAAAAAGGGAACTGTGATGGGCTGCCTTATTTTCTTTGAATGATAAGGGGAAAAGTTTATCAAGAGGGATCATTTATTTTTCATGGAACTGAATTCTAAAATGAGAATTTTACGTTAGTATAGACTTCGGATTTCAGAAGACTATCTCTCCAGCTTGCTTCTGAAAACTCCTCTTCGAGCCTACGTACGGAAGAGGAAGTTCAGTATAACTGCCCATCTGTGTGATAGGAAAAAGAATTTGGCGTCTGGAGTCCGGAGGATTGGGTGCTAGTCCTGAGCCATTTCACCCTAATTTGCTTATCTGTAAACGAGTGGGTCGATCTACAAGTTTTCTAAGATCTCTTCCAGCTCTGACATTCGATGGTCCTGTGATGAGATCAACAAGTTCAGCTGCAAAATCCCAACAATGACTGTTGCTTAGCCCTTTGTGCCATCTCTTGCAAAATCACTGTTTCTCATTTACTGGCTGTAGCCTAGAGCTCCAAGTGATTAGTCAGCCTCAACCCCCTCCTGAACTTTATTCTTTGTCTCTGTGTTAGCCTGGCTATTGCTGTTTTCTCTTAAAATATGGCTTCTAAGGGAGACTTAGGCTACCTCTGTCATTTTATTCCACAGTCATTCAGCAAATGTTTATTGCACATGTATCCTGGGGCAGGTACTCAGTGTGCAATGGTGAATGGAGTTGCTTCCCTCCCAGAATTTGGGGGAGGGGGGAGGGGAGACAATACAGAAACACATTACACACTTGGCAGCCTCTGGAGCTGCCCCGAGAGGAAGCGTGCGTATTTGCTCATCAAGAGACAGCACTTCCTGCAGTTCTCTTTGGTCTCTGAGACAAGTCTTCTCAGAGGGTTCAAGCCTGAATAAATGTCTCACTAAAGAGGGATGATGTTATACAGCAAAATGCCAAGTCTGTGGCCATCCTGTGATTAGCTGGTCGCCCCAGAACACATTACAGATCTCTAGATCTTGGGGACCATCTATGATATTTTGTCACTGTGAGTCCTGATTCTTGTCAAATTCATTTTTGTTGATTCGTCCGTGAGACCCCTCTTTCACCCTCTCCGTGTATTCAGTTAGTAAGCCCTCTTGGTTTTATCCCCAAATATAACCCCAGTCCCACTATATCTACCACTTCCATGCTACCACTGAGCTAAACACCATAGTTTGACACATGGACGACTACAGTAGCTTCTCTCTGGCTTGGGGTTTCCACTCTAGCGCCCTCTACAGTCCTTTTTCCATACATCTGCTGGAATAATCTTAAATATGTAACCGGGTCACTTTGCTGGTTCCAGAGCCTAACTTCCCATCATACAGAGTAAAATTCAATTTCTTAGTGTGGCCTTTGAACCCGTGTTTGATTTCAGCCCATTTAGCTCTCTGACCTCATCTCCTACCCTTCCCCACTTCACTCACTCTGCTTCAGCCACACTGGCCTTCAAATGCACTCATTCCTACCTCAGCACTGTTTACTTTTTCCTGTGGTGGAATGTTCTTTGCTCACACCTTGTGTGGCTAGCTCCCTCATTTCTTTCAGGTCTGCTTTCAGATTCTGTCCTCAGCGGGATCTTCCCAGCTGCCCTAGAAAAGAGGACCCTGCCCATCATCTTCTACCTCCTTACTCTTATTTCGTATTTCTTTTAAATAGCACTCATCGTTGTATGAAAATCCTACTTTGTTTGCTCCTCCCCCCTTCATGCACACTTCATGTCTTATTAATCAATGTACCACTGGCACCTAGAACAGAGATGATTTCACAGTAGGTACTCAATAAATATTTGTCAAATGAACTACTGAATGAGTAAATGCAGCAACCCCCCCCTTGTGCCAGCACTATATTGATACTAAGACTTTACTTATATTATTGAGTTACATGTTATCTAATAATATTCAAAACAATCTTACACCCTTTAGGAAAATAGTAAGGATCTCTAATAGTAACATACTTCCAAGAGAGGGAATGTTTTTCTTTTTAAGAGGTTTTATTTTTTAGAACAAATTTGTGGAAAAGTTGGGGAGTATGTAGTACAGAGAGTTTCCATATACCCTGTACCCAGTTTCCTCTCTGAGCAAAATCTTACACTGTTATAATACATTTGTTATCATTTATCAAGTAATAGTGATACATTATTACTAATGTTTAATGTATTTAGATTTCCTTAGTTTTTTTTTTTAATTATTAGCACCTTTAATTATTATTTATTTATTTTTTTGGCTGTGTTGGGTCTTCGTTTCTGTGCAAGGGCTTTCTCTAGTTGCGGCAAGCGGGGGCCACTCTTCATCGCGGTGCGCGGGCCTCTCACTATCGCGGCCTCCCTTGTTGCGGAGCACAGGCTCCAGACGCGCATGCTCAGTAGTTGTGGCTCACAGGACTAGTTGCTCGGCGGCATGTGGGATCTTCCCAGACCAGGGCTCGAACCCGTGTCCCCTGCATTAGCAGGCAGATTCTCAACCACTGCGCCGCCAGGGAAGCCCCAAGATTGCCTTAGTTTTTACTTAGTGCTCTTTTTCTGTTCCAGGATTCTATCCATGACACCACAGTACATTTAGTTGTCATGTCTCTTTAAGCTCCTCTTGGCTGTGATAGTTTCTCAGACTTCCCTTGTTTTTTTTTTTAATTTTTTTTTCTTTTAATTAATTAATTAATTATTTTACTTTTGGCTGCATTGGGTCTTCGTTTCCGTGCGAGGGCTTTTTCTACTTGCGTCGTGCGGGGGCCACTCTTCATCGCGGTGCGCGGGCCTCTCACTGTCGCGGCCTCTCTTGTAGCGGAGCACAAGCTCCAGACGCGCAGGCTCAGTAGTTGTGGCTCACGGGCCTAGTTGCTCCGCGGCACGTGGGATCCTCCCAGACCAGGGCTCGAACCCGTGTCCCCTGCATTGGCAGGCAGATTCTCAACCACTGCGCCACCAGGGAAGCCCCACTTCCCTTGTTTTTGATGACCTTGTGAGTTTTGAAGAGCACTGGTCAGATATTTTATAAGGTGCTCCGCTGTTGGAATGTGTCTGATGTTTTACTCATGGTGATAACCGGGGTTATGGGTTATCTGGAGGAAAACTGTAGCGGTAAAGTGCCATTTTCATCATGTCCTATCAAGTGCATATACTATCGACATGATTTAACGTTGACCTTGGTCACTGGCTGAGCTAGTGTTTGTCAGCTTTCTCCACTCTAGACTTACTCTTTCCCCCCTCACTCTATTCTACTCTTTAGAAGGAAGTCACTGTTCACAACTCCCACCTAAGGAGTGTGGATTTATGTTCCCCTTCCTTGAGGGCGGAGTATCTCTATATAAATAATTTGAAATTCTTTTGTGTGGGGGATGTTGTGTTTCTTCTCCCCCCTTTATTATTCAGTCATAAGTCAGGATGGACTCGTAGATATTGATTTTGTACTTTGAGTTACAATCCATATGACTTTATTTTGTTGCTGAAATTGTTTCAGTCTGGGTGATTAGTAGCTCTTTCAGTTGGCTGCTCTGCTCCTTTGGTAGACCCCCATCACTGTGTTTCGGCTTTTTGTTTTCAGTTTTGCCTTTCTGAGCACTTTCTTACTCTCTGGCGCTACAAGATGCTCCAGGCTCATCTTGCTTCTCTGGATGAGGGAGTGTTTTTATTCCCTAGAAGCGCCAGCAAAAGTTTTCTCCCATCTCATTGGCTTTGGTTGGTTTAAATGCCTACAGTGTGGATGAGGAAATGGGAAGGAGTAGAGGGGTGGGACGAGATTAGCTAATTGAAGTAAACCAAGCAAGGGCCACCCCTTGAGTTAGGGATGAAGCCAAGACCACCTAAACCACTGGGGGGAGGGTGATGTAATAGACTTGTCTTTGGCTCCTGACCTCCATTCTCCCACCCCACCCCCAATTTGACAGTGAACTGTACCTCCAGGCAATGGTCTAAGCCTGCCATGACAGTCCCATCCCTGTCGTAGTGTAAACTTTATATATCCAAGGCTAAGACATACTTTCATTTCTCTGGCAATAGTTACTGGTCTACAGGTGTTACATGACCCAAGCTGGCCCAATCAGCTCCTGATTAAGAAGGGAACGGGGGCTTCCCTGGTGGCGCAGTGGTTGGGAGTCTGCCTGCCAATGCAGGGGACGCGGGTTCGAGCCCTGGTCTGGGAAGATCCCACATGCCGCGGAGCAACTAGGCCCGTGAGCCACAATTGCTGAGCCTGCGCGTCTGGAGCCTGTGCTCCGCAACAAGAGAGGCCGCGACAGTGAGAGGCCCGCGCACCGCGATGAAGAGTGGCCCCTGTTCGCCGCAACTAGAGAGAGCCCTTGCACAGAAACGAAGACCCAATACAGGCAAAAATAAATAAATTAAAAAAAAAAAAAAAAAAGAAGGGAACGGAATAAGAAGGGAAGGACTTATTTTACATTATTGGACAAAAGACTTTATCTTCTAGATATGAACAAGGCAACAAATAGTCCCAGTTGTCACCGCGATCCTTAGAAAACCAGCTTTGGTTGAAGTCATCACTCTGGGCAGTAGAGTAGAGAAAGAAGGAGACTATGGGTCCTTGAGGACAGTACTGAGTCCTGGGAGCCACAGATCCAGAGGCCTGCCCTATCTAGGGCCCTTCTGTTTTACGCTGGAGTTGAGGTTTCTGTTATTTGAATCCAGAATCCTCTTAACAGAACCAGATGGTTCTTTAAATCATAACCTCAGAAAAAAAAAAAATCATAACCTCAGTGCTGTTGATGGAGAGAGAGGGGAATGGCTGTAGGGGGCACACAGGAAATGAAGGTCCATCACACCCTGGAGTGGCCATTCTGTGCACCTGACCTTGTCCCAGGCGGCAGGTGATTCTGGGATAGGTTCCTAAGCCAAATTAGAGCCTTTTTTTAGGGATTTTAAAAATTGGGGTCAGAGACAGCATAAGGGAAGACTGTTTCTAGTGGCTGCAGCTGTATGATAGGAAACTCAGGAATCGGCAGCTGTGTCTCTGCCAGGTAGAGAAAGCTGGTCTGCATGGAGAGTTCATGGACCCAAGATGACCTGGAGGGGTGAGAAGCAACATCCAGCAACTGGGGTGGGGGTGGGTTCTGACGTTGTTCCCAAGGCCAGCTTCTGCCCTTTGCCACTGTCCCGTCCCTGTCCTAGCTTCCATGAATTGAGTTTCTGTCACTCACCACCATAACGTCCTGACTGATGTGGATATGTAGCACCTGCTTTTAGCACCTTTAGAAAATTCCATAAATAGTGGCCATATTGACACATCTCCCTAGAAACTCCATAGGTGAGAGTCCTTGGAAGAAAATTTGAGAACAGATTTGTTTTCTTTGGAAATACTTCTCTTCATGTTATAATTTACTGTAGGAAAATAAGAGGTAAAGTTTTATGTTATATCTATCTTGCCACCATTTAAAATATTAAAAAAAGAAAAAGAAAATAAGAGGCTTCAGTTGAAGACGGAATTCATTTTATGTTCCCCTCCAGATCTTCCCCAGCGCTTGATTTATCTCATATGATGAAATTTTGAAAACTGCCCCCTGGAAAGAGGAGTTTCTTGACTTGATGCCTTTATTGGGAGTCCGTGATTTTTTTTGGCAGCCAAGAGCGACTGTGGTGTATTTGAGGGTGATGTTTGGATGCTCCTCCCCCCGGCCTCTTTTCGCAACACGGAAGACTGTCATCTTCTGGTGAAAATTCATCATGGTACAATTTAGAGTCCAAGCTTTCCATAAATAGGAGGCAATAGAGAACACATAATCTGAAGCGTGATTTCCTTTTATACAAGAGGAAACTGAGGTCCAAAGAGCTAAAATTGTAATAATGCACATAAAGCACCAAGCACAGGGCTAGCTCGTGGTGGTCACTCAGCAAGTGACGTGCTGTTCTGAGCCCTGTTAGTGGCCGTGGTTGCTTTCTTATTTAGCAACTGAATCCTAACTAGATCCAGCTGACTGGCTGTGTGGCTTTGAATGAGTCAGTGCTCCTCAGCCAATCTAGGCTTTCTCCTAAGTTCAACGGGGAAGTGAAACGATGTGAGTCAAAGGCTGGCACGGTACCTGCAACACGAGAAGGTCTCAGCAAATGTTAGCCAGAGCTAAGATGTGGATTTAGGCAGGCTTTTCCCTGGGTTGTGTCTTGAGGAAATGAAGACAGCTTCCGCATATAATGAATGCTACCCTAACCCCAGTGTCCTGGTCCTTAGTAAAAGCTCGGGGAATAGATGGGACAGGACCCTTTTCACTGCCTCTGGTTGAGTTGGGCGATTGTTCTGGAGACTTTGAGACCTGGAAGTCAGGCTGTCTGTAACTTTGATTTCTACTCAAAGGCAGAGAACTACTGTTTCCGAGCTTAGAAAAGCAGAGGGTAAGTGAAGGGTTTTCGGGAATTAGGAGGTGTCCTCAGGCACCAAAATGCAGAATTTTGTTCACAGACACTGCTCTTCAGGGGCCTGTGTCTCTGCTTGGGCTTGAACCCTTGCTCTGCTTTTTCCTCATCCCAGTTTTGTGGGAATTAAAAGGAGCCGGGTTGTCTGACCACTGGTTCCAAAGTAACAAGCCTTAGTGTTCAAGTATCAAATTTCATCCCTCAGGAGGAATGGGTTAACGGACGTCGGTGTTAATGTCTGAGAACTTTTAAAAATGTACAAACACTTCAAATCTCGTTTGCAATAATTTAGAGTATTGACAGTTAAAATAAATTTTTTGCTGCTCTGCCTCGCCCATTTTGGGCATGGACATAAAATATTTGGAGAAAAATGAAGGCTTCTGATGCATCTAAGTTAATATTTAATAATAATGATGATAACAACTAATATTTAATAATGACTTAAAACATGTCAGGTACCGTATGAAGCACTTCACCACATTATTTCTTTTAATCTTCGTAACAGCCTAAGGGGTGGGTACTGTTACTGGATAGGTCAAATTCGTTTTCATTTGGAGTGATGGAATCCCAGCTCATCAGCTGATATCACTTAATCATAAAAAGGGATTTACTAGCTCATAAAACTGTGATGTGCAAAGGAGATAAAGCTTCAGTCACGGGTGTGTCCAGGATGTGTGACCATCTTGCCTCCATCTTTTAACTCTGCTTCCTTCTGTGTGGGCCACACTCTCAGATCAGATTTTTCCATGTGATAGTTCCAACGGGTCTGGGCTTAAGTCCTCCTCCTTTAGCAACCTTGAAGGGAAAGACTCCATCCAGCAAGAGTCCCAGGGCTGCCTCTAACCGCCCTGGCTTGGATCACATGCGCACCAACCCCTGATGGCCGCACCTGGGGGAGGATGCTTCAGTCCCTCCGAACCTCGTGAACTGAGAACCGTGGTTTCCCCCGAAGAAAACTGAGGTGCTCTTACCAGAAACACCTGGAAATGGACGCTAGTAAGAAACACCAAAACCAAAAGCAAAGAGCCATTAGAATCAACAAGCCCTTTTTACAGATGGGGAAACTGAGGGTGAGAAGTAAAGTGTTTGCCCAAGATGGGACAGCCAAGTGGCAGACCTAGAATTTGAAGCCAGGTCTGTGTGCATCTAGATCCATATTGCTTACGACCATACTGTACTTGGGAACAAATCTTGAAATTTGAAATATTTGATGGCTTTCCAGAATCCCTTTGAAGAAGATCCCTTTGATAAAATCTCTTTTCTTTTTTAAAATTTGAAAATTGTTCGTATTTGTAAGGGGAAAAAACCAGTTTCTAAAAATCCCATTCTTTAAAGGTTTTTATATATTTACATATTTATATACTCACACCCACATATAGTGGTTATAACTCTGGGAGATGGTATACCAAAACGTTGACAGAGGTTATGAAGTTGGTTTGGTTACCCCTCGCCCGCCTTTGCTTGTCTGTATTTTACACTTTTTTCTGTGATAAATATATGCATTACTTATATATTTATAAAACAATTTAAAGTATATTAATTATCATAAAAATTTAAAATCCCTATTGGCCTGAGGCATAAGAGGATGGAAATTAGCTGGGGAGACCACTTTTCCTTCGTTTAAATTGGTAAGTCCCTTATGCTCTTTTTCAGGACATGAGATAGAGGTGCCCATTCGCAGAATATGTTATCCTCATTCTTCTCCCTCGTATGTCACCAGACATTTATTTCAAACCAGCGCTGCTGGTTCATATTTTTAAAATCTCAATAACATCTTAATTTGAAAAGAAGAGGGAGATGGAGAAATAGAATCCCCCGTGTGTCAGGAACAATCACGGGGGGCGGATAAGAATGAAATGAGAATCAGTCCAGGCAGCATCCTAGAGTTTTGGAAGGAGAAGAATTATAAACCCAATTGTGCGTGACCTCAGCTAAGGG
The DNA here is from genome assembly GCF_009873245.2 of Balaenoptera musculus. NCBI lineage: Eukaryota > Metazoa > Chordata > Mammalia > Artiodactyla > Balaenopteridae > Balaenoptera > Balaenoptera musculus. The sequence goes on from NC_045795.1 coordinate 86,132,292, forward strand.
CGAGAGGATGGATTATGGAGGTAGAGATGGTGCAGGTGTGCCGTGCGAGTCACACCTGGCGGGGCTGTGGGTGAGGACTGAAATCCAGCCCACCTTCGGATCACTGAGTCAGGAGCTCTGAGTAGAGATAAAGGCCTCATCTGCCCAGAGGGGCTCCTTTTCTGACTCGCTTGTGTGTGACCCCAAATACAGCGTCATAACTAAAAGCAGGGCTTCTTAAGTCCAGCTCCCTGAGTTTGAATCCTTGCTCTGCTACTTCCTAATCATAAAGCATGTGTATGTGTACAATGATGGCTAAAAGCAGACACATACACCTAGAGACGCACAAAGTCACCAACTTTGGACATTGAACACCTCCTGTGCATTAGACCTAGACTTTGTTTAGGAACACAGCCATGTTTCAAATATCATGATCCAAACTAAATACAAACTATTAGTAATTGCATGCACTTATCAAATGATTTTATCAAGCCTCCCCCTCATGGCAGATATTTTTGGCACTGTGTCAACACTCTTCATGTAATGCTGGGACTTCAGGCTTTTCTGTCTGTCTTGGAATATTAAAGATAGTTGATTTAACTCCAAACCATGGGTCGTTAAAAGTGATTTAACTGTTAGCACAGTCCTGAGCGTCACGTCTGGGTTGCTAAGTGAAGGCTCTACTTACAGCTTCAGCGCTGAAATTTTTTGTCAAGGGTCTCCCGTGTTCCCAGACCTGTGGTTTGTGAGGAGCTTCACTAGTGCCTCTGGCTGCCAACACTTAAGGCAGATATAACCACCCATCACCAGACGCTCCTGCTAGGGGCTGAATCAAGGTATTTTCACGTCTTCAGCTGCCACTCTGACCTCATTTGCAAACTTCCACATTCAGATAGCCATGGCTTCGTCTTGTAAGAGATTCCACTAGGGGAGAGGGGAGTGGCATTCTGCTAGTCAAGTCTTCTCCTAGGGTGAGCATATTCAACCTCTTAAAATTTGTCTGCTTCCCTCCCCACCCTCATATTTCTGTGTTTCCTTCCCTGTTAAAACTAGTCACCAACTGTTTCAGGCTGTGTTTGAAAGAACTGTGATTCTTTTCCATCCAGCTCACACTGCCGGCCCGTATCATAGCATCAGGTTGACCTGAGTTAACTTAGCCTGTCAGTGAAGGAGAAGCCCTGGAAACAGAGGTAGCAGCAGATGGCAGAAAAGCGGGTCTGAGTAGAAGCAATTACTCGCTTTAATAATTCAGTGTGTTTTGCAGTAATAGGCTCCAAAGTAAATAGCATACACACAAATGCCGTATTTCATTATTTATACACTCCAGAAATTGAAGTTTAATTAAGTCACACGCTTGAGACTTTTTAAGCAATTAAGGAGACGCTTCGTCTCGGGCAGCGCGGAGGTGGTGAGGCTGCTTCTGCTGTAAGCCTTCTGTGTCATTACGAGCATCATTTCTCTTTGGATCACAGGGCTGGCTTCAGCCAGGACAATGGGGGCGGCGTTTGCCAAGCCTCAGTTGTTCCCACGTCAGTATCATGATTTTTTTTTAAAATAGATTTATTTATTTATTTATTTATGGCTGTGTTGGGTCTTCGTTTCGTGCGAGGGCTTTCTCTAATTGCGGCAGGCGGAGACCACTCTTCATCGCGGTGCGCGGGCCTCTCACTATCGCGGCCTCTCTTGTTGCGGAGCACAGGCTCCAGACGTGCAGGCTCAGTAGTTGCGGCTCACGGGCCCAGTTGCTCCGCGGCATGTGGGATCCTCCCAGACCAGGGCTCGAACCCGTGTCCCCTGCATTGGCAGGCAGATTCTCAACCACTGCGCCACCAGGGAAGCCCAGTATCATGATTCTTTTAACATGACTACACTACCATATGCTAACTTTAAAAGGAAAAAGTTTAAATCTATCCTTGTTATAAATGTGTGCCTTTATGTATTTAATAAACAGCTTTATTGCAATATAATTCAAATACCTTTAAAAGGTGTACACTGCAGAGGTTTTTAGTTTACTCACAGAGTTGTGCAGCCATCCCTGCTATCCAATTTCAGAACAGTTTCATCACCCAAAAAAGAAACCCTATACCCATAAAACTAGTCACTCCCCATTTGTCCCTTCTGTGAGTCCCTGGTAACCATGTCTCTATGGATTTTTCTATCCTGGACTTTTCATACATATGGAGTCATAAAACATGCAGTCTTTTATGTTTTCACGAGGTTCACAATTCACGGTTTTAAAGGTTCATACATGTTGTCACATGCATCAGTACTTCATTCCTTTTTATTGCCAAATAATATTCCATTGTATGGATATACCACATTTTGTTTATCCATTCATCAGTTGATGGACATTTGGGTTGGACTTTTTGGCTATTGTGAGTAATGCTTCTATGAACATTTATAAATGTACACGTTTTTGTGAGAACATAATGCTATCATTTCTCTTGGGTAGATACCGAGAAATAGGATTGCTGGGTCATATGGTAGTTCTATATTTAAAATTTTGAGGAACTGTAGAACTGCTTTCTGAAGTGGCTGCACCATTTTGCAATCCCACCAGCAATGTTTGAGGGTGCTAATTTCTCCACATCCTAAGTATATTTGTTTTTAAAGGAAATTTTATAACATCACCATGAATTGTCAGCAAAAACATAAACAGAATGTAATTGTCAAATCAAACACTAAGAAAACCAAACAATGTTGTTCATTTCTAACTTGATACTCCTGCTGAAGTTTCTGTATCTAAAGTCTGCTGTCTTTTCAGTTGAAAGGGAGGATTAGGCAACATTTGAAAGGTGTTCAGGAGACTTCCCTGGTGGTCCAATGGTTAAGACTCCGTGCTCCCAATGCAGGGGGCCTGGGTTTGATCCCTGGTCGGGGAACTAGATACCGCATGAATGCTGCAACTAGGAAGTCTGCAAGCCACAACTAAGAAGTCCACATGCCGCAGCTAAGAGTCTGCACACCACAACTAAAGATCCCGCGTGCTGCAACTAAGAGCCAGCACAGCCAAAAATAAATAAATATTGAGAAAAAGAAAGGTGTTCAAGACATATTAGCACCAACTAAGACTTTCTTATTGCCCTTGTTGAAAAAGAACTGAAAATGGAATAACTTCTCACTGTGAGACTCAGTGTTATTTGATGCAGTGTCTAAATGATAACTGCAACCTAAGCATCACCCCTTCAGAACACAAGGAATTTGGAGGCACTGATGCCATAGGCAAGTGTGTTTCATCTTGTTTCAGCAGTCAGCTACACGGTTACCTCATACAAGGAGCTCAGAGGTGGCTGGGCTAATGTTTGTTACGTTTCTTTGTTTTCCTTCTCATGGTCTGGTGTTTTCCAAGAACTCTTGGGTAAATCTGAGAAACTGTCAAAATGACTACATTCTTGCTAGGATAATAGCTATTAACCCAGTAAATCCATTCCAGGGAATGTAGTGTAAGGAAATAATGCAAAGAAAGAAAAAAATCTATTGGCCCACCCATGCTTAGTGCAAGATTTTTTAATATATATAACTGAGAACAATTGGAAACAACAACACAAAGGAAATGATGATAAGCCATGGTGTTTTAGCTGGATGGAATAAAATGATGGTCATGAAGACTTAAAAAGTAACAAGAAAAATAAAAGAATCAGGTGAAAAAAGTAGGATATAAAATTATATGTACAGCATTACTGCAGCTGTAAAAATATGTATTCAATGGAATAAAGACCAGAACGTAACATGCAAAAAAACCCATTTTTTATGGGGCAAGAAGTTTTTTCATGTACCAACTTTACTATTTCACCACATGTTTTACATTTTTTAAATTGAAAATGTGCATTGTGTGTTTTATTCCAGTCTTTTTTCTAAAGATATTTTTTATTTATTGATACACTGTCTTATATTGACTGTAAATAATATTGTGTACTTGCTATAAATTACAATGAAAGACTATATAATCACCAGCTGAGGTTCATTTTTGGAATGAAATAAACAAAGACCGTGATAGAAAATAAAAGGGACGGTGCTCCTTCAATGAGGTGTGAGGGGAGGCCATTCTACTGTCCAAAAGAGAAGGAGGCGGCTTCGCAAAGAGCTATGGAAGAACATTCCAGGTGGAACAGTTTGTGTGAAGGTCGAGGATGTGAGCCCAGCACTAGGTGCTTCAGGAAGTGAGAAGGAAAAGGGGCAGGGTGTTCAGCTCACAAAACTGAAGGATCGGGAACCATCTGCTAAAGAGCAGATGAAGTCCCGAAGGATGTTGAGGAACTGGGGTGAGGAGAAACAGTGTGGGCAAGAAGCTCAACTCCTCAGTGAATGACGAGGAGTAAACCGGCAGCTGAGAGATGACAGCAACGAGGAGGGTGGAATAGTTGCATCCACGGACTTCGCCATGGAGACGTGGTCCGTGTCTGGGCGCCGCAGTGAGGAGCAAGGAGAAAACCAGCCCCGCCTACTGCCCTGAGGCTCCTAGGACAGGGCAGGAAGAACAGCTGCCACTCGAGGGGTCTGCTGGGGAGGGGGCGTCCTCACAAGGCAGCATGTTTTCATTAAGGCAAGAGGTGAAGAGGAGACCGTGAGAAAAGGCAGAGGATAGAATGGGCATTCCTGAGGGCTCGGGGAAGAGTTCGGGAGACAGAGGAGAGGTGAGAGGTCAGCTCAGACGATGAGTTCCTGGCTGGAGATGAACTGCAGGTGGTTGTGGTCCAAGTGTGTTACTATGCAAACTCTGGGGCCTCACCCCAGACCCACGGAATCGGAATCTCTGTGAGCTGGGGTTTCAATACTAACAAGCACCTCCCGTGATGATGATATGCAGCCAGGTCGGGAATCCGCTGTGCGAGATGGTATCTGGTGTCTCCTCCACCTATGAAACTGGTAGAGTGATGGAGATTTGATCAAGGTCCTAGCAGTGAGCTACGGAGAGGGAATGGATTCATGGAGCATTTCAAGGATGACTCCCGGTGAGAATATGAGAGAGGCGGAGTGAGTCCAAGGTGATTAGAAACCTATTTTTAAGACCTACCTTAAGACACTTTTGATTGCTAAGTTGTAAGTTTGTTTCAAACTGACTTAAGTAGAGGAGAATTTATGGGCTTGATCAATGAACTTCCAGGGTTAGGATCAGTGCACCTGGATTCAGGTGCTCAAGTAATGCCACCCGAGATCTGACCCACCATCTTATAGCTCTGCTTTCTACTCCGCTCACTGCCTTCCAGGCTCCACCAGTGTGGTGGCCAAGGTGCCTGCCATCAGCTCCAGCCTCAGCAACATGTCTTTAAAAATCCTGGACAGCAAACATCCACTCCAGTCTTCTTTTATAAAGTGTAAATATGAACATAGTTAACCACCAGTCAGAGCAGGGGAAGTGCAGTTCCCCATCTCCCATTTGCCACCAACGCCTGGTGACTCAAGGGGTTAAGAAGTCCTAGGTTCATAGACTGGACTTCCCTTGATCCTTGCAGAGCCTTCAGGTGACATTTGAGAGGGGCTGAGTGTGCTGTTGGTAAGATCTGGTGAAAGGCACACCGTTTCAGCACCCTTAAACTTGATTATTCCGTGTGACCACACAGCCCAGACGCTTATTACCTGAAGCCCAGGATTTTTAACGTAACGTGAGAGGTAACACAGTAGGGGCAGCAAAGGTCTCGTTAAACCCCAGCCGCTGATACTTGAACTGCCACCAGGAGAGGCTTTTATTTGTCTTTTTTAGTACCTGTCACCAGACACCAAAAAAGATTGCAGGCCCCAGCCCCCTGCCCTGTGTACCGTGCAGTCCCATATCACTGAAGCCTGCAAAGAAAAGAAGTGGTCTGCTGTGCTGCAGGGAGGTGCAAGCTTTTTTTAATCAAAAAGAAAAAAAAAGTATATGTCAAATAGTTTGGGCGTATGAATAAAACAGACAATTACATCATGAATTTCTGTGAACCCTGCACTCATCTTAAGAAATAAAAACTTAAGTCCCTGGAAATAACCACTGCCTTGCCTTTGATGTTTCTCATCCTCATGCATGATGACTTTTACTCCATATGTCTGTGAACAACATGCAGTGCTATTTTGCTGGTTTTCAAGCTTCATCGAAATGGTCTCATTCTCAGTATCCTGCTACAAATTGCTCTTTCTTCTCTTTATCCTTATGTTGACACATGACTTTCTGAGTTGTTCGTTTTCACTGCTGTGTAGTAGTCCACTTAAACTTGTCAAATATATTCATGATTCTCCTGTGTGTAGACAGAAAAGTTTTTTCCAGCTTTTCACTATTATACACAGGGCTGCTGTGAGCGTTCTTGTGTGGGTCCTGTGCAAACGTGCAAGAGTTTCTTCAGGTCACATATGTAGGGGTAGAACCAGAAGAGTGAGGGCATATATATATATATCTTCACTCCTGATAGATGTTGCCAAAAGGCTTTCCAAAGTGTTTGGGTCAACTTACACTGCCACTAGCGGCATCTGAGCTGTCCCCCACCTCCATATCCACTCTGAGACGTGTATGGTCCAACTTTTATTTTTTATGTTTTGCCAGTGCGAAAATAACGTGGAATCTCTTTATTGTTTGAATTAGTATTTCCCTGATTACTGAGGTTAAAACTTTTAATTTATGTAGAAGCCCAAGGTGTAAAGCTAAACAAGGCGGAGTTGTTCTATTTGGGGGTGGGGTAATGGTTCGTATTTAAGATATCTAAGCTATTGTATTTATTATTTTAGTACCTTTGGATACCTGTGTTTTTAGATATTGAACATAATTTTAAGCAAGGGAGTTTGCATTAAATCTCTTTTGTAGCATATTTTGGCTGGTATTTTGACTGTCTTTTTTTTTTAATTGACTGTGATTTTAGCATTATCTGTGACACATCCTTCCCATCCCTTTGCATAAATTAGTTGGGAATTGGCTTTAATAGCAGGTATGAAAACCCATCCATGAAGCTGAGGGAGAGAAGACATCTGAGTCCTGAAGGCAAGGGTCCTTGAATTCACCAGGCATGCTCCTGATTTAGTGTCTTTGCTCTGACTGTCCCCTCTGCCTGGAATCCTCCTCGCCCAGAAAAGCACGTGACTCCCTCCTGCCCTCCCCACCGTCAGGTTGTCATCGGATCTCACTTTCTCAGTGAGGACTTCCCTTACTTTGCACTATATAATGTATTCCAGCCCATCAGCCACTCCTGTATCCCTCCTGGCTCCATTATCTATTTCCTCCTAGCACTTATACCACTGGATAGCTTTCTATATAAGTTACTTAGTTATTATTTGCTATGACCATTATTCTTTCTTTGTCTTTTGCCTACCACCTGTAGAATGTAACTTCTGCAAGGGCAGGCATCTTGGTCTGGTTTGTTCACTACTGTCTTCCTGGCACCAAGAACGGTGTCTGGCACGTAGTAGGCACTCAGTATAGATTTGTGGACTAATAAATGGGCTGCAGTTAGCAAGGCAAAGAGAGCAGAGAAGAGCATTTCTGAGAGACAGTGTATGTGCCAAGGCCCGAAGGCAACCCAGCATGGTCTCATGACTAGGAGTGAGCTGGAGAGTTGCAATGTAAGTGTGACTGTGATTACGAATGGCTGCCCATGCAGGCGGGGGGTGCTAGAGGCAGTTACAAGAGATACAAGTAGGAGCCACAGTCAGCAGTTTGGACTTGACCTTGAAGGCAGTCAGGAGCTTTACATGATTTTTATCAAGGGAATAACACGATCCTATGTGCATTTTTAGAAGAACGTCACTCTGGCACCCACAAGAAGAAATCATAGGATGGGGGTTAAGGATCAGATTGGAGACAGGTGGACCATCTAGGGGGCTGTCACAGCGATCAGGTGAGGGAAGATGGTGATCTCATCAGGTAGCAGCAGGGGCATGAAGAGACGTGGACAATTTCAGGAGATACGTAGGACATCTCTACTTGTCTTTTCCTCCGATCCCCAAAATAACTGGAATCTCAGTAACTCCCCGAATCTGGGCTTAACTAAGCCAGGAGGCTGTGCTCTTAAGTAATCAAACTGGAAAGCTATCGAAAGTGCTCCACCCACATCTTCAACTTTCCTCTTGGTGAAAGAAATCTGGAGCAAGGCTGCCTTTATTCGACCGAGCAGTGAATAATGGAGCAGCACGCTGATTGAACTCAAAGTTTTTGGAAGGAAGGTAGCATTCCACGTCCAAGTTCCCCTGGTCTCCAGATCTTTTGTGCAAGTAAATTAGTTTCATTTGTCTCAGGGCACCTTTTCCAGGCCAACTTCTTCCAGCTTGCCTGCAAATGTTTCTCAGTGGTGTGTCTGAGGCTTGGCTGTGTCTCCTTGTCTGGAACAAATCTTTTATTACGAGGAAATAGCTGGATGATGATTCTGGACTTCTTGGACCCTATTCCCCTCTCAGCTGTTGACTGGATATTTGATACCTTGGTAATTTTCAGCTTAACCTGCCCCCTCTCCTGCCTTCTTCTCGTTAATATGCATTTCACACTGGAAGCTGAATTTCCTACCTACCAGCTCCGCAGTCTTGAGCGAGACAGTTAGGATTAACACCTGTTTCTTTAAGACTCTCCCAAGATGGAATGGAGGCCCATGCGTTGTTTTCTTTGCTCACTTCCCGGGTGTGCATGATTTTCCTTTGGTCCGGTGGTCATGCATTCCACTGCAAGCTGAAACCGTCCAGATCATGGGAGTATCATGTTGCTCGTTTCACATGGGAAAGCCACCGCCCACCTTCCTCTTGTTCAAGTTGCGTTCAAATCTAATTTCCATGGCCCATGTGAGTGGGAGCTCCACAGCCCTGTGTCAGCTGTCAGAGTTTAGCAATACCATTTCCAACCGTGGGCCAGTAGGCAGCTAGCAGGCACTAGACAGCTGAATGCTGGCGGAAAAAGCCTCAGACACCTATAGCAGTCCAAACAGTGACTCATCCTGCTATTGCCAGGATACATATGGGAATAAACGGTATTTTTCTCTAAGCAGGAAGAATTGTCAAAATGCTTATCATTTTATAAAATATAACAGATTGTGCCTGTTCATGTTTTGAAATGTTCCAACCTTTCACTAGCTGTTTTTTTTTTTTCTTTTATGAGTTTAATAACAGCTTTCACCTGTTTTTCTTCTTTCTAGGAGGCCTGGAGAACTCAGGAGTTTCCAAGCTGTGCTGCCCCCCGAGCTCTGGATCCACCTGGCCGTGGTGGCCTGTGGCAATCGGCTGGAGGAGACACTGGTCATGCTCAAATCGGCCGTGCTCTTCAGCCACAGGAAGATGAAATTTCACATCTTCACCGAAGACTCTCTGAAGCCCGAGTTTGACAAACAGGTGAATGTGCAGAAACTGTGGCACGGTGTTTACTGAGTGCAGACAGACTGCATTGCGGGAAATGCCTATCCTGTTTCCTAATTATTTTGCTGCATACTCAGCTGTGCGCCCATGAACCCTTGACTCCGAGCCTTACTGTTCTCATCTATAATGTAGGGATAATTGCACCCCCCCTTAGAGAGACATGGTGAGGATTAAATGAGATGATGCACTTAAAGCACTTAACCTAGGGCTCCATCCCTCCTGGTGTTATTGACATTGTTCTTAGTGGGAGTCACATAGCTATTTTTTATCTATGTATGCATGTTTTTTGAATGACAAATAATATACGCTCATCAAAATAAATTCCAACAGTATAGATGTTATAAATTAAAAAGGTAGAAGTCCTTGCTACTGTTCTTTCCCACACAAGAAACTGTCAGAGTCAAACACTTTTGAGTGATTCTCCCATATTTTTTTTCATATGCAGGTGTGTGTGTGTTTACATATCTGTGTGATTGTGTATGTTTGTGTGTATACATGTATATTTGTATAAGTATAGACACATACATGTATAACACATGCACATGCATGTATTCTTTTATTGTATATATAAATATATAATATACTTATTTATTATATTTATTTATCAAAACATATTTCTTTTACAAAATCCAGATTACTCTCTATGTATTATTCTGGAACTTGCTTTTCCTCACTTAAAGCCATACATCAACATCGTTCCAGGTGAGGACTCCTAGATTCTCACCTCATCCCTTTTTGCTGACTACACAGTCTTTTATCATGTGGCTGGGTCATCATTTATTTGACTCTTCCTGTACTGAGGAATAAGTAACAGTTTCCTCCCAGTGCAGGAGAGCTTTGGAAATGCCTCTTCTCCCCAGGCTTGGTACGTGTGTGACTGCAGACCGAGCTTTGTTTTCCTGGAGAGGCTTCTCTTGCAGTGAGTTCTTGTGCGCTGGCAGAGAGAGAAGCTCTTTTTTTTGTATCTACCGACTTGTGTCACCAGGGTACATCCTGCCGCTGGGGTAGCCATGCTGATGAGAAAGGCCAAAGCAGCATGTTGGGCAGAGAAAGGCTAATAACAGAAAGCTTATTAGAAAGCAAAAAAGAAAAAAAAGAAAAAAAAATGAAGAAAAAAAATCACCTCGACATCCTCACCAAGAGAAGTCAGGGAAGAACAGTCTTGGGGCTTTGAAATTGATTGGAAAATGGCTTGAGAAAGGTCTGAGTCCGTGAAAGGGGCAAAGAAAAACATGGAAACACACATAGGTAGCTTCTCTGAAGCTGTGGTATAAGGGGAATTATAATTAATAATAATAACAATAATAGTAATAATAATTTTAAACATAAAATAGCCTTTATCAAGGGCTTATGACTTATGATTTACTCTTACTTAATCCTCACAAGAATCCTTTGAAGATGGTAATAACCATGTCCCTATTTTACTAACTGAGATCATTGAGGCTCAGAGAGTCTTAGTGATTAGCTCATCAGGTGTCAGTTCAAGGTTACTGACTCAGACCTCCACGAACTTAACCACTATACCATACTACCTCCCAAACTAGTAGATGGAAGTCTTGAATTCAAAATTTAGCTCCACTCTTGCTGTGTGATCTCGGGCAAGTCTTGTGGGCTTTTTGGGCTTCGGTTTCTCCCTCTGTAGCTTGGGAGCAGCAGAAGTGATACAAGAGATGCTTATCTGTAATCTTGATAGGCTAGCTCAGGTTGCAGTGACAGCTTCCAGAAAGCTCAGAGACTTCCCACATGCCTGCTGCATGTCTCATGCAGGCCCAGCAGGGTGCCTGTCCGCACGGCCCCCTCAGCCTGGGACCACAGTTGACAGAGACCATTCATGCACGTAGCTGCACCTGCTGGAACATTTGGCCTCTGCAGTTCTTGAGATGCCACTAAAGGAAAGATTGGGACTATCGGATCCCCACTGTGCTTTTCACTCCCTCAACTTGACAGTGACATTTCTGCTCCTATTTAACTGTCCAGAAGCAGTTGGTCACAAGGCCCACCCAACTCCAAGGGGGCTGAGAGGTATCCTACATGAAGGAATGGAGGAGAAGTGGCTATGGGTCACCACTAGTCAGGTCATGTACAATATCCATTGGACAAGTATTTATTGAGTACCTACTGCATGCTAGAAGTTGGGGCATGAGGATAGAACAGAACACAATACAGGCTTGGACTTAAAAAAGACAAGAGAAGGAAGATGTGTATGTGTAACTATAGATGTGTAACAGATTGTGTTTTCCAAAGGGCCTCCAGTGGTCCCGCCTCCTGTTATTCACACCTTTGTATATTTCCCTCCTGCGCTGTCCCAGGCCTGGCCTGTGTGACCAGTAGCATAGGGAAGAAGTGATGCTATGTCACTTTTAAGATTAGGTTTAATAAGGCGCTGCACCTTCCATCTTGGTTGCACTCTTTCTCTCTTGGAGGTCAGCTTTTATGTCAGAGCAGCCCTTGCAGAGGCCCATGTGTTAAGGAATGAAGGCCTCTTGCCGACACTCGTGTGCTTGAGCTTGGAGACAGGACCTCTAGCCCCATCCAGCCTTCACATGACTCACCCTCATGAGAGGTCCTGAGCTGGAACAACCCAACTCACAGATTCCTGACCCTAAAAAATGATGTGAGTTAATGAATGTTTGTGGTTTTAAGCTACTAGCTTTTGGAGTAATTTGTTATAAGGCAAGGGCTAATACGTCTACATACATAATATGGATGTGTATATAAAATAGAGTATGCCAAATGTCCTGAAGCTAGATCATTGAAAGGATACAGCTTGTGCCTGGCTCTCTCTTGGGATGCCTGGCCCTGGAACCTGGCCACCGTGCAGTGAGGAAGTCCAAACTCGCCCTCACAGAGAGGAGCTGAGGTCCCCAGTCGGTAACTGACCTCCACCACCAGACACGTGAGAACGAGCCTTCAGATGATTCACGCCCCCAGCCTCCAAGCCTTCTAGCTGAGGCCCCAGACATTGGGGAGCAGAGTCAAGCCGTGCCTTCTGTGCCTTGTCTGAATTCCTGATCCTTGGAATCTCTGAGCATAATAAATGGTTGTTTTATTCTGCTAAGTTTTGGGGTAATTTGTTATGAGCCATAGTACCTGGGACATTATAAATTAGGAGCTAAAGTATGGGGAAATATTGCAGATACTTGTGAAGCTGAGCCACGTTTTACGTCGCCCTGCTGACTTTATCCCTCTCATGGCTTATTTCCTCAGTTCTTTGTTAGACCAGTGAAGCTTCATTGGCAAAGGAGATTATAATAGGGTGTTCACATCACGGCAGGGCATATGGAGTCACCCCTTTCTTTTCCATGCTGGGATTATGGTGCAAGTTTAGATGTTAAATATTGGCTCTTCCATAAGTCACAAAACTTTTCTCAATCTCAATTTCTTCATCTGTATCAAGCAAAAATCTATAATAGATATACAAAAGGGACAAACGATTCTTGCTCTGCTTATTGCAGAGTGTAATTGTGAGGCTGAATCAGATAACCTATTTATTCTCTCATTCCACAAAGATTCCTTGGAACATCTCCCTGGGTTGGGCACTGTGTTAGCCCTGAAGCTATAGATCAGCAGCAGTTGGTTTCCACTCAGCCACATGAGATGCTGGTGTGGAGGGGCAGGTTATACCATCCTTCTGAAGGCTGTCAGTTTCAACACTGAGGCATTGTGGGAGTATCCAGAATGTCTTGTGATAACTTCCGGAGATGCTCAGGGCCACATACCTCAGGGTCAAAACAAAACAAAACAAAATGCTAATTGCCATCATTATCCCTCTGGAAATGGCATTGTGGACAAGTTCTGTTATATTTAAGTAGAAATTTTTTTAAAGCTGCTTAAGTACACTGGTGGTATTTACTGTCTCCGTTGTTGGTGTTTAATATTTGAAAGTTTCATTTATTTTTGTCATCTCCCAGTATAAAAGCTGAAAATGCCAGCTGGTTGATTTCTTAGCCTCTCCAGGAAGTTCAGGATCAAATATATGATTTAAGTTTGGTTAATCTGTGCTCCTGCCCCAGACTCAGAATCGGGAAATAGTGCGACACAGAAGCGGGGATGGCCACCAATCCGTTCTGGTGATAGGTGGGGCCCCGTGGGGCATTGACATCGTGTTTGTGTGTGAGTGTAGCTCTGACATAGGAAGAGGTGTCAACAGGAATTTCTAGTGGCTGGAGTCAGTATGCTATTCAAATATAGACATAGAAACAAATATAAATTGACTGGATATTCCACTTAAAAGACATGGATTGGCAAAGGTAGATAAACCCTTCTAGAAGATAGGATGCTACAGATCAAAGAGTCAAGGGAATCAGTGGACTATGGGACCTTCCCGTTCTCCTTCCAGGGATGATTTTGGGCTGTTGTGCAGTGGCACAGTTGTCCTGGGTATTTGTGCCCAGTGTCTGTTCTGATTGGTTGGTACTGTTGCACTGAATGTTCATGCCCAGTGTCGGTTCTGATGTGTTCGTGCACTTGTATTGGGTATTTATGCCTGAAGATTTCTCTCCCAAATATCCATCTCAAAATTGCAAATTTAAAGTGTTCCCAATGGTGTGGTTTTTCAAAAAATTTTATGGGACTATATAAGCAATATATGTGCACTGTAAAAAAAAAGTTATATTAGTGGACAGAGAGTAAAAATGTAAACTATCAAAAAAAGTTATAAAATCAGAAATGAAAAAAATCAACCATCATATTAATGCTGAGGAGAACAATTTTGGTGTATTTATTTACGTTTCTTTTCTTGTCATATCAACATCAGAAATGGGATTATATTCTATATTTTCTTTTCTATCACTGTTACTTATATTACTGAATTTCTTCTAAAATAGGGGTTGACCAACTTTTTCTGTGAAAGACCAGATAGTAAGTATTTTAGGCTTTGCAGGCTGTCTGGTCTCACAGCTACTCACCTCTATTCCTTCTTATAAAAGCAGCCATAGACATACCTAAAGAAATGGGTGTGGCTAAGTTCCAATAAAATTTGTATTTATGGACAGTGAAATTCAAATTTCATGTGATTTTCACATGTCACAAAATGTTATTCTTGTTTTTATTTTTTTCAACTATTTTAAAATGTTTAACCCATTCTTGGCTTGTGTGCTATTTGTAGCAGGCTGGGTTTGGCTCTTCCACTACCATGTTTTGCTGACCTTTTTCTGCAACATTGTCACTAGTAGCTGCATAGCATTCTGTTGTGTAAGCCTATCCCAGAGCTTATTTCACCAATTTCTTATTTACCTTGTTTCCTATTTTTCACTGTTACAAACAATGCTACAGTAAACAACCTTGTAATAAGTGTGTATGTACTTTTGGAATTTTCCTTAGGATAAGTTCTTAGAAGTGGAGTTACTGTGGCACTGGGAAGGCATTAACTAAAAAGAATTAAGAAGATACACAGATACATATGCAAATAAGCATATGAAAGGATGCTTAAGATCACATGTCATTAAGGAATTGCAAATTAAAATGATGAGATACAGCTACATAGCATTAGAATTGCTAAAATCCATAACACTGATAACACCAAATGCTGAAGGGGATGTGGAGCAACAGGAACTCTCACTCATTGCTGGTGGGAATGCAAAATGGTACAGCCACTTTGGAAGACGGTTTGACAGTTTCTTAGAAAGTTAAATGTAGGCTGACCATACAATCTGGTAATCGCACTCCTTGGTATTTACCCAAATGAATTGATAGATAGTCCACACAGAAACCTGCACATGAATGTTTAGAGCAGCTTTATTCATAGTCACCCCAAACCGGAAGCGACCAAGATGTCCTTCAATAGATAAATAGGTAAGCAAACTGTGATATGTTTATACAATGGAATATTGGTCAGTGATAAAAAAAAATAAGCTGTGAAGCTACAGAAAGACATGGAGGAACTTTAAATGCATATTGCCAAGGAGAAAAGCCAATCTGAAAAGACTGTATGCTGTGTGATTCCAACCATATCACATTCTGGAAAATGCAAAACTGAGAGACAGTAAAAAGATCAGTGGTTGCCAGTAGTTCAGAGATGAAAAGGAGGGAGAGAGGAGGGATGAATAGATGGAACAGAGGGGATTTTTAGGGCAGTGGAACTATGCTGTATGATACTATAGTGGTAGACACAGAACATCATGCGTTTGTCAAAACCCGTAAAATTACACAACACAAAGAATGAACCCTAATGTAAACTATGAGCTTTTCTTAACAATGTATTGATATTGGTTCATCGGTTGTAACAAACGTACCACATTAATGCAAGATGTCAATGATGGGGAAACTGGGGGGTGGGAGGGGAAGGAGAGAGGGTATATGGGAACTGTCTCTGTACTTCCTGCTTAATTCTGTAACCATAAAACTGCTCTGAAAAATAAAGTCTATAAATTAAAATAATTTTATTATAAAATTAATTTATGCAGACAAAGTAATATACACTGTCCATAAAAGTCTTAAAGAACACAGAAATATAAACTTAGAAAATGAAACCACCACCACCTCCACCACAGGTACCCATGTTTAACAATTAGGCGCATATCTATTCAGATTTTTCTCTACGTGTTAGTGTATGCATATATTTTTCCCTGTAAGATAGAACCATATTATAAATTTCGTATTGTACTTTGCTTTTACTAAAACCTAACTATATATTGTAACCATTTTCTCATGACAGCACACATAGATCTACTTTATTTTAACTGTAGTTAAATCATAATGCATTTTCCCAATTCCTTATCGTTGAGCATTGAGTATTGAGCAAGGTTTTTTTGTTTGTTTGTTTGTTTTTATTACAAACTATGTTTCGGTGAAAGTCCTTGTGCCTTTGTCTTGGGATTTGTTGTTACTAGTCTCTAAATTGCCATCTTGGAAGTTTGTTTAAATTTACCCTTGCAGTTTCGGTGCCAGTTTCCCATCATCCTTGCCAACTCTGGATGTTATTTTTTAAAATCTTAGCAATGGTCTTTTTATTCAGTGAGCATAAATTGTGGCGATAAAGTTAGATTTTCTTTGTATGCTACCTGAATAATTTCCACCTGGCAATGCAGAAGCTTTAGGTGTTTTTCATATTTCTGGGCTCTAATCACCCTCCCCTGACCTTCCATGTTTTTCAGCTACGACAGTGGCCAGACTCATATACAAAGAAGTTTGAGTACAGAATCTACCCCATCACATTTTCGGTTGGAAACCCTCAGGAATGGAAGAAATTATTCAAACCGTGTGCTGCCCAGAGACTCTTTCTTCCGGTAGGAACACCTGCTTTTAATAAGATGCTGCTTGGGAGAGAACTGCTCTTGGAAACATCATGGATTTAACTAGGGTGTGTTTAGAGACGTTTTAATTACAGTGGAAAGTATGTTCCTCTTGGATTCTGTAGTTGATGCTCTTAGTCTTCAGGGTGTAGGGAGAGGGTCCCTGTAGTTGAGAAATTGTCTTTCCCAAAGATTGAGGGACTGAGAGCATCCAAAGCATGTCTTGGATTATGGGTCTTTGTGACTATGGATGCACCATTTACTAACTGTGTGGACCTCACTAAATCTCTTAACTTCTCTAAGCCTCACTTTCCTCCATAAGCTTGGCACATAGTTGGTGCTCAATAAATGTTATTTTAGATTATTATTATTTCTCTTATAATAATAACTATTTCTAGATGTAGCTATGCTAGAGCATAATTCACAGAAGGTCCAGAGTTCTGGTTTACCTTTTCCATTTTGAATTTTCACATTGAATGTTTTTGTTTCCTTCTTTAAAATTCTAAATAGAAAAATCACCGAAGATATTCCAAAACTGAGAATATCAGTGAACAAAGATGGCAGCTTTGAACTGTGAATTGCAACCTTGACATTTGTGAAGGTCATGCCTTCAGTAAACATTTATTGAGCGCCCATTAGGTACGAAGCCCTGGCTTAGTGATGGCGATATGGTGGTGAGCAAGACAGTTCTGGTCTTTTTTTTTTTTTTTATTGGAATATAGTTGATTTACAATGTTGTGTTACTTTCCGCTGTACAGCAAAGTGAGTCAGTTATACATATACATGTATCCACTTTTTTTTTAGTTTCTATTCCCATGTAGGTCATTACAGAATATTGAGTAGAGTTCCCTGTGCTATACAGTAGGTCCTTATTAGTTATCTATTGGTCTTGCCTCCTTGGAGTTTGAGTCTAGCAAGGCATTGAACAGGTAATTAGGAATGTGATCCATGCTGAGGTGGAGAACAGAGTCTCATGGATGTATGTAACGTGGGGTTCCACTCTGGTCTGGGGGATGTCTAGAAGGTTCTCTTGAGGAATGGCTTTTATGCTGAGACATGAAAGAAGGAGTAGTAGGGGGTTACTGAGAGACTAGGGCCTGGGGTGGGTAATGAGAGAAAAGGGTTCCAGGCAAATGGAATAGTAGGTACAAAGGGGCCCTACTGCAAAAGTGGACAGGAACATGTTTGAGAAGATAGAAGGTCCCAGTAACCAGAAAATAGAGCACGATAGGATAGAAGAGGTCGGCAGGGGCTGGAGCTTGCAGGCTCTATAAACCATGTTGGAGTGTCTGGTCTTTGCGTTAAGGGCAGTGAGACGCCATTGAACAATTCTTAGCACGAAAGTGAGATGATCTGACTTGGGTAATACAGAGGACTCACCGGTTCATTGAAGTGTGGACAGTGGAATTGCTGAGGCCAATTAATACTGACTTCGGCTATGGCGGTTGCCTTAGAGATGGATGCAGACCTTGCCTGAGAAATAGAATTACCAGTCCCCGTGACTGGCTGGCTGTGGGAGTTGAAGGGGAGAAGAGGTGATAAAGATTTCACCCAGGTTTCTGACCTGAACAACTATGGAGGTTGATCTGTTTGAAATTGCCAGTATTCAGCTATTTATGACCTACAAAAAAGGCAGTTTCTTATAGTTCAGCCTACAAAATGGATGGCAGTGCTATTTAGAGATGGAAAAGGCTAAAGAAAGACCATTATTTGTAAGGGAGAAGATGAGTTTAATTTGGGTCATATTTTGATTTCGAGGTGCCTGGGAAACACCCACACAGGGAGGTCTTACCATCTGTTGGTCTGAAATCCCAAATGGCAAATGGCAGTTTTAGCATTTCCTGTACAGAACCTGTGAAAAAAACAAGGCCTGGCTGTACTCTTGGTGCTGATTTGCTGCACAAGCCCACTCACTACTAAATGACCTTTTTTTCACATGCCACAGCCTTTTATGCAGGTTGTGAGATGGGAGTCATTGCATAAAAATGGGAGTAAGAAAAGACTACCCCAAATCAGAACCAAAATCTCCAGATTGGTGAAATGAAAACTAACTACTGTTTGAGAAGACGAGAGAAAATCTCAGGCTTCTGCTTCTTATCTCTGTTTTAGGGGAAAAAATATTAGAAATCCCAAGTTATTTTTGGAAAATTGTCTCCCCAACCTATGCAAAAAAATAGTAGCAACCCAGTAGAACACATTTGAATTTTCCCTGACCTTGAATTGTGACTTTATTGCCACTACTAAAAAAACAAACCCACCACATGATGGTTTTCATTCATCCCCAGATAAACAAATCTATTCCATTTTGAATGACAAATGAGTGCTGGCATTCCTTATCTGCTTTTGATAATGGAAATTAGCCCTCCTTAAAAATAATAAAGAGAGATTGCGGTTGACAGGACATTTACCTTCCCTGAGTTGTATATCATAACAGCAGATTATAAACATGGAGTTTCTGGACATCAGTGAGATATACTGATCCTCAGGGTAATTTGAAATAAAGTCTAGGTGATGTTTTCCTTGAAATTCGTCTCTATAAAACCAGATTAGTGTGCTGCTGAGGCACTGCAGAGGAGATGGAGATTCTAAAATGCAGGGACTTCCCTGGGGGCACAGTGGTTAAGACTTCCTGCTCCCAATGCAGGGGGCCCAGATTCGATCCCTGGTCAGGGAACTAGATCCCACATGCATGCCACAACTAAGAGTTCGCATGCCACAACTAAGGAGCCCACGAGCTGCAACTAAGACCCAGTGCAACCAAATAAATAAAATAAAATAAAATGCAAACATTCTAGCCCTGGTTAGTCAGTTGACTGAGAATCACAGTCTTACCTCTTTTCTTTCTTTTTTAAAATTTTTAAATTTTTTTTATATTTTATTTTTATTTTTGGCTGCGTTGGGTCTTTGCTGCTGCGCGGGCTTTCTCTAGTTGTGGGGAGTTGGGGCTACTCTTCATTGCGGTGTGCAGGCTTCTCATTGTGGTGGCTTTTCTTGCTGCGGAGCATGGGCTCTAGGTGTGCGGGCTTCAGTAGTTGTGGCTCGTGGGCTCTAGAGCACAGCCTCAGTAGTTGTGGTGCATGGGCTTAGTTGCTCCGCGGCATATGGGATCTTCCCGGACTAGGGCTCAAAACCGTGTCCCCTGCATTGGCAGGTGGATTCTTAACCACTGTGCCACCTGGGAAGCCCTTACCTCTTTTCTGAGGGAGTGTCATCTACCACAAACCTGTAGATGAAACCCTTTCTCAGGTAAGATTTTACTAATCAGAGCATGAGTCTTTGCAACTCAAGACTGTTAGATTCTCAAGTACAATTAGTGGAATTCAGATCCCACCAATTCAAGATTTATGAAGTCCTAAATCAGTGGATGCTTACTTTTCTATTTCTGTGAATGGTGGATCTAAGGACCATTATTAGTGCAAAGTAAACAGCAGATGATTTGATTAAGCTCCCTAGACTGCATTCTGCTTTCAGGTAATTCAGAAGCTCAAAGTATTTAAAACAATATGCCAATCACAAATAAATCAAATCTGTCAATTAAAATTGACCTTGGAGGACTTTTCCCTTTTTCCTTAGTGAAGGCCAAAAGGCTTTATTCTATAAGAATAATTGAGTTTTGTGAATTCACATCACCTTTTCCTCATTTAATAGGAATTAGTGAGATTGCATAATGGATCTCTACATTTTGTTACACACTGTGCCTGTTTGATTATAAAGACCTGTCTTCTCAATAATGTGCTCCTCTGGAGATCCTAGAGGTATTTAAAATATGACAAGAGATCACTGGATTACAGAATCTACAGAGACTTTATTGGCAAGTGGCACCAAACATGGTAATATGAGGTAGGTTAAGGCGCTTTCCAGTCCTCATCCAGAGAAAGACTTTTTTAACCAAGTTTTGTAAGTTCCAGGATTATAATAATGTCTGATGTCTTGCTCATAAAACTTGTAATAAGTATCCACATTCAAGGAAGGAGTTAGGGAAGAATATTATCAAGAGAGACTGGATAAAATTGCTCACAGTCTTGAACTATAAATACATCCTGAGAATTTCTAACTCTTATGTTTCCAACAAACTTGTCCCATTCTTTAATATATCAAAGTAGTAGCATGCCAAGTAAGCAAAAATCTTAATTACCTAGGTTTTCTATATCACATCAAGGGCAACAACATAAGTCTTCCCTCTTTCTACTTCTAATTTGTTAAAGAGGTCTTCATCTGGTTCAAATATTTGGAAAACTGTATGCTTACCAGAAATGTTCTAATAAGTTTGCCATAGACCGATGGAAAAGAGAGGTTTACCTGACTTATTAGAACTTTTTATGATTAAGGTTAGGCTTCTGTATTATTATTAATATTATACCTCAGAATTAGCAATTAACATTGAGACTTCCTTGGAAACAACGCTTTGGATAGCAACAAATACTGACAGGTGAATAGAAATGTATTAAAAATCCTTATTAAGAGGAACATCAATTAGAATCACCATAAGTGATGTCTATATATTTCATCAAGCACTCAGAGGCCATAAATTATCAGGATGAGATTAACTACCTAAATATCACATGAAAATGACCCTAGATACTAATTTTGTTGAACAAGCTTTCCACAGTACTTATCATTTACTCACACATTATTAAAAGTTTGACATTCAGGGTATTAGTTACAACTCTTGGTTACATGTGAGAGGAACTCAATTTCAACAAGCTAAGCAAAGAAGGCAATTTATTCACTTATCTGACTGTGGAGTCCAGATCAGAGGGCTAATCTCAAGCACAGCTAGATCCCGAGGCTCCTATAATGTTACCAGGGCTCTGTCTGTCTCTCTCCCCGTCCCCTGCAGGGCTCACTCTGTGAGAATGATGATTGCTTGAAGCAGCCTGAGAGACAAATTCTAAAAGCTTAGCTACTGCAGCAGAAAAAGAGCCTGGCAGGGTGATGACATCTGAAATGGTGGCATGAGATCTCTGGAAATTGTTCCCCAGTGAAACAAGCATAACTGTGAACATTATTTTTAAAACAACTATCTAGAGTCTTTGGAAATTGTCCTAAGGGCCTAAGCACATTAAGAACCAGATTTCTTACTCAAGAAAATCTACTAAAACTTAATAAGAAAGAGCAAGAGTCTGTGACACTTGAATCATGACCCACTCCCTCCCTCTCCCCTTCTAGCTCTGCATGGTGGAAACCCAACTCTAGACAATTCAGTCAAGAACACAGGGATCCTCCCAGCTCCCAGTTGAGGGATATGGTATTTCCTTGGGAGGGGCAGGTCATCAGCATTTCTCATCTCTACTAGCTATGTCTTACAGAGCTTAAATTTCAGGTAAGTATGTCCAAGGGTTCAGAGGCTCTGTTCATTAAGAGAAAACTTCATGAGAGCAACAGGCTAAACGATAGGCTAGTTAGTTTACAAGGGACAACCAAGGAAAGAGACAAATAAAAAGTGCCCTCCTGGTGTCAGAACAAAGTTCAAAGACCAACCTCAAAAACTATCCCTGCAAATGGGCCAAAATTTAATGGATCATACTGCAGGATCAACTTGAGCTCAGGCCGTTGTCAAAAACAGTAGAGCAATCAGCTGGCAATTAGTGAAGGCTAATAGCTGGGTGTAATACCAACAGAGATGCACAGCCTAAGAGGATGATTAAAAGAAGAGTCAATCAGAGAGAGCCCTGATAAAACCACTGTCATCCTGGGTGACTGTGGTCATGCACAAGGCTGCACCCACTGAGGAAAAACATCGTAGGTTTCACACAGTGGATAAAGTGGACTTCACTGAAATAGTCCAGTCAAGATACTAAACAAATAAACAAGCAAACAACATCAACAAGCCCTGTACGTTGAGTTGGGGCGTGAGGTGGGCAGGGGAGAGTTATCCAGAGTTGCTAAAACATCCTAAAATGTATTATCATGCTAAAATATATTAACATGCTAAAAATATTATCTAAATTTTTTTCAACAAAAAAATATGAGGCAGGCAAATAAACAGGAAAGTGTGATTCATTCACAGGGAAAAATGCAGGCAGCAGAAACTGCCTGGTGAGAGGACCCAGCTGCAGATTTAGTAGAAAAAGACTTCAAAACAACCATTATAAATATATTCAAGCAACAAAAGGAAACTGTGCTTAAAGAAGTAAAGTAAGATGTGATGGCAATGTTTCATAAAATTGAGACTATCAATAAAGAAATTTAAATTATTTTTTATAAAAAGAGCCACATGAAAGTTGTGGAGTTGAAAGGTGAAATAACTGAAGTGAAAAAAATCATTAGAGGGGCTCACTATTGATTTGAACTTAAAGTAGAAAGAATCAGTAAACTTGACGATAATCAATAAAGAGTATACAATCTGAAGAACAGAGAAAAATAACAAATAAAATTGAACAGAGACTCAGAGATGTGAAACACCATCAGATCCACCAGGACATGTATGATGAGAGCACCAGAAGGAGAGGAGAGAGAGAAAGGAATATAAAAAAAATTTTTTTTGAAGAAATAATGGTTGAAAACTTGCAAATTTGATGAAAAACAATCTACACATCAGAAATCAATTAACTCCAAGTAAGATAAACTCAAAGAGATCCACACACAGGTAAATCATAGTAAAAGTCCAGAAAGACAAAGACAACATCTTATAAGCAGCAAGAGAAAAATAACTTGTCACATGTAAGGAAACTCCAATGAGATAGTTTGCTGACTTCTCATTAGAAACTGTGGATGCCATAAGGCCATGAGATAACATTATTTGAAGTGCCAAAAAGTAGGGGGAACTGTCAACCAAAAATCTTATATCCAGCAAAATAATTTTTAAAATGAAGGTGAAATAAAGTCGCTCCCAGATAAACAAAATCTGAGATAATTCATTTACAGCAGAACCACAAGAATAAAGGAAGTTCTTCAGGCTGAAAGCAAGGACTCCAGGCAGTGATTCAAAAACACATTAAAGAAAAAAAAAAAGCACCAATAAAGGCATTAATGCAAAAGACAATATAAGTGAGTATTTTTTACCCTTTATTCTCTGGATTGATTTTAAAAACAATTGTATAAAACATTATGTATATAATAATCATGTGTTGAGCCTGTACCATAGAAATGTAATATAAATATAAATATATAAATATATAAATATATATATATATATATATATATATATATATATATATATATATATATATATATATATATATATAATAGCACAAAGGAGGTTGGAATGGAGAAAAATTGTATGGAATAGGAAAATGACACCAGATAGTAACTTGAATCCACAGGAACAAATAAAGAAAATTAAAAATGGCATATGAAAAAGTTAATATAACAAACTCCATAAATATATACTTGCTCTTCTTCCTCTCTCAGCTTCTTTAAACACATAAAATTGTAAGAAGTAGCAATTATACTGTTGGGTTTGTAACAGTATAGATGCAATATGTACAACAGTGTCATAAAATGGAGAAGAGGGAATAGAATTATATATGACTAACATTTGTATATCTCACTGGAATGAAGTTAGTATAAATCTGAAGTGTATTCTGATAAGATACATATATGTTAATCTTTAGGGCAACCACCAAGGAAATATCTCAAAAAATATGGTGAAAAATGTATCAAAATGCTACGTTAGCAAATACTCAGTGCAGAAGAAAGCAGTTAAAAGAAGACTACAGGAATAAAAAAGACATGCGATATTGAAAACAAAAAGTAAAATAGCAGACATAAACTCAACTATTATCTATAATAACATTAAATAAGAATGGGTAAAAATCCAATCAAAAGAAAGAAATTGCCAGAGATAGATGATAAAGAATACAATCCTGTGTGCCGTTTACAGGAGACACACCTTAGATTCAAAATACAAATAGGTTGGAAGCAAAAGGATGGAAAAAGATATGTCAATCAAACAGCAACCACAAGAAAGCAGTAGTGGCTATACTAGTATCAGATAAAATAGAATATAAAAAGCAACATTATTAGAGAAAAACAGAAACATTTTATAATGATAAATGTGTTAGTCCACAAAGAAAATATAACAGTTGTAAACATTCATGCACCTAACAACAGAGCCCCCAAAATACTTGAAGCAAAAGCTGACAGAATTAGAGGGAGAAATAAGTAATCCACCAATAAGAGTAGGAGATTTCAATGCCTCACATTCAGTAATGGATTAAGCAGTAGGCAGAACATCGACAAGGGAATAGAAGACTTGAACAACATTATAAACCAGCTGGACCAACAGACCCCTGTAGAACAGTCCACCCAATACCAGCAGAACACACATCCATCTGAGTGCATATGGAGCATTCTCCAGGATAGACCATACGTTAGGCCATATAAAAGCCTCAGTAAACTTGCAGAAATTGACAAGCTAATCCTAAAATTTATATGGAAATTCAAGGATCTATAAAGTCAATAAGCCTCTAGCCAAGTTATAAATAAAAGAAATGACACAAATTACTAATATCAGAAATGAAAAAGGGGCATTACTACAGATTCTTTCTAATGGACATTAAAAGTACAATTAAAAAAATACTATGGGGCTTCCCTGGTGGCGCAGTGGTTGAGAATCTGCCTGCCAATGCAGGAGACACGGGTTCGGGCCCTGGTCTGGGAAGATCCCACATGCCACGGAGCAACTAAGAGCCCGTGAGCCACTATTACTGATAAATAAATTAAAAAAAAAAAAAAAAAAATACTATGAACAACTCTTATGACCACAAATTTAATAACCTAAATGAAATGGACCAATTCCTTGAAAGATGCAATCTGTCAAAATGCACCCAAGGGGAAACAGATGTTCTTAATAGGCCTATATCTATTAAAGAAATTGAATCAATAATTAATAACCTTCCAAATAGAAAGCACCATGCCCAAATGGGTTTGCTGGTGAATTCTACCAAACATTTAAGAAAGATGTTATACCAGTTCATAGAAATAAAACCTTAAATAGATCAATGGAACAGGATAGAGAGTCCAGAAATAGACCCCCATAAATATAGTCAATTGATCTTTGACAAAGGCACAAAGGCAATACAATGGAGCAAAGATAGTCTCTTCAACAAATGGTGCTGGAACAACTGGATGACCACATACAAAATAATGAATATAGACACACACCTTACACACTTTACAAAAATTAACTCAAAATGGATCATGTAAAATGCAAAACTATAAAACTCTGACAAGATAGCATAGGAGAAAACCTAAATGACCTTGGGTATGGTGATGTCCTTTTGGATACAACAGTAAGGACACAATCCATGAAGGAAATAATTGATAAGCTAGACTTCATTATAATTAAAAACTTCTGCTCTGTGAAAGACAATATCAAGAGAATGAGAAGACAAGCTACAGACTGGGTCAGAATATTTGCAAAAGACACACCTGATAAAAGACTGTTACCTAAAATATGCAAAGAAGTCTTAAAACTCAACAACAAGAGTATAAATAACCTGATTTTAAAATGGGCGAAAGACCTTAACAGACGCCTCATCAAAGAAGATATACAGGTGGCAAATAAGCGTATGAAAATGTGCTCCGCATCATATGTGATCAGAGAAATACAAATTAAAACAACAGTGAGATACCACTGCATACTTATCAGAATGACCCAAATCTGGAATACTGACAACATCAAATGCTCTCAAGGATGTGGACCAACGAGCATTGTGATACATTGCTGGTGGGAATGCAAAATGGTACAGCCTCTTTGGAAGACAGTTTGGCAGTTTCTTACAAAACTAAATCTGTGCTTACCATATGACCCAGCAGTAGTGCTCATTGGTATTTACCCAAAGGAGCTGAAAACTTATGTCTACCTGCACTTGGATCTTTATAGCAGCTTTATTTATAATTGTAAAAACTTGGAAGCAACCAAGATATCCCTCATGAGGTAAATGGATAAATAAACTGTGGTGCATGTAGACAGTGGAATATTATTCAGTGCTAAAATGAAATGAGCTATCAAACCATAAAAAGTCATGGAGGAACCTTAAATGCATGTTACTAAGGGAAAGAAGCCAATTTGAAAAGGCCAAATACTATATGATTCCAACTATATGACATTCTGGAAAAGGCAAACCTATGGAGACAGTAAAAAGTGTTTGCCTGGGGTTTGGAGAGGGGGAATGGATGAATATGTGGTGCTCAGAGGATTTTTAAGGCAGTGATAATACGCTGTATGATATTATAATGATGACTATATGTCATTATACATTTGTCCAAACCCATAAAATGTATAACACCAAGAGTGAACCCTAATGTAAACTATGGACTTTGGGTGATTATGATGAGTCACTATAGGTTCATCCCTAGTAACAAATATACCACTCTGGTGAGTGACGTTGATAGTAGGGGAGTCTATGCTTGTGTGGAGGCAGGGCGTGTATGGGAAATCTCTGTACCTTCCTCTCAATTTTGTTGTGAACCTAAAACTGCTAAATATATATATATAAAGTTTTTTTAAAAATTCAAGACACCCAAAATATCCAAAACAATCTTGAAAAAGAAGAACAAACTTGGAAGACTCTCACTTCCTGATTTCAAATTTTACAACAAAAGTACAGTAACTATCCCAGTGTAGTACTGGCATAAAGGCAGAAGTATAGATCAGTGGAAGAGATTTGAGAGTCTGGAAATAAACCCTCATATTCACAGTCCATTTATTTTAGACAAAGGTTCCCAGGCAATTCAGTTGGGGAAAGAGTAATCTTTTCAACAGATGGTATTGGAAGAACCGGATATCCACATGCAAAAGAATGAAGTTATATTCTGTTAAGTTATATTTACCTTAAACTATATGTAAAATTTAATTCAAATGGATCAAAGACCTAATATAAGAGCTGAAAATAAAGAAGTCTTAGAAGAAAATATAGGAGTAAATCTTCAAGACCTTAGATTAGACAGTGGTTTTTTAGATGTGATACCAAAAGCACAAGCAACAAAAGAAAAACTAGATAACTTGGACTACATCAAAATTGAAAACTTTTGTGCTTCAGAGAGCACCATCAAGAAAGCAAAAAGATATCTACAGAATAGGAGAAAATATTCGCATATCATATATCTGATAAAGTACTTTTCTCTAGAATATACAAAGAACTCTTACAACTCAGTAATCAAAGACAAATGACCCAACTAAAAATGGGCAAAGGATCTGAATAGACAGGTCTCCAGAGAAGGTTCAAAAATGGGCAATACACATGTGAAAAGAAGCTCAATATCATTAGTCATCAGGGAAATGCAATCAAAGCCACATTGAGGGGCTTCCCTGGTGGCACAGTGGTTGAGAGTCCGCCTGCCAATGCAGGGGACACGGGTTCAAGCCCTGGTCTGGGAAGATCCCACGTGCCGCGGAGCAACTAAGCCCGTGAGCCACAGCTACTGAGCCTGCTCTGTAGAGCCCATGAGCCAAAACTACTGAGCCCACGTGCCACAACTACTGAAGCCCACATGCCTAGAACCCATGCTCTGCAACAAGAGAAGCCACCACAATGAGAAGCCCGTGCACCGCAACAAAGAGTAGCCCCACTCGCTGCAACTAGAGAAAACCCGTGTGCAGCAACGAAGACCCAATGCAGCCAAAAATAAATAAATAAATGTTAATTAATTTAAAAACACACACACATTGAGATGCCACTTCACACTACTAGGATGGCTTTAAACAAAAAGACATAGTAATAAGTGTTGGCAAGGATGTGGAAAAATTGGAACCCTCATGCACTACTGGTAGGAATGTAAAATGGTGTGGTCACTTTGGAAAACAGTCTGCCACTTCCCCAAAAGACTAAACATAGAGTTACCATATGACCCAGCAACTCTACTCCTAGATAATGGAGAGAAATGAAAACACATGTACACAAATATTCATAGCAACATGATTCATAAAAGCCAAAAGATGGAAGCAACCCAGACATCCATCAACTGTTGACTGAATGAATAAAATGTAGTATATTCATACAATGGAGTAATATTTTGCTATAAATAGGAATGAAGTACTGATACAAGCTACAACATTGGGTGTGCTTTGAAAACATTATGCAAAGTGAAAGGAGCCATTCAAAAAAGAACACATATTCTATGATCTTATTTATATGAAATCTCTTAAATAGGCAAATCTATTTATAGAGATAGAAAGTAGATTAACAGTGGAGAAAAGACAGCCTCTTCATTAAGTGGTGCTGGGAAAACTGGACAGCTACATGTAAAAGAATGAAATTAGAACACTCCCTAACACCATACACAAAAATAAACTCAAAATGGATTAAAGACCTAAATGTAAGGCCAGACACTATAAAACTCTTAGAGGAAAACATAGGCAGAACGCTCTATGATATAAATCACAGCAAGATCCTTTTTGACCCACCTCCTAGAGAAATGGAAATAAAAACAGAAATAAACAAATGGGACCTAATGAAACTTAAAAGCTTTTGCACAGCAAAGGAAACCATAAACGAGATGAAAAGACAACCCTCAGAATGGGAGAAAATATTTGCAAATGAAGCAACTGACAAAGGATTAATCTCCAAACTTTACAAGCAGCTCATGCAGCCCAATGTCAAAACAAACAAACAACCCAATCCAAAAATGGGCAGAAGACCTAAGTGGACATTTCTCCAAAGAAGATATACAGATTGCCAACAAACACATGAAAGGATGCTCAACATCACTAATCATTAGAGAAATGCAAATCAAAACTACAATGAGGGGCTTCCCTGGTGGCTCAGGGGTTGAGAATCCGCCTGCCAATGCAGGGGACACCGGTTCAAGCCCTGGTCTGGGAAGATCCCACATGCCGCGGAGAAACTAGGCCCGTGAGCCACAACTACTGAGCCTGCGCGTCTGGAGCCTGTGCTCCGCAACGAGAGAGGCCACGATAGTGAGAGGCCCGCGCACCGCGATGAAGAGTGGCCCCCGCTTGCCGCAACTAGAGAAAGCCCTCGCACAGAAACGAAGACCCAACACAGCCAAAAATAAATAAATAAATAAATAAATTTTAAAAAAAAAGAATGCAACACAATTCTTTAAAAAAAAAAAACAAAAAACATTTGATTTATATTCATTCTTTCCCAAAACTATACTAAAATGGATAATTTACTTTATAAGTAGCATAAACCTTCTATTCTAGGATAAAAAGTACAGAAGAGGAGGCAATTAAAGCTTGAAATAGATTTTACCACTAAGTTGGTGGTAACCAACTTAGTCCGCTTGAGACATCTGTATCATTAACCAGCAATGGAGAAAGCCCAGGAGCAAATGACTAACATGACACAATCCCAAAAGGCCAGAGAACTGGTGGCACCAGCTGGAATTGGCAGTGAAAATATTCCTAAAATCAGTGTTTTCATTGCAGGATTCTTTGAGGAACACTTAGACCCCCAGATTGCCAATTTTATATCATGTAACTGGGATTCTGCCTCTCTCTTTCCCTGGGCAAAAGATTGGAGGTTCCGTTTCTAGAGAAGATAAAATAGATTATTTCTGGACTATAGGAATCCAGGCACAGTGGTGGGCGTCATGTTGAAACATGAGGTTCAATTTAAAACTTAAATATGAATGCTGAGACCACAGACCTTTCCTCCCATATAGCTCTCAGAACCTTGCAAGGAAAATTATGTCTTCCAAACAGGTATTTGGAAGAAATATGTTTGGGGATTTAAGGACACTGACATCAGGAGTTTCCCCACTAAGGTGGCCCAGCCAGAGCTTCCTACACTGAAGCATACAGCTGACAAGTTCCCTCCACATACTTCCAAACTGCTCTTAAATCTTAATGGAAATCCAGAAATCACTAGATATTTGGAGAAACCCTCTACTAGGAAAGACAGAGGTCAAGACAAATAAAGAGAAAAACATCAACATAGAGAAGATCATCTATGTAGGATGAATAAAACTTCTAAAAAAATTATCAGTATTTTCAGAGAAATAAAAGAAGGTATTACATAAAGAAGCATAGGATTCTATTTAAAAAATGAAACATTTAGAGGATTTTAAAAACCTCATAAATTCAAGCTGTGGTAGTAGAAATGAACAAATCAATAGAAGAATTGGGAGAAAAGGTTTTTATTCAGAAAGTAGAATTAAAAAACAATAAAAACCAACGATATGGAGGATAGCAATACAATGTTTAGAAAATTAGAGGATAGATCAAACATCTAAAGAACAGGAGCCCTGGAAAGAGAACATAGAACACAAAGGATAGGAAATCAACAGTGAAACTAATTCAAGAAAATTTCGGGACTTCCCTGGTGGTCCAGTGGGTAAGATGCCACGCTCCCAGTGCAGGACGCCCGGGTTCGATCCCTAGTCAGGGAACTAGATCCTGCATGCATGCCACAACTAAGAAGCCCGCATGCCGCAGCGAAGATCCCGAGTACTGCAGCTAAATTCTCTTCCAGGGTAAGAAGTCAGTAGATGAGGCATATGTGACAGAATGAGAAATATATATTTGGTCTCTGGTCCCGGTTCCTGACACAGAGTTCCTAAAACCCTTGTAATTTCTTGAATAATGGGTGTGACAGAGGCATGTTACATAGAGCTTCTAAGTCCCTTGGGATTTCCTGGTTAATAGGCATGTCTTTTTTTTTTCTAATGAGGTGACTCTTGGTGGGCTTGTGGATGAGGGCCGGTCACTAGAAAGACCAAGCCATGATTGGAACTTGCAGCCCTACTCCCCATCCTCTAGGAGGGGAGAGGGAGATTGGAGATTGAGTTAATAATTGATCATGCCTACGTGATGAAGCTTCCATAAAAGTCTGTAAACGATGAGATCCAGAGAGATTTTGGATGGGTGAACACATCCATGTGCTGGGAGGGTGGTGCAAACTTTATGCAGACAGAAGCTCCTGGGCTCAGGACCCTTCTGGACCTCACCCTACGTAGTCAGTGTCATAATTGAATTGTAGGACACCCAGTTGGTGTCTGGAGTGTTGGCGAATTGGTTGGTGTGGGGAAAAGCCCCACACATTTGGTGCCAGAAGTTGTGAGTTCAGAGAATGGTTTTTCTTTTAGCGTGTTATTTAGAGGTGTGGAGGTACATACCCAAAGAATCCGTTTAAAGAATTGGAATTGGTTGTTTCCGGTGAGAGAGGGAAATGTGGTGGGAGATGTTGAGGACATTTTTTATGTATTTGTTCATATGTCTGTTTGTCTGTCTATCTACGTTAAATTATTTACCAAGCCTTTGTTAACGGTTCGACCCCTGTGTTTCTCAAATACTAGAAAATTACTCACTGGTAACTCTTGACATCAGTTTAGTGGCTAATGGTCAGCTCTTTAAAAAATTAAATAACTAAAGTAGTATCGAATAAGGGACATGCGTCACTATAGTGAGGACAAATATATTTTTGAAAATGTTTCCATTTTATATATTTATGTGTGCACGTACTCCTAGTATCATGATATAAATGCATTTCTTACTGTGGGGTGCAGTTGAAAGCAGTGTGAGAAATGAGGCTTTAAGACAGGTCTTCAGGACATACCACTGAAAGGAGAGATCTGAATGGTTGGTGGGCAGTGACCAGGCAGTGACTGTCACACTAGTACATGCTGGGATCCTCAGGTTCATGATTTCATCAACTCTTCACTTTTTGAAGAAAGTACTAATTAGTACCATTTTTTTCTAACAAGGAAACTGAAGTTGAGGGAAGTTAAATCATTTTCCTGGAGTAAATCTTAGAGCCTGGATTGGAGCCCAAGTTTCTCCCATAGTATAGTCATTCTGCCCTGCTTCCTGTAGTTTCTAGATGCCAGAATTTTCTCCTGTATTTGTAGAAAAGATTCCCAAAATGTTCCAAACTACCTCCTTTGGAAGATTCCCTGGAACCTTCCATCCTTATCTGTTAAATGGGTATAAAAGTAGTACACATGTCTTTGTTCAGACTCACTTGTTCAGTCAAGCTATTGTACTTAAAATTGCTCCCCTCCCTCACTTTATTTTTTCCTCTATGCTGCTATCTTCAAAGTTAGAATACTACCTACTTTACTTATTCGTTTTATTTTTGGGTTTCTCTCACTAGCATGTAAGCCCTATCATGGGAAAGGTCTTTGGTCTCCAACAAGTAGAGTAGTGCCCTGCACATATTAGCAGAAGGCACTCAGTAAAACTATTGGGATGTTTGGATGAGAAGGAAGGAAGGAAAGGAAGGAGGGAAGGACGGGAGGGAGGGAGGGAAAGAGGGAGGGAGGATGGACGATCGGATGCATGAATGAATGGACTTACAATAAGGGCTTTAC
Source organism: Balaenoptera musculus (assembly GCF_009873245.2). Lineage (NCBI taxonomy): Eukaryota > Metazoa > Chordata > Mammalia > Artiodactyla > Balaenopteridae > Balaenoptera > Balaenoptera musculus. The sequence goes on from NC_045795.1 coordinate 86,165,018, forward strand.
CAAGTTCATCAAAGGGTCGTAGAGAGGATATGAAGATTTAACACTTATAACTTGCTAGATTGAACCCAGTATATATTCAGTACACGTTAGTTGGATTGGATTCTCAAATATAGGGAAAATGAAAACATTCGTTGAAAACCAGTCCAATTCGAGGGAAGAGCTACAGTTCCTTGTGACCCAATGATCCTGTTTCCAGCAACTCCCTAGCAGAGAGCACATTGTCTGGGAAGGCATCATCTGACTAAGAAACTGGTCTCTGCTTTAAATGACAGTTGCCAGGGCTAACAGGATGTCTATAGCCTGCAAGAGAAGATAGTGTGTACTTGCTGGTTGGGATTGCAACACCTGATAAGAGGAGGAAGCAAGCCAAAGGGATGGAAGCAGATGGAAGATCTGAGAGAGCCATTATCTCAGAGCATGCCAGAGAAACCAGACACCTTCAGTAACACAAGGCCTATGGAAAATGTCCTGCTTGCAGTTATAACCGCTGACCCAACAGCTGAGATGAGGAAATCAAAGACCAAACGCAAGCTCGACGAGCCAGACTTTTAGGAGAAGCATCCTGAACAAAGCCATCATTGATTTGCCCAACTCAGAGGCAATCTGAATCTTGTTTGCCTGGAGATCAGAGATTACACTGATCAGAAGAGTCTACTTCGTTGATGGGAACATGTCTGAATGTAGTAGCCAGGACATGGGTACAATCTGCTCTTTGTTAAAACTTCACAAAAATGAGTATGTGAGTTATATGTCATTCCACAAGAGGGCACAATAGAAGCAAAAATAAAAATTGATGTAATTTTTCTCCTGGGCCACTGCATTTTAAGCCAGCAATTTAGTGACCCTTAAAAAATCTCAAAACAGTTTAAGTGGTGAGTCACTATTTAATCAAGAGTGGATATTTTTTTTGTACAAGTTCCCAATGGAACAGGGAAGAAAACACTATATGGGAATGATACATTTCAAATGTTCATAACTCTCTCCCCTGCCTTAAACTATTTTAACATTATAAAGGATGTTTGAGAATACATAGAATCAAACAGATAGTTCTTTGTTCTCTGCATATCCAAAACAAAAGGGAAATATCTCAAAGTAGAAAATCAGAAAGTATGCATAGAGTGAATCCATTGGTATTTTTAAAAATCCAAAAGTGTGTGTTGGGGGGAACATAAATTGGTGCAGCCACTATGGAAAACAGTATGGAGGTTCCTTAAAAACTAAAAATAGAGTTACCATATGATCCAGGAATCCCAGTCCTGGGCATGTATCTGGAGAAAACTCTAATTCAAAAAGATACGTGCGGGGGCTTCCCTGGTGGCGCAGTGGTTGAGAATCTGCCTGCCAGTGCAGGGGACACGGGTTCGAGCCCTGGTCTGGGAAGATCCCACATGCCGCCGAGCAACTAGGCCTGTGAGCCACAACTACTGAACCTACGCGTCTGGAGCTTGTCCCCCGCAACAAGAGAGGCCGCGACAGTGAGAGGCCCGCGCACGGCGATGAAGAGCGGCCCCCGCTCGCCGCAACTAGAGAAAGCCCTCGCACAGAAACGAAGACCCAACGCAGCCAAAAATAAATAACTAAATAAATAAATTTTAAAAACAAACAAACAAAACTATCATTTAAAAAAAAAAAAAAGGTACATGCACCCCAGTGTTCATAGCAGCACTATTTACAATAGCCAAGACGTGGGAGCAACCTCAGTGTCCATTGCCAGATGAATGGATAAAGAAAATATGGTACATATATACAATGGAATATTACTCAGTCATAATAAAAGAATGAAATAATGCCATTTACAGCAACATGGATAGACCTAGAGATTATCATACTAAATGAAGTAAGTCAGAGAAAGACAAATATATGATAGCACTTATATGTGGAATCTAATAATAAAAGAATGAAATAATGCCATTTACAGCAACATGGATAGACCTAGAGATTATCATACTAAATGAAGTAAGTCAGAGAAAGACAAATATATGATAGCACTTATATGTGGAATCTAAAAAATGATACAGATGAACTTATTTACAAAACAGAGACAGGCTCAAAGACATAGAAAACAAACTTATGGTTACCAAAGGAGAAAAGGGTGGGGAGGGATAAATTAGGAGTTTGGGATTAGCGGATACACACTACTATATGTAAAATAGGTAAACAGCAACATCCTACTATATATAGCACAGGAAACTATATTCAATATTTTGTAATAAACTATAATGGAAAAGAATATGAAAAAGAATATATATGTGTATATTTGAATCACTGTGCTGTACACCAATAAAACACAACATTGTAAATCAACTGTACCTCAATTTAAAAAAATCCAAAAGTATGTGCATTTATGTGTGTGTATGTATACACACAAACATTCATATACACAAACATTCATTCAGTAATACTTATTCAGCCCCAACTATGTGACTGGCCCTAGAAATATGGCTGAGAACAAGTTATCCAGATTTCCTGCTTTCATGGAGCTTACATCCTAGTCAGGGAAGAATGACAAAGACAATTACAGTTCATTTCAGGTAGTACTAAGAATAATGGGGAAAAATTAAAGTGTTTAGAGAGTGATGGGGAGTGGGGCTCTCTGAGGAGGTTAACAGTTGAGTTGAGGTCTGAATTCCTGGCCTTGCAAAGGTCACATATATAGATAAATGTGTAGAAACTGTCTGGGGTGATATTCACTGAACCATTATGGTTAGTTAATGGGAAAAAGAGGAGAGAGGGTGGCAGGGGCATGGAGTGATGGTGTGGTGGGGATAGGCAGAAAAAGAAAAATTTGAATTTCTTATTCTGTGGATTGCTAAATTGTCCATACTTTTATAACACACAAGCATGAATTTGTATATCGTATAATTTAGACAATTTTTTTAAATGGCAAACCAGTCAGAAAAAAAAAGAGCATCAAAGCTTTTCGTAATGTATAGAAACTTTTTGTTCACATTTGCAAATACATACAGGCATGCCAGAATTACAGAGAATTACAGAAGGTGCTGGCCTCTTTCTGACCAGGTGTGCTGGTTCTGTGTATGTTTACATTAATACAAACAGTAAATGTGGCAATGATAATAGAGAAAATGATGATGGTACTGATCTATTTATTTGTATCCCTGCCATCTGTGTCCCTTCCCTCGTGCATGTCACTCCTGGATTTTTGGTTTCTGAATGACATTCTCATGTGGATTCTCAGCCCAGAGCCTTCCCAGAGTCCCTGTAGGATCAAGTCGCACCCCCTCAGCCTGGTGTTCAGGTCCCTTTGCATTCCGACCGAGTGCACCTATTAACTTTTCAGCGTTATTCCAAATCATGAATTCCCATTCCAGCCAGGCTGCTCTGCCATTGTCTTTCCGAGATGCTGTGCAGATTAACCCCCTCCATACTGTTGCTTGGGGACCACGCCTCTCCACTCTTCCACCTCCAGCCTCAGTTATTAAAATCATGCCCAATAATTCAAAACTCAGCCCAATACCCTGATAATCTAAGCTCAAAATTTTCTGTTTCTTTAACAAATTATTTTTCAAAGGCACATACAGGCTCATGAGATCAGGTATCAATGTGAATTCATGTTTTTTTTAATAGATAAGATAGGTAGTTAACTAGATAGATAGAGATATGTATGTATACCTTGGGTAGTATACATACAAGTACTTCCTAGAGATCCACTAAGAGAGGCTAGAAGCAGTGACACCCCAGTAGCAATGAGCACACCTTGCACCCAAATCTTGGTTTCTAAATTCCATCCTCCAAGAAAAGGAACCAGGGCTCCTTGTAGAACTTGTTGATTCTAGAACAGAGGGCAGGGAAAGTGCAAGACGAGCCTGGAGTGTCTTGTGGTGCTAGAAAGTAAGGATGTGGAAAAAAAGGAAGGGCGTGCATATTGAAAGCGCACAGGAGCCAATCTGAAAGAGCTCCAAATGACCAAAGTTGAAACAGCTTGAGCAACAAAATAAATAATTATTTATTTTAAAATATATATCAAATTTTAACCCCCAAATAAAATAATTTTCATAAGTCCATACTAATATAAATAAATAACTGAACAAATAAATAGATGGGGAGAAATGACAACTCTTTCTTACAGAAGAATTCAATTAATACATGTAGAAAGAAATGAGGGAAATAGAAAATCACCATCAGAATACTACAGTACTAATTACTGCAGGTAAGATCTGCCAGTGAATACTAAAATTAGGGGGTGTAAGTTTAACCAGAAACAGGATATTTTCATGGTTTCAAAGTGTCTCCTTTACAATATTTAGTAATTACCAAGGAGAAATAGTAAGTTTACTGTGAAGAATACTGATAGACAGAACCTCAACCAAGGGATCAAGGGTCACGTCACCAGTAACGTATTGATATATCAGCATCATGTACACCCAGAGACGGGCACGCACAGAGAAAGGACACTTCACCTCTGTAGTATTTTTCCTGACAGTGCATTAGCTCAGTCTAATCATGAGAAAACACCCAAATTGAGAGACTTTGTACAAAATAGCTGACCAGTATTCTTCAAAGCTGTCAAGCTCGTGAATAGACAAGGAAAGACTGAAGAACTGTCACAGACTGGAGAAGAGTAAGTACTCCTAACAGCTCAAGGCACTGTGAGATACCAATTGGATTTTGGAACAGAAAGAAGACATTAGTGGAAAAACTGGTAAAATCAGAGTAATTCTGTGGTTAATAGAGTTGTACCAAGGTTAATTTCTTAGTCTTAACAAATGTTGGGTGGTTATATGAGATATTAACACAGGAGAAGCTCGGTGAAGAGTACATGGGAGCTCTCTGGACTTTTGTCAACTCTTCCATAAGTCTGAAATGATCTCAAAATAAAAAATTTAAAAAACACACACATACATACATACAGGCACATTCTAGGGGTCCAGGTCAGACCTAATAATTCAGAATCTGGAGGTAGGGCCTAGGAATCTGCATTTCAAACCAGCTTCTTAAATGAATCTCATGTACACTGAGGTTTAAGAACAATTGCTCTAGCACTAGTCACATCCATCATTCCAATTGTGAACAAGTACAATTACTGCTTTGTGGTGGATGAAAAACAACATGGTAGAGCACAAGGAGTGTGAGCTTTGGTGTCAGAGAGCCCTGGTTTCATCCAGGTGCTGCCATTTACTAGTGCTAACCTTAAGTAAGTTATTTAAGCTCATCTATTGTATGAGAGTAATAATACCACTCTGGCAGGGTTGTTGAGGCACTGGAAACAATGTACTATGTATAGGAAATGGCTGGAATGATGCTTAGCACATAACACGTGCTAAAAAAACAGAGGGATTATTATTCCTTTATGTTTGTAAGTTACTTTATTGACAAAAATATCTGCTGATTGAATATTTTCTATAGCTGTGTGACCTTGGGAAAGGAACTTAACCTCTCTCTGTCTCAGTTTCCTCATCTATAAAATGGGGGTCATAATAGTACTACCTCATTAGGTTGTCGTGAGGATGAAATGAGGATTAAATTACCATGGTTTTTGCGTCTCTCAGATTTCCACTCTGTTTACTAGAGGATCTCTGAGAGGTTACCCAGCCATCAGTGGACATGTCTGTCATCACCTGACTTTCTCCCTTTCCTCAGTAATTATTTTCTCTGTAATAGCTTCAAGATAGGTCCAGTATGCATTTTTTGAAAAGGAATGTGACATGATGGTAGAGGAAAAGGGAATTTATTTTGATGAAATTGCAAATATGTATTGAAACGTAGAATTTCCTTTTTGTTCTGATTTTGATTTGGAGACTTGGGAATTTTGGTCCAAGAGGAGAAAGTCCAAGTAGCTTGAGAAATTCTGTCCCATTCAATTTATCTTTCTGTAGAATGAGAAGGGGCAGGGGACCCCAAACATTTTCCTGGGAATCTACCCCCTTAGGGGAAAGTTCTCTGTTAGAGAGAGAAGGAGGCAGGTGGCAGGGGACGTTGCCCAGGCTCCTTCATTGGCAAAGGTGGGCTCTCGGTCAGCTTTGAAGGACATCTCACCTGGAGAGGTGTGTGCTCTAGGAACGAATTACTCTTCAAAACAGGAAAAGAAGAAAAAATAAAGGACAGGAACCTGATAGAATTGTGGAAATTAAAGATCATCTTAGAATAACTCCTAGAATACATTTTGTTGAGGGAAATAAAAATTCACAAAGGTAGAAATAGGTGAGTAAACACCATTGAGTACATTGTTTGAATTGAAAAAATGTAATAGTGGTATCTGTATTTCGTTTTTTCCCATTTTTATTGTGGTAAGATATGCATAACATAAAATGTTTTAATTAATCATTTTTAAGTGTACAGGTCAGTGGCATTCAGTACACTGTTGGGCAAACCACTACCACCATCCATCTCCAGAACTTCTTCATCTTCCCAGACTGAAACGGTGGCTGCATTTCTTGTGCCTTTCCATGGAGACCTTCGTTTCTTTAGTCATGATCTGACTTAGTGTATATGGAGACTGTGGCTTTCAGATTGTACAAATGAATTGTTGCTATTTTAGTTATATTCAAGTCTCTATTTTTCATAAATGTAGGAGATGTTTCCCCCTTGGTAAGAAAACAAACAAAAAAAGACGTGTTTCTTTTTTACTTCCTCTTGAAACTTGTCCTTTCCTCCTCTCTGTTTCCACTTCCTGCTTTAATCCTCTTCGAATATTTTTTCCTTCTCCTAATTATCACTAACATCATTTAACAAAGATTCCCTCCTCTGGAATTCAGTCCTACTTGAATCTAAATGGCGTTTTTGTCTTTGCTTTTGTTCTGTCCTTTGCCTCCTCCAGCTCCCTTTCCATTCCTTTAGTTTTTAGGGTCTTTTAAAAATGCTAGCGAAGTAAGGAAATGGGATGATATACATACAAAGTGACTTAGCTGTACCATCAACAGAGGCCTGTAGGGTGACGCCCTGGACCACACCAGCAAAAGAATGATATTCAGCATGGTAGGGGTTATGTTGGTTTTCTCTTCAGGAACTTGGGTCTTCTATTCTTCAACTATTCACAGACCTTCTTATCTCTCAGGGCCTGTCCTTTCCTCTGCAATCGGCCTTGAAACATATTTAAAGTTACAATGTTTCTGAGACAGTTCAGCAGTTGAATTCCTTACTTTGTGTACATATTTATTGGATGCCTAATATAGCTACTAGGCATTGCCTTAGGCACATAAACTTTTAGGAGTTAACTAGACCCAGAAGGTCCCTGTCCTCTCGGAACTTCTAGTCTAGTTGGAGGAGGCAAGCAACAGACGAGAAAATAATTTAACAAAAGGCCATTGGTTGCAGACAGAGGTACGTAGAGTGGTGTGATGGGGAGCCTGGAGGGAGAGAGGAAGGAGGCTCTAGGGTAAGCCTTTCTGAGGAGGTCACACCTGAGCTCAGATCTACAGCAAGAGTTAGAGCTGGGCATTCGAGAATGGTAAGTGGAAAGCTCTGCCTCACATCCGGGAAGCTGTTGGTAGCACTTCACTCACAGGCCGGGGAAGATGCTGATCCTAAATCACAGGAGCTCCCTAGAGCTTAATCTCCGGACCCAAGGAAAGGGGGAGAAATGTGAAGTTACTGCTAATTGATTTACATCAACAGATACAATTTGGGGACATCATTAATTTTCACCCTAATCATAGTTTTGATACTTTAGGCAATTATCTAAAATGAGAACTCACAAACAATGAAACTGAATAAAGCATCAGGGCTGCACATGTATTTCATAATTGATACTGTTTTTCAGCAAATTTGAGCACATTATCTTCTTCACTTTGGGTGCATTGAATTTCGGGAATGAAGTGAGAAAGAACATTCCAAAAGATGATTCCCTTGTTAAATGAGATAGTTTCTACTTTATGTTTTCTTTCTGAAAGTGGGGGGGGGGGGGGGGGGGGGGGGGGGGGGGGGGTGGGGGGGGGGGGGGGGGGGGGGGGGGGGGGGGGGGGGGGGGGGGGGGGGGGGTGGGGGGGGGGGGGGGGGGGGGGGGGGGGGGGGGGGGGGGGGGGGGGGGGGGGGGGGGGGGGGGGGGGGGGGGGGGGGGGGGGGGGGGGGGGGGGGGGGGGGGACACACACACTTATGTGTTAGTTTCTATCTAAAGAAAGACTTAAGAGCATCTCCACAGAGGAAACCCTGGCTGTAGGCAGGAAGAGAAGTAGGAGCTCGTTAACTTCCTATTAAGTCCATTTTCCTCCTCACCCTCTGTTGACTTTGACAGTAACTGAGCCATAATGGAAAGTTGTGCTAGGAGGTGAAAGATCACCACTGATAGGAACTCGGTCCCCTGTAGAGACACAGTGTGTCCATCCTGCAGAGCGTTTTAGGGACCATGGTTCACGTGTAATGAAAGCAGAGTGAAAAGTCTTGAAGGGGTTTAAAGATGAAAGTGGCATCCTCTAATGTAAGTTTTTTTAAAAAGCCCTCTGGATCTTTCATAACGATAAGGCTCAGTCCATGAGGAAGGTGTATCTACCCTAAATGAGTATGCACCTAACAACAGAGCTTCCAAATCTACAAAGCAAAACCATGCTTAGAGAAATAGAGAAATAGACAAATCCACAATCAGATTGAGAGACTTCAACACTCCTCTTTTGATAATTGTCTGTTAGTGTGAAAATAAATGATGGCTCCCAAATCATATCTGTTTTTTGTTTGTTTGTTTGTTTGTTTTTGGCTGTGCCACGTGGCTTGTGGGATCTCAGTTCCCCAACCAGGGATTGAACCCAGGCCATGGCAGTGAAAGCCCGGAATCCTAAAAACTAGGCCACCAGGGAACTCTCCCAAGTCATATCTGTTGATGTAAATGAATTTGCAGTAACTTCATATTTCTCCCCTCTTTCTTTGTGTCTGAAGATAAAACTCCATAGAGCTCCTGTGGTTATAATAAGCAAAGAGAAAATCAGTTAGCACCTAGAAATCCTTGACAACACTATCAACCAACTGACCTAATTGGCAGCTACAGAATTTACAGAATGCTCCACCCAACAACTGCAGAATAATAAACATTCAACATTCGCCAAGATAGACCATATGTGGGCCATAAAACAAGTCTCAGTGAATTTGAGAGGATTGAAATCATGCAGAGTGTGCTCCCTGACTACAAGGAAATTAGATTAGAAATGAATGATAAAAAGATATCTGGAAAATCCCAAATATTTGGAAATTAAACAGCCACCCCTGTAAATAACCCATGGGTCAAAGAAGAAATGACACTGGAGATTAAAAATCCCTCTGGCCACTCTGTGAGGAATAGATTGAAGGGGAAAGTGTGTGCACAGGGAGGCCAGTGAATGGACCCTTCCAGAATTCTAGGGGAGCTGCAATGGTGCCTTGAACTCAGGGTAAGGCAGTGGAAAGGGAGAGAAATGGGCAGATTCAGATGTATTTTGGAGGAAGAGCATATGGGACTTGCTGAGGATTGGATGTGGGCAATGGGGATAGGAGAGGAAACATCAGACCTCAAGGTTTCTGGTTCATGTCATTTCACATCTCCCCATGGCTCTTAGGATCACGTCCAAATTTGTCAGCATAGCTCCTGCTATCGGGCCCCTGCCCACTTGGCCAGCCTAATCTCTCCCCACCCCTGGCTCCTGGCTCTCCCACTGTAAGCTCCAGCCCCACCAACCAATTGGCCATCCTCCCTGGTGTGTTGCTCTCTCCTGGCCTCTGGGCCTTTGCACATGCTGTTCTATTTATCTTCAGTACTCTTTGCCCTGCTCTTCACTTGCCTATCTCTCAGCTTAGTTGTCACTTCTGTCCTTTTTTCACTCCAGAATGGTTTAGCAGCCCTGCCAAGTGCTTCTGTACTACTCCTACCGTTAGCCACATCTTATTTGGCTTTGCCTCTTATCTGTCTCCCCCACCAAAGCTCTTTGGGAACAGAGCACAGGCCTCATTCTTTTACTACCACCACTACTGCAGCCAGTTACTGGGCTATGAATCAAGGAGCTAGCCCTCCTGAGAGTGAGCCCATAAGAATGTCACATAGCATTTATTGAGTCCTTACTGTGTGTATGTCAGGGGCTTCACATGCATTATCTCATTTAATCATCCCGGCAGCACTCTGAAGTGAGTGACCAATCCCATCTACAAGATGAGGAAACAGGGAGTTCCCTGGCGGTCCAGTGGTTAAAGACTCCATGCTTCCACTGCAGGTGGCACGGGTTCGATCCCTGCGGGGAACTAAGATCCTGCATGCCGCCCAGCACGGCCAAAAGAAAGATGAGGAAACTAAGGCTTAGAAGGCTTAAAGCAGCTTGCCCAAGACCACAGTTTGTAGTGGAAACAGAATCCAAACACAAATGGTTAGATTTCAAACCCCGAACTTTCAACCACAAAGTTGTACTGTCGAAGTCAGAACAAGGTTGCAGCAAAATGAACTTGAAGGAGAGCCAGTGGCCCCTGATCATCTTGTTGCCTGTGGCCAGAGGCAGCTGCCCAGGTTGGGGTGGTGAACGGAGCCACAGCAGCATTATATACAAATAGCTGTTGTCCGTCCTCTACTCGCCCTTCTCTAAGAAAACAGAGGGCTCATTTCTAGTGCTAATTGCCATAAGGGAATTAGAATGGCTAATTTTATATCCTTTTGGTAAATATTCCTCTGCCCATTATAAAGTGGCCACAATGATCCCCTTCAAATTAATACCACCAATAATTGCTGCAGAATTAGCCTCCAGAGACGCAATGTTATAGGAAGAGTGGAGTTTTTCTCCTGGTCTTTATTTTTTCAGATAAAGAGTAAAAAAGGCCTGGTGCTCTTGTTTCAGTCGAGGTAATATGTGGATCACGATATTAGAAATGTTCGAAAACTTCAACTTTTCTCAGCTTGACTTTGTTTATATAAAAGACACTTTGTGGTCGACACATGCTTTGAAGTGCTGTGAGCAATGATGTGAATGGTAACTAATTACACGTGAGTTTTAAAAGAAAAAACACAGAGACTTCTTATAGTAGCAACACCACTATTTATTGAGTACTTACTACGTACTAGCCACTGTACCGAGTTCCCTGTGTGTGTTTTATTTCACTGGATGTTAGTGACAACCCAAAGACAGGGGCCGTGGTGGAGGTCTTGCTTTCCACTTTTTATGCACGGGGAACTGAGGAACTTGTCCAGAGTCACAGGGCACATGATGCCAGGATTTGAACTCAGGAATGCCAGACTCAGGATTCCTAAGGACTATCATCTATTCCGTCTCTGAGATATACCATTAGGGCTACTTTTGTGTGTCAGTTTTGAAATATGATCTACCTACCAAAAAGAGCCCCCCAAAACGCTGTATGCTTAGTTTAGCACACTCACACCTGTATAACCACTACTGTGGTCGAGAACTAGACAAACGACCATCACCCCAGAAATCCGCCATCAATGCATCCCTTCCTAGGACCACTACAATCTTCTTTATATTTCAGGAAGGGCAGATGCAGAGGAAGAGGGAGGGAGCGAGGCTTTAGCATCTGCCAACTCCAGTACCTATGTGCCAGGGCCAGGCAGGTAACTCGGGACTGACACACATCAGTTGCAATCTCAGTTAAAGGCGATTCCATCATACCTGTTGCTCAGGTTAAAATCCATGGAGTTGCCCTTGACTTTTCTCTTACTCTCACATTCCACATCCAATCTGTTGCGGAAATCCTGTTGGCTCCATTTCAAACTGTGTTATGGATTCAACCACTTCTCACTCCCTGGGTTGTTACCACCTGAGCCAAGCCGCCATCGCATCTCACTTGAATTATTAAAATAGCATCCTAACTGGTCTCCCTGCTTCCCCTGTGTGCCCCAATTGTCTTTTCTCCGTGTAGCATCCAAAGTGATCCTTAATCCAAGTCAGACCATGCCACTCCTCTGGTAAAAGCCCTTCAATGGCTTCCATCTCACTGACAGTGAAAGAACAGGTTCTTTCAAAGGCAAACAAAGCCCTAACTAAGTGAAGTGACCGGCCCCCACTCTGCTCCATCCTCATCCCTGGCTCCTCGTTGCCCACTGTGGTCCAGCCGCCCTGGCTCCCTGCTGTTCTAAGAGTGGTCCAGCCTCCGCTATTTGTACTTGCCCTCTTTCTTCTCAGTGAGTCCTTCCCAACGTCCCTAATTAAAGTTGCAAGCCCCTTCCTACCTGGGACCCCCGCCCCTCTCCCTACTTTATTTTTAACCAGCTTCTATACTGTATAATCAATATATTTATCTTGCTTATTATTTCATGATGGAATGCCTCCATCCTGAAGGGTTTTTTAGTTTTCCTTTTCCAGACCTTTTTTCAACTCTTCTTGCTTTCTTTTTTGTTTTGATGAAAGATGGTAACACTTTTATTTTATTGAAGAAAGTGATGATAGCTTTAACAATAGTATTGATTTAAGACCGAGAAAAAAATTAATCGTCAGTGAGCTTGAATTTAGGGACTAGATGTCTGCATAACCCTTAATTGATTAAAACATTAATATTAATACAGTTTTATTTAGGCCTTATTAGATAATCAACCATAAAGAGAAATCTGTTCTCTTTCACATGGGTTGAAATAGCTTTCTCGTCCTCTGATTCTGTAATTCTAAATTAGCTTTTTAGTGAAACACTGTGCAGTCTCTCATTTCCTTAAACACATTCTAGAAAGTGACTTTACCGTGTTGCAACTTTATTAGCCCCAAATCCAGCGACTGTTAGCATTATTTGACACGTTAACTTGGACAGAACACTTTTCTGTGCATTAGTTTTCCTTCCCAGTAAAATAGGATTGGCAGGATGTTGAGTTCTTTGGATGGTCTTGAGCATGCAAAACATCAAAATTGTATTCACATGTGATAAGTAACTTGCATCATGATTGTATAATTTACTATTACTTTTGTAGAGAGTTTGCCCTTCTTCCACAGTGCTCTGGAGTTGTGATTTAAAAAGAAAACAACTCAGCAGACTGGTGCCAATCTGTGGCAAAGTTTTTACCTGTCCATGGTTAAATAAGAAAAAATAAGTGTAGTGTGGTAGATGTTTGTTTAAGTTTGTGTGTTCATTTTAAAGCATTCATCCTAATTCTGGAATTAGGATCTTTAAACTGTTAAGACAGATGTCTTCTTTTATGACATGGTAGATGATCATTTTTTTTTTATTTCATTTTATTGATTTGTAAATTCTATTCCTCTAGTAGATGAGGAAGGAAAGGTAAATCCTGCAGTTAATCATGTAAGTTTTGAAATTATTCAAGACTGAAATCCCCATGATGCCTGTATCATACAGTGCCCATGTTCATCAGTTTTAAATATTAGGATCTCAATGGAGTGGTGTCTTAACTTGCCATAACAAAATACCGTAACTGGATGGCTTAAACCACAGAAATTTATTTTCTTATAGTTCTGGAGGCTAGAAGTCTGAGATTAGGGTGCTGACATGGTTGGGTTCTGGTGAGGACACTCTCCCTGGCATGCAGACTGCTGCCTTCTCACTATGTTCTAAAGTGGCAGAGAGAGAGAGAGAGACAGAGAGAGAGACAGAGAGAGAATGAGAGCAAGCTGTCTGGTGTCTCTTTTAATGAGGACATGAATCCCATCTTGAGGGTTCCACCCTCAGGACCTCATCTAACCCTAATTACTTCCCAAAGACCCCATCTCCAAATACCCTCACATTGGGGAGTTAGGGCTTCAACATATGCATTTTGTAAAGACACATTCAGTCCATAACGAGTGTTGTTGTGGTTTTAGGATGATGATCCTTCTTTGGTTCAGCTACCTCTAAATTGGGGGAACAATGGCAAAACAAGGCAAATAACTCTATTACTCACTATGACTTTAAAGTCTCAAACCCCAGGGCAAAATTCTGGTAAACTAAGCATTTAGCATAGCAGAACTTATTTACTTAAGGTGGCTGGCTTGAATGATCTACAACAGAGGTTGACAAACCACAGCCTTTGAGTCAAGAGTGGCTTTTACATTTCAGATGGTTGAAAAAAATCAAAAGAAGAAGGCTTTGTGACATCTGAAGATTAAATGAAATTCCAGTTTTATTGTCTCTAAATAGTTTTATTGGAACCACCCATGCTCATTTGTTTATATATTGTCCATGGCGGCTTTTATGCTAACAGCAGTTAAGTAGGTGCAACAGAGCCTAAAATATTTACTCTCTGGCCCTTTAGAGAAAAATGTTTGCCAATCCTTGCAGACAAAGCTGGCCAATGACTTGTTTTGCCTATTTCCAAGTCTAAATCTTAGCTGAAAATACTATTTCAAAAAGATGCACAGCCATATCCATCAACACTAAAAGAAATGGATCCAGAGACAGAGTATTTACCCTAAAGCCTGGCATGAGCTAATCTACGGATTGTCCACTTCAAGTAGTCTAATGCTAGCCCTAGCTTTTCCAAGAAAAAACTGAGAAAGACAGATGGCCTTACTGGAGGATGGAGGAGAAGAAAGCCACAGTCATTTGCTAATGTTTTCATTCCTTGTGACCTTCAACCCTTACCAAATATAGTCCAGGGTCCTGGAATTGGACCAGTCTGAATCAAGATGGATCTTCCTTTGAGTCTCTACCCTTTGACTGACCCTTATCCCTGAAGTCCAAGGAGAAGGGAGGAATGGAAGCTAAGAGTGAGACCCTTTCTAGAATTAACATTAATCAACAAAATCATTGGCAGCGTTGACTTATCAGGCCACTTCCTTTGTTTCTTGTTTTCTCCCTCCTCACCCAATACACACAAAGGTGATTTTAAAAGATGTGGACTCCCTCCTCTACGTAGACACCGATGTTCTCTTCCTGAGACCTGTTGATGACATCTGGAAGCTTCTGAGGCAATTTAATTCCACACAGCTTGCGGCCATGGCCCCCGAGCATGAAATCCCCAAGATCGGCTGGTACAGCCGCTTTGCTCGGCACCCTTTCTATGGCTCCGCGGGAGTTAACTCAGGAGTCATGCTGATGAACTTAACTCGGATAAGAAGTGCCCAGTTCAAGGTAAGGAAGTATGTTATATTTCCTTGTTTAAACATTGGGATTTTGTCTCCTCAACAGTGACATTCCAGGAGTGTCAGTGTATTGATTTTAGAAGTAGCTGGCTTGCAGGTGAGAATGGAAGAAGCCAGGGAAGAGAAGAGTATTTGGAGAGTTATGGAATGTTTGTTGGCTTAGGAAAATTCCAGATGATAATGGAATTTAAACTGTTCAGCAGAGTTACTATTGGGGAATATTGTGTTGCATTTCTGAATTGCATGTTTAAACGCTCTGTGTATCCCAGGCTTCAAAAACCCTGGAAAACTTTTTGGAGTTACCCTAGGGATATATTTATGTAAATGTACAGAGATAAATGTACAAGGCTGTTCATGGCCTTGTCTTTTATCCTAGCAAAAAACTGGAAGAACCTAAGTGAACATCAGTAGAGAACAAGTCAAAAAAATTATCTTCCTATTAAAAAGAATTAGATCAAATCTATAAGTGAGATAAGAGCTCTAAAAAATATTAAGTGAAAAAATTAAATGCAACAGAGCATGATGCCATAGAGGTGATCCCTTTTATGCCTGAGAAACTTCCAGAAGAGTATCTAAGAGACTGGTCATTAATTGTGGATACATCTAGGGAAAGTGGGAATGGGAATTGCAGGAGGCAGGAGGAAAAATATTTTTACTTTTTACTTCTTTGTGTGCTGTTTGAATATTTAGTCTGAATATGTTGCTTTTGTCTTAAAAGTAAATAATTTAAAAAAAATTTTATTGGAGTGTAGCTGATTTACAATGTTGTGTTAGTTTCAGGTGTACAGCAAAGTGAATATGTATATCCACTCTTTTTCAGATTCTTTACCCATATAGGCCATTACAGAATATTGAGTAGAGTTCCCTGTGCTCTACAGTAGGTCCTTGTTGGTTATCTATCCTATATACACTAGTGTGTGTATGTTCATCCCAAGCTCCTGATTTATCCCTCCGCCACATGGGGCATGATTTTCTGAGCAGAAGCCATAGGCCCAACTGCCAGTTTCTGGTCCATCTACCATCCATGTGTACACCTGTAATCGCTAGCCCTAGTTCTGCTTTGTCCTATGCCTTGAGGCCAACAGGTCCCCTCCTCTGCTGATTTCATTTTCATTCTGGGGAGCGGGGCGGTGAAGGGGAGAACCCGTCCCTGTACATTGATTCTCAGCGGATGAGATGTATTTGCCATGCCTTAGCCGCTCTGATGGTTTTCTCTTTTCCAGAACAGCATGATTCCAACAGGCTTGGCTTGGGAGGACATGCTGTACCCTCTGTACCAGAAGTACAAGAATGCCATCACATGGGGAGACCAGGACTTATTAAATATTATTTTTTATTTCAACCCAGGTAGGTTCTCTTTCAAGAATGCAGTTCTTGGAGGAGTCCGCCCACCTCGCCCCACAGAGCACATTCCAGCCTGGGCTGCATTGGCGAAGCCTGAATTGTGCCTGTGTCCCCTGCAAAGGGTGCCTTTTCATCGCCCACCCCACCCCCTCCCCAGGGTCTCACGCGGGCGGTCCTCTCGCTGCTGACACAAAAGGCCAAATGTTGAAACCCCCGACACTGGGCTCCGTTTTTCAAGAATATCTTTTAGGTTTTGCCGCGCCATTCTTCCAAGAAGTACAGGCAAAATCAATGGGCGGCACAGGACTAAATGAAAACATTATAATCTAGGCATGAGGCCCGCCATAGCCTGAACAATTGCTAGATTGAAGGGAATTGATTCTTGGGATCCTTACAATAAAGTGACTTGTTCAGGGTTAAAAGGGTCTAGAAGAAGGACTTGGATTCCCACATCCCTCTTTCTTTTCACCTAGGGCTAAAGAAATTCTTCTTATATTGTTAAGTCAGTGTTTGGGTAGTTGGGGAAGGAAAGGAGATGTATATTTCTGGTCTGTGTTTTTGTATTGACACCTAAAGCTAAAGATTTTCCTTCTTTTCTTTCATCTTTGCTACAACCTTATTTAATGGTATTAAAACCAAAACCATGTTTTCTCTTTGAGAAAGATCTCTAGGGAAAAAAGCACTCTTCACCCCAACCTCCTCAGGCCTCTCCTGTGTCTTTAAAAATCCTGAAGTAGAGACTCCTGTTTATAAAGACTTCTGTGTATGTACCTTTTTTTTTGTTTTTTAACAAAATTCTGAAATAAAACCTAATCTCACATGCCCTTGGATCAAAAAGGAGCAAATCCTGGAAAAGAAAAAAAGCAGGTTGATATGGAACGGGGTGCATTTCTGGCAAAGAGTCCCAATACTAATTCATTTGATGAAGGGGATGTGTTGGCTGTTCGTTTGTGGCATGTTTTAATCCATTTCACTTTGATAGCAACAGGGATCAACGGGGATTTGAAAGTCTGCCCCTCCTTTTTCTTCTAAAGCGGATTTCATCTTTTTTTCTAGGTGTAGTTATACTGAGTAGGACTCTTGGCTACAAATAAAAGGTCCCTGGAGCTAGTCTAAGCACAAAGGATACTTTTTTTTAATAAGCAAACTGGTGTCCTGTAGAAACCTAGGGCAGAAAGGCCAGCAGGCTGGGCCCAGGACCTAAAGCAGGAGAGGAAAAAGGATGAGGAACCCAGGTTGGACTTTGCTTCTCCTGGTGAGACTGTGTATTCCTCTCTTTGAAGGTTCTCATTCTGTGCTCAAAGCGAAGTACCAAGGTTTCATGCTCCACGTCCAGCCACATGGAAAGACTAACTTCATCCCAGTTCCAAATTCCTGGGGGAGAAATCAGATGTTGGCAGTGTGGGTCCCCTAGGCCAGGAGCATGGAGCTAAGGAATCATGGCTGACATGGATTATTTTCTGAGTGTCAGGTGCTGTTCTAAGCATTTTCTTATTTAATCCTCACAACAACCCTGAGAATAGAATCCCCATTTTATAGACAAAGGTACCAAGGGAAAGAGAGTTAAATAATTTGTGGTATAGCTAATGAGTGCCAGAGCAGGGGCACAAACCCAGGCCACTCCAACTGTGGCCCCGTGTCTTTGGGCGTGAGGGGAAGGTCCCAGAGAAGGGGGAATTCTAGAGAGCTGGGCAGGTATCCCCAAATGTGTCTCTCTCTCCCGCATTATTTCTGCCCTTTAAATATTGCATTTTTTCCTCTGTGTTGTGTGGCTTAAACTCTCTTCCATAAGCCTATCTGTCCATATTCCCAAACTGAGGAATTCAAAACATTCGCATAGTTGCCTCCCTAGAAATCCTCTTAGCCTGTTGCAGATTATTTGAGGACGTGATCAGTGAGTAAATAACACTCAAAGACGGTCGCAAGCAGCTCTGCCATTAGATGCAAGCCCCTTGTCTTTAATTAGGGCTGAAAACCAGCTGAGTTTAATGGCGTCACACTGCCCATCTTAGGTCCACTGAGTACAAGGATATTATAAAATAATTATGAAGTTGTTCCAAATCTTGGGTCTGAGCAGTAGCAAGTAAATAACCGAGTTTCCTAACTTTAGGTCAATGAGTATTAGGTAATTCCTTGATTGTTCTTTGTATGGCCTGCCTTTGATCTTTCATACTTTATCCAGGTACTTTATCAAACATGAGCTCTTTGACCTGAAATCCAGTGATATCCATCACATTGAAAGGTTTTTCTTTGTTTATATTGATTGGGAGCATTTTCTATAAACCAGAACTAACTATATTTGAAAAAAAAAAAAAGTGTGTCACCTTTATCCCTGGAAAGGAGAGAGAGAAAATTGGCCATGACTCAGGAGATAAACATGCTTATTGTTATGATTCTTTGGGTTGCCATTGGTGAAGCAATACACACAAAACCCAAGCCCATATCTAGAATGTTTTTATTATTATAGCCTCTCGTAGCCAATCCCATCGCTTTTAAAATGTGTTTAAAAGCCATTAGCTTAAAAATGTTTTAAAACTCTTTCTATAATTAGATAGTAAATGCCTGTGGATGTGTAATTGCTCTGCTGGGTACTAGACTGACTCACAAGAAGACAGCTGAAGCCCATGGGGGACATGCAGGTAGCTCATCCCATGGGACATTTCCTGGCAGGTGAGCCACGGCAACTTCTTCAAGGGGTGAAAGACTGAACTCACATATTTACGGGTGAATTTGAGTCAAGAGCAGACTTCCGTAGAAAGGGTAGATTTGACAAGGGCTAAAAGAGAAGGCTATGTAGAAAGATATGCTTGGATTCATGCGCTTAGGTTGCAGGGAATAAAACTTAACTCAGACCAGCTAAGTAAAGGTCCAGGTGCCAGTCCCATGAACACCTGGGTCAGATCATGCCAGGCCTCATGAGAACCATCTCTGGGCGGCTGCTCAGGATCAAAGCTCATTTCTTCATCCCTCAGAGTCCTCATGGTGTCTGTTGTGTTGCTTCTCTCCATGCCCATCTGATTCCATTCCGTCTGTCCAGCAATAATGTCTGCATGTACATGGCCCAACCCCAAGTCAACACAACCTTACAAGCCCATGCCAATGATGATGGGTTGACTAGGTTTCTTAATTCGGATTCTGGAAGGTAAGAGAGAAGGGGGGGGACGGAGTGTTGGCCTGTCCCAGCCTATTAACTGATTCCCAGCCCAGCTATGAACTGGTTCTCTTTCGATGGGGAGACCACCCTTGATCCGGTCCTCAGGGGCCAGAATAGCAAGATCACGTGGCATTTTCCTCTCTCAAAGATGACCACCGAGGTCTGTCCCTTCTTTCAAAGCAATTTCTAGAAAAGTGGGGGTGGCCAGGGGAAGAAATGAAACCAGCCGAGTATAGATGACAAGGCAGGGCATCCAGCCAGAGGAGAAGCACTAGGGCTCTGTCCACGAAGAGAGAGAAGAGCTGAAACGCGCATGGAATGTACATAGATCGTCCATGAGTTGAACCTGATACTAGGGAGTCGGGAGGGTTTGCTGGGGCCGCAGAGAGCAGGACACACAGTCACATGGAACAGGCCTCTTCAGAGGCCCTGCCAGGCCTTGTTCTCATCCTGCCTGGGTGTGCAACCACACTATATACTCACCTCACCAAAAGCTTCCAGCAGCTGGTAGTTGTGAATGTGTTTTGGGGTGGACAGGTCCAATTATTTGGTTTTAGGACTGTCCTGGAAAACTGGAAACAGATCATTGTTTTGGGAGTCTGAGAAGTTCATGAGCTCTGATACGAAGCTCAAGAATGAAGATCGTAGGGTCCTTGTGAGAAGGGGTTACGTCTACTTTGTCTTCATTGAGTGATTCCAGTGTGAGGGTTAATGCCTTAACTGGAGTTGATCTTCAGAGGTGTTGGCTGGTTGGAGGAATGGGATTAAGAGACTGGAATGGAAGAAGGAAGGAAATGGAAGAGAAAGAGCACAGCCAGGAAAGTGAGAGGAAGGGATGTTGGGGAGAGAAAGGAGAGGGAGAAAGCAGAGAAAGAGAAAGGGGAAAGATAGAGAGGGTAGAGGAACGTCTATGCTTTGATTCTCCTGTTCATTCAGTGAGCACCTACCTACTAGGTGCCAGCCACAGGGCTAGGCAGTGGGGATATGGTGGCATACAGAGGAGACAGAGTCTCTACTTTTACAAAACCTACCTTGTATTGGGAGAGGTCAACTTCCAAAGAGTAACAATGAGTCATTCAAAATCACAAATTGTGATCAGTGCTATGAAGGAAACAAATAAGGGGTTGAGAGAGCCACTGTCAAGGCTGATGGAACTGTCAAGGGTTCCATCTTTAAATTGTGTGATCAGAGACATCTTCTTGGAGGAATGAATTGCCCTTTTCTGGAACAAGGTACATTCTGGAAGAAGGAAGAAGAGGAGGCTGGGAAAGCTCAGTTCCAGAATGAGACATTAAAAAACAAAGCAGAACAAACAAAACGCTATGAGTCGTGCAAACAGCCTCTGTTCTGTTGATAATAGTGTAGTAAGTAAGTAGCAAGCCTATTCCACCAGGAAGTTAAAATGATCAGACATAAACTATTCCATAATCTTAGAGACCCCAAGAGTAGGAAATGATCAGAAATGTAAGGAACAATCAATTCACACAGTACTTTGCAAGTAGTTAGGAGGCTCTGGAAATAAACATAGACTCCGGAAAAGGATCACTAAGGGATTTCAGACTCATAAATAATCAATTAATGAGCTGCTTTATCTACGTAAAATGGAGAGGAAAAATAGCAAAGACCCAGGGTTTGAAGAGAGATTGGCTTGAAAAAAATTTTTTTAATAAATTGCAGTGTTTTGAGGCTTTGGGGATTTGGAATTTAAAAACCATTCACTGTATTATTTCCTCAGCAGCAGAAAAAAATAACCTGCACATTTCACCGTGCTGTCATTTTTAAACATTAGATTTTGACAGCCATGATAATCTTGCTTAAACTAGATTCGTTTCAGTATAGTTATTCATCGTGTGCCAAATAACCGTCATTAATCCACGCTACGTGTTCATCAGCTGCTCTACAGAGGTTTTCCATCTTCAGCCCAGCCCAGGGTGCTGGTGTAGCCCCTCTCCTCCTCCTTCACCCCATGGAGAAGGAGATTTCGCAATGTAACCCACGCCAAATGTATCTGTGAATGAAAAGGCACATCTGTTATTTTCACCTATGCACTCTTTTTTCTTTTTATTGGAGTATAATTGCTTTACAATGTCGTGTTAGTTTCTGCTGTACAATGAAGTGAATCAGCTATATGTATACAGCAGGTTCCCACTAGCTATCTATTTTACACATGGTAGTGTATTTATGTCAGACCTAATCTCCCACTTCATCCCACCCTACCCTTCCCCTCTGTGTCCACACGTCCGTTCTCTATGCCTGCGGCTCTATTCCTGCCCTGCAAATAGGTTCATCTAAATGTCCACCTGTGCACTCTTGATTGCCCTTTCTTTTAGTAACAGCACGCAGTTTTCTCAGGGGAATTACTCTTCTCTCCCCCCCACCCCAATTGCATGCAGTCTTAGAGCCCCGCCCGCCCCTGACTCGCACTTAACCAGTCAGACCATCTCCTGGGAACCTGAGTCTGGGAATCCAAGAGCAGAAAGTAGGCAAGGCTGGCTCATCCTGGCAGCAATGCCGAGAAGCTGACAGTAATTAGTCCCCACACCAGATCCCAGGAGCCACCCCACTTCCTGCCCCAATTCAGCTTTCCCTCTGACTTTTTGAGCTACCTCCTCTCTTTCCAAAGGAAAAAAAATATTTTTTGCCTCACCTGCTAGAATCAAAGTTGATTATTTGCAACCTAATATAGATTTATATTTCTTGAATATTTTAGGGCAAAGCGGTCTATATCTATAACAACTTTCCTACCATTATCTTACCTCTTGGAAGAAATCGAGTTTGCCCCCCCAAAATTAAATGCTTTATCTTTTCTAAAACACACTCTGATTTCCAAACTCTTCGCCATGATC
Organism: Balaenoptera musculus; assembly: GCF_009873245.2. NCBI lineage: Eukaryota > Metazoa > Chordata > Mammalia > Artiodactyla > Balaenopteridae > Balaenoptera > Balaenoptera musculus. Next base: position 86,187,275 of record NC_045795.1, read on the forward strand.
AGGCCATTTTCTCCTCCTCAAATGCTCTTCCAGGCTTCTATTTCTAACTGTCAGAATCTTATCCTTACTATATAAGTCTAAGTTTAAGTAAAGCTTTACCAAAATGCCTTCCTTTCTATAAACTCTAATAAAAAAATGTTCATTTCTGTACTATCTCCCTTAGAAGAGTATAAATTCTCCAAGGGCAGGGGCAGTGCCTTATCACCCAGTGACACCAATGCCTTGCATTGTGGTGAACAAATACTTGTTTCAATTCTATTCTCACGGTACTTCGCATTTCTTCCTCTGGAAAATTCTGAAGGGAAGGTAAACACGTGAATTGAATTCTGTCTGGGACCGAATTTCACGTGTGATATTCAGTAGCTGTGGTTCCTAGCTGATCTTCAGGAAATCTACAAACCCCTAAATTTGTAAGCAGATATTCTTCATATATTTTTCCAAAGACAGAGTCTAAAGCTTTCATTAGATTCTCAGAGAGATCTGTGACTCATAAAAGGTTAAGAAAGTCTGGCCACCTGCATGTCTAGAGGCAATTGCTGTAAAACATTTACCACCAATGTGCTATGTGTCCGGAAGGATGCCAGGCTCATTCCATTTAAGTTATCTTGTTTTATCCTTCTAGTAGCCTAATGCAATAGTTCTTGTTATGGCAATAGCAATGATAATAGTAATGATTACAGCTTACATTTACGGGGTGTACCTTCTATGTGCAGCAAGCACTGTTCCAGGTACTTCTAGATATGAACTCATTTAGTACTTCCCCAAATGCTACAAGTGATATTTACAATTCTTCCCCCTTTTACAGATAATGAAACTGAGGCCCAGAAAAATCATGTAATTTGCTTGAGTTCATGCAACTAATGGCAGAGTTCTGTACTGAAACCCAACAGCTTGATTCTAAAGCTTGCTCCTTAGCCACTCTGCTGTTAGGTCATGGCTAACACATGGTAGAGCTGGGATTCAAATCTGCATCATTTAACTTCTCTTTAGTGCTTCTAAACTGAGGCCAAGGGTTTCAGCAACTCACCCAAGTTTTTAGAACTAGGAGGTGGTAGAAGCCAACTTTGAACCTACCTGTCTTATTACAAAGGCTTTCGGAAGAATTTCAGTAAAGTAGGTGTTAACTCTTCACTAAATGTTTGACAGAATTCGCCTATGAAGCCATCTGGTCCTGGACTTTCGTTTGTTGGAAGATTTTTTAATCACAGTTTCGATTTCAGTACTTGTGGTTGGTCTGTTCATAGTTTCTATTTCTTCCTGGTTCAGTCTTGGAAGAATTTGTCCTTTCTAAGAATTTGTCCATTAATTGGTATATAGTTGCTTGTAGTAGTCTCTTATGATCCTTTGTATTTCTGTGGTGTCCACTGTAACTTCTCCTTTTTCATTTCCAATTTTATTGATTTGAGTCCTCTCCTTCTTTTTCTTGATAAGTCTGGCTAATGGTTTCTCAATTTTGTTTATCTTCTCAAAGAACCAGCTTTTAGTTTTATTGATCTTTGCTATCGTTTCCTTCATTTCTTTTTCATTTATTTCTGATCTGATCTTTATGATTTCTTTCCTTCGGCTAACTTTGGGGTTTTTTTGTTCTTCTTTCTCTAATTGCTTTAGGTGTAAGGTTAGGTTGTTTATTTATTTATTTATTTATTTTTAATTAATTTATTTATTTATGGCTGTGTTGGGTCTTCGTTTCTGTGCGAGGGCTTTCTCTAGTTGTGGCAAGTGGGGACCACTCTTCATCGCGGTGCGCGGGCCTCTCACTATCGCGGCCTCTCTTGTTGCGGAGCACAGGCTCCAGACGCGCAGGCTTAGTAGTTGTGGCTCACAGGCCTAGTTGCTCCGCGGCATGTGGGATCTTCCCAGACCATGGCTCGAACCCGTGTCCCCTGCATTGGCAGGCGGATTCTCAACCACTACGCCACCAGGGAAGCCCTAGGTTGTTTATTTGAGATGTTTCTTGTTTCTTGAGATGGGGTTGTATTGCTGTAAACTTCCCTCTTAGAACTGCTTTTGCTGCATCCCATAGGTTTTGGATTGTCATGTTTTCATTATTATTTGTCTCTGGTATTTTTTTACTTCCTATTTGATTTCTTCAGTGATCCATCAGTTCTTTAGTAACATATTGTTTAGACTCTGTGTCTTTGTGTTTTGCCTTTGAGTGATGCCCTCATTGGGCTCGGTCCTCTAAGGAGGCTGCAAAGAGAGGAAAAGTGTGGGGTCTATTTCAGGCATTTGATAAATACTTGTTGATTCCATCAATCCGTGTGTTTACAAAAACAGAGGTAGTGTCTAGGGCAATTCAGTCAGCAGAGAATACTGGCAGGTGCTTAAGCAGGGACTGCAAATCCAAATGGCCGGGCAGGTATCAGAAAGGAGTGAAGTGACTCATTGGATTAAAAAAAGGCAGCTATTGGGCTGGGGTCAGGTCACAGTTCAGAAGCACAAAAGCATGTTTAGATATTTTCACTCCCACTGTCCTCACATCCACCCTCTGCACTGAAGTGCAGAAAAGTCACACAACTAATAGAGGAGATGGGATTCAGACCTTGATAGTATAACTTCATGATGAGCACCGGTCTCTCCCAGCTGTGGATCGTGTATGCGCAAGCGTGGAGGTGAATGCAAGTAAGGGAAACATCCTGGTGGAATGGAGTCCTCCCAAGAAAAGGAAAATCTCATAGTGTGTTGTGAACAATTAGGAATTAGAGGGTGCGTGGATGTCACAGCAGTCTGTGAGTTTTATGTTTTGTTTGGTTTTTTGGCCGCGTCATGCGGCTTGCGGGATCTTAGTTCCACGACCAGGGATTGAACCTGTGCCCTCGGCAGTGAAAGCTCCAAGTTCTAACCCCTGGACTGCCGGGGAATTCCCCAGTGGCATGTAATTTCTGAGTGGTAGAAATTTTACACACCGTCTGCCAGAGGGGATGCCCGATGATGTCTTCATTCTTTGCTTTCCATCTCGAAGGTTTCTGTAAATAACCTCTAAGCAGGGGTCCTTTCCATGAGAAGGGAATGCCATCAACCCAACCAACAAGCACATCTTTATGATGCTCTTCTGACACTGGTAATTGATTTCCTCTAAGCCTTCTGTGCTGTCACATGGGGCCTTTCTCATGGTCAGTGGCACACGTTTGCAGAGAACTTTGATCCATCCTCCTCTAGCCCTGGCCCTTAAAGGCACCAGGAAGGAGGAGCCGGGAAGCTCAGGGGTTATAAGCTTATTGCTGATTTTATAATCCCTAGTCACCAAGAGGAAATTTACTGAGTCCGTCAGGATTAGAGCAGAGTTTCTCGACCTTGGCACTACTACAGTGGTGGGGCTTGCTGTTCACTGAGGATATTTACAGCATCCCTGGCCTCTACACACTAGATGCCAGTAGCAGCCTCGTCATGTATGACGACCAATGTCTCCCTCCAAACACCGCCAGGTGGTCCCGGGAGACTGCAGGGTAGCATCACCCCTGGCTAAGAACCACTGGCTTAGAGATGCAAACGCGCACAAGGGCACGTGCGCACATGCTCACCCACAGTGTACATAGTCACCTTGACAGGCGGACTTCTTTTTGTGTTGCTTTTTGTTGTTGTTGTTGTTTTCCTATTGTAGTATTTTGTTTGTTGTTTTTCTTCCTACTTTGTTTCTGTTGGTTGGTTGCTTTTTAATCTGAAGAAGAACCTTTGCTTCATCTTTTTTTTTTATAAATTTATTATGTATTTATTTATCTATTTATTTATTTTTGGCTGCGTTGGATCTTCTTTGCTGCACACGGGCTTTCATAAGTTGCGGCGAGCGGGGGCTACTCTTCATGGCGGTGCACGGGCTTCTCACTGCAGTGGCTTCTGTTGTCACAGAGCACGGGCTCTAGGCGCGTGGGCATCAGTAGTTGTGGCACGCAGGCTTCAGTAGTTGTGGCACATGGGCTTAGTTGCTCCGGGGCATGTGGGATCTTCCTGGACCAGGGCTCGAACCTGTGCCCCCTGCATTGGCAGGCAGATTCTTAACCACTGCGCCACCAGGGAAGCCCCTTTGCTTCAATCTTGATTCTAATTTTTCAAGTGGTCCATTCACAAAACCTTTTCAAAGAGTTGATTGTAACTGCTAATGCTGTGGACCACCGCCGTGTGCTTGTCACTCTGCTATGCATTTTACATGAGCTTTTTAAAAATGAAATCATCAAAATAACAGGGCAATCCTGTTACATCCATCTTGCAGATGAGGAAATTGAACCACGGACGGTTAAGTCACTGGACCCAGGTTGCACTGTTTTTGAGTGACAGAGTTGGGATTCTGATCCAGGCTGTCTGCTGCCCTTATTTGCTTTCTTGTCTAAGATGCTATATCGCCCTCCTCTTTGGGGTAAAACCTCCAACATCACTAATGTGTGCTCCTTCAATTCCTGATCTCAGAATATCGACAAACGTGGTAAAATCTGAGCTACAAGTCACAATCACAGTCACATGCTTTGAAATCCTGTGTGGTGTGCAGTTTATGGAAACGTTGGTTTCATCGCTGACACTGATTGTACACACATATCTTTCTCTTGTCACCACCAGAGTGTCTGTACGTGTTCCCCTGCCAGTGGAACTACCGTCCTGATCACTGCATGTACGGAAGCAATTGCAGAGCGGCCGAGCGGGAAGGCGTGTCTGTCCTGCATGGGAACCGAGGCGTCTACCATGACGAGAAGCAGCCAACTTTCAAAGCGCTCTATGAAGCAATCCGAGATGTAAGTGTGTTCTCACCCCCCATTCAGCAGACATGTACTTATCAGCATGAAGCAGTGCAGGCGCTTTGGTCACCCGTCCCTTTGAAGGCCAAATAATTCCCAGAAGCATTGAGTTCTAACCACTTTTCCCCAACCTCACTCACGCTATGTCACTCCATCCACTTGCCACCTGATACTATATTTTGTCCACTCTTGACTTAATATTTCCAAGAAAGTCACTCATTTTTTTTTCTCTGAAATAAATTCGCTGAAGGAGGAAGTGTCCTATCAGAAAGGGAAAACCTTGGTAACTGACTATACTGCTGAACTGAATGAATAAGCATTTTCAGAACTCTAATGGAAAACTGATGAATTCATAAAAGTGCTAACAAAAGATCAAGATGAAAAAAAAATTAATTACATGGGACTGAGTGAACTGATGAGGATGATTATAATTTTTGTGACTTTCTGTTTGAATTAAAAAAAAAATCCCCCCCCCAAAAAAAGAGAACAGAAAGAAAAAAAAAAAAAAGAGAGAGAGAAACTCTGTGCCATTTGCCGTAATAAAGGGTCAGAGGTTAGGATATAGGTAATACAATAAAAATAAAATATTATTCAGCTCAAGCTAAGTGTGTTGCCTGATTGCCAACTCCACCCTATTGAACAAGCAGGTGTCGAGGTGGTCATTTAGGACAGCGGTCCCCAACCTTTTTGGCACCAGGGACGCATTACAAGGAAGACGATTTTTCCACGGATGGGGTGGGAGGGTGGGAGGGCGTGGGGGATGGTTCAGGCAGTAATGCCAGCGATGGGGAGCGGTGGATGAAGCTTCGCTCGCTCGCCCGCCGCTCACCTCCTGCTGTGCGGCCCGGCTCCTAACAGGCCGCAGACCGGTACCAGTTCAAGGACCAGGAGCTGGGGACTCCTGAGTTAGGACCAGGAGCCAAACCAAAGTGACAATCAAGTCTTTATTTATGGACTGCCACAGTGCAAGCAAGAGGCAAGAAGAGGCACCGGCTCTCGGTGGTCCATTTTTATGCACCAAAGGATGCTGGCTGAGGGTCAAGTGGCTGCAGCACGGAGGCAGGAATATCTCCTGAATAAAAGGCTTTTGCATCTTTACGGACCCATGAACCTTGGGGAAGAGGAGAGGGAAGGAAGAGGGGAGGAGGAGAAAGGTACCCCCCCACACACATCTCCCAAAGGAGGCCTCCACATGGAGGTGCTTGGGGCAGGGATGCAGACGTGCGTATAAGCCAGGGTGGCTTATACACACAAAGAAAACTGCAGCTCGCTGCCATGCACCAAGTCTGGGAGGGCAGCTTCCCCCCCTGAGACCGGCCAGACAGCCTTGTAATTGCCTCTGGCTGAGTGTGAAGATCACACCAACTATTCTGGCCTGGAGCTGAGGCCCCCTCTTACTCCCTTGAGGAGGTTGGTTAGCAGGAGCAGTTAAAGACCTATGTGAGCTGTCTCCTTGCAGTAACTGGGAAGGTCGAAAGGACCTTGCTTTGTGGTTCACCACCTAATAACACCTCAAGTACTGCCTGCTGGTACCTGCATCCCTCACTTTGGGAAACACTGCTTTCCACATTGCCTTTCCCCTTGAAGTTGCTGGGGCAGAACCAGCAACAGCTGCTTTCAGAGATTTCCCTTTTGAAACTTTCATTCCAAAACATAGAGTGTAGGGGTCGGCCGACTTGGGCCAAATATTGGGCCGAATCTGGCCTGTTTTTGTAAGCCGTGTGGGGTAAGAATGGTTTCTTAAATAGTTGGGGAAAAAATGAACAGAAGAATATTTCGTAACACAGGAAAGTTTTATGAAATTCAGATTTCTCTGTTCATATAGTCTTATCAGGACACAGCAACAACTGTTCATGTTACGTATTGTCTGTGGCCACTGGTATGCCACAAAGGCAGAGATGAGTAGCTGTGACACACTGTACGGCCCACAGAGTCTGAAATACTTACTATCTAGCCCTTTACAGAAAAAATTTGCCAACCCCTGACAGAAGGCATGTAGATTTTATTAGAGGGTTTTTTCCTTGGGGATCTGGGAACCTTCATGATTCATGAAAAGGATTTGGCAGGAGTGAGGCGAGGGTGAATCCTGCAACATAGTAATGCGTTTTTGCACGTGTGAAAGTACGCATTTTGCTAAGGAGAATCCCAGAGAATTCCAATTCTGGAATCCCCAGAATTGTCTTCTGTGGAGGGAAAGAATTTCATGTGCCAATAAACTAACACCTCTTTCTTCTCCTGGGATTCCTGCTGTTGTTTCTCAAAAGCCAGGTGATTTAATTACACAGAAAATTTGTTCTGTACTTAGTGACATCACATTTAGATATTCAAACACTGACTCCAGGCGCAAACCCATTCAGGAGTACAAACGGAAGTTAAATAAGAATGCAGCAGACATGGACATCAGAGCCATGCCCCAGGTTGTTCTGTAATCTGGCCTGGGATTGAGCAACTGCGGTTCTAGAATTACAGTCGGTCTTGTTTGTTTTCTGGGTGGATCAGAAAGAGGGCCAAATAACTGTTTCATAAATGATCCTGCATAATACACTCACTGATTTTCCTCAGTTGGGACTAAAAAGACAGTTTTCGTTCATGCATTTCAATCAGGACAATCACTAACCCCATCCTGAAACTCGAGTAAATATAGACAGACTTCATCATAAAAGACCTATTTCTCCACTCGCCACTGTGCACCCCAGTGCAGTGGGGTCAGGGCTTGGCTTTGGGCTTCGACAGACCTGGGTTCAGGTCCCAATTTTGTCACTTTCTGGTGATTAGTCATTAACTCTGTGCTCTTGACTTACTGAGCCTCAGTTTCCTCATCTGTGAAATGGGGATAATAATATTATCTACCTCATAAAATGTGTTGTGAGAATTCAGCAAAATGATTGTTTTTACACTTTTAGTACAGCACCCGACATAGAGTTGTTCTCAATAATTAGAAGTTTCACACTCTTTTCTTATCTTGTCCACATTTTCTCACTTGCTCTCTCTCTTCCCCTCTATAAATATTTTTCCTCTCTCTCTCTTTCACTGTATGTCTCTTTCTTCCTTTATCTCTCTCTGAAAATATTCCTCCTGTCCCTCCCTCTTCCTTCTCTTCCCTCCCCTTCTCTCTCTCTCTCTCCCTCTCACACACACACACAAACACACATACTCACATACCCTAACCCTGTGTGTATGTTTGTGTGAAGGGTAAGTGTGATCTCCCCCCATCATGACCCAAGGAAAATTATATACGAGGCAGACATTCTGCCAGTAATTCTTTCAACAATCATCTCTGAAGAGCCTATTTTATGCGGGAACAATTCTAGGTTCTGGGAACTCAGAAGTCAACAAGACTGACAAAGCCCGCTCCTCATGAAGCGTATATTCTGGGTGAGGAGCCAGACAGTACTCACATAAACCAAGAAATCAATAAAACTCTTATCAGATAGTGGAAGGTTAAAAGGTGACCAGAGCAGGGTGATGGGCATCCAGGATGGAGAGGAAGGTTCACGAGCTCGGGTCCTCAGGGAGGCTTCGGCCAGCCTGAGCCTTGATCCCTGGGACAATCTGGGGAGAGATCCTGCCAAGTAGAAGAAATAACCTGGGAAAAGTCCCTGAGTCGGGAGTAAGTTTGTGTGCCCACCGACAGGGAAGAGGCCACAGTAACCAGAATGAACAGAAAAGGGAAGAGAGGAGGAGATGAGCAGGGAGAGTTCCAGGTCACATTGAACCTTTGGGGACAGGAGAGGGGTTGGAATCTTACTCTAATTGCAGCGGGAAGCCCCTGCAGGAAAACGATGTGCTCTGATTTATGCTTTAAAAATACCTCCATGGTAACTTGGTGCAGGGGTTGCAAGAGTGAAAACAAAAAGGCTATCTGTGAGACTTACTGCAGCCTTCCAGGTGAGAGATGGTGCTGGCGTGCACTTGTGTGGTGTCGGGAAGATGAGAGGCCGGACTCGGGACGTGCTGTAGAGGTAGAGTTTACGGTACTTGGTTGTTGCACCAGGTGAAGGATGTAGGGGAAAGAGAGGAATCAAGGAGGGCTCCACGGTTTTGACCTATTCGGTTCCTGTCACTGGGGATACAGTGATGAAAAGGAGTTTATCAATGGTCTAAATTGTGCTGTGAAAGAAAAAGTGTTCCAAACATGGTCTCGGACAGAACGCTTTTTTTGCATTACATAATGTGTAATCTCCTTCTGGGAAGAAATTCACGTTTCTGATAAACATGCTTAAGCAATATTTCTGATGAACTTTAAGGGATTAAGACTTGTTTTAGGAAACTAGACACCCACCCACTCTGCTGTCAGGCAATAGTATCTGACTTTTCATCATTCTTATTTCCCTTTTGTTTTTTTCTCTAGTCTTTTTGTTTAGAATGTCCTTGCCAACAATGAATCTTTGACTTGACCTACTAGAGGCCTTTTCCCTTTCGACAAGATTGTAATAAAACTTGGACTCATGCTCATAATTAGGTGGTCTGAAAGACTTATCTTGGGAAATACAGACACATTCCATAGGAAAAGAAGATAATTTCTTTTTAAAGTCCAATATTAAGTGGGAAAAAACCAACAACCAATATTTGGTACCTGAATTACTAAAATAAAGTTCACTGATGATACATTTCACTAGTAGTTGTTAAACTCTGAACTTCATGAGATTACCATAGTTCCTTCATTAAGATTGCTACAAAGGCAAGATATATGAACAACTCAGTGTTTTATTTTAGTAGATTTCAAGTATCTACTTGAATCTTTTTTAAAAATTTTATTGAAGTATAGTTGATTTACAATGTTGTGTTAATTTCTTCTGTACAGCAAAGTAACTCAGTTATACATATATGTATTCTTTTTCATCTTCTTTTCCATTATGGGGTTTGTCACAGGATATTGAACATAGTTCCCTGTGCTATACAGTAGGACCTTGCTGTTTATACTTGAGTCTTGCTTCTACTCGGCAAGAGCATGCTATAGAATATCCTGTCCTGGGAAATATACTTCACTCTTAGATTTTAAGAGCTTTTAGAACCCAAATAAATCATTTTTTTTTTTTTTTTTTTTTTTTTAAGAAGTAAAGAAACAGGCCCCAAAAGGGTAAGTGATTGCCTGAGGTTGCACAGGACTGAATCAGGATTTGAACCTTGAATCAGGATTTGAACCTCGGTCCTCGGCGGTCCCTTCCTCTGTATCTAAAAACGTACCAAGCTGTGCCTGCATGCTTACAGTAATTCCCTGTGTCATTTCTCAGTAAGTTATTTGCGTTTTAAATGGCATTTCAGTAACTAAAATACACTTTTTTTTTTTTTTTTAACTCATCTTTCAGTTTCCCTTTCAAGACAATCTCTTTCAATCCATGTATTACCCTCTTCAGCTGAAGTTTTTGGAGACTGTGCACACTTTATGTGGACGAATCCCACAAGTTTTTCTGAAGCAAATTGAGAAAACCATGAAAAGGGCTTATGAGAAACATGTCATCATCCATGTTGGCCCGAACCAGAGGCGCTGAGTATTTCCTATTGTCGCAAGTCAATTAGGCATCTCATGAACGAGGAAATACTCATCTTCAAGCTGCCTGCATCTCTTTTATGTGAATATTTCATGGTGCTCTATGACAACTGAGTTTAAAAAGACTTGTTAAATGTTGCTAAATCAGTTGCCCCTGCATGGAAATATGCTTTAATTTTTTTCTAAAGTGCTATTTATCTCTCTGTTTTTTTAAAAAAATGATATTGTTGCTCACTTAACATTGTTGAAGTAGGTTGAGCTAGCTGTGAAAAGGAACTCTTGTGAGCCTTCTGATTCCCAAGTGTCTGAGACAATGTCAGTGGCATCTGATGTGGCACATTTTATCCACTTTTCTTGAGACTCTTTCTATGCAATGGGTTCGCCCCACCCCTTGTTATAAAATAAATACATGCTTGTTGTAAAACAAATTTTTAAAACTTATAGAGAATATATAGATCATTGGACCAAAATCAAGATGAGATTAGCCATAATCCTATCAACCAGGGAAAAAGATTTTTATTTTAGTGTAGTCCCTTCTAGCCTTTTTTTTACTTGCCTTTGTCTTTTCCATCATATAAACATGTATCTAAAACAGGTAGTCTAAGTGAAAGTGGGACCCTATGCTGAGATTTTTATGTAGGAGACTAAAAATTTAGACAAAATGATGATGCCTACAACGCTTTATTTAAAATACATCTGGGACAGAGATCAAGATTAGGGGACCGACCACGTGAGACAAGATTAAGGGAGCACAAGCCCTGCTCACACCCTAATCTTGTCAGACGTCCCACCTCACCATTGTTATAAAACCCCTCATCAAATCCTCTGGGGTGGGGACACATAGTTTATCAAGGCAGGAGCCTGCTCTATCCCCCTTTGCCTGGCAAAGCAATAAAGCTATCCTTTTCTACTTCAAAAAAATACATCGGGGAGAAGCATTCGGATTTTAGCTAATTGGGCAGTGATAAAGGATGAAGCATATCTGGGGGTGTTTTTTAAGAAAAATTGTTCAGATTTTTCCAAATCATAAGACATGTCTATGCAGCCACAGCTTCTGAAAGGAAATTCAGTAATTGTTAAACCTAAGCGGTCTGTTTAGCAGAGATGTGATTTTGTGCTGACCCAGAGACAAAAGCGTTTTATCTCTTACTTTAGTAGGTGTGGCCTTCTCTCTTTAAACTCTTGGGCAATAGGTGGAAATTAAAGGCCGACTTGGAATGTAATGTGTACAAATAAATTGTTCAGTGGATTCCACTGGCAAGAAAATTCATCTTCCCACCAGCCTTAGAAAGGTCTCTCAAATTTTTTTTTTCTTCTCTAGCCAAAGTGTGTCTTATCACCTAGCTACAGTAGAGGATGTTCGGTATTCTTTCTCCAAAGTAATCAAAGTTAATCCCTAGTTGCTCCTGTAGCTGCTATTAGCATAAGGGCATTTTGCATAATGCTTCATTTATCTCAAAAAATGTGTGCATAAATGATCTCCTTGATGTTTGCAACAACTTAGTGAACTTAGTAGGGGCCTGTATCATCTCCACTGGGCAAATAAGGAAATTGTAATACAAAGAAACAAATATATTCCATATAATTACTGTTCTGTTAAGACACACAGATGTGTATAAGATACATCCCGTTTCACAGAGAAATTTTTGAAAACAAAAATATTAAATATTTTTCATCATATATAGACAGTGATCTGAAAGTATAAAATGAAAATTTTTGTTTTGGTAATGCAAATATGGTATCCGATATATTGGAATCCAGTAGGATATCATAGGTTCTATAACAGCAGAAAAAGTCTTACCCTGAAAAAATATATGAAAGTCTCAGCACTACCAAAGAATATATAGGTATCAATCAATATTAGTATGCAGCACCATTATGGTAGTAACAAATTTAAATCTAAAATGGTTGAGTAATAACCCGTACTTTCCTTTTGATAAGTTGGGTGACCTGTGGTTTGTTATTTTTGTTAAGGGAAATTACCATTATGGTGTGAAACTCTTATCTTTGCTGTTGTATTTTATGTTTCCTCATTTTACCACTGAAAGTGACATCATTCATTATTTGATTTCTAAAGCATGTGGGGGGAATTTCGAGATTGTGCTTTGGACGGGGAAAATGCATTCTGTATCCCACAAAAAGGATTTTGGTGAAAGAGCCAGGATGTGAAGATGATCCCCTGACTTCCATTACAGTTTTCTTTCTACTTGTTCAGCACAGCCAGCAAACCCCACAGATGTCACTCAGATTTGCTGGTGGCTCACAGACCTAAAGAAGTTCCTTTCCTCTTTTGGCAAGTCCCACAAAAAATCTGCTTGTAAAGACTTGGCATACAGCAATTCCTTTTCTTTTATGAGAGTCAGGCTTACCCACAACTCTCAATTGTGGGTTCTAGTCTGAAGATGCACAATAGGATTTCCAGCGAAGGTCAATGATAGAACTCTAGAACATTCTAGAATGATGCATTATGAGACTGTGAAACCTTAGAATTTGGTGTGGTTTTCTCCCTGGGATTTCCTTTGCTGTATCCTGAAATGTTAGGTGAGTTTGGTGGAGAATTTAGAAAAACTCTGATCTTCTAATCCCCATGCCAAAAAGTGCTAATTATTTTTTATAGTTAGGATGTTGCCATGAGGCAGTATTTTCTCTGCCTTTGATAATTTCCAGAAAACTACTACATTAGCGCCTTTGAAATATGATAACCACAATTTTAATTCAGTGGACTCCTGAAACATGCCGTCTGTGGTCTGAAGTTTGCCAAAGGTTACATTGCCCCCTGTGGCACATCGAATCTGTGGGACGACCATGAGACTGGGTCTCTTCTGTCCTTCTATCTTCTCCTGTCCTCTCCTTGTTTCCTTTAAAATTCTGTTTAAGGCATGACTACAGAGTTCCATTGGAGAATGAAAGAACACTTTCTAATAGCAAAGTGTAGTATTTTTGTGTGCATGGATATTGGAACTTTCAATAGCAGGGTCACTAGAAATGCTGACCATATTTTTCTTGCTGAGTTTTTCTTTTCCCAGTATAAATCTCTGAAATTGTGACTTACATCAGAAATTCCAGTATTTGAAAAATTAACTGGCTAGAAAATCTAAGTTTTCTTTCAACTTCCAAGACAATTTAGCATTTAGGGTATATTGCTCCAAGCTTAACTATTTATTTGAAATGTGTATTCCATATTCAGTGTTTCCACTGCAAATTGTTGTGACTTCTACTGAATTTATTATTGAAATGGATATTTATACGGACTTGTAGAAGTTTGTGAATATTTATTTCATTGCAGTTATGGTGTTTATAAAACAAGCAAACTGTATAAAACCTTATTCACAGTCACAAAATAGTGATCCAATAATGGAATAATCACTCCAACCTACCCTGAAGATGCCACAACATACACACAGATTTAGGGTTATGTATAAATATTGCCTGATACTTATACAAAACAGATAAATCGCATGTGTTGGATAAACCAAAATGAATATGATTTCATGACTGAATTCAGAAATATGTTGAATTCAGAAATATGTTGAATGCCATGAGAGTACAAATCATTATATCCCCGTTTATCAGTACGGTAAGCAAGCTTTTTTATGTCCTTGTTTCTCTTCTACTTTTTCATCTTCCTCTTTTTCATTTTTTCCTTTCCCTTCCTGGCTTTGATGTTAACTTCTCAGTGGTACCAAGATGCTTGGCATTAGTGGCAGAGCCAGAGCACTTGGGGATGCCTGTGCAGGCAGAACTAACTTCTAATCCTAAAATCAAATCTTTATGATGAGAATTTTCCAAAAATTAAAAAAAAATTTACACAATACGTACAGACACACACACACACACACACACCCCTCACGTGCTTTTTAAAGAAAGACCCAGCATCTATTGTGCTCTGTGAATTGAAGAATCATAGATGGTGACACCTTAGGTGAAATCATTTCACAATTGCCGTGCTGGCATTTAAAAAGCTGATGAGATTTCTCTGGCAAACAGAGAAATTTTCACAGGTCAAAACTGGAAATATTCTCTTGAGTCTTCAAGATAAAGCACTTTGTTTGTATCACCATATGCATGAACATGTAAGAATCAGGTGCAATTTCTGCTTCATCAGTTTTACATGTTTGTGTTGTCACTGAAAAGTGCACCAATTGTTTATAGCTCCCAAGGAGAACCTGAATGCATTTTTTATGTTGGAAAACTTATTTTTTAGTGATTTTTCTTTGGGACGAAATGAGCATATGAAAGAACACTCCAAAGAAAAGGAATTATTACAGCAAATTAAAAGGAACATAAGTATTATGATTTAATTACTATCTTGTCTTTTTAAATGCCATCTCCTGTTTTACTTTTTTTTAATTAAAGCTTTTAAAAAAGTCTTGTCTTTTGGTGTTATTTTGGAAGTGTGTTGCTTTTCTTTTGTAAGATTTCAAGTTTAAGATTTTATAATGTTAAATAGTAATATTTAAGTCCTTCCAGCTATTAAAGAGATATTTGGTTTAGCAAGTAGTTTAGCCTATTTTAAAAAATCATTAAAAATCTTCTTTGTTTATAAAATACCACACTATAAGTTATGTTATTTGGTTTTAAAGGTGTCTGGTGTTTGAGATACAATGAAGAAAATTTGGAAAATGTGAAATTAGTTCTTGCATTCTTATATTTTATTTAGCAAAATTGAACCTGACTTGTTAGCTACTAACATAATCAAAAATAACATACCAAGGGTTTTGAGTCTACATAAAGGGTTTTATCCCCCAATCCCTAGACTCTTAAAAATCAGCACAAGGTATTCTGTTCATCTGAGCTTCCTCCTCATATTTTAAAACTTTTTAAAATGCTAAGGTATTTGGATATGGTTTTCTGGAATAACTGGGAACCCACATCAAATTATTATGTGAGATATGAGAGTCAGGTACTATATTTAGACAGCATTGACTTTAAATCCTAGTTCCACCATTTTCTGCCTGCATGTGACCTAGGCAACCGTTTTGACCATCTTTGTGCTTCAGACTTCCCACTTACTAGAACAGGACAAGGATTCCTCATAGATTGTTGTGAGCAATAAACACAAAAACATGAAATTCCAAGATTCTAAAAATTCCTTGTTTGTGGCCCCCTTACCTCCAGTAAATAAATGGCTGATGGATTTCTTAAAAAGTATCATATTGAAAAAATGGCATTTTTATTTATTAGTCTGCCGTGGGGTCAGATGTTTTCTTACTAGAGGGTCCACATGCTGAAGTTCTGCCTTCCTTGTCTTTTTAGAGGAACGTACGTGGAAAAGTTTGAAACTCTCCGGCTTCAGTAGTTTCACGATTCCCAAAGCTATCCTGTTTCTGTTTGGTTCCTATCATGCCCTTTAGCTCTTCATAGCTTACAAGTAGCCCTCCTGTCCTTGATCATGATCTCATAAGGTTCCCCCTTCTTCTCCTCCTTCCTGGTTCCCTAAGTCAGTCAGTGTCACCAACCCACCCCCTGCCTTATCCTAGAAGCCTGCTCATTACTTGTTTTGCCCTCTGTCAAATTTCACATCACCCTCATCACTAAATCATCACATCCCCATTGACGCACACCACGCCTGATACCGATTTCTGCACATCTCTTCAGATTGCAAGTGACAGCACAAACAACTCAAACTAGTACCAAAAAAAAAAAACAAACTGTATTGCTTCTACCTCCAGAATATTCACCGAGTCAGTCAGAAATTCCTCTATTTTCACTGTTGCGTCCACTCAAACCATTACTCGCTGGATTCCTCTTCTCTCTGACCTGGATTGTTGTTCTAATGCCTTTCTTATTTCTCTGCATTCAGTCTGGTCCCCTCCAAACCCTAACCCATCCCCACCCTGTGTAAAGTTCCTCAGTGTCTCCCCTTTGCTCCTAGAATAGCGTCCAAAGTTCTCAGAAAGTCCCTGTGTATCTACCCTACCCATCTCCCTGGCTTCATTTGAGTTCTTCTTCCTCACTCCCCTAATGCTCACTTATGCTAGTTTGTTTTTCTGTTCCTTTAGGAAGCGGAGCTCTTTCCCATCAGGGGGCTTTGCACATGCTTGGAATCATTTACCCTAGAAATTCACCTGGCAAAATTCTACTATCCTTCAGGTATCGATTTAAATATCCTTTCCTTGTGGAAGGCTCCTTGGATCCCCTACATAAAGGCAGTTCTGCCTCTTACATTCCCTCATATAATCCTGGACTTTTTCTTTGTGGTATGTATTATCACAGGAACAATACTTATTTGCGTGAAACTCTGAGTTAACTGACGGCCTTTCCCACTAGATACAAAGTTCTTTGAGGGTACAGTCCTTGCTGTTCTTTTCCCCTGCTCTATGTGCATCACCTAACTCAATGGCTAATACATTTCTGGTGCTCCAAAAATATTTACTGAAAAGAAGTAAAGTGATACCGCTGCACCATGAACTGGGACCGGTTCCTATCAGAGAAGCTTCGTAACACACTACACTTATTTTGAGTGTTGTTTCCAAAAACTACTTCTCCTACAAATGTTCAGAGTGCTGGGTTATAATAATCCATTCTGTAAACTATCATTAACTAAAAGTATATTGATTTATTTAATTTCTTGGAGATTTATTTACTTGCCCATAAAATGACTTGGTTGGGTCAGTCGGTGCTTAAGTTCCTTTCTACCTGAATGCTCTGTGTTCACGTAATCTCTCTTTTATGTCTCTGTTGTGGACGTTTGTGGGATTTTGGATGCATGGAAACAACCCCACTCCTGGTGCCAATTTCTGTATTAGTTAAAAACTTTTTAAATTGCAAGTGACAGCAAATACAACTCAAATTGATATAGAGGGAGAGAGGGAGAGAGAATGTATTGGCTCATGTAAGTGAAAAATCCAGAAATAGCTCTGGATTCAGAGGCTTAATCGATGCCAAGGGAAATGTGTCACTCTAACAATGCTTTGTTTCATTAATATTTTACTGAAAACCACACATCCTTCTAGGATTCCAGCCATAAAATTTTCATGTCATTTCAATAGAATCATTCCGTCTTTGGAAAAATACATTGTCTCTGAGTGCAGCCAAAAAATGGTATTGTCAACATGGGTCAAAACATCAAGGGGACTTTCCTGGTGGTCCAGTGGGTAAGACTCCAGCCCCAGTGCAGAGGCCCAGGTTCTACACCTGGTCGGGGAACTAAATCCCACATGCATGCTTCAACTAAGAGTTCGCATGTTGCAGCTAGAAAGTCTGCATGTCACCCGCATGCCACATCTAAAAAGATCCCGCATGCTGCAACAAAGATCCTGAGTGCTGCAACTAAGACCCGGTGCAGCCAAAATAAATAAATAAATAAATAAATAAATAAATATTTTTAAAAATCAAGTTTAAAACTTGATAGCTATTTATAATGGTTCCCCTGATATTCTGCTGTTCTTTGCATGTGCATGGTGATTTAGGAGAAAGTCAACATAAAATTAAGAGGTCGTGTTCAGTTGAGATGAAATTTAGATAAAGTCAAGAACTAATTAGGAAAATAGCTGGTGTATCACATGTTGAAATGTAAGCTTCTTAAGGTTGCTGTCTATGTAAATAACCACAGTATGTGGCGTGCAATGGATGACCAGCACAGCATGCCCTGCCTTATTTCCTTAACACGCATTATTTCCATGCATGCCAGCTTAGAATCTAATTTCCAGCCCCTGTGACTCTCTGCCTGAAGGCTCTCCTTTTCCACTGCAGCCTGCTCTACTTGCCTATGGGCAGTCTGGAAGTGTTGGAAAATTAACACATCTGGAAGTAGCTCTCAACCACTGACTGACGGGAATTGGTGGATAAATACCCCAGCTCCTTCTCCTCTCAACTCTTAGTTGTCTGTTCTGGAGTTCCATCCCAGAATTCTACACTGGGAGCAAGCTCAGACTGCCCGCACTAGTAACTTCCTTGATAATATATTCTTTACTGGCTTCCTTCCCTTCTCTGTCTCACTTCCCCGCTCTTCTACCAGTCTTTCCTTGGATTTGGGCCCCACTGTACTGAAATCTGTGTTCCATCATCTGCAACTGATAATTTTTTTATATGAGTAATCGAATTTCAATAATACTTATGATCTTATTTTACTTATTATGAGAATTCTTCTTCTTCCTTGTCCTCCTCCCTCTCCCCCACCTTAGATCCCCAAATGCTTTGAATTCTATTATCCATTATTTTCCTTTTTAAGCTATGCATTTTAAATGCATTGTATTTTAGACTAGGATTTTTGTTTCGTTTTTGCATTTATGACTTGTGTTTAGCTAGTCATTAATATTTTTGTACAACTTTGTTAGGGTATAATTGAAATGCAATAAACTACTTATATTTAAAAGGTACAACTTGATTGATTGTAACTTATGTATGCTCCCTTGAAACCATCTTCACAATCAAGATAACAAATAGTTCCATCATCCCTAATAGTCTTTTCATACCCCTTTCAATCCATCCGTTCCTCCACCCCTGTTCCCAGCTAACTGTTGATCTAATTCTTGTTACTATACATGAGTTTGCATGTTCTAGGATTTTACATAAAAGGAATCATACATCATGTACTCTTTTTGCTTGGCTTTTTTCACTCAGCATCGTTGAGATTCATCCATATTGTTGCATGTATCCATAGTTCATTCCTTTTTATTTCCTCCTCCTATTGATGGATTTGCTTGTCTCCAGTTCTTGGCTATTACAAATAAAGCTGTTATGGACATTCTTGAACATGTCTTTCGACATATTTTTCCATTTCTGTTGGGTAAAATCTAGGATTGGAATGTCTGAGCTCTATGGTAAATGTATGTTTAACTTTTCAAGCAACTGCTAAACTGTTTTCCAAGTTGGTTGTACCACTTACATTTTCACTAGCAGTTCCTGTTTCTCCACGTGCTTGCCAAGATTATGTGGACAATCTTTTAAATTTTCACCAGTCTAGTGAGTATGAAGTGGTATCTCATTGTGATTTTAAGTTGCATTTTCCTAGTGACTAATGATGTTTAGCATCCTTTCATGTGTTTATTTGACATTCATATGTTTTCACTGGTAAAAAGTCTGTTCAAATCTTTTGCCCATTTTTTATTTGTATTATTTATTTATTTGTTTATGGCTGTGTTGGGTCTTTGTTGCTGCGCGTGGGCTTTCTCTAGTTGCCGCGAGCAGGGGCTACTCTTTGTTGCGCTGCGCAGGCTTCTTATTGCGGTGGCTTCTCTTGTTGTGGAGCACGGGCTCTACGCACGTGGGCTTCAGTAGTTGTGGCACACGGGCTTAGTTGCTCTGTGGCATGTGGGATCTTCCTGGACCAAGGATTGAACCCGTGTGCCCTGCATTGGCAGGCGGATTCTTAACCACTGCGCCACCAGGGAAGTCCCCCCATTTTTTAAAAATTTGGTTTTTCATGTCTTATTCTTAAATTTTGGGAGTCTTTACATATTCTGGACACAAATCCTTTGATATACATGTTGCAAATATTTTTTGTTAGCCTGTGTCATGTCTTTTCATTTTCTCAATTTGTCTTTCCAAGAGCAAAAGATTTTATGTTGGTAAAGTTCAGTTTCTCAACTTTTTCTTTTTTGTTTTATGCTTTGTGTTTTAAGAAATGATTGCCTGTCCCAAGTGGCAAAGATTTTTCTCCTGTGTCTTATACCACAAATTTTATAGTTTTAGGTTTTATACTGTTATAGACAATGTATGTGTCCCCCCCCCAAATTCATATGTTGAAATCCTAAACCCCATGTGATGGTATTAGGGTGTGAGGCCTTTGGGAGGTAACTAGGTCATGAGGGTAGATTAATGCCCTTATAAGAAGGAACATGAGAGACACTATTTCTCTCTCAGCCATGTGAGGATACACTATCTATTTTGAATTAATTTTTATGTACGGCAAGAGATAAGGGTTGACCTTCATTGATTTCTCTATGGGCATCCAGTTGATTCAACCATTGATCCAACTGACTTGTATTTAGCTAAATATTAATGTTTGGATCAATATTGGATAAGGACAATCAAAAGCAATAGGCCCACGACAGTGAAAGGCCCACGCACCATGATGAAGAGTGGCCCCCGCTTGCCGCAACTAGAGAGAAAGCGCTCGCACAGAAACGAAGACCCAACACAGCCAAAAATAAATAAATAAATAAATAAATTTATTTTAAAAAAAAGCAATAGGCCCTGTATTCATTCATTTATTCATTCATTCATTCAATAAATACCTATTGACTATCTATTAAGTGCCCCAGTAGGCTTTGGAAACACATGATGAATAAGATCCAACCCTAACCTTCAAACAGATTACACTTTAATTGAGGAGATAAATACAAAAATAACTACAATGTAGTATGAGAAAAGTGTGCCAAAGCTGTGTGTGTGTATTTTTTTTTTAATTAATGAATTTATTTATTTTTGGCCGTGTTGGGTCTTCATTGCTGCGCGCAGGCTTTCTCTAGTTGTGTCTAGCGGGGGCTACTCTTCCTTGCGGTGCACGGGCTTCTCATTGCGGTGGCTTCTCTTGTTGAGGAGCACGGGCGCTAGGCGCGCGGGATTCAGTAGTTGTGGCACGCGGGCTCAGTAGTTGTGGCGCACGGGCTTAGTCGTTTTGCGACATGTGGGATCTTCCCAGACCAGGGATCGAACCCGTGTCCCCTGCATTGGCAGGCAGATTCTTAACCACTGTGCCACCAGGGAAGCCCCCAAAGCTGTGTGTTTCATACCACAATCAATTTAAAAAGTCACAGCCAGCTTTAAAAAAAAATAGCAGAGTGCATGTTAAGGTGAGTATTATTTTATAAAATCATATGTTAATTTTATGTAATATATCAGTATGTTTATCGGGTTGCAATATAAAATGAATTTTTTCTACTGGTTTTGGTCAAAAAAGTTTTCATGCTCCTATGTTAGAGATATGTACAAAGTGTCAGGCAATCCAATGAAAGGAGCAACAAATGTCTAGCAGAGAGATGGGGAACACTCAACACAGAAGGGATAACATTTGAGCAGGGTCTTAAGGGAATGCTTGGGGGAAGGGCATTACAAGGAGAAGGAACAGCATGTGCAAAGGCCAGCAAGTGCACAGTCATGACAAGTTCTAGCAATGATGAGAACTTTTCTGTGCCAAGAGCAAAGAATGCTAGGGGTTGGCCTAGGGCAGAGAGTGGGTGGACCAAGATGAGGCCAGAGAGATAGGCTGGGAGATATTAGGAAGAACACTTATGGAATACTAGCAAGATTAGCTTTAGTCCCTGGGCCTGTGTTTCTGAAAGTGTGGTCCCAGGGATCACCTTTATTAGAATCACCCTGGACCGTGGTTCTTAAAACATGGTTCCTGGACCAGTAGCATCAATATTACTTGGGAACTTGTTAGAAATAAAGATTCTGGGGGGGCTTCCCTGGTGCGCAGTGGTTAAGAATCCACCTGCCAATGCAGGGGACATGTGTTCGATCCCTGGTCCAGGAAGATCCTGCATGCCACTGTGCAACTAAGCCCACGTGCCACAGCTACTGAGCCTGCGCTCTAGGGCCCACATGCTGCAACTACTGAGCCCACCTGCTGCAACTACTGAAGCCTGCGTGCCTAGAGTCCGTGCTCCGCAGCAAGAGAAGCCACTGCAATGAGAAGCCCGCGCACCACAATGAAGAGTAGCCCGTGCTAGCCGCAGCTACAGAAAGCCCATGCGCAGCACCGAAGACCCAACGCAGACAAAAATAAAAATTAAACAAACAAATAAAAAAGAGTCAAAGATCCTGGGGCTCCACCCCAGGCCTACTGAATCCGAAACTTTAGAAGTGGGGCCCAGTAATCTGTGTTTTCATAAGCCCTCCAGGTAGTTCTGATGGAGACTGATTTGAGAACCACTGACCTGGGAATTTGATGAAATGGAGATTTCTGGCTCCTACCTCCAGCCTACTAAGTCAGGATCTCTGGGGTAAGGGCCTAGAATACCCATTTTTATCAAGCTCCCCGAGTAATGCTTACTCACTCCAAACCATGAGAATGACAGTCTAGGTGGTGCGTCATCAGTTGTAGATATTAGGATGCTAGAGGAAACGACAGGAACTGGAAACCCCTGAAAGAAGAGAAGGCACTGGGCGCTCCTAGAAAGGAAGACCAGACAAGAAACTATGGTGATTTTGACAAACACACATTGGAGCATGCCATTTCCTTGCTTAAAACATCCTACTTTCTATCACCCTAAAGATGAGAACCAGACTCATTAACATGGCTTAGAAGGAATCACAGTTTCCAGCTTCTGCCTTCCTTATCCTTGCTCTCCTCTCCCTCACCCACCATCCTCCAGCCCTCCTCCAGTTTCCCTGAACACATCTTTCCCCCTGCTGTCTGAAAGCCTCTGCATCTTTAATTTCCACAGCTCTTCCCCGACATGGCTCATTTTCAAGCCTCAACCCAAACATCACCTTTTCAGACAGATCTCCCCTGATCACCCCACTGGAAGTGGCTTCCCCACATGGCTTTCATACCATATTATCCTGTATATTTCCTTCTTAGAACTTACTACGATCTGTAAATCCTGGGCCTTTACTTAGTTGTCTACTTCCTTTACGTTTCTCTGTCCCACTAGACTGTAAGGTCCAGGAGACTGTGCCTTGCTCACCACAGTCTCCACAGACCAGTTTCTGGCATAAACTACACACTCTCAGAATTTCCTGGGCTCAGCTTTATGTTCTAAGTCTGTGACTTTGCTGATCGAGGCTGACTCCTTCCCCACTTTCCTACTCCACACTTTTGGGTGGTGACACTAACAAAATCCACATATAATTAGGCCATTGCAGAAGTGACATAGCTTTTGACAACCCAGAAGATAGATCCCATCAATGTGATTTGGGGTTGTCTGGAAAGTCTTTAGGGACTGAGATGGAATAAAAGATGAAATTACACTCTTGGCAGAAAAAAAAAAAAAGGAAAAAATATTCCAACTAACAGTTACATCTTGGAAACAAAAAACAACACAGAGGTATTATTTTTCGTACTCATCAGATTGACAAAATTACTGAGTCCACAAGTGGGTGTACAGTGACATACTTTCAGAAGGTGACAGCTCTGTTTGAGGAAGTCCATAGGCACTGCTGATTAAAAACGTGCTTCTCCAACAATTACTATCCTGGAGAAATGGTCATGAGGAGGCTTGCAGTAGTAGCTGCAACAGCACAGGTAATAATAACAGCATAAAAATGCAATAAAAGATTTGCCGAGTCCTGGGCTTCCCTGGTGGTGCAGTGGTGAAGAATCTGCCTGCCAATGCGGGGGACACGGGTTCGAGCCCTGATCCGGGAAGATCCCACATGCCGCGGAGCAGCTAAGCCCGTGCACCACAACTACAGAGGCTGCGCTCTAGAGCCTGCGAGCCACAACTACTGAGCCCGTGTGCCACAACTACTGAAGCCCGCGTGCCTACAGCCCATGCTTCACAACAAGAGAAGCCACCGCAATGAGAAGCCCGCGCACCGCAAGGAAGAGTAGCCCCCGCTCGCCGCAACTAGAGAAAACCCGGCGTGCAGCAATGAAGACCCAACGCAGCCAAAAATAAATTAAAAAAAAAAAAGATTTGCCAAGTCCTACCCCAGGATCTCTTTTAATCCTCAGTCTGATGAGGTGAATATTGTCTATTTTATAAAGGAGGACACCGAGATTTGAATTATGCAAGGCCTGGTTTTTAACAGAGAAAAACTGGAGTAGCTGTACGTGTGATTCATAGACGACTGGTTGAATAATAATACTCCATCTATACTTCAAAGTACTACGCAAAATAAGATTTTAATTAGTATATCTAAAATAAAACAGAAAGATCCCAAGACATATTGTTAAGTGAAAAACAAAAACTCAAACTGCAGAAGAATACGTTACCTTTTGAGAGAAATTTAAGCCAAGAAGAACTACTTCAATAAATGTTCATGCACCAAATATTTATTTATTGAGCCCCTGTGGTGTTACAGACACTGCATAAAGCTTCAAGACACTTGGGACAAACCAGGGAACAAAAGCGTTTTCTGTCCTCGGGGTGTTTATGTTCTAGTGATGCAGAGACATGCAATAAACAAAATTTAAAAAGGAAATGACATAATATGTTACGAGATGAGAAGGGCTAGGAGCAAAAGAAATAGAGCGGGGGCTGGGGAGAGAGGAGGTGGCTGAGGGGTGCAGGGGAAGATGGAGGGTGCCACGGCACTTAGCGTGGCCTGAGTAGGCCTCGTTGAGAAGGTGGTACTCAAGGGGATGAGAGGGTCACGTGGATATCCCAGGGAAGAGGGATCCAGGCAGAAGGAAGAGGTAGGGCACCATCCTAAGTGGGGAGTGTACTCGCAGGTTAAAAGTACATCATGGAGGTCACTGAGGCCCGGATGCTTGAAGAAGGGCTGGGGGCAGGGGACGAGGTTGGGGGAGGGAGGGGCAGATTGTGCGTAGAGGCCCCAGGGCAAGGGCTGTGGCTTTTACTCTGAGTGGAATGAGGAGCGACTGCAGGGATTGGCCCATGATCGGATCTTCTTATTGAAAACCCTGGCTGCTGTGTTGAAAATAAATTGTAGGAAGGCAAGGACAGAAGGCAGGAGAACATTTGGAGGCTGTTGTAATACTACAGGTAAGACACGTAAACACCTAATAAACATCTGGAAAGATTCACCACAAACTCATAAAGCTCCATCTAGCTGTGGTGGGTACTGGCTGGGGGAGAACATCTTAAGGGATGTTTGCTTGCCCTGTATTCTTTGAATTGCTTTATAAAACATTATTTATCAGTTATTTGAAAAGTTTAAAATTACTATTATTATTATTATAAATACTAATAATATTTACCCTTCCTTCTGGAATAATTCAGCCTCAAACCAGTTAAGTGTGGCCAAGAAAAGTAGGAATTTGCAAGGGGGTGGGGAAAGTAGCCTGGTGCAGGGTGTCAGAGCCCAAGACAGGTGAGAAAGGCAACTGTTAAAGGGACTGGTGATAGGTCGCTTGCATAACAGGGAGATTGACAGAATAAAAGAATATATTGAGGAGAATGGCAGCCAGGTTCAATGTTGGAGAGTTA
This sequence comes from Balaenoptera musculus, assembly GCF_009873245.2. Taxonomy (NCBI): domain Eukaryota; kingdom Metazoa; phylum Chordata; class Mammalia; order Artiodactyla; family Balaenopteridae; genus Balaenoptera; species Balaenoptera musculus. The sequence goes on from NC_045795.1 coordinate 86,212,495, forward strand.
TGTATATGCAAAGGGAGAAAACTAGAATGAATCCTCCTGTGTTGGATTGGAATTGGAAGCTGAGAACTCATAGTTTTCACTAGCTATCTATCTATAGATAGATAGACAGACAGATAGATAGATAGATGGATATAGCTAGATACAGAAATAAATATATATGTGGAGGGCCTAGAAGCAATGACATCCCAATGGTCATGAACACCCTAGGAGCCTCATCTAGGTTTCTAAATCGCATTCTCCACGAAAAGGAATTGGGACTTCTTGGAGAAATGGCTAATTCCAGGGCTGGGGAAGGAAGATGCAAGATGAGCCTGGAATACCTTTTTGTACCCGACCATAAAGAAGCGCTCCAAGAATGATGGGGACATGTCAAAAGGATGCAGAAGCCAGCTTGAAGAAGGTCCCACTGGCCAAGTATAGGACAATTTAGGTATCAAAATAAATAATGATAGCAATGAATCATAACCCATTGAATAAAATAGGAATCAGTGAGTCTAAATTATTATAAATAAAACATGAATAAATGAGAGGAGATGACACTTTCCTTTTGGTAGGATGCCAACTAATAAATGTAAAAGGAATGATGGAATTAGAAAACCACCATTTGGCAACCATCATAGTCATAATTAATTCAGCCAAGAAACGTCAATGGAGGCGAGAACTCAGGAGTGAAAATTTGATGAGAAATGGGATATTTACAAAGCGTCAAAGGACCTTCCCACAAAAATCGTTTAATTACTAAAGTGAGCTGAATGGTAGCCCCAAAATGATTCTGTCTGCATCCTAATCTCTGGAACCTGTGACTGTTATCTTCCTGGGAAAAAGAGTGTTTGTAGATGTAATTTAAGTTAAGAATCTTGAGCTGAGGAGATCAGCCTGGATAACCAGATGGGCTCTTAATCCAATAACTAGTGTCCTTTTAAGAGTAAGGTCAAGGGAGAAGTGATAGACAGAAGAGGCAACGGTGACTGCAGGGGCAGAGATGGGAGGGATGCATGCAGCTACACGTCAAGGAACGCCCACAGTCAGCAGGAGCTGGGAGAGGTAAAGAACAGACTCTTCCCTAGACCCTCCAGAGGGAACGTGGGCTGCCTTACATCCTGATCTCAGACTCCTGGCCTCCAGAACAGAGAGTCCCTGATCCTATGGCGTACCCTTCGCTCCTCATAAATTCCCATTTCGTTCACACAGTTTGAAGTTCAGCCCCGTTACTGCAGTCAGACTTCATTCAGGCATCCACCCATGCAGTGCTTGCTACTCTCGGCCAGCCTCCTCTCTTAACGCTGCTCTCAGCCCAGAGTGGCTGCCAGTGGCCACCGCACTGTCATGGCACCACAGAGAACAACCCTGGGTCTTTCGGAGCACACCCTTTGTTGCCCTTATTTCCAATAAAGAAACAGTTAGCTTTTGAAAGTCTTTGGAAAAAAGTGAACCTTGAGGATAGGTGAAGCTATTCTCTTATTTGTTTAGAAACCTGGATTCACTCTAATTTGTCCACCTTCCAACCTCAGCTTCATCCTGCCACTCGTTGCGATATACAAATAAAGACTAAAAAGCATGGATAAAAGGCCCTGAGAATCAAAGAGCCTCCAAGTCTTTCTTTTTTTTTTATTTTATTTTATTTTATTTTTTATTTTATTTTATTTTTGGCTGTGTTGGGTCTTCATTGCTGCGCGCGGGCTTTCTCTAGTTGCGGTGAGCGGGGGCTACTCTTTGTTGCGGTGCGCAGGCTTCTCATTGCGGTGGCTTCTCTTATTGTGGAGCATGGGCTCTAGGGTGCACGGGCTTCAGTAGTTGTGGCACGCGGGCTCAGTAGTTGTGGCTCGCAGGCTCTAGAGCGCAGGCTCAGTAGTTGTGGCGCACGGGCTTAGTTGCTCCATGGCATGTGGGATCTTCCTGGACCAGGGCTCGAACCCGTGTCCCCTGCGTTGGCAGGCGGATTTGTAACCACTGCGCCACCAGGGAAGGCCTAAGTCTTTCTATTCGTATTTTAACGCAGCCTGTTCTGTGCCCTTCAGCCCTTGTAGACGGTGTGTGGATTTTTCTAGACTTTTCCTCAATCTCCCATTCTTGTCCCTCCCCACAGGCTCATCCCAGAGGCATGGCCCAACTCCATTCTTTCTCCCTGGGGTTATTTGAAGATCCTTGCACATTTTTTTCTGACACAGTCCCAGCTGTTTTCTCTTTCCCGATCTTCTTCTGTCTCTATCTTCTACCTTCTCCTCTGTGTCATCAGGCTTTCCCCCTCTTGTGTACCCTCAGAGGAACGGGCCAGTCTTCTTGCATGTTTGCATTTAAGGGACATCTCTTCCATTACACCCTGACTCTGTGGGGGAACAGATTCCAAGCACGCGTTCTCTGTGGTACCTAGGAGGCCCTCATGGACAGTTTGCCGGGTTATTACCGTTCCCTCTGCCTGGAAGCCTCTTCTCTTTTGGTGCAAATCCTTTCCAGTGTTTAAGTGAGGCCCTTCCAAAAAGTAAAACTTCTATCTCTGCCTGAAAGAGATGTCGCAGGCCTCTGACCACCAGGTTTGCATACTTGCCTTCTACTTTGCATCAGCGTCTATAATTGTGTCTTATCTCTCCTGGTCGTTTGCAAACTTCCTGAGGACCAGAAAGAGTCTGGGCCTCTGAAACCAGTCTGGCTTTGAATCATGGGTCAGTCCCTTGCCTGTGTAGTTGTGTGACCTTGGACAAGTTAGTTCACTTCTTTATACCTTAGTTTTCTCTTATGTTAAGTGGGGATGATAATATCACGTGTAGGGGGACTTCCCTTGTGGCGCAGTGGTTAAGAATCTGCCTGCCGATGCAGGGGACACAGGTTCGAGCCCTGGTGCCACAACTACTGAAGCCCACGCGCCTAGAGCCCGTGCTCCGCAATAAGAGAAGCCACCGCAATGAGAAGCCCGCGCACCGCAACGAAGAGCAGCCCCCGCTCTCGCTGCAACTGTAGAAAGCCTGCGCACAGCAAGGAAGACCTGATGTAGCCAAAAATAAATAAATAAATATTTTAAAAAATATATCACTTACAGGATTTTTGCAAGGATTAAATTAAATACTTTTATACAGTGCTTAGAAAAATGCTAGACACATAGAGAATACTTGATAAATATTAGTTGTTACTATTAATATTTTCCTTTATGCATTATTTATCTAGTGCTGTGTAACAAATTACCTCAGAATTTAGAAGCTGAGAACAATTATAAAGATTTGTCATCTTTCATAGTTTCTGTGGATCAGGACTTGAGGTGCAGCTTAGATGGGTGGTTCTGACTTGGGATCACTTATAAGGTTGCAGTCCAGATGCCAGCTGGGGCTGCAGTCATCGGAAGGATTTCCTGGGGCTCGAGGGCCCACGTTAAAGCCATCAATCCTTTCCATTTGGGCGTTTCCACAGGGCTGCTCTGATGTTCTTGTGACATGGCAGCTGGCTTCCTCTAGAAAGAGCAATCCAAGCGCCCAGGGCAGAAGCCTCAGCACCTTTTATGACCTAGCCTTAGAAGTCAAGTACCATCCCTTCCTCCACGCTTATTGTTCACACGGACCCGCTCTCCCTGATTCACCTGGGAGAAGACTACACTGGGACATGAACCCCAGGAGGCTAGGATCTTCAGGGTCATTCGTGGAGGCTGGACGTCACATTTTATTCTGTTTTGCTCTAAGGGAGTTAGTACCAATAGGAGGCTCTAGCAATCGCAGACATTGGGAAGCATGCCGGCTAGAGAAGCATTCCAAGGAAGAAGGAAGAAATGAACCAAAGAAAATATTTCTTCAGCCTCATCCCTTGCTTCTTCTGCCCTTGCACTCTCAGCTTAAGCCAGACTGAACCTACCTGGATCTTCTGTCTCATTTCAGCGCCCGTGCACCTAGAGTTTCTGTCTTTGAAAGCATCTCCTCTCCACTTCACTTGGCTACCTTCCTCTCAGAATTCATCTCTCAAGCTTAAACGCTTCTACTTCCTCTAGGGAAACTTTCCCTGATTCCCTTCGGCTGTCACTGCTGTGTGTACTTTGTCTCCTTTCATGGACCTCATCCAGTTTTTGGAAGTTGAAGCATCTCCAAGTGAGGGGAACAGCTGATGAAAAGGGACAGAGCAGGGTGGAAGAAATTAGCATGGTACGTTCTCTAACAGAAAGTTCCAGAAGAACTTCTGGCGATCATGGAATCTTCTCTCAGTGCAAAAGTCACTAGCCACATGGGCCTATTGAACACATGTAATGTGGCTAGTATGACTGAGGAACTGAATTTCATTGACGAACTCAGGAACTGAATTTTAAATTTTATTTAATTTTAATTAATTTAAATTTAAATACCCACACATGGCTAGTGACAACTGTATTGTCCTGCACAGGCCATACGGGAAGACACCTGCTTAAAGACAGTACCGGGTGGCAGAGAGAGTGGCGGCTAAGCTTTGCTATGTAGAGGATAGGCCCCTTCAGACTGGAAGGGACCATAATAAACTAAATCCAGGGCATTGAAAGTGTTGGCCCACTGTGATGATGCCACCCTAATACATCCCCTGCAAGGCTATTTGTAACTGAGCAGGATGCTTAGAACAGTGAAAGGGTCTCAAGATATTAGGACTGGTTCTCTGATGGCAAAATCGAGAAAAGTATTTTTTTGCAGCGGGGGGCTTTTGCCTACATCTGCCACCTAGGTTCAGGGTCAGAGCCACTATCTTTTAAGAGGGTCAGCACTTGTGACGGCTGTGTCCAAATTTGCACCTTCTAACACCAGTCAAGAAATAGCTTTCTGTCCTCCCTTCCTCCCTCTCTCCCTTCCTTCCTTTCATAGATTTGTGTTAGGCTTTGAGAAGAGAAGGTGGAACAGTTCAGTGTCTTTCTCTTGAAAAGCTCACAGACATGAGAGGATAATAAAAATGTCCACACACTAGCTAGTTGCCAGATGTTCTGGATTCTGCTGCTGTTTCGCCAGACTAGCTCTCCGTGCCTCATCTATCTCATTTGTAAAATGTCAGGGCGGGAGAGTACTTCTGTGGTCTCTGCCCTCTCTAACTTCCTGGGCGCTTATGTAACGTAATCAAAATCATAATAATAATAAAAACAGCAGCCACATTAACTGTGTGCTTAAGTTCCAGGCACCCTGTGCGCTCAGTGCTTCACCGTCGCCATTTCATTCAGGTCTCAGGGCTGTTTTACAAACTCCCATTTTGCGGATGAGGTAACTGAGGCTACCTGAGTTTAAGTACGTCAGACAGGGAGTAAATAGTTGAGTTGGGCTTTAAATCCAGCTGGTTCCATTGCCTAAGCTTTTCATCCCTTTGCTGTGTGCATTGCTTCTCTTCAAGAGTGGGTCATCGACGAGCTTTGGATTCAGGCAAGGAGGTATTTTTGCTCCGATTACTAGTAATACTGAGTGCTTTTTAAATGCGTACTCTGATCGCCAAGTGTACACACTCTCACTTGATTTTCGCAGCCACCTTATAGGGTGGTCCATACTAGTGCTTTCATCGTACAGATGGGGAAAGTGAAGCTCAGAGAGGCTCAGTAAATTGCTCAAGGTCACACAGCTAGCAAATGGCAGGGACTCACATCCAGGGGGTCTGCGTCCCACCCCCCTGCCTACACCACTCCGTCTTCAGGTCGGCGCAGGTAGCTAGGGCCATCCCCGGGGAGAGGCGGGGCGGCCGGCCCTGCCGGGTCTGCGGGGGACTGCCGGGGGCCACACGCCTCGCCGCGCACGCGCTCTCGGGCTCCGGGTCTGGGCGCGCCGCGGGCGCGAGGACGGCGGCGGGGAGCGTGCGCGCGATGACGTGCCGGGCGCCATGTTGGAGGGCTGGTGGTAGCGGCTTGGGGAGGTGCTCGCTCTCTCGGTCTCGCTCTCTCGCTCGCTTCCCCCGGCTCCCTTCGGTGCCCCCCCCGGTCGCCTGCGTGCCGGAGTGTGTGCGAGGGAGGGGGAGGGCGTCGGGGGGGTGGGGGGAGGCCTTCCGGTCCCCAGGAGACCCGCGGAAGGAGGCGGAGGCTGCGAGGGACTCCGGGAAGCCATGGACGTCGAGAGGCTGCAGGAGGCGCTGAAAGGTGGGGGAAGCTGCCCCCTCTCCCTTCCTCCTCACCCTCCGCGGTCCTATCTCCCTTCGGGGCAAGTGGTTTCGCGGGGTCGGGCCGGGCTGGTGGGGGAGGGCGCGCTTCCCCGGCTCCCATCCCCCTCCCGCTTCCCCGGGGGCGGGGAGCCCCGTGGGCAGCTCCCTCCCGCCCCGCTCTGGGCTTTGTGTCGGCCGCCGGCGTCTGGGCTGGGGGAGGGGAGCCGGGAAGCTCTCGCGGGGGCCCCGGCCCCTCTCCCACTCCCGGGGCACGGGTCTTGGGCCCGCAGCTCCCTTCCAGGCTGGCTTCGTTCTCCATCAGGCCCCAGCACGCCGGGCCACGGGGGGGAGAAGAAAAGTGAAAGGTTTCGGGGTGGGGGGAGGAGAGGGGGCGGCAAAGCAACTTTCAAGTGTCTCAGGGAGCCTTTTTCGGGGCTTCTGAAGTCATCTTTCCACGCGCCCTCCTTCTCAGGTGGTCGCCTTCCCGGCTCTGAATTGCTCGCCTTCCAAGCAACAGGCTTGAGAACAGTGCTTCTCAAACTTAGGAGAGCATGATTTCAGCGTTCTGAGAATTAGGCTTTGATACCCAGGATCACTGGGGGACGGCTACGAGAGGGAGCTGGTGTTTTCTTAAAACGCAGATTTATGAACTTCACGTAAATAAACAGTCTGTGGGGTCGGGATCTGGGGTTTGTATTTTAGCCGGTCTCTGAGATGAATGTGGTCCTGGTGTTCCCCCCCGGACCACACTTTGAGAAGCACTGCGTTAGGGCTGGTTTGTGGCGAAGTTGAGTGCCCGCTTTAGGAGGGGTCTCGTTACCTGTGAAGAGTGACGTTTGAAATTGGAGAGTAAGAGGTGGATATTTCGTTGAGAGGCTTTTTTAAATTAAAAAAAATTTTTTTTAAATTGCTGCTTAATATGAGGAAGGACTGGGAGGAAAGTTTGTTGTTAGAAGGCATTGGAAATGGTTGGTGGACTTTTAGAAATACTAATAACTTTTCTTTCTTCCCTTATCTAGATTTTGAGAAGAGGGGGAAAAAGGAAGTTTGTCCGGTCCTGGATCAGTTTCTTTGTCATGTAGCCAAGACTGGAGAAACAATGTGAGTTGAAAACATGTAATCGTTGTTATAGATCTGTGTATCCTTCAGAATTGCTCAGGACAGGGACAGGAGTGTATTTCAGAAGCACTGAATACTCCATCTGTCTAAACTGCACAAGCTCCAGTAATTTAAAGTATTTACTAAGTGTATATGCTTTATTTACTTTGTATGTGGCCAGTAACGAATTTTAAAACTTCGTTAAAATTTTCTTTATGCTTCTGCGCATTTAGAATGTGTTAGTCTAGAAGAGCCAGAGAAAAAGAAGAATGCATGTTCCATTATGACTGTTTTTTGGCCATAACAAACAGGCTTATTTCCAGAATTTTGTGGCTTTGATTCTGTTTCAAATTCTTTTATTGGTGGTATTTTCTCATATTGTCCTGTTTGCAACCTTTTGTTGTCATATTTATATATGTGGGTGCTTGAAGTGTCACATATTTATTCTCTTGAGCACTCAGGATGATTATCTGACAAATTCCAGATGCTACAGTCTTTACTGTCCTGTAAACTTTCTAGGATAGCTAACTTGTTAACATACGCTCAGCATTTTATTAGGCTTGTTTCCAAATGCTGTGAATCTGAAACTTATACTATGAAGTTAGCACTGTTTTCAGAGGAACATTTCAGTTCATTGTTGTGTGTGTAGTTGTTTGGCAGGAGTTGTTTTCACACTCAGGCTAACTTTATTTGTAGAGAGCAGTGCAGATTTGGTGCCTTGTAGTCTTTATGTAGGAGGCAGGGAACAGGAAGGGGAGAGGTTTTTTTGGGGGGTAGTTTTAAAAAGTGGGCTTTCTTTTGGCTCCTTTACTTCATGCCTAGTTTTAAAATTCTTTTTGAGGCCTAATAAAAGAGTGTAAGCTTCAGCAAATGATGTATACTTTCTTTGGCTTTATTAGCAAATGTTCATTTCTCACAAGATTTGCTTATGGTTGCAGCGTAGCCTTCTAATAACTGGCCTGATTTTAGAAAGGAAAAAAACAACAACCCTCTTTAATGGTCATGCAGACAAGCTGAAACTCCTTGGTGCTTATTAAAATTACCAGTCACCTTAGGAATGTGACTGTGATGTGTTCAATCTTAAATTTCTATTTAGTGCTTTTAAAAAATGGAACGCTTCAGGAAAGAAAGGTAACTCTTGCCTCTGAATTATAGTCTCTTAGAACATCTTGATTTAAAAAAATTGATGCAGAATAACTAATTTGTATTTATACTGATTGCTAGTTGGTCCAAACTTATACCTCTCTACAGTATCAAGAGGAAAAGTATTTTACGTCATAGTTTTGATAAACAAGATTATTTGGAGTTAAATACTTAACACCTCTTACCAGGTGTGTACAAACTGCCGTCCCTTTTTGGTAGAATACTTTGGCTGTAAATGTATAAACAGTTGAAAGTTTCTACAAGAAAGCTCTTTAATATCCTGTTTGACTGGATCAGTAAGTGGCTAGGGAAATTCAACCTGATTTTTCTGGACAATTATTTGTCCTGAGAGAGGACTTAAAAAGGTCATCAGTTGTCCCATCCCTGTCCAACCCTCCCACCCCACCCAAATCTTTAGGTCTTTGTACATTTACTGAGAGTATTTTGTATTAAAATGATCGGTGGTGTTAGATTCTTTATGGAGTTTGGAAAATATTTTTTAATTTATGATTCAAACAGCTGGTGTTTTTACATTTAGCTTTATTTAGCCTTTGTTGGTTTTTTGTTTTTTTAAATCAACTTGGGCATGCCTTAACTTTTGATACTGAAATTTGCAGTTTCTGTCATCATTTATGGCTAAACTGAGCTTTGTCTAACTTCTAAGACTGTAAATACGAGAATGAAAATCTAAAAGATAGCAGTTCAGATCTTTTTGATGTTTTAGGATGGATGAGTTTCTTAAGGTAAGAATTCCTGGGTTTTTTTCCTCATTTCTGTTTTTAGAAAATAGCTTTACTTAATAATGCTTATTTTAAAAAACTTCATTTATTGAAAACAGTAAGCTTCGTTTACTGAAAATATATAGTTTGGTAAATTTTGACATCTACCCTCATGAAACTGTCACCACACTCCAGATTGAGAATATATCCAATACTCGCAGAAGTTTCCTCACGCCCTTTGTAATCTCCCCTCCCTGTGTGTGCTCTCCTCTCCTCTCCTCAGGCAGCTAAAGATCTGCTTTTTGTCACTGTAGATTAGTTAGCATGTTCTGGAATTTTATATAAATGGAATCATACAGTATATTCTTTGTCTGCCTTTTTTTACTCCACATAATTTGAGATTGATCCACGTTGTTCAGAAATCAACAATTCATTCCTTTTTATTTCTGAGTTGTATTCATTACATGGATATCCTACAGTTCTTGCTTCACTCACTGGTTGATGGGCATTTGGGTTATTTCCAGTTTTTTTTTTTTTTTAAGTTATTTTATTTATTTATTTTTGACTGCATTGGGTCTTCATTGCTGCTCACAGGCTTTCTCTAGTTGCGGTGAGCGGGGGCTACTCTTCTTTGCGGTGCACGGGCTTCTCATTGCGGTGGCTTCTCTTGTTGCAGAGCACGGGCTCTAGACGTGCGGGCTTCAGTAGTTGTGGCACACGGGCTCAGCAGTTGTGGCTCGCGGGCTCTAGAGCGCAGGCTCAGTAGTTGTGGCGCATGGGTTTAGTTGCTCCGCGGCATGTGGGATCTTCCCGGACCAGGGCTCGAACCCGTGTCCCCTGCATTGGCAGGTGGATTTTTAACCACTGTGCCACCCCGGAAGCCCCAGTTTTTTCTTTATTAAACAAAGCTCCTGTGAACATTGTGCATGTGTCTTTGTATGCATTCTTTTTTTCTTGGGTAAAAATCCATCCAGGAGTGGAATGGTTGGATCATATGGTACGTGTATGTTTAACTTTAGAAAGTACTGAACTGTTTTCTTGAGTGATTGTGTCAATGTGCTTTTCCACCAGTATCATGGGAGTTGAGATCGGTTTCTCCACATCCTTTCCAACACTTAGTATGGTCAGTCTTTCTCACTTTAGATATTCTAATAGGTGCCTATTGTATAGTGGTTTTAATTTGCATTTGCCTAATGACTAATGATGTTGAGCATCTTTTCATGTGTTTATTTGCTGTTTGTATATCTCCTTCAGTAAATTGATTCTTCACATTTTTGCCCATGTTAAAATGGGGTTGTTTGATTTGTTATTGGGTTTTGAGAGCTCTTTATATGTTACGGATACAAATTCTTTATTAATGTGGTTTGCAAATACTTGCTACCACTGTGTGGCTTGTCTTTTTATTCTCTTAACGGTGTCTTTTAAAGTGAAATTTAAAATTTAATTCCATTTTGATTTTTTAAAATTTCCTCTTTTGAAGGATTCTTACTGCGTTGTGTGTTGTGATCGTTTGTTCTTGTGTGCTTTCTAGTTTAGTCTTTTATTTCCTGAAGTAATTCTTTCTTTTCTGATTCTTTGCTGTATTCTATTGCTTCGTTTTCTGAGTTTCTCTAATTCTGACTTGTATCATTTTTCTCAATGTGTTTAGCTCATTTTGAAAATAGTGTAAGGTTTAGATCTGTTTCTGAGCAAGTCTTTCTAGCTTCCCTTTGCTGTCTAGAGGGATGTTATTTTGCTCCTTATTCTCCTTTTTTCTTACAACATTTCATATTAGATTTGACCTTGATACTTTTCTGTTTTGCGTTTTTATGTGAGAATAGTTTTTCTGCACTTTGAGGAGGAGGCATGGTTCAGAGTAGCTGTCCTAACTTCACAGAGTTTGCTCATTATTTTTGTGAAGTGTTAGAATATGGAGCGTTCTTTCTGAAATTTCTAGGCTCTGTTCTATCAATACTTTTATTTGGACCTTGTCTTTCTTTCATCTCTGTTGTCTGTTTCTCTTGTCTTTGGGGTCTCCTCTGGACGGGAGCTCTGGTGGGTCACTTTCAAGAGCTCATGAAGCAAGACTTTGTCCCTTTCAGCCCTCACTGGACGTCCTTTCTCTTCACTTACTACTCTGAGTGGGCAAAACCTATCTCAGTTTCAGCTACTCTTCTCACATTGACCTGCCATGATTTCTTGTGAACACCTGTTGGCTATTTTGTGGTTCTCCTATTTGTAGGCCCTTCCTGTTCACTACGACTTCTGTTTTCTCTTGTACGGATTCTGATAATGGTACAGGTCATGTGACCATAAGTATTTCCTCATTAACTTACATTTTGGGGTTTGTGAGATAACCTTGTCAGGGAGTTTTGTTGTAAATGTTTTTGCTTATTGGTTTTGGGTTTGCTGTCTAGTTACGTTTGATATAAGGGGTTTTGGAGAGATGAAAAATTGTAGCACCTCTGCCATCCTCTCAGAATTACACTATTTAGGAGAACTTTTTCTTTTTTTTTTTTTTAATTTATTTTTGGCTGTGTTGGGTCTTTGTTGCTGCATGCAGGCTTTCTCTAGTTGTGGTGAGTGGGGCTACTCTTTGTTGTGGTGTGCGGGCTTCTCATTGCAGTGGCTTCTCTTGTTGTGGAGCACAGGCTCTAGGCGCGCGGGCTTCAGTAGTTGCGGCAAGCGGGCTCAGTAGTTGTGGCTCGCGGACTTAGTTGCTCCGTGTCATGTGGGATCTTCCCGGACCAGGGCTCGAACCCGTGTCCCCTGCATTGGCAGGCGGACTCTTAACCACTGTGCCACCAGGGAAGTCCCTTAGAGAACTTTTTAAGTCAGTCCCTGTTAAGTTAGTTTCCTCATCTATAAAAGGGAATAATAACAGTACTTCATAGCATGAGTATGTAGTACATGGAAATACACTGCTTCATAAACAGTGTTAACATTATTTATTTACTCAATAAATAGTAATTGTTATTGTGTTGATAATGCTTATGTTGAGTCTACTTTTTTTCCTCCCTGCAGTTTCAAACTCTTTGTGTTCAGCAATTTTGAAATACTACTAAGAAAATAAAAGTTACTTAAAAAGTAGTAGTAATCAACAACTGAGATCTGCATTATTATAAATAAAATCTTCTTAAGTCCATGTGACTGTTAGATCCTTCTGTGGCTTTCTTTAGGGAGGGAATTTTGTTTTGTCTAGCATAGTATCGAACACTGGAACATTATTTCTAAAATGTCAGTTTCACATATTGCCTTTGGGATTCTTTGCCACATCCTTGTAGTATCTGTATAATTATTTACTTAATGCTCTTTTTGAGGTCAGTTTACTTTTCTTCTTAAGATGGAAGAATACTACAGATAGAGATTAAGCCCTCATTTGACCCCTCCCCAGAAGTATAATCAACTTGTTAATTTCTTCCTCTTAGTCTTGTGAGAAATAAGGAGGTCTGAAACCAGTGGCTTGTTGCATTAGTTATATTTTTCTATGTCATTTTAAAATCTGTAAATACTAAAATATTAATATGAATTACCCATGTGCCACCTAAATTCCTATCATGTATCATTATCACAGTGGTACACAGAGGAAGCACAGTGGATTTTGAGTAGATATTAGTTAAATGGTTGCCCTTTTGCATCTAAATATTTTAGTAACTGCAGTGGTTAAGATAGGAACATGAAGAAAATTGTAGTTTTCATTTGTTTCATCACCTCAAACCTGTAAATCTGATGTGTCATGTATGCTGTACAAAATCTACTGTGATGCACTGGAAGCTAGATGTGTCAACTCTGTTTTCTGACTGGAATTAAATTCAAATCGTCAATCTTTTTGGTGTGCAGGTGAGTTCATATTTTCCATGTTCAGTCCAGTTTTTACTAGTAGTTGGCTAGTCCTCTAATTTCATGAGAGTTAGCGTGTGGTAACGTCATTCTGGGAAGGAGCATGGCTTGATTCTGAAATTAGCTTGTCAGAATTAGCTGTGTGAATTAGGACAAATAATTGGTGAGCTTGTTTCCTCACTTCAGAAATGGGGCTTATACCATGTAGTTGCCTCAGCTTTTGTGAGGACTTGAATAAATGAAAATATGTAGCTATAGATACTAAAATTTGGGAGAGCGTAAAAATTAGAATTGTCTGTGTGTTGGGCATAAATAGAGTGCATTTGGCTCATGAAACAAGTCTGAGGTACTTAATCTGGTTGGAGAGTCACGAGAGCACAAGACAGACCTGGGTTTGAATTCCCAGCTCTACCACTTAGTTACTCTGTCACCAAGGCCGACTTCTCTGTGCCTTAATTTCCTTATCGTAAGATATGGGAAATAAAGTAAATCCATCTCAAAGGATGTTATGGGGGTTCACTGAGTTTATACTTTATAAGTGCTTAACGCTGTGACTTGTGCATAGTGACAACCCCCTCCTCCCCATAGCTACTATTTTAGTCTCCAGTAAGTCACTTAAATTACTGTGGGCCACACTTCCCTCAGGTACTCAATGAGGAGCTTATAAAAGATGATTTCCAAGTTTCCTTCCATTTCAGAAGCCTGTGGGAGTCTGTGTTGTGGCAGTAGTTACCAGGGGTGGTATTGCAGTAACAGTGGTAAAGGGTGGGGCACAGGCACAGTGGTTGTCGTTAAATGTCTGCTGATGGTGAAGATGTTACCTCTTGGGAGTATGTTACATAGGTTAGTGCTTTGGAGACAGTAAAAAAATTGAGAATCACTTGTCTGTACTTGGATGAGAGAGACCAGTCAGTGTTACCACTAACTGATGAGAGCCACAAAGCGGTTCCCAGAGTGTCTGTCTTAGTGTTACCTACACGTGTGCCTTTTTATCTATATCCAGAGATCTCTTTGTGCCTGCCAATAAATTGGAGTTCATAATGCTTATGGACTATTACTGGAAGCCTGTCACCAACTTCATGTGGCTTCAAAACATCTTATTAGTAAGAAGATGAGGAATTTATGGTCCAGAATTTACAGTGGTTTCCCTCTGTTCTGTTCTGTGGACTGTAGGTCTTTTACCTTTCTGATATGGGAGTTTATTATTGGGGGGTGGGTGGGTGGGTGGGGGAGTGAGTGAGTGTGTGTGTATGTTTGTGTCTCTCTACCTAAATCAGTATCAATAGCAAAAAAACTTAAATCACTTACTAAAACAGAGTATAGACAGTTGAAGGGGAGAACATTGGCTGTTATTTCATTTAATACATATGCCTGTGAAAGCACTGTACTTTAAAATACCTGATGAATGTGAGAAATGTGTTTTAGATCTTCATTTTTGCTAGGCCTTCAGATGTGTTCAGTTGCTCATCTTTGTTCTCTGTGGTTTCACCCACAGTGATCCTTTTCGTATATCAGGCTGCCTGGGTTTGGCACTTCTTGTAACCACCCTCCAAACTCCATTCCTACCAAAATAGATTGAATATTATTGAGAACATACACCATTGACTGTATAGTGTGTAAGAGCTAATTTAAGTCTCAGTTAGTAAAAATGTAAAATAATAGTAATAGTGACCCATTGCTTTTAAAAAAGGTGCCATATGTGTGGTAGTTCAAGTAGGGCTTTTTTGTTACCACTTACCAGTTTGACTTTGTTGGGGTGGGGTGAGGGGGATAGCTTTATTGTAGAGTGAAGACACACTTGGAGCTGTGTATGTCAAGGTATCTCTGTTGTCTCTCTGCTTATAATCTGCTTGACTCTAGGTTAGCAGGCTGTCCTTAAAATTCTAGTTTCATTGTAACCTATTTGAATGACCGTGATGGAACAAGTTAGTCACCTATGCCCTCTTTTCCTCTGTTCCCCAGCTGAAAATATGAATAACAACACTTAGGTCGCAGAGTTTTTGTGAAATAGCAGGCATTCAGCAAATCTTAGATGCCTTGTTTATATACTGTGATATAAAAAATAAAAATTCATAGTAAAAATAACATGTATTTAATACCAGTTTTGATACTTAAAAGTTTTTGCAGCTTACTGAAATGAAATCCTAAGAATGAAAACATACTGACGAGTAACAGTGATCTGTTTTCAGGTCGAAGAGTTCCCTAATCTCATCAGGCTTCTTTATGCTTGTGACTGAGCTAGCTGTTGATTTTACTTGCCAAAACTTTGCTTCAGCTATTATCGTTTCCTTCTTTCCTGTAGCCAGGTCTGACTTAGACTGTCTCAGATGTGCGTACCTGTACTTGTACTATCTCCCTATGATTTGTCTGGGCTCCCTGCAGGGGGTGGAGCCTCTTGAGTATTTTGACTCTTTAAATCTTATTCTCCTAATGTCATTTTTTGTTGTATGTGGTGCTTGTGAGTACTCCTACCTAGTTAGAGTCTTTGATTGATTGTAAAGTGGTGAATCAGAAAGCTTTAAGGGACTAGGATTTTCACATAAGAACTCCTGTTTTGGGTTATCGGGTTTTTTTCTTCCTAAAAGGCAAACTTTTTTTTTTTTTTAACATAAGGGTTATATTTTTATTTATTTATTTATTTTTGCTGTGTTGGGTCTTCGTTTCTGTGCGAGGGCTTTCTCTAGTTGTGGCAAGCGGGGGCCACTCTTCATTGCGGTGCGCGGGCCTCTCACTATCGCGGCCTCTCTTGTTGCGGAGCACAAGCTCCAGACGCGCAGGCTCAGTAGTTGTGGCTCACGGGCCCAGTTGCTCCGTGGCATGTGGGATCCTCCCAGACCAGGGCTCGAACCCGTGTCCCCTGCATTAGCAGGCAGATTCTCAACCACTGCGCCACCAGGGAAGCGCCCCCTAAAAGGCAAACTTTTAATGAACGATTCTTTTGTGCCAGACACTATCAAATGTTTCGTATGCCTACCCTAATTTAATCTTCACTACTACTCTTTGAAGTAGGTGTCTCCTTTTTAAAAATAAGGATACTGAGGCTTGCAGAACTTAAATAATTTTGATTGTGCAGCTGGTGAGTGACAGAATTGGGACTTAAACTCAGCCAGTCTGACTTCAGCTTCTCCCATAACCAGTACTTTATACCACTTGTCACTTGTTCAGTTGTCTTCTCACATCTTTTCCTGTTTACTGTAGCTATCTTAGAATCGTTACAAAACTACTTAGAATTTAAAGCTATGCATTTGGTAGGAATCTATTACCGCTGTTATTTTTGTAAATTCTAAGACTTTCATGCTGCTTACCTAAGCCAGATCCCACATACCTGTCCACCCCTCCTTTCCTTGTGCTACGCTATAATGTGACCTTCTAGGCACTGACACCACAGGTGGTTTCCTGGGGGAGGAATTGTGGCAAGTATGGGGAGGTTGGGTGTGGTGGTTTGTGGTTTAAGAAAAACTATGTTAGGGGATATTTATTGAAAGGGTCAGTAAGGTAGATGACTTGATGTACCCTAACATTTGTGATTTTGATCATTTTCTGGTGACCCCAAATGCTGAAACCTTTCAGTAATTGTAATTTTGCAGTATACATATGAAGCATATAGGTGATGAACTGATGTATGTATTTTAGGTGGAATGTGTAAGCCTCTTTAATACGTGCATCTTGGATTTGTTATTCTGTCACCCCAAAATCTTACCTTTGCAGTATTGGGAGATAGGTGATAATATTTACAGGTGATGAAACGAGAAACTACATATTATAGAAGGATTTGAAATTTGAGATATGTAAGAGGTCTTACAGGTGTATTTGTAATTTTTGCACTGTTGTGTACTGCTGGGAAGGCGGGTGAGGTAGCTTTTTTATTAACAACAAAATATTTCTATTCAGAATTGTTTGTGGTAAAGTGAATTTAATATTTCTGGAGATAGTTTTATTCTGGTCTTATTTTAGGGGTATTATTCATGAGGACTCCAGGGTAACTTTTGAGATTGTGGGTATTTATTTTCTCACAGTGGTTCTTTAAGTGGAGACTAGTCCGCCTTTTCTAGGGCCTTTGCACATTAAGAGTATTTCTGCAAGGAGTAATCTTAAATGTAGATAGAATGTGGCCTGGTTTTCTTTTTTCCCCAGTGAAGACTGTTGGTGAACCCTGGGTTTTCCTGTTAATAAGCTGTTGTAAGACAAGTTGTCTTTCTCTTGCTCCTGTATAGCTATTAATACCTCTCTAATCTTGTCCTAACTGTTCATATTAGAGGGTTCATGAGGATAATACCTTGTTACCTTGTCATCCACTTTTCTTGTAAGTATTGTCTGTGGCATTTGGTTTTGCTATCTTAGTTGCTCTAGCATATGGCAGAAGTGAATGCCACAGCTAGGATTTGGCCACTTTAAAAAATTCCAAAATATTGATATTAGGTGAGTATATGGACAGGTGGTAAATATAAATACTTGTAGAACTTTTAGTGTTTCTAAAAGTATCTTAAGTACGGAGAATATATATATGCTTTTAAAATTCACATCTCCATATTGGTTAACAAGAAGTTTGGTGAGAATAACTGCATTTTGAGTTTAATGGATCACATAAATTAAATAATTATTATTGTGCCCATAATATGAAAAAACTCATGTACAAAGATTATGGAAATTAATACTCCTTTAGATAAGCCTGTCTAGTTTCAAAAGTTTTTTATTACAAAAGTGCTCTCAGGAAAAAAGAAAAATCAAACTAGACTGTTGTTAACCTGTTTCGTGTATATTCTTAATAGAATTTTTCTATGCGTATATGTGTATATATGTTAATTCTTTTAAAAAATATATCATACTACAATTTGTGTTTCTCTTATTGAAACATCATTTTTTTGGGTTGCATAGTATTCCATCATTTTGGCTGTATTGTAATTCATTTAATCTGTCCACTTTGATGGTCTTAAAGATTGTTTACAGTTAAAACAAAACAATGCTTAAGTGAGCATAATTATGTTGGCACAGATGCAAGAATGGGATTTATGGGTTGGACTTTATGTGCATTATTATCTGGCCTTCAGAAATCTTTTTGTTTCAACATATACCTATAGAAACAGTGTATCAAAGTTACCCGTCCAGTATCAGCACTGAACATTATTAGCCTTTTAAGTCTGAAAATCTGATAGATGAAAAATGGTATCTCATTTTAATTTGCTTTCTTTTATTTTATGCCAGCATCTTTCCATTTGTTTATTGCGATTTGTAGTTTTCTGTCTCCCTCATTTATTAAGCTATGATTTGTCCCTTCGTTTTTTTTGCTAGATTTTTATTGATAAAATAATAGAGTACCTTGATAAAGTTAACTTCTAAATAAGTTATACTTTTGTTGTGTTAGGAATAATTTGAGTTTAAGACAGTCTCAAGGACTTCGCTGTTGGCGCAGTGGTTAAGAATTCACCTACCAGTGCAGGGAACATGGGTTCGATCCCTGGTCCGGGAAGATCCCACATGCCGCTGAGCAAGTAAGCCTGCAAGCCGAAAGTACTGAGCCCGCGTGCCTAGAGCCAGTGCTCCGCAACAAGAGGAGCCACCACAATGAGAAGCCCGCGCACCGCAACGAAGAGTAGCCCTTGCTCGCTGCAACTAGAGAAAGCCCGCGCACAGCAACAAAGACCCAATGCAGCCAAAAATAAAATTAAAAAAAAATTCTCATTCTTAAAAAAAAAAGAAAAAGACAGTCTCAAGCAGCAAGTTGTTTAAAAAGGATGGTCTAGACTCTGGCATGTATCTGTGTTTTTATTCACATTCCAAAGACAGGTAGGTGTATTTATCAGTAAAAGAAACTTCAAATACAAAGTATGAGCAATGTCTTTCATTTTTATGACTGTATTTGAAATTTTGTCCTGGTAAATCCCCCCCCCCCTCCACCGACATGTGGTCCTGGTCTATTTATTTGTAAATAGGCCAAAACAACCAGTTAGTTTGAGAGAAAAAAAAACAAAACAAAACTACATTGTGTCCTTAGGTTGGCTGAATACTGAAAACACGCTGAGATCTCAAAAGTGTCATAAAGTCCTAGTCAAGCAGAAGAAATGAAAATACTATGCCAAAAAAGGGACGTATCTTAAGATTGTTTCCTACTATCTTAAAATTAGTTTTGAATAAATACATACTTTTATTTAAATGTAAGTAAAATACTGATGGTGTCTAAGTAAAAGTAATTGAAGATGTGTGAGATTTTTGAGATGTGGGATTTTTCTTCAAATTTGCATTTAATTCTGTAATATTTATTTCACTTTCTGTTTCAATAATTCTTAACAGTGGTTCTCAACCAGGGGTGACAATGTCTGGAGACGTTTTTGGTTGTTACAAGTGGGGGACGCAACTGGCATATAGTGTGAAGCCAAGAACGCTACATTGCACAGGATAACACCCAACAACAAAGCGTTATCAGACCCAAAATCTCAGTGCTGAGGTTGAAAGATTTCTGTTTCATAGGAAAAAGCATACGTTAAGCTTTAAAAAGTGTCTGATAGTTTTGTTCTGTGACCTGTGAAATAAAAACAGTGATGGGTATGATAAGACCATCAAGGTCCTTAACCAAGGCTTCTAGTTTTATTGATACCTTTCAGGATTCTATTTGACAAACTTAGAAAAGTCTGATTTTGGGAAATAAATACTACTTATTGAAGATTTGATAGCTTAAAGTGTTCTCTTCCCTGATTTTCAGTTAAGATGAAAGTCCCAAATGTTTTGCCTTTTATCTAATCAAATATTGTCTAGAACTCTTTCTCCTTGCTGGTCATACTCACAGCACTTTTGACGTTAGATATGTGGCAATTCTGTCATACCACCTGAGTCTCCGACAATTCAGTAGTGCCATTTTCTACTTGGAGTTAGCATCATATCTCACATGTGAAGGGCTTAGTCCCACAATACTGCTGCCTACCTACCCCCTTCAGACACCAGTCACAGGTCCAGGTTGTTATACCTGTGTTTCTGACCAGCAGGCTAAAAATTAGAGGTTTCTATGACCCCTTCCTCAGGTTCTGTTAATTTGCTAGAGTGGCTCACAGAACTCAGGAAGTTTACTATCTAGATTATTCGTTTACTAATGTTACACAGGATGTTAAAGGTTATGAAGGAGTAGCCAGATGAAGAGATACATAGGGTGAGGTCCAGAAGGGTCCTGAGCACAGACGCCTGTGGAGTTTGGGTGCAGCACCCTCCGGCACGTGGATACGTTCTTGCTCACCAACGCAGAACCTCTCTGATCCCCATAGTTGGTAGATGTTTATGGAGGCTTCATCAGGAGGGCATGATCGATGATGAATTCCACTTTTAGGCCCTCTCCAGAGAATGACAGTGGGAAGTGGGGCTGAAAGTTCCAAGCTTCTGATCATGACTCCATCTTTCTGGTGACCAGCCGCCATCTAGGAGCCTACCAAGAGTCAGAGTTGCCTCATTAGAATAAAAGACATTTCTATCACCCAGGAAATTCCAAGGGATTTAGTAGCTCTGTGTCAGGAACTGGGGCCAGTGACTAAATATTACAACAGAAGATTCTCCTAGGGCCTTTATTTTCAAGGGTTTTAGGAGCTCTGTTAGGATCTGGGAGCAGAGAGCAGTATGCATGGTTCTTATTACTGCACAAATATATCCATTAGCTAGCTTCATTGGACCATTCTTACATGCGTAGGGGAGAGAGAGAACCTTTAATTTCTCCCTTCATTGGTGGATTGCTAGCTTTGTGTCTTAATTAACTGTTCTGCATATACCTAATCTGTAATTACCCATGAACTCTGCTGACTGATAGCTTGGCAGCTGTGTGTATGTCACAAAGTCACAGGCCACTACACAACTGGTCAGTACACCAATGGGACATTAGTGGCAGCAGTGTTGACCACTTCTCCCACCTCCAGAGGAGTTAGCTGCCATAGCCACCCCCTGCATACTGTGTTTGAAAGGGAAGGGTTAAATTGAGCCTGGAACAGGTGAGAAAGATTTCTCTCATTTTTCAGATTTAACTGTGTGTTAAAGTGAGGACTCTCTTCATTACTCATGCATTTCACAGTCTGACAAGGTGAGAGAAATTGGAAGCACAAAGTAGAGAAGTCTACCAAACCTGCATATTTTAATGTAATTATTAATAATACTTCATTAAATACGATACACATGGTAAACTGGGCAGAACGCCAGGTGTAGACTAGGACTGTTCTAACTAGGATGTATTGTCTCTGTTTCCTTTGAATTCTCCCTTGTATAGCATTACTAGTTTGTATCATTCATTCTTATACTTTTATCCTATTAGTTAGGCAAATACTGTTTTATACTTTAAACTGGTTTCTTGATCTGGGCTTCTTTTACCTTTCCAATATGTCTCTTGCCACTGTATGTAACTTTGCCAAGTGACTTGCAGTTCACTGAGTATGCAGTGCTCTATTTTGCGAGTATTAAATTCTAATAGCATCTGTTTTTTTAAAAAATTTATTTATTTATTTATTTTTGGCTGCGTTGGGTCCTCATTGCTGCGCGCGGGCGCACTCTAGCTGCGGCGAGCGGGGAGCCACCCCTCACTGCGGTGCGCGGACCCCTCACCGCAGTGGCCTGTCCCTGTTGCAGAGCAGGGGCTCCAGGCTCCCGGGCTTCAGTACTTGTGGCGCAAGGGCTCAGCTGCTCCCCGGCACGTGGGATCCTCCCGGACCAGGTCCCGAACCCGTGTCCCCTGCATTAGCAGGCGGACTCCCAACCACTGCGCCACCAGGGAAGTCCCTCTAATAGCATCTTTCTGTTTGTTGCTTCTGACATTTTTTCCTCATGGGATAACTTCAACTTGTCTTTTTTTTTTTTTTAATTTATTTTATTTATTTATGGCTGTGTTGGGTCTTCATTTCTGTGCGAGGGCTTTCTTCTAGTTGTGGCAAGCGGGGGCCACTCTTCATCGCGGTGCACAGGCCTCTCACTATCGCGGCCTCTCTTGTTGCGGAGCACAGGCTCCAGACGCGCAGGCTCAGTAATTGTGGCTCACGGGCCCAGTTGCTCTGCGGCATGTGGGATCTTCCCAGACCAGGGCTCGAACCCGTGTCCCCTGCACTGGCAGGCAGATTCTCAACTGCTGTGCCACCAGGGAAGCCCAGCTTTTTTTTTCTTTTTTTTTAAAGTAAATTTATTTATTTGTTTGTTTGTTTATTTTTGCCCACGTTGGGTCTTCGTTGCTGTGCGTGGGCCTTCTCTGGTTGCGGCGAGTGGGGGCTACTCTTCGTTGCGGTGCGCGGGCTTCTCCTCGCGGTGGCTTCTCGTTGCGGAGCACGGGCTCTGGGCGCGCGGGCTTCAGTAGTTGCGGCATGCGGGCTCCATAGTTGTGGGTCGCTAGCTCTAGAGCGCAGGCTCAGTAGTTGTGGCGCACGGGATTAGTTGCTCTGTGCATGTGGGATCTTCCCGGACCAGGGATTGAACTCGTGTCCCCTGCTTTGGCAGGCAGATTCTTAACCGCTCCGCCACCAGGGAAGTCCCTGTATGGGTACTTTAATATAAGTATTATTTTTTCTACCAAGCTAGGCCCTTGGAGGCCATAATTTGTTTTTTGATTATTATATGCTTCTGTATTATATGTCACTGTTCCTTCAAAGTAGTAGACTTGCTGTCTTAGCTTGGGCTACTGTAAGAAAATACCGTAGACTGGATGGCTCAAACAACAGAAATTATTTTCTTACAGTTACGGAGGCTGGAAGTCTGAGCTCACAGTGCTGGCATGGTTGGGTTCTGGTGAGAACTCTTCCTGGCTTGCCCAAGGTCACCTTCTTGCTGTGGCCACACATGGAGGGGGGTGGGGCCTGGGGGACTGCTCTCCTGCCTGCCCTCCACACCCCCCATTTTTTATACTAAAAGTAGTAGTCCCATCAGGAGGGTGTTACTTTCAGGACCTCGCTCATACCTAATTGTCTCCCAAAGGCCTTATTCTCAAATACCATCACACTGTGGGCTAGGGGCTTCAACATAAGAAATTTGGGTGGACACAAACACATTCCGTAACGTTCGCCAATGATTTGTATGTCTTTTTATATTTACTGATTACATTCAGATATGGATTGTTTTATGCAGATGTATTCTTAAAAATTTTGATGTTAACTGAGTTTTATGAAGTAAACACTTTAGGTGTACACTGTTAAAAAGAAAGTGGAAGGAAAAGGGGCTGGGATTTATTGAATGCATACTATGTGATAGTAAATGCATATTATGTGACATTTTATGTAAAAAATGCTGGTGTGAAATTTTCGGAATGCAGAGGTTTCCTTGTTATATACTATTCAAGTTAGTTTTTGTGTAATTTCTGTGTATCAAGTTTGCTTAAGTTCCTTCAAATCTTTATTGAGATGTCAACAAATGATTATTGAGCATATATTCTGTACCTGGGTACTGTGCTAGGTACCTTGGGATGCACTGGTGAGCACACAAACCACAGTCCGTTATAGTGTTTATTATTTTAAATGTGTTATATTTCATTTAATATTTTGCTCACTGCTTTTATCAGTATTTGCCGGTATAAACTATGTTAAGTTTATCTTTAAAATTAGGACTGGGGAAACTTAAAAATGTAGTTCCTTAAGAGAGTAATTTTTTTCAGTTGATCCTTAAGTCAGCATATGCTATAAGCCTAAGAGTAATCTGATATCAATAATTATCATTTTTGATATACATTTCTATTTTTAAGTTTTGGGTGGGGAGGTGAAAGCTTTAGTGTCAAGTAATACTAGCTTCATAATGTGTGAAGTGCAGTAGAGCTTGGTTAGATTTGATGGGAATAAAATTGAAATTGCTTTAAGATGTTGCTTTTTGAGTTTTTTCTGCTATGTATATAAATTCCAGATATACCTCAAAATTTTGACATAATTACAAATTTTATTAAATTAATAGTTTAAGCCTAGAATCTCTTTGCTACCCACAAAGACGTTTTAAAATTAATTTTTTGTAAATATTCCTCATCAGCGTGTGTTTTTTCCACGTTTTAATATCTTTGAAAGTGAATGTCTTGCAAACGTTAATAGTGTCCTAGTTTTCTTAAAATAATGGAGAGTCTTACAGTTGCTCCTGATTTAGATTTGATTAATACAGTGTTGTTAGCTCTTTGAAGGTTTAGGAAAAGTACATATTTAAATGTTTTGGATGGGTAGTAGAGACAGTTTGGAAGAATTATTTTAAAAGAAAGGCTTCTGAGTTTACAGTGTAAGTAGATTGATTTAAGTGTTGGCATGTTTCAAGTAAGAAAAGATTTTAAACATTTTAAAAGTATATTCCTTTTATATTTAGTTGGTAGTCTTTAAAAGTTGTTGGTATGAGGATTTGTGGATAAAATCATATTCTTGTTTGTGATTGATTGAAGGTTTTGCTTTTTGAAACATTGTAGTTGAACTGTACAAAAACTTCAAATTATAGAATCGCATTAATGGAATGAAGTTTTCTAAATGTGGTAATTTTTAAAATTACTGAATTTGGTATTGGTGTGAGGCATAGTGTTGAGAAATGTGGCCGAGTATTTAAAATGTTTTTTTTTTTTAATTATAAGATCAGGATAGGGTACCTTATTTAAAACAATTTGAACATTGCAGTATTTCATAAAAGAAGTGAAAATCACTCCCATTTCTGTGCCCCCAAATATGCTTAATATTTATATGCTTCAGTAAAATAAAAAAGGAGAATTTAATAGTAGCTTTAAAAAAAGTCATCTGAAAAAACTAAAGCACACTTGAGCAAACCTTTGTGTTCTGAGGAATTAAATTCACATTTTTCAGGCATATGTGAAAAAGAAATGCCAGTAGCCCTTTACAAATGTAATTGGATCAACTTTGCTTTTTAGTTTCCAGTTCGAATGTTTTTATTACGAAGTTTCACCATTCGTGGTTTAATTTTTCTAAATTTGTAATTTCACTGACTAAGCAATTAATTACACTTTTTATACCTTTAAAAGGCGAAAAGCTCACATTGAAAAAAAATTTGAAGATATGATTGGCTGAAAGCAACCTTTAGTCTTTCAAATTCATAAATACATACATTTATAAATTCAGATCTAATTTCTAATGTAGGAAAATCAAGCTTTAGGGCCAATGCAGGAGCATTTATGTATTTTGAAGGCCTAGGATATTTATATTGGAAAAAGATAAAATTCACCAAACTATAGTCAGTGTTGAAGTTCTGATAAAGAAGAAAATAGCCATAAAATGATGTGTCATAAAGAGATTTTCAGTGTGTATAATGACATGCCAGATCTTTGACATTCTGGAGTTACATGTGGAGAAATTTAAAACCCCAGTTCTCTGAATACCGTGGGTATTCTGCTAGACTGAATATTCAAATGGCTCATTTGGGAAAGCCCACTCAGACTTAAATTAATATACTAGGATCACAGCATTTTAAATTAGAAAATATAAGAAATAAACTTTTAAGTTGTAATTTGAAAATCCAGAAGAGCCTTTTTTTTTTTTTTTTTTCAGAAGAGCCTTTTTTTCACAGCTCAGATTTCTGCTTAAAGCTAGGACATTAAAGATTTAATTCTGAAGGAATCTTTAGCTTTTTGAAAGCATCAAATTAATTTAAAAGTTTTTTGCTTGAAAGCAACGCAAACTGATTTTGGTTCACGTAAGCCCAAAAGAAAACAAGAAGAGAAAGAAAGATTTATTGGAAGAATATTGAGGTAGCACTTGGAATCAAAGTTTGACCTATATCACCAAGCCAGTGATGAGGATGGGGTACTTCAGGGCATCAGCAGTAGAAGTTGCTGGACATGTTTTTTAGGTTCCTGCCAAAGGGGTGACTTAGTTCCAATAAATTCCTGTTCCTCCCTATTTCACATTTCTGGGGGAGAGCATCCAGTTGGCCCACCCCAGGCTTAATTCACTTTTAGAAGGGGAGCAGGTGGTGTGGTTAGGGAAGCAGCTGGCTACTGGAGGTCCATCCTTGTATTATTCTGGGAAAGTGGGGAACCAGTTCATTGGTATATGCTGTAACCAGCATATATGCATATACAGTACCCCCAATTCATCATACAGGTAAAGTGTATTAAAGTTATCTCACAGTTGTGAGGTTATAACTGTGACTTACATGTCAGCAGGAAGTGTCTTTGACCTTTAAGGATCTAGATGAGGTTGGAACTAACCCCTGTTCTATTATTGAGAAATTCAGTATACTTACCAACCTCTCTGAGTTGCTGAAACGCTTAATTATGATTTAAAGCTGCAGCTTTTGCTAAGTTAGTTTCAAAGTGTTTTCATGACAAAGACAGTTCCCTCCCAAAAGAGAAATTCTGTTATATGATTCTTAGCTTCCTAAGATTTCTAACCTGATCTTGTAAGGAAAAAAAGACATAGAACTAGTGATCATGGTCTGGAGCAGAATATAATAGTTGTTTTAAGGGAGTTACACATTAAATGCTTTGGGAACGGTAGAGTCAGAGGTTGATTTCTGGCAGGGAGAATTAGGAAGAGCTTCATGGTATAAGAGACATGCTTAGTCCAGCTAGAAGGAACAGTGAACAAAGAAATAGGAAAGATGCAGGGCTATGAAGGTAGATTTGTGATAGATCAGAGAGTGTCTTGCTGTTGTATAGAATTTTGCATTTACAAAGACTTTACAAGGTATTGATGATTTTTGAGCAAGGGAGAGATAGAGCTTTGCCTTGGCAAACTTGGGAGTTAGGGCAGTCACTCAGGAGGGTATTACAGGAGTTTAATCTAGAGGAAATGAGAACCTGAAATAGGGTAGTGTTAGTGTGAATGGACATGAGGATTCACAGACCACATCAGGTTATGGTTCTTTAGACATTGTCTATCCGTCATTCCCATCTTGCTTGAGTTTCTGTATAGGCTTTCTAAATAGTTTCCTAACTGGAGTTTTACTTGCCCTTTCTAGAAAGTCTGTCTAATCTATGCTCTTAGCAGTGGTTGTGCTACAGTGTAAATATGTTCTTCCCATAATTAAAATCCTTATGCACCTTTCCCCTTGCTCAAATTAAAGTTTAAGATCATTATAATGATATTTAAAATGATCATGTCTCTACTTGTTGTCCCCCAGTTTTGCTTCCTTTGTTTTTCTGCTCTCCTAAACTACTCACAGTTCTCTGGTGGATCATGCTCCCTCATCTTAGTGCCTGTGCCCATATTATTTCCTCTCCTTGGAACAAAGACCTTTCTTTTCCTTTTTCCTCATCTTTTAAGAGATATACTAAGGGTCTGGGAAGCTTTCCTTGACCCTGGGTTAGGTGTGCCTTAGTCTGCTACAGTACTTCATGATTGCTTCTATCATTTTATGTGTATTTTGTTATGTTATTATTTTTTGTTTAGATTGTGAATTCCCTGAAGGCAAGTAGACTTTTTAAAATCTTTTCCCACTACAGTGTAGCTTAGAGATGCAGATTTGTGGGGTTTTTTTTTTTTTTTTCCCTTATACTCTTCCTATAACTAGATGTATTGACTTATTAAGAGTATAGATTCTGAAGCCAGAGTGCCTGGGTTGAAGTTTTGGCTCTGCTACTTACTTGCTATGAACCATGGGCAAGTTGTTTAACCACTTTATTCTTAGTTGCTTTATTGATAATAAAATGGGTGAAATAATACTACCTGACTCGTGGGTTGTTGTGAGCATTGAGTTATTAAGTACAAAATGCTTAGAACAGTGTTTGACATTAGTGGTTATGTGCTTGCTGCTTTTACTATTAAGCATCGCAGTTCAAATACGAATCTATGCTCCTATTGCTAAAACAATTGCACATATAATACTTCCCAAATCTGCTTGGAAAGTGGTATTTTTCTTTCTGATTTCTTTTTTTCCACTGTAGGTGGGTTGTGAATATTATTCCAGAGTAGGCTTCAGGATGTTTACCAAATAATTATTGAGCACTTATTTTTTGCCATACATATTGTTGGTACTTGTGATATGTACTGGTCAACAAATATGTGAGCAGATAGATAAATATAATAAATAACATTTTGTATTATGTTACTAGATTGTAAGGGCAATGGAAGAATAAGAAAAATGGTAAGGGAAATGAGAGTTTAAGGGTGGAGAGGTAGTTGTACTTTTAAATAAGGTGGTCAGAGTAAGCCTCATTTTGAAGGTGACAGTTGAGCGAGACAGGAAGTTGGCCATGCATATATTTAGTAGAAGAGCATTCCAGGCAGAGGACTTCCAGTGCAAAGGCCCTTAAGAAGGAGTGTCTCTCACCTTTTTGCAGACTAACAAAGGTGGCCACTGTGGCTGGAGTAGACTGACCAAGGAGAGGAAATCAGAGAGGTTAAAGAGGATTGGGGTCAAATCATGTAGGCAATGTGGACCATGGTAAGGACTTTTTAGACTTTACTCTGAGTGAAATCAGGAGCCACTGTGGAGTTTTGAGTTGAAAAGTGACATTGTCAGACTTAAGTGTTAAGAGAGTTGTATGAACGGCTGTGCTGACAATAGACTTTAGGTAAAGTAAACTAGAAGCAGTAGTTATTGAAGATAATAATGTTTTTGAAGAGATGGATTAAGTGGTAGCAGGAGGTGGTGAGAATTAGTCAACATTTTTAATACATTTTGAAGGTGCAGCTGGCAGGATTTCCTGAAGATAGGGTGTGGTGTGTGAGAGAAAAAATGGAGTCGGGAATGACTCCGGTTTGCCATAGCAGCTAGAAGGATGGAATTTCTTCACACCTGAAATGGGAAGAGATGTGGGAGGAGCAATCTGTGGGAAAGACCAGCAGTTCACTGTTGGACATGCTGAATGCTATTTTGATGTGGAGCAGGTGGTTGAATGGGTGAATGTGGAGATCTGGAGATTTCATGGGCAAATAGTATTTAAAACCTCCAGACTTGACAGCATCACCAAGTGTAGACAGAGAATTGATTGATTGAGCTTTGGATTACTCCAGCATGGAGCATTTTGTGAAACCAGAAAAGGACAATGAGTAGGAAAGATCAGCAAGTTAAAAGACAGTATCAGAAAGTAATTAAGGAAAAAGGATCAACTGTGTGAAGTACTCTTTATAGGCTGTTAAGATGAGGTGTGAGAAATCGTTGGATTTAGCAATATGGAGGTAATTGATGACCTTGATTAGAGCAGATTAATTTTAGTGGTGGGACTGAAAGCTTGTTTGGAGTGGGTTTGAGGGATAATGGGAGGGAGACAACTATTTCAAGGAGTTTTCCTTCAAAGGAGAGCAAATAAATGATGGGGGAACTAGGAGGGTAAGTGGAGGGAAGAACAAAATTTTGAGATGGGAGAAATATAAATGTATTTGTAAGGTAGTGGAAAGGATCCACTAGAGATTTAAAAAGTTGATATGTGATAGAAGAAAGGGGAGAATTACAGAAGTGATGCTCTTGAGTAGGTGTGCAAATGGAGAATCTGGCATGTAAGTAGATGAGAACATGGGTAGTTTATAACAGGTGGGAATTCGGGGTGTGCATGAGCCTAGTAGGTGGATAAATGTGGTGGGACTCTGGAAATTCAAGGTCATTAAGTGTGACAGAGTGAGGGAGAGCTCAGTGGGGGTTTGAGGAGAGAGAAGATATGAAATAGTTACCTAGAAGAGTCTGGGAGTGAATAAACTAGGGAAATAAAATATTAATCTGGTAGTGTACTTGAAACAACCCAGCATAGTGGTGCATTTTTCTTTAATTTCGTGTTTGTGCCCATGTGTGTTGCTGTGTAGGCACAGATTTGGTGGGGATTGCATTTTAACCTACTAGTAAAGTTGATTTTGTGAGTACAGTGAAGCCAGAGAGGGGCTAGAGAATCAGCTGTATGCAAGGGGATGACTAATGTTTAATGATTAATTATAATTTAATCTTGATAATGAAGGTGGTGAGGGACAGTAAAAAGGTGGTAGGATCAATGGATTGGAGGTACTGGTAGAGTCAAAGAATTTTTGCAGTAAGTGCAATATATTTAAATATCTTCCAGTTCAGAACTATTAAAAATATGACTAGCTAAGGTTTGACAAAGCTGGGTGATGTGTAGGGTTTTTTTTTCCTGTTCTAAATTCTTACGTTAGCTAAAATATTACATTTACTTTTTAAAAGGAAATAATTTTGTGAATGGGTGAAGAAGGAATATTGGGTAAATTTTCTCCTTTCTCTAATAGAAGGGAATAATTAAAGAGGCTCTAGAAAGTGCTCTTAGGCTGGAGAGATTGCCTCAATTTGTTATATATCTGTTATGTGACAGTATATAAGATAAGCCCAACCATCTTATGCCCTAAAAGAGGTCTTTCTCACTGTCCCAATCCATTCTTACACCTGGAAAGCCGTCTGGAAAACTCTCTGCATATTTCTACGATATTACTCAGATGTTCTCCACATCCTGAGTTTCTTGAGGACAAACAGCCATTGACTGAGTGCTTACTAGGTGTCAGCCACTTTGCTAAGCAGTCTGCTTACACTAATGTAATCCTCACAGCAGTTCTGTGAAGTAGATACTGTTACCTCCATTTTAGAGATGGGAAAGAAAGGGAGTATCTCTCTTAGGTCATACAAATGAAAAAGTGGCTGAACTAAAATTTGAACCCAACCAAGCTTTCAGACTCTAGCACCAATGCTTTTTAAATGTGAACGGCTGGGTTATATTGCTGCACTATATCAACTCCTAAAGGGATATGTGGTTCTGTTTCTTTGTTTTCCTTTTTTTAAAGATTTTTATTTATTGATTCATTGCTATGTTGGGTCTTCGTTTCCGTGCAAGGGCTCCCTCTAGCTGCGGCAAGTGGGGGCAACTCTTCATCGCGGTGCGCGGGCCTCTCACTATCGTGGCCTCTCTTGTTGCGGAGTACAGGCTCCAGACGCGCAGGCTCAGTAGTTGTGGCTCACGGGCCTAGCCGCTCCGCGGCACGTGGGATCCTCCCAGACCAGGGCTCGAACCCGCGTCCCCCGCATTAGCAGGCAGACCCTCAACCACTGCGCCACCAGGGAAGCCCCACCAATGCTTTTTAATTTTTTTTTTTTTACCATGTGATTTTTACTTTCATCGAAGTTTTACATGCACAGGATTTAGGGAGTTTATTAATGTAACAAAGGGAACAAAAAAAAGTCTTCTGTGTGCTTTCCTTTTTTCCCCTATTCCCTAGAGATAACCACTTTAAAATCATTGTTTTCTTGGGGGAAGGGGTGTTAATCTGCCTATTTCTAAGTTACAGTCTTAGAAAATCACTTTTTTCTTTAAATTTTTAGAATTAATTATTGATTTCATAATAATCGCAGTGAGGATTTAGTTGTTTTTATCTGCTCTCCTTCAGACATACATACTTCTCACTTCCATTGCCCAGTGTCTTCAGTATAATTATATTGAAAATTTGGTCAGCTCAGCATTTGTTACATTCATTGTCTCAGTGAATGCTATTTTTTCCATTTAATTTTCTGTATACTTATGGCTAATTCCACCCCAAACTTTAGTTGTTTAGATCTCATTGCAAAATATGACATATTAGGTCTTCTACCAATTCTATATTTTTAAAAAATCTCTTGTGGAGCCTTCTTAACTGCTCCATTCTGGAGTGGTTGCTCTTAGACCTGCCTTATTCCTCCGCTCTTGGAATCTGCCTTTATCATTATTCTGAAATTCACTTTCTCGTCTTGGGTCTTTAGTTTCCTTGATAGCATGTCACATGCTCTTTCTTGGTTTACTTCATTGTTTTGGTGGACTGAGAGAAAGCATGATAGGAAATACATCTTTTTTTGTACTTTCAACGTCCGAAAATGTTTTTTTCCCCCTACCCATTTACTTAAATGGATAGTTGGGGTACAAAATTCTAGGTTGAAAAGAGTTTTTTTTGAATTTTAAAGGCATTTTCCTGTTGCTTTCTTCCTGCACTGTTGTTAAGTCTGAAGCCCTGTATGTGACCTGTTTTGTATCTCTGGAGTTTTGCAGGATCTTCTTTTTGATTCCAGAATTATGCAGTTTTACTATGATGTCTGATCCCTAATCTGTTTGTCAACCTTTGTGAGGCTCTCTCAGTTTGAAAAGTAGTATCTTTTAAATATGGCTATTTAAATTTATATTCTATTTTACTGCGGTGAAACATGCATAATATAAAATTTACCATTTTAATCATTCTCCGCTAGCTTTATTGAGATGTAATTGATATATAGTCATTTTAAAGTGTACAGTTCAGCATTAGTGATGTTGAGTACTTTTTCCTGTACCTGTTGGCCATTTGAATGTCTTGTTTGCAGAAATGTCTGTTCATATTCTCTGCCCATTTAAAAATAAGGTTTTTTTTTTTTTTTTTTTGCTATTGAGTTGTATGAATTCCTTGTATATCTTGGATATTAACCCTGTCAGCTATCTGCTTTGCAAATATTTTCTGCCATTTCATAGGTTGCCTTTTAATTTTATTGATGGTTTCCTCCACTGTGCAGAAGCTTTTTAGTTTGATGTGGTTCCATTTCTTTATTTTTGCATTTTTTGCCTTTGCTTTTAGAGTCAGATCCAAAAAATCATCTTTAAGAGTTTTATGGTTTTGGGTCTTATGATCAAGTCTTTAATCCATTTTGAGTTGATTTTTGTGTAGGTATAAGATAGTGATCCAGTTTCATTCTTCTGCATGTGGCTATTCAGTTTTCCCAGCACCGCTAATTGAAGAGACTATCCTTTCCCCCTTGTATAGTCTTTGCTCCTTTTCCAAAAATTAATTGACTGTATTTATACATGCATGGGTTTATTTCTGGACCCTCTGTTCTGTTCCACTGATCTGTTTGTTTTTATGCCACTACCATACTGTTTTGATTACTATAGCTTTGTTATATAGTTGAAATCAGATTGTGTGAGGCCTCCATCTTTATTCTTGTTTCTCAAGATTGCTTTGGCTATCCAGAGTTTTTTGTGGTTCCATAAGAATTTAGGATTTTTTTTTCCTGTTTCTCTGAAAGATGCCATTGGCATTTTGGTAGGGATTGCATTGAATCTGTAGATTGCTTTAGGTAGTATTTGGCCATTTTAACAATATTATTCCATTCCATGAGCATGGAATATCTTTGCATTTGTTTGTGTCTTCACTTTCCTTCATCAGTGTCTTAAAATTTTCAGTGTACTGATCTTTCACCTCCTTGCTTAAATTCATTCCTAAGTATATCATTGTTTTTGATGCTGTTGTAAATGGGATAGTTTTCTTAAGTTCTGTTTCCAGTAGTGAATTATGAGTGTGTAGAAACACACTTGAGTTTTCTATCTTGAGTTTGTATTCTGCAACTTTACTGAATTCATTTGTTAGTGTTAACAGTCTTTTGGTTGTGTCTTTGGAGTTTTCTATACATAATATAATGTTACCTGCAAATAGAGATAGTTTTACTCTTCCTTTTGGACTTGGTTGCCTTTTATTTCTTTTTCTTGCCTAATTGCTGTGGCTAGGACTACCAGTACTATGTTGAGTAAAACTGGTGAGCGTGCACATTCTTGTCTTGTTCTTGATCTTAGAGGAAAAGCTTTCAGCTTTTCACCACTGAGCATGATGTTAGCTTTGGGCTAGTCAGTTACTTGTTTTAAAAACATTTCCCTGAAAAAAAATTTCCAGTTAATCTTCTTAGTTTCATCTTATGTAGATGGAGATTCTCAGGAAGGGTTATCCATTTCAGTGTTGATGTGTTCGTTTTTCACATGTTCAGACAGTTCTTGGATTAGAGTACAAGTTGTTTTCTCAGTAGATACTATGCTTTTAGTGGTTATTATTTTTTCTTTGTTTTGAGAGTATGTAGATAGAGAAAAATGCTTTCTAAATAATTATATCTTTATTAGTAATTGTAAGATAGCATAACTCTGGGTCATACTTCAAAACGCTAATAAAAATAATCTGTAAATGGAATAGCACAAAATAGACACATACCACACTATAAAAAGCCAATATTGCAAACACTATAAAGACACTTTGAGCTTCACCTTCAAACTCTGAAAGGATTCTCCAGGATGAAACACTGTGTACTAAAGTGTACAGTAATCTACCACCACTACTGTGTTAACTCATTTTATATTTCATTAACAAATTATAAAACCATTTATGTATGTTCATTCAACCTCCTTTAAAAACTTGAGTATTTAAAGCTTCCTTTGCTTTGCACCACATGAATTGATATCTGGGTCCAGGTGGAAGGACTTTTTGCTGTTGTTTGTTGTTTTTTTTCCCTTCACCTTTCTCAACAGAAGACTACACCCGAGGAAAAATAAATTCTAGATCATATCTCCACAGCGCATTTTCCTGTATGACTAGAAGTGATTCATGAGATAGATTTTAATGCTAATGAGTATTTTTTGAATGACTCATGTACATTTTAGAATTTCTCCTCTGTCTCTTAAAAATATATATATTCGTGCTGTTTTATTCTTCAGATTCTTTGAGAGTTTGGTGTTGCACCTCTGATTTTGCCAGCCTTACTGTTTTTCAGGAACCAGTGTAATTCTCAACAAAAGAGATTGTGTATTGCAGTGTTTTTCAACTGGGAGCAAGCCTCCCTTCCCCCCAACCCCAGGGTTCATTCGTCAGGGTCTAGAGACAGTTTTGATTGTCACCATTTGTGGTGGGGATTACTGGCATCACAGTGTAGGGGTCGCAGATGTTGCTGAACATCCTACAATGCACAGGACAGCCTACCACAATGCAGAACTCTGTAGCCTAAACTGTCAGTAGTGCTGAGTTTGAAAAAGTCATTTGTCCATATTAAACTTCTATGTTTAAGTCCTATACTTTCCCACTTCCTTTTTCCATACTCTACTCATGCTTTTAAGGTTCCCCTTTTAAAGTCTCACTTTGTCCTGAAGGCTTTTCTTGATGGCTCCAAACCTACATTTCATCTCTCCTTTTTCTTTGTTCTATTATACCATCACTGAAATCTTTGCATCTGATAGTTTATGCTGTTTTATTTCTATTTGTTTATTGTTTATGTATCTTGTTTTTCAAACTAATTTTGTTAAGGATCAATGTCTTACATTGTTTCTGGGCTTTCTAACTGCTGTTGACACTGACATTACATTGTGAGTTTGTAGAATGAAAAAAGGGCCCATGGCCTACCTAGGCTCTGGCAAATGTGGTGGTAGAAGAATGGACTCATCTCTGTTGATGGCAGTTTGGCATTAGTATCAAATGGATTATGGAAGAAGGGATAGCATCAGTGGTGAATGGGATGAGAAGAGTTACTCTCTAGTAGCAGGGAGGAGGGTAGATCCACTGCAGCCATTAAACTAGTGCTATTTAAAAAAACCTAGTACCCTCTGAATTCTAAATTGGCTGTCTTCAGCCTGAGTCATACTGTTAGAGGAGATCTATCTTTGGTTCATACTTGTTTGGTTCAACTGTCTGTGTGGAAGGGAAGGATCCATGTTGATCTGTTAGTAAATTTGAGAAAGATTTTCAAAAAAGGGT
This sequence comes from Balaenoptera musculus, assembly GCF_009873245.2. NCBI lineage: Eukaryota > Metazoa > Chordata > Mammalia > Artiodactyla > Balaenopteridae > Balaenoptera > Balaenoptera musculus. The sequence goes on from NC_045795.1 coordinate 86,247,659, forward strand.
CAAAGTTTAGCTAAGAGTTAAGCATAAATCAAGCTAACCAGAACACACTGTTTCTTGAACTTTTTGTTTTAATTGGTAGAGAGAGACGGGTGAGTAGAGGAGTGCAACTTGAATCTTTAGACATGTTAGAGTCCTTATCACGAATATACAAGTTGCCAAAGAAGAAACCCAAGTTTGCACTAAGGTATTACCTGAACGTTAGCATTACCTGCTGAAGCTTTCTCTTCCATCTGATTGGATCCTTTTTGTGTATAATTATCATTAGATATTTAGCACTCTTAATTTGAAAACTTCACTTTTAGTGTCAAATACTTTCCCTTCAGAATTTGTGTCATAATTTTATTGCTTTGGAGCAGGTACCATTCCATCTTCAGATATGAGTTTCTGAGCAAAGAAATGTATGACATTTCAAAGATAATTTCAACATAGGAACAGTTAGATAAATATTTTAGTGTCACTTCAACATTCATATGAAGACAATTTTTATTTTTGCAGCAGTTGGTACAAAATGAGAATGCAAAAGTTATGTTCATACTTGTGTTACATAGTAATTTTACTTTTTCTGTAATACCATGAGAGTAAGAAAAAGACAATTTTAAAGGGGTGGAGTAGGCAGTGGTTTTTAACTGGGGATGCTTTTTGTCTCCCAGGAAACACTTGGCAATATTTATAGACATTTATTATTGTCAGAATTTGGGGGGCAGTTGAAGGTTGGGTGCTAATGACTTCTAGTGGGTAGAGATCAAGGATTGCTGCTCACCATTCTACAGTTCATAGGACATCCGTCTTTGACAAAGAATTATCAGGCTTACAGTGTCAGTGGTGCCAAAATTGAGGGACTACAGGATGAGGGATTGCAAAGGACCTATTCAGACCCAAAAGGAATGTTTTGTGGGTAGTAAACATAGGTAAAAATACTCAGTTTCACTTGCAATGAATGAAAGGCAAATTAAAGTGTTTTTCTGCTATTAAATATACAAGAGTTTTGAAAGCATGTAATACTGGAATGAAATAGGTGTTTCTATACTGATGGCACTATAAAGTGGTACAGCATTTCTGAGGGGCTTTTGAATATATGTATGAAAAGTCCTTATATTTCATACTTTTGACTCAGTAATTCCACTTACAGGAATTTATCCTAAGGTAATAAACAGATGCCTACAAAGTTTATTATTGGGATATTAAACACAGTTATTTTTAATTGTAATGAGCTGGAAGCAAACCTAAATTCTTTGTTTAAAATGGTGGTTATTAAATAATGGTACTACCATATGTGATACATATTAAAAATCTTACTTTCAGAGACTACTGGTCCCGTGACAATACCCACAGTGAATGAGGTAGGGAAACAAAGGGATATTAATCAAGGATACCCAATTTAAATAAATAAATATTAGTGAAAAAATACACTAAACATGTACTTTAGTAATGACTACTGGGCACATTATGGACAATTTTCATTGTTTCTGTGTTTTGTAATTTTTTCTGATGACTGTCCTATTTATATAATCAGAAAGGGGGGGGGAACAGACATCTTTTAAATTTTTAAACTGTAGTAAAAGTTTGTAGTAGCTCTGTCATTTCTCATACTATTTGCTGAAAAATCTGTCCTTTCCCATATACTGAGTTTCCATTTATGTATGGGTCTGTTTCTGGGCTCTCTGTTCCACTGACATTTTAATGCTTGCTCAATTAATTGATAAAGTATAATATATTTTAAAGGTATAATTATGCAAAAGAAATTATGCAAGGAATATTCTCTTGGTTGGGACCCCACTTGTAGAGGTTTTCTGAGCTAGTGATTTGTAATTTAAAGGAAGTTCTTAAAAATGTCAAGATTTTGTGTAAGCAGTTGTGTTCTGATTTTTGCCCATCTTTATCACTCACGTAATTCAATATTCAGATTAAATTTACTTGTCTTTGTTTGCTCCAGTCAGATAGTTACGACTGAATTCTATGGCACTTTTAAGTCTCCTGATTCAAAGCCTGTCACCTTGTGTCAGTGATCAGCCCTATTAATTTTCTTTTTGTTTTCATTCATTCATTTTTTCCATATTCCCCTTTGTTTACAAATGGTACAGTATCTGCTCTCCGTTGGAGATAGTGTAGGGCTCTCCTGTGCTCTCTTCTGTTAGCTTCCCACACAGATTTTGTGTGGAAAGCAATTAGTCTGAATAGGAAGTAATCTTAATAGAATTTGGAACTGTAAGGGGCAACAAGTTAAGATGTGGCTACTGGTCACTGAAATGTTCTAGAACTAGCTGGGAAATAAGAGATGGATTTTTGGTTCTTGAGTCTCTGAAAAATACCTTTAACCTGAGAATTGTGAGGGAAACATGTTTGTTTTATTAGTACTTGAGAGTTCCTGTGGAAGAAAAAGGTCAGTGTGGCGTTTGGAAGGAGGATATATTTATTAGTGATGAGAGTTGTTTTGCCTTCGTAGAGGAGAAACTGCATGAAGGGAAAGAAGAAAAGCAAGTGAAGGGAGGTTAAGTTACTTAAAAAAATTACTTAAAAAAATTAATGAGTAATGAATTTCAGTAAATTCTCGAGTTAATTTTAGCAAAGTAGATTTAAATTCTGAGTATGTATTTTACTTTTGGAGGAAATTTTTATGTGGAGGAGTTGATTCTAAAGTTGAAAACATGTTTATGTTTCATGAGCATCTGTTTAGAATAATTTTATTTTCATGTGAAAAATAAGGGTTTTTTTGTTTGTTTTGTTTTTGTTTTGTAGTTTCTTGTCCTGTGAGTACATTCCTAAGAAAATTATTTCTATTGCCAAATTTTTAGTTGATTTACTCTTGGCCTGTTTTTGTGCTCACATTACATAATTTTCAGGGAAGCATTTTCTGCTTTTGTTTTTATCAGTTGTGTTACATCAAAAACATTATCTTTCACATTTTATAGAAGCATTTTTTCAATTATATATGGCATAGGAATTTGACTTGCATCTATTGGATCTGATTTAGAGTAAGTGTGCTTGATACATTTGGAACTTAAAATACAAATTGTACATAATTCATTTCATTTTATGGGACTTAATTACCATCTGACCTAGAATTGGTGATCTAGAGTCTTTGAAGCTCCTCATGGTTTGCTTTACCTGGTCTCTATCACCCCTTGTCTCCCTATTCCCATTAATGTGTTGCTGCTGTTGTTTGGATGTCATGGGTGGATTCTCAAGCAGTTAGTGGAAAGGTGGGTTAAAGAAACCCATGTGTATATGGAAATTCTAATTAATGAAACAGGTTATGACTTAGTGGGTGATTATTAAAACTACAGAAAGATTCTTAATTTAAGAAATGAAAAGTGTAAGACTCCTATTTCAGTACCCTCCCCTGGTGTGTTTAAGTATTAGTTAAATGACTGTAGGGAGTCTAGTGAAATTTAAAGATAAATTTTAGTAACCATTGACAATTGTATACTACTCAGAAATTAATATTAGGCATGTTAGAGATTATAATATGCTGCCTCTGCTTGTTAAATCTCAAATTCCCCTTCCCAAAGAAGACTAGGGAAAGGAGGGAAAACGTAGTCATGCAGTTAGCTTTAGATAATCACCCTCACCATATTTTAAAAATAATAGTAGTAAAATTTACATACGATGTAATTCAGTCATTTAACAGAGTAAGTTGTCAGGTCATACATCAACTCTCTTTAATTTTTTGAGGAACTGCCAAGCCAAACTATTTTCCAAAATGGCTACACCATTTTGCATTCCCATCAACAATGTATAGGTTGCATTCCTATCAACACCATTTTGCATTTCCCATTAACGATTGCCCTGCATCCATCAACAATGTGTAGGTTGCATTCCCATCAACACCATTTTGCATTTCCCATCAACGATTGCCCTGCATCCATCAACAATATGTAGGTTGCATTCCCATCAACACCATTTTGCACTTCCCGTCAACGATTGCCCTGCATCCTTCCCAACACTTGTTTGTTTTTTAATTTATTATTTATTTACTTATTTTTGGCTCGTTGGGTCTTCATTGCTGTGCGTGGGCTTTCTCCAGTTGCGATGAGCGGGGCTGCTCTTCGTTGCGGTGCGCGGGCTTCTCATTGCGGTGGCTTTGCTTGTTGCGGAGCTTGGGCTCTAGGCGCGTGGGCTTCGGTAGTTGTAGTGCATGGGCTCAGTAGTTGTGGCTCACGTGCTCTAGAGCGCAGGCTCAGTAGTTGTGGTGCAGGGGCTTAGTTGCTCCGCGGCATGTGGGATCTTCCCGGACCAGGGATTGAACCTGTGTCCCCTGCATTGGCAGGCGGATTCTTAACCACTGCGCCACCAGGGAAGTCCCCCAACACTTGTTTATTGTCCATCATTTTTTTTTAGAAGTATTTGCATATACCTTTATTGGTAATATAAATTGGTATGCACAAGAATGTTTACCAGAATATAGGTTTTAGTGCAATAACTGTGAAAGATAAACGAAATACACGCCCACACACACATATATATATCTGTCAGTAAGAGATTGTCATGCATCTATTCAGTGGACTGAACCATTAGAATAACGAAAGTCAGTATATTTTGAAAATGGAAATGTGAATGACACATTGTTGAATGGAAAAATGTACATAATTCAAACTTCATTTACATAAAATGAAAGAAGTAGTGCATATGAAAATTCATAAATACTCTCTGGAGGATATTAATAATATTAATGATGGTCATGTTGAGGTGAGATTGCCGATGATTTTATATTTTTCCTGTTTTGCTTGGCATATCTACATTGAGCTTTATTACTTTTATAATCAGATAAAAAGCCTGTAGTTTTTTTTTTGTATTTCATTTTTTAATACAGCAGGTTCTTGTTAATTATCTATTTTGTACATGTCGGTGTATATTTGTCAATCCCAATCTCCCAGTTCATCCCCCCTGCCCCAATTGCCCCCCCCCTTGGTGTCAATACATTTGTTCTCTACATCTGTGTCTCTGTTTCTGCCTTACAAACCGGTTCATCTGTACCATTTTTCTAGATTCCACATATATGCATTAATATACGATATTTGTTTTTCTCTTTCTGACTTACTTCACTCTGTATGACAGTCTCTAGCTCCATCCACGAAAAATATGGAATGCTTCATGAATTCGCGTGTCATCCTTGCACAGGGGCCATGCTAATCCTGTTCTGTATTGCCCCAGTTTTAGTATATGTGCTGCTGAAGCAAGCACTGTCCGTCATTTTTATTATAACAACTTTAGTGGGTGTGGAATGGTATCTTGTGGTTTTGATGTGCATTTCCTTAATGACTAATAATGTCAAGCATCTTTTCATGTGCTTATTGGCCATTTATCGATCTTCTGTAATTATGTACCCCTTTAAACAGTAACATCTCACCCATCCCTTCTTCAGGACCCTGGCATATGCCTTTTTGCTGTCTCTTTGAATTTGACTATTTTGGATACCTCTTAAAAGTAGAATCAAAATACTTGTTCTTTTGTGTTTGGCTTATCTCACTTAGCATAATGTGTTCAAGATTAATCATTGTTTTAGTATGTGTCAGAATCTTCTTCTTCTTTAAGGCTATGTCCTATTGTATATACCACATTTTGGTTATCTCTTCATCTGTTGAGGGACACTTGGGTAGTTTCTACCATTGTGTATAAGTGAGTTTCATGTGATTGAGTTTCTGTTTTCACCTCTTTTGGGTGTCTAGAAATGGAATTGTTGGATAATATGGTAATTCTTTGATTTTTTTGAGGAACCGCCATGCTGTTTTCCACAGTGACCCCACCATTTTACATTCCCACAAGCAATGCACATGGGTTTCAGTTTCTCTACATACTTGCCAGGCAGTAGTTGTTATTTTTTGTGTGGGGGGTTTGTTTGTGTTTTGGATAACAATCAATCTGATGGATGTGGAGTTCTGTCTTACTGTGATTTTTGATATTCATTTCCCTAAATAATGTTGAGCATCTTTTCATTTGCTTGTTGGCCATTCCTATATCTTTAAAGAAATGTCTATTCATGCACATTTTTACTTATTTTTTATTTATTTATTTTTATTTATTTATTTTTGGCTGCGTTGGGTCTTCGTTGCAGCGCGCGGGCTTTCTCTAGTTGTGGTGAGTGGGGGCTACTCTTCATTGTGGTGCGCGGGCTTCTTATTGTGGTGGCTTCTCTTGTTGCAGAGCACGGGCTCTAGGCGTGCAGATATGTCAGTTGTGGCAAATGGGCTCAGTAGTTGCAGTGCACGGCCTTAGTTGCTCTGTGGCATGTGGGATCTTACCGGACCAGGGCTCGAACCCGTGTCCTCTCCGTTGGCAGGCAGATTCTTAAGCACTGTGCCACCAGGGAAGCCCTGCCCATTTTTAAAATAGAGTTGTCTGTTTTTTTGGTGTTGAGTTGTGGGAGTTCTTTATATGTCCTGGATATTAAAACCATATCAGATAGATGACTTGCAAATAGTTGCTCCCATTCTGTGGGTTGCCTTTTCACTCTTTGCTGATAGTGTCCTTTGATACACAACTTTTTGACTTTGATACAGCTCAATTTATTTCTCTTGTTGCCTCTACTTTTGGGAGGGTGTGTCACAATATTTTTTATATCAACAGTGGTAGGTTTTGAAATGTCTTGGGAATGTATCGGGAACCTTTGAAGCTCACAGTGAATAACAAACATTTTCTAGATTTTACATTTTTATTTTGAAGTTGAAATCTTATCAGTGGCCACCAATATTGCAGTTGATTTTCTTCAAGTGATAGACTCACTTGTTCATTTTTGAGGTAATGTCTAGCAGTTTTTCTTGGTCTGAATAAGCATTATTTGTTTGACATTCCTTTCAAGTAAAAATGGCTTTCATTCAACCGGCAGCAGTATTTAACTTTTTGTGACTTGAGATGTCCATAATGTTTTGTTATGCAACAGATGACCTTTATGTATACTTCTTATCTTGTTACACAGGATATTAAAAAGATGTGTGTGTTTTCAAAGGTTCAGATTTAATTACGTTAGTAAATTTGTTTTATTAAACTTTCCAGTGAAAGAGGTTTTTTTGTTTTGTTTTAAACTGTGAGTCTCTGTTGATAAAGAAGGTAACGACTACTTCTAGTATGGTTGGGTACTGCATCCTTGATTTGTGCTGAAGTGTTGTCCATTTTACCCACTGCTGCTTTTGCACCTACTGTCATTGAAAAAGTCAACTCTATTCTTATGAAAATAGCTTTGACCTCTTGGGCCTCACTTTGAGAACTGCCGCCTTATTTGTAGGGTTGCTGGATGGGATGGAAGAGTGATTGCAGACTAGCAGTCTTATCTTGCTTAAGTCATCTCCTGTGTAAGAGATCTATCTGCTGCCAGTAATGGTTATAGTGTTTGGAGGAATGGTTGGCCTTCCTGACTCTTGCATCTCCTAGACTTTAGGCTATTTAGGCAGGTGTCACAAAATATCCTTATATTAGTGGTAAAATGTGAGGGAGAGGGGGTAAAAAGATGTTTATATTAAAAGTTCATGAACAGATGTGAAAATTACACAAGGATATTATGTATTTTTTTACTTTGCAGGCTACATCTTGGATAGAACCTATGATATATACCTTTTAAATGACAAAATACTAAAAATTTTAGTTAAAAGCAAAAGAAAAAGGAGAAATTGAAGTTTATTTTGCTATTTAAGAGATAAAAAACAAGAAACATTTACTAGTCTATATAAGCACTATACCTTGGATGTTAAGAGCTTAGGGTATGGAGTCATTCTCATTTGTCCACTTAAAATTATAAATGTAAGGTTGGGCCAATTTCCAATAGCCTCTTTTAAATGGGGACAGTAACGCCTCCTGGGTTAGGTTTGTTATGAGGGATAGATAGAGTCAGAACAAGATAATGTTTTAAAAATGTGGAGAGGGGGACTTAGACAATAAGCTTTCAGCCAGAAGTAGTTAATTTTAAAGATTTTAATCTGATTTAGGTTTTGTCTGGGTCAGGAGTTTGGGAGAATTGGATGGAACCAAGTTGGACCTTGTGAGTCAGATTGATCAGGCGTGGTGCAGGCTACTGAACGAAGACACTTTCACGACTACTTTTCCAGATCTTAATTTTGTTAGCATTAGTGTCATGGTAAATTCTGTATTTGTGCTTTTTGTTCAAGAATTGTGACCCTACGTGGTATTATATATTTTTTTAATTTTTTGCTTATAGGATTCAGTGGTCCCAGTTTAAAGGCTATTTTATTTTCAAACTGGAGAAAGTGATGGATGATTTCAGAACTTCAGCTCCTGAACCAAGAGGTCCTCCCAACCCTAATGTCGAATATATTCCCTTTGATGAAATGAAGGAAAGGATACTGAAAATTGTCACTGGATTTAATGGGTATGCATTTAATTCTACTTTAAAGGTTTAATTTTTAGGAGAACATTAGATTTTTCTCTTAAGTTTTGATGTGTCTGGTTGTTTGATAACTGATTATCCATTAGAACAAGTTCTATGTCTTGTGATCTATATAGTAGTTATTGATTTCCAGCTTACAAATATTTAAAATATTGACAGCTTTTAAAAAAAAAAAAACTTGAACCACCTTTATGTGGGTCAGTGGCATTTAGACTTTAAATGTGTATGACAGTGGAAACATTAATCAAATATTTTAAAATTTTTTCTTTCTGTTTTATATTTGATATTATAAATCTTTATACTTTGTCTAGAACCTTTCTATCACTCAAATAAGTAACATTTCTTTTAAAATGAAAAGTAACAATTTATGAAAAGATTCTACTTAGTGACTTTATTTTAAAACATTTTTTTAGAGTCCCTCTTTTCCCTCCAGTAAGTAACTATTTTTAGCCCTTGGTAAAACATTGTACTGAAAAGTTACTCTCCACTAAAATGAAGCTGACCTTTTAAATTGTGTGTCACTGTGTTATTTTAAATACTTTCTTTTCAGGACTTTATATTTTTAGGGTTCCCTTTATTGAAGGGAAGAAGTATTTGTTAAGTTGAATTGTTCAGTATTTAATTAATTAATTAATTTTTATTTTTGGCTGCGTTGGGTCCCTGCCGCTGTGCGCGGCACCCCCCCAAATCCAGCTGCAGCGAGCAGGGGCCACCTGCCTGCCGTGGGGCGTGGGGGGGGCGCACCGTGGTGGCCTCTCCCGCCGCGGAGCACAGGCTCCAGGCACGCAGGCCCAGCAGCTGTGGCTTGCAGGCTCCGGAGCGCAGGCCCAGCTGTGGCGCACGGGCTCAGCTGCTCCGCGGCTTGCGGGATCCTCCCGGACCAGGGCTCGAACCCGTGTCCCCCGCACTGGCAGGTGGATTCTCAGCCACTGCGCCACCAGGGAAGCACGAATTGTTCAGTATTTAAATTGGCATTAACAATTTGGAGCGTGGAGTGACAATACCTAATTTAATGAATTGTGGGTATGTTAACCATGAATTCATATTTAGGGGCAGTTTTTATTTGATCACATTTCATTTGTGAGTATTTTTAGGTAGCATAAATGGTCTCATTTTTTTCTTCAGTTACTTAATCACATGGGATTTGCAACAAGATAGTGTAATTCACCTAACCCTTTATTACATGTTATGTTCTCCTGCTTAACAGTTTGGCTTAAAATATCAAATTCTTAAGCTTTGGTTTTAAGTATGTTCCTAAAATACTTTTCTTTTGGGAGAAATTAAAGCTTTATCATTGAGCTGCTCTTGGGGGCTTGGGATTGGAGGGAGACTTTATTTTCACTGTGTACCCTGTTGTACTGTTGAAAATTATTTTAACTGTATGCATATGTTTACTTATCAATACTAATTTTTTTTTTTAAAGCACATGCCAAGATGAAGACATGCTATGTATTAGAAGCATACGTAAGATTTACTATTGAATTGATGTGGTTAAGAATATTTCTTGGGGTTGTTTATAAATAGTGCAGAGGTAGTTAGATAGTACTTAGACATTATGGTAACTCATCTTTTACTTCAATAAGTTATGGCTCTCATTTAAAATTACGAGTTATGGTGAAACAGGTTAAATTATACCACTGCTTTGTGGGTGTGAAGCTACTTGTGATTCTGAATTTAGTAATACCATTTTCAATTCTTTCAAGTTAAATTGGATGAAACACAGATATGTAGGTATTAAATTAATCTAAATATTTGTATAATGTTTTAATTTGCTAAATAGGTAGTCGACCTACCTCTGAAAATGACTTGAACAGTCATTAAATGCCTAAGCATACATAAACATAATTACTTTTAAAATATTTTTCATCTTTGAACCATAAATACTTTGAATTTATGTTTTTTTCTCTGATTTTTCAGAAAGGCAGTTTACGAATTATTTTTCTTTTAAAAAAATTTTTTTAAACAATTTTTTTTTTATAAGTACCTGATTTTTTAATTTTTTTTCCTTTTTGGCTGTGTTGGGTCTTCGTTTCTGTGCGAGGGCTTTCTCTAGTTGCGGCAAGCGGGGGCTACTTTTCATCGCGGTGCGCGGGCCTCTCACTATCGCGGCCTCTCTTGTTGCGGAGCACAGGCTCCAGATGCGCAGGCTCAGTAGTTGTGGCTCACGGGCCCATTTGCTCCGCGGCATGTGGGATCTTCCCAGACCAGGGCTCGAACCCGTGTCCCCTGCATTGGCAGGCAGACTCTCAACCACTGCGCCACCAGGAAGCCCCAAATTATTTTTCTTAATCAGGCAGAATCCAAGTCTTTTTTTTTAATTTTACTTTTTGGCCACACCATGTGGCATGTGGAACTTCCCTGACTAGGGATTAAACCTGTGCCCCCTGCAGTGGAAGTGTGGCGTCTTAACCACTGGACCACCAGGGAAGTTCAGAGTCCAAGTGTTAATCAGTGATACATTAATATTTTTCATTTCAACCATTTTTGTCTGTATCATAATATATTGGTACATGGTACATAAAAACATGTCTGTAATATTTTTCAAATTTACTTTTGTGTTTGAATAGACATAGATAAGCTGTTGCTTTTAAAAAAATTTTTGCTAAGAGTGGTGGGTAGAAGTAGCATTTTGTTCTTTTTTAGCTAGTTTGAGAGTATGTCCTTGCCAGTATACCTCTCCTGCTATTTGTAATAGATCATCTTTTAAATTTTAAAAAACATAAGTATGTTCATAGTTTTAAAAAGATCCCCAGTTGTCCTAGGAATATATAAAGAAAATAGGAACATGTTATATGCTAGTTGTATTTTACTTTTAGAAGAGCTTTGAAATCTTCTTTATATCAGTACATTTACAGCTGTGTCTTCTGTTTGTCTGTTTATTTGAAATAGCAGCATTATTTTCTGTTATGTGAACAGATTATATGTATATAGTTCATTTTCTCTGTTCCCACTGGTGATGGGCATTTATTTTTTGGCTGTTACAGGTAGTGCTTGTAGTGAGCCTCCTTGTAAATACGTTTTTGTGTTGATGAATGTCATATGTTGAATATATGTATAGATTTGGTGTTGCTTTTTTTTTAATTTGTAGAAAAGGAGTTGCTAGGTCATGGTGTATGCACACTTAAAACTTTTATTAATATTGCCAAATTGACCTCAAAATGTTTTCATTTATGCTTCTATGTTTATATAAATGCACATAGTTTATTTCTTCAGTATTTTTGTGGGTATGTACGTGAATTTGTGTCTGTCTGATTGCAAGTGAAATTGAACATCCATGTCCTTAATGACTCTTTTATGAATTGTGGTTTCATATCTGTTTTTTTTGTTTTTTTAAATCTTTTGGTGATTTTCTTATTGGTAACTTCATTTTGTTGTTTTTGTTTTTTGCTTTTAATTAGTGAAAGCTCTGTGTTAAATGCTTCAAAATATTTTGGCATGGGGACTTCCCTGGCGGTCCAGTGGTTAAGACTCCATGCTCTCACTGCAGGGGGCACAGGTTCGATCCCTGGTCAGGGAACTAAGATCCCATGTGCCACATGGTGCGTATATCTTAAAATACATATATTGGCATGAAAAGATTATCTGTTTTCTAAAATTAGTATTGTCAGTATATAAATATTCCCTCTTTAAAGCGGAAATTGTCCATTCACTTGTTTGCTTGACTTCCTGAACTGTCAGATTCTGGACACCAGGGGGGACTATCTTTTCCATATAAGGCCTAGCACAGTGAATGCCTGAACATAGTAGGTTTTCAAACAAACAGGTGTTGAATGAGTGAGTGAAAGGAATAAAAGCATGTTTCTATATCTGTATTTTGTTTAATGGGGCAGGGTAGATAGAATTACATAGTTGAATGCTTAAAGTTCTTTAAAAAATTTTTTTAGTCATATTTTCTTGTCCTTTTAAAATTACTTTTGAACTTTAAAATTTTATAGGGGAAGATGGATTATAGCTACTCTCCAGAACTGAAGTTACAGTTTCTTAGGTGAGAAACACCAAAAATTAAAAATTAACGAAATTAGAAACTTCAATGAATGGTCGGTTAAAAGACAGTTGCCGTTTTATGCCCTCTATGTGGGTTTATAATGAACAAGAGTATATGTAGGCTTACTCAAACTGAGGCCATTTATGAAAATCCTCTTCCTGTCTTAGACGCCATGAATATAATTTAGAAATTGCTTGTAGTTAGTAGTTCATTCCTATAATGGTACACAGAGGGAGATTTCGAGAGGTAGAGAGAATAACTTACATTCCTAGTAGTTTTAAAAAGATTATTTTAAATCCTAATTATTGAAATGGAAGAATAATGAATATAAATTAATTACTTAATTCTTCCTCCACCTTTGACAGTCTGTTAGACCTAAGCCCTCTCTAAAATAAGCAGTAAGTTTCACTCATTGTGGGTAGTTGCCTAAAACGGCATGGCTCTGTATTTATGAGGGGTTCTAGGCACACTGCACGACTACTTGATACCTAAAAATCTTTGTTACATCATCTCTAAGGCGTCCAGTGCATATCTTTTGGCATGATTATAGTCTGACTATAGAATTTCTTCTCTAAAGTTATTTAAAAAAATTTTTTTAACATCTTTATTGGAGTACAATTGCTTTACAATGGTGCGTTAGTTTCTGCTTTATAACAAAGTGAATCAGCTATACATACACATATATCCCCATATCCCCTCCCTCTTTCGTCTCCCTCCCACCCTCCCTATCCCACCCCTCTAGGTGGTCACAAAGCACCGAGCTGATCTCCCTGTGCTATGCGGCTGCTTCCCACTAGCTATCTGTTTTACATTTGGTAGTGTATGTAAGTCCATGCCACTGTCTCACTTCGTCCCAGCTTATCCTTCCCCCTCCCCGTGTCCTCAAGTCCATTCTCTACGTGTGCATCTTCTAAAGTTATTTTAATGTACATAATTAACTAGATTTTGCTTAGTCCTGAAAACTTTCATGTGATTGTTTTATATGCATGTGTGCACAAGTGCAGATATCTTGTAAGTTTCTGCACCTGAGAGTTTGCCTCTTCATACTTTTTTTTTTTTAAAGGTTCATATACAAGGTTTTTAATACTTTAAAATCTGGATTGTAGATATAAAACATTTATTCCTTTTTTGATTTTGTATTGTTTGCTTTACAGTTAGCTCATATTATTCAGGGATGGAATGGGTTCCAGCCTTTTGTTACTTTGTTCCTTTACTCCTTTTACCTATTTTATTGCTTGCTGGAATTTCTGCTCCTCTGTTGAGAAAAATAGAGTTATTGCATTTTTTATTAGTTATTTGTGCCAGTATTTGTTGAGCATATTGAGTCCTTTAGCTGAAATTTGTTTATTTCTTTTTCTTTACTCCCTTTCTTAGCATAACTAGTTGAGAATCGGAATTATTTAGTACCCTTCCCTCCTTATTCTCCTTCCTGCCTTGCCTTGTCTGGTGGTAATAGGGTTTGATGTGATGCTCTCTATAATAAAATTTTATAATTGAAAGAGAGGAAATAAACCTGCTGTATTAAAAAAAAGAGAGGAAATAGCAGAAACCTAATTAATTTTTCTTAACATTTTTATTTGAGGCAAGTAAAGTAATTCAGGCACTGTAGAAGGTGGTTAACTTGATTAAAAGTGTTGACAATTGCTATAGATTTGTTTTGGAGTGGGGAATGGTATAGATACTAGTTTACGGTTATTTACCATTATTGTAAGAGGCTAATTCTTCATTTTCTTAATTTTCTATACTTGCCATTTTACAGTGCTGTTTTCAGTAAATCTCAATTACTAATATTTGATTTGAGTTGTAAAATATATGCGTATGAATATTTATGTTGTGTATATTGATACAGATGTTAAATAAAGCCTGATCCAGAAAGAGCATATTGTTTTAGGTCAGATAATATCACAAGATTCCAGTGGTGATTTCTGACTTCTGTAGGACTTAAGAGTAAACAAAACTTAACCCATTTAACCTTTGATATCTAAGAGATATATAAGTTAATTTCTACTTAAATAGTTCAGGTCAAACGAGTAATTCTGTTAACTAAGACACAGTATAAATGTGGTCATTAATAGAAAATAAAGATGTGGTAAAAATCACATCTTTATGCATAAAAAAAAGTGATTGGTTGTTTTAGCAGTTTTTAAATAGGATGTCTGGTTTTGTGGTTATCTCTTTAGCCTTTTACTTTAATGGCTTCTGTGTTTTATACTCCTTTATCTTTTTTTATGAGGAACGTTGCTTATATAATAACATAAAGGCAAGATATAGGTTATCTGATTTTTAAAATCTTAGACTCTGAATGAAATGTGCATTTCTTTTTTTCTGGATGCCTTAATACCTTGGTATATATCCAGAATATTGGCACATCTTGATGATCAAACCTTTAAAAAGACGAAGATAAATTAAAAACAAAACATAAATTTTAGTTACTTAGAGTCTTTCTCAAGTTAAAATACAGGGTAGAAGATTCTATCTTTAGGGCTTAGTGTTAGTGTTTAAAACTTCTAATTTGTGCTTAGATGTCTTTCTCTGATGTTCAGCAGCTTTCTTGGTATTTGAATCCCCATAGGTTTTAGATATACAAGACTTGGTCTTTTTTTTTTTTAAGTCAGTAGATGGGGACAGATTGCAGTCAAATTCAGGTATATAAGTAATGTAAAATGTGTGATCCTATTTCATCAGGGTTAGTTACTTTCTTTGGAATGAAAAATAATTTTAAAAAAATTATTTATTTAATTTTGGCTGCATTGGGTCTTCGTTGCTGCATGCGGGCTTTCTCTAGTTGTGGTGAGCGGGGGCTACTCTTCGTTGTGGTGTGCGAGCTTCTCATTGAGGTGGCTTCTCTTGTTGCAGAGCATGGGCTCTAGGCGTGCGGGCTTCAGTAGTTGTGGCGCGAGGGCTCAGTAGTTGTGGCTGGCGGACTCTAGAGTGCGGGCTCAGTAGTTGTGGCGCACGGGCTTAGTTGCTCTGCGGCATGTGGGATCTTCCCGGACCAGAGCTTGAACCCGTGTCCCCTGCACTGGCAGGCAGATTCTTAACCACTGCGCCACCAGGGAAGTCCTAAAAAGAATATTTTTAAAAACATTTTTTGCTTTGTTTCACTGTAGTTGGTCTTTGGAGGGTTTGTGCCTTCTCACAATCTACATTAAAGGTCAGATGGGATCAGGATGATGATAGGAACTAAGATTTATTGAACACTTTAAAATATTTCAGGCCTTAAGTGATTTATATGCATGATGTCGTATTCAGTGCTCATGATAATCACACGAGAAGTGCACTTTCAGAATCTCTCTTTTCCAGAAAAGGACATGAAGGCTTTAAAGAGGTAAATTCGACTCGGGCAAGGTGTCCCAGTGGGCTAGCCAGTATTTTTTTTTCAAGCCACACTGCCTTATACGTAATTTGTGCATTAAAGTGGACTGGTTGATAGCGTTCTGTACCATTTCTGAGTAATACAATTTGAAATACTTAATGTTTTTTTTAAGTTTTATTAGATATTGTAGACATAGGTTTTTTTGGTTTGCTTAATAAAATGCAAGCTAGTCATATCCTTTTTAAAAGTTTTTTTCTTTCAGTTCCTTATATAATCTTAGTTTTCATCTTATGATGTGGGTAAATAAGGTAATATATTGGTGACATCTTGCAGAGTAAACTGACTGCATTTTATTTTAAATAACCCAAAATATTTTTCTACTAAATTACAATACATCTTTGCTAATGAACATCCTCCCCCGTTCTCCCGTTTTCGGGATTCTGGTTCATGCTTTTCGTTGAGAGTTAGCAGCATGCATTTTTGCTTTTTTTTTCTTCTTAGCATGTGTCTTAATTTAGCTAGTGATATTTATTGGGTAACGCGTTAATATTCTCCAGAGTTAGAATAAAATATCTTGTGTGCTTATGTGTAATGAAGAGTAACAGAAAGCAGAACTTTCATATAGTTGTACCAGGCGTTCATTTGGGATTTATATGGTTTATTCTTATACCTCCTTTTAAAGACCCACCTTAAATTCAGTGTTCCCACATTTATCCTCGATTCCCTGGCATACAGTTTATTCTGTCTCCGTAGCACTGTATACACAATACACAATTGTATTAGCATTTCTTGTTGTAATTGGGTTGTTTTTAATTGTAATTATTACGTGTCTGTCGGGTCTGCTATCGAGTAAATATGAATATTTCTGCTTCATAGTAGGCTCTCATGTTTACTTAAAAGGTTAAAAAGTACAAACTTTATGAAGAGATCTTCAATGCAGTTGTCAGAATTATAATATTGTTTCCAGTGGATACTTTGATTTGCAAGTAATGTTTGTGTTTTAAGCCTCTTCACTTGAGGGAGAGTTGTATAACATTTTAGTGCCATCTATTGGACACTTGGTAAAATGACTTTAAAAGCTTCTGAAAGTGTCTTAAGAATAAACTCATTTTGTCACAGGCTGACATGGCTATGCAAACATAATACATTTTTCCTCATAAAGCAGTATTAATATTCACCCACGCATACGGTGTTAATAATTGACTAACATTTTACCTACCTTCCTAGAGAAAATTAGCCAAAACATTTAGTGTAAAAACATTGTTAAGCAGGGGGTTGGAAGATACACATCTTTTAAAGTTAATTTTAAGAGAAAGTACTAGTATCAGTGTGTGAAAGAAATTTAGTTGGAGGAATAGACCTAACTAGACAATGTCTGTTTAAGTATTTGCTGGTTAAATAGTATTCGAATGTTCTTAACACTGGGTGCTATTTTGCTAATTTTTGAAAAATGTGTAAAAACTCCTTTTTAATTTTAGTATCACTCTGAGGTCATTAATGAGGGAATAGCATTTGGAAGTGTGTGTGTGTTTAGGATTTGGAAGGTAGTGAACTCAAAGAGGGGCTAAGGTACAGGTATACCAGTAATATTTTGAAATCCATGATGGTACTGCATTTCAGATATATATGTATATAAATAAATTATATATTGACTATCTTGTATGTGAAGATATCCTGCCATTAAGAAGCTTTCAGTCAAATATGAAAAAAGACAGTTTGGAAAAACAAAGATAATTAGTTTTGACAGTGTACTTTACTATGAATTTTAAGAAGAAAAAAACATTACTCTTTCTCAGAAACCAAAGAACTTTCCTATAGCAGTCTTGATTAATATCAGAAGTTGTTCTGTATTTCTGGTTGCTTCTGAATATTTGTGATAATGAGACACATGTTTCGCCTCTTAGTGCTCAATCTTTTGGCAGAATGATAGTTTTCTGACTTTTAGGCTTTGATATACGACTTGAGAGAAGATTGATACTTGGTCTGTCGCATAACTAAAATATTTGTTTTCATATGAATAATATTTATTTTATACCTTTTCAAAATTTGTCATAGGTCGTATATTGAATTTTTAAAAGAACATAAGAATAGTGTTGGTGCTAAGAATACGAGAACTAAACATCGTTTGTCCAACTAGAAAATAAACATTTACGATTTTACGTATGTGCGGTGTAGTGGAAGGGAGAACATGGGATTTGAAGTTAGAGAGACTGGGTTTTTGAGTCCTGCATTATTAATCACTAGTGGCCTTACTTTGTGGGGGGGAGAGAATTTTGTGTCGATCTGCCTGTAAACGTTTAGAAATAACTTTGTGAATAATAACTCTGTTAATCTGAAGCTTTGTAATTGTCTTTATAAGGAGAATAAATAGATTTGTGTGGCAAATAACTGAAGTCTAAAGTTGACGTTTACACTTTTTAGCTGCACTTGTCATCTCTCTGCTCACATGTTTGCTGTTCATATTGTAACTCTCAGGAATGCTAATAGTGTGTGAGATAAACACTGCTGTTTATAACATGATTTTAGGTCCAATTTATGTTTCAGTTTTGTATTTTCTGTGATCAAGTGAAAATTTGATTGTGGTTGAAGTATTTGGTAAACAGTAAGGTACCTACCAAAATATTGAGTGTATTTGTATGTATTTTAAGTTTGATGAAACACGTAGGTTGTACATAAAATTTTAATTATGGAGCATAACTATATAATACTTTTTCATTGGAATCACTTGTCTTATTCTGTCTGATAACAAAACATTTGTAGTTTTATTTGAACACTAAAAAAATCTTTGTGTGCAAAAGAATACTTGAGAAAGTTTCTGTATTTAAATAAACTCTTACTTGATTATTATTTGTGTTGCCTCTCTTGTAAACTTAAAATTGAATTGTCAGAATTAAGAATGTTAAAATTTTTTCTCAGTTTTGAAGCTTTCTGTTAATTTTGAATGTTCTTTTTTATTGCTTTTTAAGGCAAGGGAGGGAACATTGTTTTCTTTTTAAATAAGAGGACAGGTGTGCTTATTGCCTTGCCTATTTTTAAGTGACTCATCCGTTCATTTGTAGCATTTTCTTTTGTAGCTTAACACAGGGGTGACTAGATAAAGCTTGAAATAGCAGGAGTAATAATGTTCCTAATTTTCTTGATAATTAATGACCTCAAACTATAAAATTATATTCTTTTGCAGTATACCTTTTACTATTCAGCGACTATGTGAATTGCTCACAGATCCAAGGAGAAACTATACAGGAACAGACAAATTTCTCAGAGGAGTAGAAAAGGTATATATTTTATTATTGGAATTATATTAAACTGTAGCATAATAGATTTCAGAAAAGAACTTTGAGTAGGCTCTGTTTCAGGCACCTTTTCTTGAAATAGGTTTCTCAGCCTACCTGAAGTTTTTCCCAATTTGTTTTCCAAATTGTGTCCTAAGTTTCAGGGAAAGATTTAATAGGAGGGAGGCGGAGGAATGCTTGAGGTCAGTTAAGCTTGGGAAAAGCAGTTTATTATTGTCTCGTGGAAATTCTTAGTGTATCTTAACATATTAATAGCTCCAAGAAGTTCTATAATTGATATTTTAATAATAGAGGGTTTTGCAAACGTGTTTACCCACAGAATTCATTTCTTTAGTTCTGGAGTTCAGAGGTGCACAACTTGGAAAATCGCTAATACACAGCATTTAAGTTAGATATTGAGAAGAATATATATCATGTTTAAGAGTGAGAGAAGCATTAGGTTTTTAGTGGGTGAGGGGATGTTAAAGGGGCAGGGCATTCTGGACAAAGGAAACAGTCTGAGAGAATGAAAAGCAAGACAGACTTGTCTGGAGTGAAAAATGAATGAAGGAGCCCCATGGGAACCAAGATTGTGGACCAGTGGTTTTGTTAAAACCATTGGTTTTAGTGATTGATCCTAAAACATAGTCTAGTGTTATTTTAAGGTTGTAACTGAAGTTCAGTTTATTTTACCCTTGGAGCAGGAATCCAAAATCATTACCCTAGTGAGTTATAATAGATCTTAGGGCCTTACTGGATTAATGTGTTTTGTTGAGCTTCTGTACCTTCAATTTAGTAAGATTCCTGAAGGGCAGGAAACTGAGATGGTTCTTCAGTACATACTTTCAGTTCAGAGACTTTCAGTAATTCCACTTGGGCAATCTTTGGATAACGAGGCAGTGTCACAGTAATCATAGCTGTGTGACCATGGACCAGCTACATAACCTAAGTCTCAGTTTCCTCATCTGTATAGTGTGGATCATAATGAGGCTGTGAGGAGGATTAAATGTAAAAGCACTTACTTTGGCTCAGCAAACTTTCAATGAATATTGACTATTAATAAAGTTATTGTTACCAGGAAGATTATATTATATAAAAGGTTTGAGTCTCTTTCCTTGAGGTATATCATGCTATACATCAAGCTTTTGATTGGGTACTGCTTTAAAAGGAAGTTCGTTATAGTAGGCCTAAATACTTCAAACTCTAAATATCTTGGTGTGATTCTGTCTCAAATAAGAGACCGTGGTTCTATTCTATTACCTGTAATACATAATGTGAGGGCTCTAAAGTAACTAGAGTAGAGTAAAAAAAAAAAAAAATGAGGCTGGCAAAAAACAGTTTAGTGGGATATTAGAGTTTGGTCTTTCGCTATTGTTTCAGTTTTCATTGCTTGATTAGAGATTTTTATTTTTAGCCATTTCTTTTATTGGTAAAAATGTAATAAAATGGAAACTTAATACCAGGGAGATTTTGAGAAATTAAAAACAAATAATTAAACTTTATTTTGTGGTACTTTTCCTCATATTAATCACCAGTTTTTGTTATTGCAGAATGTGATGGTTGTTAGCTGTGTTTATCCTTCTTCAGAGTAAGTATAGAGATTTTTCTTTTTCTAGTATATTCTAATTATTAAATCATTTCTAATGTATTAGTCTTAAAAATAGGTTGCATTTATTTTATATGTAATTAAGCATGATAACATTTGTAAATGCTTATGAAACTACCATCCAGTCCTCAAAGTAGAGTATTACCAATAACATTACCTATATGTTTTTCCAGTGAAAAGATTTGTATTAAAGAGATTCATGATTTACTGCAGTCTTAACACTGTTGGATTTATGTACTGTCTGGACCCTGGTATCCCTTCTGAGACAGGTCATTTCTAGGACATAATTCTTAGGTTTGTAATAGCTACTTGATGACATCGCTCTTCATGATGGAAAATTATTTCCAGTTGCTAAGATTTACATAGTAAATTAAGGTAGCAGTTTAGGGCACACTCCTTGGCACCACTGGTATTTTATTATGGGTGGATGTCCTGGGATTGCAGGAGATTTAGCACTGTCCATGGCTCACACTGAATGCCAGTAGTGTCCACCACTTCCCATGAAAAATTTCTTTAGACGTTGCTATATGTCCCCTGGGGATGCGGAGTGAGGGAAGGGGGATTGTTGGAAGATGTTTCTTTAGATGTTGCTATATGTCCCCTGGGGATGCGGAGTGAGGGAAGGGGGATTGTTGGAAGATGTTGCCCCCTGTTGAGAAACACTGGTTTAATGGTTAAAATATCTGATTTCATAGACCAATAACGGTGAATTTGTTTTAGAACTCTTGAAGAGTGTACCTGTTATTGTTAAATAACATACTAAGATAATCCCATAGTTATTTTTCTTAGAAGTCTTTCATTTGGTTCTGTGACAGATCTTACAAAAGATCTTTTAGACCCGTGATTCTCATCAAAATTAAAGAATTAAACTATCCATAAAAGTGTTTTTTTCTTGTAGGAAGAACAATTCCAATAGTTTAAATCGAATGAATGGTGTTATGTTTCCTGGAAATTCACCAAGTTACACTGAAAGGTGAGATTATTGATTTTTATTATTCAAAGAGTTGCAGTTTCTTAATTTTGGGTAGGAAATTCAATATACTTTTTAAGAATTGGGAATTTTATGGCGGTTTAGGATATACCAAACAGAATTAGTTAATTTGGTAACCCATGGTTCTGAAAGTCAAAATTAAAGAAAATGTTTCTGTGATATGTTCATATAAGCAAACCTTGGGAGGGATGACTTTTTACAAAAATGGGAAAATGATGTTCATTTATTTTACCGTAGGTCTAATATAAATGGACCTGGAACACCCAGGCCACTTAATCGACCAAAGGTTTCTTTGTCAGTCCCCATGACAACAAATGGCTTACCTGAGAGCACAGACAGCAAAGAGTCAAACTTAAAGCAAAATGAGGACAAAAATCACAGGTTTGTATGTGATTTATATTTAAAAGAAAACATGTTTTCCAAAAGAGTTAACATTTATTGATAGTTTTTCAGCCCTCATTATTTATTATTTACAATTTACTGTTGTTTTGAGGGGTAGAAAAGGTTTTAATGCAGTTAAAAGGGGTTGCAGCTTTTTGCAGCATTAGCACATGCTGACGATGGGCAGAGAAAAGACTTAAACTGCTAATTTGGGGAGATTTTATTTATAATAGGGTGTTACGAAAGTGGTCATGATACATTTTTTTTTCTTCTTTTTGAAAGTTACTTGAAAAGAGAAGATTTATAAATGATTTGAAATTTTGTGAATCATTTCTCATTGTAGATCATAAAAGGAAACCTTTTTATTTATATCCCATCTCAAATTTTGTACATCACATTAAGGGAAGGAACACTGAATGAGTGAGAGGAATTAAAGAGTATTGGCCTGCCTGGACAAAAGGGTCTTATCAGAACTGATTTCTTAAATTGGTGATGATGCAGAAAGGTGTCTATGTTCTGACTTACTCAGGAATAATGAGCATCTTATCTACAGCTTACTCTCATATGGTTCAGAAAATTACTAATGACAATAAGAATAAACAGAGATGGAGACAGGGTGATGTAGCAAATGCAGTGAGTTGCTAATTAAGGGGATCTGCTTTAGGGGGATATGATCGTTCTTTTTCTGTGAGTTTAAAAATATTTCACAATAAATTATTTAAGAAAAAAAAAAGAGTATGTCCCTGTGGAAGACTTGTAGTTTTATTATAGGAGGACATTTAACTTACTGGAGAATTGAACAGAAAGGTCATGTAACTTATTGACAAGTTGCTAGTGGGAAATATTTATTAAACAGTTTAGGTGTCCTCGAAATTATTCTCTTGTGTTTTTCTTTGCCCAGATGTTATAATTTAACTTTGACACTGAAATACAGTTAAACATTATTAGACCTTAAAAATGAGAATGTAGATGATGAAGAAACAGTCTTATTAATGACACTTTAAAACAATATTTACAGTGACTCTTCGACAACTGAATCAGAAGGTTCCTCAGTGAGCCCTATAAAAAATAAACATCCAGATGAAGATACTGTGGAAGCTGAGGGGCATGAGGTAAAAAGACTCAGGTTTGACAAAGAAAGTGACGTCAGAGAGATGGCCAGTCAAACATCTTCCAGTGAAATTTCTTCAGTTATGGTAGAAGAAACAGAAGCTCCATCTTCATCTCAGAATAAAGACAAAGAAAGTAGTTGTACCAGGCAGCACTGTACAGAAGAGGATGAAGAAGAGGATGAAGAGGAAGAAGAAGGTATTTAGAGACCATCTGTAAAAGGGTGGAGTAAGGAGATCCTCAAATTCTTGTACTTCATTTTTGCGTGAAAGAATTTAACATAATGGAACTCCTTATAATGCTGATGTTGGGCTTTTCTCCCACCTGTATGTGTTCTATAGTTGCTGCTGAGTTTCAGGGATATGATTTGAACTGTAGAGTATCAGAATTCATGAAACTTAACTGTGGAGGTATTTTGAAAATCAAATTTAACTACAACAACATTTGCTTATTTTTAGAGTCTTTTATGACATCAAGAGAAATGATCCCAGAAAGAAAAAATCAAGAAAAAGAATCTGATGATGCCTTAACTGTGAATGAAGAGACTTCTGAGGAAAATAATCAAATGGAGGAATCTGATCTGACTCAAGTTGAGAGAGGTTTACATTCTGAAGGTAGTGAAAATACAGGCCCTGTAAGTAGTTCCAATTGCCATGAAACGGAAGAATTAATAGGATCCAATTCCAGTAAAACTGGAGAGATTCTCTCAGAATCATCCATGGAAGCCACAGAAGTCACAGATGAACCAATGGAACAAGACTAACTATTTAGAAATATTTAGATGCAGTATTTTACATACAGTTCTGGTTTTACACTGTATAAAACTTTTATGTAATAAAGTGGACCTTTAGTTTTACAAGAGAAGCAGGTTGTAAAATAAAGTACTTTATGGGATAAATCCTGAAAGAGTTGTACATGTAAGAACTGTGAATATCAGCTCCTCTGGGTCCTGCTTACCGCTGACTTTTTTTGGTCTGGTCAAATCAGTGGTTTGTGTATAGATTTTTTTTTTTAAATTTAGAGTTAAAAATTTTAAACTGGAAGATAATTATAATTTTGAAAACTTTTGGAGATTATCACATTTAGTTTATACATATGCAAGAAAGCTTTTTGTCTTGTCTCTTTCTGACAGCTCTAGCAGTTTTCATATTTTGGTCATAGTTTCAACATTTTAACATGTGAATTATAGGGTTTCATGTTGGTTTCCAGATTTTATTGTTTGACTATGTACTATGGAACTTTAAGTCATATATACATATATATATATTATTCTAAGGGGGGAAATGTTATATTTTTCTTTTTCTATAAGAGATGAATACAGTGGATACTTTTTCTATTGGTAATGATTGAGTTCACCTCTTTCAGAAGACAGTTTCTTTCTCTTCTGAGTAATTCAAATAAAATCTGGCCCTTGTGAAACCCTGGAAATCTTAAGTCTGTTGAAATACCAGGTTAAACACATTCCAAGAGATCTGTTCAAACTAAAATTCTTTTGTATACTTCTGAGGTGCCTGAGAAAAAGACTTCATTATTTATGAGAAAATGTGCTTTATCTTGGAAATTGTGTTCAAACATTAGCTTACTATTTTATAGAATGAATGCTTATAAAGCTGACACGAGACCATCTCAGAAGAACCAGGCAGGTTCCTTTACCTTTTGCTTGCTTTTCTGAACAGTGTGAATACTACACATTTCTTTCTAAATTATTCTAGAGTATACAGATGTCAATGGTATGAAACACCACTGTACTGGAAGAATTAATATATTACTTTAGTAATGTACCGGAGCTAAATGACTGAAGCTTTAGGGGTACATAAAAACCACCGTAATTTGTATGACATTTTGAAGTGAATTAAATATTTTTGAACATGCTTCTTCGACAGCCAGTGTTATATTTTTCAGATCAACACAAAGCACAATGGTTATTCTAAACTCAATATTTTCAAATTCACATAATTTAAAGTCATGCAAGCTGCAATTTCCCTGTCTAAATTACTGGCTGCCAAATTTATACCTGTTTCTTCAGCTGTACCTTTTGATATTTAGAATTTTTAAATTTCTGTAAAGTAGATTTTGTAGAATGTAATGTGTTCACTGCCTTTGTGAAGCGGTATATAATTGTATAATTTCTGTGTGTAAACTGAATGCTTGGGCTTTCAATACAGTATTCATATAAAGCAATAAATATTAATGTTATGAAATATTTGAGTACATTTTTATCAAAATATATAAGAATCCCTTTTTTTAATTTCAGATACCTGAAGTACACAGATGAACTTATAAAACTGATGCAAACATTTTCTGACACTGTATCATATGCTCTGGGGTGATTTGGGCGGCAACCACAAGTTTTGCATTTTGCCTACTTCAGTTGCTATGACTAAAAATACCAAAATGAGTTGGCTCCGTTTATGTCTGTAGGATATGATACTACTGACTGACTTGACTGTCAGGTTTACAGCAGCTAGATGATATATTTGTGAATATGTCTCATAGTTGAAATAAAAACTGAGTATTGATTTACTTACTGTTATCCAAGAGGGGAAAAAAAAACCACACATTGTAAATTTTTAAAAAAAATTTTGCAGAAATGTTAAAATGAAGCAAATTTTAAATGTGACATTCATTTGTAGTGACCTCTTCTTTATTTTCTTGAGGGATATTTTGCCAGTGAGAGCAGATTTTAAACATTTTAAGTTTAGAAATTTTGAAATTTTCTTTAGAATATTTATGAAATTATTGTCAATAAACCTATTCTTTAAGATCCTGTGACCTTTTGATATTTTTTATTTTAATTGTGCCATGGACCACTTTTAAACTGATTTACTTTTATTAAATATAAGTTGAAGATTTAGCATCATGACTTTGAGGTCTGTGGTTTTATTTGT
Organism: Balaenoptera musculus; assembly: GCF_009873245.2. Lineage (NCBI taxonomy): Eukaryota > Metazoa > Chordata > Mammalia > Artiodactyla > Balaenopteridae > Balaenoptera > Balaenoptera musculus. The sequence continues at coordinate 86,273,543 of NC_045795.1, forward strand.
AAACTTGCAATTGCTATTTTGGCAAGGGCAAATATATTTCTTTATTAAATAAAGTACAATAATGGTGAATGTACCAAAATGCCATCACTCAACTCTATGAGAGATCTGAATTTTAATCTATAGTTTAATAGTTTTAATATTTATTAGATATTCTTATGTTGATCATAGATCTAACTTGTTGCTGTTTATACAGATAGTTGTAGAATGCTCATGGAATATTTTCTTTAGGATAGGTGGAATACTTAGGTAGTTAAACTGGGAAACCTTGTTCAGCTGGTTTGAGATACGATGTCCGTTGGGAAGTAAATTTCCTCGAGTATATGCATAGGTGCACTTAACATAGACTTTGCTTCATGGAAATGTCAGTTCTAATAGTAACTGATTCAGATGTGTATTTTTAGAAGGCTAATTTTAGGCACATTTTCTTAACACACATCAGCAAAGTCATATTAAAAAATCTAAAGAATTAGGACCTTGGTGATTAAAATATTATTTTCTGTTTTGGCCTTGAGCAGATTGTTTACCTGTTAGACTCTAGACTCTGAACCCAACATGTAAAAAGAATTTGAAATGCTGATGAGGAGAGCGAGAATATACATGGAATACACTTTTAGCACTTTTCCCTTTTGAGACAGTGAAAACATTATCCCAGTACATTTTTAAAAATGTATCTTTTCAGTTCTGAAAATGTTGGCGAACAGAAATGAGTAGTGGAAAATGTCATATTTTAAATGTTTGATTATCAGATAAATTTAATCCACGTAGGGTTTATTGTAACTACACCTTTCAAAAGTGTGGATGGAGCAATGAAATTGCCTGTCAGAGCTATAAAACCCTCTGGCTTGGAAAGGCATCCCAGAAACCCTGGGTAAGAAGGTGTGGCCTGTTAAAGCATGGAGGTTCAGAGTGTTTTGTTTTGCTGGTGTAGATAGGCATGTACTTATGCATTTTTGCATTTGTAAAGTCAGCAATTTTTCAAATAATGTAATATACTAGTTTACTTATAAAGATACTTGGGGCAGAATCTAAAGCTGCGATGTTTGATTATGAGAAATGTAACTTGTGATAAGGACAAAAATGCAATTTGTAGAACCAAAGGAAATAAAAATTTTGGATAGTGTTTCACAATGTCTTCTGAACAGGAGTTTCTTAAATACATTGGTTTTGATCAGATGAAGCTTAGTTCTCTCGAGATTTGTGCTAATCATAAAATGGATGAATGCAAAAACACCTTGTAATTTCATATGGAATTATTATAATTAGGTTTATTGGATTATTGGCCTAGCAAGAATGCTAGTATGTATTGGTTAGAATACATCTAATATTTCACATTTTAAAAATAATTAGTACACTTTCTTCAGAATTTTCTTTTATTTCATCAACTTGGAGCCTAGATTACTTTGCCAAATAAATGTATTATTTTCATAATGCAATAAAATATAAACTAGAAGACTATCTTTATGTGTGGAATTACTTTATTTGCCATAATAGCTCACACTCCCTCCTTCCAATGCCCCCTTTTCTCTCACCTTAGGTAGGTTAAGATCCACAAGCATTTCCTGATCCATAGGGAGAGGAGCTGCATGACTTCATTACAGGTCTGTTGCTTAAGTGATAACAGGGTGTTTCTGCAGAGATGGTGCGTCTGAGTTGAATGGACGATTGTTCTTTGCTGGGCAACTTGTACCTGGGATCTGTAAAATAGAGATTTACCATGTAAAAATTTCTCTTGGCATAATTTGGCACTAGTTGTCATGCACAGATCTACACCATTTGTATTAGAATCATTTTAGAAATGGCAGTTTCAGACAACTACATGGTTAAAAGTGTAGAGTTGCCCTCAGTGGAGAGGGTGGATTCCATTTTCCGTTGTGGGTTCTCATTTCTTCATATGTATTACTGCACAGTAGGTGATAGTAAATGGTGACATCTGTGGCTCTCAACTCAGAAGATAGGAGTATTAGCATGTTTCTGAATTTAAATACTGAGTTTCAGCTTCTCTTCTCATATTTGATCTCTAACTTCTCCCCACTTTATTATTTACTAAATGCTATAGCTAGCATAGAGTTTTGGGTTACTGATAACGAAGACTGATTCTTCTATTGATTAGGAATAAGAAGCATGATCTCTGACCACTTGCCCATCTAGAATGAAGAGTACGCTACTGTCGTATTTTAACAGATTTTTTTTTTTCCAGTGTAAAATTCAGCAGTTGAGTCTGGGGTCTTTGGATTTATTTGTACGCTTTCAGAGTTTTTCTTCCCAAAGGCAATGCATTTTTTTTTTAACTAAAAATAATGACAAATACACAAAAATGCCAGTAATTTCCAGTGTCCTAGTCAGAAGACACCACTGGTTTACTGATTTTTATAATCTTGCAAGCTAGTCCTATGCGCATGGCAAGTGGTAACAGTTGAAATTAAATGGGCTTTGTGGATACTGGCTACACAAACACTTGATTCCTGTGACTACTTTCTCCCTGCTTTAGAAGGGTTCCAAGTTCATCCCTGAAGCCTTTCACTGTTGCAAAGTTTGTGGATTTGGGAGCAGTACACGCCATTGGATGTTCCTAAATCCAGGGGCAGATAGACTGAATCGCCAGAAAATGTGCATCCAAATGACAAACTTCTGTGACTGTGTGACCAGCTCCCCTGACCTATAGAAAGTCACCACACTACACCCTTGCCTGATAGGGGACAGGTGTTTCTGGAAGTGGTAAGTTGTGTCATTAAACTAGTGAAGTCCTGCTTTATTTATTTATTTATTTTGGGCTGCGTTGGGTCTTCCTTGCTGCACGCGGGCTCTCTCTAGCTGCGGCGAGCGGGGGCCACTCGTCATTGCCGTGTGTGGGCTCCTCACTACCTTGGCTTCTCTTGCTGCAGAGCACAGGCTCTAGGTGCACGGGCCTCAGTAGTTGTGGCACACGGGCTCAGTAGTTGTGGCTCGAGGGATCTAGAGCTCAGGCTCAGTAGTTGTGGCACACAGGCCTAGCTGCTCCGCGGCATGTGGGATCCTCCCGGACCAGGGCTCGAACCCGTATCCCCTGCATTGGCAGGCGGATTCCCAACCACTGCGCCACCAGGGAAGCCCCGCGAAGTCCTGCTTTAATGTGCTATAACGGGACTTGATAGTTGGTCAATAATGCTTTGCTTCAAGAAATCTTGGCGGTTGAATAGGTTTGCAAGGCCTTTAATGGTGCCTATGTTTGCTGAGACTTTGAGGGGTAAATACATGGTTAGTATTTGGCCGTCTTCATTTTGGATCGTTTTTCTTTCCATCGCTTGCAGTGCTACAGAATGGGAGGTTAAGCTTTAATTGTCACCAACAGAATTCACATATGCATTTAGGAATGCACATAATCTCCCACTTTCAATCTGGGAACCTAAAATTCTTAGGTGGCAACTTGTATGAATTGCTGTGTATTTGGGGGGCTACAAGAGTAAACTCAGTCCATTCAGTCATGTTTGGAGAACAATAACTATGCAAGTTTTTAGCAAAAGGCAGCTTGCGACTTGCACAGCACAGACATTAGTGCTGTTGTGGCAGTCTGGGAAGGCGTCTCAGATGAGGTGGGGTTCAGTTTGGCCTTGCGAGGTGAGCAGGACAACCAAGGAGGTAGCACGGTATAAATGGGCAGAGTACAGAGGCGTGGGTTAAGTCATAGCTTCAGAGTCCCCACCTGAGGTTCCTTGGGTAAGTTACAGTTTCCTCATTCGTAAAGTGGGGGAAATAACTGTATCTTCCTGGTAGGATTGTTGGGAGCATTCAAGGTAATTATGGGTATAAAGCTAGGTCTAATCCAGGACGTGGCATTTCTTTTAAGGAAGAGAGTCATGGAGGGGGAGATAGGGTTTGTCCCTGGGGAATACAACAATTTTTGCTGGAATCAAAGTCGAGGTTTCAATCCTGGTCAGTACCTGGTAATAATGGCAAGCACCAACTGAGCACTGACTTTATGCTCTATGTATCCTTAGCACGTGTCATGCATAATCTCATTTAATCTTCCCATCAACCCTATGAGATGCTTAATATTATCTCATTTTACAAACGGGGTACTTGATGTAAAGAAAGGCAACTTGCCCTGGGACCCTTCGAAAGTGGACTGTGTGAACTCCAAAGCCCAATGATTTTTACCTATTACGCTTAGGTGCTGTCTAGGCTTAGGAGACCTGTAGACTTAGTAGGGCAGCAGAGAGGAAGCCATTCCGGTATCTGAAGGTTCTCAGAGACACTCAGACCTGCCCAAGTTCAGGTACATCAAAAGGCTTCGTCAGTCACAAACCCAAGCGCTTGGTTTCACACTCCATGAACTTCACAATCTAGCTTCACATCTTTTTTTTATCACCCATGTTTTTCCAGCTAGACATTTTGAGTATATCCTCTATTTTTTAAAATTTATTTTAAAAATTAGACAATGCATACCTGGCAAAAATTCAAATAGAGCAGAGCGGTATATACCAGACTGTTGTTGTCCTACTAGTGTTCCTTCCAAATCCCTCAGTTTTATCCTCCTCCTGAACCCCAAGGGAGGTGCCCTTACCAGCCGGGCTTAGTGCCTGACAGTCAAGATCCTGGGGCAGATTCCCTGGGTTTCCGTCCCAGCTCTGCCACTTGCTGGCTGTGTGACCTCTGACTGTAAGATGAGGAGGAGGTCCCAACCTCACGGGGCTGTTACGAGGACTAACCATTAGAAAAGAGTCTGGCATGTAGTAAGCGCTGCTTGCATATGAGTTCAAAAAAACAGCATTTTAAAGAAATTGTATCTTTCCAAAGATAACCTAATTCCGTTGCAAACCACCGTGGTGGTCCCTACCTGTCCCCCGACTTCCCTTTCCATAGTGAATGTACATTACACACGTTGAGATACCCTCGGCCTTTTTTCTTCCCTATATATTTTTGTGATACTTCTTTGACATCAGTACCTGGAAAGCTACCCCCGTCATTTTAACGGCTGCATAGTATTTCAGTGGTAGATGAACCATAATTTATTTAACAACAGGCCTCCTTTAAGGGACCTCATGATATTTTGACTTGTGGCCATTGTTTGCTCGGTGTGAGCAGTTTGACACTGGGACATGTAAAATCAGCCCCTCCAACCCCCCCTCTCCGGAAAAAAACAACAACTAAACAAGCCTTTGGATTTTAAGGAATCCTTAAAGAATTATTGTGTGTGAAATAGATGTCCTTGCCCCTGGGGAAGTGGTGGAGGGAAGGATGAATTATCTGTCAGGCAAACCACATACTATATTTCAAGCCATCTCAATTGTAAGATACATCGCTACTTTACGTAAAGTAAGAAAATAAGCCGCCCACGGAAGCACGAGACAGGCTGAGTGGTATTCCTGCACAGAGCTTTCGCGGGTCACAGCAGCCTCACCGTCTGCTGGCAAATTTTGCAATTTGTCTGCCCTGCTGTGGCTTGTGATGGTCCTGCAATGAAACAAAACACAGCTTCACTTCTTTGTGGGTGTTCTTTCTTTCTTAGACTCTGCAAAACTCTTGGTTGTTGCTTGGCAAGAAAATATGTAGTTTCAGTCGTTTCCCCAGTAACGAATACTTGCTTTTCTAATGTCAAAGATTTACTCCTTGCTGTTCTGTTCCTGTGACTTTCAGGACATGGTAACACATACACACACACACATATATTTTGGTTGGGGGACATGATAAGTTGTGGTCTCAATGAGGGATCACAACATAAGCCTTTTAAAGACGTTTCCAGTGGCGATTAATTTTGCCACACATGGTGCGCATCACTCGATTGGAGGGAGAAGAGTATGAAGGGGGACAACCGCTTTGCACATGCCCTCACTGTGGCCACTGCCACGACTCCCGCCGGCCCTCCGTGATTGAGATGCATCCAGATTTCTGAGAAGATATAACCAGCATGCTAGAATCCAGCATCTGAGAAAGAGCCATCAGTCAATCCAGGCAGTGATTTGCTCCTTTGTTCATCCAGACGTATTCATTAAGGGGCTACTTATGAACCTGCGCCTGGAGACACAGCAATTAATGAAGACAGACAAGGTAAGTAGAAATGCATGTAAGACAGTGATTACCTCTAAGGACCTAGGTGAAGCAAGGGAGGAAGATGGGGAGTGGGGGGATGGGAGGAGCAGTAGTTCTATCTTAAATCGGGTGTCCAAAAATGACATTTTGTGTTCAGTGTGTTGGTCGTGGAGGGGCTCAGCTCCCTGGAGGGCAGCCACTGCCTGTCTCTGAGAATTCAGGGGGGTCTCTCTGATTCTTTGTTCTTTCTCATACTCATGCCCTTCCAATTAATAACCAGATTTGGCTTCTTAATAATGGGACTTAATTGTTTTCCATGTGCACCAAAGAAGATACTCAGATTCCGTTTTGAATATGTGAAAATAGACGTATTTATGACCATGCATCACATTCTCCACCTACCCCCGCACTCTTCACCCCCACCCACATACTCATAGGAGCCTGAGACATTGTTCAAAGTTTTAAAAAATGAACAAGTGAAGTCCGTCTTTATTTATTTATTTATTTATTTATTTATTTATTTTATTTATTTATTTATTTTTGGCTGTGTTGGGTCTTCGTTGCCGTGCGCAGGCTTTTTCTCTAGTTGCAGCGAGCGGGGGCTACTCTTTGTTGCGGTGCGCAGGCTTCTCATTGCGGTGGCTTCTTTTGTTGCAGAGCACGGGCTCTAGGCGTGCGGGCTTCAGTAGCTGTGGCACACGGGCTCAGTAGTTGTGGCGCACGGACTTAGTTGCTCCACGGCATGTCGGATCTTCCCTGTTCAGGGCTCGAACCCGTGTCCCCTGCATTGGCAGGCAGATTCTCAACCACTGTGCCACCAGGGAAGGAAGTCCTTTTTTAAATTAGATTTTTTGAATAGCTAAAATGTCAAGATGACATAAAGCTCTCTCCCACCCTTGTCTCCATATCCCTTTCCCCCAACTCTCTATAGGTAACCATTTTTCATTAATATCTTGCTTTTCCTTTCAGTGTTTCCTGACGTAAATACAAGCAAATTAAGTATACATAGTCTTATGTCTCTGTCCTTCCCAAAGGTATCATGCTAAGTACAGTTGTGCTCCTTGCTCTTCTCAGTTAATAGATCCGGGTGCTCACCCCACACCCAACGTAGAGACCATCCTCATTCTCTCTACTGTATCCCATAGGGCGATAGACACTCATTTCCAATCTTTGCTGCTACGATAGTGCCTCCGTGCATAACCTTGCCAATATATCATCTGATTCATGCACAGCAGTGTCTGTTGGGTGGATTCCCAGAAGTGGGATCTTGAGTCTAAAGGTAACTTTGCGGTCATTTGGGTAGTTCTCAGAAATTGCCCTCCACAGGGTGATGCCATTCCGTCCTCTTACCAGCTGTGAGAGCGGGTGCCTGCTTCCCATGGCCTCATCACCAACCCTGTGGGGCTCTCATGTGTTTAAGGGCTGTTGCTATTTCCCTCCCACACCCACTTGCCCATTTTCCTACTGGGTTGTTGGTTTTTCTCTTTAGAATTTCCAGGAGCTCTTTATATATTATGGGAATTAACCCTTAATCTATGACATGAGTTACATTTTTTTTCCCCAAGTTGGTCTTTTTCCTTTGGTTTTTGCTTAGAAAAAAAAAATCGTAAGCCAAACATTATTATTCTTTAAAAAATTTTTTATTTATTTATTTATTTTTGGCTGTGTTGGGTCTTTGTTTCTGTGCGAGGGCTTTCTCCACTTGCGGCAAGTGGGGGCCACTCTTCATCGTGGTGCGCGGGCCTCTCACTATCGCGGCCTCTCTTGTTGCGGAGCACAGGCCCCAGACGCGCAGGCTCAGTAGCTGTGGCTCACGGGCCTAGTCGCTCCGCAGCATGTGGGAATCTTCCCAGACCAGGGCTCGAACCCGTGTCCCCTGCATTGGCAGGCAGATTCTCAACCACTGTGCCACCAGGGAAGCCCCCAAACGTTATTTTTATGTAGCTGAATTTGAGTTTTTTCTTTTAATCTTTTCTGGATTTAAATTTTTTTAGAATTTATTTTTAGAAAGGCGTCCCCTGTTTAAAGTTACATAGTTTCATTTCTCGCATGGAATATTTGGTCCATCAGGAGTTTATCCTGATGTGTAGTGTGTCTTTATGGCCCAACATCATTTATTTAAAAGCTCATCTTTATCACAATGATTTGATAGGCCACCTTTATCACATCGTAAATTCCTGGGTGCATTTGGGTATACTTCTGTATTTTTTAAAAAATATATATATTTTTTATTTTTATTAAAAAAATTTTTTTTGATCTTTACTGGAGTATAATTACTTCACAATACTGTGTTAGTTTCTGTTGCACAAGAAAGCGAATCAGCCGTATGCATACACATGTCCCCGTATCCCCTCCCTCTTGAGCCTCCCTCCCATCCTCCCTATCCCACCCCTCTAGGTCATCGCAAAGCACCAAGACGATCTTCCTGTGCTACGCTGCTGCTTTTGGGTGTATTTCTGGACTTTCACTTTGTTCTGTTGCTCTGTCCTTATGCGGGCCGATACCACATTGGTTTCAATGCTGATATTCGTAGTATATTTTACTTTCTGGTACAGCTGGTTCCTCCTCGCTGCTCTTTTATTTTCTGGGCTTTCTAGACCTAATCTTTCTTGTTTGTTTTTTCATGTGAACTTAATTTTTTCCCACTTTTATTGAGATATCATTAACGTATAACCTTGTGTATGTCTAAGGGGTACAGCGTGTTGATTTGATACGTTTACGTATTGCAAAATGATTATAACCAATAGTGTTAGCCAAGACCTCATTACCATGTGTTTTTTTGTGGTAAGAGCATTCAAGATCTACTCTCTTACCAACTTTCCAATATATAACACAGTATTTTTAGCTATATCATATGAACTTTAGAATCAGCTTGTATGATTCCAGAAAAATCATCTGTTGGTTCTTTTGATCATAATACATCTTTTTTTTTTTTTTTTTTTTTAAAGAAATTCACGTTCTTATTTATTTATTTATTTTATTGATTGATTGATTGATTGCTGCGTTGGGTCTTCGTTTCTGTGCGAGGGCCTTCTCCAGTTGCGGCAAGCGGGGACCACTCTTCATCGCGTTGCGCGGGCCTCTCACTGTCGCGGCTCTCCTGTTGCGGAGCACAGGCTCCAGACGCGCAGGCTCAGTAATTGTGGCTCACGGGCCCAGTCGCTCCGTGGCATGTGGGATCTTCCCAGACCAGGGCCCGAACCCGTGTCCCCTGCACTGGCAGGCAGACCCTCAACCACTGCGCCACCAGGGAAGCCCAATACATCTTTTAAAAAATTTATTCAAGTATAGTTGATTTACAATGTTGTGTTAATTTCTGCTATACAGCAAAGTGATTTGGGTATGCATATATATACATTCTTTTTGATATTCTTTTCCATTTTGGTTTATCACAGGATATTAAATATAGTTCGCTGTGCTATCAGATGCCTTGTTGTTTATCAATCATAAACATTTTAAAGGTCCACAATTTAAAATTAACTGTGGAAGAATGGGCATCTTTATGATGTTGAATCTTTCTAACCAAGTACGTGATATCTTTCTGTTTAAGTTTACTTTTTAAAAATTTAATTAATTAATTAATTAATTAATTTTAGTTTTGGCTGCGTTGGGTCTTTGTTGCCGCACGCGGACTTTCTCTAGTTGCAGCGAGTGAGGGCTGCTCTTCATTGTGGTGCATGGGCTTCTCATTGCGGTGGCTTCTCTAGTTGAGGAGCACAGGCTCTAGGCACACGGGCTTTAGTAGTTGTGGCATGCAGGCTCAGTAGTTGTGGCTCACTGGCTCTAGAGCGCCGGCTCAGTAGTTGTGGCGCATGGGCTTAGTTGCTCTGCTACATGTGGGGTCTTCCCGGACCAGGGCTCGAACCCATGTCCCCTGCATTGGCAGGCAGATTCTTGACCACTGTGCCACCAAGGAAGTCCCAAGTTTACTTTTTTTGACTTCAAAAAATTTTTTAATTTCCTCATGTAGGTTTTACATGTTTTTCTTGTTCAGTTTGCGCCTGAATGCATTATCTGTTTTATTTCTCTAACTCAGGGGTGGGCAAACAGCAGGGCCACTGCCTGTTTTTGTATGGCCCGTGAGGTAAAAAATAGTTTTTAACTTTTAAATGGTTGGGAAAAAAATGGAAAGAAAAGTAAAATTTGTGACGCATGAAAATTATTTGAAATACAATAAAGGGCCATAAAGACACACTTAGTGTTTTTATTCGGTGTCTGTAATAAAGTTTTATTGGCACGCACCACACCTATTCTCTGATGTAATGGCTACAGATCTTTTCTTGCTATGAGGGTAGAGTTGAGTAGTTGCTACTAAGGCCATATGGTGCACTGAGCCTAAAATATTTACTCTTTGACCCTTTACAGAAAAAGTCTGCTAACCTCTGTTCTAAGGGGTTGTTATTCTAATGTGTACTGCTGTCCTCCTGGCGTGTAATCACTCGTGGCTAGCTATGTCCTACATCTAAGACAATTTAGAACGTAACCAAGGTTGAGGAAAAACCTGCAGAAAAACAGGCTTGAAGGGTTACTACCAATAATTGAAACACCTATAAGTTATCCAGTGGAGAAGTAATTTATAAAACCATTGACAAAAGATTGAAAGTTTTTTTTTTTCTCTTCCAGGTGAAATTTGCTTGCCTCCTTTACATGGGATGGTTTCTTGTGAGAGGTGCAGTCTTCTTTGGGGAAAGGAGGGAAAGTGTCAAACTATGTCTTCACAGAAGAGAAATGACAGCTCACCCCCTTGGAGCTACTGTCCCGCAGTGGTTGTCATCGCCAGTTGTGGTCCCAGCGGTGGTGGAGTCATTGAGTTGGCATCAGATGCCTCGAGTCAGGGGTCCCCAGCCTGGGAGGACCGGCTCCCTGTGTCCACTTGGTCAAGACTTGGCCCAGACCACTCTCCCCTTCATGAAGGCCTTTGCATTTGGATGACTGACGCCTGGCTTCTCCCGTGTCCTCCTTCTCATTCAGAAGCTGGAACCGCAGGTCCCAGCCTGGTTTCTAATAATAGAATATTAGTCATGCTCTGGAACAGAAACAGACAGATGTGTTAGTTTGGCCCAATATGGTACATCTTCATTTATGACAGCTCATAAAAGTTTGTGCCCAGACTTAATCCCACTAGGATTTGTTCCATGGTCATGAGGATGAACAAATCTGGAAAAAAAAAAAAAAAAGTATTTTTCTGTGTTGTGTCTCCAAAAACCATAGGCTCCTTGGTGTCGTGTCTTACAGGGTCTCCCTGCTGATGAGAAGGGCAGCCCTTCCTCACACCGTTTCCAGAGTGGGTTTTGAAGAAATGCAGAAACCAAGGACGATGTGGAGAATTTCTCACTTAACTAAATGGATGCGAGGTATAGAACAGATCATTATTCTGAGATTGTCTTTGCTCCTTTTGAAGCGTTAAAATCTCTCTTTTATGAAATGATGGAGGTAGCAGGGGAGATGGTGCTGTGTTAGTGTCTTTAGTTGGTAAAATAAAACAATGAAAACCCTCGGCCCCGCGGCAGACTATTGACAGATACACGCAAAGCCATGACCGTCCACTTTCCCTTTGCCTGCCTTTACTGAAGAGGCTGCAGAGGTGACTACTGGCCCTCGGGTCCCAGGAACAGCCATGGCATACAGCTCTGGCCAGTGATGTGAAGGCAGAGTTCCACAGGGAGTGCTTCTTCACCAGGAGGAAGGGCTTTGTTCTGTGCCTCTATATCTTTTGCCCTTTGCCTTTTGACCTTTCTCTTCCCTCCCCTGAGCTCCTCTTCCTACATGGAACTCAGACCCAAGTCTTGGAGGGAACAGCCGCCTTCTCCTTTGAGGAGACCAGAATGAGGGTAAAAACCAACAAGTGATGCTTGGCCGAGCAGAAATCAGAAGTGTCCTAGTTAATAAAACCCCAGAGTTTGGGAACCACACCTTGGTGTATCAAGAGATGAATTTGCCAAGTAGCATCTCACCAGCCTTGGTTACAAACTCTTGTGATCGCTAGACACCTGAAATTACATTTTGCTGATGTGATCTTCCAGTGAATGCTCGAGGTAACTGTTATTTAAACTCCTGTCATTTTTATGGAGAGAGACTCCTTTACAGCAGGGTGTGGGCTTTTTGAGTCCCCCTCTTCCCAGCTCCTCTCCTGCACTCCCTGAAATTTGAGCTAAGCAGGCTTTGGATGTTCTGTGAAACCCGTGTCATTCAAATGCTTCCTAAAGTATTTTGAAGATGTTCTTATTTCAGCCATTGACCGGATGTTGATGTCAACAACATCTAAAAGTAGGTCCTTAAATATCTCTCTATCTGCTGTGGTAGGAAGTTCTGAAGCAAATGGCATTTATCAAGCGGTGATCATTTTCACAAATTTATTTGAATTTAAAACTCCTGAAATCTTTCCTAGCATCTCTTGTGGAATTTCAAAAGGGGACCTAATTCATAATCCACAGCAACACAGAGACATTTCTTTTATGGACACCCAGAGGTGTCATTTTTCCAGTCATTTGACCTGTCCAGCCTGAGCATGTGAGATAAATGATAATTTAGCTTAGCCCTTTCAAAGCATCCGTCATGCATCAGATGATTTAGATTTACTTTTCCTGACCCTCCCAACCTGGAAATAGGTACTCTTATTATCCTAGTGTAGAAATGTTTTAAAAAGTTGGCTCAGAGAGGCTAACTAATCTCTCTAATGACACACAGTTAGTTAAACATCAAAAGGGGTTCTCTGATGCCAGTTTTCCCTTTGGCCTCAACCTTATGTCAGGGCAACTGATAACATGTACTTGCATGTTTAAAACCTTTTCCTATCCCACCCACCCCAATTCTTTCAAATCCATCCATCAAACCATCCCGTTTACAGTATTACTGAAGGTCAAAAGTTCCCTCTGAGGGTGTTACTATCTAAGAAGTTGATGGAGTAGCAATGGCCCTTTTTGTGACAAGAGTGCCTAAGTCCCCTTTATCCCTTTCAACTTCTCCATCAGTCTTGTCTGGAGATTCTATCATGGAGGAAGTTTTCCCAAAGGCTGTAATTTACAGGAGTTTCAGATTTCTTTGGTTTATGCTTATAGCTGTTGATCTATACACTGTCACTCAACCCTGATAAAAGAACTTAGAAAGAAGCATATTTGAATAAATATGGTACTTTTGTTAAATTCTTACTAACCGGACAAAGTTCTGCAGCTTGTTATTTAGTGCTGTTGTTGTTATTAGTATTAATGTTCTCTTCCAAGCCTGCTCCCCGAAGGGTGTACTAACCACTGAGAGATGCAGATCTTGGAATGAAGAATGATTAAGGGTCCCGGTGCTTTGCACCATCCCCACCATCTCTAAATATTCCGTCCATTTTACACGGAGCAAAGCACGGCCTCAGGGTGCCCTCTTGTGGTCATGTTTTTAGTTGCAAGACGGTGATGGAGTTTTTCTTAAAAATTAAAATAAAGAAAAAAGAGAAGAAAAAAAAGTCGTGCATATGTTTTTAGTCAGCAATAAGTTTCGAGATGTGACAGTCCTGTCAAAACAAAACAATTCAACAAACTTCAAAGTAACCACAACAGAAGATATGCAGACACATATGGAGGCTTGGCGACAGAGCCTTGCCGTTGAATGTGCCAAAAGCATTTTGAAGGACAAACCGTAGGATCTGAAAGGGGATCGGGGTAAAACACACTCAGGTGTGTGAGAATTAGGACAGGGACCCAAAAGAACACTCGCTGAGAAACAGAGGCAGAGCGTTAGTGTAAAGGCAGAACAGAACTCCCATTTCCAATTTTCTGGTGCTAGAGGCCAAGCTTTCTGCCCATTTCTTAAGAACACAGGCTCTCTGGTTCCTTTATTTATTCATCTGTCCATGCGAGAACAAGACAATGTGTGTTCTTTGAGCTTACATTCATGGGAGGGGGGAGACAAAATAAACACATAAGGAAACAAACAAGATAATTTCAGAAAGTGCTAAGTTCTTTGGAGGAAATAAAACCGCATGATGAGATGGAGATAGAAATTGACAGCGATGAAAAGAAATGGGAGAGAGAGAGGGAGAGAAAAGGTCTCAGCGAAAGAAGGGGTGCATTTCTGGGTACGTTCTGAAGGTGGACCTGACAAGGTTTGTTGACAGATGGGCTATGGACGGTGAGAAAAAGTGAGCCAGCGTGATGTCGAGATTTTTGACTTGAGCAACTTCCATCCACTGAGATGGGGAGAGTCCAGACAGGGCCACCTGGGGAGTCAGGTCCTGAAGACGCTGAGTTTGCCTGGAGCTGTTGAGCAGAGCATGGGATACAGTGATGACCTGGGCGGCTCCCCGCCCTCTGGCTCAGCTGTGCACACTGAGTGGCAAAATCAAAACTTCACGGAGCTAAATCTTGCTGTCCAAGGAGAGACTTGAGAAGGCTGGGTCTCCAGGGCAGGCGGAGGTGACAGACAGTAGGCCATTAAAGAGCTTCATGGAAAACATCACATGGGTTTAGACCGAGTCCCTTCAGGGGACTGAGCTTTGAGCCTGAAGACCTTGGAGCCAGAGGCCAATTGGCAGGAGGGGCTGAGGAAGGTCCGCAGGGTCAGTGGGCAGTGCGGGAGTGGGGGGAGGTGATGGGGGAGCAGGGGAGGGATACAGGGGGAGTTCAGGCCTCACCTCGGCCATTTCAGAACAAGGCTCCTGCTCTCTGCTCTGCCTTCTCCAAAGGGCCACACACCTGCTGGGGGGATTGCTGTGTAGCTGACACAGAGTCTGCTCTGCAGACCCTCTCCAAGGACACACAGGGGAAAAGAACACCTCCTTCTGGAAGCCATGTTCACTGGCATCTACTGGGTGCCAGGCCCTGTGCTGGGCCCTGGGGAGGCGAGGTGTGCATGGCAGGTTCTATTGGTTTCCAAGAGAGGCTTAACATTTCAGTCTGTTGTATCGAGTTGGATTTTTAATTGCACTGAATTGGATTAATTAAAGATCTACTATGCACCCACCGCTGTGCATGGTCCTGAGGGAAAATGGGGTGCAAAGCCAGAGCGCTGCCCTCAGGGAGCCCACGTTCTCAAGATGAAGAGCACCACAGTGGAGTCTGCTGTGCCATTTAGCAGCTGTGTGCACTTGGGCAAGTTTCTCACGTCTCCAAGCCTCCGTTTCCCAGTCTCTAAGATGGGTAGAGAAACTGGACTTACTGTTGAAAGGATTAAGTGACAAGAGGCATGAAAACAGCAGCTGGCAAGGCACCTGCTACACAGTAAGCCTCACTACATGTTATTGTCAGTGAATCATCAGTTAAATGGGAATAATAATAGTTCCTACCTCCCAGGGGTGATCTGATGCTGAAGTGCTTTAGTCTCGGTAAAGGGCTAAACCCAGCATTGCACAGGCGGGCTAAGTATTAGGGACCTGGGGGCAGCAGCAACGTGAGGCCTTAGTTCTGCCCAAGCCCAGCCAAATCAGCTGTCCGCTCAAGGTTGCTGCTTCCCAGTCTGCGAAATGGGCACAGTCGTAATTTTGCCTCTTGGCCCTGTTGTGAGGATTAAAAGAGGCAACATTGGAACAGCCTGGCCTGCCCCAAGCTCTGGTGACCTTTATCATTCCAGCCTCGACGTATGTTTTGCTGTTCATTTATTTGAAAGCACTCAGTCTGATAAACCGACAGCCTCAGAGAACACAATGATTACGGAGAGAAAGTTGCTTTAAGGGATTCCTGGGGAGGCTGCAGGCTTCTGCGCTGGGGTTCCTACCCTTGAGTTCCTGCCGTAACCCTGCCACTAACCTGCCGGGTGACTCCCTCCCTTGGTCTTGGGTTCCCAGTGGTAACGATACAGGGGTGGGATGAGGGCAGCGGTTTTTACCTCGGGGTGGGTTTCAGAGTCACCTGGAGAGCCCACGCCCCACCCTGGGGGTTCTGAGGCTCCAGTGGGGGGATCCTGGGGGCCTGAGTTTTAAATAAGGGTCCGGGAGATTCCGATGCCCACAATAGCCAGAGAAGCTCTGGACCAGGGCGTCCCCCTTCCACCTGCCCTCTCCAGCAGCGGAGGCAACTCTTGGCAATGAGCCTCACACGGGCTCCGGAAGGGGCTGGGTCACGGGACCTCCCTGTGCTTGGCGTGTCGCTGCCTCTTGGGGACGGGGAGGGTTACTGTCTGTGCTCCTCAGCGGCTGGTGAGGATGAGGGGGAAGGGAAGGAGAAAGGCGGGCGCACTTGGCCTCTCTGGGATCTGAATCCATCACTTCCACCTGAAGAGCAGGAATAATAACCCCGCCGCTGGGGCTGGAATGGAGGGAATGAGGCAGAGAGCGGACCGAGCAAGCTCCCTCAGGCCCACGCAGTTAAGTTAGACATTAATAAAAAAAACAACAACAGCAAAAATGCCCTCCCATGTTTGGAAATGTAAAACTAGTTCTAAGTAACTTAACGGTTAGTGAAGAAATAATGATGAAAATTTCAGTGCTTAGCACGTAGCTTAAGTGCTGGGCCTGACCCAGAGCAGATCTGTTTAGAAACTGGATGGGGGTCTGCTTTTGGAGGCTGTTAAAGGGGCCTCCAGCCAGCCCCATACCAGCCGAGTTCTACCCCCTTGAGGCTTGGGGAGGCAGGCAAACAGGGCTGCCAGGTAACACACAGGACGGCCAGTTCAAGTTGAATTTCAGAGACATGATAACTTTTTAGTATAAGTGTGTCCCATGCACTATTTGGGAGATACTTATGCTTAAAAAATGTCATTGTGTCTCTGAAATTCAAATGAACTGGGCATCCTGTACATGTGTGTATGCACATGTGTGTGTGTATGTGCACTTTTAGCTTGGTCACCCTAGCAGGGCACTGCAAGGGTGGGAGGGAAGGGCCTGAGCCCCGTCCGCCCAAGGCAGCTCTCAGCGCCCTCGCAGCAGGGGCTGGTCCTCCCAGGCCTTCCCTCCCCCTGCTTCCACTCAGCCTCGCCCTGTTTCACGGCCCTCAGGAGGTACACCTGGGCCGCAGAGGGATCTCGCCTTCCCAGGAGTCTGAGGGACAACCTGCCCCACGTGTTCCACGCCGGGATCTGGCGCCGCCCACCCAGCTCCTGCTCAGGCCCCCGGATCTGCGTCTCCTCTTTGCGGCTCCCACCCGGTGCTGACCCTGGAGCCCAGCCTGTGGGGACAGTTCAGGACTTTGCTTCCTTGTGGTGGAGCAGGAAAGACTCCAGATATGGAACTGGATTCACTTGGCCTGAAGCCACACCTTATATTTTGGAAAACCAGCAAAAGAAAACACAGCTGGGACTCTTCAAACAAACAAAAACCCATCCAGTGGACCTCAGGTAAATTGCCTCACTTTTCTGACTTTGGCTTCCTTGTCTGTGAAATGGGGATAACTGCACAATCTCACGGATTTGTTTTGAGGTCAAGCGAGGGGCCCATGCCTGGGCCCAAGAAATGGTATCTGTTGTTGGTTTTATTTAGTGCTGACTTGGACGGTCTTAAGGGGCTCTCTCGGCGTGGGTCTTGAATCTGCACTTACATTGGACTTCACATAAACCAGAAAATGTCATTTTTAATGATGGGTGGTGCACTGAGATGCTCATGAAGATTTTGAGAGCCCCAAATTTCCTTTTGTCTCTGCCACTGATAGGATTTAAACACTTCTGAGCCTGAGTTTCCTCCTGTAAAATAACCCAGGAGTTAAATGAGAATGTCCCTAAGCTTTTGGTGCTATCCTGACTCAGAGCAGGAACTTGCTGTGACTGATGCCATCAGGACTGCTGTTGCCATGGCCATGTCTGCTGGGGTGGCCCGGGAACCCTGCAGTCCTTCTGGAGACAGACGGCCAGGGGGATGGGAGGAGTCTGGTGAAAGCTCCCTTTGCTCTAAAGCCTTCTCTCTGGGTGCATGTGGGTCCATAGGAGAGAAGCATTGGGAATTGTTTGATCAGAGAAGTCACCCACAAAGAGTTCTAGAGAGTTCCAGAGGGGGCTGATGGCTACGAATCGGATCGTGTTTTCAGGTCTTTTTCTGTTTAACTACTGGGGCTTCGAAGTTTTCTTTAAACATTTGAACAAGCTCTCTATATAGCAGCGTCACTTACCTTTCTACCGTATTCCATGAAAAATCCTACCTTTCTGTTTTTTTTCTTTTATATTCTAGTGTTATTTTTCAGCCCATAAGGTTTTACATTATGTACAGGTAAATCCAGCAGTTCCCAAATCTGGCTATGCCTGAGACTTACCTGGGGGAATTTGTTTCCAAAAAATGCAGATGCCTGGGCTCTGCCCTCAGCTTCAGATGGTAACAGGCCTGGGACTCTGTATTTCAGGAAGCTGAAGGCAGGGGTCTAATTCTGATGGGGAACCACGCCTGGGAACCCTGGGTCCAATCTCACTTTTCTGTTTCTCTTTTCTTCCTTTGCTTAAAAGGGAGTAACTTACTCTAAGATCACAGGGCAGCTGTTCTCAATGTGGGGCTGTGTGGTCCCTGGATGAAAAGCATCAGTATCACCTGGGAGCTTGTTAGATATGCAGATGCGCAGGTCTCACTGCAGCCCTGTGGAATCAGAAGCTCTGGGGTGGGGCTCAGAGCCCGTGTTGTAACAAGCCCTCCAGGTGGTGCTGGTGCCCCTGAAGTTTGGGAACCATGGCAATGGACTGAATATTTGGTTCTTTAAATTGACTTGTTTAATTCTCCTGGAGTTTAATTTTTTAAAATTTATTTTAAATTTTAAAAATTATTTTTATTTTTATTTTTTGGGCCATGCTGTGCAGCTTGCGGGATCTTAGTTCCCCGACCAGGGATTGAACCTGTGCCCTCGGCCGTGAAAGCACGGAGTCCTAACCATTGGACAGCCAGGGAAGTCCCTGGAGTTTAATTTGTGTGCATTTCTCAACGAGTCATTTCCCACAGTTGTTAGGAATTTATCCCCAAATGAATGATTAAATGATTCTTCCCATTCCCGAGCTTTGGAAAGCATTTATTGAGCCCCCATTGCATGCCGGGCTGGCCTAGGTAGAGGGGTTCAAATGCTCAGAGTCATATGGGGGTAAATGAGACCCCTATATGAGTGCTAAAATAGGCCAAAGAAGACCGGCAGCAGCTCCATGGGGGAAATAAAGGCAGGAGAGAGAGGGCGCCTGATGATGGGGAGACGGAAAGGCTTCGCAGAGGGGCCTTTGGGATTCACCTGACATGGGAAAAATATCCATGGAAGGACTGGATTATCTTCTTAACGAGTGATATCTGGAGTAGAAGGAAAATGCTTCCCGCACTCCCCCCATTCCCCGCCCCCTTGAAGTCCCGGTTCAGTTATGTGCATCCTACTCTTGCTCATGCAAATACATTACAAACATAGATGCCACTTCTGGGGTGTCCTGCCCATGGCTCCACAGCTTTCCTCCCTCAGCAGTACACACGGCCACCCCTGCAGGTCAGTGGACAGGGTTTACACTCATTTCTTCTCATAGCGCAGAGTTCTCCATAGTGTGGAATACCTGCTTGATTTAACTGTTCTCACATTGACAGCTTTTAGCCTGCTGTCTAGTTTTTGGCCACTTGAGATGAACAAGGGGGAATTTCGGTAGGTAGGGGTGATGGGGAGCTGGAAGGAGTTTAGCTCTTGTTCAGAACAGGGTAAGAAAATTGGGCATTTTTCAACTTTACCAACAGAAAACAGTTATCAAGAGAGAGGGGGGCTTCACTGGTGGCGCAGTGGTTAAGAATCCGCCTGCCAATGCAGGGGACACGGGTTCGAGCCCTGGTCTGGAAAGATCCCACATGCCGCGGAGCGACTAAGCCAGTGTGCCACAACTACTGAGCCTGCATGCCTAGAGCCTGTGCTCCGCAACGAGAGAAGCCCGCGCAGCAATGAAGACCCAACACAGCCAAAAATAATAAATAAATTAAATAAATTAAAAAAAAAAAAAAGAAAGGGGGGATAATACTGATTTCTGGTTGGGAAATATCTACACATTAAAAAAGTTGTTGAGAGGAGTGAACTGGGTGGGGTTTTTCCAGCAGCGCTGGCACCCCTCAGCACTGCATCCCCAGATTCAGATGATCTGGGATCTGCCTTCGAGGGGATGGTCCAGGCGACCAGCATACAGCTGCCTTCTGTCTCCGGCTTGGCAGGACCCAGCTCCAGCTTTCTGCCCCAAGCCTCGATTTCCTTTCATTCCCCGCCCGGGTGGATTTCCAGGGAAATCACCTCCACGTACTTTCATAAATTTATACCAGTCATCAAAGGGGATTGCGTAAGAAACGTTGGCGGCGGCTGGGCGCTTCAGATCCGGTCTTCTTAGCAACAGGAAGCCCTTTCTTGCTCAGTATAAACAAAGTCGAGCACTTCCCCCATCTTCCCTTCCCCTCAAGGTTCAAGTTTGCTTTGAAATTCACAGCAGAACCTTTGATTCGAGGTGTGGCCTCATTCTGGCATCAGCCTTAATTCCCATTACCTTACGACGAGTCTGTACCCACTACCCTCCCCCCTCTCACATATAATTTAATAAAAGTCACATGTGAGAGGGGATTATCATTCAGTTAGCTGGAGTAAAAGGCCGTCTTTGTGTCCCCAAGGCCAATTCCCATTGCTTTCGGGGAGCAGGCGCTGGGGGATGGGGGTGGTGTGGGTACTGGTGTTGCAGTTCGAATAATGACCACCAGAGGGAGCACTACGCTTTGAAAACCACCCGATTGTTCCTGTCCACCCTGGAAAAAGGGAGGCCTATTTGCTACCGACCCTGTGTAACAGAGGAGTTGTCATCTCCCTTCCACACGTAGAGCAGCTAATGAGATAAGGCGAGAGGTTTCTTGCTGGGAATTTGAGAATTCAAGGAGAGACACGTCCAACAATGCAAATATTAAGCTCTGTAAATAATTCATACCACTGGGCAGCTCGTGGGTGTGGAGCTGGTTGGCTGTAGTCAAGTGGCATTTACAGCTCTAAGTGAACGTGGATAGAAGTTTGTTTCCTGCCTTAATGAGTAAGTCAGAACCTGCCTCGGAGGCCCTGTTTTTAAAAACTGATCTTTGTAAACAAGTGACAAGTTGTAAACAAGTGACAATTAATAATACTTTGGTCCCCAGACCTGTTTGATAATTATCTTCAACTGTCTATAGCAGCTCTAAAGAGACCTGTGCTGTTCTTGTTCCGGGTAAAATTATGGATTTGGAAGCCCAGGGAAGAACTGAAGGTAGCAACACAGCCTGATGTACCTGGGTTTGCTCTAGGAAGACTTCCGTTCTCCACTTACCCTGCCTTGGGCGCTGGCTGTGTCTGGCACTGGACTTCATGGGCGACATCTCACTTAACCTTCACGACACTCTAGCAAGGTGGGAGCTTTCGTCATACCCAGGAAAAAAGATAAGGAACTGGCTTAGCATAGTTAACTATTTACCTCAGGTCATATGTTTGCGGAGCTGGGATTTGAACCCAGGGCTGCGTGACTTTGCTCATTCATTCATTCACTGGACATGTACCGTGTGCCTTTTGTTCTGGGCAGTGAGCTGAGTGATGATGGCGATGCAAAGAAAGAATAAGGAAGATGAGATTTCTTTCCTTGTAGAGTTTACATTCTAGTAGGCAGTGGCAGACTCTAAAGTAAAGTAAAAAACAAGATGCTTTTGATGGGTGCTCTGGAGAAAATAAAGAGGATGATTTGATAGACAGTCATGGGAGTGGTGCAGGGAAGAAGGACCATTTTAAGAAGGATGTTTGGTGGAGGCTTCATGGAGAGGGGACAGTAGAGTGAAATCTGAGTGGTGAGAAGTTTCCATCTCGGGGCAGATACAAGGAGGAGCATTCCAGAGGGAGGCCCAGCCAGTGCAGAGCCCTTGGATGGGGGGACAGGCTCAGTGGGCTGGGGTAAGAGCCAGGTGGCCTGAGCACATGAGCGGGGGTGACAGAGACGGGGGACAAGGTGGGCAGGCTGGGCTGTGGACGCTGTGTGTCACCACTGCACTGAGACGCCCCTGAAATTCTCCCCCTTAGAATCCAGCTTCTGGACATATGTGCCGCTGTCAGTTGTAAGACAAGCCTGTGGCTGGATTCCAGCTCATGTCACCATTTTTTTTTTTTTTTGGTTTAACATTTAATTCATCCTTACTGCATCCCCGAGCCCCCCACCCGACCCCCCCCCCCCACACCACGATTCCCAAAGGAAGACCCAGCTGCCAGTTTCCTCTTTATTCTAATCTCTCTCTGGGTCCCACCATCTGCTTCTGATCAGGGTAGAAACTGCCATCTTCTCCTCTGCCAAAATCAGCCCTACATCTTTTTTAACCTAACTGGCACTCAGACACCAAACCTTCAGATCAAGGGCAAGCCAGGCCTTTGGGATGACCAAAGACGTGAGGAAAAGAGAATTCAGCCACGTTGAGTTGGAAGGAAAAATCCGGGCTGATGCATGTGCCAGGATGGTCACTGTGGTTTGTCTACAAAAGGAGGAAAATGGGAACAACTTAGCTGGCTGTCAGCGGGCGCTGTCTATCAACGACATTTTGGTCTCTTAACAAAATGGTGTACCAAGCCATCATTAAAATAATGCCATAGAGCCATATTCACTGACCTAAAATGATGACCACCACATAGTGTGAAGAGGAAAAAGCAGACTAGAAAAGACACTTGTCTGGTTCTGCGTTTGAACAGGTTAGAAGTCTGTGCTTGTGAACATAGGTGCCTAGAAAAAATTTCTCAAGGATCCACAGCAAAATATTAACGTATTAACAAAATATGAACACGTCATGTCTGGATGGTGGGATTCGGGTGATTTTATTTGTGACTTCTCTCGTTTAAAACGCTTCAGTGGTGCTCACTTTTCTTAGGCTGAAGCTTTCCAGTCCTCACAGGACCTGCTCACAAAGCCTTGTGTTGTCTGACCGCATCATGGGCTGTCTCTCCTTTCCGCCAACGAGCTTTGTCCCTTCCTGTCTCAGGACCTTTGCACAGACTCTTTGCTTTGCGGGAATCTTCTTTCCTGATAGCCCACCCCACCCACTTGCTCCCTCTCCTTCCTTTACCAGCTTATCTTCACTTTCTTAGAGATCCTGCCCTGCACTGACTGCCTCCGTCCCTCCTCCGCCCCCAGTGAAGTGCCTGTCATCCTTTGCTCCTGCCAGGATATCAATTCCAGGAAGGCGGGGGCGAGTTTTCAGTCTCAGTCCTGTCTGCTGTGTGTCCCTCACAGCAGCTGCTCAGAGCTTTGCTGAATGAACCACAAAAAAACCCTTCTGCCTGTGTAAATACATTTCTGTAACTAGCGTTTATCCTTCATTTGGGAAAAAAAATAATGACAAATAAAAATATTTTTTCTGACAGTTCATAATCATTGCAGGAGTGTAAAATAATTCAGAGAATGTTAAATTACCTCTATTATATCATTCCGTGGAGCTGAACACTAAAACGGTTCTCATTTGTGGGAAAAAAAGGAAAGAAGGGAAGGTAAGACCTTTCCATATTCTCTTTCTTTCTTGAAAAGTGTGGTGTGGTGGAATGTGGTCTCTGGAATCAGGCTGCCTAAAATCAATACCTGTCCAGCACCAGTCTTGACCAGCTGTGTGACTTTGAGCAAGTGGCTATACCTCTCTGAGTCTCAGTTCACATGTATTAAAGGGAGAAAGTAGAAATGCCTGCCTAGGGTTGTTGTGAAAACTAAGTAAGATAATGCATGTAAAGTGCTCAGTAAGGGAATTCACCAGTGAGTATTCACCCAGACACCCACCCATCTCTTCTTGGCTAACCCGGAGCCCCAAGCTGGCCATTTGGTAACTCCAGAAATATAGGGACACGGTCTGTTTTGCTACTTGCCATATTCCCAGTCCTAGGATGGAACCTAAGACATATTATTAAGAGTTCAATAAATATTTCTTGAATAAGAAGAAGTTCATGAGCCTCATGAGATGCTTGTCAGCATTACTCAGTTTTCTTAGGCTGAGAAGTGGTAAAAATCACTACTGTTTCTTTTTCCTCTGCTTATTTTAGACGCAGCCGTCTTCAGAGGTCAAAAACTGTGAAAATAGAAAGTGAACTTTGGGGCTTGAGGTCTGAGGAGCAGTAGCCCTCAGTGATGAGAGGGTGACCTGCCCCAGGCTGCTTGCCTGAGGTGATGTTCCCTGTGGCCCCTTGAGATGGAACCTCATTTGACAGGTGTTGGGGTGTTGCTAAGGCCTATTCTTCTGGTGCTCAAGGCCAAGGGATGGCCCTTTGCTGCCATGTCGCGACCAGATCTTTGGGAGTTCATCCAGTCACATTGGCTGTGAGCAAACCTCCAAGATGTACCTTGTCTCACCCTCTTTGGCCTAATGACTTAGATTCAAAATCTTCATTGAAAGTTTTCCTCCTTACTTCCCTCTCTTTTGCTTCTCTCTGTGCATCTAGAGATCATTCCAAAGGGAATCTATACAGAGAGGAATCTTTTATGAAAAACAGGAAGAACGGCACATAGGTGAAAGGCTCCAACCAGAATTACGAATACACACTCACCAGCCAGTATCCCATTTGTCTCTTAAAGTGACAGTTGGTTCTAAGCTTTTTCCTGTTCATCCAGAAAAGCTCACAGACCTTTGCTTGCTTTCTAGGCAAAGGTAAGATCATATCTCTTAAATTTCCTAAACTGTGTCTAGGGGAACTAGGGTCCTGCAACATGTTGTATTAAATCAGTTAAGTAATTAAAAAATGTGTGTGTGTTTACACGTTGAACGTTTATTGAATCTGTACTAGGTGACATAAGGCACTGTTGTATTTGCTTTATCTCCATTAACTCAGCTGATCCCCATAACACCTCTGTGAACTTGGTCAGCTTTCATCAGTGAAGAAACTGAAACACAGAGAGGGTGAGTAACTTTCCTGAGGTCACACAGCCAGGGGCCGAGTCAGGATTTGGACCCAGACACTGGTTCCAGAGCTTGCACTAAACCACTGTGCTCGGCCACCTCTTAAATAGGTCTGGGGTTTGTGACAGCCTGGGTTACACAGCAGGATTTTGTGCTGTAGGACTTCTCAGAGCCTTTAATACACTGATGTGTGTTGTGAGTCTCCAAAAGGTCAGAGGAGGGAGCACCTTTCCTCAGATTCACTTGACCACGCACCCTTTGTCAGACATTCCTATTAACACCTTCAGGATCTGATGTTCCATGAAAACACTGGGCAGGGAACCCTATGAGTTAGGTTGGGGCATTTTGGCTGTTTCATTAGGAATTCGTTTTTAGAATGAACTATTGCTTTCAAGCGGTTTGTCCCTGGAATTGAACTAAAACTGTAACCCTACTGTAAAGATGAACGTAATTTTGATTCTATACCTAATTCCTTCTGTTTAGTAAATACACCAAGTTTGCTTTCCTGGTCCTGAAAAAAGGCCGGGTCTGGAACTCGTTGGCGCCTGGGGCTATTTACGAGCATTGGTGCTGCTTCCGCCCTTGAATCACCTCCTGTTTCATCTTGAGGAAACATTTGTGATTTGGTCTCAGCTAGTCTGGTGAGCACACGGCCCAGCCCACCTGAGCCTCCTGGCAGTCAGATGAAGGTGGGCGTGCCAGACCTGCCAAGGCCACCCCCTGCCAGGGCAGCGATGCCCAGCTCTGGCTTGTGCCTGGGGAGAGTCCACACACCTTGAAAGTAAGACACGCTGAATCCCACCTGGCTGGCAACGGGTGTGCGTGGTGACTTAAACCCACACAAACCCACACCCACGCCAGCCTTGAAGTCCTAATTTCAAGAAATCCAGCAAATAGTTGATTTTCACGAGAAGTGTTTGGGTGGACATTGGCTGAGTGCTGCTGAGAATCAGACTTGTTTCGATTTCTGGGCACAAGGCAGTGGTCCTCGGTCTCTAGTACATCTGAATCCCTTGGAAGGCTTGTGAAAACCCAGATTGCTGGGCCCGGCCCCAGAGCTGCTGATTCAGGAGGGCTGCGGTGGGGCCTCAGAATGTGCGTTTTTAAGACGCTCACAGGTACTGCTGCTACGGCCGGTCCAGGGACCACACTTGGCCAGAGCCACTGTTTTATTTTTATTTTATTTTATTTTAATTTAATTAATTTAATTTTTCTTTTTATTTCAGTCCTTAGTTTAAACTCCCAGCTCTGCCATTAAAAAAAAAATATTGAGGAGAAACTCACCTGTCATAAAATTAACATTCTTTTTTTAAAGAGGGGGAATATTTCTTTCCTTTTTTTTTTTTTTTAATGTATATTTATTTGGCTGCGCCGGGTCTTAGTTGCGGCATGTGGGATATATATAATTCTTGGCCAGGGATTGAACCTGTGCTCCCTGCATTGGGAATGTGGAGTCTTAACTGCTGGACCACCAAGGAAGTCCCTAAAATCAACATTTAAAAAAAATTTTTTTGAATTCTATTTTATTTATTTTTTATACAGCAGGTTCCTATTAGTTATCTATTTTATACATGTTAGTATATATATGTCAATCCCAATCTCCCAGTTCATCCCACCACCACCATCCCCCCCCAGCCACTTTCGCCCCTTGGTGTCCATATGTTTGTTCTGTAATCTGTGTCTCTATTTCTGCCTTGCAAACCAGTTCATCTGTGTCATTTTTCTAGGGTCCACATATATGCGTTAATATACGATATTTGTTTTTCTCTTTCTGACTTACTTCACTCTGTATGACAGTCTCTAGATGCATCCATGTCTCTACAAATGACCCAATTTCGTTCCTTTTTATGGCTGAGTAATATTCCATTGTATATATGTACCACATCTTCTTTATCCATTTGTCTATCTATGGGCATTTAGGTTGCTTCCATGCCTGGCTATTGTAAATAGTGCTGCAGTGAACATTGGGGTGCATGTGTCTTTTTGAATTATGGTTTCTCTGGGTATATGCCCAAGGGTGGGATTGCTGGGTCATAATGCTAATTCTGTTTTTAGTTTTTTAAGGAACCTCCATATTGTTCTCCACAGTGGCTGTATCAATTTACATTCCCACTAACAGCGTAAGAGGGTTCCCTTTTCTCCACACCCTCTCCATCATTTGTTGTCTGTAGATTTTCTGATGATGCCCATTCTAACTGGTGTGAGGTGATACCTCATTGTAGTTTTGATTTGCATTTCTCTAATCATTAGTGATGTTGGGCAGCTTTTCATGTGCTTCTTAGCCATCTGTATGTCTTCTTGGGAGAAATGTCTATTTAGGTTTTCTGTCCATTTTTGGATTGGGTTGTTTGTTTTTTTAATATTAAGCTGCATGAGCTGTTTAGATATTTTGGAGATTAATTCTTTGTCCATTGATTCGTTTGCAAATATTTTCTCCCATTCTGAGGGTTGTCTTTTCGTCTTGTTTATGGTGTCCTTTGCTGTGCAAAAGATTTGAAGTTTCATTAGGTCCCATTTGTTCCATTTGTTTGCTTCCATGTGTTTGTGTTTTTTACGTTTTTTTCCCTGTAATTCATTTCTAATCTCATAGCGTTGTGGTCAGAAAAGATGCTTGATATGATTTCAATTTTCTTAAATTTACTGAGGCTTGATTTGTGACCCAAGATATGATCTATCCTGGAGAATGTTCCGTGCGCACTTGAGAAGAAAGTGTAATCTGCTGTTTTTGGATGGAATGTCCTATAAATATCAATTAAATCTATCTGGTCTATTGTGTCATTTAAAGCTTGTGTTTCCTTATTTATTTTCATTTTGGATGATCTGTCCATTGGCGTAAGTGAAGTGTTAAAGTCCCCCACTGTTATTGTGTTACTGTCAATTTCCTCTTTTATACCTGTTAGCATTTGCCTTATGTATTGAGGTGCTCCTATGTTGGGTGCATATATATTTATAATTGTTATATCTTCTTCTTGGATTGCTCCCTTGATCATTATGTAGTGTCCTTCCTTGTCTCTTATAACATTCTTTATTTTAAAGTCTATTTTATCTGACATGAGTATAGCTACTCCAGCTTTCTTTTGATTTCCATTTGCATGGAATATCTTTTTCCATCCCCTCACTTTGTCTGTATGTGTCCCTAGGTCTGAAGTGGGTCTCTTGTAGACAGCATATAGATGGGTCTTGTTTTTGTATCCATTCAGCAAGCCTGTGTCTTTTGGTTGGAGCATTTAATCCATTCACGTTTAAGGTAATTATCAATATGTATGTCCCTATGACCATTTTCTTAATTGTTTTGGGTTTATTTTTGTAGATCCTTTTCTTCTCTTGTGTTTCCCACTTAGAGAAGTTCCTGTAGCATTTGTTGTAGAGCTGGTTTGGTGGTGCTGAATTCTCTTAGCTTTTGTTTGTCTGTAAAGCTTTTGATTTCTCCATTGAATCTGAATGAGATCCTTGCTGGGTAGAGTAATCTTGGTTGTAGATTCTTCCCTTTCATCACTTTAGGTATATCATGCCACTCCCTTCTGGCTTGTAGAGTTTCTGCTGAGAAATCAGCTGTTAACCTTATGGGAGTTCCCTTGTATGTTATTTGTTGTTTTTCCCTTGTTGCTTTCAATAATTTTTCTTTGTCTTTAATTCTTGCCAATTTGATTACTATGTGTCTCAGCGTGTTTCTCCTTGGGTTTATCCTGTATGGGACTCACTGTGCTTCCTGGACTTGGGTGGCTATTTCCTTTCTCATGTTCCAGAAGTTTTCGACTATAATCTCTTCAAATATTTTCTTGGGTCCTTTCTCTCTCTCTTCTCCTTCTGGGACCCCTATAATGCGAATGTTGTTGCGTTTAATATTGACCCAGAGGTCTCTTAGGCTGTCTTCATTTCTTTTCATTCTTTTTTCTTTATTCTGTTCCGCAGCAGTGAATTCCACCATTGTTTCTTGCCGGTCACTTATCCGTTCTTCTGCCTCAGTCATTCTGCTATGGATTCCTTCTAGTGTATTTTTCATTTCAGTTATTGTATTATTCACCTCTGTTTCTTTGTTCTTTAATTCTTCTAGGTCTTTGTTATACATTTCTTGCATCTTCTCGATCTTGGCCTGCACTGTTTTTCTGAGGTCCTGGATCATCTTCACTATCATTGTTCTGAATTGTTTTTCTGGAAGGTTGCCTATTTCCACTTTATTTAGTTGTTTTTCTGGGGTTTTATCTTGTTCCTTCATCTGATACATAGTCCTCTGCCTTTTCATTTTGTCTGTCTTTCTGTGAATGTGGTTTTCCTTCCACAGGCTGCAAAATTGTAACCCCTAAAATCAGCATTTTTAAAGTGAGCAATTCAGTGGCATTTAGTTTATTTACACTGGTGTGCAATCACTGCCTCTGTCTTGTTTCAAAATATTTCCATCATTCCAAAGTAAATCTTGTGCTGACTAAGAAATTTCTCCCTATTCCCTTCCTCCCCATGGCCCCAGGCAACTACCTATTTGAATTCTGTCTCTATGAATTTCATCTGTTCTGGGTATTTCATATAAATGGAATCATACTAGTGTGGTCTTTTCTGTCTAGCTTCTTTCACTTAGCGTGATGTTTGTGAGATCCATGCTGTAGCATGTATCGGTACTTCATTCCTTTTTATGGCTGAATAATATTCCATTGTATGGATATACTACAGTTTGTTCATCTGTTGATGTCTGCCATTTTTTGAGCAGTGTGTTGTTGAACAAGTTACTTAACATATCTGAGCCACAACTTTTTATCTGATCACAATAATGGTAGTTCCTACTTTGTTGAATTGTTGTGAAGATGAGTGAGAGAACACATATAAGTTGCCTGGCATAATTCTAGGCATGTAAAGTCTCAATGAATGGAAGCTATTATTAATACTCTTTTTCTTAATTTGTTACTTCTCAGATCCTGTGATGGGGATTTAGGTACCAGTAGCTTATTTGGGAGGTAATCCCAAGAAACATCTTTAGGGGAATTAAGAAGTAAGACAGGGCAGGAAAAGAATCAATCTAGATTGTCTGTCTTATCAAGCCAGCAACCACTGCAGGAACCTGGAGCTTAATCCTGTTGGAATCACACCTCCCAGCATTATCCCACCACAGGGCAAGGGGCCTAGGGTATTTATACAACAGCTCCTGCTGGCCATCTGGGAATTCTCCAGTATTTTGGGCCAGAGAAAAGTGTGGTACTCAGAGAAATCTCCAGGTAAAGAGACGCAGGTGCTGGTCATTGGAGGTCTGACCTATGTGTGCTGAAGTGGCCAAGAGGATATGGGCTGGTACTGGCAGCATCCTTTGTCTCTTCTACCTGGATGGTTCTGTTTTTGTGCCAGCACCTTCCTTATCATTCAAGCCCATCTATGTTTGCTCCATCTTCCTTGTGAGATAGACGGATAGTGCTGTTAGAAGCATCTAAATGGCGTTTCTATCTATATTTCTCACAGAGCATAGCATGGTGCTTGCTCAGTAGAAGCTCTCACAAGCGACCCCACATAACATCTGATCAGCTGGTGGTGTTCATGCCTCAGGAAAGGTTCTAAGTGAGGCCCTCAGTTTGCCCACCAGGTAGTTCTCAGCTGACTGAGCTGAATGTCTCTGCACCCATGCCCCAACCCCCCTCGGACTGAGTTTGCTCCCAAACCTGTTTATGTCGATTGTGTTGTAATTTAGAATAAATCAATTCAATTAAATGGATTAATAAATAAATGAATTAAATTGAATATCATGTAATCCAATTAGATAAAAGTGCAAAAATTTTCATTTCTATGAAAACTAAGATGAATGAATTAGAAAGATAATTTGCTGGAAAAATGCTGTTGAATTAGATGTGGGCAAGAAAACTGAAATATTGAAAAAGTTTGTGAAAATGTAGAAGTAGTCTGCATTCAGATGGCTTTGAAATGCTCGTAGGTTTTCTCTATTTTGGCAGACCCTGTTGACTGTGTAACTCAACATCTGTTTCAACCTTCTTTCCTCCTGGTCTGACACTTCCATAGAAGCTAAGTACATAAATTCCAAGCTTTCTTTGGAACTGGATATGTCTGTGATTCAGTTCTGACTGAAAAATAGGTGCAAGTGTCCTGAGGAGGGAGTGATTCCGAGAAAATAGGCTTTTCTGATATAAGGAACAAATGTGTTAGGCTCTACTGTTTCATCTTCTTCCTGCCTTGAATGCAGATGTAATATCTGGAAGTGCAGCAACCATTTTGTGACCATGAGGCTACAAGCCAACACCTAAGGCTAGTAGAGTGGAAAGAGAGAAGAAGCATGGGTCTTTCACAGCATCATGGAGCCACAGCATCAATGCCAAAATGCCAACTTTCAAACTCTTTGATATATTAAATAACTAAATGTCTGCATTGCTTCAGCCATTGTTAGTTACAACTCAAAGCATTCTTAATTGATACAGCTTCTTCGAAGAGCTTGAAATCAAAATTTACAAATGGTACATTATCGGTACGGTTCATGCAAGAAAGATGGTGTACCTCTCCAGTCAGGAAACCTGTCCTTGGAAGTATTGAGCATTCATCAAAATATTGGCTAGTGAGGGTACATAGATGTATTTTAAGTTAAAATAAAATGTTATATATATAACCTCAATCTAATCTTGAGAAAAACATCAGTCAAGCCCACAATGAAGAACATTCTACAGGATATCTGCCCAGGACTCCTCAAGACTGTCACAGACTTGAAAACAAGGAAAGACTGGGAAACTCTCACAGACCAGAGGAGGCTGGGGAGGCCAGACTGCTAAATGCAATGTGGAGCCAGGAGAGGATTCTGGAACAGAAAGAGAACATTAATGAAGAGAACTGGCGAAATCCACCTCAAGTCTGGAATTATTAGTAATGTATCACTGTTAGCTTAGTTTTGACAAATGTATCATGAAATTAGAAGATGTTAGTAATGGGGGAAGCTGGCCGAGGGCTATATGGGATTCTCCATTCTATTGTTGCAACTTTGTTCTGTAAATCTAAAATCATTCCAAAATAAAATGTTTACTTAGGGACTTCCCTGGTGGCACAGTGGTTGAGAATCCACCTGCCAATGCAGGGGACACGGGTTCGAGCCCTGGTCCGGGAAGATCCCACATGCCACGGAGCAACTAAGCCCGTGTGCCACCACTACTAAACCCGCGAGCGACAGCTACTGAGCCCACAAGCCACAACTACTGAAGCCCGCGCACCTAGAGCCCGTGCTCCGCAACAAGAGAAGCCACCGCGAAGAGAAGCCACCGCGATGAGAAGCCCGCGCACTGCAACGAAGAGTAACCCCCGCTCGCCATAACTAGGGAAAGCCCGCGCGCAACAATGAAGACCCAATGCAACAACAACAACAAATAAATAAATGAAATGTTTACTTAAAGAATACTATGTATGCAGTATTTATTGTTTTTCATATTGTCACTTGGACAGACTCCTGATTAACTCACCAAGTACCAGCCTTTCAAAGTGAGACATGAGGGCTTCTAGTGCACTTGGGGGAACGTAATCATGCTTCCCACCTTGGTCACATGGAAGAAGAAGGATTTTACAGGGGACTTTCTCTCCTTTTCCAGTCCGCATCTCACAGCTTCCCTATCATAGGGCTGCTCATGTTTTTAAAAGTTTATTTTTAAAAAATTTATTTAAAATTTAAATTTGTATTACTTAAATTGAAATTATTCTCAGTAATTTGTGATATAATTATTTTTACTAATCTAATTTTATGTTTAGTTTTGATATACTTTTTTTTTCACACACACACACTGTATTTTATTTTTACAAGAGATAAATAGACTGACACCAAGCATTGTACATGGATGACCACAACAAAAGCAACAATGATTGCAATTACCAAACACGAAACACACCCATACTATGTCATAATATTGACATTCAGTCCAGTAATCCTCCACTGTAACAGCTCCTTTACTTTGCAGTGAAAATTGATTTGTATATTCTTTGCCTCTGAGTCCTTGTGGGATTTTTTTTTTTTTAATTCAAACAGAAAGTCACAAAAATTATACTCATCCTCATCAGTTCACTCAGTCCCATGTAATTAATTTTTTTTATCTTGATCTTTTGTTAGCACTTTTATGAGTTCATCAGTTTTTCATTAGAGTTCTGAAAATGCTTATTCATTCAGTTCAGCAGTACAGTCAGTTACCAGAAACCTGTACTTGTCAGAGTCTTTTCCATGAATTTCTTGAAGATGAAACCCTTTTATAGGAACATATTTGCAAAATCATCAGAGTACACCCAGAACTGTCTGTAAATGACAAAAGACTTAAAAATAACCACGGTTAAAGATTTGATGAAAGTTCATAATAATGCAGTTGACAAGAAAATTAGTTATTTCTGAGATATACATTTTAAAGTAATAACTAGGATTATGACTTATAACATTATATCAGAACATATAACATTTTTAGAAATTTCATGTAATGTCTGAAACATTTATATTAACATATTTCCATACAAATAACCCAATGAAAGTTTAGTATTTTACTAATCTAATTTTATGTTTAGTTTAGTTTTGATATACTTTAAAAAAAATTTTTATTTTATATTGGAATATAGCCGATTAACAATGTTATGATTGTTTCAGGTGCACAGCAAAGCAACTCAGCCATAAATATACATGCATCCATTCTCCCCCAGACTCCCCTCCCATCCAGGCTGCCACATAACATTGAGCAGAGTTTCCTGTGCTGTACAGTAGGTCCTTGTTGGTTATCTGTTTTAAATATAGTGGGGTGTATATACACATTGATATACTTTTGTTGTGCTCAGAGAGCAGATATACATTGTGGCCAGAGTTGATGTCTTCTGACATGCAGTGATTGGTTTAGGGATACGTGTAGGGCTCAGGACATCGCTGGCATCCCTGGGAATGGTGCCCTGACTTTTGGCTGGGAATGCTAAGCTGATGGATGTCTGCCTGGAGCGAGTGACATCTGTGCCATCGTCAGTGCAGAGGCCTGCATGGCAATGAACCCAGAGGTAAGCAGAGCCCACACTTACAGACGAGCCTTCCTGACATTGTTTGAGCCACTGGGATCCAGCCACTGTCAAATTCCTGGACTTTTCCATTTAATGAGCCAGTGAGTTTCCCTGTTCTCTTTTTAAAGCCACATGGAGTTGGATTTCTATTTCTGTCACTTGCAACTGCAGGAGTTCTGTTGAAACAGTCACTTGTCTCTGTTCCTCTAAGTTACAGTTTGGTCCTCTTCCTCTGCCCTCCCACGGTCGTTAGCATGGACCCATCCACTGCCTTTTCTTGCCCAATATTCCTAACTAGCTCCACTGGGTGGGCGTCCTTGCTCTGCCCCTTCCTAACTATGAGCAAGTTATAAGCAGAGCGAATTCCTTACCTTCTCAGAGCCTCAGTGGCCTTGTTTGTAAAATGGGAATAAAAACCCTACCTGAAGGCTTGTTGGGAGAGTGAAATAATGCAACACCTGTAAGGCATTCACAGGGTTCCATATTAAATATTCAAATGTCAGTTATTTTTATCTTATTGTCAGCAAATGGCAAGGTTATCGCAGGCAGTAATCCTATCTTATTTTTCTTTGTATCTTCCACCATACCCGGCATATAGTTGGTGGCTCAACAAATTTAAAAAGTGTTAAGGGCCTCTGTGCTGGTTTCTAGGAATAAAATGATGAGTAAGACACAGTCTGTTGCCTTTAGTTCTTCAAGGCTAGTGAGAGCCACCGCCCAAGGGAAGGCCAATCAAGAACAAAGAGGGAACATACTTAAAATAACACGGGGTCAGTTCATGAAAGCAACACGTATTTACAATGCCAGGCCCTGTGCTAGCAGAGCGGCCGTGAATGGAGACAGGTAAACCCCTGCCCTCACAGAGAGGTGATGAGACGGATACAGAGCTTGCCTGGACACTTTTAGGCACAGGTAGAGCATAAACGGAATCAACCTGAGTTTGAGGGCCACTCGTCCAGGAAGGATCGAAATTTTATGGAATGTTGGATGGATGGCCCCAAAGAACAGCTTTCCCCCCAAACAGGAGGGGTCAGATGGCCGGCCTCAGACAGGTAGCTGCTACTTTTAAGTTCAAGCAAAAGAAACTGGCACCAAACTTGTCATAATTTAAACATAATTATTTTCATGATGTTATTACAGAGCAATGATATATATATACATACATATATGTATACATATATGTTGATATATATACATACATATATACATATATATGTGTGTGTGTATATATATATTTTGGCCGCGTCATGCGGCATGTGGGATCTTTGTTCTCCAACCAGGGATCGAACCCGCATCCCCTGCAGTGGAAGCGCAGAGTCTTAATCTCCTGGACCCCCAGGGAAGTCCTGAGAGTGATGATATTAATTCAGAGAAAAATAATGTCTCTTGCCACTCCTAGCCCTTGCCGAAGAAAAAAGTAAATTTCCTCTTGCCTCCCTTCTTTATGAAACAAAACCACTTGAGGAGCCAAATGTAAGCTGTTTCAGAATTGTAGACGTGCAAAAAAATATGAAAAACATTTGACCTGATTTGTTTTACTAAT
Organism: Balaenoptera musculus; assembly: GCF_009873245.2. Taxonomy (NCBI): domain Eukaryota; kingdom Metazoa; phylum Chordata; class Mammalia; order Artiodactyla; family Balaenopteridae; genus Balaenoptera; species Balaenoptera musculus. The sequence continues at coordinate 86,308,822 of NC_045795.1, forward strand.
CAACAAAGAACCCTCCCCTGAATGGCATGTTTCACCCGACAGCACATTTTTTTTTTTTTTTTTTTTTTTTTTTTTTTAATATTTTATTTATTTATTTATGTATTTATGGCTGTGTTGGGTCTTCGTTTCTGTGTGAGGGCTCTCTCCAGTTGCAGCAAGTGGGGGCCATTCTTCATCGCAGTGCGCGGGCCTCTCACTATCGCGGCCTCTCTTGTTGTGGAGCTCAGGCTCCAGACGCGCAGGCTCAGTAATTGTGGCTCACGGGCCCAGTCGCTCCGCGGCATGTGGGATCTTCCCAGACCAGGGCTCGAACCCGCGTCCCCTGCATTGGCAGGCAGACTCCCAACCACTGCGCCACCAGGGAAGCCCCGACAGCACATTTTTAATCAAGGCATGAATTGTAGCAAACCAAGGTTTTGAGGAAAACCACAAAAGGCCACTTTGCACCAGAAGGATGGGAGCATGTCACAGCAATAACACAGCAGGAACCTGCATGAAAGGAGCGGGGAGTTACTTGGTGAAGGGAATGAACTGTCCGCATGGAATCACGGATTCCCGCCCTGTCTGGATGTGCCGCAAACGGCCACTAGGAGGTGGCTGGAGGAAGTCTCCCGCAGAAGTTCACGGTGACGCCCGGTTGTCATCAAGGGGCTGATGGCATCCGTTGGCATCCAGAACAATTAAAGGAGAAATAGTTCGGAGAAAAAAGATGTCAAGAAGTGCATTTCCATGTGAGCAGTAATGTTGGGGCCACATAGCCGCATTCAAGACTGAGCAGTTGAAGTGCCAGCGTCGTTGGGAGAGAGTTCCCGGTGGTTCCCTCGGGAACTGAAGTGCTGAAGAGGTCTGTGCCCTGCTTAGGGTGCGCCCGAACCCTGGTGCCTGAGAGTGGATTGTGACAGCCTGTAGGTGAGCTTGGCGAAGACGAGAGAAGCTGATCCAGGAACACAATACTCCAGGCTTTTAGAGAGAGAGGCTGCGTCTAGTTTCAGGGCTGTTTACATTCTGGGGCGTTGCTGTGCTTCATTTCCAACTATAAAACGTTAGCCTTTGATTGTTCCTGTTTATGCAATAGTTGAAAATAATCTTCGAGGGATGAGAGTGGTTCGGATCCTGCATCAAAGGGGGAGCTGAGTTTCTCTCAATCCCCCTCACCCTCTTTTTCCTCCTTTCTCCCTTCCTTTCTAAGAGAAGTCCTCAGTGGAACTCTTAAACCTAAATGACAGTTCAAATGTTATGAAGTAGATTTAAAAAACCTTAATACACCCTGCTAATTAAAATTCAATCATTATAGAAATAATCTCAAAAATAAACGTCTCTCATGATCCCATTTCCCAAGGATAATGACTTAGCATGGTTTGGTGTATATCCTTCCAAATTTATTTTTGATGTAAGAACGAACCTGATTGTCTTAACAGAAAGGCACCGTTCATATGTCTTCACTTTGTTCACTGTTGGTGGTTATTTGTATTTGTGGCTGCCCTGTATCTTTGAATGCCTCGTGACATCTTGACAGTTTTCCACACGCTGATCTGCTTTGCTTGCTTAATAATCTGTCATGGAGATTTTTCCATATTGGGACTTACTGATGCACTGCTTCATTGCTGTATTTGTTTAATGTCTGTGGCTGCATGGTATCCCATGCCAGCGTTTTTTCATCTGTTCCTCACTGATGGACAGGAGCAGAATGTATACATTTGGAAACTCTCTCAATCTCTACACATACACACATATAGACAGTTGGAGTTTATAGCTTTTCTCTGTAGGGTTAAGGAAGAGAAAAATGAGGTTGAAGTTTGTGCGTGCACGTTTATACATACATGCAGGATCCGTGTACCTGTGTGAGAATTCAGCAGCGATGGAATCTCTTCGTGTACTATTTGCTTTTGTATGGTTATATATATTGCAGGGACTATGAGAAAGTTACATTGGTGAAGATGGTGAAGATCCTGTTCTTCCTAGAAAGGCTTGATAAATAAGAAAGAGACCGTAGGCTGCAGAGTCATGCTTTGAGCTCTGCAGGTGCTGGGTCAGACCCCTGCTTGGAAAAGAGAAACAGAGGGGCCACAAGATCCAGATACTGAAGACCAATGCATAGTAACGGGATGTTAATAAATAATGTTTCAACCAAGGCAACGTCCCAGGAACTTGGGGGGGTGTAGGAAGAAGGATGCTAGGAAAGAATGCTGTGTTATTCCAAAGTGTTTTGAAAGGCAAGTTGGATAGAGATGGAAAATAAAAAGTAAGCTGGAAGCCTAAAGAATCAGGGTTGATGTTCCTTTGCCTAGGAATTGTGGGGTAAAGTTAACAAGCACATAGCACTCTTATGGTAAGTTTTATGTCCTTTGCCCATGCAGACATTGCGAATTGATGACAGCATCTTTCTCCCTTTGAACTCAAGGCAGCTTCGAAAGTCTCTCTGTATTGTTTCAGAGCAGTCTTTGTCAGTCAGAGTTAGCCAGCAAGATGAGATCTGTTTGGTAACCCAAATCTGTAGGGACCTTGTCTTGTGAGGGGCGGGGTGTCAGGGTGGTGGGACTTAGCATTACCCCTGATGGGTTCTCCTGCTGTTTCCAAACCTTTGTCATCCCAGAAGGAAAACAACAACAGAAAACTCAGTATGGAATACAGTGAGACAAGGAAGGACTTTGGGGTTATCCAGAGTAGAAGAAAAGCCACTTGTTAATTTGGGAACTTGAGATAAGTTAACTAATTTATCTTTGACTTAATTTCCTCATTTGTAAAGTAAAGAAAAAAATAACGGCCCCACAAGACCACAAGAGCCATTAAAAAGTGAATGACATGCTCTTTGAAACAATGTAAGTGCTAGATTGACGATATAGATTTAAGTAATGTAAGAGCATTATTTTCTTCTTTTATCATCATCTTGTTTTTATTATTTCTTAGAAATTAGGTTAATTTGCATCTTGGTGGGGCTGCAGAGCTCACAGTGGCAGGTTCATGCTGCTTTCCTCCTCCTGCCCCTCGGCAGCCATTTGATCTGAAGGACAGAACCATGTCTCTCTGACTGGAGTCCTTGGTTGAAGGGTGGGTCCTGACCCAGGTGGGCCTATCGCAGTAGCCATTCCCTGGCACGGTGGTTTGGGAGCGTGCGCCAAAAAAGTCCACCCTTTTGCCTGAGCTGTTTGGGTCAAGTTTTCTATCATTTGTAACTAACGAGAGTGCTAAGAACGGCTAAGGTGCCAGGCTCTGTCTTGTTGTTGTATTTTTTTTTAATATGACTCCTTGATTGAACATAATTGTTGAGGCGGGGCTGACCAGGGATTTGGTCCTGAACCCACTGCCCCTGCCTGCTGCTTCTGTCCACTGCTGGAGGCCACACATGCACCAGCCCAGGGCAGGAAAGAGTGGAGACACTGCCCCTTCCAGAAGGGGCCTGAGTGAGGAGGGATAGGACTCAGACATCGGAGGTTTTGTCTCTTCGCGGGTTATGTTCTCCGTAAGGGTCTACCTACCAAGATATCCTCCATGAGTTTTTTTTTTTTTAATTAATTAATTATTCATTTTTTGGCTGCGTTGGGTCTTCGTTGCTGCGCACAGTCTTTCTCTAGTTGTGGCGAGCGGGGGCTACTCTTCGTTGTGGTGCGCAGGCTTCTCATTGTGGTGGCTTCTCTTGTTGCGGAGCACAGGCTCTAGGTGCGTGGGCTTCAGTAGTTGTGCCATGCGGGCTCAGTAGTTGTGGCTGGTGGGCTCTAGAGCGCAGGCTCAGTAGTTGTGGTGCATGGGCTTAGTTGCTCTGCGGCAAATGGGATCTCCCCGGATCAGGGATTAAACCTGTGTCGCCTGCATTGGCTCCATGAGTTTTATTGGGCGTGTGTAGGCTATAAGCAACAAATTCAGTTGACCACAAAGAGAGGATTTATTGTAACGATAAAGGCACAGTGCCCAGCACTTTACATGGATTATGTAATTTAATCCTCACAACTGCAATTACCCCCATTTAACAGATGAAGAAACTGAGGCCCAGAGAGGGTGAGGAACTTTCCCAGGAGTATGCAGCTTGTCAGAGAAACCCTTTTTTAAGGGGTTACTCTCCATCTTGCTTGTAGGTGCCAGGGTCTTGCTCGTGGAATCTTTGCCCATTTGTGTCTTTGCTCCATTCCTTTTCTGTATAAGTCAGCGTTTGGTGACCTTCTTAGTTTTCCAGGGCTGCTGTAACAAATTACCACAGGTTGGGTGGCTTCAACAGAAATTTATTTCTCATAGTTCTGAAGGCTGGAAGTCCAAGCTCAAGGTGTTGGCAGAGAGCAAGGCCTTTCTCCTTGGCTCATAGATGACCATCTTCACCCTGTGTCTTTTTAAGGTCTTTCCTCTGTATCTGTGCTCTAGCCTCCTCTTCTTTTTTTTTTTTTTTAAATTAATTAATTAATTTTTGGCTGCACTGGGTCTTCGTTGCTGTGCACGGACTTTCTCTAGTTGCAGCGAGCGGGGGCTACTCTTTGTTGCAGTGAGCGGGCTTCTCATTGTGGTGGCTTCTCTTGTTGCGGAGCATGGGCTCTAGGAGCACATAGCCTCCTCTTCTTATAAGGACACCAGTCATATTGGATTAGGGCCCACCCTAATGGCCTCACTTTAACTTAGGTACCTCTTTAAAGACCTCCATCTTCAAATATGGTCACATTCTAAGGTACTGGGGATTAAGACTTCAACATATGAATTTTTGGTGGGGGAGGGAGTGGGGACACAACTTAGCCCATAACTGTGGCAGAAAACAGAGATCACTCCAGGTATCTTAAGCAGACAGGGATTTAATAAAGGGGACACGGTACTTCCAAAGCATAAAAAGGGGTGAAGGAGCAGGCACCAAGATTGACTGCCTGAGGAACACTGCAGGACTCAGCCACCAGGGGAGCTGCTGCCTCCTCCACAATCAGGGAAGAGGTGACTGGGGACGCTGTTGCTGGAACTGTTGTCTCTGGAAACACCACCATGCACGGCAGCTGCTCTCTGGAGATCCTGAAGGTGCTGCTCTATGTGCTGGCTCCAGAGCCACACTGAGCCAGGAAAAGCAGATGCCCACAGGACTTCAGCCCGCTGGGACTGGCTGTGGAAGAATTCAACCCCATCTTCACTATCATGCTTGCTTGCTCTGTAGCAGAAACCTCTGTGTCATTTCTCACTTGGGTCTGACTGGTGGAACCTAGTTTATATGACAAGCCCCAGTTGCAAGGCGCTCTGGGAAGTGTAGTACCTTCAAGAGGAAGGCATGCCTGGAAAAGGGCACGAGGGGTGCTGAGCACAGTCTATCCAGCCCATCCTTTCTATGCCCATTGGAGCAGCTCCCTGTGCTTACTCAGTTTCTCCCCTTTATAACCTCAACTTATAAATGGCCTTGGCTTGTCATTCTTTCGTGCAGCTTTCACAGCTCGCTGCCGCTGTTTCTGTGTTTCTCAGACCAAACGTGTGCGCAGAAGAACCTGACTAGCTCTGCTCAGTCTTACGAGCTAGGCCACATCACTGGTCACTGGACAGCTCTTGGGTTGATTGGCTGCCCTTAGGTCTTGCACCCCTTGTTCATCCAGTCAGCTTTGTCCAAGGAAGGTGGGCGTGCGGTGCAGGTGGGAGGGGATACAGTGTGGCTACCTCGGCTCCAGTGGCTGAGGGTGGAAGGTTTCACTTGGGAAAGCGTGTGAACGTGATAGACAGTCACTGAGGATTCTAGCACGTTTTACATTCACGATTCAGCTCCGGTCCAGCCTCTACTGTGACTTGCGCGCTGCAGCTCCTTTCACTGCCTCCTGAGCATCACGTTCCCGTTTCTATGGCACTGAGCTTGTCTTTTTTTTTTTTTTTTTTAATTTATTTATTTTTTGGCTGTGTTGGGTCTTCGTTTCTGTGCGAGGGCTTTCTCTAGTTGTGGCAAGCGGGGTCCACTCTTCATCGCAGTGCGCAGGCCTCTCACTATCGCAGCCTTTCTTGTTGTGGAGCACAGGCTCCAGACGCGCAGGCTCAGTAATAGTGGCTCACGGGCTTAGTTGCTCCGTGGCATGTGGGATCTTCCCAGACCAGGGCCCGAACCCGTGTCTCCTGCATTGGCAGGCAGATTCTCAACCACTGCGCCACCAGGGAAGCCCCCTGAGCTTGTCTTTTACACCTCTGTTTTATTTTACTCCCTGACCCTCTTATCCAAAGTATCACTCCCATTCCTCTCTGTCCCCTCGCCAAGCTTTTGTTTTCATCATATCGTTATATATCTTGTAGGTTTTCACCTGTCTTTATATCCCTCCCTACCTCCCACTAGAAGGTCATTTCCACAAGAGGAGGGACTGGTTTTGTTTTCTGCTGCATCCTCAGGACCTAGAATTGTGCTCAGTGTATATTTGTGACTGTATTGATGATCTGCTGTTGTTGAGGGCGGAAGGGATGAGTAGCAGAGTCTGAGTGGTTGACACACAAGCAGAAGGGCATGGCGGTCAAGAATGTGCAATTGAAATGAGGCAGAACTGGGCTTAAATCACGTTTCAACCAAATTCTAGCTATGCAACTTGGGGCTAGTTATTTCTTCACTGAGCCTCGGTGGTCTCATCTGTAAGATGGGGCTAATGGTGACTTGAGATGTCTTTAACACAGCCAGGACTAAGCCTTAAATATGTAGAGGGTCCCCATGGAGGCGCTGACAAATGAGCATGATGAACAGGACAGTACATGCCCAGCTAAAGCAGCAGCCTCTGCTTGGTTCCTGCAGGGCATGGGAAAAAAATGGCCTTGTATGGCCAGCCCTTCAAATATTTTTGGAGTTGATGGGAATCCAGATTCTTAAATGTTGAATCCATGAAAACAGTACCACTCTGTGAGCCAACTAAAAGATATGCACACCCCACACTGTTGGTCTCTTGGGTTGGAGAGTTTGTGACTTTTGATAAAAGCAAATAAGCACAGTCCATCAGGAAGTCTAAGCTCTGCTCAGAGTCTGACATGGCTGACTGCAGGGAGCTCCGTGACCCATCCGTAACGAACCATGCCCCTCGAACATCCGTGTGGCTGACAGGGTCTTGGTGCTCCAGCCGGGTGTCAGGCCTGAGCCTCTGAGGTGGGAGAGCTGAGTTCAGGACATTGGTCCACCAGAGACCTCCCAACCCCACGTAATATCAAACAGTGAAAGCTCTCTGAGAGATCTCCACCTTAACGCTAAGACCCAACTCCGCTCAACAACCAGCAAGCTACAGTGCTGGACACCCTAAGCCAAACAACTAGCAAGACAGGAACACAACACCACCCGTTAGCAGAGAGGCTGCCTAAAATCATAATAAGTTCACAGACACCCCAAAACACACCACTGGACGTGGTCCTGCCCACCAGAAAGGCAAGATCCAGGCTCATCCACCAGAACACAGGCACCAGTCCCCACCACCAGGAAGCCTACACAACCCACTGAACCAACCTTACCCACTGGGGGCAGACACCAAAAACAATGGGAACTATGAACCTGCAGCCTGTGAAAAGGAGACCCCAAATGCAGTAAGTTATGCAAAATGAGAAGACAGAGAAATACACAGCAGATGAAGGAGCAAGCTAAAACCCTACCAGACCAAACAAATGAAGAGGAAATAGGCAGTCTACCTGAAAAAGTATTCAGAATAATGACAGTAAAGATGATCCATTTCTGGAAATAGAATGGAGAAAGTACAAGAAACAAAGAACTAGAAGAACTAAAGACCAAAAAAAAAAAAAATGATGAAAACCACAATAAATGAAATTAAAAATTCCCTAGAAGGAATCAATAGCAGAATAACTGAGGCAGAAGAATGGATAAGTGACCTGGAGGATAAAATGTTGGAAATAACTACCGCAGAGCAGAATACAGAAAAAAGAATGAAAAGAATTGAGGACAGTCTCAGAGACCTCTGGGGCAATATTAAACGCACCAACATTTGAACTATAAGGGCCCCAGAAGAAGAAGAGAAAAAAAAAAAGAACTGAGAAAATATTTGAAGAGATTATAGTTGAAAACTTCCTTAATATGGGAAAGGAAATAGTCAATCAAGTCCAGGAAGCACAGAGAGTCCCATACAGGATAGATCCAAGGAGAAACACACCAAGACACATATTAATCAAACTATCAAAAATTAAATACAAAGAAAAAATATTAAAAGCAGCAAGGGAAAAGCAACAAATAACATACAAGGGAATCCCCATAAGGTTAACAGCTGATCTTTCAGCAGAAACTCTGCAAGTCAGAAGGGAGTGGCAGGACATATTTAAAGTGATGAAAGGGAAAAACCCAAAAACCAAGATTACTCTACCCAGCAAGGATCTCATTCAGATTCAACGGAGAAATTAAAACCTTTACAGGCAAGCAAAAGCTAAGAGAATTCAGTACCACCAAACCAGCTTTACAACAAATGCTAAAGGAGCTCCTCTAGGCAGGAAAAACAAGAGAGGGAAAAGACCTACAATAACAAACCCAAATCAAATAAGAAAATGGTAATAGGAACACACATGTCGATAACTACCTTAAAAGAAAATGGATTAAATGCTCTAACCAAAAGGCACAGACTGGCTGAATGGATACAAAAACAAGACCTGTATATATGCTGTCTACAAGAGACCCACTTCAGACCTAGGGACACATACAGACTGAAAGTGAGGGGATGGAAAAAGATATTCCATGCAAATGGAAATCAAAAGAAAGCTGGAGTAGCAATATTCATATCAGACAAAACAGACTTTAAAATAAAGACTATTACAAGAGACAAAGAAGGGCACTACATAATGATCAAGGGATCAATCCAAGAAGAAGATATAGCAATTATAAATATTTATGCACCCAACATAGGAGCACCTCAATACATAAGGCAAATGCTAACAGCCATAAAAGAGGAAATTGACAGTAACACAATCATAGTAGGGGACTTTAACAGCCCACTTTCACCAATGGACAGATCATCCAAAATGAAAATAAAAAAGGAAACACAAGGTTTAAATGATACATTAAACAAGATTGACTTAATTGATATTTATAGGACATTCCATCCAAAAACAACAGAATACACTTTCTTCTCAAGTGCTCATGGAACATTCTCCAGGATAGATCACATCTTGGGTCACAAATCAAGCCTCAGTAAATTTAAGAAAATTGAAATCATTTCAAGTCTCTTTTCTGACCACAATGTTATGAGACTAGATATCAATTACAGGAAAAAAATCTGTAAAAAATACAAACACATGGAGGCTAAACAATACACTACTAAATAGCCAAGAGATCACTGAAGAAATCAAAGAGGAAATCAAAAAATACCTAGAGACAAACGATAGTGAAAACATGATGACCCAAAACCTATGGGATGCAGCAAAAGCAGTTGTAAGAGGGAAGTTTATAGCAATACAATCCTACCTCAAGAAACAAGAAACATCTCAAATAAACAACCTAACCTTACACCTAAAGCAATTACAGAAAGAAGAACAAAAAACCCCCAAAATTAGCAGAAGGAAAGAAATCATAAAGATCAGATCAGAAATAAATGAAAAAATATGAAGAAAACAATAGCAAAGATCAATAAAACTAAGAGCTGGTTCTTTGAGAAGATAAACAAAATTGATAAACCACTAGCCAGACTCATCAAGAAAAAAAGGGAGAAGACTCAAATCAATAGGATTAGAAATGAAAAAGGAGAAGTAACAACTGACACTGCCAAAATACAAAGGATCATGAGAGATTACTACAAGCAACTATATGCCAAAAAAAATGGACAACCTGGAAGAAATGGACAACTTCTTAGAAAAGCAAAGCCTTCTGAGACTGAACCAGGAAGAAATAGAAAATATAAACAGACCAATCACAAGCCCTGAAATTGAGACTGTGATTAAAAGTCTTCCAACAAAGAAAAGCCCAGGACCAAATGGCTTCACAGGCAAATTCTATCAAACATTTAGAGAAGCACTAACACCTATCCTTCTCAAACTCTTCCAAAATATAGCAGAGAGAGGAACAGTCTGAAACCCATTCTATGAGGCCACCATCACCCTGATACCAAAACCAGGCAAAGATGTCACAAAAAAAGAAAACTACAGGCCAATATCACTGATGAATATAGATGCAAAATCCTCAACAAAGTGCTAGCAAACAGAATCCAGCAGCACATTAAAAGGGTCATACATCACGATCAAGTGGCGATTATCCCAGGAGTGCAAGGATTCTTCAATATATGCAAATCAATCAATGTGATACACCATATTAACAAACTGAAGGAGAAAACCCATATGATCATCTCAATAGATGCAGAGAAAGCTTTTGACAAAATTCAACACCCATTTATGATAAAAACCCTCCAGAAAGTAGGCATAGAGGGAACTTACCTCAACGTAATAAAGACCATATATGACAAACCCACAGCCAACATCATCCTCAATGGTGAAAAACTGAAACCATTTCCACTAAGATCAGGAAGAAGACAAGGTTGCCCATCTCACCACTATAATTCAACATAGTTTCGGAAGTTTTAGCCCCAGCAATCAGAGAAGAAAAAGAAGAAAAGGAATCCAAATTGGAAAAGGAGTAGTAAAACTGTCACTATTTGCAGATGACATGCTACTATACATAGAGAATCCTAAAGATGCTACCAGAAAATTACTGGAGCTAGTCAATGAATTTGAAAAAGTTGCAGGATACAAAATTAATGCACAGAAATCTCTTGCATTCCTGCCCACCAGAAAGGCAAGATCCGTGCCTTTTTACTAATGATGAAAAATCTGAAAGAGAAATTAAGGAATCACTCCCATTTACTATTGCAACAAAAAGAATAAAATATCTAGGAATAAACCTACCTAAGGAGACAAAAGACCTGTATGCAGAAAACTATAAGACACTGATGAAAGAAATTAAAGATGATACAAACAGATGGAGAGATATACCATGTTCTTGGATTAGAAGAATCAACATTGTGAAAATGACTATATTACCCAAAGTAATCTACAGATTCAATGCAATCCCTATCAAACTACCACTGGCATTTTTCACAGAACTAGAACAAAAAATTTCACAATTTGTATGGAAACACAAAAGACCCCGAATAGCCAAAGCAATCTTGAGAAAGAAAAATGGAGCTGGAGGAATCAGGCTCCCTGACTTCAGACTATACTACAAAGTTACAGTAATCAGGACAGTATGGTACTGGCACAAAGACAGAAATATAGATCAGTGGAACAGTATAGAGAGCCCAGAGATAAACGCACACACTTATGGTCACCTTATCTTTGATGAAGGAGGCAAGAATATACAATGAAGAAAAGACAGCCTCTTCAATAAGTGGTGTAGGGAAAACTGGACAGCTACATGTAAAACAATGAAATTAGTACACTCCCTAATACCATACATGAAAATAACCTCAAAATGGATTAAAGACCTAAAGGTAAGGCCAGACACTATAAAAGTCTTAGAGGAAAACATAGGCAGAACACTGTATGACATAAATCACAGCAAGATCCTTTTTGACCCACCTCCTAGAGAAATGGAAATAAAAACAAAAATAAACAAATGGGACCTAATGAAACTTAAAAACTTTTGCACAGCAAAGGAAACCATAAACAAGACGAAAAGACAACTGTCCGAATGGGAGAAAATATTTGCCAATGAAGCAACTGACAAAGGATTAATCTCCAGACTATACAGGCAGCTCATGCAGCTCAATATCAAAAAAACGAACAACCCAATCCAAAAATGGGCAGAAGACCTAAACAGACATTTCCGCAAAGTCTGTATTTCTGTATGCAAGAAGATATACAGATTGCCAACAAACACATGAAAGGATGCTCAACATCACTAATCATTAGAGAAATGCAAATCAATGAGGTATCACCTCACACCAGTCAGAATGGCCATCATCAAAAAAATCTACAAACAAATGCTGGAGAGGGTGTGGAGAAAAGGGAACCCTCTTGCACTGTTGGTGGGAATGTAAATTGATACAGCCACTATGGAGAACAGCATGGAGGTTCCTTAAAAAACTAAAAATAGAACTACCATAGGACCCAGCAATCCCACTACTTGGCATATACCCTGAGAAAATCATAATTCAAAAAGAGTCATGTACCACAAGGTTCATTGCAGCACTATTTACAATAGTCAGGACATAGAAGCAACCTAAGTGCCCATCGACAGATGAATGGATAAAGAAGATGTGGCACATATATACAATAGAATATTACTCAGCCATAAAAAGAAATGAAATTGAGTTATTTGTAGTGAGGTGGATGGACTTCAAGACAGTCATACAGAGTGAAATGAGTCAGAAAGAGAAAAACAAATACCCTATGGTAATATATATATGCACATATAGGATATATATATCCGAACATATATATGGAATCTAAAAATAAAAGAAATGGTTCTTAAGAACCTAGGGGCAGGACAGGAATAAAGATGCAGACGTAGAGAATGGACTTGAGGACATGGGGAGGGGGAAGGGTAAGCTGGGACGAAGTGAGAGAGTGACATGGACATATATACACTACCAAATGTAAAATAAATAGCTAGTGGGAAGCAGCCGCATAGCACAGGGAGATCAGCTCGGTGCTTTGTGTCCACCTAGAGGGGTGGGATAGGGAGGGTTGGAGTGAGATGCAAGAGGGAGGAGATATGGGGATATATGTGGATATACATATATGGGGATATATGTATATGTATAGCTGATTCACTTTGTTATACAGCAGAAACTAACACACCATTGTAAAGCAATTTTACTCCAATAAAGATGTTAGAAAAAAAAAAAGCAAATAAGCAGCCTTTATAACATTTGTGAGTGATCCAAAATCCTCCTCTTTTCCTGTCTTCTCTATGGCTTTGCCATAGAGTCTCCAACCAAAAGCACAAGCAACCAGAGAGAAATAAACTGAACTTTACCAAAACTATAAGCATTTGTGATTCAAAAGACACCATCAGGAAGGTGAAAAGGCTATTCAGAGGCTGGGAGATAATATTTGCGTATCACTGTATGTGATAAGGGGCTAGTATCTAGAATATATAAGAACTCTTACAATTCAACAATAAAGATGACTCAGTTAATAAATGGGCAAAAGATATGATTAGACATTTCTACAAGAGGCATAAATGGCCAATAATGGTTAACAAATCAATGCTTAACAAATCAAAACCACAATACATTACCAATTCACATCCACTAGGATGGCTACAGTAAAATAGATAAATAATGATAAATGTTGGTGAGAATGTGGAGAAATTGGAACTCTCCTACTTGGCTGGTGGAAATGTAAAATTGTGCAGACACATTGGAAAACAGCCTATCATTGCCTCAAAAATTAAAGAGTTACCATATGACCCAGAAATTCCACTCCAGGTATATGCCCAAGGGAATTGGAAATGTATGTGCACACAAAAGCTCATATATGAATTTTCATAGTGGCATTATTCATCATAGCCCAAACATGGAAAGAACCCAAATGTCCATCAATCGATGAACAGGAAAACAAAATGTGGTATATACATACAAGGGAATATTATTCAACTATGAAAAGGAATGTAGTACTGTTACGTGGATGAATCTTAAAAACTTTATGCTCAGTGAAAGAAGACAGACACAAAGGCTGTACATTGTATGATTCCATTTATGTGAAATGTCCAGAATGGGCAAATCTCCAGAGATACAAGGTAGATGGGTGGTTGCCAGAGGTGGAGGAAGGGGAAGTGGAAGTACAGACAATGTTATCGTCTGTACCTTTATCCACCTTTGAGCCTGTGTCCTCAAACCCTTTTCTAACTAGGCTGAGAGTGTCACTTGTAGCCTCTTAGCTTCCCCACGTCCCATCAATCCTAAGCTCTGATGACTCCACTTTCTTTGATTAATGGCTTTCAGGATGGATTTTGCTCCTGCTGGATGTTGACAAATTGTGGGATGGACTGAGGCCACAAAACCTGTTTTCTCTTGTGGCTTCAGTGAGGTTTGAACCCAGGTCTCCAGAGATGAAAAATTACTTCTTTAACCCACTACATCAGGAGGCTCCCCTTAATCTGATTCCACTGGGGCCTGATGTGCGCTGGCCACACAGCTGTTGTGGTAATCGACTATTAATCAAAACGCCCCCAAATGGAGGGAGAGCTGCACCATGCTGCTGAAAAGCCTCAGTTGGCTCAGCTGGGCCATGTCAATAAGCCATGTGATCAATGAAGGAATGGCTGTAAAGCATCCTTTTGAAACCTTGAGAGGAATGAGACATTTACAATAGTGAAATGGGATGTTGGGTATCAAAGGATCTGTCACTACAGCCGTTAAAATAAAGATTTAGGGATTTACGGCTCTTTAGTTATTTCCCCCAATTGCAGAGGGATGAGATGTGACATATGGCCTTTCTTGTTGTTAAAGCTCACAGATCAAATGTTATAAACTGTCGTCTCTCACCAGGAGGAATGATAAAGCAAGGGGCTTCCATATTCAAACAAAGAATGAAAGAGTTTATGTCCCAGGTAACACTGTTATTTAGGATAGGCACCATTCTTCTTTTTTTTTAAAAAAAATTTTTATTTATTTATTTTTGGCTGTGTTGGGTCTTTGTTGCTGCACGTGGGCTTTCTCTAGTTGTGGAGAGCGGGGGCTACTCTTCATAGCGGTGCATGGGCTTCTCATTGCAGTGGCTTCTTTTGTTGCAGAGCACGGGCTCTAGGTGTGTGGGCTTCAGTAATTGTGGCTCACGGGCTCTAGAGCACAGGCTCGGTAGTTGTGGCGCACGGGCTTAACTGCTCCACGGCATGTGGGATCTTCCCGGACCAGGGACTGAACACGTGTCCCCTGCACTGGCAGGCGGATTCTTAACCACTGCGCCACCAGGGAAGTCCCAGAACAGACACCCTTCTAAAGGCTTTACAGATGCATTCTCTAAGTCTCAACAACAACCCCAGGAGATAGGTGCTGTTATTATCCCCATTTTATGGATGAAGACACTGAGACACAGAGAGGTTAAGTGACATACCCAAGGTCACAAGGGTAGTGGGTGGTAAACTGAGACTGCATAAGATTTCCAGAACTTTTAATGTAGTAATAAGAATTATAAATCTTTACTATGTGGGTAGAGGATATGGCATTTTTCAAATTAATTGTCCAAAGTCAAGATGTTTGTAATTTTGCAGAAGAGCTGAATTCAGACCCACACAATCTGGTTCCAGGGTCCAAATATTTATTAAACCATTCTGTCACGCTGTGTCTTAACGTGGCCTATTTTCTCAAAGGCGTTTTCCCCTAAAATGATAAAAATTAGAATTGTGAATTCTAAATCTATGTTTAAAAGCTGATCATCACCCTAGTGTAACTAAATACAGCCCGTCTATCCTGGCAGAGGACATCTGTCATTTTTGCCTGGCTAACATCCATAATCCCTTCTTTTTCTTGTACCCCACTTTTCCTTTGGGGTCCCACACGCTCTCCTTGCATGCAGTCAAGGTGTCCTGCTGTTTCCTGCAAAGAGGTGAGCACAGGATTCAAGTGAAGGCAGGTAGATACTCCCCTGGGAATTTGAATCTTTTGTAATTGAGCCAAAGGACTCAAGTACAAAAAATGGTGGGAGCAGTTGTGTCGCTGCGTGTGGGAGCCTTGTTACAGCTGGGCTGCCTACCTTTCTGAGTTACCTTGATTGTGTCTTTTCTGAGATTTGGTTATTGCATCAGTTATCTGTTGGGATAATAATGCTACATGAGAAACAGCCACAAAAACTTCAGTAGCATTCAACAATAAGCCTTAGTTGCATGTGTGTCTGGGGTCAGCTGCCATTTGGCTTTGCTGATTTGCTCTGGTTGCTCACATGACTGGGGCAGATCTGCTGGCTGTCGGCAGATCTAGGGTGGCCTTGGCTGGGCAACTAAGGTGACTGACTATGCATCACATGTCTCTCATCCTCCAGCAGGCTCGTCCTGGCATGTTTTCATGGTGATGGTAGAGGCACAAGAGATAAAGTCCTAATACTCGAGTCCACTGAAAAAATTCTAATGTTTCCCTTCAAAAAACTATTTTGAGATGATTAAAGATTCACATGAAGTTGTAAGAGAGACGGCAAGATCCCATGCACCCTTTACCCAATTCCCCTCAGTGATGATGTCTTGCAAAACTATAGGATCACAACTAGGAGATTGACATTGATGTAACCCACTGATCTTGTTCAGATTTTCCCAGTTTACTTGCACTCACTTATGTGTGCATGTATATATTTAGTTCTTTGCAATTTTATCACAAGTGTAGATTTCTGTATCTACCGTTATGGTCAAGATATAGTGCAGTTTCAACACGACAAATATCCCTTTTTATAACCATAACCACTTTTCTCTATCCCCTACACCCCACCCCCAGTCCTTAACCCCTGGAAACTATGCATCTTTTCTCCATTTCTGTAATTTTGTCATTTCAAGAGTGTTATTTAAATGGAATCATACAGTATATGATCTTCGGGGGTTGGCTTTTTTGCAGCATTATTCTTTGGACATTCATCCAAGTTGTTGAGATATCAAGTTTTTTCCTTTTTTTTTTTTTTTTGCAACAGAAAAAATTTTTTTATTTAACTTACATATAATTTTCTATTTCTTTTTTGCTGTTGTTTTTTTTTTGTTTTTTTAATTTTTTAATTTTTATTTTATAACATCTTTATTAGAGTATAATTGCTTTACAATGGTGTGTCAGTTTCTGCTTTATAACAAAGTGAATCAGTTATACATATATGTATATCCCCATATCCCTTCCCTCTTGCATCTCCCTCCCTACCACCCTCCCTCCCACCCTCCCTGTCCCACCCCTCTAGGTGGTCACAAAGCACCAAGCTGATCTCCCTGTGCTATGCTGCTGCTTCCCACTAGCTATCTATTTTACATCTGGTAGTGTATATATGTCCATGCCACTCTCTCACTTCGTCCCAGCTTCCCCTTCCCCCTCCCCGTGTCCTCAAGTCCATTCTCTAGTAGGTCTGCATCTTTATTCCTGTCCTGCCCCTAGGGTCTTTTGACCATTTTCTTTTCTTTTTTTTTTTTTTTAGATTCCATATATATGTGTTAGCATACGGTATTTGTTTTTCTCTTAAGTTTGTTCCTTTTTATTTCTGAGTAGTATTCCACAGAATCGACCTAGTTTAAGCATTCACTGACTGAGAAATATCTGGTTTGTTTCCAGTTTTTGGTTGTTATGAACAAAGCTGCTATTAACAGTTGCTTTTTTGTTGCGTACAGGTTTTTGTGTGATTATAAGTTGCTGTTTCTCTTGATACATGTCTAAAAGTGCAGTTGCTGGGGTGGGGGGCATATGGTAGTTGCATGTTTAGTTGTAGAGTTGACCCTTGAACAAGGTGAGGGTTAGGGGTGCTAACCCTCCCTGAAGTTACAAATCTGCCTGTAACTTACAGTCGGCCGTCTGTATCCGTGCTTCCCTGTATCTGCCAATTTAACCAACCACAGATGGTGTAGTACTGTACTATTTATTATTGAAAACAATCTGCGTATAAGTGGACTTGAGCAGTTCAAACCCATGTTGTTCACGGGTCACCTGTATAAGAAACTGCCAAACTCAACGTGGCTTTGCTACTTATCATTCCCAGCAGTGTATGAAGGACCTAGTTTGTCTGCATCCTTGTTGGCATTTGCTTGTCACTGTGTTTTCTCTCACACTTGATAGGTGTGCAGTGATATCTCATTGGGGTGTTAATATGCATTTTCCGAATGGCTAATAAAGTTGAAAATCTTTTGATGTCCTTATTTGCGACCTGTATATTATCTTCAGTGCAATGTCTGTTCATCTCTTTTGCCCATTTTTAAATTGGATTGCTTGCTTTTTTTTTACTGTTGAGTTTTGAGAGTTCTCTATATATGCTGTATACCTTTTGATGGATTTATTGTCTCCAAGCCTATAGTTTGTCTTTCCATATTCTTAACACGGTCTTCTGAAGAGCAGAAGATTTCAACTTTGATGCCGTCCAATTTATCAATTTTTCCTTGTGTGGATTGTGCTTTTGGTGTTAAGTCTAAGTGCTCTTTGCCTAGCCCTAGGTCCCAAACATTTTCTCCTATGTCTGTTTTAAATGTTTTATAGTTTTACATTTTACATTTATGTTCATGATTCATTTTGAGTTGATTCTTGCATAATGTGTAAAGTTTAAGTCATGGTTCATTTTTAGCCTGTGGATGCTCATTTGCTCCAGCACCAATTGTTGAAAAGGCCATCGTTCATTAAAATGCTTTTGCACTTTTGTGAAAAATAAGTTGTATATATTTGTGTGTATATTTCTGGGTTCTCTGTTCTGTTGTATCAATCAATGTGTCTCTCTCTAAACCAATACCACATTGTCTTGATGACTGTAGGCATAAAATAAGCCTTAATATGAGGTACAGTGAATCCTCCCACTCTGTACTTCTTTTTCAAGATTATTTTTGCTCTTTTAAGTCTTAGGCCTTTCTATATAAATGTTACAATAAGCTTGTCTATGTCTATGAAAAGCCTTGTTGTGATTTTGATAAAAATGACATGAAACCTATAGATCAATTTGGAAAGAATAGATATCCTTAATGTGTTGAAACACAATCCTTGAATTTGGTATAGCTTTCCATTTATTTAGGTCTTGTTTGGTTTCTTTAATCAGAATTTTGTGATTTTCAGCATACAGATCCGATATCTATTTTGTTGTATGTATATTTGAACATTTCATTTTCTTTGGTGCAATGGTAAACACTGTTGTGTTTTTAATTTCAGTTACCACATGTTCATTTCTAACATGTAGAAATGTGATTGATTTTTGTGTGTTGGTTGATTCTGTACTCTAATACCTTGCTGAACTCACCTGTTAGTTCTAGAAGGCTTTTTTCTTCTTTCTTTCTTTCTTTCTTTCTTTCTTTCTTTCTTTCTTTCTTTCTTTCTTTCTTTCTTTCTTTCTTTCTTTCTCTCTCTCTCTCTCTCTCTTTCTCTCTCTCTCTTTCTCTCTTTGTTTCTTTCTCTCTCTCTCTCTCTTTTTCTTTCTTTCTCCTTGAGGTTTTCTATATAGACAGTTATAACATCTGCAAATAGGGACAGTTTTACTCCTTACTTTACAATCTGTATGACTTTTCTTTCTTTTTCTTGCTTTATTGTGCTGGCTAGAAATTTCAGTGCTGTGTTAAATAAGAATTATGACAGAGGACATCTTACTTTGTTTCCAGTATTAGGGGGGATGCAGTCAACCTTTCATCATGAAGTATGACATTAGCTGTAGGTTTTTGTAATAGATGCTTTTTATCAAGATGAGGTAGTTCCACTCTATTCCCAGCTTGCTGTGAGTTTTTATCATAAATAAGTGTTGGATTTTGTCAAATGCTTTTACTGCATCAATTGATACGATCATATAATTTTTCTCCTTTAGCCTGTTGGTATGGTGGATTACACTGATAGATTTTCAAATGTTGAACCAGCCTTGCATACCTGGAATAAATCCCACTTGATTATAGTGTATAATTCTTTTTGTACATTGTTGGATTCTATTTGCAGTATGTCATTAAAGATTTTTGCATCTAGGTAGCATGAGAGATATTCTGTAATTTTCCTTTTTTATTACTGTCTTTTTCGGTTTTTGGTATCAAGGTAATACTGGCCTCATGAAATGAGTTGAGAAGCATTTCTTTCTCCTCTTTTTTTCTGGATGAAGAGGTTGTGTGAAGTTGGTGTTGTTTCTTCTTTACATTCTGCAGGGAAGCTGTCTAATCCAGAGCATTTCTTTTATAGGTAGCTTTAACATTGTATATTCAGTTTTTTTAAAATGATTATAGGAGTATTCAAGTTACCTATCATCTTGGTTAATTTTAATAGTTGGTGGTTTACAAGAAATTGATGTTTTTCTTCTAAATTGTTGCATTTATGTGTAGAGTTGTTTTTAGTGTGCCCTTATTATCTTCCTTTTTATGGCTTCAGGATCTGTACTGATCTGCCTGTTTCATTCCTGATATTGGTGATTTGTGTCTTTTTTCTTTTTCTTTTTGTCAGTCTTATTAGAAGTTTTTAAATTTTGTTGGTTTTTTTCCCTCCCGATAACCAGTTTTGGTTTCATTAGTTTTCTCTATTTTCTTCATTTTCAATTTCATTGAGTTCTGCACTTACTATTTTTATTTCCTTCTTTCTGTTTGCCTTGGGTTTATTTTTCTTTCCTTTTCCTAATTTTTTTGATGTAGTAACTTAGATTATTAATTTGAGACCTTTTCTCTTTTCTAATCTAAGCAGTTGGTGTTGTAAATTTTTTTCTCAGCATTGCTTTAAATACACCCCACATATTTTAAAATGTTATATTTTAATTTTCATTTGGTTTTTGCGTACTTTAAAATATTTCCTTTGAGGCTTTCCCGTTGACTCATGGGTTGTTTGGAAGCATGTTATTTAATCTCCAAGTGTTTGAAGACTTTCCTTTTGTCTTTCTGTTATTGATTTATAGTTTGATTCCATTTTAGTTGAAAAACAAAATGTATGAGTTTAATTCTTTTAAATTTGTTGGGGTTTATTTTATGTTCCTGGATATGGTTTATCTTGGTAAATGTTCCATGGGCACTTGAAAAATGTATTCTGTTGTTGTTGGGTGTTGTATAAATGCCAGTTAGTTCCTGTTGGTTGATGGTAGTGTTCAATTATTCTATATTTTTGCCTATTTTCTATCTAATAGATGTGTCAGTTACTGAGAGTAGGGTGTTGACATCCCCAGTGATAATTGTAAAGTTACCTATTTCTCTTTTTAGTTTTTGCTTCATGTGTTTTGAAACTCTGTTTTTTAGTGCATCCACATTTAGGATCACTATGACTTCTTGATGAATGGATTGTTCTGTCATTATGTAATGTTCTTCTTTGTCCCCTGTAATTTTCTTTGTTCTGAAGTCTACTTTACTTGAAATTAATGTAGCCACTTCTGCTTTTTAAAATTATTACTTATGTTAGCGTGATATATCCTTTTCCATTCTTTTACTTTCAAACACTGTCATTGTGTTTGAAGTGAGTTTCTTGTAGACAGTCTATTGGTAGGTCATGTATCTTTATCGATTCTGTGAATTCTGTGGATTCCGTGAATCCCTTTTAATATTTAGTATTTAATAGGTAGTATAATAGGTAGTATATTTAGACTACCTACATTTATAATAACTGTTGATATGTTAGAGCTTAACTCTGCCGTTTTATTATTTTCTGTTTGTTTCCTCTGCTTCTCATTTCTCTGCTCCTCTTTTCTTGCCTTCCTATGATTACTTGAATATTTTAAAGAATTCTTTTATTTTTTTTTTAGTATCTATTTTATTGTTTGTATTATCTTTTATATTGTAATTTATATATATATTTTAATGGCTTCCCTAGGTTGTACAATATATGTATGGAGTTTATCACAGCCCATAACTCTTGCTGGTATTGATGTCTGTCACATTGAATGAAGTATTGAAACCTTAGTTCTATTTAGGTCTCTGTACCACCCCTACTTTTAATTAATTTATTTATTTTTAAAAAAGATTTAATTTTATTTATTTTTAGCTGCATTGGGTCTTCGCTGCTGCATGTGGGCTGTTTCTAGTTGCTGTGAGCGGAGGCTACTCTTTGTTGTGGTGCACAGCCTTCTCATTGCGGTGGCTTCTCTTGTTGAGGAGCACGGGCTCTAGGCACATGAGCTTCAGTAGTTGTTGCTTGCGGGCTCAGTAGTTGTGGCTCTCAGGCTCTAGAGCGCAGGCTCTGTAGCTATGGCACATGGGCTTAGTTGCTCTGAAGCATGTGGGATCTTCCAGGACCAGGGCTCGAACCTGTGTCCCCTGCATTGGCAGGCAGATTCTTATCCACTGTGCCGCCAGGGAAGTCCCACCCCTACTTTTTAAATACAGTTGTTTCAAGTATTTCCTCTACATGCCTTAAGCACCACAGCAAATGATGTTGCAGTGTTTGCTTCACCCATAAAATATGATTTAAACAATTCACGAGTATGAGGATAGTCTATTATTTTAACCCCCTTTAAACCAGTTCCATTGTTCTTCCTTTTTTTAAAATGAATTTCTTTTTTTTTTTAAAATAAATTTATTTATTTATTTATTTATTTATTTTTGGTTGTGTTGAGTCTTTGTTTCTGTGCGAGGGCTTTCTCCAGCTGTGGCGAGCGGGGGCCACTCTTCATCGCGGTGCGCGGGC
This sequence comes from Balaenoptera musculus, assembly GCF_009873245.2. Classification (NCBI taxonomy): domain Eukaryota; kingdom Metazoa; phylum Chordata; class Mammalia; order Artiodactyla; family Balaenopteridae; genus Balaenoptera; species Balaenoptera musculus. Next base: position 86,330,925 of record NC_045795.1, read on the forward strand.
CTCTCACTGTTGTGGTCTCTCCTGTTGTGGAGCACAGGCTCCAGACGCGCAGGCTCAGTAGTTGTGGCTCACGGGCTTAGTTGCTACATGGTATGTGGGATCTTCCCAGACCAGGGCTCGAACCCGTGTCCCCTGCATTGGCAGGCAGATTCTTAACCACTGTGCCACCACTGTGCTTTAGGAAGCCCTAAAATGAATTTCTTATCCTTCTGTTATCGTTCTCATTCTGGTCTGAGAGTTTCCTTTAGCTATTCTTTAAGGGTAGGTCTGCTAGTGACAGAGTTTCATTTTTTTTCTCATTTGGAAATGTCTTTATTTCCCCTTTTTTCTTGAACAACAGTTTTGCCAGTTCCAGAACTCATGGTTGACAGTTATTTTCTTTTATCCATTGAAAAATGTGCCTCTCGTTTCTGGTCCCTATGGTTTCAGATGAGAAATAAATTGTTTAAATTGGCATTCCTTTGTAAGTAATGTTAAGTAACCAGTTCCTCTCTGGTTGCTTTTAAGGTTTTTCTTTGTTTTTAGTTTTCAAGAGTTTATGACGTGTCTTTGTGTTGATTACTTTGGGTTTATCATATTTGGTGTTCACACAACTTCTTGAATACATAGGTTTATATTTTTTGTCAAATTTGGGAAGTTAGCCATTGTTTCTTTGAACTTTCTTTTTCTTTTCTTTGTATTTTTTTTGCTCCATGCTTTCTCTTTTCCTTTAAAGATTCCAAAGATTAAAATGTCTTTCTCTTAGTGTCCCATAGGTCCCTGAGATGCTGTTCATTTTTTTCTATTTTCTCTCTTTTGCTCAGATTGAACAAATTCTATTTATCTGTCCTCACACTGACTCTACATTTTGTCATCTCCACACTATTCTTGAGCCCATGCATTGAATTCTTAATTTCACTTTTTGTTTTTTCCAGTTCTGTAATTTCCATTTTAAAATGTTTTATTTATTTGTTGAAGTTTTAATTTAAGAAAATTTTACTGTGTTTAAGAGAATTAATAATTACTCGTTGAAGCAGTTTTAGGACAGCTACTTTAAAATCTTCATCAAGTTCAAACGTCTTATTCATCTCAGCCCTGGTGTCAGTTGATTGTTTTTTCTCATTCAAGTTGAGGTTTTCCTCATTTTTAATCCTATTTAACTCTTTTTAATTTTAGCAGAAAGTCACTTCATTTGGTTTAGTGTGTAGGTTCTGGCTACTTTTGTGGGCTGTAGTTTCAGTGACAGTTTAGTTTTACTTTGCTCTACTTTGTTCTCTGGCTCCCTCCTGATCCCAGCTGCTGGACCCTCCTGGTGCTGCCCAGGGTTGGGGGGTGGAGAGTGAGCACTTTCCTGTGCCACCTGGTGTTGTTAGGTGGGACTTGAAGGTTTCTGGACCTACAGGACAGAGAGGGTTTCTCCTAATCTGTTCTTTGGCCACCTGGTGTAAGTGGGCTTCTCACTCTGTCTCTGGCAGTGCCTCAGGAAGGAAAGTGCCTGTAGCTGGGTGGATGGCCAAGAGTCACAAGCTCTGGTGGTTCTCTGCCACTGGGTGGGGAACCAGGAGGGTCCAGGCCTCGTTCACCTTCTGCTACTGAGTGAAGGGCTGGAAATGCCAGATCTGGGTTGCCTTTTGTGTGGAGTGCCAGAGATGCTAGTTCTGCCCGTGTAACCTGGTGTGAGATGTGGGTTGATCCCACCTGCCCACGTTTCTCTCTTATTGATGCTGTGGGAAGATTAAAATGGCTTGTTCCCTGGAGCTCTGCTGGTGCTGATGTTGCAGGTAGATCAGGCTATCACTGTCACTGGATATGGGTCTCCTTTCTAATTCCCTGATGAGGACTTGGCCCAGGATATAGCAGACTTTCTTGTGGTTTTTGTTTTATTTTGTTTTTTAATGCCTGTTGATGTTTCTGGGTTATGCACTATCTGGTACCCGGTCTGGGACATGTGGGAGAAGAAAACCCAGGGAACTTACTGTGTTTTGTTCCTGAAGTCCTGAGGTCCCTAGCCAGCCCACCTTCCTCTGTCCTCCTTTTGTGGTCATCTGTTCAATTACTGCTATGGTACTTGGTTGTACTTAGAGGGCAGGTGCGAGAAAAGAGAATGACACCATCTTGTTACCCAGAGAGTCCATTTTTAGCCTCTGCTTATATCACATATGCTAACATCCCTTTGGCCAAAGCAAGTCACTGTTGAGCTTACTGTCAAAGGGAGGAGCAGGTCAGCCCAGCTATGGTGGGTGGGTGCTGCAACGTTACATGCAAAGTGCATGGAGATTGGGAGGGGTGAGAATTTAGGGCCGTCTTTGCAAGCGACCACAGTTGTCCTTCTAGTTAACTCCTCTTTTGTTTGGAGTCAGTCCTGCTTATAAACAAGGAACATAGATGATGCAATTTTCTATCCCATCCTTAGGTTAAGAGTTGATGCCTCTGTGGGCTGTGAAGCCTCACAGGGGTTGGGACAATGTACTTAAGTCAGTTACTATATCCTAAGTGTCTAGAGGAGGCAATTCAGCAAAATATGTTGAATTCGACAGCACTGGGGTGTGGCATCTTCCGTCTCTGTCAGGATGCACAGTCAACGTGATGCCACTTTGTTCTTCTTCCCTGTAGGTCTCCAAGCGCAGATTCGGACCCAGATATCCCATGCAGCCATATTTCAGAGTCCAGGCAGTAATATTGATCCAAATTTATGTGTGCATCTTTACTATGTAATATGGTTGAGTGTGCTGCCCTTGAACTTTCTGTGAAAATGGCTACCACAGACCCCATATCTCAGTACTGAGAAGTCTGATAATCTGGGCTGGCACATGTAGAGTTCCCTATTCCTCTTAAGTCATTTGGATCCAGACCAAAGAAGATTATGAGACTTTATTTGATCTCCCCAGTACCCTAGACTTGGATTTCACAGCTCTCCATGCAACTGTATAGAAAGAAGACAGAAGAGAGAACTGTGTCACAACTTCCTCACACACATTGAATTTGCAAATGCTAGACCCACTAGGATACATTGACCCTCCTGAAAGGGGTTGTACCTGTGGAAAGGGTATATAGTTGGAGGACGTTTTGCCATGTTGCTAAGTCAGGTACATAGAAGTGCTGTATGTATTAGCTCCTTTTGTTATTGCTTTATTCTCTGCATTTAAAACTTCCGAAGTAATGAAGATGATATTGCTGTGAGTAGTAATAAGAGCAACTAACATTTCTTTATTCATTTATGCAACAAATATTTATATAAACTTACTAGGTCCTAATAACCTCCCTAAGAAGTATGCACTGTGACTCTTCCCATTTTGCAGGTGAGAAAACTGAGGCACAGGGAATTTATGTAATTTGAATACCACCTCGTAGCTAGTGAGGAGTGGAGCCTGAAAGATGCTCTCCTAGTCCCCTGCTCTTCCATATAACCCCAGTCTTTGGAGAGGAGGAAAGCAGGCAACTGAATTCTCAAACGATTGCTTGTTTTGACACTGGAGGCACATGCTGTTCCCACACTCAGCATCTTTTCTTCTCTAGCAGTTTTGCAATATCAGAGGATGGCCTCTGATTTATCTGGTGTATCTAAATGCCAATTCTGAGCTGCATTTTAATTTCCTCGTAATTTTGGCTTTTATCACAGGGCTTTTATCACATGCTCTCAGAGCATAGCCTGTCCCCTATAAGTCACTGTCAGCCACCTGTCCCTTCACTCAGATCTGCACCCAGTCCTAATAGGGAAGGGAAAGGAGTGACAGAGCAGCTGTGCTGTCACTGTCGGGAGTGCCGAGGAAATTAATTGAGAATCAAATATTTGCCTGCTCCAGGGTGATTTATCACAATTAAAAGGAGTAATTATTTGCCCTTTGGTCAATCAGAGATTCTGAGGGTTTGACTGCTGTGACGTGTAAATAAATCACACTACTGTAGAAGAGTCTTCTGGATTTGTTAGGCACAGCAGAACTTTCTAACTGCGATGCCCACGGGTGCTCAGGGAAGTTAATTCCTGCACCGGGGAAGGGTCTAAAGGCAGTGCGTCAGGAGCACGTGGAGGGCAGCCCCAGAACCACGGTTCCTTCTCACAGTAAATCCAACACAGGGACCTTCTCCCCCCTGAATTGGAACTCTCTGTGGTTTCTTCAGTTGAGACCAGATGTGATTAAGAGTTGGCTCAGGCTTAGAGTGACTGTGGGGACAGCCGAGTCTTATTTCCAATCTCATGTTCTCTCTGGGACATACGCTCATCAAGTGGATGGAGGGCAAAGTCATTTGCACTATTTCAATTATTTCCCTTTCCACTTCTCCCTCTTTTTTTCTTTTTGGCCAGTGCATGTAATTGAATCTGCAAATGCCAAACCCACTAGGATACAGCCATCCCCTAGTGAGATACCAAGAAGCCATGACTCTTCAAAGTTAGAAAGCACTTTCGTGACAGTTCTGGAAAATTCCATCCTATAAGCCATGATGACAGCTGGGATTGATTAACTTTCACTAGTGATTCCAGTCAAGCCCAGGGCTGGACCATGTGATCAAAGCAGATGTAGGAATTAAAATGTAACAATGTCTTGGTGGCAAAGACTTTTGTCTTTGATAAGGCTCTTACAGATCAACTTTTAGGGATTTTTTTTTAAGCAGGAAAATGTGGGTTGTGTTGAAGCTTTTTCAGTGAGCAGGGGGGTTTCTCATGCTTGCCTGCGAGGCATAGAACTACCCCAGATGAACTGTTTAGAGGCAAGAGCTTGCAGCTCCAGGATTTCACAGGTTTTTGGAGAGAGGAGAGGGTTTGCTTCCAAAGAAAGTGGGTGGCGTGCACCATAGTCTGCATATGTGACCTCAGGCTTGCCTGAGCTGTAGCCGAGTCTCCTAATTAACTCGACACAAAACAGCCCTCACCTGCCTGCAGGCTCTCAAGGCCTTTGCCACCCCAGTAACCTGAAACTCTGCCCCTTCTCCTCCCTGGGGGACAGCGGATGGCCGCTTTGCACTCAGAGCGGAGATGGGGAACTGCCAACAGCTGCCCTCGGATGCCCTAAGCCAACAGAGGGCCACTGTTCTGTCATTTTCCTTCTGACTTGTTCCCTTTTCTGCTTTAATGACCGAGGCTACCTTTTGGGCCAGCTACTTCCTAATGCTGCCTGTAATTGAGACTCAAATAGTAAAATATACATAACTGGCCGTTTTACCCAGTCATCATTTATGAATATTGCTCGATTAATTTGTTTAGTCAGATGGAGAGGGGCAATAAAAAGTGATTGACTAAAAACAATTAAAACAGTAAAAGTAAATTGTTTGTGTCCATTAAAACCTGCTGAGGCCGTCAGTTGAAAATTGTGGGCCTCCATGTGAAAATTAAAACTATTGATTTTCCCCTGTATGTATGTGAATATCAGAGTTCTAATTTGTTTTGTTTTTACTGGCTGAAAGCCCCTGAGGTCAAAATGCAGGTGGGCTTTCAATAAGGTCTTTTGGTGGAGTTAATAAAGATTTGGAAAGGCAGATAGGATAAGAAATGGCTGAGATGTTTTAGAGAAGAATTATGTGTCTGATCGGTACCAAGTTGCACTGCTGCATGCTAATACTTTGTAATTTATGGCATTTTGGGGGTGAAAATGGAAAATCAACTGCAGAATATATGATAGTCATAGGTTGAATTTTTAGGGCTTTGCCTTAATTTATGTGAGCGAGATGGATTTTTTTTTATTATTGTCATTTTATTTTTTTATGTGCTACACTAAATCTTGTATTCCATGAACTATTATTTTTTAGTGTTCAATTAAAATACCAACATAAAAGGAATTTTACATGGACAAATCTTGACTCATAAGAAGAAAACTTGGGAGAAAAAACCCTCTGGATCAGATGAGGAGGTTTTTCAGTTGACAGATATGATGGGATTAAACCTTGGAAGGGTGTAAAAACAGTGCAACATGTTTGGAGTTCCACGTATTAGGCTATCTCTCATTGTACCAAGTTGGGCATGAGTTAATAACAGGTTTGCATTCTTAATAAATCATACGTTGAGAATGCAAACTGTTATATTTGGTAATTAAGTTAATGATCAGTAAACAGGTCAGACTTTCTTTTAATCTTTTTTTTTTTAATAGAGTAACAGACCAACCAAGATGAACCACACCCTTTCTTTTTTTTTTAACGGAACGCTATTTATTTATTTATTTATTTTGGCTGTGTTGGGTCTTCGTTTCTGTGCGAGGGCTTTCTCTAGTTGTGGCAAGCGGGGGCCACTCTTTATCGCGGTGCGGGGGCCTCTCACTGTCGTGGCCTCTCTTGTTGCGGAGCACAGGCTCCAGACGCGCAGGCTCAGTAGTTGTGGCTCACGGGCCTAGTTGCTCCGTGGCATGTGGGATCTTCCCAGACCAGGGCTCGAACCCGTGTCCCCTGCATTGGCAGGCAGGTTCTCAACCACTGCGCCACCAGGGAAGCCCTCTTTTAATCTTTAAATATAAGTCAGGCATGTTTTTTAAAGAAGGGTTTATAAGGATGGAGATTTGGCCCTTTGAATATGGCATTTAAAAAGCTGTTACGGGGACTTCCTTGGTAGTCCAGTGGTTAAAACTCTGTTCTCCCAATGCAGGGGGAACGGGTTCAATCCCTGGTTGGGGAACTAAGATCCCACGTGCCTGGTACAGCCAAGAAAAAAAAAAAAAGTGGAGTTTTTGTTTCATTCTCCACCCCCATCCCACCCTGAAGAGTTTTCTAAGGAGAAAATAAATTCTTCACCTACAGGAAATGCTGTGCCTTCTGCACAATGCATTTTTTTCCTCTAAATTTTATTTTTTTCCAGCATTATTGTGATATACTTGATAAATAAAAAATGTATATATTTAAGGTGTAAAAAGTGATGATTTGATATCCATTTACGTTGTGAAATGATTGCCATGATCAAGCTAATTAACACATCCATCACCTCACAGAGTTACTATTTTTTTGTGCGGTGATAACACTTCAGATCTACTATCTTAGCAGATTTTAAGCATGCAATACAGTATTATTAACTATAGTCACCGTGCTGCGTATTAAATCTCCAGAACTTATTCATCTTGCATGACAGAACCTTTGTGCCCCTTGACCAACAGCTCCCCCCCTCCCCAGGTCCTGGTAGCCACCATTCTACTCTCTGCTTCTATGAGTTGGAGTCTTTTTCCCCCCAGATTCCACATATAAACAAAGATCTTACAGAGTTTATCTTTCTGTGTCTGGCTTATTTCACTTAGCATCGTGTGCTCAAGGAAGTTGGAATCGAATACTGTTCCATGTAGGAATATGCATTTTAAAAAGTGTTCTCATCTGGGTGGCCCTGATACGGGAAGTCTTGGGACCACACATGGAGATGCATGTTCTAGAACAATGATGCTTAAATCTTTTGGGGTCAGAAATCCTTGAGAATCTTCTTAGAACAATGTACATATTTTTTCTTTCCTGAAAATGTCTGAGTTTTATGATCTTATATTAAGAACTCCTGCTACAATTTTTTTTATAGGGATGGGTAAGTAGTTTCACCTGGGAGCATTAAGCAGGGAAACACCCAGGTTTCGTTGGTTTCTATTTGAGGACTCCTCGTGGTCCTCAAATATTTGCTTGTCCGTGAGCTGAGGATTTTTGTTATTTGGTGGCTTCTGGCTGGTGTCTGGATGCCAGAGATGCCAGGTAAGTGGTGCCAGGTATGCAGCCTGTGGTGTTCTGATCAGTCCCTCTCCTTACTATGCAGGTTAGTTCTGTGGCCATAATTCTGAAGTTATTTAGGAAAACGAAATCCTGTGCAGATTAAGTTAGTGAATGGTGAGTAGGGGTTGGGGCATGCTTGGGATGGAGGGCTTTATCCCATGCCCAGTGGGGAAACGTCATCCCAGCTCTTTTTTGGTGCCAGCAAGGGGGACAAACAGGAGAGTTGGGTGAGTCACAGGGTCCTGCTGGACTAAGAATAGCTTGTGCTGTAGATTATCAACTTTGCAGCATTCATTGTCATCTTTTCTTAAAAACAAAAGCTGAAAGCCTTCCTGCTAAATTTAGGAATAAGGCAAGAATGCCTACTCTTACCACTTCTATTCAACATAGTATTGGAATTTCTAGCCACAGCAATCAGACAAGAAAAAAAAAGTATCCAAATTGGAAGGGAAGGGGTAAAACTGTCACTATTTGCGGATGCCATGATACTCTATATAGAGAGCCTCAAAGTCTCCATACAAAAACTGTTACAACTAATAATTGACTTCAGCAAGGTAGCAGGATACAAGATTAATGTACATAAGTCTGTTGCTCTTCTTTACACTAATAATGAAATATCAGAAGGAGAAAGTAAAAATAACCCCAATCTGTTTAAAATTGCATAAAAAATGTCTAGGAATAAGCCTAACCAAGGAGGTGAAAGACTTATATGCTGAAAATTATGAAACATTGATAAAGGAAACTGAAGATGATTCAAAGAAATGGGAAGACATCCCATGCTCTTGGATTGGAAGAATTAATACTGTTAAAATGGCCATACTCTTTCTGACTTACTTCGCTCTGCATGACAGACTCTAGGTCCATCCACGTCTCTACAAATGACCCAATTTTGTTCCTTTTTATGGCTGAGTAATATTCCATTGCATACATGCACCACATCTTCTTTATCCATTCGTCTGTCGATGGACATCCAGGTTGCTACCACGTCCTGGCCATCGCAAACAGTGCTGCAATGAACACTGCGGTGCATGTCTGTTTTTGAATTATGGTTTTCTCAGGGTATATGCCCAGTAGTGGGATTGCTGGGTCATATGGTAGAACTATTTCTAGTTTTTTAAGGAACCTCCATACTGTTCTCCATAGTGGCTGCACCAATCCACATTCCCACCAACATTGCACGAGGGTTCCCCCTTATGTGGAATTTAGAAAAATGATGCAGATGAACCTATTTGCAGGGCAGGAATAGAGACGCAGACGTAGAGAATGGATGTGTGGACCCCGGGGTTGGGGGGAAGGTGGGGTGGGATGGGATGAACTGGGAGATTGGGATTGACATATCTACACTACCATGTGTAAAACAGATAGCTAGTGGGAACCTCCTGTATAGCTCAGGGAGCTCAGCTTGGTACTCTGTGGTGACCTAGATGGGTGGGATGGGGGGGAGGAGGGAGGTCCAAGGGGGAGGGGATGTATGTATGCATATAGCTGATTCACTTTGTCGTATAGCAGAAACTAACACAACAGTGTAAAACAGCTATACCCCAATTAAAAAAAATGGCCATACTACCCAAAGCAATCTAAAGATTAATGTGGTTCCTATCAAAATACCCATGACATTTTTCACAGAACTAATAATCCTAAAATTTATAGGGAGCCACAAAAGACCCAGAATTGCCAAAGCAGTCCTGAGGAAAAAGAACAAAGCTGGGGGCATAACCCATTCAGATTTCAGACTTTACTACAAATCTATAGTAATCAGAACAGTGTGGTATTAGCACATAAACAGACATATGGATCAATGGAACAGAATAGAAAACCCATAAATAAACCCACACACCTACGGTCAATTAATCTACAACAAAAGAGGCAAGAATATACAATGCAGAAAGGACAGTCTCTTCAAAAAGTGGTGTTGGGAAAGCTGGACAGCTACATGTAAATCAGTGAAATTAGAACACTCCCTCACACCATATACAAAAATAAACTCAAAATGGTTTAAAGACCTAAATATAAGACATGACATAATAAAACTCCTAGAAGAGAACATAGGCAAAACATTGTCAGACTTTAATTGTAGCAATATTTTCTTAGATCAGTCTCCCAAGGCAAAAGAAACAAAAGCAAAAATAAATAAATGGGACCTAATCAAACTTAACTTTTACACAGCAAAGGAAACCATCAGCAAAATGAAAAGACAACCTATGGAATGGGAGAAGATATTTGTGAATGATGCAACTGACAAGGGATTAATATTCAAAATATACAAATAGCTCATACAACTCAGTATCCAAAAAACAAACAACTCAATCAAAAAATGGGAAGAAGACCTAAATAGACATTTTTCCAAAGAAGACATACAGATGGCCAACAGGCACATGAAAAGATGCTCAACATCGCTAATTATTAGAGAAATGCAAATCGAAACCACTATGAGGTATCACCTCACACCAGTCAGAATGACCATTATCAAAAAGTCTACAAACAATAAATGCTGGAGAGGGCATGGAGAAAAGGGAACCCTCCCACACTGTTGGCGGGAGTGTAAATTGGTACAGTCACTATGGAGAAAAGTATGGACGTTCCTTATAAGACTAAAAATAGAGCTACCATATGACCCAGCAATCCCACTCCTGGGTATATATCCAGAAAAAAAGAAAACTCTAATTCAAAAAGATACATGCACCCCAATGTTCATAGCAACACTATTTACAATAGCCAAGACATGGAAACAACCCAAGTGCCCATCAGCAGATGATTGGCTTAAGAAGATGTGAGATATATATATATATATACACACACACACACACACACACACACACACACACACACACACACACACACACACACACACACACACACACACACACACACATACACATACACACACACACACACACACACACACACACACACACACACACACACACACACACACACACACACACACACACACACACACACACACATACACATACACATACATACATATACATACACACAATGGAATATTAGCCGTAAGGAAGAAGGAAACTTTGCCATTTACAGCAACATGAATGGACCTAGAGAATATACTAAGTGAAGTAAGACAAAGACAAATATATGATATCACTTATGTGTGGAATCTAAAAAATAATACAAATGAGTCTATTTACAAAACAAACAGATTCACAGATGTAGAAAACAAACTTATGATTACCAAAGGGGGCAGGAATAAATTAGGAGTATGGGATTAATAGATACAAACTGCTATACATAAAATAGATAAGCGACAGGGACTTACTATATAGCACAGGAAATTATATTCAATATCTTGTAATAACCTATAATGGAAAATCTGAAAAAAAAATAACTGAATCAGTTTGCTGTACACCTGAAAGTAACACAACATTGTCAATCAACTACACGTCAATTAAAAAAGAAAGTAAAACTGAACTTAATAATTTAGGTAGGCAGTACAATTCCAAGGTTCACAACTTTAAAAGTATAAAAGTTGCACAATGGAAAGCCCTCTCCCATCACAGGCCTCTGGTTTGTTGTGTAACTTAGAGGAAATTTTATGCAAATGAAAGCAGGTAACATGTATATGCAATTATCTTCCTTTTTGTTTTAACACAAATGGTAGCATATGAAACATTGCTTTTTGTTTTAAAATCTAGGTTTGTATTCTTTTCCGGAGCAAAATTCAGAAAGAGACTGTGATAATGCCTGTGTAAATTTTATTGCTCCTTTTTTTTCATACTAAACACTGTGTATAATCCCAAACAGATGTAGAGTGGGTATAAACATCAGCTCTTTTCTCGAGGGCGGATTCTTCCAGCTTGGAGCCATGCTCTGGGGTGAGGCCAGAGACACTGGATTGTATAAGATGCTGCATTTTAAGTATCCACTAAGGATTCCACTGGGGGTTGTAACAAATAAAAATAGGGAGAAAGATCTGGCCACAATTGGCACAAAGTCCCCTCAAAGTGGTGCTTCTGCTTTCCTGGTTCCCAGGACGGCCCCAGGGGCAGAGGAGGGTGTCTAGGTAGCTCCCCTAGTAGAGCGCTCAATGGGGAATCAGGGCTGGGGACTGTGGCATGTCACTTTGTTTTTCTCACCTAGAAGGTGACGTCTTTGTGGTTCTTAAACCCAATGATCACCAGAACCCCATGGGGGCTTCTAAAACAACATGAATCCCGGCGTCTCCCTCTGGCAGTTCTGCAGTAGTCCTGGTGTGTGGGTCTAATGCATGATTAACTAGCGCCCCCCACACGCCCACCAGGTGATTCTGATGTAGGTGGTCCACGGGCCAGAGGCTTTCTAAAGTCTTGTCAACTCTCAACGGAAATCATTTCGTCAGTATCTATCGTATATAAGAACTCATCTTACCTGGACCACTAAGAGTTAGTGTAGGTTTGACTGCCCACCTTCAGGCTGAATCTGCAAGAGATACCGTGTCGTCATCTGTCTTAGACTAAACAGAACTCCCTAAACTGTGAACCACAGAGCCCCAAACTTTCCCACCAATTAACTGCACCAGCTGTGGTTCAGACACCCCCTTCTGTCCTCATTAGGAACAGATTTATTACCAACCAGCCGCCTTATAAACAATCCCCACGGCCCCCATCATTCCCGGGAATCCCATGTTCCCAGCAGCACCTTGCTCTACAGCTTAGCACATGCATAGATGTGGAGGGGTGCGTGTGTGTGGGAGAGAGATGTATTTAGGAGTAGACAAGGTTCACTTCTTGTCCAGCTTCATGCCATAGTCCTGATGTCTCCCCCTCCGGCTGATGGGGACGAGAACGTCTAACACCAACATCATTTTCTTTTGAGTTCACGGTGTAATGGTTAAGCCCTGAGGTGTTTATTATAGTGTGTTTCGGGACCATCTGCGTCAGAATCATCTGGGAAGCCTGTTACAACAGGCAGGTTTCTAGGTCTTAGCAAAGTCCTTTGAATGGGTGTCTGGTGGCAGGGCCATGGAATCAGAATTTTCACATGTTCCAGGGGTGATAATCGCAGCACCAGGGCCAGCATTTCACTGATGGCCTTCACACAGGTTTGGTCCTATTTTACTGTGACAGCCCTGTGCACGGAGGCTACGTTAAAGCTTAGCTTTCTGATCATTTAAATCAAGGGCTCTTTCCAAACCAGATCAACAGGCATTTCTAATTATGGGAGTGTTGCTGCTGAAACTTTTTTCTTTTGTCGATCTTCTAGCACAGTATCCCATAAACTTCGGTACGCTTGTGAATCCCTTGGGGATTTTGTAAAAATACGGATTCTGACTCCGTGGGTCTGGGGTGGGGCCCGGGACTCTGCATTTCTCAGAACTAGCCACATGACGCTGACACTGCTCGTCTGTGGATCACACGTGGAGTGGCTCTGTTAGCGGGCAGATGTCTCCCACCTCTGATTGGGGTGCCCTCCCTCCTGGCTGAGGGTGTGTTAATTTAATAGCTCTCAGGCCTGTCACGTGCAGCTGCCTGGTCACATGAGTGTCCTGGTACCGCCTCTCAATTCCTCTGGTTTTATTCCTTTTGTAGATGAAGGAACCTCTGGGAGGGAAGCTGGGCTCTGTCGCCACCCATCTGCACCTGCGGTGGAGGAAGGCAGACGATGACATAGTGAACCAAAGGGTCTATTGATCCGGGGCGGTGGGCATAGGATTGAATTGGAAACAGCCCGCTCCAGTGTTTCAAAGGGGGCCTCTGGAGAGCAGAGACCTTCCTTGCTTTCGTTTATTTTGTAATTAAGGGGAAAAGAGCCCAACCTAAAACGTTGCTTGAGGGCCCTGGCCTTTAAATTTATGTCACTGAACACTCTATGAATCAAGGCACTCAGTGTGGAGCTGTCACTTCTGGTATCAGTTCTCTTTCTCAATGGCTGTATGCAAATTCGCTGAGCTCTCCGGGCAATAAGCTTAATGGGGACGGCAGGCCTGGTCCATCCTAAGCTGGATGTGTGTCGTTGGCTGTGCATTGGCGTCCGAATATGGAACTCCTGCTTTGTCTCCTCAGCCTGGGGAGTGGAGGGGCTATCAGTTATTTCAAAGGCCTGTGTGAGGGGAACGGACTTGGAAGTTCTGTTAAGTGTGAAGATTTAGAAGCCTTAAGTCAGATTCCTGTACAAAGCGATTTCAGTTCAGGAAAACATCTCTTGTGCTTTTTTTTTTCTTTTCTTTTTAGAAATCAACAAAATCAAATAACCCTAAAAGATACCCAGTTAATACATATAAAATTGTTAGTTCCTTTGTGTGGTTTTTAAGTTTAGTTATAAAGAGTTTGCTTTTATCATCGTGATGATTTATTTAGCTTTTCTTAGTTGGGCACCTACCAAGGACCAGGCATTTTGCTAAGTCCTGTGAACGACAACAACAAAAGAATGGTCAAGCTATAATTGCGCCGTTACAAGATTTATAGAAATTGTATGCGTGCCTTTCTGTTTACAAAGCAATTTTGTGATATTCAAATAATGCTTTGGGAGGATGGAAGTTGGGAGAGTCTGATGCTGTGATTATATTGTTCCATCATGTTTGTGTAAATATAATTAAACTGATTCCATGTTAGCACAGGCATTGGCTGGGCAGCCCAGATGTCAGTTGCCTGCTCCTTGGAGATCTGATTAAGCTTGACATGGATGTTTAATTTCTCAGTATTCCAAGGTTCCAGAGACCTGCTCCCTCTTCCCTAGAGATCTAAAGCTTCCTGGACCTTCCTTTCTTGTTGCTTCTCTCTGTCTTCCATTCCTGTTTTCCAAGTGTACTGCTTTGGTTTATATGTGAGTTTATTTAGTCTTTCCAACTAGATTGTCAGGAATTTGAGATCAGGAACTATGGCTGCTTCTAGGGAGTTGCTCAAAGTTCTTAGGCTGGGGTTTGATGGGTCCTCCCTCCAAAGCTGGGCTGATCCATGGGGACAGCTAGGTTCTCAGAGCACTTGACTTCCATCTCTGGTGTAGAGACAGAAGTGGGCGGCCCCAAGGTCAGTAATAAGGGGTCCTGAGTTCTGTTCAAAAACCCAAGCAGTCTGGGCTGTGGGGCAGAACGTTTGCCCCTGTCTTTTTAGGTCAATACTTCATTTGCTTCCTCTTGCTTTGCCTCCTCTGTTTTATTGTGCCTGATAAAATAGAGTGGTTATTTTACTCTTTCATAATTTCTAACATCAAAGGAAGTTAAGTAGTCATTTCTGCTCTTATTAATTAGTCTTTCCTTTCTCCAGTTAATTTTCCATTGATGTTCTCAACAGATAAATGCAATGTCATTTATTCCTCTCCATGAAGGCCATTTAAAGTCTTAGTGGATTTAGCTTTTAATGGATTGTTGAATTTTAAGTAGGAAAAAGAAATGGGAATGTAAGTTAGAACAGATACGTTTAAATGGACATGTAAGTTGCTTTCCCCCCTTGGATTCTCCTCTTCCTTATGCAAGCATGCCGTCCAAGCACCCACGAATCCCACATGATTGTACTTACATGTACCATCTGTAGTTTGTCATTGGGGGATGCGGGCGGAGGGGAACATCCTGGCCAGGTAGTGAAATAATTAAATCTCATGATTTTCTAATCTGTGTGGCAGATGTTCTATTGGTGTTTTTATTCTACTAAATAGTGCCTCATTGCAGAAAGTTCTGGCAGTCTTAAGCTTCGGAACTGTAGGTGTTTCCATGATCACAGAAGGCACCTACTCTCAAGGAAACAAAAGTTCTGGGGAGGTTCCCAGAGGTGTCACATTCCCGAGAAGGGGCTGAGGTATTCACAGTTCTAATTCTGGGAGGACCCGTGGAAAGGCACAGTCATAGCAAAGAATCCGAGCGTTTACGTTCTTCAGTTATGTTCACGGACCGTGCTGGACACCTTCGTCAAAGCAGGAGCCAGTGTTATCTCTGGTTTAGGAAGAAAAATGCTTTGCTTTGCTTTCTCGTAAACCAGGTTGGCAGGCAGGCCCGTCTATCAAAGGGAAGGTGATTTGCATGGCTTTTTAATTCTATTAGGTTACTTGCTAATTGGAAAATTTAAAACCTGGGTCTACCTTGAAAATGAATAAATAAATCTCTCAGGTTAGGGTGGATAAGTTGTTACACTGCGTGTTACATAACAGTCTTAAGCTGTTTGGGGTTAGTTTCTGTAGTTAAAACAGTGCTTGAAAAAAACTGAGAACTTTCAATGATACCAACATGCAAATATTTATAGGCAAACAGAAGCAGACCATATCTTCAAGGACTTGAAAGGATGCTTGGCTGGTGTTATCTTCCCAGAAGCTAGAGGCTTACAGCCAACCAGGGCAGAACCTCCCAGTCTGAGCCACCAACTCCTCTTGGAAAAGGTTCACAGCAGTATATTTGTCCAGATCCTTATTTTCCCTCTGATTTTTTCTTAACTTGCAGTTTTGATTAATTACAAACATATTGATGTTTGGCTATGAGGTGTGCATGCTTCTCTGCACTTTCTCAGTGAAGGTTAGACTAAGGTGGCACACAAAATCTAATTAGTCCTTTTGAAGTCCCCTCCAAACCCCATTTCTTTCTAAGCCTCTCCCTTGGATAGTCTCAGGTTAAGTGTGTGGTCTCTTCTGGTGTGTGAAAGGGTTTTCATTATGTGTTTAAAAGCAGTTAGCATGCTACACATATGGAAATATTTAGGGGGAAGTATACTTGTGTCTGCAACTTACTTTGAAATATATGTATATTTCTTATATAAAAAATAAGATGGATGGGTGAAGGAATAGAGCAGTGGATAGATATGAGATAAAACAAGAATAGTAAAATGTGAATTGTAGAATTACATAGTGGGCATATAGAGATTCACTGTAAAATTCAACTTTTACGTGTGTATGAAAATTTTTGTAATAAAATATTGGGGGGGAAAAAGGGCAGGTTTCTATCACGTAGGATTATCACTCAGATAAAACCCAGGCTATGGAATGAATTAACTCTTAATGCTACAGGCAAACTCAAGGGGTGTTAATTACCTCTGGAGTTTGGAAAATTCTGTCAACATGAATTTGTTATTTTTTAATATATATATTTACAAATTAACTATAAAACCTTGCTTTTTCTTAAAATATAAGAGTTACAGATGTGTATGACTTAAAAAAGTGAAACTTCTGCGAGTATTTCTTTTTTTTTCTTACCCCTTTTTCCCTCCTTGTTTCCACAATCTCTCCAGATTGGAAAAATCTGCATGAGCCTATATAGCACTTTGTTTTTCAATGGGACCATGATATACACGTATTGATAACTTGTATTTTATCGCATAATAAAGGTGGAACATCTTTCCATGGCGTTACATGTGAATCAATCTGCGTTTCTTCTGAAAGCGTCCATGGTACTCCAGTTGTATGAATATGCTGTAATTGATGTAACCAACTTTTGACTGATATTTTGCATTTGCCATAACAAACTACCACAGACTGGGTGGCTTAAACAACAGACGTTTATTTTTTCACAGTTCTGGAGGCTGGAATTCCAAGATCAAGGTGCTGGCAGATTCAGTTACTGGTGAGGACTCTCTTCCCGGCTTGTGAGCAGCTGCCTTCTTGCTGTGTCCTCAGATGGCCTTTCCTCTGGGCTTGTGTGGAGGAAGAGATCTCTGGTATCTCTTCCTCTTCTTATAAGGACACCAGCCCTGTAGGACTGAGGTCCTACCCTTATAACCTCATGTAACCTTCATTACTTCCTTATAGGACCTGTTGCCAAATACAGTGACTTTAGGGTCAGGGCTCCGACATATGTATTTGTGGGGGGAGACCGTTCAGTCCACAACAATAGACATTTAAGTTGTCTCAAATTTGTGGGCTACTGTCAGCAAGTCTGCAATGAATTTACATGTGCAATGGATGTGGAATTGCTGGCTTATAGATTATACACTTTGAGTGGGCAATGCTAATTTATCTGTTGGAACTAACTTACGTGATAATTTGTGTTTTCTGCACATTGCCCACAATCACTTCTTACCAGATCAGCGTTTTTAATACGTGTCAGTGTGATAAGTGAAATATTTTGTGTTAATTTGTTTTTCTTTGATAACTAGTGATTACACATGATTGTATTTAATTGCTTTTTGTATTCCTCTGGATTTTCCTCTTCATGTCTTTTAGTATGTTTCTACAGGGCCATCTGGATTTTTTTAAAAAATTGATTTAAAAGACTCTCTTCACATCAAAGAGTGAAGTCTTTGTTGTTAACAAAACTTGCGAACATTTCTCTTCAAGGTGTTTTTTTGCCTTTTAATCTTAGTTCTGGTTTTTCTAGTTTCTTATCCTACTGAAGCCTTTTCATTTTCTACCGGCAGTTTTAGTATATATATCAGAGTACAACTTTGCTCCTTCGTAAATTGGCATTGTCCATTTGTCTAATTGCTTCTCCACCTTATCCTCTGTTAGGGGGTAAATTGTGGGCCCCTCAAATTCCTGTGTTGAAGGTTTAACCCTCAGGACCTCAAAATGTGACTGTTTTTGGAGATAGGGCTTTAGATAGGTAATTATGGTAAAATTAGGTCACTAGGGTGGGCCCTAATCTGCTGTGACTGGTATCCTTACAAGAAGAAGAGATTAGGGCACAGACAACATAGACTGAGGGGTGGTAGTATGAGGACGCAGTGAGAAGGCAAAGTTTACAAGCCAAGGAGAGAGGCCTCAGAAGAAATCAACCCTGCTGACACTTTGATCCTGGATTTCCAGCCTTCAGAACTGTGAGAAGTGGTATCACATGTGGTTTTGATATGCTCTTACTTTTTCCCTAATGACTAATGAGTTGAGCATCTTTTCATATGCTTATTGGCCATCTGTATATCTTCTTTGAAGAACTGTCTATTTAAGTGCTTTGCCTATTTTTTAATTGAGTTGACTTATTTTGTTGTTAAGTTGGAGGAGTTCTCCTACATGGATTTTGAACTGTTTCCCAAAGTGTGTTCCTTGGAACACTGGTTCTGCAGAATCTTATTTATTTATTTTTATTTACTTATTTTATTTATTTTTTGGCTGTGTTGGGTCTTTGTTGCTGCGTGCGGGCTTTCTCCAGTTGTGGTGAGAGGGGGCTACTCTCGGTTGCGGTGTGCGAGCTTCTTATTGCGATGACGTCTCTTGTGGAGCACAGGCTCTAGGCGCGCAGGCTGAGTAGTTGTGGCAGGCGGGCTTAGCTGCTCCGCAGCATGTGGGATCTTCCCAGACCAGGGCTCGAACCTGTGTCCCCTGCATTGGCAGGTGGATTCTTAACCACTGTGTCACCAGGGAAGTCCCCTGCAGAATCTTAATGGGCTTTTTGAGTAAAAAGGGTTCTGAGACCAAATATTAAAGTTTAAATTGGTTTCTTACTAATACATATAGTAAATCTCCATGTGGGGAGAGTATACAGTATTTCCCAAACTTAATTGACCACAGAATGCTTTTTATGTAGGACATTTTGCAGGACTAGAGTTTTGCAGAACAGGGTCTCAAGACTGTTGGCCTGGCTGATTCACTATGTCAGTTTCTGTAAATTTCCTTCTTTAACCGTATGCCTATATTATGCTCTCTCTCATCATCTGTTTCCTTAATGGCTTCTGGCTTCTCCTCAGCCTCCTCTCTTCCCTTTTACTCACTCTTTCTAGTCAGTGGGCAACAAATCTTGTTGATCCTTCCTCCCTAAAGGTGTTTTGAATCCAACCAGTTCACTCTGTTTCTTATTCCTCAGTACCGGTTGCTGGACTTCTGCAAAAGTCCAAACCGCTCTTACTTTACATCAGGCTACCAGAATGATCTGTTAAAAATATAAGTTAGACAAAGTCATTCCCCAACTTAAATTCTATAATAGCACTTAGCAGTGGTGTGTCACAATCATTTTGGGCTGTGTTGGAAAATGTTATTCAAGCAGCAAACTTGGTGATGTGTATTTAAAAAAAATAAATTAGAGCAGATTCAGTTCTCTCCCATCCTTTACTCTCAATCACTTGTGTTCTTCGAGAAAACAATCCTTTCTTGAGGGGCAGAGTTAGAGGAGTATGATGTAAATTGCATATTATCTACTGCCTAATGTGTTTATACCGTAATAACCAACTGCTACTGTTTTACAGTTTATATTTTGTGGCAATTGTTTATAGCAATAATTTGTTTCTTCTTGGCATTTCTTGAGTTTTGTCAAAACGTGGTTATACTTCCTGCATCTTAGAAGAAAATGTAAGTAAATCTCACTTACCAGTGGTTCTCAACAGGGTGTGTTATTCCTTCCAATCTGGGGTTGTTTGGAATGGGTATGGGAGTTGGGAATGTCATAATTATTGGGGGTGCTACAGGCATGGAGTGTCTGATGCCCAGGATGTTAAATATCCTGCAATGGATCGAACAGTTCCAGACATAAAGAATTGCCCCACCCCCAAACGTCCTCATCATGAAATACTGTAACAGGGCCACAAGTCTAAAACCGTGTGATGGATAATTTCTAAGCGAAACTGCTTTTCCCATCCTCTCTCTCTGTTGCTGGGAACTAAAACTTACGTCCTTTGTTACTGTGCAGTCTTTGTTACTGATTAATGTGGGTGGGCATTCTTGCTGTTTTTGCTTGTTCCTCTGATCTTAACCCCAGCCCCAGACTTTCCTTTAAATACGCCTGCTTTCTCCCCACAAGGCAGGAAGGTAGTTTTCAAGACGCTAGTCTGCTACTCTCCTCATTTGCTGGCAGATCAATAAAGTTCTCTTTCCTTTATCCTCAAAACCTCGTCCTTGTTATTCTCGTTTGGCATCAGGGACAAGGACCAAATTTTCGATAACGACAGTGTTGGTCATCACAGCGTAAACTTAACCCTGCCTGTGGTCCCTCATCAGACCTAACCCCTGACTGTGTTTTCAGCCTAACACACATACCCTTTCCTTCTGCTCCCTATTATTCTCCAACACATGCAAATTTATTGGGCAAATGAACTGTTTATGTGTTTTTCTACCTGGAATGCTGTTCTGTTCTTTTTTTTTTTTTTTTTTTTTTTTTTTGCAGGATTGCCCGATTTTCTTTTTTTTTTAAATTTTTTTATTTATTTATTTATTTTTGGCTGTGTTGGGTCTTCGTTTCTGTGCGAGGGCTGTCTCTAGTTGCGGCAAGCAGGGGCCACTCTTCATCGCGGTGCGCGGGCCTCTCACTATCGCGGCCTCTCTCGTTGCGGAGCACAGGCTCCAGACGCGCAGGCTCAGTAGCTGTGGCTCACGGGCCCAGTCGCTCCGCGGCATGTGGGATCCTCCCAGACCAGGGCTCGAACCCGTGTCCCCTGCATTAGCAGGCAGATTCTCAACCACTGCGCCACCAGGGAAGCCCACTGTTCTGTTCTTGACTAGTTAAAAAACTCTTCATGGGCTTCCCTGGTGGCGCAGTGGTTGAGAATCTGCCTGCTAATGCAGGGGACACGGGTTCAAGCCCTGGTCTGGGAAGATCCCACATGCCGCGGAGCAACTAGGCCCGTGAGCCACAACTACTGAGCCTGCGCGTCTGGAGCTTGTGCTCCGCAACAAGAGAGGCTGCGACAATGAGAGGCCCGCGCACCGCGATGAAGAGTGGCCCCCGCTTGCCCCGCAACTAGAGAAAGCTCTCGCACAGAAACGAAGACCCAACACAGCCAAAATTAAATAGATAAATTAACTAAAAAAACAAACAAACAAAAAAAACAAAAAAAAACTCTTCATACTTAGCATTTATTCCTCTGCAAAACCAGCTCTGACCCTTTCTACTCCAAGGGGAGGTTAGTTGCTCTTTTCTCTGTGTTCTCATAGGAGCCAGCATATGTCTGGTAGTCACTGGGGATGGTCTAAATATCTTATATCCCCTAGTCTGGGAACATGGTAGGATTATATTCCCCTGTCCCTCCTTAAACTTCAGCACAATCAAATGACTGTGTAACTTCCCAATGGAAGCTTTAAGAGGCAGTCACAGTTGGCCATTTTCTCTTCCATTCTGCTCTGGTAACTCGAAGTAAGCCATATGGGGGCTGCTCTGACCCTCGGTCCTAGAGTTAAGATGGCAGGGAGCTCAAGCACAATTGACATGAAACATGTCAAGAATAAGAAACTATGGCAGCTCTACCCACCACCAGTCCCTCCTATCAGGAAACTTGCACAAGCCTCTTAGATAGCCTCATCCACCAGAGGCCAGACAGCAGAAGCAAGAAGAATTACAGTCCTGCAGCCTGTGGAACAAAAACCACATTCACAGAAAGATAGACAAGATGAAAAGGCAGAGGACTATGTACCAGATGAAGGAACAAGATAAAACCCCAGAAAAACAACTAAATGAAGTGGAGATAGGCAACCTTCCAGAAAAAGAATTCAGAATAATGATAGTGAAGATGATCCAGAACCTCAGAAAAAGAATGGAGGCAAAGATCGAGAAGACGCAAGAAATGTATAACAAAGACCTAGAAGAAATAAAGAACAAGCAAACAGGAATGAACAATACAATAACTAAAATGAAAACTACACTAGAAGGAATCAATAGCAGAATAACTGAGGCAGAAGAACAGATAAGTGACCTGGAAGACAGAATGGTGGAATTCACTGCTGCGGAACAGAATAAAGAAAAAAGAATGAAAAGAAATGAAGACTGCCTAAGAGACCTCTGGGACAATATTAAACACAACAACATTTGCATTATAGGCGTCCCAGAAGGAGAAGAGAGAGAGAGAGGACCCGAGAAAATATTTGAAGAGATTATAGTCGAAAACTTCCCTAACATGGGAAAGGAAATAGCCACCCAAGTCCAGGAAACGCAGCGAGTCCCATACAGGATAAACGCAAGGAGAAACATGCCGAGACACATAGTGATCAAATTGGCAAAAATTAAAGACAAAGAAAAATTATTGAAAGCAGCAAGGGAAAAACGACAAATAACATACAAGGGAACTCCCATAAGGTTAACAGCTGATTTCTCAGCAGAAACTCTACAAGCCAGAAGGGAGTGGCATGATATATTTAAAGTGATGAAAGGGAAGAACCTACAACCAAGATTACTCTACCTGGCAAGGATGTCATTCAGATTCGATGGAGAAATCAAAAGCTTTACAGACAAGCAAAAGTTAAGAGAATTCAGCACCACCAAACCAGCTCTACAACAAATGCTAAAGGAACTTCTCTAAGTGGGAAACACAAGAGAAGAAAAGGACCTACAAAAACAAACACAAAACAATTAAGAAAATGGTAATAGGAACATACATATCGATAATTACCTTCAACGCGAATGGATTAAATGCTCCAACCAAAAGACACAGGCTTGCTGAATGGATACAAAAACAGGACCCATATATATGCTGTCTACAAGAGACCCACTTCAGACCTAGGGACATATACAGACTGAAACTGAGGGGATGGGAAAAGATATTCCATGCAAATGGAAACCAAAAGAAAGCTGGAGTAGCAATACTCACATCAGATAAAATAGACTTTAAAATAAAGAATGTTACAAGAGACAAGGAAGGACACTATGTAATGATCAAGGGATCAATCCAAGAAGAAGATATAACAATTATAAATCTATATGCACCCAACATAGGAGCACCTCAATACATAAGGCGACTGCTAAGAGCTATAAAAGAGGAAATTGACAGTAACACAATAATAGTGGGGGACTTTAACACCTTACTTACACCAATGGACAGATCATCCAGACAGAAAATTAATAAGGAAACACAAGCTTTAAAGGACACAGTCGACCAGATAGATTTAATTGATATTTATAGGACATTCCATCCAAAAACAGCAGATTACACTTTCTTCTCAAGTGCGCACGGAACATTCTCCAGGATAGATCACATCTTGGGTCACAAATCAAGCCTCAGTAAATTTAAGAAAATTGAAATCATATCAAGCATCTTTTCTGACCACAATGCTATGAGATTAGAAGTCAATTACAGGGAAAAAAACGTAAAAAACACAAACACATGGAAGCAAAACAATACGTTACTAAATAACCAAGAGATCACTGAAGAAATCAAAGAGGGAATCAAAAAATACCTAGAGACAAATGACAATGAAAACACGATGATCCAAAACCTATGGGATGCAGCAAAACAGTTCTAAGAGGGAAGTTTATAGCTATACAAGCCTACCTCAAGAAACAAGAAAAATCTCAAATAAACAATTTAACCTTACACCTAAAGGAACTAGAGAAAGAAGAACAATCAAAACCCAAAATTAGCAGAAGGAAAGAAATCATAAAGATCAGAGCAGAAATAAGTGAAATAGAAACAAAGAAAACGATAACAAAGATCAATAAAACTAAAAGCTCGTTCTTTGAGAAGATAAACAAAATTGATAAACCATTAGCCAGACTCATCAAGAAAAAGAGGGAGAGGACTCAAATCAATAAAATTAGAAATGAAAAAGGAGAAGTTACAACAGACACCCCAGAAATACAAAGCATCCTAAGAGACAACTACAAGCAACTCTATGCCAATAAAATGGACAACCTGGAAGAAATGGACAAATTCTTAGAAAGGTATAACCTTCCAAGACTGAACCAGGAAGAAATAGAAAATATGAACAAACCAATCACAAATAATGAAATTGAAACTGTGATTAAAAATCTTCCAACAAACAAAAGTCCAGGGCCAGATGGCTTCATAGGTGAATTCTATCAAACATTCAGAGAAGAGCTAACACCCATCCTTCTCAAACTCTTCCAAAAAATTTCAGAGGATGGAACACTCCCAAACTCATTCTATGAGGCCAGCATCACCCTGATACCAAAACCAGACAATGATACCACCAAAAAAGAAAATTACAGACCAATATTACTGATGAATATAGATGCAAAAATCCTCAACAAAATACTAGCAAACAGAATCCAACAACACCTTAAAAGGATCATACACCATGATCAAGTTGGATTTATCCCAGGGATGCAAGGATTCTTCAATATATGCAAATCAATCAGTGTGATACACCATATTAACAGATGGAAGAATAACAACCATATGATCATCTCAATAGATGCAGAAAAAGCTTTTGACAAAATTCAACACCCATTTATGATAAAAACTGTCCAGAAAGTGGGCATAGAGGGAACCTACCTCAACATAATAAAGGTCATATACCACAAACCCACAGCAAACATCATTCTCAATGGAGAAAAACTGAAAGCATTTCCTCTAAGTTCAGGAACAGGACAAGGATGTCCACTCTCACCACTATTATTCAACATAGTTTTGGAAGTCCTAGCCACGGCAGTCAGAGAAGAAAAAGAATTAAAAGGAATACAAATTGGAAAAGAAGAAGTAAAACTCTCACTGTTTGCAGATGACATGATACTATACATAGAGAATCCTAAAGATGCCACCACAAAACTACTAGAGCTAATCAATGAATTTGGTAAAGTTGCAGGATACAAAATTAATGCACAGAAATCTCTTGCATTCCTATACACTAATGTTGAAAAATCTGAAAGAGAAATTATGGAAACACTCCCATTTACCATTGCAACAAAAAGAATAAAATACCAAGGAATAAACCTACCTAAGGAGACAAAAGACCTATATGCAGAAAACTATAAGACACTGATGAAAGAAATTAAAGATGATACCAACAGATGGAGAGATATACCATGTTCTTGGATTGGAAGAATCAACATTGTGAAAATGACTGTACTACCCAAAGCAATCTACAGATTCAATGCAATCCTTATCAAAGTACCAATGGCATTTTTTACAGAACTAGAACAAAAAATCTTAAAATTTGTATGGAGACACAAAAGGCCCCGAATAGCCAAAGCAGTCTTGAGGGGAAAAAACGGAGCTGGAGGAATCAGACTCCCTGACTTCAGAGTATACTACAAAGCTACAGTAATCAAGACAATATGGTACTGGCACAAAAACAGAAACATAGATCAATGGAACAAGTTAGAAAGCCCAGAGATAAACCCATGCACCTATGGTCAACTAATCTGTGACAAAGGAGGCAAGGATATACAGTGGAGAAAAGACAGTCTGTTCAATAAGTGGTGCTGGGAAAACTGGACAGCTACATGTAAAAGAATGAAATTAGAACACTCCCTAACACCATACACAAAAATAAACTCAAAGTGGATTAGAGACCGGACACTCTAAAATTCTTAGAGGAAAACATAGGAAGAACACTCTTTGACATAAATCACAGCAAGATCTTTTTTGATCCACCTCCTAGAGTAATGGAAATAAAAACAAAAATTAACAAATGGGACCTAATGAAACTTCAAAGCTTTTGCACAGCAAAGGAAACCATAAACAAGACGAAAAGACAACCCTTGCAATGGGAGAAAATATTTGTAAACGAATCAATGGGCAAAGGATTAATCTCCAAAATATATAAACAGTTCATGCAGCTCAATATTAAAAAAACAAACAACCCAATCTAAAAATGGGCAGAAAACCTAATAAATAGACGTTTCTCCCAAGAAGACATACAGATGGCCAAGAAGCACATGAAAAGCTGCTCAACATCACTAATTATTAGAGAAATGCAAATCAAAACTACAGTGAGGTATCACCTCACACCAGTTAGAATGGGCATCATCAGAAAATCTACAAACAACAAATGCTGGAGAGGGTGTGGAGAAAAGGGAACCCTCTTGCACTGTTGGTGGGAATGTAAATTGATACAGCCAGTATGGAGAACAGTATGGAGGTTCCTTAAAAGACTAAAAATAGAATTACCATATGATCCAGCAATCCCACTACTGGACAGATACCCAGAGAAAACCATAATTCAAAGAGACACATGCACCCCAATGTATACTGCAGCACTGTTTACAATAGCCAGGTCATGGAAGCAACCTAAATGCCCATTGACAGACAAATGGATAAAGAAGATGGGGTACATATATACAATGGAATATTACTCAGCCATAAAAAGAACAAAATTGGGTCATTTGTAGAGATGTGGATGGATCTAGAGACTGTCATACAGAGTGAAGTGTCAGAAAGAGAAAAATATCATATATTAATGCATGTATGTGGAACCTAGAAAAATGGTACAGATGAACCAGTTTACAGGGCAGAAGTTGAGACACAGATGTAGAGAACAAACGTGTGGACACCAAGGGGGGAAAGCCATGGGGGGGTGGTGGTGGTGGTGTGATGAATTGGGCGATTGGGATTGACATGTAT
This sequence comes from Balaenoptera musculus, assembly GCF_009873245.2. NCBI lineage: Eukaryota > Metazoa > Chordata > Mammalia > Artiodactyla > Balaenopteridae > Balaenoptera > Balaenoptera musculus. The sequence goes on from NC_045795.1 coordinate 86,357,633, forward strand.
ACACTGATGTGTATAAAATTGATGACTAATAAGAACCTGAGGTATAAAAAAATAAATAAAATAAAATTTAAAAATTAAAAAAAAGGAAATAATCTGTGCTCTGTTAAGCCACTGAAATGTTTAGGTTGCTTGTTACTACAGCATAACCATGCTCATATTGATGGATACCCCTGTTACAGCTCTTATCACATGGTGGTGTTACTGTTGGTTTTCCATAGTTGAATCTTCACAGTGAACACTGGAGATTTGTTTTGGTAGAGACTGTGTTGTTTTCACTCTGATGTTGCCAGAATTTTGCAAAGTAACAAGCTGTATTAGTTATTTATTGCCACATAACAAATAACCCCAAAACTAGTCGTTTAGAGCAATCGTAAACATTATTCTCCTCATGGTTCCTGTGGGTGCTTCTGGCTCCGTGTCACTTGTGAGGTTGCAGTCAAGATGTCAGTTGGGGCGCCAGTCCTCCGAAAGCTAGGCAGGGCCTGAAGGATCCAAGTTCAAGGTTGCTCTCTCACGTGGCTGGCAAGTTGGTGCCTGTTGTTGAGAGGCCTCAGTTCTTGCCCACAGGGGCCTCTCCACAGGCCGTTTGAATGTCCTCACAACATGGCAGCTGGCTTCCCTCAGAGCAATACAGTAAGTCCCCTACGCACGAACGAGTTCCGTTCCGAGAGGGTGTTTTTAAGTCCAATTTGTTCGGAAGTCCAACCAAGTTAGTTTAGGTACCCAACTAACAAAATCAGCTATATAGTACTGAAGTGTAATAGGTTTATAATACTTTTCACACAAATAATATATACAAATCAAACACAAAAAATAAAGAAAATATTTTTAATCTTATAGTACAATACCTTGAAAAGTACAGTAGTACAGTACAACATCTGGCATACAGGGCTGGCATTGAGTGAACAGGCAAGAAGAGTTACTGACTGGAGGAGGGAGAGGAGGTGGGAAATGGTAGAGCTGAAGGATCATCAGCAATAGGAGACGGAGGGTAAGTTGCAATTTCACTCACGCCTCACCTTGACAGAATGCAAGTTCGCATCTTTGCAAGTTCGCAAATTGAAGGTTCGTATGTAGGGGACTTAGTGTCATCCAACGGCTAGTGAGATGGGAGTGATAGTGTCTTTTATGACTTAGCCTCAGAAGTCACACATGGTCACATCTGCCACATTCTGTTGGTTAGAAGTGATTCACTAAGTTGGGCCCACACTCAAAAGAAAGAGAATTAGGTTCTACCTTTTGGAGGGAGGGGTGTGACTGTGGTCTGAACATTTGTGCCTCCCCAAATTCATATGTGAAATTCTGACCCCTGAAGATTATGGGATTAGGGCATGGGGCATTTGGGAAGTGAGTAGGTCGTAAGAGAGGCGCCCTCAGGAATAGAATTAGTGCTCTTGTAAAAGAGACCCCCTCAGGGATCCCTTGCCCCTTTCACCATGTAAGGGAAGAGTGAGAAGACTTCAGCTATGAACTGGGAAGAAGGTTCTCACCATAAGGTGGCCATGCTGGTGTTTTGATGTTGGACTTTCCAGCCAACAGAACAGTGAGAAATAAGTTTCAGTTGCTTATAAGCTACCCAGTCTGTGGTATTTTGTTATCACAGCCTGAATGGACTAAGACGAGTCTCAAAAAAAAAAAAAAAATTGTGACCACGCCTTAAAACGATCACACTAGCACATAATGGGTCCTCAGTAAATACTTCCTGAAGGAATGATCAGCTTTTTTATTCAGTATGGTAGAAAGTGCCTCAGCCGGTTTTCTCTTTTACTTCAACATGTCCAAGTTGTTTTTTCCCTCTCTTCAATTGACCTTTATTTCAAACTTCATGTTTTCATTTCTTTAGCTTATTTATGCTCCAGAGAATGAATTATGTGTAACCAGTACCAGACAAGTTTTTTGAGTGTGCCTGAGGAGCTTAAAACAGTAGGAGAGCTAAGTCTCATCTGCCCTGTAAATTAGACCCCCCAAATCATCACAGGAAATAGAAAATTTTATCCTTTCCAAAGGATGAGAAAATCATCTTTACCTTGTTATTAGAGGTTTTTCCAAATGGCCAGTGGGATGTGGGATTTCATCATCACCATTTGTAACTACAAAGAGGATCATTTTCCTCACTCATGGTTTTCTGGACAAAACCCTGGTTGGTCTCATTAGTCTGGTCATTTTGTCGGCTTTAAGCTGATATAAGATTCTGGGTAGTGTTTCTGTCAACTGTATTGCCTCAGCATGGCCTACAGTGCTAAAAATATTCCTTTCCAAAGTGCCTGAACTTCTAGGTTTGTTAAAGTGGATTGCGTTAAATGTTCACGTCTTCAATTCAAGAAACATCATTTACCTCCAGTTTTCTTAGGAAGGAATGGAGCTTCTTGTTGACTAAAGCTCTTCCAGGCACTGTCTTCTCATGGGGAGACCCTTGCTGAGCCATGGCATAGATTCCTCTTGGTTAGTGGTGATTTCTCCCAGCTTCTCAGAGTGGGAATGGGACACCTGGGGGGTCAGGGCTGGTGCACCAACCCAGGTGACGACTCCCATGTTGGTGAGGAAAGGCCATAGCTGGAGCCCATCCTTGACCCTTCATTGTGTACACACTCTGTGGGAAGTATGGAGGGAGAGGTTCTCCAGCGTTCGTAAGCCACCCCACCATCTGTGCTCCATCTATGGCACCATGTAGAGCCCACGTCTCATCCTCTGCAGAGGAAGCCCCCCAGAGCCCAGGCTGTTCAACCTCGTCTGTTTCTCTCCTTCACCGACGTCTCCACTTCTATATATGCTAATCGTCTTTATTTTGGGAGGAAATTTCACTGTACCCTACTGTCTTCTTGTACACTTTGTAGCCAAGCTTTACCAGGATGGCTAACTGTTCTGCATTCATTTCTTCACAGTGAAGTCCCTTTTTATCCTCCTGCACTTGCCATATTGCCTGTCTTGTATTCCAGTGCATTGATGTCTCCAGGAAACATTTCGGGAATTGGTGGGGGCCTCATAATGATCAGGGGCCTCTAATGGAATGTAGCAGGTGGAAACCAGAGATGCAGGATACTCCACATGTATGGATTCATTCTACACAGTAATGAATTGCTTTAAACCTGTATAACTCTTAAATGCCCTGCTGGTTACTTATATGAGAGCAAACCTGTTTGATTGTACAGACACCAGCTACTTTTTATATAATAAAACATTTTTTAAACAGTTTGAGTATATGCTGACTTTTCCAATAATGCTACTACGAAGAGTTTAGCATCTTAGAAAATTCCCTCACTCCTGGGAGGCACTTGTATTCAGATTGTCAATAGTATACACTCCTCCCATCTGTCCTTTTAATGGCAGTGTTTTTGTGATTCTACATGTAGGTGCCTTTGTCTTTCTTCTCTAAGACTCCTTTTTCTCCGTTTTCTGCAAATGTACCTACTTTTGGGGCTCTGTATCTTACATGTTTATGCCAAATTAACCTAAGCAGCAATGGATTTAGGTTACCTATTGCTTTTAGGTGGAGTGGCTGTACAGTGTAATGATTACGAGTACAGATTCTGCCCAGCTCTGCCTCAGAGCAGGTCCTGGCTCTAACTTTTAGTAAACCTGGGGACACAGCATCCTCATCTACAAAGAACGAGACCCACTGAAGAAACTGGAGGGGGTGAGGGCTAGCTACTCTCCCATAATATCTTTATCAGGGTTTACTGTATAACAAAATGAACGCAGACAAAATTTCGCCACATACACAGGCATTTGTTAGTCAAACAGTAACAAGTGAACAGAAAACATGCATATCCTCTTTTTTTGTGAGTGTGAGACGTGCTCTGTCATTTTTAGCTGTTCTGGCCGGCACCTTTCATGCAAGGTTGACTTGAGGTGCTCTGACAGGTAGCATCGGGCAAATCCCATAACAGTGGACAAATAGAGGACCATTTAGGGATTGAGATTTGGGTACCGTTCCCAAGGATGTAGGTCACAGATCTTGGTAGATTCTTATACCTTGTTGAAGGGTGGAGATATCCTAAAAATATGTTAGCCAAAGTACCTTAATGTTGCCTGTCAAGAGTCTTCCTTGAACATTTATTATGCTGTTTAGCAAGCCATTAATTTCACCAGTAAGAGTCTGTTTCTGACATTCATCACGCTAATTAACCCAACCTTGAATGCTGATGGAAATACAGATAACAGAAACTTTGTAGTAGCTGCCTCTGGAGTGTGGTCCTTCTGATATGACATCAGTTAATCTTTCTGAAGTACAGGCTTTTTTTATTAGAGCAATGCATTGGCCTTTCATGTTAGAGCTTCGACTAGCTAGAACATACTTATGTGGGAGCACTTTAGAGTAAATTACAGACCTTGTACCGCCTCTTCGGGCTGTTGTGCTGCCTAAATGAGTTACTATATGTGAAGTGCTTAGAGCAGTTCAAGCGACATTGTATGTGTTGTATAAGTACAGTTGACTGTTGAACGACATGGGTTTGAACTCTATGGGTCCACTGACATGTGGATTTTTTTCAATGGTAAATATACTACAGTACTATATGATCTGGGGTTGGTTGAATTCGCAGACATGGAGGACCCACCCTAAATTATATGTGGATTTTCAACTGGTGGAGGGTTTGAGCCCCTAACCCTCACGCTGTTCAAGGGTCAACTGTATATGCAGTATTGTTATAATTGTTATTAATAGTCTGAGTGCTTTGACGTATGTTGTCAGTTTGGTATCCTAACATGGTCTTATTTTCCCACGAATTGGCTGGGTTCTCATACAGCAAACTGAAAAAAAAAGCATAGTGCAGTCCCTCCACATTATTCATGGATTGGGTGCTTGCAAATTTACCTACATGCTAAAATTTACTGGTAACCCCCAAATGAATACAGCACTTTCGGTCACTTGTGAGTATGCACAGAGTGGTGAAAAATGAGGGTCTGGGGTCCACCAAAATGAGGTGGAACAAGGTGGTGCTGTGTCTCCTTGTTGCAGCTCTCACACTGTAAACAAGTGTGCTTCTTGTGGATCATTCAGAGACAAGTTTTTGCATTTTTGCCTTTGTTATTGTTGGTGGGTGATTTCACTGTTTAAACAACACCCTTGCTTAGTGCTAAAGTGTTGTCTAGTCTTCCTAAGTGCAAGAAGGCTGTGAGGTGCCTTATGAGGAAGCATGTGTTAGATAAGCTTCATTCAGGCATGAGTTATAGTGCTTTTGGCAGAAGTTCAATGCTAATGAATCAACGGCATATTCTAACTAACGTGTCCTTAAGCAGAAACGCACATAACACATTGATCGGTTGATGAAAATGTTGTGATCAGAAGCTCGCAGGAACCTAACCCTGTATTTCTCCTAGGAGCATCGTTCGATACTCATTAAGTCAGTGTTTGTGGCAATTTTATAGAACATAGCTACCATGAGTAATGTGACTGTATCACTTTCTTGAGGCCACCTTTTCAAAAGTGTTCCTCTGAAATTATTCAAGAATCTCAGGGGCAGGACCAGTTACAAAATTTGTAGGCTCACGCAGAATAAAAATGCAAGACCTCATGTTCAAAAGTTAAGCAGTTCAAGATGAGCATTGAACCAGGTAAGCTGAGCATATGGGGTCCTCCGTGAGTGCAAGTGTCACAGGCCCACAAAGCTGGTCCAGCTCATGGGTTTACTCAATCTGAAAGACTGTACCTCTAAACAGCAGGCTGGGAGAGAAGGGGGAGAATGTGATGAGCCCACAATGGCTATTGCTTTTGGTGGCCAGTGTGGAAGGTGTCACAGTTGAAAGTGAAGGCTCACAGTTCAATGGGCATAGCTTGTCCACTAGTGTATATTGTCCTTGCTGGTCCAGGCCCTGCCCAGGCTGTCATGTTCCTATTTCTAGAGTTCCCATCACATGATCAGTTACCCATCCCCAAAGCACAAACACCATGGGAGGGTAGCCAGCTCTTGGTAGAGTGTGGAGTGCAGCCCAGACTTCTCCCACCTTTTTTTTTCTTAAAGTATTTGTTTATTTATTTATTTATGGCTGTGTTGGGTCTTTGTTTCTGTGCGAGGGCTTTCTCCAGCTGTGGCAAGCGGGGGCCACTCTTCATCGCGGTGTGCGGGCCTCTCACTATCGCGGCCTCTCTTGTTGCGGAGCACAGGCTCCAGACGCACAGGCTCAGTAATTGTGGCTCACGGGCCTAGTTGCTCCGTGGCATGTGGGATCCTCCCAGACCAGGGCTCGAACCCGTGTCCCCTGCATTGGCAGGCAGACTCTCAACCACTGCGCCACCAGGGAAGCCCTCTCCCACCTTTTTGAAGCTCTCTTTGGAGGACTTATTTGGCATCTCATCTCAGTTCCCCCCAGTGGTTTTCTAAAACGTTTGATTTGGGGGAAGCAGATGTCCTTAATATTTTTACCCAGGAAGGTCCTGGAACTTGATGCTAATTTGACTTTTCTTATTCTAGAGGTCTTCACAGCAAGGGGGAGGGAACAGCTTTGCTAACTTAAAGGACCAATTAAAAAAAAAAAGAGAGAGAGAAGATGAGGATTTAACTTTTTTTTTTTTTTGCAAGTTGTTTTATTTACAATGCCAACTTTTAAAAGTCACTAACGTAAAGTTAACTGGACAATAAACTAGGCAGAAATTGCTTTACAAAGAGAGGGAAAGCCCAAAATGCCACTTTCTATAGAGAACCCACAGTTCAATTGTATTCAGAGCAAAGAAGAAAGAACTTTTGATCATACTAGAAGAAACTGAGCCATAAGTTTGGAATCTGTACTGAAACTACACATGCAATGAGGACAACATTCTGCTAATACAACTGATTTGCTGCTGCGTTTGTGGACCATTTTTCTAATATTAACAATTATAAACAAAGCAGTGCGACTAGTATTTGGAACAGTCCTTACAGGGTTACAGCATCAGACACGAAATTTCACTTCTCCTCACACCACTGGTTCTCTTTGTGTACCTGGGCTTCCTCTTCTTCAATAAAATCATTTTTGATATTGACTGTCTTTCTGATCTCCTCAGGAGTTTTCCCCTTGATCATATTGGCAACAGTCTTGCAGGTCACATCAAGCAAACCTTTGATGTCTAAGTAGTTTGCTGCCAGTAGAAGCTCAAAAAGTGCTCCTTGGTCAACTTTCAGGGATTCTTGATCCCAAACAGGGATGTCATCTGTCTGCTTTCCTTTGTTCTCATCATCCTCTGGAGGACGAGGATCATCCTTGGGGTGGGTGCACCCCTGAACGACCTCTTTTCATATTGCTGCGTTAATGTTTGGCAAGGGGACGGATCAACATCTCCTTCATCACCCACTCCCAGATATTCCAACATGGTCTTAATAGTCACAGATTGTTTCGCAGTTTCAACATCAACTTCAGATATCTCTCCATCAGAACTCTGCAACTCAGTTGAAGGCATGGTGTTAGGACTCAAGGAGATGGCGGGCCAGAGGCTGATGAGAGCAGGGCGGCATCTGCAAAAAGAAAAACAGAAAAGTGAAGAACAAGGCCAACGACATCTGCCTCGGATTTAACTTTTTAACTCTCTCCTTCCTCTCTCCTTCCTCTCTCCTTCCACATACATACACACGCTCATACACACTTCCAGTCTCCCTAGCCTGGCAATTCAGTTAAATTATACCTTTTGGTTATATCAATATCTTTGTTTTATTACTGTGAAATTTAAAGGTGGTTCACAATTTTTCTATTTATTATGTCGTGCATCTTATCACTTATTACTTCCTTTGTTGTACAACTCTGCTTGGAATAAAATTTATTTTTTAATTACTTAAAAAAAAAGGGACCGGGGGCTTCCCTGGTGGCGCAGTGGTTAACGATCCACCTGCCGATGCAGGGGACACGGGTTCAAGCCCTGGTCTGGGAAGAAACCACATGCCGCGGAACAGCTGGGCCCGTGAGCCACAACTACTGAGCCTGCGCTCTAGAGCCCGGGAGCCACAACTACTGAGCCTGCGCTCTAGAGCCCGGGAGCCACAACTACTGAGCCCGCGTGCCACCACTACTGAAGCCCGTGTGCCTGGAGCCTGTGCTCAGCAATAGGAGAGGCCACCGCAAGGAGAAGCCCCCACACCGCAGGGAGGAGTAACCCCCGCTCTCCGCAACTGGAGAAAGCCCGCACACAACAATGAAGACCCAACGCAGCCAAAAAAATAAATAAATAAAAATTAAAAAAAAAAAAAAAAGGGACCAATAGTTTCATCCCCTCAAAGTGTGAAAGCCTAGGAGTTTGGCCGCATATGAAGAGGCTCCTTACGTTACCCTACATAGAAAATAACGCCAGTGTGCTTCAAGGTGCTGTCTGGCTCTGCCTTTGGAGCAGCGAAGAACTGACACACAGAGCTCATACACATTCATTTCTTTATTTGGTTTCGCCTGTAAAGAGGTTTTTTTTTTTTGTAAAATTTCAAACAAGTTGTCAATATTTAAATTTCATAAAGAAATCGATTGTAGCCTCTCTGGGAAAAATCTGTGTATGTGAAAACAGATGGCTTATATTCCCACATCTGCCGTTATGTGGAGCTGATAGCAGCTTCCCCTACACGGCGAGCACGAGCTTTCCTCTTCCACATCCCCCTGTGGAGGGCTCCTTCCTTTCGCCTGCTGGGCCATGTGGGCAGGGCTGATAGATGCTGACGGGGTCTGTTCTGAACCCATGGGTGCCCAGGTCGTGCCAGTTGTTAAATAGTCAATATTTTGAATATCACCCCCTCCTGGAGCCATTTGAGCTGTTAACCTTGCTCTGCAAAGAAGCAGCTGTCAGCTTCTTGCTAAAAAACTAAATTCAGACTCCTGGGTCATTCTGTTACAATGATTAATCTGTTAGATTGTCAGGATTGTTCACCATTTCGTTTATCCGGAGCGGGGCTTCTAGATGAGTCTCAGGAATTCACAAACTCTGGCCATGTCTATGCTGATGGAGTGGGCACCCTGGGAAGCCAATCTGCATGAGGACTGAGGCCCTTCCTGGGGGATGATTCGTCCTGATGAAACAAGGAGCCAGCTCTGGACAGCCCGACCCTGTTAGAGGAAGCTCCGCGGTCAGATAACGGTGTGAAGTCCGCCATCTGGATTTCTCTCTGCATCCAGCCCTCACTGGATTCTCTCTGTATTCTCGGAGAGTAGAGCAACAAGTAAAAAAGGAACAATTTCTCTACAAACTCTTGGATATCCCTTAAACAGAGTTGAACATAAAGGAGATAAAGAGACATTCTCCCATCAATTCCCCATGGGCACTTTCAACACTTGGAACACACCTGTACACCTGGCAGACACTCCAGTGCCCCGTGGGAGAAGACATGCTGCCCCTGTGGATGGTTTGGGGTCCTAACTAATCAGCGTCACACCTTTCCAGGTCCTGAAAGTGTAGCAGACATAAGGAGCCAAATGGGTTCAAACTCAGAAATTGACAATATGGCAGGGTGGTTATATTGTCTGCAATTTTCTTAAAATATTTCATTGTGGATGGTGGTGTGTGCTCTGTGTGTGTGTGTTTATTAACTTCAATATATACCCTAGGAACTGTTGATTAACATTTCGATTCCTTGTAGTCCGGTTACCTATTGCTGCATAACCCACCCTAAGATTTACTGGGTTAGAAAGCAGCATATTACCATCGATATTTCTCATGGGTCTGTGGTTGGACTGACTCAGGTGGGCAATTCTCACTTGGAGTTTTTTGCGTCGTTGCAGCCTGATGACAGCTGGGGCTGGAGGCACTTGGGGCCTTATCTGGGCTGGATGTCAACAGGGATTCTCTCCTCCTGGCTGGCACCTGGGCTGGGATGGCTGGAACAGCTGGGGCCTAGCTGAGCATCTCTTTCCCCTCAACCCCAGCCCCTCCCCTCTCACGCCTACAATGTGCTGCTGTCTTATTTCGCCCCTTTAGTCCGTTGGCAAAAGTCTTTCCCTACTCCCTCCCCACACTTTTATTAACAGTTTCCATATTCAACTCCCCTTGCATTACCCAATCTGCGTGTGTCCTCTCTCTCCTGCTTGGACCCCGACTCAGACTCTAGGTCAGCTGGTTTCTCAACTAGGGACCATTTTGTCCTTCAGGAATGTCTGGACAGATTTTTGGCTGCACTTAAGGGAGGATCCTACTGGCATCTAGTGAGTAGAGGCCAGGGTTGCTGCTAAACATCCTGCAACGCACAGGATGGCCCACAGCAGAGACTTATCCACCCCGAATGTCAGTAGCGCCCAGGCTGAGAAACCACATTCTAGGTGTTAACTCTCACGTCTGCTATACAGGTATAAAATCAACACAGATTTACAAATCACATAGGAATAAAACTGTATAACCAACGACATTTAAATTAACAATGTTAACTGAAAGTGAAGGATGCTGTTATTTTGCTGAAATTAAACTGCTGCTCGCAGTACGAGGTGGTCCTGACTGCTCGGTGCTGTCTGCGTGTGAATTTGGTGGATGTCCATCCCTAAAGCAGCCAACTCCCTTCTCTCCAGACGCCTCTCTGCTCAAGCTCCCAGGACGCCTCTCCTCCGAGGGCACACAGCGGGGTCTTGTTGGCTTTTACTTGGCATCAATATAATTTTCATCTGAAGTCTACCACTATCGTTTCTCTCATCAACTCGTGTCCATGGAAGTTATGCTAATTGGTACCAATATACACATGATTGCCAAGGAGAACCCTATGGCAGTTCTCAGTCCTTCAGATATTCTTTAAGATTTCGTCGAAATGAAGGTAGGAGACTAAAATAGAATGTCTATAGAGAGCTCATGGCACCCTGAGAAGCTATGCTTGGAGTCCTGGGAGAGAACCACTCTTCTGGTATTCGATGGAAAATGGAAACAGACCCTGTTCCTTCTCGTGGTTGAGGATGGAAATACAGAAAGCCTCCACTGTGGGCAGAAGCCTTTGCTAATGGGCAACCACAGCTTTCTTCTTGGCTCTTTTTGTAGTGCCTCAAATATAAAGAAAGGACTTTCTAATAAAAGCTTTATCCCCTAGCCACACAGCGGGAAGTCCTTACACATTCCAGTCAACGTGTTTTGCTTCCTCAGCTCTGGCTTTCTTAGTGAACTTCCCCCGTGACAGGAGGATGGCAACACGAGATTTTTCTCTTCATAAAAGATATTTGTTGGATTTCCTCCTTTTTCCCCTGGCTGGGGAAGTGTGTAAGCTTCTGAGGGCTGTTGAGTTTGCGCTGTACAGACCAGCTCTGTAAAGGGCCTGTGTTCTCAATTCCACCCAGTACATGCAGACCTTATTCTTGTATTTAATAACACATCGGGCCTACCAGATCCATCTTATCTTGCGCTTTCTTTTGTTCACGTGTTAGCACCTTTTGCAAATCTAAAACAATTATGAAGCCATTTAGAAACAATAATGCTTAAGTGCAAATACTTAAATGTTATTAAACTGTTGGCATCTTGCTGAATTATTTCCTTATGGTTAATTACTTCATTTCTTTATAGCTAGCCATGATTGATTGCTGGTTAGGGCTGTTTCTACTCTGTAAGAAAATATAGTTATGTACTTTGAAACTGTTAGGGATGCCCACCACTGCTTTCCAAACTGTCTGAAAGCATTTTTTTTTGGTCATGGGAGTTCTTAATTTTAATTTAGTTTTTATTTTTAAATAAATATTTAGCTACAGTGATTTTGATGAAAAGCTCTTTACTGGCTTAATGAATTTTATGGGTCTATATAACATCAGTGTCTTAATTACTACAAATGGATAATAAACCCTTTCTCATATACGGGAATGGGAAACACACAGAGTGAGTGCCATTAGGAACAATTGGATTTTCACTTGATAATTCAGTAAAAGAAAAAAAAAAAAGAAAATGTAAATACTGCAAATAACAGCCCAAGGGGTAGTCTCTGCAGCTCCACCAGAAACCATAGAGCATAACTAATTTTTACAGAGATTTTCTCCGTGTTTTTTTTGGGCGGTGACAAAAGCAAAATATAAATTCATGCAGGGAGTGAAATAGTTGTTCATTTGGTACGTGCTAATTAATTTCTCCCTGTATGTCAGAGACATTTAATTCCTCATCATAAGAGGTCCTTGAATTTAGGAGGACACCCGGAGAGGAATGTATGACCCCAGGCGGGTAGTTGCAGTGTACCAGGAAGAGTATCGTGGGTTCTTATTGTGTGTGTGGCTTTAAGAAATTCACTTGGTTTTAGAAACTGTCAGTTACTGCCGATGCAGAGTGGCCTTGGCCTGGTTAGCAAAAGGCCAATCAGAAAATAATCTCAGAGAGGTAGTAGGGTCAGTACTTCAAATAAGTGAATGAAGAGTTATTTAGTAGATCTTGAATGAACTGTTGAATTATCGCACTCTTAATATTTACAAATCAGAGGTTTTCAAGCTAGAGTGTGTCTAAGAACTGCTTGGAAAACGAGGTAAAATGAAGATTTGGGAGCTCTTCTCCAAGAATTGATTCAGCAGGTTTGGGTGGAGTCTAGGAATCCCTTATTGATAAGAATCACAGGAATGGACCATATTTTGAGCACATTGGTTTCTTTTGGTAGGTTAAACATTCCCCTTGAAGTTATTCCTTTTATTTTTTTTCCCCATTACATAAAAGTATTTGATTTTACTCAGTCCCTCATCAGATGGGACCAAATTTCAAGTTAAAAATCTTAAAACCTGTTGATATACAGAAGGTATTTTCCCCACCTTCTTGGCCATCCAATGTGTTTACAGTCTTTGGATTATAGCAGCCCAGAGATCGTTCTAGAAAATGGCAGTTATTTGAAACAGCTTATAAATTGAGTACGTAACTATATCTCTACCTTTTTTCATAGCTCTGGTTTGAATTAAGATAGGGAATCTGCAGCCCAGGTCGGAAGAAAGATTGTGCCCCCAGCTCCAAAAACTTAATTTGTAAGCTTCTTATAACAAGATTTTGGTTGGACCTATGTCTACAGTGTTATTTGATTAAAGATTTATGACTTTAATTGGGGTTTAGCTTTTATTTCTGATAGTATAAAGCATTTCCTTTGTCCTATATTTTGCTTCTTTGCATCCCCACCTCCATTTTTAAACCCTCAGTGCTCCATAATATGTCGTTTATTTTCAAATGAACTAGTCACGAAACCAAAACATTTTCTTCATCTACTTCAATTTAGGATCTTAAGAAACTGACCCATCTTCCTCAAAAAAAAAAAAGAAAAAAGTATCCACCATATCTAACATAAGAGGACCACTGGGGTCGTAGGTAATTCTTATATATCACTTATTAGTACAAAAACTGAGGTTTAAGTTTTGATTCAAAAAGTAACATAGTTTCAATTCTTAAAGGATTTAAAAAGTACAGAGGAGAAAATAAAAATCGCCCATTGTACTACCCTGTAACTCAGTTAATATTTTGGCATAGTTGACCTTCCGTCTTCTAAGTCTAGGTTTTGTTAGAAGGAGTTTACATTTTACAGTACTTGCTCTTAGAAATTTATTAAAAACCTCTGACCTACATGGCCACGTTTTGTTTTGTCTTTTGGAGCTTCTCCTAAGAGGAGAGAGACTACACTGTGGGGTTATTTTTTTTTTAAATTTTATTTTATTGAAGTATAGTTGATTTACAGTGTTGTGTTAATTTCTGCTGTACAGCAAAGTGATTCAGTTATATATATATATATTCTTTTTCATATTCTTTTCCATTATGGTTTATCCCAGGATTAAAAAAAAAAAATTTATTTATTTATTTATTTATTTATTTGGCTGTGCCGGGTCGTAGTTGCGGCATGTGGGATCTTCATTGCCGCATGTGGGATCCTTAGTTGCGGCATGCGGGATCTAGTTCCCTGACCAGGGATCGAACCTGGGCCCCCTGCATTGGGAGTGTGGAGTCTTAACCGCTGGACCACCAGGGAAGTCCCTATCCCAGGATATTGAATATAGTTCCCTGTGCTATACAGTAGGACCTTGCTGTTTATCTATTCTATATGTAATAGTTTACATCTGCTAATCCCAAGCTCCCAATCCATCCCTCCCCCACCCCCTGCCCCTTGGCAACCACAGTTCTGTCACTGTGGGATTGCTGGAGATATTTCAGAGGCTTTGCACCAATTCTGTTATGGGCTCTTTTCAGCTAGCTCTTTCTCCTAATCCTCTTGGAGGTTATGGGATCCAATCTGGGGACCAGTGAAAGAAATTTCTCTCTTCCTCTTCTTCGTTCCTCCTCCCCCCTCATTTCTTTCCTCAGCTGGCCCTTGTCTGGGTGAAAACACAGACCTTCCTGTGGGGATCTTATTAATCGATACCCACATGACGCACTAGAGAGGTAGATTTCTCTCTCTGTTGTGACTGTTGTAATTTGATATTTGCCGTGCCAATAGCCACCACGTGCTGTCTCATAGTTAAATGACATTTATTTGACATCCTTTGTCACATGAGTAATTTTAATCCTGTGCTGCCCATTTATCTTCTTCCAGTCTTTTGGTGACAATCTTTGTTCAGATAATAACAGTAGCATGTATCCATCAGTTATTGACCATTTACAGTGTGCCGGGTGCTGGCATTAGTGCTTAAAATATATTTACTCAGAATCCTTGCACCCTTCTCTGAGGCCAGTGATGGCATCATGTTCTGACAGGCGAGGCAGTGAGGTTCGGAGGGTTGAGACATTTTCTTTGACGTGGCAGGTTCCAGCCCTGGTTTCTTGCATTGCTAGCTCGTGGTGACGATGAATGGAGACTGATGACTAGGCAGTATTATTGTTTGTTTTAAAATTCTCTACAGTCAGTGCTCTTCCTTATTTCCTGTACTTGGGGAGGAGCACACCTCCCATCCCACCCCCTGGCCCTTGGTATATTCCTCCTTAAAAGATTGCTTTGGCTTCAGGTGTGTTTTGAGCTTTTTCTAATCCATTTCTTGATTTCGTTTTCCCACCATTTTTCTCAGATGAAGGCTCCTGGAGGACAGTCTGGGGCAGGGTTTGCACTGTTTGATGGAGGACCTCATTGGTCTGAGCACATGGGCCCACTACCCCACTGCCAGGAAAAGAGGAGCGTGGTGATGCCCCCTGGAGGGCTGGCTTTGCCTCGGTCATTGCCAGTCTCATCCCACTCCCCAGGACACCACTGGCCAGGTGTCTCACCACAGTTGAAATGCCCCATGACCCTGGTGCAGAGCGAAAGTCAGTGGTATGCATTAAGATCGAATCTCTTTCTAATTTGCGTTCTTTAGGAGGGTGCTCAGATATACCAGTCCCCCCATTTCCACCAGATGCAGAAAGAGTACCAACCTAGCTCTCCAGGCTATGCCAGCAAGTGGCGTTCACCAGCTGTGTTTACCGCCCCCCCTCCTCTGGTTGCATTTTCTTCTAAAATGACTGCTTAACAGCTCAATGTAATCTTGATCAGCAAATCCCATTAGGAGATGGTCCCTTTGCAGGACAATCTCATCAGAAATTCCCCTGGAGAAAAAATTATATTAAATTTGGTTGAGGGAATCCTAATTCCATCCAATACAGCGTCTCTAAAATATATTTTTCTTGTGATGAGACCAGAAAGGCCTGTGGATTCATCCTTATCTTGCTGGTACTTGCTTCGTAGAGATTTTATTTTTACTGTAGAAATGATAAATACAGCAAGTGTATTCCATTTGGCTTTCCATGTGAGATAAAATACTTATTGAAATGAGGAGTGTTGGAAGCCTCTGAGACTAGTAAGTCCATAGAACATCGGGAGGAGAGACCAAGAAAATGCTTTTGCAGGTTTTTGTTGTGGGGAGACAAGTGGGACTTGGGCTGTAGGAGGTGGGTGGCTGAAAGTGCTTTGTCTCATTTGAAAAGACGGAACAGGATTAGGCCAGGAGGTCCCCAAGGAGCTGGGAATCACGTGAACCAAGCCTGTTGTAGGCATAACACACTTTATGTGTGAGAGTTGGTTTGCCAGTCCTGGGACTGTTTGCCTGGAATCCAATCTGGGGGAGGAGGGGTGGCCCCTGCACGCTCCTACAATGCCTGGCTTGGTTGGGCCAATGGGATGCATGGGTGGGAGGTTGGAAGCAGAGGTAGGGGTAAGCCAGGGTCTATTTCCTCCCATCCCCACCCTTCTGTCTTGGGCAGTGTCTCTGGCAGCAGCTGTGATTCCTCTGTGGCCTCGGCCCTGTTGCTTCAGGGCTGTAAGGACTTTCTGCTGTTGCTTTTTTCTGGGGCCGCCTCACTGTCCCTTATTGGCTTCTCAGCTCTTTCCTCCTTTGGGTAATCAATTCCCTGCTTTAAATTCCCTCTGCTTCAAATGCAGAGAAGTTTCCATTTTTCTGGCAGGATCCTGAAGGCTACAACCTGAATTCTTTTCTTTTCTTAGAAGTGGCCCCATGAGAACCATACATGAACCATACATGAGGCAGATACATGTTTGGTTTATTCTTCACTTGCAGTCGTTCTTGTCTTTCTTGTCTTCCTCCTTGGATTCCATCAAGGACCTGTTCTAGACTTGTATCTCTGCTGATCAGAGCACCATTGGAAAAGAATTGTTGGTTTCATGTTGATAAGGTTAATTGACTGGATGGATTTTGGGGGTTCAGTAAATAGACTGAATGCTGCAGCCCCAGAGTTGGGAATAGATAGGAAGCCCAGGACCGCCCTGGTCATAGAAACGCTCCTGCTACTACTTCCATGGCTGACCTCTAACCTGACTTTCCATCCTGATGATCCCCGAGACTCAGAGTCCTGATGGATAGAATGCTGTTGGCTGAGCTTAAGTCATGAGGCCCCCTCCATCTGTACCAGAGGACATGGGAGTTAGGGAGGAAGGAGCCCCATGCTTTGACTTCCACAATGACTGTGAGTCTCTGTAATTACCATCCCACAAAGACCACACACAAAGGAGAATAGACGATTCCCCAGTGGGAACTGGGCCACTGTTGGGAAGGGGGTATGGCAGCTGGGCAGCCATAGTGGGACAAATATTCACCACATGCTTGATGAAGGATAGTTCTTGTTGGTTACTATTCTTATTCCAGCTTCTCTGGGGAGGGTCTGATAGTCACTACTGGTTTTTTTGTTTTTTGACATTCAGCTAAGAGCATCATTTCTTTTGTCAGTTTATAGATGAGAAGACAGTGGCCCAAGATGCTGAAACAAATGCCAAAGCTCACACAACTGGAAAAGTAGCACAGCTAGGTTTTGGTTCAGGTGTGTCTGACCCCAAGGCTTTGGATGGCAACCAGGAAGCCTCCTTCTAGAGAAGCTAGTTACGCTCACTTTTGTGGTTGCATCCACCTAGAAGGAGCTCTGTAGGATTATCTCCCTTCAGGGACTCATGGTGTGTACCATACTAGAGGCTCTGAAAAGTCCTAAAATGATAGACCCTGTAGAGCTTTGTTGAACTTATCATTTACTAGCCTAATTTGACCTTGGAACCCATTATACTTATTAACATCTGTGTTAGGTAGGATTCTCCAGAGAAACAGAACCAACAGGATACATATTCGAAGCTGGAGAGGCAGGGAAGTTGGTGGTGTAATTCCAGGCTGAGTCTGAGGCCTGAGAACCAGGGGAGCCAGTGGTGTAAGTCCCAGTCCCAGGGTGGGAGGAGATGAGCTGAGATGTCCCAGCTCCAGCAGGTAGGAAGGACAAGGGGCCATTTCCTCCTTCCTCACCTTTTGTTCTATTCAGACCCTCAATGGATTGAGCCTAATCCAAACTGGACTTTGAGTTCCCCAAGTCAAATGCTAATCTCATCCAGAAAGACACTCGCAGACACACCAAGAGATAATGTCTAATCTGGGCACGCCATGGCTAGTCAAGGCGACACATGAAATTAACCATCACAGTATGTCCTCTGATGGACACCATATTGGAAAATTTCACTGCACCGCCGCTCACCCTTCTCGGTGAATAGGTGAGGATGCTCCCGGCTGAAGATGACCAGCGCAGGGGCTATGACCGCTGTAAGGGATGGCGGGAGATGTTCTGGTAACTCAGCGTGCTGTGCCGCACTGGTGCGGACTATGCCATGCAGTTTTGGTGCCAGGCCAGAAATTCTGGACTTCTTCTTCTCATTCTCAAATAAATAGGCATGCCACCTTGCTACGTCACCTCATAAAATGATTGAAGTGGATTTAAATAGATTTTTGGGACTGTTATGACATCACTTAAGGTAACCAGAAGTCTCCCAGGTGTTTCAAAACTACATTTGGGGCCAACATTGGTTTCAATGTTTTGTTACTAGATTATTGTATTCTGGGATTAGAGGCACACTCCTGATGCCATCTTGTCTTTCCCCAACCAAGATGAATAGAAAAGAGGATTCTATAATTTCATTCATGCATTTTTAATTAAGCAATCCTACCTCAAATCTTTTACATCTGACTTTGTTTTAGAAATCAACACAGTAATCTTTCCAGATGGAGTTTTCTAGCAT
The DNA here is from genome assembly GCF_009873245.2 of Balaenoptera musculus. Taxonomy (NCBI): domain Eukaryota; kingdom Metazoa; phylum Chordata; class Mammalia; order Artiodactyla; family Balaenopteridae; genus Balaenoptera; species Balaenoptera musculus. Next base: position 86,375,953 of record NC_045795.1, read on the forward strand.
GCATGTGTATGGGTGTGGGTGTTAATGGTGGCAGCAGTGGTGGTCATTTCCTGGTATCTTCATTAGAGAATTAAAGAATAAGGTCTCTGAAGAATGACAGTGACTGTATTTGAACTGTCAGCCATCTTCCCATGACACATTGCAGCTTGCATCTTTTGGCTGTAAAGCTGCAATACTATAAATCTGGAAAGAGACAGGCAAATTACAAATTAGGCATCTTGTGCTATTAGCTGCAGATTTCATGATAAATTCTGCACATAAAAATTTCCCTGCAATGGTTCTATCTATGAGAATTTGTACTCCATATATATCTTTCAAAATGAAGATCGATGAATAATGCTTTGGCTAAGCAATAAATACATAATGAAGCATCACCTTTGATCTTTCTTGCTTTCTATGAGGTCAAAGTTGGGATAGGTTATAAATCATGATTTATGCCTTTAAATCTCTGTTGTTTTTTTTTTTTAAGTAGCCTCTTCCCCCCATTGGTTTGATTTTGAGGTGTTTAATTATTCATCAATCTGCAGTACTTTCACTTCTTTGATATTAGGTATATTTGTTTAATTTTGGATACCATTTGGTTTTTGAGGTTTGTCTTTGTTTTTCCAGCTCAGTGTATCGTTTTGTTTTTAATCTATTGCATTTTAATAACATCACTGTGAAGACTTAGCTGAAGTAATAAAAACCTAAAACACATCTGTATATACATGGGATCAACTGCAATGGAAATAATAGATTTTTAAATAGAATTCTGAGGTATTTTCTTCACTGGGTACATCTTTTTCTATTTTTCTTCAAAACTCAAACATCTAAACGCTCACGGGAGCCGTTGGGGCTCAAACACATGGGATGTTTCTCCCGCAGTTATAATGACTTTTAAAATACTGCTCGATGGTATAGGCATTTGATGAGAAGGAATTTTTTAAAATAGTGTTTCTTTATAAGATAATTGATTAATAGTAAGAGAAAACTCGAGTTGGTTTTGCAAACCCGGGGATGAGGTGCAGGGGGGAGGCACACACACTTTTCAACCTAGAGAGACAGCACGCAAATTCCTTTTTATCTTAGTGGTTGGTTTTAAATTTTAGGGTTGATAGATAGACAAGACCATAATGTATCTAGCCCCTCAATTTTCTGCTATCTGATGTTAAAATACATCCATCAACCTTTTAGCATAACTTGATGCTATAATTGGATACTGGCAAAAGCTTATTTCATACATTGCTTCTGTTAATTTGTTTTTATGCCCCAGTTAAATTTCCCTGCCACTCAGTACCTCATGGGGAAGAAACAGTTGGCAACATACTTAAGAAAAACCCTGGAGTTCCTCACATACAGGGTAAAATACCTCTTTTCTCCCGCATATTGTCTTCGTACCTTGAGAGTTAGTTCTGCTAAGGTTGAGGTTGTGGAAACAGCACAGAATATTTTAGTGAAAGCATCACCTCATTAAGCATCCTTAGCAAGGATTGAATATGGCCTTGTGGCCACTCTCGTGAATATAGTCCCCGCACTAAAAAACATTTATCGCCACCATTAAAAAAAGAACTTTTAAAATGAGTTTGAAAGAAAGCCATTACCTCCTTAACTACCAAATAAACTCAGTGGTCTATGTATATTATGATGAAATATCTCTGGTGCTTCCATCTTATTCTCTTTGTTCCATAAGCTGTAATTCATACCGCGCTTTTGCTGACATTCGGGTAACTCTCCTCTCCAGGTCCCTTCCCACGCCCGTCAGCAACCTTTGCTCACTTATGGTTTTTTGCTTTGTTTGCTTTATGCTCTTGTTTTCATCTTGGAATCAACTTGTTTGTTCATTATTTTCTTTTTAGCTGCGTGTGTGCATGTATGTGTGGATATAGCCTAAGGTATAGAAACTTGAAATAAAAGTTGGTTGCTATGGAGGGTGGTAGGAACAGGCTATCATAGCAAGTGTTACTTTTAGATTTCTGTGAGTGTTTCTTGCAAATACTGTTATTCACTGATAAGTATAGACTAGACTGCGTCATATTTGGGAAAACTTAAATGAATTGACCTAGATCATCAGGAATAGAGAAGTATCCAGTTACTCCACCATCAAACTGACCAAGGTCTAAAAATTTAGTTTCTCGAAAGCTCCATGAATCCTAAGAAGACATAGTCAACAGTTTTCCATTCCGAGGGGGCAGAGCACAAAAGCTTTTCCTTCTCATTTTCTCTTGGCTGCTTTGCAGTAGGTTCTGAATATGGCTGTGCTCTGTCTTTAAAGGAAACAATAGGAGTGGAGTTTGGCAAAGTCTTTTGTAGGAGTAATAGAATCCCTGGGAGGTCTGAATTTTTCTGCCAGTCAGCTGTTTTATTAGCCTTGTTCCCAGCAACATCCAAAATGCTTTGGGCAAGAATTAGCTAAGTCTCTCTCTTCAACTGGCCATTCTTTAAAATTCATTGCAAATAATTGGTACCATTTTATGACTGGAGGTTTCCTGAACTTGATCCCAAGTCTTCTAATGCAAAGGGGCTTCCAAGAAAACAACTAACCAACAAGCAAGTAAACAAACAAACACCATATCTAAGTGGGTGAATGTTCATGTTCATTTTCAGCTCATAATCTCTCTAGTGTGGTTGAGACCCCAGACTGTGTCCATGGAAGTTCCCACCTGTGACTTCCAGGGCTGGCAAGCAGGACGAAGAACAAAAGACTTTGTGGTTGCAGAGGGGCAGGCGGGGTAGGGAACAAGTCAGGAGACCTGGTCTTAATTCCTCCCATCTCTCCTTCCTTCCTAGATGTGACCTGACACCCCCGCTAAGGTTCGCTTTCTCATCTCGGGAGTCAGGATAAGGCCAGGGATATGAAAGCAAACAAAGTAACAGATGCGGAAACACTTATTAATAACATACATTTCTTAAGGATTGTTATTTGGATTGATTTGTGGCAGGACCAGTGTCATGGGAGATGAGCAATTCAGTCACACCGGGCTCATGCTCAGAAGGGCCCTGAGCTTGGTTGAATGCTCTCCTGTTGCCATCTTGAAATCCTTCATACTTTCTGAATACAAGGCTCCACAGCCCCACACTTTGATCTTGCACTGGGTCCCCCAGTTATGTAGCCAATCCTGATTGTGAGCCCACATTTGGTTTGCACAGATGGATTTGTCCACCTAACAGGTGTTACTGGGTCCTGCTCTGGGCAGATGTGATTCTTAGTGCCGTGTCTGTTTCCATCCTCACAAAAAGGCAGCGGCAGATTGACTGGGAAGCCAGTGCCCCTGAAGCCTCTGGGTCCCTCCCTTGCACGGCCCCCTCCAAGGCTTTGGGACGACCTTTAGAGGTTTTGAAAGTATATTTATGCAAAATCGTATGACCTTCCGCTCCATCTCTGCATCCACCTCTGCTGTCAGGGAGCACTGTTTTGAGATTTACGGGAGTGTTTCTGGTTGTCATAGTAATCAGAGGGGGGCCATGCTGGCCCTTGGTGGGCAGGGTTAAGGGTTGCTAGACTGTCTGACATGCACATGCAGTCCCACATGTTAGAGAATTTCCTTCCTTCCCGTGTGATATCCCACGTGATGTTCAAATGACTTAACCAGACATTCTTGTAAGTGAACACTGGTTTCTGTTTCTGTTCAGGATCTTAGTGCCATTTTCCACGTAAGTACAATACATTTTTTGCATGGTTTTAATATACACTGAATCATCCAGGAATGCAACTGCAGTAAAGTAAAAATAGAGGGCATATTATAGTGTGCTTCATCTGGAACTTTACTAAGAATTATCCTCTATTTTTGAGGGGACTGGGGGCAACAGTGCTAGTGGTTCTTAACCCCTGATATGGCACTCTTGTCCGAGTCTACACTGGCTGAGGCTTTCAAGGTGCTCTGATGCACATATATACACAGGTATACTTACGTAGGCTTTATTTAGACATGTCCAGTCCAGACCTAGTGATGATGAGGAGGTCCAAGCATCTGACATCTTGTTTTTTTTTAAAAATAAATAAATTTATTTATTTATTTATGGCTGCACTGGGTCTTCATTGCTGTGTGTGGGCTTTTCTAGTTGCAGCGAGAGGGGTCTACTCTTTGTTGCGGTGCGTGGGCTTCTCATTGCGGTGGCTTCTCTTGTTGCGGAGCACGGGCTCTAGGCGTGCGGGCTTCAGCAGTTGTGGCATGCGGGCTGAGTAGTTGTGGCTCGCGGGCTCTAGAGCGCAGGCTCAGTAGTTGTGGCGCATGGGCTTAGTTGCTCCGCGGCATGTGGGATCTTCCCGGACCAGGGCTTGAAGCCGTGTCCCCTGCATTGGCAGGCGGATTCTTAACCACTGTGCCACCGGGGAAGCCCCTGACATCTTGTTATAGGTCTAGTTACTGTTGTTGTTCCAGCAGACTAGAGCTTCTGGGCCAAATCCATCCCGTGGCCTGTTTCTGTACAGCCCATGAGCTAAGACTGATTCTTACATTTCTAAAGGGTTGTGTACATTAAAAAAAAAAAAAAAAAAAAGAGTATGCAACAGAGACTCTCCGTGGCCCGCAAAGCCTGCAGTGTTTACTAAATGATCCTTTATCAGAAAGGTTTGCTGACCCCTGGTCCACCATAATAATGTTCAAGCACCTATATATCACAATACATAGTTCATTTTAATTATTTTCTTTTTTATTTCTCCTTTATGTTAGAGTCAGGACAAGGTATTTATTTAAGCAACTTGTCAGCTGGTAGGATATTTACTACTTTCTTTCCGAACAGTAGATGATGATGTTATCCATGACCTCGCCATCTCTTGGCTCAAGGTGACCTTCATTCTCAAGCTGGCCCTTCCCACCTGGGAGAAATGCTAGCTTTGGGTGAGGAGGAAACGCGTATCTCCTCATTCCTCCTGCCTCCAGAGAAGTACCCTCTCTCTCCCCAAGGGAGAAGGAGTGACGTCTGACGATATTTGCAAGAAGGAACGGGGCATGTGCAACTCAGTGGCCTTCTCTTTTTTGGGATGATCTGTCTTCAAGATGATCGTATTATTGGCTGTTCATGTGATAAGCTTACTAGGGTGGGGCCTGCCCATAAGACAGATGCCTTAGGTTTTTAAGGCTGAAATTAGGGAGTTCAATTGTGACTTTAAGAAGCTTCATTCTCCAGTAATAAAGCTGATATTGTTTATCTGTATCATTGACTCCTATGTCAGTCTCTCTTAATTAGATTTGTATACAGGAGTGGAGAAAGAGTGGTATTTAACCACCAACTTCCAAACCCCATGTATGACCACAATTCATGGTTTCATTTCACCAGTTTAGCAACCTGGAAAGAAAAGGTTCCTTTCTCTATATCGTGTTAGCAGAAGTGTCCATCTGACCCTCCTTGGCTAGGCCTGAATCACATGTGTATCCTTGAACCAATCTTACAGATCTTACAGATCAGCCACGTCTGAGGGTCAGCCCCACTGGGGTCACAGACACAGTGCGCAGAGAAAGGGTGGGTGTCTTAAGACAGTGCTTTCCAAACTGTAATGTACAAACGAATTACCTGGGTATCTTTTTAAAATGCAGGCTCTGATTCAGTAGGCTCCTCGGGTGGGGCCTGAGATTCTGCGTTTCTGACAAGCTCCCAATCCAATTTTAAAAAAACATTTTTATTTATTTATTTATTTATTTTATACAGCAGGTTCTTATTAGTTACCTATTTTATACATATTAGTGTATATATGTCAATCCCAATCTCCCAGTTCATCCCACCGCCACCCTGCCCTCCCACTTTCCCCCCTTGGTGTCCATATGTTTGTTCTCTACATCTGTGTCTCTATTTCTGCCTTACAAACAGGTTCATCTGTACCATGTTTCTAGATTTCACATACATGTGTTAATACACGATATTTGTTTTTCTCTTTCTGACTTACTTCACTCTGTATGACAGTCTCTAGGTCCATCCATGTCTCTACGAATGACCCAATTTTGTTCCTTCTTATGGTTGAGTAATACTCCATTGTATACATGTACCACATCTTCTTTATCCATTCGTCTGTTGATGGGCATTTAGGTTGCTTCCATGACCTGGCTATTGTAAGTAGTGCTGCAGTGAACACTGGGGTGCATGTGTCGTTTTTTTTTTTTTTTTTGTATTTATTTATTTATTTACATCTTTATTAGAGTATAATTGCTTTACAATGCTGTGTTAATTTCTGCTGTATAACAAAGTGAATCAGCACTATGTATACATATATCCCCATATCCCCTCCCTCTTGCATCTCCCTCCCAACCTCCCCATCCCACCCCTCTAGGTAGTCACAAAGCACCGAGATGATCTCCCTGTGCTATGCACCTGCTTCCCACTAGCTATCTATTTTACATTTGGTAGTGTATATATGTCAATGCTACTCTCTCACTTTGTCCCAGCTTACCCTTCCCCCTCCCCATGTCCTCAAGTCCATTCTCTACATCTGCCTCTTTATTCCTGTCCTGCCCCTAGGTTCATCAGAACCTTTTTTTTTTGGTTCCATATATATGCGTTACCATACGGTATTTGTTTTTCTCTTTCTGACTTACTTCACTCTGTATGACGGACTCTAGGTCCATCCACCTCACTACAAATAACTCAATTTCGTTTCTTGTTATGGTTGAGTAATATTCCATTGTATATATGTGCCACATCTTCTTTATCCATTCATCTGTCAATGGACACTTAGGTTGCTTTCATGTGCTGGCTACTGTAAACAGTGCTGCAGTGAACATTGTGGTACGTGACTCTTTTTGAATTATGGTTTTCTCAGGGTATATGCCCAGTAGTGGGATTGCTGGGTCATATGGTAGTTCTATTTTTAGTTTTTTAAGGAACCTCCCTACTGTTCTCCATAGCGGCTGCATCGATTTACATGCCCACCAACAGTGCAAGAGGGTTCCCTTTTCTCCACACCCTCTCCAGCGTTTGTTGTTTGTAGATTTTTTGATGATGGCCATTCTAACTGGTGTGAGGTGATACCTCATTGTAGTTCTGATTTGCATTTCTCTAATAATTAGTGATGTTGAGCAGCTTTTCATGTGCCTCTTGTCCATCTGTATCTCTTCTTTGGAGAAAAGTCTATTTAGGTCTTCTGCCCATTTTCTGATTGGGTTGTTTTTTTTTTAATATTGAGCTGCACGAGCTCTTTATATATTTTGGAGATTAATCCTTTGTCTGTTGATTCGTTTGCAAATATTTTCTCCCATTCTGAGGGTTGTCTTTTCGTCTTGTTTATAGTTTCCTTTGCTGTGCAAGAGCTTTTAAGTTTCATTAGGTCCCATTTGTTTATTTTTGTTTTTACTAATCCAATTGTTTATGATAGTAAGACATACGGATGTGAAAAAAAATCCTTGAGGAGAAATACATCCTTAAAAAACTAAAAGAAAGGAAGAAACATTGTTTCCCACATTGGAGGACTATTCTGTAGAGCTTTTACTATAAGTCCATCCATTCTACAGGTAGACTGGGACTGAGAGGCTTCTGTGGCCACAGAATAGATAACTTGCTTTGCTGGAGAAAATTGGTTCTACATTCCAAACCAATAATTTATAAAAAACAGTCTTCTGGAACAAAAAATACTTGGTTGAGCAAGTTTCTTCCATTGCTTGGGAATAAGCAAGAAATCTATGTATCATTTGAGAGTAGTATATGCCAATGTGGTAACAGTGGTTTATCTGAAGTTGATGGGCTTGTTCCTTAGTTAGCTAATGCTCTGTAACAAAACATTCCAAAAATTTAGTGGCTTAAAACAACAACCATTCATTTGACTCGGGAGTCTGCCATCTGGGCAGGGTTTGGCAAGGATAGCTCATCTGTGCTCTGCTTGGCATCAGTTTGTGTGGGGCGGGCGCGGGAATAGGAGGCTGGAGTCACCTGGCGGGTCACTGGTGTGTCTTTTGCAGACTCAAACAGCCGGGTCTGGACAGCTGGAGCTTAGCGGTTATCTTCTATTTAGTTTCTCCTTGTGATCTCTTCAGCATGGAGACTTCTTTCATGTCCATCCAGGGCTCCCAAAGCCCATGTTGAGAGAGAGAGAGAGAGAGAGAGACAGAGAGAGAGAGAGAGAGACAGAGGGAGAGAGAAAAAGGGGGAAGAGTGGAGAATGCAGCTGCAGCCCCATCACCTTTTATGACCAATCCTTGGAAACTATACAGCATCACTTGCACTGAATTTTAAGTGATCAGTGCAGTTTCAAAGACCCACATAGCTTCAAGGGGAGGAAACATGGATTCTCAATGTGAAGTATCCATATCACAGTGTAAGAAGAGCTTGAGGGGTAGTGTGTGTGTGTATGTGTGTGTTTATAGCCATCTTTAGAAAATAAAAACTGCCGCAGAGGCTATGAGTGACATTATAGCCATTAAAAAATACGTACCTTTTTGATTTTTTCAAGGAGAACATATTGTTTTAATAACCAGAAAATATTACAGTAAAGCAACTTTGATAAAAAGGACTTTGTATAGAGTCTTAGAACCAAAGACTTGGCTAATATCTAGTGTGTTTCTTGGCCCTAATCTCGTAGCCCCTCTGATCACTGATTATGACTGAGTCAAGCCTGCTCAGCACAGAACAAGCCATTGGTAACCTGGCTGCCCAAATCACAAACAAATTGATTTCTTCTCAGTACTTCTTGATGTTTCAGACCAGCAGCAAGTGAAAAGCTGAGGATTTTCTAAGTCAAATTAGAGAACTCCTGCCCCGAAACACTTGTCGGTCCTTTCTGTTCAGTGGAACTGTGCGATTGCGGAGACTGGGGTTGGGATCCGACAACAATATCACAGCTGCAGGACGTGGCAGCACGTGGTGTACAGCGTCTAATAAGCTCAAACTCCCCATCACGGCCCGGCCACATAAGGAGAGCGACAGAAACACTCAGAGAATGAAAACATCCATCAAAGGCTGACAAACCTCTGACATAGATTTCCTTTCTGTTACTAAAGGAGCTAGTTCAATGTGATGGAGCTGCTCATAAAAATTCTTTGGTGGTCCTAATGAAACAGCTTTGTATGCCCCATCTCCTTCCTTGTTAGGTGAGCAGAAAAGAGGCCCTAGAATGTTCGGTGGCTAACACTGTAGTCTAAGGCAAGGAGACCAGTGACACCCAACTCAGTTGTCTCTTGGAATTGGTGATGACTTGGTGGTGAATTGTTTGAATGGTGGACTTTGCCACCGAAGGGCTCGCTTTGTCATTGTAGCCAAAGAGCAGATGCTTTAGAGCCAGCGGGAGGTGAGGGGGACAGGATCTGCTCTTCCCTCCATGAGTCTAATGTGTTGCTTTTTTCTATCATCAAAGATGGTACCTTGAGGCAAGTGAGCTACTTCTTCTAGGGCTCAGCAGAGGAGAATGATCTGTTCCATGCTGGAGGAAAAACTGGTTTCAGAGGCATTAGTGAATAAGGTACTTTAGTTGCAACATGGTCATTCTTAGGTTGTGTCCCCTTCTTACCTCACCTGCACTGACCACAAAACATCTGGGGTGACAGGATATTGTCTTGGTCCACATTGATTACTTCCTGTTTTCCAGTGTCCACTGCCAGGAACTTTGATTCCGGTGGCACCCTTGCTTTCCTGACATTGAAAGGGGTGGCCTCTTCGGCCAAGTAGGAGACCTGTGGCCTGTGGGCCCTTGTCCTCCTGTGCTCTACACAGCCATCCCTCCTGAGATCTGGCCACCTCCCAGGGCTCAGGCAGGGAGCAGGGACTTCTCCTGGCAATGTAGATTGTGACTATTCTCAGGACCCAGAGACCCCTGTCTTCTTCCCAGTCTGGGGGGATTCCTCTTCCTCCTCGTTCTCCTTCCTTTCCAAGCCTCTTGTTTCTTGGCTCATCTAGCATTATGGCTTTCCTGGAGTTGGGCTTTCATAAAACACTGAGAAGGTGGCAACATCAGTCTGCTTCGGCTTTCTTTCCTATTAAATAAACAAACAAAAATCCCTGAAACAGTCTAGAAGGGACTGTCTACCTTCCAGGAGGGGAAAACAGAGAGAAAAACATATAAAGCAACTTCTCAGAAACATAGCCTTCTCTATCACCGATTCTGGCGTGGCGTGCTCTTCTGCAGATGAGGAAATCAAGGCCTGGGGAGACGAAGGGATTTGGACACAGTGACGTTATTAGAGGCTGCTCTAGGCCGAGGTTCTGCCAGTCAAAGCCCAGTATGTCTGAGTATGTCTCCATCTGTTGGAACCAACTCTGCTCGTCAAATGGGTGATGCACTTCTGAGTGCTTACTCTTGGCACGGCTACGACTTCTGTCCTCTGGACAGATAGGGGGACTGTCAGAGCACCTTGGAATTCCAGCTTTCAAGCCGCCATAGTTGTGTGATTTTGGAAAATTCACCAGCCCTCTCTTGATCTCCAATTTTTAAAATCTAAAACACTTCCTAGATCAACCTCAAGAGATGGTGAGGATTAGAGGAAAATTCTGGAAGTCTTCAGTGCATTGTAAGCCCCCCAAGGGTGGGGTGTAAGTGATCAGAATTGCTATGATCTGCCTTTGCTTGCTTCAGACTTCAAGGGTTCGTTTTCTTCATCTCTTCTAGTCTTAAAAATCTCCACAGAGTCGTGAGGTCACAATACGGGCATTAGAGACATTTATTTGCTTATTATTGTTTTTACGACCTGCAACTATCTCTTGCCTCATTGGGATTTGACTCCTCCTACACAGAAGTAGTTTGGGATGTCATCCTGTTGACAGAAGTCACTGAACAATTAACCTGTGTCCTTGATAGTTTGTTACCAACCTCTGTGCTTTGGTGATGTGTGGCCTTGGGCATCTCAATGAACCATTGTTCCTCCCTGGTCTATTGTGAAAGGGGTTGACTGTGTCTAGGGCAGCTCTATCCTGGAGGAAGAAGTTCTCCTTATTGAAAATAAAAGGTTCTTCTCACATCTGCTTTGCCAATACAGCCCCTTCCCTTGCTCAAGACCTGTAGGTCTTAGGTGCCAAGTAAAGCAGAATGCTTCTTTTGTAGGTCTTTGTTACCATCAACATAATGAAACTCTTGTTTACTTAACGACTTCTTTCCTGACCAGATTGAGTTACCAGGGGTCAGGGCTCCTCTATTCTTTCTAGTATCTCCGACACCATGTAGCCAGATATTTCGCATATTGTATTTGGTGGATAAAGCTTGTTTTGAGCTGAATTTTACTCCTGAGTTGCCTTCTCCAAACAGAATGGCTGGTGGACTTATGAGCTGTTGGTATTAACCTAGCAAGTTTATTTTACAGATAAATTGCTTGTTTAACTGCAGAGGGTGAGTAGAGAGACTCATCTTGTGCCATGTATGATTGCACCAGATAGTATGTTGAAGTAGGAGAAATCATGGCGTTGGCAGACCTGATGTCTTTCTGCTGCAGCTGCCAAAACGCCTCTAGAATTACTTTGGAAATTGCCTTGAAAATAAGCAGACTCAGAATTTCAGCAGGTCATGAGACCAGAATGCATATATGCTAGGCGTGAGGGAAGTGTTTAAAAATACATGTTTTAGGCTTTACTGTCAGAGATGAATGTTCAGTGGGTTTGAGATGGGACCCAGGAATCTACATATTTAACAGCCCTAGATGTTCAGATGAAGGTGGTCCTCAGAACACGGTTTGAGAAACACCGATATTTTCTCCCAATTCCTGAACAAAAAGAAAACCGAACATCAGGGTGATTGGCAACGTTGAGATTTCCGAAGTATTGTGTTGACTAAAAAAAAATTATTCACAACCTACCAGTTGAGAGTTATGTGTTATTTGGTGGGAATTTTTAGAACTTCAAGCCCGGGAGGCGGCATCTCAAGTCAGCTTTAGAGAACTGCTCCGACGAGGTGAGAGGGGAGCTAGGATGTATAGGAGTTTTGCAACAAAGGGTGGGTAGTCTGAATGTCAAAAGATTATTGTTAATTAAAGAAAACCAGATATCCCAAGTTAAGGAATTTAGCGCTTTTTTATGTATGGGAAGATGCAAGAGTCTGGGCTCACTGAAATCATTCCCTTGATATGCACCTCAGCTATCTGGGGCCAGTATCTTGGAGTTTCCTCAGGGCTCACCATAGGGAGTGGCTGCAGTCTGATAGCTGCTAGATGGCAGGTATTCTTTCCTTCCTGAGTTTCCTCAGGGCTCATCGGCACACAGCAGAGGGCTGCAATTGCTGCTGACTGTGACGTCCTTTGTTTACTGATATGGCAGGAAATATCCCATTTCTCAAATGCAAAGTTGCATGACTCAAAATTTCGGAGAAGGATGAAATCCTTAGAATGCAACGTGGGCAAAATACGCATTTGCAAGGTGAAGTTCAAATGTGCAAAACTGATGTTCTGGTTATCTACTGCTGCATAGACAACTATCTAATTTGTAGGTTAAAATAACCATTTTATTTTGTTTTCGAATTCTGGGGGGTCAGGAATTGGCGAAGTGCTTGGCAGGGCAGTTGGAGTCTGACTCACAGGCCATTAGCTGGGCCCACAGAGCCGGGAGATCCACTTCCACGACGGCCTTTACAGTCACATGCCCGGTGCCAGCAATGCTTCTTGGTTTCTCTCTGTCCACATCCTGCAAGGCCTCTCCGTGTGGCTTGACCTTTCCGAGCATGGTGGTTTCAGCGTAACTGTACTTTATCACAGTGGCTGACTTTGGAGGAGCAGGAACAGGGAACCCGCAGGCCAGTGAAGGGCTACGTGTATAACTGGCGCAGTGTTGCTTCTGGGGCATCGCACTGGTGAAGGCTGCCCAGGTTTAAGGGGATAAAGGAATATACTCCACCACCGGATAGGGTGTTGGGAGGTCTCACTGCAAAAAGAGCCTGTGGGTTGGAGGATGTTGTTGAAGCCATCCTTGGAAAATACAGTCTGCCATGTGTACCTTGCCCGGGATTAGGCAAAGAAGAGGTCTCCTGGGGGATGCAGGCCTAGGGAGGGGGTCCCGTTGTATGTATCCTTTAGGAACAAGTGCATATATTGGTAATGAAAATGTGGGGGGTAGACTGTTACAGCACATGCTTAATAAACTCCATGTTTACAGAATGTTTTCTCTGTTACTTTGCATATTTTCTTGGCATTTTTGAGAAACGCAAACTCCCATCACACACACACCTTCACACGTATTCTCTTTGTCCTGTGTACCTTCGTGAAGAGTGAGACTCCGCATAACATGTGCCTCCCATTTCCTGGATGGCCTTGGAATGTTCACCTGTACTCATGGGTCACTTTTCAATTTACATATCCTCTGACTTTTTTTTTCTAGTTAAAAAAATTCATAACCTCATGTCTTTGCTCCTTAGTGGTATTTCCTCTTTTCCAGTCATGCTTTAAAATCTAATTTCATTGTCCCATTAGATGTGGTTCTTCTATTTCGATTTCTGCTTTTTCACTCTTTTGCAATTGGTGCTATCACATCAGTGACACTGACTAGTGGTTTTATTACACAAGAGCGCAAAAGAATTGCCTTTCCTCCACTTTTATAGATGTCGTACCCACATTCGGGCTGTGCATAGATTTCGCTGAAATAACCTGAACTCGTTAGTTGTTCCGCAAATAGCTCCTCTCTCTGTTTATGCTAATACTTTATGCTGAACAACAATTTCACACTTAGAACTGTCCCTGTTGGTGTGTCTGTTTTAAATGTCATCTGCTCATATTTATCAAAGTGGAATGAGCTTACTTAAATTGGATTTCTTGGGTCCAAGACACTTCTGATTTTCCTAATGACCAAATAAGCAAAAAAGCAGAACCGATTAAGAAGAAAAAAAGAAATCGCAGGCATACACAATCTCCAAGCAGTCAGGGTTTGTTTAAAGCTGCTTTGTTCGGCAGGAATGGTTAATAAAAGAAACATTTCCCCAAAGAATTGTTGTGGTGTTTAATTAAACTCCTTTCGCATAGGTTTGTAATATAGCATTGGACAATATTTGGTCAGTTTCTCTGCCTCTCTTTCTTAGTCACAGGCTGGACTTGATTGGATCCCAGGTCCTAAGGGAACATTAGGAACAGAGAGAGGCAGGCTGCATCCATGAAAAGTTAATTGTGTTTAAGCTGTGTTGGAAACCAGCCTCCTGTGCACTTCAGCTGAGAGCCAAGTTCAACATGCAGGTGCCCTGGCTGTCTGGCTGGATCCAGGGCCAAGAGTTGTCTGACACAGAGTTTAGCAGCACAGAGGCTCGTGATCGTGGCAAAGACCTGTCCGCAGCCTCACCTTTTAGCTGTCATGGGCTCTGGAACAATGCACAGTGGAGGTGATTCATTCTGCTGGGGGGGGGGGGGCTGGAAGTTGGGGTTTTCTCTTTGAAAAAAGGGCTCCTGGGCAGCAGTTTCAACATATAGTTCGTTAAGACCCAGAAGTGTCTTGTGGGAAAGCTCTGATGAATTGCTCTAAATGATCAGGAAACTAATCGCTGTTGGAATTGTTGAAGAAGTATTTCATCTGGCTTTCTTCCTGCCCTTGAACTGAAACTCACTATACCAGAGCAGACACATGTCGTGGGCCATGTTTTTAGAGGAAATGCGCCCTTTCCTTCTTGTCTGCGTCTAGGGTGGACCACTCCCATCTCCCCCAGCCGTGGCACAGCCCTGCACACACATCATTGGGAAGGGATGATCACAGGTCTTCTGGGGGCACCGTGAACATTCTCTTTCTTCATCTGGATGGTGGCGCTGTACCCACGCGATTTATGATTACTTATCTGTTCACGTGTTTTACTTACGTTAGGGTGTGAATTAAGATACAAAATTGCTAGTAGTTGAGCATTTTTCAGCCTATAAAAATGCTAATTTTATAAGGTTAAACATATATTTTGCAAGGAAATCATAAAGTAATGGAGTGCAAATACATCAGTATTTGATCAGTAGTCATGAGATGTACGTAGGGCAAAAAAAGAGGCATTTTCTATAATCTAGGTGTTGGTGGTAATTATAGAAGCTATTCCATTAAATAATGGTCCTATTTTCTTTTGCTCTGAGAGACAGTGCAGTGTGGTGCCTCCACAGCCAGACATACTTGGGTTTGATCCTCTGCTCTACCATCTACCAGCTGGTTGGCCTTGGGGAAAGCTCAGGGCCCCAGTTTTCGCATCTGAAAATAAGGCTGGTAGTAGTACCTACTTTCTAGGATTGCTAAGCAGATCATATTAAATAATAGAGTCGATCCTTGGACAATGTGAGTTTGAACTGTATGGGTCCACTTATGTTCAGATTGTTTTCAGTAAATACATACTACAGCACTACATGATCTGTGATTGGTTGAATCCCCAGCTGGTTTAAACCATGGATGCATGAGCTGACTGTAAAGTTATACTCAGGTTTTCTACTGCACAGAGGGTCGGTGCCTCTAATCCCTGCATTGTTCAAGGGTCAACTGTAGCTATCTTGCCAGATACATCTCCCACCACATTCCTTTCACATTTGATGCTCTAGATGCTCTGGACTTCTTTTCCCTTGAGTCTTCTGGGTCTTCCCTTCTGCCACTGAGTCTCTGCATGTGCTCTTTTTCCACTCTCCAGAATGTTCTTCTCCCATTACTTTGCCTACATGATTCCCCCTCCTGCTTGGGATCTCAGCTCCCTTCTTGTTTTCTTAGCTGTCCTTGACATCTCTAGCTGGGTCATGATTGTTGACTTAAACTCTAATGGAACCCTGTAACTCTCCTTTGTGACACTGATGACACCTGTGATTTCAGAGTAAGACATGCGATGGTTTGATCCATCTGTCACCCTCATTTGACTGTGAGCTCCATATGGGCAGGAAATGAGATGTTTCATCATTGTTCTCTGGGGGATCTGGCTCATAGTTGGGGTTCCAGAAATATTTAATGAATGAAGGGGCTTACGTTCTAGCCATTCTTATGATTTAAGACTTTCTGATATTTCTTGTAAAATAATGAAATAGGAAACCATGTACTTAAGCACATGTATATGTGTTTGCATAAGAATAATTGATCAACCCATCAGCTTTCAGAAAGTCACTCTTGGCATTTTGTACAAAGTAGTGGGTGGGCAGTGAAGTGCAAGGTTTAAGAGCAAAGTCTTTGCAGAAGTTGAGGTTCAAGCTTAGCTCATCACTTGTGTGCTCTGTGATCTTGGAAAAGATACTTTTTCTGAAACTCAATATCTTTATCTGTAAACTCAATATTAAAAATAGTACCTATATGTTGCAGGTTGAATTATGTCCCTCCAAAATTCATATGTTGAAGTCCTAACCTCCAGCTACCTCAGAAAGTGACCTTATTTGGAGGAAGGGTCTTTACAGAGGTCATCAAATTAAAACAAGGACGTTAGGTTGGACCCTAGTCCAATATGATTGGTGTCCTTATAGAAGGGGAAATTTGGACATAGAAACACAGATAGAGGGAACATGATTAAAGAGATATATAGAGAGAAGATGGCCATCTACAAGTTAAGGAGAGAGGCTTGGAGACAGGCCCCAGAGCCCTCAGAAGGAACCAAAACTGTCAACCCCTTGATTTTGGACTTCTAGCCGCCAGAACTGAGGTGTTAAATTTTTGTTGTTTAAGCCACCTAATTTGTGGTACTTTGTTTCAACAGCTTTAGCAAACTAATGTGCTGTATCAGTTTAATATACAGTAATGCTTTGTGTTGAACAATCCAAAAATCTCAGTGACTTAACAGCAGAAAACATGCATTTTTCTTGCTTGTGGGCCTGTGGGTTGGTTGAAGTTCACCCAGACTCTAGACCAGTTGGGTTCTGATCCTTGTGCATTTCTCACTCTGGCACTGGCAGCTGCCTAGGGCATGTTCTCTCACGGAAGAAGGTAAGAGAAATGCCCAACGCAAATGATGCAGACCCACTGAAAGTCTTTCATGGCACCATAATCATGCCTGGTAGCACTGCGCTGGCTAAAGCAAATCACCTGGCCAAACCTACTTCCAATAGGCTGAAATAGATACACTCTGTCTCCTGTAGGGGGAGGCATTGAAAGCCACATGGAAAAGGCAGTGAAATAATCCAATTGACCCCAATACCTACACATCACAGGGTTGTCTTCGATAGATAAGATTTTGCAGGTAAAACTCTTTGCACAGTGCCTGGCACCTAGTAGCTGTTCCATAAACCGTCATTGCTATTGTTGTGGTTTTTGTTCTTATTCTTGAACAAATTCTAGTGTTCATCTTCAATTGCAAGTCTTCATGGACATTTTCCTTTCAAACAAGTAGAATTAGCTGAATAAATTGCATTAATATTTGGTTAAGTAAAAGTCTCTGTAGACTGCATTCTCGCATCTGTGATTAATTCTTTTAAATTCTTTTAAATTGCATGTCTGCTTCAGTGGATTGGAACAGAGATATGACTTCAAGCTTATGTTTCTCGTTAGGACATAGAGGCCACAATTAAATGTCCTTTTTCTTCTTCTTTGAAAAAAATCAAAGTCTCTTAAAATGGATTGTTGTGAAAGGACACATAAATATGTCTAAATCGATAGTTGAATTCTCCAAAGCACCATCGAGACAAAAGTGTTAAATGTTCTGATTAAATTTGTGATTGGTTAAGCTAGAAATCCATACAGTTGCATGTCACACAATATTTAATAGATGGCATGTAGAGTATCTTAATTGTACCCATTTATCTCTTCCCTCTGCTTCTAACTGCATAAAGTTATCAAAATCTGGACACTCAAACATTTTTTTTTCAGCTTGCTTGGTTGGGCTTTGTTCTCTGTATTTCTTGCCGTATTGGGTCTGGTTTTGAGTTAAATATTTCTGACA
This sequence comes from Balaenoptera musculus, assembly GCF_009873245.2. Taxonomy (NCBI): domain Eukaryota; kingdom Metazoa; phylum Chordata; class Mammalia; order Artiodactyla; family Balaenopteridae; genus Balaenoptera; species Balaenoptera musculus. The sequence goes on from NC_045795.1 coordinate 86,393,612, forward strand.
CAACCTTCATGACTCATTTACATTTAAATAGTAACAGGAAATCTCTTTGCCAAGAAGGCTATTGGAATCAAATTTTATACCAGATCTTTTCTTTTAAATATGTTATTATCAAATATTTTGTACATCAAAGTACTTTTTTGCTTTCCTTTTTGTAAATCTAAGTATTTTAGGCTGTGTACAAATGTTTCATTTTTCATCTTGGGTGATTATTATTGCTTCTGACGCTCATAATTTATGCCAGTTGCTATAATGTTAAAAATTAGAAACGGACTTCTGAGACGTTCATTGCCATTGAAGTTTTGTTAAAGAGAGTTTAAAATATAATGCATGCCCTTGAACTTGTTATTTCATGTTGAATGAGATCTACCTATAGGATAGGGAGTATATAATTATAGGAAAGGTGATGAAATCAAACGGATTCCTAATCAGCAAATTGAGGTGTGATTTACAGACATCCAGATGATGAGAAGATTTAGTGGAACTTGGTGCAAGTTGAAGATGATCAAGAGTAAATCTCTCGAGCTGGGAAAACAAGTATCTTTTTTTTTGTAATTAATTAATTAATTGTTTTTGGCTGCGTTTGGTCTTCGCTGCTGTGCGTGGACCTTCTCCAGTTGCGGTGAGCGGGGGCTATTCTTCGTTGCAGTGGGCGGGCTTCTCGTTGCGGTGGCTTCTCTTGTTGCAGAGCACGGGCTCTAGGTGTGTGGGCTTTGGTAGTTGTGGTGCATGGGCTTCAGTAGTTGTGGCGCGTAGGCTCAGTAGTTGTGGCTCGTGGGCTCTAGAGCGCAGCCTCAGTAGTTGTGGCGCACGGGCTTAGTTGCTCCGCGGCCTGTGGGATCTTCCTGGACCAGGGCCTGAACCCATGTCCCCTGCATTGGCAGGCAGATTCCCAACCACTGTGCCACCAGGGAAGCCCAAAACAAATATCTTTAATAGAGGCTCAGAGAAAAAAATTCCCAGGCATCCAGGTGGATTTCACCTACCACACTACCACATATTCTAAGGAATTCTTTTAAGGAGGTATTAGAATCACAAGAAGGTTTCCAAGCTTGTAAACCAACGTCAGTGGCATCAGCTTCATTAGACATTGTTATTCTAGATGTCTGTAGGAGGAAGAACAAAAGCATTGTGTGCTGAGATCTTGTCATGATTCTCCATGAATTGGATTTTTTTGAAGGGCTGGTTAAAGCCTTGTTTAAAAATAACTTACATTTTATTGAGTGCTTAGTTTGTACCAGGCATTGAGGGTCTTACTTATATCAGTTCATCTTATTCCTCCCCAAAGTCTTTTTTTTTTGGAGGTGATGGGTAGGTTTATTACCTTGATTACAGTGATGGTTTCATGGGTGTAGGTATATGTCCAAATTCATCAAATTGTATGCATTAAATATGTGTAGTTTTAAAATATATCAGTTACATCTCAGTAAAGCTTAAATAAAATGAGAGGATACAGATTTCTTGAGCTTGAAAATCTCCCCATTTTCCTCCTGAATCTTCTTTGAGGGAGGTTTTTTTTTTTAACTTTTTATTTTATATTGGAGTATAGCCAATTAACAATGTTGTGATAGTTTCAGGTGCACAGCAAAGTGACTCAGCCATACATATACATGTATCCATTCTCCCCCAGACTCCTGTCCCATCCAGGCTGCCACGTAACATTGAGCAGAGTTCTCTGTGCTATACAGTAGGTCCTTGTTGGTTATCCTTTTTAAATATAGCCATGTGTACATGACAATCCCAGACTTCCTAACTAACCCTTCCCTTTGAGGGAGATCTTTGATGCCCAGGTTTCTCCACTACACATCTTCCTGTATCTAGAATTCAGTGAAATTCTCCTGGGAAATCCTCATGTAACGGACTCACTGGGACAGGCAGGGCTGGGGGTGTCCTCCCCAAAGCCTTTTGGGGTAGGTCATATTATTCCCATTTTCAGAAGACAGAACTGAAGCCTGAGGAGGCTGGGCAGCAGGCCACGTGGTGGAGCTGCACATGAAACCTTGGCAGCCAACCTGGAGCGTCCACAGTCTTAATCGCTGTGCTTGTCTTCACACTCTCTTGCCGTCCTTCGTGCAGTCTCTCCCTCATTCCCTTGCATATATATATATATAGACACTATATGTGCTGTGCTCTGTTCTAGACACTGGGGATGAGATGTATTTACAACAGAAACGATGCCTGTCTTCAAGGAGTTGATAGTCTCCTGGGGCAAACAGACAATAAACAAGTAAGCGAACAAAAACATAATGCAATTTCAGGTTGTGCAAAGTGTTATAAACATAAAGCCGTGTCGGGCTAGAAATGCTGGGAGGAGAGATACTGTCATAGAGATGCTGATGTTTGAGAGATTTCCAACAAGGGATTCAAGACGTTGAAAAATTCATCGACTTGCAAAGTGAGCAAGCACGCTCTCCCAGTGTAACTAAGGTTGTGATCTGGGATGTCTGGGAAACTCTTTGTGAATCTTTTACCACATTGGACCACAGACGTAGAAAGTATAAAAGCCTGTAGGCTGCATTTTGAATGATCTCAGAACAAACTTGGGACTTACTTGTTTTGCCCTATTCCCCTCCCCAACCCCCGGTATCTTCCCTTTGAAAATCCAGGCTGATAGAAGCAGCAAATCAACTGTTTTCTCCTTAATTGGGAAGGCACTACAACTGAAATAGTTCCTCTGTATTACAGACCTAGTGGGGCAGATCACCATGGATGGAACCTGCTGCCATTGAAGAAGATTAGATGGTGTGGGGGATTTAAAAACATTGCAGAGTGATAGTTAGAAACCAATATCAGACTATGTGTTGAAAACTATGAGATAAAAACAGCTCTTAATCATCTGCTTATTACTTCCTTTCTTCATCTAACCAAGTACTGATAGATTAACATCAAGGACTATTGGTGAGCTAGGATGGGGATAAACCAGAAGAGGAATGAGCAATAGACTGCATCTCAAGTGCCTGCTCTGATACTTTTTAGAGGCTTCACGGAGTGCAGTGTTGAGAAGGATTCTGAGGTTGCAGTTGGGCTTGGTGGTAAGAATGCTGTAGCCAGCAGTGTTTTCTGCTGGGAGCCCAGGTAGGAGGTGTGGTTCTGTGTCTACAGAGCGGCGTTGGAACCAGGTTGTGGAAACCATTATACTCTGACTTCTCTGGCCTGATTGAAGTCAAGCAACACAGTGAGGAAGTACAGCAGGTGGATGTTAATTAAGGCTGACTTCCTTCCTCTCTCCCTTCCTCCTCCTCCTTCTCAGCCAAGTAGTACAATATGACAGTCTATTGTTATGAAGATCAGAAGTTCTAGAGTTGGGCTCCTTGACTACCAAGTCTGGTTCTATCACCTTCTACTCGTGTGACCTTGTGCAAGGCACTTCAGCTCCCTTGTCTGCAGTCTGGGAGAACAATGCCTGCTTCCTCATGCCTCTCATTTTTGGTCTCTTGTAATATTACTTAGAAGGACTGCTTCTCAATATGTGACACATACACCCAAATTGGCAGTAAGTCTGAGACAATTTTCGGTGTTTGGCAGACAAGGTGTTAAATAATACTGTCTTACAGAGTGAGATGCGAGTCTTCTTTGGCTTCTCTTTGCATCCTTCTGTGAAATCAAGGATAAGGTCTCAATGTAGAGTGCTGTTCTCTAACACTTTTTCTAACACTTGCACATCTACCTTATTAGCTAAAGAACAGACCTGAGGCTCAGAGCTTTCTGTTGGGACCATCTCTAGCCTGAAATTAATGTAATTTGTATCATATTGCATTTTGGAGTTACCTTTCTTCATGGCAAGCGATACTAGTTTTATGCTGAGAGAGAGGATACAAAGTTTCTGTTCACATTTTTGTGCAAAGAGAAAAAGTGTCTTTAAAGAAAAAATCCCAAATGCAGTGGAATGGGATATAATCATGACTGAGGCGTGGCATGCACATGACTAACACTCTGGTGTGTGCAGTGGGATAGATGGAGAAGGACAGCAGAGATGGGCAACCAGCTGGGATTAAGTCTGAATATGGGTCTCTCTGTTCAAGCCAAACTGGGCTTCCCTCTGTCCTGCCACCAGCTGTTTGTAGGGCTTTTGCCAGATTGTCCCTTCTGCCCGCCTTGCCACTCCCCTTCACCTAGTATTTTTAATGTTTCAGATTTCTGCTCCTTTATCGCATTCTCAAAAAAGCCTTCCTTGATTCCGCATTCAAGGCCATATTCTTTGTTACTGGTTCTCCTAGACTGGTGTTCAGTCCTCGTGAGCACACATCTCTTGTGAGCACACACAGCCAGAGCACACATCTGGCTAATTGTATATTTCTTGGCAAATGTGTTCGTGGTGTCTGCCTGTGCTGTTGAACTCTAGGCTATATGTGGACAGGGTCCATGTCTATTTTAGCTCATCCATTATTCCCAGAACCTACTAGAATGTAGAAGTTATATCTTTGATAGTTTACTGTAAATATCAATACATCAGTATTGACAATTTCATATATCTTACCATGTGGGTTTAAGTCAACTTTATATTCTACTTTAGGAATAGTTAATGTTTGGCTTAATGTAATCATGGACCCAACACTCCAGGGCAGCCAACAGGTATCGCTATCTGAATATGCACCATTGGGTCTGTTAATTTACATAAGGGACATTAGAAATAAGTTTTATTACTTATGACACTTGTTACAGATGGTGAGGCAGGCTTTCTTCAGGACCATCATGACAGGTGGGTAGTGTCCACTGCAATGGGATTTTACAGTGTGGGAGAGAGATTGGGCCCAACTCCGAATACAACATGAGAAAGCGGGGATTTATACCAAAGGAGAGGATGGGGGTCAGTGGATGGGAAATTACTAAGAGGGAAACATATGGGGTCCAGAGGATTCTGGCTAAACCAACTAACGGGATTCTTGCCGAGGACGGGCCAAGGTAATCAGACATCACCTGGGGAATGGTGGCGGATGAGGAAACTGGTCAGATATTGAGGGTGATCGGTTATCGAAGGTGTGGGGAATTTTGATTAAACTAATTCAGCAGGGCTCTTGCTCAAACTGGATTTTACAAGGGGTCTAGGAAAAGGTTCAGGAGCCTGACTAAAGTGTGGTCAATAATGTGTCTTTGTCGGGGTTTAAAAATAAGGTTAATAAAGGTCTAGAAATCCGAAGGGTTCTAGTCTTCTGTTCAAGGGAGAATTCTGTTGCCTGAATTAATTACACAGAGTTGAACCTGCCTTTAGAACACTGTTGTATTTACCTCAGGGTGCATCTATGCGAAGTGCTTTATAAAGCACCTAAAAAACCTGAGAACAGGGACTTAATTTCCCTCTGCGTAGGCCCAGGTGGTTTGATTCTCTGGGGACCTGCTTGCTCGTAAACGTTTGTAGGGGTGGTGGAATTCAGCATGAGACTTGCTTTAATTGTGAGCTACCACCTGGCTAGGAACAGGGGTTTGAGGAGACCTGTGGTTCTCAGCCATCTCTAAACATTGGACGTTACCCATAGTCACTAAGAGAGCTCGGCAACCATTAATGGCCAGTTGGCTTGGTCATCTTACAACAGGAGAGCCATAGACCGTTGTTGAAGGAAGACCTGAATGGGAGAGGCGGTGGTGGGTTGAAGAATGTCAAGACGGAGTCGAAGGATCTTGATGATTGATTTACGTGGACGTGCGGGGGTGGGGGGGGGGGCGGGCGGCAATGATGACTGGTCCTGGGAGCAGGTTTTGAGGTGTGGGTTGGTTGAAGGAGGCTTATTATTCCATCTTGTAAACTGGGCTGGTCCCTGACTCTTTTAGGAAGCAGACAGTGTTGGTTTTTGATAACCTCTCACTTCTCTTTCACTGTGGCCCATTGTGAGATATTTCTTCCCCCAGTGCTCCGTCTTAAATAACATCCTACCTGTCTGGTGTGCTGTGTGTGACAGCAGGCTCCCAGGCTTTGTTTTCCAGAAAAGTCGCTTCAGAGTCATCTATTTACCCAACCTTTGTTGTGATGATTATGGCTGGAAATCCCATGGGACTCCACCCCATGTAAATTGTGGTTTCAAAAAAAATCTTTTATATTCAACTCATTTTAGATTTACTGAAAAGTTGCAAAAATACTGTAGAGAACTCTCTGATACGGCTCACTCTACTTGCCCTTAGCATAACATCTTATATAACCACAGTGTTATTATCAAGAATAAGAATTTGATATTGGTATGATATTATTAACTGAACTACAGACCTTATTTGAAATTCACCAATTTTTCCTCTTATGCTCTCATTCTGTTTCAAGATCCCATCTAGTCTCACATGTTGCCTTTGGTTGTTATTTCTCCTTAGTTTCCTCCAGTCTGGGACAATTCCTTGATCTTTCCTTGTCTTTGTGACCTTGATACTTTTGAAGAGTACTGGTCACTTATTTTATAAATAAACCTCAGTTTGGGTTTGTTCGATGCTTTCTCATGATTGAACGGAGGTTATGCATTTTGGGCATGAATTTAACAAAAATATTGTATCCTTCTCAGTGAATTATATGAAGGGGTTCATGATATTGATATGTCTCATTACAGGTGAGGTTTTCCTTGATCGCAGCTTGGCACGTTGGTGTTTGCCAAGTTTCTCCCGTGTAAAGTTACTATCTTTCCTCTTGTAGTTGATAAGCACATCTGTGATTTTAAACCTGGTAGCATGCCAATGAGGGTACTGAAATTTTGGACAGGAGAAATTGTCCCCCTCCTCCCAACCTTCCTTTAAAAAGCATTCATTTGAACACTGTGGCTCGTCCTGGAAAACCCATGCAGAATGGTTGATACAGCTCAAATAAAACTATCTTTTGGCTGCTTCAGTGGCAATTTTAAAAGATGGAAAAAGTGATAATTCCTTTCTCCCTACTGCCATCAGTGTAGAACCTATCTCTGATCATTTTATCTTCCTGATTAAAAATGTTTGGGTTCCAAAAGACTGTAGGAAAATGCTCTAACTACTCCACGTGCCACCGAGGACCCTCCACAGTAGGACTGAAATCTACTTTTCCATTTTCTTTCTTACTTTCTCTCTCCTCTGCCCTCCACGCCCACAAATCCCATATGTCAGCCATGTTCAACCAACAGCTGCCCTTGGGTCTCTGTTTTGGCTTATGCTGTTTTCTCAGCCCAGACGTCTCTTCTTTTCTCACCTCTGCCTCTTAAAATTCTTGTTTTGTGTGGATTACGTCATTAGTTAATTACATCATTAGTAATTAAGCTATTGTCTCTCAGCTCCAAACCCACCTTTCTCTATTCTGCTTTGTGAGGCTTGGGACACTACAAACCACATTTCTGCTTTGATCAACTGCTTCCTAGAAGGCTCTGCCAGTGTGGGGAATTAGAGGGTACTGGAAGCTATTTTACTCCTGTGAGCATCACGCAGTCATTCTTCTTCATGCCAGCAGCGGCATTTCCTTCTCGTAGCAACACCGGAATTCATCTGCAGTTTTCCCAGCGCTGTCAGAATCAGCCACGTTGTACCTTCTCAGACACTGGTCCTAGCCGCCAGTGCCCTCTCCTTGGATATCTGAGTCCCAGCCCCGTGGGAACCCCTCCTTTAAGCTCAGAGTTAACAGCACCGGCCTGGCAGTACCTCATCCTCAAAGATCTGCATTTTCAGCTCTGCAGAGAACCTTCTCTAAGCTTTGAAGTTCTAATAATTCCAACCTCTTCCCTTGGTTCCTGCAGTCCTGGGAGTGGTAGCTTTCTCCCTAAGTGGTAGCTTAATGTTCCCTTTTTGTTCTTTCTAAAGTTAACAATCTGATCCTTAGGTAACGCCTATTTTTATTAAATTCTCTGTTACAAAACCAAGCAACCAAACAAAAAACCCTGGTATAGTTTCTGTCTCCTGATTGGACCCTGAATGATATGGATATTGGTACCAGGAGCAGTCCTAAGAAACTGATGCTCCAAGATGGGTTTGGGGATTTGTTTCATGGGGCCCTAAGGCTTGGGCACTGCTGGAAATGCAACCAGTCATGTCGTAATTTGTGGTACCTTCTGAAGCAAGGATCAGGGGTCCAAGTGACTTCTGTCCTTGACTGTAATGGCAATCGTGATGATGATTAGGATGACACGCTCAGATATTTAAGCTCTCAGCTCATGTCATGGATACAGAACCAGAGAGCTTCCCTGGCAATCTTAAAAAAAAAACTTGCTTACTTACATCATAGTTGGAGATGAAGGTGACTCTCTTTGTCATCATGTTTCCCTGGTTTGAGAGAAAGAGAGAGAATATGAATAAACCCAGCTTGGTTAAGAAGTCTTCCCCTGTACAATGAAGCTCTGGCCAGGCAGGAAATGCCACACAGTGGGAACAGGGCTGCCAGCAATGGGCAGCTATTTCCCACAGCAGAGGGTGGAAGCAATACACCAATAGTTGTCTTTTAAAAAATTGAGATATAATTTACATATAACATTGTGTAAATTTAAGGGGTACAACATACTTGATACATTTATATTGCAGTATGATTGCCATTGTAGCAATAGCTAACAGCTCTGTCATGTCACGTAATTATCATTTGTCCTAGTGATGGGAACAATTCAGATCTAGTCTCTTAGGAAGTTTAATGTTTTGTTGTCTCTAATCAGTGTACTATGTATTTGGTCTCCAGGACTTACTCATCCACCAGTTGCAAGTATAAGCCCTTAAACAACATCTACCCAATTCTCCTGCCGCCAGCCCCTGGTAACCCACTCTACTTACTTTTGTTTGAGATTACACATATATGAGGTGTCATACAGTATTTGTCTTTCTCTCTTTGACTTATCTCACTTAGCATAATGTACTTAAGGTCCATCTGTGTTGTTGCAAATGGTGGGATTTCCTTCTTTCTCATGGCTGAGTAATATTCCATTGTATATGTAGGTATATATATATATATATCTCACATCTTCCTTATCCATTCATCTGTTGATGGACACTTAGGTTGTTTTCCTATCTTGGCTATTGTACATGATGCTTCAGTAAACATGAGAGTGCTTATATTTGATAACCTCTTCTCGTTTCCCTGGGATATATACCCAGAAGTAGAATTGTTGACTTGTATGGTAGTTGTATTTTTAGTTTTTTGAGGAGCCTCCACTCTGTTCTCCATCGTGGCTGTACCAGTTTACATCACCACCGCCACCAATTGCTGCCTTTAGAATAGATATGGGGGTGCAGACCATGGCCCAGGGGAGGAAATCTAGTGCCTGGTCACCTTGAGGGTGGGGAGAATTGTTTTCCAGCTCAATCTCAAAAACAGAGTCCGACCTTTAAACCGAAATGGCCTGCGGCAGATATCTGAAGAAATTGTTTTCGAGAAGGACTTTGAGATTCAGGGCCAAAGCTTGGCTGCGCTGCACCTTGGTAACAGAGCAGGACTCCGAGTGAGGGAAAGGGACATCGTTTCCTTTTCTTCATGGAACTCAGTATGGCTTTAGAACAGCAAAGACCGAGGGTTGCTTGGTGCTGTGTGCCCCTTTGAAAACTGTGTGTGTTTCATCTCTGGGAGCCTTAAGGAGACTGCAACCCAGGCAGGGAAACAGCCTTCCTGAAGGGGAGAAGGGATGGGCAGGGTGGGGCTCCTTCACCCAGCAGATGCCAACCAGGATGCCAGAGAGAAAGACACATCAAAAGGACTTCCCTAAATAGTGAGAGATTTTGAAGTGGGGTCTGAAGAGCCAGTGTAATTCAGATATAAGTGTAATTTCATTTATGCTCTCATGCTGGCGAGGCTTGGGATTGCTCAGGTTACATTAAAATCTGCCTAAACAACTTTTTTTTTTTTTTAAACATAGTATTGTTATTCTGTACCATTAGCCTATGGCAGGCTCTCCTTATCCTGAAGACTTAAGTGTTTGAAACCCAGACCAAGAGAATGGCAAAGAAAGCCGTGGACATTAATCCCCTGGTTTTCACTTGCATGTCTTTTTCACTGGCATCTTCTCAGGGTTTCCAGGAGAATAAAGCTGACTGGCAAGGGGCTTCTGAGACTGTCAATTCCTCAAAGGCAGTTTGGGGTTTGTCATTAGCAGACATGGCCAAGCACGCATGGAAATAGCTCATTACTTGTTTTACCTGTTGTTTTAAAAAGGGAGCTTTGAGACACTTTGAATATTTTGCTGTAGGGGTTTTGGCAAAACATATTTCAAATGCAGGGGTCGGGCAGAACAAACAGTGGGAAAGAGCAAATGAATGTCCTCTGAAGGAAGGCTAGTTAGGACACATGTGTATGTTGCTTGAGGATGTAAATTAGAATACTTGGAGACCCCGTGGTATTATTTCTGAAGCCCTTTACTTATTATTCATGGTTTCATTATGGCCCCTTTTATTCACAGACACATCTAGGAGCAGGGGAGGGGAGGGGGCAGGTGCTGTGGTTAGCCTTAAAAAAATAAAAAAACTAAACATAAAACTCGCCATATATTTTAGAGTTATAGGTGCATGCATTTCCCCCCCCCCCCCTTCCATCAAATCTTGCTTTTCCATTTTAGCCACATAAATGGTTGTCATAGTGACATTTGCTTCCAGCCTCTATAGCTTTGGTACGGAGCAGAAAGCTCAGACAGCATCCAGTGACCATAAATTCAGCTCTAACTGTCTCCTTAGCTCTCTGAAACTAATCAGAAACAAGGGCTGTCGTGGAGCCTCTCTTGCTATCACAGAACAAGTGAAAATTATGTTGAAATTAGGCTACAACGGACCCTTTGTCTGAGTTACTCAGAATGATGTTATTCATTTTTAGGGCAAAGTTTGCAAGCTCAGCATTTCAAAGAACATTTAGCCGGCAAAAGTCATGATTTCTGTGATCCAGCAGTAAAGTAGGACGTTTAAATCCTTCTAATAATCTCTGCATATCTTGGGTCTGGAGTCGACCCTTAAAAGTGGTGAGATAGTTCAAAAAATAATTTTTCAAAATTTCTTCCAGCAGACTTCAAATTCTCGTCTTTTGTAATATTTACTAATGTTATTTTGTAAAACTTTCTATCTATTCAGATCAATCATCATCTCTAAAGATATTTCCTTAAGGATTTTTTTTTTTCATTGAAAGATTTAACTCTAATCTAGAGGCAAAGTCTTCAGGTTAAATTCAGCAGTTGAAGGTTCTAAGGTATTGAGCAGACTGGGAAGACCGCTGAGGTGGAACTAATTTATGGGGGAGGGGATGGAAAAGTAACTTCCTGGTCTTAGTTTAGGTTGAGGGTCCGAGAAGGACTGGTCATTTCCCTCAAGCCTTTCCTGGTGGTCATGTGGGCCTCTTGCTGTGGCCAGTCTAACGTCCATCAGAGTAGGACATGCAGCTGTCAGCAGTGGCACAAAATATGAAAAAAAAAAAAAAAGGCAAAGATGACCTGGGATAATACATCATCAGGGATGCTTTTGGCTGCAAGAAAGAAAATAGCACCTAAAAGTGGCTTAATTGGTTTGGGCTTATTTTTCTTCTTATAACAAGAAGTCAGGAGGTATAGAATTCCAAGGCTGGTTCAGCCAATGCATAATGCCGTAGATCTTGGTCATTGTCTCTGCAATTTTCTTACTCTTTCCCTCCTGCTGCCACTTCAGGTTAACATCCTAAGTTGTCATCATCCATTGTTGAAGGAGGGAGAAGACGAGCACACCCCGCTTGCTCTTCCATCTGTCTCTTTTTCTCTTTCTCACGCACTTTCTTTTTTAATCTGAGATAGCTCTCTGGTCCTGCAGATATCCACTTATGTTCACTGGTAGGATTGTATCACACGACAACCCCTGGTGCCAGGAAGGGTGGGAAATTGAGTATCTGGCATTTTTAGTCTCTGTTGTGGGAGGTGGAATCTGCCTACAGAGTAGAAGGGAGAAGTAAATGGTTGGGGTTGAGTGTTGACAACCAAAAATGTCAGCCATAGATGGAATCTGGGAACTGAAAAAACTTCATGGCATTGCTTTGCCCCTCTAGTCTGACTTATGAGGAAACTGACACCAGAATAGAATAGATGACCTGCCCACACAGCTTGGTGTCAGGTCCAAAATTTGAGTCTAGATCTTCAGGCTCACAGCGTCACTGAGGTTGACGATGACTAACATCTGACCTGCGTATTCCAGCTGGCACAGAGAGGGCTTTGTTTAGCATGCATCAACTTGCTTAATTTCTGCCTTTAGCATTGAGGGGCCCGCAGGCTTCTCAGATCAGAGGGCACCGATGCTGCGGCGTTTCGCGTCTCCTGCTGAAAAGTGGCCAATCATTGCTTCCTAATTAAAGATCAAACATGATTTCAGATGGTCCCCTTCCTAAGCTGTCACAGGAGATGTTCCTCATATCTGTCAGTGGTACTGATCATGTTGTCATTCTTGGCAACTAATTCCTGGAATGAATAATAAAATTATAATAATCTCGCACCAGAGGGAGGACGACCAATTTGTAAAGTCCATTAAGAATTGAGCAAAGGATTGTCCTCTAATGAGGTGGAACACGTCATGGAGACCGTACATCAAGCTGCTCTGTCACCAGTGCACAAAGGGATCCTGGAGGGAGGGGCTCCTGTAGGGCTGGCAGACAGGGCGGGTTGTCCTGGATGCACATTTACATGTTGTCATTGATCAGCTGCCAGAGAAGGGAATGGCAAGAAGAACACCAGCGTTCTCCATTGTGAGGCTCGAGGAGTGTTTATGTCACTAGTGATTCATTCCGCACAGGGCAAGAAGCATTACTCACCATTTCCTCATGTGCCAGAAAGAGAAATGGAATCAACGGGCATATCATCTCCTTGTTGGAAGATGACAGCTCCCTTATTATAAATCCCCAATAAATTGATGGAAGAGCCGTTCAAGCTTCATAGATATAAATGTTTCCTGGGATTAATGGGAAGTTATTCCTAGAAATGACTTACAGTTTAGGAACCAATCTTTGAATTTTGAGGTATTGTTTTTGGTTTTTGTTTTTCCTCTAGATGTCATGATGCCCCTCAAAGCAGCTGAATACAAATGGCAAAGTTTTTCCATTTACCCCTTTCCCGTACCCACCATTTCCCCACATCTGTTACTAAACATTTATAGCTTAAGAAAAGTTAAATTTTACCTTCTTTTTGGAGGAAATCTTCTTCCTTTTGAAACTCCTTTATAGGGGAATTTAAAAAGTACAAATCTCCTTGTGACTCTTGGGGAGATGTAACCCTTACCTGGTAGCACAGAAGCTAAACTACTGCTTGTTACTGTATTTTAAAGAGTTAAAGTGTTTTGTTCAATAGATATCTTAGCATTTTTGCTTTTAGTGTCCTTTGTAAATCAGGATATTGAGCCACTTGACTGTCACTTTGGGAAGGGATTGTGGCTGCAAATGGCTTGTTTTTTGAATTATCAGAGTGCTTCTCCCATGTAGCCTCTAAGGGTCATTTTGGGACTGTCACTTGGTATTTATATTAATGTTGCTACTCTTTTTTAACTGAGAGCTTTGACAAATGGAACTGGATCGTTTGTCCAGCACCAGGAGCATGTGGGCACTTAATAAGCACCAATCAATAGCTTTTGCTGATACTGGAATGTAGACCCATCTGCTTCCCAGATGGGTCCATGGGGAGAGATGTGTCGATAGCTTGTGATTTATTCTAAAAAAGATGCTAAGGGCTGACACTCTCTTGCCTTTGTTGAACCTGCGCTGGTTATGACGGTTACCCAGGTGATGCCGTTTCTGTCTGTCATTTGCTGGGGAGCCAGCACTACAGTTCCTCTTCCACCCGATTTGCTCTACTTTTAATTTGCCCCAAGAGCACCTGACTCGAGGGTGAGGGTGTTTCTGCAACCCTGCCAGCCTTCTAAATGGCTTTGAACCCACCCCTCAGCCTCCCCCCTGGATTTCCAAGAAGTCAGAGTTGGCCGTTCCACACTTCACCTAGCTTCTCCAAAGCGGGCAGAATTCTGGTGACTGCTGTCTTCTTGCCATTTCTACAGGAATTGATTCATTCCACCTCTTCTAACCCCCTACCCCTCCTCCCCCGCAGTCCCAGTGCTACATGGATGTGGTGTATAACAGCGGTTTACAGAATTTAAAGGGTGATGGAGGAGGAGGAGAGCACAGGGAACTTGTTAAATCTGAGAATTAGACATCACTTTTTTTTTTTCTTTCTAAACCAGTGCCTTGGTTTCCCTCTCTAGGGGCACCCTCACGGGTGGTCTTGAGGACTTATGTTCTGGACTCCGGCCAGGCTACTGCTCCCACTCTCCTCTTTGCTTATTCAGTCAACAAATTTTGAGGATCTACTGTGCATCAGGCGCTAGACCAGATGCTTAGATACAGGCCAGTAAATGCAAAATAGACTCCAGCCTTGATGTGAGGGGGCTTTTAGTTTACAATGGAGGGTTAGAGAGGGGAGGAGAGGTTAACTGCACAACACACAAATGAATTCTAGCTGCGATAAACTGTGATGAGGACTAAAAGAAGGAAAACTGGGTTCTGTGAGCAAGATCAGCATTACATCTTCCCTGTTTCGTAGCTCTGTGCATCTCCCCACTTTTACAGGTCACCTCTGAACCTGTGAAACTCCAGATCTCTCTCTCCTCATCTTTCTTTCTTTCTCTCTTTCTTCCTTCCCTCCCTCCCTCCCCCCCCCTCCCTCCCTCCCTCCCTCCCTCCCTTCCTTCCTTCCTTCCTTCCTTCCTTCCTTCCTTCCTTCCTTCCCTCCCTCCCTCCCTCCCTCCCTCCCTCTCTCTTTCACCTCTTTGTTTTGATGGCCTCATTCCAGATCTGGCCCAGGTTGAGGATCCTCCCCTTTCCTACCCAAAGAGACCATCAAAATACTTCCTTAAAGAAAGGGCCACCTCCCTCCATAAGAAATATGCTACTACTCTCCTATGGGAAGACATCAGGGATATGGTTTTATTTTTTAAAATTTTATTTATTTATTTATTTTTTATTTATTTATGGCTGTGTTGGGTCTTCGTTTCTGTGTGAGGACTTTCTCTAGTTGCGGCAAGTGGGGGCCACTCTTCATCGCGGTGCGCGGGCCTCTCACTATCGCGGCCTCTCTTGTTGCGGAGCACAGGCTCCAGACGCGCAGGCTCAGCAATTGTGGCTCATGGGCCTAGTTGCTCCACGGCATGTGGGATCCTCCCAGACCAGGGCTCGAACCTGTGTCCCCTGCATTGGCAGGCAGACTCTCAACCACTGCGCCACCAGGGAAGCCCTGGTTTTATTTTAAATTGCAATTATTTGCTTCCTGAAACACTGTCTTAATGTTTTGTTTTAAAATGTGAGATGTCCAAAATGAGGGTGTGAAAGTTGTTTTAGACGGTTTCTGGGAGAGTATTAACCAACAACATATTTCATAGTGATACAGACATTTTCTCCACCTCCTTTTATTTTTATTGAGATATAATTGACATGTAACATTGCATTAGTTTTAGGTGTATAACATCATAATTTGATATATGCCTATATTGTGAAATGATTACCACAATAAATTAACATCCATTCCACAAAGTTACAATTTACACACCTATGTGCGTGTGTGTGTGTATGTGTGTGTGTGTGTATATATATATATATATATATATAAAATCTATGTTTTTTTTTCTTATTTCATTATTACTCCTCCCCTCCCTCTCTTCTCTCCCTTCTTTCTTTCATATTCACTGGAGGGTAAAACCTGACACTTATCAGTTGCCCATTTATGTGTTAGCAATCATTTTTTAGTACTTTTATGTTCCAGGCACTGTTCTGAGCACTCATTCCAAATTGATACTGTCGATTGGGTCCAAGAGAAAATCTCAGCTTGGTGCTGTTATGATTTGGTTATTTCCCCCTCTGAGTCCATAATGACCGGCTCTGGGCTCAGAAGCTCTGACATCTAGCTAGAGTTATAGAACTCTGTTTGGTTTTGTTTCATTTTACTCTCTTATTTTAAAGATTATCTTCTACTTATAGAAATCGACTAAAAGTTTCTTTTAAAAATAAGTTTATTGTTAATGTTACATATAACATGATGGATAAATACATTAGGGTGGGTAGTGCCCGGATATAGCAAAATCATGGAGCTAACTAGACTGTCTAAAGCTTGGAAGTCCTTAGTACCGTGTGTTTCAGCAGAGAATGCAGGGGGCAGGCTCGTGTCGTGTAATGAGGATGGAAAAGGATATTGGGTTAGCGTCAGAAGACCTGGTGTGAATCCAGGTTTTGCCCCATCTTGTCTATGTGGCCTTGGGTAAGTCACTCTTCTCTCTCAGCCTTGATTTCCTCTCCTTCCAAATGATGATGGATACCGGGCTGCTGTAAAGATTAAATGAGAAAAAGCTTGAGGAAATTCTTGGCACGGTGTCCGGCAAGTAGTTGATGTAGAACAAATGTTTGTTTTTAAGTGGGAATTGCAACATTTTATTGAATTAAGAATTAATTATTTAAAAACTGAAAAGGCATCGTTATGGAAAGCTGCTGGGTTCCAGACCCTGGCTTGTCCATGATGGAGATGAAGGACTGGGTCCCATGCTCCAGGAACTTCAGTGCCACGGGACAAACAAGACACATTTCACAGTGAATCCTGGAATGAGAGTTGCGATCATCTTGAGGAAGAGGAGAGAGGTTGGTGCTATGGGAATATCTGACAAGCAGGCTTCACATTTACTGGGGAATGAAAGAGGTGTACCAAGACAACAATGATGCCAAGAAAATGCTGAAACTGAGACCCTCCCCGCCGCAAATGTGCAGGTGTCAGGCAGACAAAGCGGAGGATGAGAGAGTAACACTTAGACGGTGAGCCCGCTCCCACTTCTACCTGAGAACTTCCCGCTGGCCATCGTGCCCAGAACAGATAAACTCAGAGCAAGCTCAGTTTATGACATCCATAAAAGGGTTTCATCCATCCCCCATTCTCAAGGCCGTCCGTTTATAGTGGTGATCTTTCTTCCTGCTTTATATTACAACCAAAGCTGTTCCTTTTCCAAACTGCCTGGCAGCCAGGGGAGTTTTATGCATACCTGGGTCTCTAGGAACAAGCCGTGGTTCCAAGGCCTTGACTTCTCCATCTCTGCTGGCCTGGTACACTCTTCTCCTCCAGGCACTCCATTGTCCTTAAAATGAGAGTCTCATTCTGTGGTGGCTGATTTTAAGTTTTCCTGAGAGTCATGTTTGATGAGGACAAAAGACCAGATTAAATCCTGTATTAGAAGGCATCTCCCTTTATATTTTTGGCTCATTTTGAAAACAGGGTCTGTATCACTGTTCACCATGATATGCTCTGTAAAGAGAGGGGCATGTCAGAAGCCAGGCCTGAATTAGGATGGAGCATATTAAACTTTTCCTATTCATTGGCTTAAAAAAAATCCCTATTCCCATAAAGGCAACTTGACCAGAAGTGGGTGGTTTCACTAGCTTTCTGCTTCTTGCTTATTATTCCAAGCCAGGGACTCTTTCTGGTTAGGCAAGTTTGCATTTCTACTTTCATTGCTGTAAAAATAGCTCCAGTTTTGTCTAATCTCATCTCTTGCTACTTGTGGGTATGCTAAGCCTGAGCCATACCAAACGTTTTAGTTTCTTGAATAATACTCGTCCCCACTCACCTCTTGGATCTGCTCGTGAAGTTCCCGTTTCCTGAAATGCTCCTCTGCCTGGAACACCGTCCACCACCCCATTCACCTGGACGGCTCCTTCCGGTTTCAGCTGATACATAACCCCTGGGACGCTCTCTCTGAAAAGGGCAAGACGAGGTTGGAGCCCCTTTCCTCCACACATGCTCAGATGAGGCTCTATAATTCTCCTACCAGGGCACTTATCACAACTGATTATATTAGCCTGATTACTTGTTAGTTTGACCTCCACTCTCTGCTGAGGCTGGGGCAAGCCACCATGTTTGCACGTGTATCCCCTGAGTCTAGCAAAATCCCTATACCTGGTGTTCAGTATATATTTAAATGAATGAATGAATAAACTAATGAGGGAGTAATGTGGGTGTTTTCATATGGGCTTGGATTTGCCTTCAAAATCATTAAAAGTCAGTATTTTTCCCAGTCTCTTGATATGTTCCTTTATTTTCACCCAAGGCATATCCCTCTTAAAAATGTGTTAAAGATAAAATACTGCCTTGGGTTTCATCATGTCCATTGCTCAAGGCAGTCCTTATAGGGTAGTATCTTTCTTCCTGTTTTATATTACAACTTGCCTAATTCAAAGTAGTACTACAGGAGTGCTTTTCTAATAGACTCCCAGCAATGAACTCAGTGGCTGAAGCAGGATTGTTGAGGTTAGAATAAAATTAGTCCAAGCCTGACTTGGCACTGGCCAACTGAATTATCTCTTGAGTTTTTGGTTCCTCATCTGTAAAATAGGGATATTCATAGTACCTACTTCATAGAATTGGTGTGAAGAGTAAATGCCATCTATTTGAATGAAGTATAACTGAAAGGTGACTGTAAAATATTCCTTAGAGCAATGGCCTTTCTCACCAACACGTGTTGTAATGTAATTTAAAAGCTCACGTTAATTTAATTTTTTTTTCACGTTAATTTTAAACAGCTAGGATACGATGTCAGGCACGGGACAAGTACTCGGTAAATAGTAGCCGTTATGGTAATGCTCATTCATATTAGCTTATGAATACACATCAGTGCTTGCCTCAATCTGGAGCACCCTGGAAAATGAAAGCATGTTCCAAACTTGTGAGAAGGAAAGCAAATGAACCCTCACCTCTGCCATCTTGAGAAGTCCTTGTCAAAAGATATTTCAAGCATCTCTCAGATCAACCTTCCCGTCACCACCATCTCTTTGGCTCTTGCTGCTGGTGACCCCAGTGACTAAACTCACCCTGTAACAGGGATGATTGTGACAAGGGGCAAATGACTGTGAAGGAAAACTCTTGGGTAGAGGTTGAAGATTAATGCGTGCTTTGCAAATTTCCCTAGAGGTGCTCATCAGAGAGTTTCAGCCACCTGGCATTATTCATGATCTAGTGTGAAAAATTGGTGCTGAAGCCACTTTGAGCTTTGAAGGTAATTTGAGCTTTTTATTTGCTTCCGTGGATTTAAGATACTGACCACTTTAGGGAAGTTTTGAAAGGCGAGGCTAGTCTCTTTCACCCTACAAAGCAGTGTTCACAGCCAATCAGACTGTTTTGGTTAATGAAATACTGTTGACATCTTTTTGGAAATCACCTTCAGACTTAATAATATGGTTTAGTTTTCAAGGAACTGGGCTCCCATTAGCATTTGATTCTTCTGTCCATTTTGCTCTTCTGCCTGGAAGTAGAAGACAGTATACCTGGAATGTCTTTTCTACCTCTGTAGATGAGATTGTACCTAGAATTTCTGGAATTTGACCACAACTGGATTAATAATAAATCTGGAGTTCACATAGTTTAATTATAATGATCATAATGATGGGCATGAAAGGGAGAATACAGCTGTTTTAGTATGCATGTTTGTGTGTGTGCATCTGTATATGAACATGTACATATTCTGAGATATATAATATGTGTACGTATATACACATACACACGTGTACATCCACAGGTAGAATTGCAGTTCAGTGCTTTAAAACAGTTGTCACTTGCCAAGATATATAAATGACATAGAACAACCCTTTCAACTTGTAAATTATGCTTGGGACTGATAGTAATGTGAATGTGATCAGCTGTTTTTACCCGTCACATTCTCCCCCAATTGATGGATCAGTCTATCATGACATCCCCCATGAGACATTCATAGCCTTGCTATCACTACACTTTGTGCATTATTTACAGTGGTGTGACTTTAAAATTGAATTATTGGCAGGACTTCCAGGTATGGCTGAATAAGGAAGTCAGTAAATCCTTTCCCCCCAAAACATCTGTAAAGCTGGATGAAATTGACACAGCAACCATTGCAGCATTCTGGAAATTAACCAACAGCATACAGCAATTTAAGAAGAATTTATGCTTGAAAATCTGCTGAAATTCAAGAACACTGGGGAAGTCTGTGGTGTGCTGGTCTGGAGCTTCTCCCCTTCCCGGCTCAGTTGGTGCTGTTGCAGTAGAATGGCGCTTTTGTGATTTGGAGCAGTGGGTGACATACTGATTATTGGTGACCAGCATAGTGCTTATGATCTTGGTGAGCAGCAAGTGGAGAGGGTCAGTAGCTCTACTAGCCTGAGTTTTCAGTCATGTTTGGGGCATGTTCTGAGGTTGTGTACATGTACAGCTGAGACCAGAGAGAGCCCAAGCTATTCCTATACTCCTGGCCAACCCTAAACCTTTGCACATATCCACAGAATACATGAAAGGGCCTAGCAGGAAGCAAAAGCTGGGACAGACTTAAGAATAGCCTGACCTTTTAATGTCTGCTTCTATCCTCTACCATCAGCAGAAGATAATAGACTTATTGGTTCCAGTGTCTGAGTACATCCTCTTTCTAGTAGCTGACTACTGAGCTATGCTGATACAACCCATATGATGCCAGGTTTAAAAGTAAGATCAAGAACTTAAAAAAGCCTGAATAGGGCTTCCCTGGTGGCGCAGCGGTTGAGAGCCTGCCTGCCAATGCAGGGGACACGGGTTCGAGCCCTGGTCTGGGAAGATCCCACATGCCACGGAGCAACTGGGCCCGTGAGCCACAACTACTGAGCCTGCGCGTCTGGAGCCTGTGCTCCGCAACAAGAGAGGCCGCGATGGTGAGAGGCCCGCGCACCGCGATGAAGAGAGGCCCCCGCTTGCCACAACTAGAGAAAGCCTTCGCACAGAAACGAAGACCCAACACAGCAAAAATAAATAAATTAAAAAAAAAAAAAAGCCTGAACAGAAACAATAGCAGGTACACACTATGGAGGTGATGGGTTTCAAAGTTTAGCCAAGGAAAGTTTCTAAATAAATAGAACCAATGAAATAGCAACAATTACCATCACAGGGAAAAAATCAGAATCCAGAGTTGCTACAATACGTTATCCAAAATGTTCAGTGTTCAACGAAGCATATGAGACATACAGAAAAACAGGTGTGACCTGTAATTGGAAGAAACTGCAGTTAATAGAACGGTTTCTGAATGTGCCCAGATGTTGGATTTAGCAGACAAAGCTTTCAAAGCAGCTATTAAAAATATGTTCAAAGAACTAAAGGAAACCATGTTTAAACAACTAAAGGAAAGTGTGTTAATCACAGTTCTCCTGAGAAACAGGACCAATAAGATAAAACATGTATGTGTATATGTATATATATTATATACACACATACATAAAAACAAAAGGGAGGGGAATGGAGACTTGCTGGGGCAAAGTTTCTATACTTTATTAGGATCCTGTTAGTATCAATCTGAAGTAGGTTGCAATAAATTGACACATATTGTAATTCCTAGAGTGACCACTAAGAAGATAACAACAACAACAAAATAACAGAGGAATTAAAATGATACACTAAAATTTATTTAATACAGGAGAAGGCAATCAAGGAGGAAAAAAGGAACAACAAGGAAGAAAAAGATACAGAAAACAAAGTGGAAAATATAAATCAAACCATATCAATAATTGCAATAACTGAGAATGATCTAAATATTCTAGTCAAGGAGCAGAGAGTGTCAAATTAGATTTACTAAGAAACAAGACAGCCCCTGAGAGACAACACAAAGAGCACAATCTAACAAAGAAAAAAGAAATATGCATTTGTATAATACATGAAAAAATTTGTGCTTTAGAGAACACCATTAAGAAAATGAAAAGACAGGACACGCACTGGGAGAAAATATTCAAAATTCATATATCTAGTGAAGGACTGTAGCCAAAATATATTTTAAAAACTCTTACAATTCAATAATAGGAAGACAACCCAGTTTTTAAAAATGGTCAAAAGATTTGAAGAGACATTTCACCAAAGAAGATACATTGAATAGATGGCTAATAAATGTATAAAAAGATGCTCAACATCATAAATCATTACAGAAATTCAAATTAAAACTGACAGGAGCTACCACTGCACATCCATTAGAATGGCTATAATCAAAAAGGTGGACAGTACTAAATGCTGACAATATGTAGAGAAATTTTATTATAAAGTACAGATGGGAATATAAAATGGTATAGCCTCTTAGGAAAACAGTTGAACAGATTCTTAAAAAGTTAAAAATAACTCACCATATGACCCAACAATTCTGCTTCTAGGACTCTTTCCAAAAAGAAATGAAAACATGAGTCCATATAAAGACATGTACACATAACAGCATTATTTATAACAGCCTCAAACTGGAAACAATGTGAAGGTCCATCAGTTGTGACTGGGTAAACAAAATGTGGTACCCGTACCTGCTGCAACATGGATGATCCTCAGAAACATGGTGGCGAATGGAAGAAGCCAGAAGTAAATGACCACAAGTTGTATGATTCCATTTATACGAAGTACCCAGGAGAGGAGAATCTAATAGAGATAGAAAGCAGAGCCGTGGTTGCCTTGGGCTGGGTAAGAAAGTAGGGATTAAATCAAAATGGACATGAGAGAACTTTTGGGGCTAATGGCTAAGTTTTATGGTATGTAAATTATACCTCAATAAAGCTGTTTTTAAAAAAACACTAAATTGTTCAATATTATCTTTGGAAAATTTTATTAAGCCATTCAGATAAATTCTTCCAGTGTGTGGATATTTCTGAACAAATGGTCTACTCTATGGTCACATCTGAGAAAAGCTGTTTCAAATGAATATTTGTAGTACATTACTTAATTTTACTTTGTACCTGTGCTTTACACATACCCAGAACTATACTCTGAAGCTGCTGGTTTCCCAACTATTCACCTGTGTGGGGTGTCATTGGCAAACAATCTCTTGATGAATAAGAACCTTCCTTTAAGGACAGGACTCATTAAACATCAATTAGCACAGATTTTTTAAATAATGCTAATTTTGGGACACATTTTCAAAAGTATATTCATATATAGCCCTCCTTCATAGTATATTATAGGATATAAATACATTCCCCTATAATCTGCATGCTACATTATATGCTCTCATTCAATAGGGTTTGGCAGGCAGCAGTGTGTGATTTTTGCTGCTGAGTGTCACAAGGTGTTTCATACAGTGAAAGCTTTTGGCCAGTTAGTGTCTTCCCATGTTATTCTGAGTGTGTTCTGTAACGTGTTCTGCATCATCTCCTTCTGTTGTTGTGTGCTATCACACACCCACCCCACTGCTCTTAAATATACACACGTGGTAACTTTCCATCAATTTTGTTTTCAAGTCTCTGTTGACATGTCTGGCGGGCTCCCCTCCCCCCTTATTGCTCAAGGGTGGCCTATGTGCCTCTCCTAACTGTTCCCTTAGTATTTCCTAAATCTTGCTTTCTTGCACTTACCACACTTATGGCAGGCACTGCTGATTACCACCCCAATATCCATTCTATCTTTCTTATTACCAGAACCCTGATTTTTCTCAGAGTAACTGTGTGCCCAGTTAAAAATTCTTACCTTCCCAGACTCCCTTGCAGATGTGTGTGGTCATGTGACCCAGTAGCAGCCAATGAGATGGAAGGGCAAGTCTACGGGGTAAAATTTCCAGGCCGTCATTTCCATTTAAAAGAGAAGTCAACTAGTCTGTACATTGTTTTGCCCGTGTCCTTCACTTTGTCTCCTCTGTCCATTTGGAATTCACCTTTGAGCCTTGAGGAGCAGCGGGCTTCTTGAGAACAGAAATGAAGCAAAATGTTAAGGATGACAGAGCAGGAAAATGAACGGTATCTGTGGCCTTTCTCACTGCAGGGACTGCCTTAGATGTCTGGGACTACCCGCCTTTGGATTTCTTTTCACATGGAAACGTATCTGGTTAAGTCAAGTCCATGTTTGATTAAGGTATCACGTGCAGCTGAACACATTCCTAAATGATAGTACAATCTTCTAATGGGCTATTTACTTAACTGGCTTTATTTATTTTTTTTTAACTTTTGGGTTTATTATTTATTTATTTATTTATTTATTATTTATAGCTGTGTTGGGTCTTTGTTTCTGTGCGAGGGCTTTCTCTAGTTGCGGCGAGCGGGGGCCACTCTTCATCGCGGTGCGCGGGCCTCTCACTGTCGCGGCCTCTCTTGTTGTGGAGCACAGGCTCCAGATGCGCAGGCTCAGTAGTTGTGGCTCACGGGCCTAGTTGCTCCATGGCATGTGGGATCTTCCCAGACCAGGGCTCGAACCCGTGTCCCCTGCATTAGCAGGCAGACTCTCAACCACTGCGCCACCAGGGAAACCCTAACTGGCTTTATTTCTAAGGAGTAACTTCCACAGAAGGCAGGAACCCTGTCTTGTTCACTTCTGTATTGTTCGTGACTTGGTAATGATAGTTGGCACAGAGTAGATGTTTAGTAAAAGTCTGTTGAATAGATAATTGGTTGAGTGAATGAGTCAAGGTGAAAATGTATGGATTTCCCCATGATTTGTATTTACTCTCTTTGGGTATTTTCTCATAGGGAGCTGGGTCTTGATACTCAATAAGACTTTTCGGCATACTTTGTAGAGCAGGGTTTCTCAACCTCGACACAATCAACATTTTGGGCCAGATAATTGTTCATTGTGGGGAAACTGTTCTGGGCATTGTAGGATGTTTGACAGCATCCCTGGTCTCTGCCCGGTGGATCGCAGGAGCACCCAACTCCCTCCAGCTGTGACAAACAACGGTGTCTCCAGACATGGCCCAGTGTCCCCAAGAGGGCAAAATTGGCCCTGGTTGGGAACCACTGGTATGGAGAAGGGATTCTGAACTTGAGTTCTATGAACTACTGGGTAGTGTGTGTGCGTATATGTGTGAAGCCTGTAAATAACACACAGAATTTGTTACGTGTGTGCATGCGTTGTTTTGGGTGGAAGATCTGTATCTCTCATATATCCTCGAGGGCTAATGGTTCCAGCAAAGTTCAGAACCATTGCTCTAGAATTGTCAAGCTGCTTCTAAACTTTTCACCATGTTCTTTTAACCTCCTATACACTGTTGAACTTAATAGTTAGAGAGGTTAAGACCACTGCTTAATGACTGGGTAAGTTCTAATCAAGTGTTAAAGTCTAATAAACTGGAATTGCTTTGAGGTCCACAAAACAAGCCATTTGAAATATTTTGGAGAGCTGTCATAAATATGGAAATCAAGGACAGTATTCTTGTGCCTTGTAACATAATGGTCAATCCACTTAACAAAGGAGAATCAAATTGCAGTTCGGCAACTCTAAATGCAGCAGTAATTGGATGAAAAGTAAGAAGAGAAACTCTCATAAACAGATTACTTAAAAATGGTCTCAGGTGAATATATACTGGCAGGAAAATTTAAATTATAAAAAAGAAATAAGATGGATGTAAGCATGACTGAACTGAATTTAATGGTTGATGTTCTCACTTACTTAATCACATAATGCCACTACTTGGGACTCTTACTGAAGCAAATCATTTGTTGCATCCAAAGGGAGCCATAATAATGCAGAACGTGCCATGAAATACCCAATTAAATTATTTTAACACGTTGGAGATTGTGGGCTGATGCATGTGTCCTAGTCTTTCCTCAGCCTGGCAGTCTGGAGAGTATGATCCCTGTTTAATATCTGGTTTGTATTTCTTCGCTCTGACCTCTGTGTGTGCGTGTGTGTGTGTGTGTGTGTGTGTGTGTGTGTGTACGTGTGGATTCATTGCTCTGCTCTAGCTCTGAAAATGTTTGAGCACGGCACAGCCGAGAATATAAGGAATGAAAAGAATCCGTACATAAGACAGTCACCTCCTGCAGTACTCCTAGGGGAAGCTGGGAACGTGACATACCAGGAACTTGGAAATGAGGCTTCCTAAACTTCATACCGCAGCAGAAGCTTATTACGGTGAATGTGCCGGGGGCACGTTCCTTGCTAACTGATAAAATAGAGCTGTGTGATGGAAACAACTGTTTCACTTGCTTGCATGGTTTTTGGGGATCGGGAGTGGAGAGACTGTATACAACTTCCCTTTCCACCTGTAAAGTGTTTTTACAAACTTAACTTTTAATCATCCAGCTTATTCTTGACTGTAACCAAGTATGTAGATGACCCATGTATAATTTAATTATATATTCTGTGTATAAAAATTATACGCATTCATTAGAGAAAAAGATAAAAAAGAAAATGAGAATTTCCATATCACCACCAAAAGACAACTGCCCAGTAGTATATTTCCTATTCATATGTATTGAAATCTAAAAAGTTTCTTTTTTTAAAGAAATAGTCTCATTAATACACAAAGCTGGGGAAATAGCCTGTAATACTTGGGCCCAGAAATAGCAGTTTTTCATTTTGTTTTGTTTTGTTTTTTTGGCCGTGCTGAGCGACCTGCTGGATCTTAGTTCCCCTACCAGGGGATCGAATCTGGGCCCACGGCAGTGAAAGCGTGGAGTCCTAACCACTGGACCACCAGGGAATTCCCCAGTTGTTCATTTTTGTATGTTAATGTTCCACTTTTCCCCCCCAAACACTTTTGCACCCACAGACATTTGTAGATGGGATGTTACCCACCCATGGGTACCCATTCTGTCATGGGTATCTTTCCAAGGCAATAGTCAGACCTGTGTAGGACACAAAACTTTATTGTTTTTATACAAAAAGATATGTTCTAGGGGATAGGAGGAGAAGGGATGTACAGAAAGATTTGCAAAAGAGAGTAATAATACCCCAAGCCCACCATGCTGATATAACCTATGCTAACACAGATGGACATTTAAAAACACATGTACATCCATTAATTCAATTTTACATGGTATTGTAGAAAGCCAGCTTTCATCTACAAAGTGCTTTTGTGCAAACTATAGGAGGTACTCCCTTCCCGATGGATACAGCTCCTGCTTGTCCCATCGAGTACAGGGAGAGCTCAGAGGGCACAAACATAAGGAGCAAACCTCGATTCTTTCACTCAGCGATATGTGGAAGACACATACTATCACCTAGAGATGTACCACCATCTCCACATCAACAGCCCCTCTGTAAGAGAGAACACGGAGTTTGGTGCCTGCTGCATTCCAGTGATGTGCTGAGAGTTTTACAGATATCACCCTATTTAACCCTTTAAAAGTGATGTAGTGGGTACTATTATTTTCCCCATTTCATTTATGAGAAAACTGAGGCACAAAGAAATTAAATCGCTTGTCCAAAGTCATCCGGCTAGTGAGTGACAGGGCTGGGATTTGAACTCTGCTCTTAACTGCTCTGCCCTTCTAATTCATCTCTTCTTGGCTATTTCTTCTTCTTCTTCTTTTTTTTCCTATTAAAACAATGTAGCAGTGAACATTTTAATCTAATTATTTCCTTAGGATCATTTTCTACTTAGTTTTTGTTTAAATAACACGAAATGCCCGACACTGTTATAAACATTTTACCAAAATTAATTCACTTGATTCTTCTACCAACCCTAGGAGTCAGTATTTATTATAAACTTCATATTAGATGAGGCAGAGAGAGATTAACTAAAGTAAGTGCCAGAGCTGGGATTCCCACCCAGGCAGTCTGACTCTAGGTCCTGTTCCTTAACCATCAAGTTATGTAGCATTCTTCCTCTCTTCAGGAAGTAAGGAAGTATCATGGGCCTTAAACTGGTTATACAACTACCAGATTACACTTAATAGAGAATATCCCAAAGGATGATTTCCATATTAGCAAATTTTGTTCTAGCCATCTTTTCAAATGCACATCAAAATAGAATTTATATCATACCCTATATATAAATTTATTTGTAATTAATTTTTTTATTAAAAGTAACTTAGAAAACAAAAAAAAGAGAAAATATTAAATTTGCCAATGACAAATCATGCAGAGATAATTACTGATGTCCTGTAGGCTATACGGTATTTTTTTTAATGGAAGTAGAAGTATACACACATTAAAAATAAAATTGCTATCTTTCTTGCAATGAAAATGATTTTTGACACTAATAGTTATTAAAAAAGTAGTTTTTATTGTTTGTGTCACAGTGAATTGTAAAAATGCAGTATAATATATTTAACAAGTCTTTTAATGAAACAGATTACATTGAATTTTTGGTTTTTGCAGGAAAAAAATATTACATTGATGAACATCTTCATACATTATTCTTGGTATGATTTTATATTCCCTCAAGATACGTTCTTGGGAGAGGAATAATTCAGTCAAGGGCTATGAATATTTGAGGGCTTTATAGATACACTTTTAGCTAACTTGTAAGAGGCATTTTTCTAAGTTACTATAAACTATTTATAAGAACCATTTTACTCTCTGAATAATATGTGGTTATATATCTAGACCATACCTTACTTAACTCTTTCACTCTAGCGTGATGACTTTATTTAAAGTGGTGTTATTCAACCATTTAAAGTCCCCTTTTGATAAACATTAATACCTCACACCTCCTTTAATGTAATTTTTAGACAGTTTTCAAATCAATGACAATTTTAGGAATAAAAAATTTATTTTGATTTTGAAAAATTATTCTCTTTAGCCTGAAAATTCTTTTATCATTTCTTAGAGTTCAGGTCTGATTGTGACAAATTATTTTAGTTTTCTTTCATCTGAAGATGTTTTTTTATTTTGCCTTCCTTCTGAAGGACATTTTAGTTGGGCATAGAATTCCTTTTTGACATGTTTTTCTTTAGGACTTTACAGGTATAAAAGCTAGTCCATATGATATTATCCCCAATTTTTCTGAGGCTCTGTATATTTTTCTCAATCCTTTTTCTCTGTTTGCTTTAGATTTGGTAATTTCTTTTGATATAGCTTCACTTTTACTAACTCTTTTCCCTGCCATCTCTCTTCTTCTGTTAGGCCCGACCACTGACTTAAATTTCAGATATTTTAATTTTCAGTTGGAGAATTTCCACTGGGGTCGTTTTTCATAGTTTCTGTTTCTCTTCTCATTCATCAGGAGAAATTTTAAAATGTACTTCATTAAACATTAGTTAGAACAGCTGTTTCAAATGCCAGCATGGGGTCATTTCTGGATTAGTCTCTGTTTTCTCTACTCTTGCAACTAAGTCATGGTTTTTGGTTCTTTGAATATTGGGTAATTTTGGATTGTATCCCCAATACTGTGATGTTATACTGTAGAAGCTCTGGATTCCATTATACTCCTCTGAAGACTACTGATGTTTTTGTTTTATCAGGCAATTAACTTGGTTGAACTCAAATGGTTAACTCTGACTTTTGAGCAGCAGCTCGAATCTCTGTTCAGTTCTTTTGTCTTTAGCTGAACTGCTTGGAAATCTGCCCAATTAATATGTCAGCCAGACACTTGGGCAGAAACTACGTATAGAAATTAGAGTTCTTTCACTGTGGCTTTCTCGTCTCTCTCCTTACTTTCTAGTGGCAGTGGTTGACCAGACTCTATCCTCTTGTTCCTCAGGTCAGAAAAATTGGGATATTTCTTTCAGAGTTTTAGCCACCTCATGTGGAGCTCAGGCTTAAAGCTGTAGAGACAGGTAACTCATTTTATGCCTTTCTTCCAAGTTTTGACTACCTTCTTGTTATTAAACAACGATTTGCATACCTATTTGTCTAACATATCTTTTCCATGAGAGCACAGGAAACCCTGTGATCCCAGCACATAGGTCTGGTACATAGTAGTATCTCTAAATATTTGTTGAGCAAACAAATACAGCCAGGAGATACTGAGGGTCTAAACCAGGGCACAGGCAATGAGGGTAGAGAAAATAGGGTGTGTTTAAGAGAAACCTCAGAGAGAGCTTTCAGGGAATTTGCTTATTGGCTAGATAGGTGGGGGAACTTGTGGAAGATGGAGGAGTTGAGGTAAAACCTCAAGGACTCTATCTGGGGAACCTTGGTAGATGGTTATATAGGGTCAGTGCATGGGTGCTTGGATTGAGACAGGACTTCTGAGAGCTGAGAAAAATGATTCTTTGGTCTTTGCATGTTGTCTCTCCTAATTTTTGATTAGCATTTATCCTGCCCTTGGCCCATCCTTGACTGGAACTGAGATTAAAGAAAGAGCTGTAGTCAAATTTCTAATTCTTCAGTCCTGATCAGGTGCAGCTGGCTCTGCTGAGAGAGAAATGAGCAAGTCTGGAATCCAGGGCATCTATTAAAGAAGGGTGTTTCTCTATGATATGAAGCTGAGTGTTGAAATGTAATCCTCCAAACCCCTGCGTCCCCAAGACTGCATTAAATTGTTCCTATTAGTGTGATTGCTCCAAGATACCCAAAGAGCAGGGGAAATATTAGAAAGCCTGCAAATGAGGGGAGAGATGTTAGAAGCTGCAGCTCAGTCATGATTTAGGAGCCTCACTAAATTCATAAGCGGAAATGTCTGACAGCCTCGGAACCTGAAATCTTTCATCCTCCTGGTGGAATATGAGTTAGCTGGTGCGGTAAAATGAAAACTGGTGGTGAGCGCGGCAGTCAGGTTAATGTTCCCTTAGCAGCAGGGTTTGGGATGAGAGCATAATTACATGTAGAAACCGGTGCCCTGGGCTTCTTTTCCTGCGAGTAGCCACGATAAAGGCGGCTTCTAATACCTGATGCCAGGGCAACCTGCACTATCCAGAGGTTTCTCATTAGCACCTCTGATTTCATCTGGAGCCACAGGCTTTCAGCTAATCCTTCAGTGGAGAGCGGCTGCTCTTGCCGGCCTCAGTCCAGGCATTTAGCACCAGGAATGCCTCTCCTGATGGGCGCCCCAGCCACAATTAAGAAAAACAGGTTTCCAAGGGGAGGAACTTGTGGAGGGCTGTGACTTTCAGCGGGGTGTCTGTCACTATTTCTGTTTTGAAGCGGGTCTCACCAGGATGTCTGGTTCTCTGCCAGCCCACAGGCCATGCACTGGGGGACTGATTACCTTGCCATCGTTGGGGCCGGGGGGTTGCATGCTCTTTTTGTCATGCCTTTAGAGGTGGAGACGAGGAGATGCTAAAGGTGGAAGCCGGCCCAGCACATGGACGGGACTTGTAGAAATGCAGCTGTGAGTGCATTCATAGTATTTGCACAAGGGAACACCATTGCTAGCCGAACGTCAACGACCCTCGCCTGTGGGCTCCCTCCCACACAAGCCCCAGCAGTTAATTCTGAGAGAACCCAGGGGCTGTCTTGTGAGCGCGCAAAGCACGTCTCCTCTGTTTTTCTGTGCCAGCCTCCTCACCGCATTCCACTGCCCTCATGCACGGGAGCACATCTGCGGCACCAGCTTGGTCCAGCCCAACAGGCACTGCCGCCGCGGCTCGGAGTTTCTCTTCTGCTGCTTCCCTTACACATTGATGCCCCATTGCTGCCTGCCTAAGTCCACAGGGTCCCAAGGCTGGGATGGGGTGGGTGTCGAGGGCTCCCCCTCCAATGCCCTCCGTTAAGTCACCTTGTGTGTGGCCAGAGCTTCAAGATATTCTTCTAGAAAACAGACCCTGCACTTCTTCTCTGCTGCTCCTCTCTCTGCAGCTGTGGTTCACACCTCTGGCTCACAGTGGATCACACATGCAGCCTTTTATAGACACTCTTGTCCAGGTCCCAGGCCAGAGCTTTAAAATGAGCATCTCATGGGCTGGGCCCTGGGGTTGTGGTTTTTAAGCTCCCCAGGTGACTCTAATGTGTTGCCAGGGCTCAGGGCCCCCTCTCTGCAGGAAGCGGGGAAGAACTTGACCTCATTGTGGGCTGGGCAGAGGGTTGCTATCCATACCCTCGTCTCCCCATCGCCAGCCTCAGATGCCTGCAGGCTTCTGCCCTTCCGCACAAATTGATGTCTGTCCTTGGATGGTACTGGCCATGGGCCAGCAGTTTGGCTGGAAGCCAGACTGTGGATTCCAGGTCACTCTTAAACATTTTAATGTCGTTATTTCAAATACTACTTTGGCTTAGCTCACGTAAATCTGATCGGAAGCCGTGAGCTCAGCGTCATATAGATGGGAAAAAAATGTGGGGTGGGAGACTTAAAGTAGCCGCAGAGTCCATTTCTAGCTGTGTGATCTTCAACAAGTAACTCGTACTATCTGAATCTCAGTTTCTCCGCCTGTAAAATGGGTATAGAGTTTACCTGGTGGGGTCGTTACCATGTACATATTAGGTGACATGTGTGAAAGCATTTTGTAAGAGTAAGGCACTGTGGGAAAGCAACACCTTGGTATGTGATATTGACCAGCCATCTTGCAGATATAGGACTTGAATTACTTGCGGTATGAGTGGTTCAAAGGGGATTCATTACCACTGCTGGAAAGACCATTCTGAGCACACATTCTGGGGGTGAAACCTTGATGTTTTATCTCTGTGAATGGGGAGCAGCTGCATCACAAGGGTTTAATTCTGCGATCCTCTGTAAGAGTGCCACTCCTGTGGCAGAGTTACCAATTTTTTCCACTACTAGGAATTCTGACCCTGGAATATTTTCACATTTTTCAAATGGTATCTTCTAGACCAGAGGTTCTTAAACACTAGAGGCATCAGAACCACCTGGAAGGCTTGTTAAGACCGATTGCTGGGCCGTACCCCCAGGCCCAGAGTTTCTGATTCAATCGATCTGGGGTGGGGTCCAAGCACTTGCCTTTCTAACAAGCGCCCAGTGGTGCCGATGCTTTTGGTTCAGAGAGCACACGTGGAGAAGCCCTGTGCGGACTGTTTCTGCAGTGTCACAGCATTTCCTCCAGGGCAGCGATTCTTATCCTTAACTGCACATTAGAATCACCCGGGAAGCTTTTAAACATACTGATCTCTGGACCTCACCCCACAGCAATGGCATTGGTCTCTGGGAGTGGGCCCACGGTATCATTATTTAAAAAAGGTTCTGTGGGTCATTCTCAGGTGCAGCCAGAGGTGAAATCCCATTTCCCTTCCCGTCTTATGCCCTATAACACATTTTCCACTCGGCAGCAGAGCCTATTTTAAGAATACTGATCAGATTATCTCATGGCCATTTCTGCTTAAATCCCCTCACTTACTTTCCGAAGTCCTTAGGAGAAAGTCCTAGCCCTGTACCACAGCTCCCTGTAGCACACCTGCTTCCTCCTGACTCCACACCCTCGCTCTGCCATCTGCACATCTCACCTATGTGCCAGAGCACGGGCTTTCTTTCTTTCCTCCGACAGACCTAGCCCTGCCCCAAACCAGGGCCTTGCTCTTGTCCTCTGGCTGGGATGCTCGACCCCAACTCCCAGCACTGCTGTCTCCTTTCGTCCCTCCAGCCTCAGCTCCAGTGTCCCTTCCTCAGAGGCCTGCCTTGGCCAGCCTGTTAATGGCTAATGGTGATGCCACCACTAAAATAAGTCCTTTCCCATCCCCCAGTTCATGCGCTCATATTTGCCTGATCATATTTTAGTATCTTGTTTATTTATGTGATTGCTTGCGTATCATCTGTCTCTAGAAATCATTTTCATGAGGGCGGGGAACTTGTCCACTTTATTCATTGCTGTTCCATGTGCTTGCCAGGTAGAAGGGCCATAGATATATTTATCAAATGAATGAATGAATGAATGAACCCTCCAAATCATGGGCTACAGGAACCTACTCTGTTTGGCGACTGCAAGGCACCATCACTCCAGACACACGTGACAATAGACTCTTCCAGACCACTGAGCTACCGTTGGCCAACACTGGGGGCCACATGCCCATCAGGTCATCTCTTGAGCTGGCTTGACTGCTCGCTGACTGCCCATCACAGCTTAGGTCAGACAGTGGGGGGAGAGCCCAGGGCAGAGCAGCACTGCATTTGCCTTTGGCAGGGAGATTTGACAGGGGTGGTGGAGGGGCACTGGAATCCTTTACAACACGGTTCCCTTACAGAGGGGTGGAGCCGTGCAAGTGTCAGTCATCGATAATTGCCTATTTTATGTGGATGGTTTATAGGCTAATCTCAATTAATTGTTTCTGAAAGAGCAGTAAAATTAGGCAGGGAGGCCATCCGCTATGATGCCCTGCAAAGTGCAGCGGCACAGACAGGCTATTAGCATCGCGGAGGTCACAGCAGTCTCTAAGTGAAGGGCATAACGCCTCCAGAACGAGATAAGACGTTCAGCTTCCTGCAGAAGAAAAGGCTGCGAGGACAGAGTCTGTGCTGGAGGAGGGAGGTATAGTCGAGAAGGGTCAGATGGAAAATCGGGTGATCAGAGCAAGCAGGTCTCTTTCTAACACTGCGTTTTCTTTTTCTCTTCTACACAAAGTTTTTCACAATCAGTGCAACTCCCTCATCTCTTTGCAGTTGCAATCTTTTCTCCTCGTCATACAAAGTGACGCAGTGTGCGCATTTCTATGTGAAACTGAAGTGAGGTGGAAAAAAAATTGTGCCTCTCCAATAATTATCCTGGAATTCCAGGATAATTGGCAGGATAGTCCAAAATGTAGCCACCCTTGCTGTTTATCAGTGAGAGGGTGTTAGGTGTGTGTGTGTGTGTGTGTGTGTGTGTGTGTGTGCATTTATCATTAAAAAATTTAATAGTATAGGAGAAGATCTATAACTAGGACATCATACCTATGTGTTTTCCTTTGTACTGTGGTGTAAAGTGTTTTGTACAAACCAATTTACTTTAAAAAGGATGGGTTGATTTTAAAGAAAACTAGTAAGGAACTATCAGAAGGAAGTAAGGAGATAAAGCAACAATTATTTGGGGTTTGAGAATTCCTGGGAACCAGGATTAGGATACCTAGACCTAAGCAAATGATTAAGCGAATTTTTTCTTTGTTTAATGGATGGAACTGGGAGAAAAATTGGCTTTGCTCAACATCTTCAGCATAAACACTTGAGAAGGGCAAGGTTAACCAGCCCCTTTGACCACCTTTAGTTCGTTGGGTGAGCTGAGCTTTCTCATGGTGGACCCATGGAGCAGGAGAAGATAGCAAGGAGACTGCAATTAGCTGGAGTAACCAAATCAGTGTTGGTTTTTTGTTTTTTTTTTGTCAGTGGAAGATAGATGCTGCTGTCACAGGACGCTAGCTTCCTTAAAAAACCTGCCCTGGCTCTGGACACAAGAACTCATCAATCTTTCCTAGCAGCCTTTGACCCCAGCAGGAAGACAAAGTTGGGCAAGGCTTAGCAAACTTGGATCTCTTCCTAACTCAATTACTCGAGAGGGAACAGTTTGCACTGCTGGTCACACTAAAGTGCCATCCGTTGCCTGTCTTGTGGGAATGCCCCAGAATGAATTTAGCATGGTAGTATTTTCAGATGGTTGAAATGTGGGCCTCACACTGTCAACCGTTGCTAGTAGTTTTGAACACATCAGTAGGTGCTGACAACTTCTCTTAGCCCATTTCTCTTGATGATTTTACTCTAATTGAAAAGAGACTTGGGTAGGAGAATTTCTTTTTAAAAAAATTTATTTTATTGAAGTATAGTTGATTTACAAAGTTGTGTTAGTTTCTGCTGTACAGCAAAGTTATTCAGTTATACATATATATATATATATATATATATATATATTCTTTCTCATATTCTTTTCCATTATGGTTTATCACAGGATATTGAATATGGTTCCCTGTGCTATACAGTAGGACCTTGCTGTTTATCCATTCTATATATAATGGTTTGCATCTGCTAAGCCCAAACTCCCAATCCATCCTTCCCCTAACCCCGTCCCCCTTGGCAACCACAAGTCTGTTCTCTATGTCTGTGGATCTGTTTATGCTTCCTAGATAACTTCATTTGTGTCATATTTTAGATTCCGTGTATAAGTGATATCATATGGTATTTGTCTTTCTCTTTCTGACTTACTTCACTTAGTATGATAACTTCTAGGTCCGTTCATGTTGCTGCAAATGGCATTCTTTCATCCTTTTTAATGGCTGAGTAGTATTCCATCGTATATGCATACCACATCTTCTTTATCCATTCATCTGTCGATGGACATTTAGGTCGCTTCCATGCCTTGGCTATTGTGAATAGTGCTACTATGAACATAGGGGTGCATGTATCTTTTTGAATTATAGTTCTGTCTGGGTATATGCCCAGAAGTAGAATTGCTGGATCATATGGCAACTCTGTTTTTAGTTTTCTGATGAATCTCCATACTGTTCTCCATAGTGGCTGCACCAATTTACATTCTTGGGTGGGAGAATTTCTAAATATATAGGCACTTTGTTATTGTTGATCTGCACTATTCAACATGGTAACCAGTAGCCCCTGGGGCCATTTAAATCTAACTTAATTAAAATTAAATAAAGTTTAAAATTCACATTAAATGTAAGAGTTAAGGTTCAGCTTAAAATTCTCCTTTGCACCAGCCACACTCCAAATGCTTAATAGCCTCATATGGCTGTTAATACTGGATATCACATTATATAACACAAGTATGGAATATTGATTCAGGACAGAAAGTTCTTTGGACAGTGCTATATGAATGAATCCTTTCTGAAACTTTGGACAGAATCAGTCTGGTTTCAAGGAGGATCATTGCATCCACGGGGATTAGAGTGTGTTGGGGTGGAGGTGTCAGCAATCAGCAGTTAGGGATGTTTTTCAATTTTCCAATTCCCAGCCATTTCTTTGTGTACTTGCATCACCCCAGAATACGTCTCTCGTCAACATACCTACTCCATCTGAGGCTGACTGGCTTCTCCACATGAATGTGTTGTCTGTTCTGGCTTTTCTAATTCAAAGGAATTCTTGCCATTTCTGGAGAGTGTTAATAGTCAATGAATCAAAAAGGGAAAGTCACAATTAAATCCATTCTTAAGACTTTCACTCTCTTCATTCTTAAGTCTTCCCCTTAAGGTAGTAAAATAGTCTGTGGTCAACACTTATCTTTTAAACATACTCTCTACCAAAAAAGATGAAGAGGTCATCTAGAGGTGGGAGGAAATTTATTTTGGAATTTCTCTAGGTGGAGTCAGGACATTGGCTTTTCTAAAAGCCAGGACTGGCTGTGGAAACTCTGGACGTTTTTGTTGACTGAATCTTGTCCCTTGCAGCACAAACTCCCTACTGCCCTTTGAGGGATGCAGAAGGGACATCGATTGAGCCTCTGCTAAGAAAACAAGTATCTCCACTCGATTCGAGAAAATACAACGTGTCACACACTTAGTGAAAATCAATGATGCAGGAAAATTTACTGGCTGCCATTCAAATCTCAGTTCCTCTAATTGTAGGGGCTGGAAAAGCCCTGGTTTTTGAAGTTTAGAGGTTTTGCTGTAAGTACCAGTCACTCGCTCTTTGGGTGACCTGAAAAGAGTCTCAATTGAGTTGTTTATTGTGATGATGACATGGGAAACAAGGGGAGGAAGCCAATGACACAGACACACAGACTGGAGGTGCCTGTGTTCAGAGCTGCTCCTGAGGCTGCAGGCTGACTCTGTAGAAGAGGATGATAAAACGGTGCTTCTGGTGGAGTTTCTCAAAGCAGGAATCCTCACCTGGCTCGCTTCACCCATATAAGTCGTCCACCTCGCACTGGCTGGGATTTACGTTTATGACCCACCTTTAGGGAAACCTAGGCATTGCTTATAAATAGATGGATTTGAAGGCAAAGAGGAAAGAGAAGGGGAGCCCTCAAGGAGCCCTGGAATTGAAGAGTTGTCTGCTGTGGTCTGAGTTGAGGCAGAAGTCACCTACCATGCTCCATCCCTTCCGTTAAAAAAAGAAATTTAGAAGCAGAATAAGAGACTTGTAGAGTGCAGGGCAGGGGTGGGCTGGAGGATGCAGATACGGAAAGACTGATGAGAAATTGTAACTGAGTATTGAACTGTGGGCAGTAATATGGTGAATTATAGCCCCAGCCCTTGAATGATGGCTGGAAGTCATCAAGTCTCTGGATTTTACTAAGTTGTCATTCACATGTTATATTAGCTGCAACTGTAACGGCTTCATCCCTCTCGGAATGGCTCTCCAGCCTATGTTACTGCCCCCGTGGTACTGATTTTGGGTGGGTAGGCAGTGATTCATGGGGCCCTCCCCACCACCACCTTTCTTCCCCCTAGCTCCAGATTTTCAAGAGTCTTGTGTGAATTGTACTAGTTTAGTGACAACCCAGCAGGAAATCTCATCGTATTTGCAAATGACTGCTTGGGATTTGGGGGAGACAGGAGGATTAGGGAGAGAATCACCAAATATAAGGTGAAATCATTAAGGCTAGGAATAAGGGGACATTTAAAAATCTATCAGGGACAGGGGGTTTCCCTGGTGGCACAGTGGTTAAGAATCCGCCTGCCAATACAGGGGACATGGGTTCGAGCCCTGGTCTGGGAAGATCCCACATGCCGCGGAGCAACTAATCCCGTGCACCACAACTACTGAGTCTGCTCTCTAGAGCCCGCGAGCCACAACTACTGAGCCCACATGCCACAACTACTGAAGCCCACACGCCTAGAGCCTGTGCTCCACAGCGAGAAGCCCCGACAATGAGAAGCCCTCACACCACAACGAAGAGTTACCCGCTCGCCACAACTAGAAAAAGCCCACACACAGCAATCAATACCCAACACAGCCAAAAATTAATTAATTAAAAAAATCTATCAGGGACAGAAGGGAACAGTTCTGCCTGGAGTTCTCACCCATTAACTCTGGCATCCCTGGGGAAGAAGAGAGGGGAAGATAAATATTTGGACTGGTTCTGTTTCTGTGTTTTATTAACAGTTTCCACGGCACTCTCTCCCTTTTTTGCTGAAAAATTTTCCCAGAGCCCTTCTCCAGTAGGCGAGGGCTCTCAATGAGATGCAGCTAATGCATCAGTAGTACTTAGGTGCTTTTCGGCCTCTTTATTCTCAGCTGGGATTTGGGATCGCAGCAGGTCTCTGCTGACTATGAGTGTTCATCCAGACACGACCCTGGAGTCTCAATTCAACTCCCCACCACGCCTTTACCCCAAACTTGGCTGATGATGAAGGGTGACATTCATGAGAATCTTAAAATCTGAAGGTTTTTTTTTTTTTTTTTTTTACCTTGGGTGATGCCTTGACCTTGATCTTTGATCTAAAAATCCACAACTTCATTCTGGGTATATTTTTACTGTAATTTTTTCTGTTTTCTTCCATTCTATCTCCCTGATTTTAGCTAACATATTTAGCAGGTAGCTCTCATCTGAGATGTGATATAGTAATTAAAAATATATAATAATAACAGTAATAGTTATCGTTATACTTTTAGTAATATATTACATATTAGTTATATTAACACGGAATAATTGTTATAGCTGTATACTTTTTTACTACTGTTGATATAATAATAATTTTTTTGTCACTGCTAACATTTATTGAGCTCTTACTGTGAGCCAGATGATGTGCTAAACACTAATCATGTGTTATCTGATTTAATCCTCACAAAACCCTGTAGGTGAGTTTTATCATTTTACCCAGTTCATAACTGAGGAAACCGAGACTTACAGAATTTAAGGGACGTGGCCTAGGACACACAGCGAGATGATGGCAGAGCTAGGCATTCTGCCTCTGTTGTCCTCATTTGTCACCTCTGTAAACACTGCTCTGTGATTTGGTGGGGCAAGACAGGTGCCTCCAGGCCCAGGTGTCTGGCCCTCCTTCAAGCCTTCTGTTCTCTGGATGATGGAGAAGCCAATTTCAGCCTCCAGGATGATGTCATTTTCCGATGAAAGGATGATGGCCCCAAGCCCGATTAGTTGGCCGGCGTGGTGGGTTTCAAGGTGGCTGTTTAATGGATCATGGGGCCAGTTCACATATGGGTCACCCCATCCTTTCTGACCCCAAGTGATGCCTTGGTAGATGGGTGTGGGGCTCCATCCAGCAGTAGGGGCGTTCTGCAGGGTGCAGCCCCGGGGGCAGGGCAGTGAATCCAATCTGTAGATTAGCAGGATCTCTCCTCCCACTGCTGGCTGCCTCATCTAAGTAATGTGTGAGGAACTGTGCAGGGAGCCGCGTGATGATGAATTACAGCTGGCGCCGGGCCTGAGGAGTGGGCAAAATCGACCCAGTCTTGTCTTTGTTCTCACTGACAAGAATAACAACGAATCCCAATTGCTGAAGGTAGAACCTTCCACCCCATCCCATGGGATCAGAAGGGCCTGAGTTTGCCTTATTCACGCCGCTCTGGGGTCCGCAGATCAGTGCACAGGGCTAGTTTGGGCAGCCACATGCTGGCATGTATCTTGGAAGCACCGAGAAAAAAGCATCTGTAATTTGTCCTGCAACATATACCTGGGAACTTACGACAGTGTTGTCCTTCCAGCCCATACTCTGAGCCCCTAGCAAGTCCAAAGGCCCACCCGTGGACCTTCCTGCTAGAGAACATTCCAGAGAGACCCCTTATCCCAGCTGAGGAGGGTTGTCTGGGGCAGTCACAGTTCACACCCATCTTTCTAGAATAATTATTAATAGCGTCTCCTTTCGCTCTTCAAAGTTCCTGTTGGAATATAAATTCTACGGT
Organism: Balaenoptera musculus; assembly: GCF_009873245.2. Classification (NCBI taxonomy): domain Eukaryota; kingdom Metazoa; phylum Chordata; class Mammalia; order Artiodactyla; family Balaenopteridae; genus Balaenoptera; species Balaenoptera musculus. The sequence continues at coordinate 86,433,746 of NC_045795.1, forward strand.
CACTTTATGACCTCATAAGGAACAAGGGCGCTGGAGTCCACAGCTGAAGTGTGAATCTTGGCTTTTCCTATTCAAAGCTCTGTGGCCTTGGACCATTAGCTTTCTAAGCCTTCCCTGCCTCACTTCTAAAATGGGAGGAATCATGGCCACTGTTTCTGAGGCCGGTTCTGAGGATTAAATGAGCTGGTGTATGTGAAGGGCTTAGTAGGAGGGGCCTACATGACAAGCACTGCACACACAGAGTCTAGATGTGGCGGTGTGTGTGGCTCTCGTACATTCTGGAGTGCCGGCAGTGGAAAGTAGCTTGTTTTCTATACGTCAGTTGAATTTCTGGTTCAGACCCTCCTTTTTCTTGAGGCCAATAACACCAATCCGTGAATCTCAAATTTTGACCCTGCTGGTGAATAGCTGTGCTCCCTACAGCAATTTTGCAATTCCTCACTCAAGTGTCCTCTTCTGTAAGTTGAACTGATTGTTATACTTTGAGACTCTGGAAGCTGAAGCCAAGCGTCTGCTTTCAAATCCTGGCTCGTGTACCCCATTGCCATGTGACCTTGGGGGGGCTTCCTTTGCCTCTTTGTGTCTGTTTCCCATCTGCAAAATGGGCATAGAATCTATCCTATAGGGTGTTATGAGAATTAAACGTGTGAACACACGTAAGCCTCTGAACTTTCCCCAGCAAATGGTGAGCATCTGGTGAATGATAAATATAGTGTTATTTTTCTGGGAAGTATGAAGAAATGTTTTTAAAAGCTCATGATCCCATCATCTAGAGATATCCACTGTTAAAATTTTAGTGTATTTCCTTTCATTTATATTTTCATACCTAATATTTTAAAAATAGAGTAATGACCCACAGACCCTTGGCGCTGCTTTTTCTTAGGTCACAGTTTTTTCCCCCATTTCATTGGTGTTAAACTCAATTTTTTTTTTAAAGGCTCCATTTTATTTATTTTGTTTTGTTGTTGTTTATTTATTTATTTATGGCTGTGTTGGGTCTTTGTTTCTGTGCGAGGGCTTTCTCTCTAGTTGTGGCAAGCGGGAGCCACTCTTCATCGCGGTGCGCGGGCCTCTCACTATCGTGGCCTCTCTTGTTGCGGAGCACAGGCTCCAGATGCGCAGGCTCAGTAGTTGTGGCTCACGGGCCCAGTTGCTCCGCGGCACCTGGGATCTTCCCAGACCAGGGCTCGAACCCGTGTCCCCTGCATTGACAGGCGGATTCTCAACCACTGCGCCACCAGGGAAGCCGTAAACTCAATTTTTATTAGCAGCATTATATTCCATCACAGGATGAAAATTATTTTTTATTCTCCTGCTATTATATATTTACATGATTTCTAACTTTATTCTCTTTATTCTCTTATTTACTGAACAAAATATTTTGTTCAGCAAATATTTTGAATGAAAAATGCAGAAATTTCTAGACCCCTTCTTTGGTTACTTCCTTTGGACGGAGTCCTACCTGCAGAAACACTGGACCGATGACTATTGATCGTTTTGCAGGTTCTTGATATAGATTGTCAAGTCGAGCTCTAGAAATGTACCGAATTTATGTTCTTAGCAGCAGAGTGTAACAGTGCCATTTTATCACACCTTCACCAGTGTTCCTTTTTTTTTTTTTTCTCTCTCACTCGCTGGCTTTTGTACACAACCTACTCTGTTATCTCTAGACCAGTGCTGTTTAATAGAACTTTCTGGGATGATGGAAATGTTCTGTATCAGCATTGCCCAGTATGGTAGCCACTAATCTCATGGGGCTGTTGAGCTTTTGAAATGCGGCTAGTGCAACCAGGGAAGTGAATTTTTAATTCAATTTGGATCAGTTTGAATTTGCAGAGCCACATGTGACTGGTGCTTGCGGTGTTGGCCAGTGCAGCTCTGAACTCTACCGTGACCACGGCGGAACAGCACGGCGTGTGGTCACCCTGGAGCTCGTTTTGTGTTTCCTTCTGGTCCACACGGGGGAGCAGAGTGCCTGTCCAGACCACCGTCAGTTGGTGATGTTGGGGAAATAATCTCCTCTTCCTCCTGTGTCACTCAGCAGCCCTCCCAGAAGGCCACCAGCCCCGAGACCTGAGGATGCTTCTTGCGTTAAAGAAGATTTAAGTTGTGTACAAAATTGTTGGCCGTTTCCTTTTCCCTTTTGTCCAGGGTTGCTGCCTCTCATACCCTGTTATTTTTAGACCTATTTCCCAGGTGACGTAGAAGCCCCGGAATAGTCGTCCCTCTGCTGCTCTGCCACCGGCTCATATTGGTTTGGAAAGTGATGCGTTGCTTCTCTGCTTCCCGCTGCCCTTTCCACACATGATGCCTCTCGTAGCTCAGAGACCAGGGTTTCCGCTTCTCACTCCGCAGATGCTTAGCTTGTAACACCTTCCAGTAGTGTTTGTCGCAGTCACGTGACTGGTGACACACAGCGGTTTAGCGCAGGCCTGAGCTCAGGACCTCGAGCTGCGAAGCGTGACTCTGTCTGCTCAGCCCTGACCAGCGGGGCCAGAGCCGAACGAGCCCCAAACGCCCAAGGCAACAGCTGCCAAATGGCTCTTGGCAGATGTGGAGATGCCCTATGGCCTCCTCCTGCCCACATCAGAAGAGAAATTAATGTCACGCTGTATCTTCTTGTTGTTTCATTCTTGGCAAGCCCAAGCTATAGATAATCTCATTTATAAATAGATGGACTCATTTTCAAAACCCTGGAAGAAACAGGCAGCAAGAAGCGGTTAAAACAAAGGCTTAAAATCTGCTTTTGGGTAGCACTTGTCCACCGTTCTGTTCAGATAAGAGTTCACTTGCGTGGTCCCCCTGGGGTCTGTCTTTGCCTTTTATTTTTTAATCATAACTTTTAAGTCCACTAATTTAAGAAAAGTCCAGGAAATTACACATGTAAACTATTACGTATGAATTCGCTCTAACGCAAATTCTTCCCCAAACAGCTGGGACACTAAGAGACAGCCCTCTTGGACCGTGCCTATGAGTTTGTTGAGTGTCAGGCGTGAGCTCCGTGCTTCACATGGATTATTGTGTTTAATCCTTACAACATTTTCCTAGAGGCAGTGACATTTTTATTTTCAGCTGCAAATGAAGTGGTTTTAAGGGTAGAGAAGGTAGGTGGCTTGCCTCATGTTACCCATTTAGTAGGTGATAAAGCTGGGATTGCATTCCAAGCAAATGGACTCGAGGGTCTGTATGCCTGCCCTGTGTACTTAACATACTTACAAAGGTGAACAAATGTGCCAGGCACTGTGCTGGGCATTTTATGAGGATTCTTCCTTTATAATTATTTTTTAACTCTCCCAACAACCTTATAGGCTATGGGTACTACTCTTGCCCCCAATTTACAGACGCATAAACTGAGGCTTATAGACTTGAGGGAGGGGGTCCCAGGTCACATAGGAAGAAAAGTGATGGAACCTGGGTGGGCGAAAGTTTGGCTCTTCACAGAGCCCAAGTTCTTAACGACCAGGTTATACTTCTACCCTACCAGTTTGAAGGTTTACATAGGGAGGTGGCCAAAGTGTCATTTCTTAGAGCTTGCCAACTGATAAATAATATAGTTACATGCTTTTCAATTAAACTAGATCTGTGGTGATTGGTGAGAGAGACTTAATGGTATACATCAGTGCTTCTTGAACTAATAGTCATGGTGAAGGACCAGATTTTTAAAAAATTTGCAATCCAGGATAGCCCCACCATACATGGATAATGATGGTGCTTGGGCCACACACAATTCGCTGGGGAGCTGGAAAGACCCAGAATTCAGAGACACTGGACCATGGAATTATATGGTATGCTTAGATGTCAACATTGTCAACTTGCTATAAAGGTTTCTCAATGCTTATCCTCAATTTCTGTACTTACGTCATTGCAGACAGGCAACAAAGGGTTCATGGGTCAGCGCTGGCCATGGACCACAATTTGAAACTCATTTCCAAACACGAGATCCCAGGCTCAGAATTCAGGAAACACTCATTCTAGCTCTGCCTCTACCTTGCAGTGTGGTCCTAGGAAAGTCACTGAGTTTAAGATTCTTCAGCTGTCAGTGGATAGGTTTGGAGCAGACAAATACAAGATCCCCGCCAGTTCCAAGGCACTAAGATTCTATGTGGATCTTGAGGGTCTTCTGCCCTGGAGATGCCTGCGATCAGAAGTGCAAGAGCAGCACACTTTTAGAATATGCTGAAAATGGTCTGTTTCTTAACAGTGCCTGGCACAGGTGACTTGGGAGCTTTGCCTTATAAAGGGCTCTTGTGATTTACAGCCTGTGACACCCATTTGTTTGACAAATGAATTCCAAGGGCATGGGAGTATGTTGAATTTGCTGAACATCACAGCATGTGCAATGTGTCCAAGTGAGTTTTGTGTGGTCAATCTTTGAGTTTAATTACAGTGATAGTTAAAATAACAGGAAATATAATGAGGTTTGTAAAGTATAATTCCCTTGTTGGTTGTTAAGTGTGGTTTCTTTTAACATCAGTCAGGAAACTGGAGCTGGTGTCCTGGGTTTCTATATCAATAGTATTTGAGAAAGTGATTCAAGGGCCTCTGCTTATATTGCAGCTTCAGTGAGATTCCTTTATTCTGTGTTTTCTAAATCCTCACCATCATCTAAAGTGTGGTCTATGGACCAGCAGCCTCGAAATCTCCTAGGAACTTGTTAGAAATGCAGAATCTCAGGTCTTACCCCGAACCAAATGAGTTAGAATCTGCTTTCTAACAAGATCCCCAAGTGAACCTTATGTATTAACGTATGAGAAGGGCAGCTCGCGGCTACTGGAATTGCTCTTGAAAAGGTGAAAATGGAAGACTTAGTCATTCAGTGAGTGGCACTCTCGGTGGCCCGTTGGATGGCAGGCCTTATACCGGGCACTGGCCTGGCATTTAAAGGGGACAGATCTGGTCTCCTCCTCACAGAGAGACACCACACGGTCATGTACATCACACTGAACTTGGTGCTCTGATAGGACCCATGAATGGGTCCATACGCACCCGGAGGAGGGATTCTCACCCAGTCCATGGGGGTCAGGGAAGGCTTCCTGGGGCTGTGGCTTTTAAGCTAAGACACAAAAGTATGATTAAAAATACTGGCGAAATGCTGTTGCTCCTAGTTGGGGGAGAGGGACTTGCTTTGCTTTCTGTCCTGGAAGGTTCCCGATTCCCCTAGACCAGTGGTGTGTAATCTGTGGCCCACGGGGCCCAACCCAGCCCACTATTTATTTTTGGAAATGGAATTTTATTGGAGCACAGCCTTGCTCATTTCTTTACATACTGTCTATGGCTACATTCCTGATAAACAGCAGAGTTGAGTAGTTGCAACAGAGACTTTACAGCCTGCGAAGTGAAAATGTGTTTACCGCCTGTGCCTTTACAGAAAACGTTTGCAGACTTCTCTTCCAGAGCGCGGTTCTCAGAGTGTGGATTCCAGCTCAGCGTCGTCGGTGTTGGCTGGGGACTCTCTAGGTGGGAAAATTCTCAGGCCCCACCCCAGACTCGTTGAATCAGATTCCGGGGGTGAGGCGCAGTGATGTGTTTTTAACAAGTCCTGCCGGCGATTCTGATGCACAGAAAGTTCCAGAAATACTGCCTCAGACCGGACTCTGCTGTGCTCTGTGACTTCCCGTAGTCACATCTTCTCCCTAGACCACAAGGCTCATTCTGTCCTCCAGACCCCAGCTCAGACAACCCCTTTCAGAAAGACCTTCTTTGGACACCCAGTCTAAAGGGGACTTCTTAGCCAGTCTGACCCATCACCTATTCTTCTATTTCTCATGACCCCTATCCTATTTCCCCAACTTTTAAAAATTCATACCATGCCCTCCTTTTTAAATCTGCAAAGTCATTCTCTCTTAGCTTCAGTTTCCTCATCTGTAAAATGGGGATGCTCATAGTACCAGTGCTACCAGCTTATTGGGGGGAGGAATTGAGTGACCATGTTAAGTACTTAGGCTCTGGCACTTGTAGGTGTTAGCCTAAGAGATGACACAGTGCTCGACAGGTGTCCTGTGGCAGGAGTCACTTGTCACAGTGAGTGAACTGGCCCTGGTTTGGAACTCATATCTCCTGGACTCAAAGTTCTTTTCTTTTTTTTATAATTTTTTTTTTAATCATTGCGTTCTGAATTCACAGCATTTAAAAAAATTTATTTATTTTTTATTTTAGGCTGCGTTGGGTCTTCATTGCTGTGCATGGGCTTTTCTCTAGTTGTGGCGAGAGGGGGCTACTCTTCGTGGCGGTGCGTGGGCTTCTCATTGTGGTGGCTTCTCTTGTTGCGGAGCACGGGCTCTAGACGCACGGGCTTCAGCTCGCGGGCTCTAGAGCGTAGAGCGGAGTCATGGCGCACGGACTTAGTTGCTCCGCGGTATGTGGGATCTTCCCGGACCAGGGCTCGAACCCCTGTCCTCTGCATTGGCAAGCGGATTCTTAACCACTGAGCCACCAGGGAAGTCCGTCAAAGTTATTTTCACTGGGCCCTCTGGTTCTCTGTTCTGGTAACTGGACCAGTGGAATGTTGGAGCTGGTGAAGCTTGAAGATCATCAGGTCTAATGCTCTTGTTTTCCAAGGGAGCTGGGCCTTGGTAGGAAGTCCTGTGTGCTCTGTTGCTGTGGAATGCTAACAAGTACTTGACATGTCCTATCTCTTTAGTTCCACAACCACTCCTCCGTGTCCCCAAGTTGAGGAGAAACACTCAAAGAATTTCACTGACTTGGCTAAGATCAAGAGCAGTGGCTCACACACAAAGGTCTGTGTTCTTAACAATTTAATAAGCTTATCCGATGAGGTCACAGGGAAGTGTGATTTCTGCCTGTGGTGACTCCTTCTGAGGTTGTATTTTTCTGGAAGAGTAGGACCTCAGCCCCCAACCTTGACGTCAAACTCGCCGGCATTCTTGCTGCCTCTGCTGCTGTGGCATTGATAGCCTTCTCTCCACGGACCCGTGATTCAGGGAAACCTGGGTAGAGGAAATGCCCAACGGACACAGTGGGCTCCCTTCCCTTGTATGCTGAGCTTCTTTCATGACCTTTGAGATGGTCGTCCCTGAACTCAGCACTGATGGAGTAGCCTTTCGCAGCCAACTAGCTTGAGATCTGGTTGGAGGTAGGGTGCAGGGGACAAAAAAAAAAACCCACAAAAAAGACACTATGTAGGAAATTAAATTGTCAGGGTTACTTACAAAGGTAAGGGCAGTAACATACCCACTTAAACATGTAGAAAATTTCCCCTAAGATGCATGCAATGGAGAATTGTTGGCAAAAACAGATACTTTCTTATAATTTCCTTATGTGTTTTAAGGGAGAGGCCCTTTGAAATGAGGCAGGCATGCGCCGGGTCCTCCTTGTTCATAGAATGAAACAATAGGAAGGGATGCTGCCTTCCCAGGCAGCTCAGCTCAGGACTTTGTAATTACTTTCATCCTGATAACATGCTGGGCCAGGATATTTTTATTGCTTTGCAAAGAAGATGTGCCCTCAAGTTATCTAAGAAAAGCCAGTCAAAGGCACGTTTATAAAGGTATTGACCTTAAGATAATAATAAAGTGTGTGGTTGAACGAGTTGTGAAGGCATATTGGGTTTGCGAAGGATTTGGAGGGAAGGGGGTTGTCACTGGGAATCAAAGGGCAGAGGAAGGATCAGAGGGATGGAACCTAGCAAATGATGGAAATGCATGTGGATTCTTTTATTTTGCTCAGACTTGGAGAGGCCAGGGGTAGTTATAGAATGGAGATCATCATGGTGCCTGGTGTTCGTATGGCTTTCCTTGAGGCAGTTTCAGTGTTTGGAAAGTGCAGGAAGAAGAAAAAGGGATTTAAAATAAAACCACTAGTTCAGTGCTTTGTACTGTGTCCTTTTCCAGAATGTCATATAGCTGGAATCACAGAGGACGTAGCTTTTTCAGATCGGATAATTACATTCTCAGTGGCTGATTTAGAGACATTTAATCAACAAATAGGTTTATTTGCTTGGGTTCTGCAGGTGGATATGCGTCTGGTTGCTCTGGAGGCTAACGTAACACTGTAAAGCAAAAGTTGGCAAATTTTTTCCGTACAGGACCAGACAGTAACCATTTTAGGCTTTGTGGGTCAAGAGGCAAAATCAAGGACATTAGGCAGGTATTTATATAATCATTTATAATATAACCATTTAAAGATGTAAAAGCTGGGACTTCCCTGGCGGTCCAGTGGTTAAGAATCCATGCTTCCACTGCAGGGGGCATGGGTTCGATCCCCGGTTGGGGAACTAAGATCCCGCATGGCGCACGGTGTGGCCAAACATAAATAAATAAATAAAATAAAAAAATAAAAGAGACCCTAGGGGTTAATATCCAAAATATATGAACAGCTCATACAACTTAACATAAAAAAAAAGATGTAAAAATCATTCTTAGCTCATGGGGCATACTGGATTGGGCCCACGGCTATAGCTGGCTTACCGCTGATACTATAGATTTAGAGAGAGAACTCAGCATACAGACAGTCATCGCCTCTTCAGTTTGCCACAGATCACTCTACTCCCGTAAGCTGACTGCGTCCTCTATTTACATCACCTCTCTGACCCGTTTAGGTAACTAAGTTTGCAACTCCTGGGCTAAAGGAATGAGCTCTAAAGCATAAAATCGTCCTTCAGATATTTATATATCATGTCTTCAAAGAGCTGGTGTCAATGTTGGGTATGAGGGGAATGAAGATGAACAGTTGAGGGTGGGGTAGTGTTATGAGCTGAGAGAACAAGGGCTAGGGGCTCCGGTAGGTGGTTCTCTTTGGTTGGAGTAATTCATTAGAGCAAAAGCAGGCCTGGCTCTGCCATCTGCAAGCTGTGCGACCTTGGACCAGCCAGCTCTGCAAGACTCAGTGTCTTCATCCATAAAATGGGGATGACGACCCCTGCCTTCTGGCTGGATAGGCTTGTTGTGAGACTCAGGTCATATTCTTTTATTATGTGAAGCTGTGTTGGGAGGTATAATATTTAGTATTTTTTTCTCCTGTATTTAGTATTTTTGACTTTGGATCATGGAAGATTGAATGAAGGTAAGTTTGAAGTGTGATTTGAAGGGCCTGGGAACCATAGCCTGAGAGACCAGAATTGGAGACTCTTAAATGGTTTAGTTTTAGAAATGAGAAGAAAATGTGTCACCGTTTGGCAGACAATTCTTGAGAAGCTGTAACTGTGTAAAGCCTGATGGATGAGAAGTGTCCATTTAGAGACTTAATTAGGACAAACAGAGTAGCTCTCTTTGGTCCAGAGTCTGGCCCTTAGCCACGTGGCCTCCAACTGTCCACACTGTCATGACTGTGTTCATCTTTCAGGACAGGACTCAGGCTGGCAAGACTCACGTGACCAATGTCCCAGAACCAGACTATTAATTGATTCATTTCTAGTGAAAAGTTCAAGTGCCAAAGGGATCACAGCGCTCATGCCTGGTGATCCTCTGCTTCTCTCCCTCTTGGCAGAACCATGTGGGAAGCCCAGTCGGACCCAGAAAGTTGCCTGGGGAGTGAGGTGTGGGCACCAGAGAGGCGAGTGAAGTGACTCCACAGGTTCGGGGTGGGGGTAGCCTGTTTCTATCATCTCCCAAGATCCCATGGATGGCTTTGCTCAGGAGACTGGAAAACTCAGTTTTTTGCCTGAAATTTCCTATATCTCTCTGTAAAAATATATACCTATTTCCGACAGCCTTTGGAAAATGCAGACACACACACACAAATAGAAATTGTCTGTAATTCCATCACTCAGTTCTAACCTCAGTTAATATGTAATGTTAAGTTTTTTCTATGTGTATACACATTTTAAACAAGAATGTCATTATAGAATTCAATAGTGGACTAGTCAGGGTTCTCAAAAGAAAGAGAACCAAAAGGATCGATCGATGGATCGATCCTTCCTACCATCCATCCATCCATCCATCCATCCATCCATCCATCCAGAGACAGAGGCGATGGAGAGTGGGGGGAGTAGAAAATACCCAAGGAATTGGCTCTGGCTCACACAATTACGGAGGGTGAGAAGTCCTGGGGTGGGAATCAAGATGGCGGAGTAGTAGGATGCGGAACTCACCTCTCCCCACAAACACATCCAGAGAAGTCCCAATATCTGGGTCACCAAACTGGAGACCTGGGAGGGCTGATGGTGTAGCTCCAGTCCCAAAGCCGGCAGGCTCGAGACCCAAGTAGAGCCAATGTTTCAGTTCTAGCCTGAAAGCAGGACAAGACTGATGTTCCAGCTCAAGGCAATCAGGCAGGAGCTTCCTCTTATTCTAGGGCAGGTCAACCATTTTGTTTTATTCAGGACTTCAATGCGTTGGATGGGGTCACCCACATCGGGGAGGGCCATCTGCTTTACTCAGTCTACTGACTGACGTATAATCTCATCCAGAAACACACTCAGGATAATATTTAACCAAATGTCTGGGCACCCCATGGCCCAGTCCAGTTGACAGATAAAAATTAACTGTCACAAATGCTGCTTTAGTATTTATATACCTTTTCCATATAATATATTGGGAATATTTTCCATTTCATTACATAACCTTCCACAACACCTTTTAAATTATACCACGTTTTAATGAACCATTTCACCATTGTTGTACATTTGCATTGTCCTTCCTAGGTTTTGGTGCACTTCCTAAAATCCTTTCTGAAACAAGAATAATATAAATAAAGAAGTAATATAGTCTATAAATAAAAGGAGTAATGCAGTTAACCCTTCAGCACCACGGGGGTTAGGGGCATCTCCCTCTGCACACTCAAAAACCCACGTAAACTTATAGTCAGCCCTCTGTATCCTGGGTTCCTCCTAATCTGGGGTTCCACATCTCCAGATTCAACCAACATCGAACTGTGTAGCACTGTAATATTCACTATTGAAAAAATCAGCATATAAATGGATCTGTACATTTCAAACCTGTGTTGTTCAAGGGTCACCTGTAAACATCATAGGGGATAAAATGCCTCCCCAGGCAATGATATGTTATTCCACTGTCAGAGATGGCCCATGGGTCTGACTCATGGGACAAGTCTAGTTGCATTGCCTGAAACCCCTTTATATAGACTTTTCCATTTTCTCTCTGGTCAGTGCCTCCCAACCCTTTCCCTGACAACGAGCACAGTTCTTGGCATATAGCAGGTATATGCCTCTGTGTTTCTTGTCTAAACTTATCTCCCCAGTCCCTTATTCTGTACTACTATTGTTACCTTCATAGCACCTACCTCTATCTAAAATATTCTTGGTAATTTATTACTTATTTATATGTCTTCCCACCTAGAATGGAAACTCTGTGATGGCAGGGACTATTGTATCTCATGCACTTAGAACACAGGCACATAGTAAGTGTTCAATGAATATCTGATAAATGAAAAACAAATACCTGGGTGACTATCCTATGAAAAAAATCTCTGAATTTCTAGAATCAAATTTACTGGTCCAGGAGGGAAACGTACATGATTCTCTTCTGTAGTTAAAAATGGGACAGATATGAATCATGTATTGGTTAGCTTTTGCTGCAATTACACTGTGCAATTTTGATCATTTTTTGTGGTCTTCTTGAATCCACTGGCATGTATTTCTGGTAGTATTCTCTCAAATCAGATTTTGGGAAGCATGTCCTGCACAGTGGCTGGTCCCTTCCTGCTCTTCTGTAGCTTTGACATCTCCTTTCGTTAAGCTTCTCCACCCCCAGGAAAAGGCTCTCACTGGAAAGCTGGCAGAGCGTGTTTGGAACACCTGTGAGTCCATCCACAGAAGGCGTGGGCCTTGCTAACCCTCCCTGCCAGGGGCCTGTGTTTTGGGGGCAGGGGCTCAGTGACAGAAGAGGGAGGGAGATGTGTGCCTGGTCCACAAAGACCTGCTGGGCCTTCTCACCTTTGACTTCCATGCATCCTCTTGCTTCCAGTAAGTGGGAGCTTTCTTTCATGTCAGGGGCGAAAACGTAGCCTGCAAAATATCAGGGCTGATCAGATAAGGCTAGGTCATCGTGGCATAGAAGGCTGCCCCAGGGGCTTGGTGTCTGCTCCACGGGGAGATTCTGTCTGGAAATGAAAACTATCCATTGCGTATTTTGGTCTCTTGTGATACAGAGCTGAGTTCTACTCTTCTTATCAACTGGGACATTATACTGTATTAGGAGTCAGCATACTTTTTCTGGTATAGGGTCAGATGGTTGCTAGGTTTGGTTTTGTAGGCCTTGTGGTCTTGGCTGCACGACTACTCAACTTTCCTGTTGAAGCGTGAAAGCAGCCCTGGACAGTACTGAATGGCATGGCCGTGTTCTAATAAAACTTTATTTACAGAAACAGGAGGTGGGCCGGATTTGGCCCATGGGCTGTAGTTTGTGCACCCCTGTGCTTTAGCACTGTGGTTGCAGGTATGGATTTTGGAATCAGATGTGCCTCGTTTCAGAAGCCAACCCCACCGCTTTCTAGCTGTGTGACTTGGGGGCTTGGGAGAGGACAGCAGACTACCTTAAATTCTGTCTCCTTGTCAGAGGAGATCTGGCGAGAAAACTGCTCAGCACAGGGCCTTCATGTTAGTTTTATTTTTCTCCAAGAAATTAAATCAGGAACATTTTACTTTTTACTGAGAGTTCCTTTAGTGGAGAAGAAAAAAATCCATTCTAAGGCAAAACATGAGACCCTTCTTTACTTAGGCAAAATGTGATCTTGTGACCACTTGAGGCAGCCAGTAGCTTAGGGCATCAGACAGGAACCTGATCCTATAAAGAATGTTTTGCTTTGAAAGGCATAGAATAAACCAGGCCACTACTGGCATCTTTTAAAAATGTTAACTGTTTTTTTTTTTTCCTAGAGAAAATACAAATAGGTTTCTAAAATCAAATTTCTCTGTTTCCCGTACAAATGTACTTAGAATAGACAAAGTGAACCCAACTTGCCTGTGAGACCTCCTCTATGTGGTCCAGCGGGGGCTGCCAACTGCACAGCCCCCCATGGCAGCGGCTGCCCAGTGAAATCTGGGGGCCCTGCTTAATGAGGGGTGAAGGCAATATGGACTCCGGGATGTGGCCAGTTGCTATTTCACAGTTGGTAGGCTGTGTTGCAGGTGCATTCTCTTAATGAGGGTTAATTTGTCTCATATTTTAATCTGACAGAATCTGGCCATGTTGCTAGTATTCCTTGGAGGTGACTTGGTTGTTCTTGGTTGGCATAAAGAGAGAAAATGGAGTGTCGTTTGGGGGTTATTCAATGAGGAAGCAGCGAGCTGGAATTTGTAGGAGATCCTGCCTTTTGGGGCCCCAGAGTAACAATTACCTGGAGGGACAGCATTTTAGTAGAAATGGCACATATGAAGGAGGCCTGAATAATGTTTCTGGAAGACTCCAGTTTGTAATGGCTTGCTGTACAATGAACTGAAGCAGCAAACGAACTAGAGGCCTATTGTGCGCTGCGTGTGTAAATTTGCCAGTTTCAGATATTGCTACCTGTGGGGTATTTAGTGGTTGCTACTCGGAGATGAACACAGATTCTTCCTCTCCTTAATTAGAGACAAAATTGTTTCTGAAAAAACTGGGTTTTACCTGAAAAATCAATCATGAAAAATAATAAGTACCTATTGAAAAGTTAAAATAAGTGCATAAAATGGAACATTTTTTTCCCTACCTTAAATTTCAATCATAGATCTTTAGACCTAAGTGTTGTTAAACTGCTTGGATGTGTTTTGAATTGGGTAGGGAGGCATACAAAAGCATACATGTATATATTCACGGTATTTGGGAAAGTTCTTTAGTTTGCGCACGATAGAAACCAAACCCCAATCGTCTTGAGACAAAAGCTATTTTGTGCTATTGGGAAGTCCAGGCGTGGAACTGGATTCCAGCATGATTGAGTCCTGGGGTTCATTTGAAGTCTTCCCTCCTTCTTTCTCTCCCTTTCTCCTTTCCCATCATCTAGTTCTTTTCTTTTCATTCCAGTCCACTGCAGAAGGTTCTCCTTCCCTTGAGGGGAAAGATGCTTACCTATATCCCCAGGCTTATAACACATCAGTTCAGTGATCCCCCGTGAAGAGAGGAACCCCTTTATCTAGGGACCTGTAGATCAGTCCCAGGGAAGGGTGGTGACAGCTCCGCTTGGGCCAATCTCCGGGGACAGTGGAGACAGACCTGGGTCACCTCTCTTTGTGACCAGGTCGGGGGTGGGGTGTTATTATGGGGCACTGCAAAGGACAGAACCACATGAACTCAAAGGAGTGGGAGTTGCTGATACCAGAAAAAGGAGATGGCATGACAATTAAATAAACACACGTATATGTGCATGCACACACATGCACATACTAATTTAAACAAAAAGAAGAATATAGAATCTTTGGTGTTCTACAGCTTTATTTTTCACTTGGTGCATACCTTTCTGTGTGTGTATGTGTGTCCTTCTAGTTTTCTTTTGAAAAGTTAAACAAGTTTCATAATTGGCATGCATTCTATTTTACCAAAGCCAAAGGAATAACCACTTAATGGAAAGCAATCATTTCACATCCATCTTAAAGCACGTGACAATTTACATTTCAGTATTTCCTGTGTGTCTCTGACACCTATCACCAAACTCCTAATTTCATTAAATAGATTTTAAAAACAGAGAGACACCATATTCTGTGTCGGATTGGCCTTTGTCAGCAGAAAACAAAGGAGAGAGTTCTGAGCCTTTAGAGAAGCCCCTCACTTATTTCTTACTGCCTGGTGATCTACTTCTGCAGCTGCTTTCCTTTAGGCTTGAAAAATGAAAATCTTAGCCCTAGAGGGGTGATGATTTTAGCAATGAATCATTTTTATTCCCTAAGGTAAATGAGTTTTCTAGAGCCTTCCTCTGCTTAGAGGTTTTGATAGGAGATGAGAGGGAATCCTGGACCCTGGGAGCGAGTGTTCCTTGGAGTGGTGGGCTGTACAGGTAAGGGGGAGAGAAGTAAAGAGGGGTAGGGTTGACGCAAAATACATGGGTGCTTCTGGGGACAAGGCAGAGCCCAGTGTTTCATTAGAGAAAAGATGAAAACCTCTCCTGCCTCTTGGGGATTTGGCTCCATAGGTATCAAGACCTGTAGGAGTCCAGAGGACTCCCCGCTCCCCAATTTCTGCCTGTGTCCTTCTGCCTGTACACGCCCCCGTCTGCCTGTGCTGTTTCGACTCCACAGTTGTTAATATCTGCACAAAGCCCAGGCCCTTCTTGTTGTGCACAAGACACTTACTCATCCCCCAAACGTTAGTAAGCATAATAACTTTTACTGAAAACTTCAGAGAATTCATGGAAAGGAATAACAGTGGGATTCATGTGACTCTCTTGACCACCTCTGGTGCCCACGTGATTTTTTTCTTTATTCCTGTCTGCCTTTCTGGGATCAAAAGAAATTCTTCTCTTGTTTCCTGTAGAATAGTTCTGTGTGAAGTTCCCGAGTTCTAATAACCCCAAGCACTTTTCAAGAGGCCGAATAATGTTCTCCATCGGACTAAAGCAGTGTAGGAGAAAGAACATACGTGTTGGAATCAGGCAGGCTTGATTTGAAATTCTAGCCCTTCTGCTTCCTGACTGTGCAACCTTGGGCCAGTCACGAAACCTCTCCAGACTCAGCTTCCTCGGCTGTGAGATGGTGGCCATGACACCCACCTGAAAGCATTGCTGTGAGAATGCAATGGTGCTTCCCAGGCAGA
This sequence comes from Balaenoptera musculus, assembly GCF_009873245.2. Taxonomy (NCBI): domain Eukaryota; kingdom Metazoa; phylum Chordata; class Mammalia; order Artiodactyla; family Balaenopteridae; genus Balaenoptera; species Balaenoptera musculus. Next base: position 86,449,381 of record NC_045795.1, read on the forward strand.
AAGCCCAGAGCCTGGACACTTGTGGAGCTGGAAGATAGGGTACAGGTAGCTCTGTAAGAGGTGGGGTTTAAAAGGGGAGCAGAGGCTACGTTATGGAACCTTCTAAATGTCAACCCAGTTTTTGACTTTATTTTGTAATCCAGTTAGGAGCCATTGGAGGTATATTAATAGGGCTGAGCCTTAGAAAGATAATTCTGGGAGCATGGAGGAAGATGGGGGTGGTCCAGGCAGGCCCAGGAAGTGCTGATGAGCTCTGGTGCTAGGAAAACTGCACCACCACGTCTGAGGTGGTGTCAACGGAATTTGATAACTTATTAGATTCTAGTTGGGAGTCAGCTTCCATTCATCCCTTTCCCTCTTGTGTTTAGTTTTGTGATTTGATGCTACTCATTGATTATGCATATTATGATTTTTTCTAATCATTTATTTTAATTTTTCTAATGGCGACCAAGAGAACGCCTTTGCAAAGTTCTGGTTCCCAAGAATGAGGTCTACTTCTTTTACCAAGGTACCCTAGAGAACTTGCACCCAGCACACTGGGGGTCTTAATACATATTAAATGAGATGTTATCTTTGTACTTGTTTGCTGTGGACAGTTGAATTGAGAGGTATGAACGGTAGGGCTCTTCGATGGACAATTTGGAAGGAAAAGAATCTCTCTCCCGGGCAAAATGGCAAACATTTCTCTACACATGGTAGTTATCTGTCATTACGGGTATCATCCAGAGTACATCGCTCAGTAGAATTCTGTTGCTGCAGTGTCAGACCAGATCATCAGCTGCTGGCGTTAGAGATGGTGCTTTAGGCTTTTCTGTTGCCTACACTGTGGGGTCGGATGCTTGCAGTGGGGCTATTTGCAGGGAAGGGGATTGGAGAATGCCACGAGAAACTTTGTATACGCAGACAAAGCACAAAGCTGCTGGTAATGTGAGTTTCCTGTTTCGACAAAGGCACAAGGGCTTCGGAATTTCCCCACACCTCAGGTGTGAGAGCTAAAGTTACCTCTAGGCTGTTTCAACTAAATTGCATGATTGGTACTTCTTTGATAAACCCAAGTCTCTAAAGGCTTGGTGGCCAGTAAGGCTGATCTCCCATAAGGTTGAGCAGTTCTCAAACAACTTCCCTGGCAATTTAGACATGCACTGGGCTTTCCCCATCTCCGCCCCAGTCCTATTAGTAACGCCTCCTGCCTTGTTCTACTCTTGAGATTTTTTTACCGTGTGGGTAGACGTAGCATGAAATTCCCAATTTGTTTACGTCTGACGTGTCCCGTGTCTATCAGGCTCGTCTCTCCATATATTATGAAACACTGAGATGGACCTTTGAAATGGAAGCCAAATCTTATTAAAGACGTAATCATAGGTCTTCAAGTTATATAATTGCTTGTGATCTCCCTCTCTTGGTCTCTCTTAAGCAAATTAAGTTTGGTATCTAAATTTCTGTAAGGTAATTGACCTGGAAGAGGCTGCATCCAGTAAAAGCCTATTCAAATGGTACAGAAAAGTGTGTGTGTGTGTGTGTGTGTGTGTGTGTGTGTGTGTGTGCGCGTGTAGGGAGAATGGATTCTTGTTATGTATTCTGCATGTTCATTTAATCCTTTCAGATGCATGTCCTTATTACTATTGTACATTGAAAATCATGTTGTCTTCCCTGGGTGAGCCCTGGAAAAGTGAGGCTTGCAAACCAGACTTGCTTGGCAGAATGACGAGCCTCGTTTCATGGCCTGAATCACTTAAGTGCTCCCTGTGAGTTAGGTGTGGGCGTCTGTGTCTGGATTTCTCTTGCTGTAGGATCCAGGAGCCTTCAAATCTCACTCCCAGAGGTCCATGAGACCCATCTCTCAATGAGACGAGAAACTTGTCCTGAGTTAGATAACGTTCGAGTCTGCCCAAGGGCTTGAGTCGAAGGGAATGAGAAAACTCAGGAGACTGTGCTTATTGAACAAAGCTGCCCATCTGGAGTTCATCCAACCAAGGCTGAAATAAAATGGGTAAAAAAAACTGAAATGAGAGACTTTGCTTAGTTTTATTTCATTTTTTACCTGCCGTAGCCAGAAATTTCCATGTGCTGGGTAATATGCACATTACCCCCTGTTATCCCTGTCTATGCTTCATAGCTCTTGAAAAATCAAACTGCCCTTTATGTTGACTGTTTTTCATCAAATACAAATGCTTACAAATACACTAAGGCATAAGGTCAGAAATCAATTCCATCTTCCTAAAATTACTTGCATGCGGGAGATGACTGATCCAGGGAGCCTAGTTCAATATCTCATATTTTACTCTTAGAGATTACTTGTTTAGTTTCCTAATATCTGGAGCACGCTATGGGGTATTTTCTCTTAAAGCAAAAATTCAAAAGTGCTTGGTGGAAGGAGATCAGCGTTTAAAATCCAGGACTGGGCAGCACTGGAAAAGCAGCTGGGCCGAGGATACTGCTTGGTGGTTCCTCTGGACACTTGAGCATCTGAAGGTTGTGTTTTATCATGAGGGTCTGGGAGTCCTTCCCTGCCAGTGTTATTAGTGCCCTGCATTAGTGGTCTTCTTTCTTTTCAAAGTAGGTAGATGTTTCTCTTCATGAATAAACTTAAATATTTGTCATAAAGATTGTTTTGTCCCATCAATAGGTGTATCTCCACCCATTATGAACTGCGACGCGAGTGCTTTGATCCTGATGATAATGTAATATATCAAAGCCCTTCAGTTACACATTATTTTGAAAGGAAATGAAAGATTTCAAGGTCATTTCTCTCAAAGCACCCCTCTCACCTGAATCCTGATAGTTTTCTTGAGTGGGACAAAAAGGAGTAGCGTCATATTCATTAAAACTTAGATGTATTCCTCCATCTTTCCAACTGTCTGTCCGTCAGTCCATCCATCCTTCTCATGCTCACCAAACACTGTCCTGTGCCAGGCACTGTGGCAGGAGCTGGGACAAGTGCTGAACGAGGCAGACAGCGTTCTCAGTGTCATACAGCTCCCAGTCTATTGGGAGAAACGGAAAATTAAAAGGTGAAGAAAATACTAATAAATCAAATAATTAAAAACATAGAAAAGTGATTCAGATAGCAGTAACTGTCAGGAAAGAAATGAAACAGATAGCAGAGGAACAGAGATGGAGCAGAAAGATGATCAGGGAACGTTTTCCTGGGGAGTCAGCATTTGAGCCGAGAGCTGACTCATTAGAAAGACTAGTCCACGCCAAGACCTGGGGGAGAGCATCTGACGAAGAGGGAAAAGCAAGGGCAAAGGCCCTGACGTGGAGATGAATGTGATAGATTGGAAGAACAGAAAGGAGGCGAGCAGGGAGGAGTAGATGATGGAAGGAGAGGCAGTATGGAGTTGTGTTTAAATAGCGTGGACTTGAGAGCTGTCTCTGCCTAGACTGGAATCCCACTCACCCCACTTATTAGCTGTGTGACCTTGGGTAAGTTTCTTAACCTCTTCTTTGGTGCCTAGTAATTCCATAGACACAAATCTTACAATGGCTTGGTTAAAAAAAAATTGCTAACCTAGGTCAGCACCCTTCCTTTGGAGAAGAAACTGAGCATTGTTTGCAGGTTTCATTTAAATTATTTATTAAGTACAGTATACAGGACTGTGTCCTTGTGACGAGACATCCATAGAATGCTGCCAGAGCTAAATTCTGCTCTGTTTTCACCGTCAGTCCTAGCCAGTATCCTTGAAGGTCAATATCTGGCTCTGATTGACAGTTATCTATACATATATATGCTTAAGTCATATACATTAAAATACATAGTTTTGTTTTTAAAGATGATATTAAAAACACCTTTTTAAAAAATTGTGACAAAATACACGTAACATAAAATTTACCATCTTCGCCATTTTTAAGCACACAGTTCAGTGGCATTAAGCACATTCCCCCTGTTGGGCTAGAACATCTTGTTCTTATTTGTTGTTGATTTCACTTCAGCATCATGTAGCTTTTCCTCATTCTTCTTGATCTCCGCTCAGCATTTCACGATGTATTAAATATGTAGTTCTTTGAATCCTTTCCATATCAGCAGACGTTAGCTTTCTTTCAAGTTTTTGCAGTTGCAGGGAAAGTGAGTCTTTCAATTATCTTCCCCCTTTCCTGCTAAATAATAAAACACAATCCAGGGGCACATTGGGTATAAGTGTAACTTTTCAATATTTCCTTGTTGGTTATAAAGCAGAATGACCCCTTCCTGTTTGGCAGAAAGACGTCTTGAAGTCAGAAAACAAGTGATGGGCAATTGCTCTGTCATAATCGTCTGAGGTTCCAAGCTGGTCCAAATGGAGCTTTAGCTAACAAATTATGGAGGTGAGATATGTTTTAAATAAAGCCGCACCAGAGAGAATTGCAATCTGCTTTGTCTCCTATTTGTTTTCCTTACTTATGATTTGAGGGGTGCTCGGATGGAGCCTGGTAAATAATGGCAATGTCATTTGTCATCAGATACCTGTCCAGCTCACCACAGTCGGAAGTCACAAGGGTCCCGCCACACACGTGGTGGTGCTGGCAGCCCCACGCTGAGCTGAGCAACCCTTTAGTGGCTGAGAGAGTATGAGAGGGTTCGGCTTTCCAGGAGGTGCCGGCTGCTGAGTCCCAGGGCTGGAAGCCCCCAGCACCCCCATGGGTTGGTAATTGTTTTCCAGAGCTTCTCTATTGGCAGGTCTTTGGAGTAGAGTGTCCTATGTGCTGCTGTCAAGGATCAGCTGTGGGGCTGTATTTGTATAGCTAGGACTGTTGCAAAGGAAGTGCCGAAAACAGGTGAATTAAACTGGGAAGGGTTTTATTTTGCCACCGTGCTGTACATTACATCTCTAGGACTTCTTTATCTTAGAACTGGAAGTTTGTACCTTTTGATAACCTTTACCCATTTTTCCCACCCCACCATCGCCACCTCTGGAACCTAGCAAACTGTCCTCTGTATCTATGAGTTCTGTGCGTATGTGTGTTGAGGTTCCACATACAGGTGAGATCATGCACTGTTTGTCTTCTTCTGTCTGATTTACTTCACTGAGCATAATGCCCTCAGGGTTCATCCATGTTGTTGTAAACGGCAGGATTTCCTTCTTTTTTATGGCTGAATAATATTCCAGTGTGTGTGTGTGTATGTATGACATCTTTTTTAGTCATTTACTCGTTGATGAATGCTTACGTTGCTTCCATGCCTTGACTATTGTAAATAAAGTTGCAATGAATGGGAGGTGCAGATATCTTTTCAGGATATTGATTCCATTTCCTTTGGATACATATCCAAAAGTGAAATTGCTGGATCATATGGTAATTTTATTTTTTATTTTTTGAAGAGCCTCCATACTGTGTTCCATAGGGGCTACACCAAAAAAAAAAACCAAAACAGTAAGGGTTTGAAAAGATGCTTTCATTCACATTCTGCATAAGATTTAGAGATGTCGATTGTCCACATCAAGTATTATTATTGTTGCTCTAGATTATTATTGTTGTTGTAACAATCATTATCGTTGTTACTACCTCTATTTCTACTTCCTGAAGTGTAGCTGTGGGGAGAAGAGAGATTATTCAATGGGCTGCAAGCCTTAGTCAGAATAATCCCTCCATAGCACTGGTCTTGTCTTCACCCTGGCCTGTTTGCTTGCAAGTAATTCTCTCTGCCACCATTTTCTAATGAGTAGGACTCATGGACCAGATTTTCATAAATTAGACCCTCTTTCCTACTGCCTCAGATCAGTAATTGTCTTAATATCGACTTGGCTTGAAGTAGTAGAGTTTAGTCTTGAAAGGTTTATTTTTTTTGGAAAATGACATGAATTTTTCTGCCTGACACTAAGGTTTGGCAAGTATATTAAAGAATGGGACTGTCTGGGCACCTTAGGGAGTCGAGGGAGTCATGGCATGTATGTGGCTAGGTTCAACTGCTTCCTACATCCTATGAAAGGCTGGATTTTTCTATGATCTTCTCAAAGAAAAAAGAACAACAGCAACAAGAAGACCAATGACGACAACAAAAAGAAAAAGCAGCCCCAAGTGCCCCTACCCAAAGAAACAATCCAAAATAGACCTTCTCAAGAAGACAAGAATACGGAATCTGGCTGATGTGGCTTTTTTTTTTTTTTTAATACTCAATTTATTGATGAATTTTTTAAAAATTTATTTATTTATTTATTTATGGCTGTGTTGGGTCTTCGTTTCTGTGCGAGGGCTTTCTCTAGTTGCGGCGAGTGGGGGCCACTCTTCATCGTGGTGCGCGGGCCTCTCACTATCGCGGCCTCTCTTGTTGTGGAGCACAGGCTCCAGATGCGCAGGCTCAGTAGTTGTGGCTCACGGGCTTAGTTGCTCCGCGGCATGTGGGATCCTCCCAGACCAGGGCTCGAACCTATGTCCCCTGCATTAGCAGGCAGATTCTCAACCACTGCGCCACCAGGGAAGCCCGATGTGGCCCTTTTGATATTTTGGGTGGAGTGTGCACACTTTTGCGTATTAGAAATTCCAAGTCGCCCAAAGTGAGGGGGAACAGAAGGATCGAGAGCTCACGTGATTCCTGTCCCCTTTGTCACCTACACGCCATTAACGTCCTCAGTGATCACTTGCGCTCTCTGTTGGGGACACGCACTATGCACTTTGTAACTGACCGGTTCCATAGTGCCTAAAGGAGGGGGTTACAGATCCCGGGCCCCCAGACTCCCTTTCACTCAGGGATGTTAAGTCATCAGTTGCCATGGCAACTGGGTCAAAGTCTGCAACACCCGCGGTGCGGCAACCTGGCAGAGTCTTTGTCCAGGTCCGGTGAGGAGACTTGTCCTGGTGGTGTTGCCATTAAGAAAGTGGCCTCGGAGCTCAGGTTCAGTCTGGTTAATGGGTTTGCTCCTGATGAGACTTGGCATTTATTTAGCATTTACTACGCGCCAGGCCTTGTGATGTGTTCCTTCCATGCTTTAGGTCAATTAATCTTTATAGCAACCCCAGGATGTGGGTGGTATTATTATCCCATTTTAGAGCCAAGGAAACTGAGGCTTAGAGGGCTTAACTTACCCAAGGTCACATAACAGCTGTTACTCTTATAATCGGGGCTGAGCTAACCTATGGCTCATGGGCCTAATCCGACCCCCACCTGGCTTTGGATGGCTCACATCCAAGAATAGTTTTTACGTTTTTGAAATGGTTTGAAAAAAATCAAAAGGAGGGTGATATTGAGTGACAGGTGACAGTTCTATGAAATTCAAATCCTGGTGCCCATAAGAAAACTTTTACAGTGACAAAGCCTCCTTCCTTTCTTTACGTACTGTGGAGGGCAACTTTTGCTAGATAGCAGCAGGGCTGAGTAGCTGAGGCAGAAGTCGGGGGGCCTGCAAAGCCCAAGATATTTACTATGTGGCCATTTGCAGAAAAAGCCTGCCCACCCTGCTCTTAATCGGTGCACATTCACCTATCTGTTGAGCATCACTAACAACACTGGTCACGCTCCTGTTACACTTGCTGTGTCCTGGACACTGTTCTAGCCGCTCAAAACCAGCCTTTTGTATCTGATGTCATCATCCCCCCGTGTTCACCCATGAGGAACCTGAGGCATCAAGATGCACGTTCTGGGGACTTTGCACCTGAACACAGATCCGTGCACAGGTGCCCTCATCGCGCCTGCGTTTGACAGAGGAGGGGAATGTGAGACGGAGAGGACAAGTGACTTTCCCTGGGTTGCGCAGGAAACTGGAGACGGATGTACCCCCGCCGTCACGCTCCTCCGCGCCGCTCTCAAGAGCACGCCATGGCTGCCGCGTTTTTACCGAGCTGCCCTCGACACGCGTCCCCCAGGTGAGGTTGTGCCCTCGGTGCCCCGGATGGCCTGGGCACACCGTCTTTCATCCTTTGAGAGCCGGATCCCCCCCCTCTCGGTGCCCCCCCCACGCCCGTCCATCCATCCCCGCTAAACCGAGCCTCAGTAATGATCTCATTTACATCTGGGAGGGAAGAGAAGATTTAGTTCAAAACCGCGTGGGCAAAGGCGTCTTCCAGTCGTGCGGCTTTTCAGCCGCGTGCTAAAGCCGGTCTCGGTAATTCCTTCTTTCCCTTCTCTCCCTGGGAACCAGAGGATTCAAATCCCAGCAGGCTGGCAGCAGGCCCTTCTCCTTTCAAGTCGGATAAGTGGAGGCTCACGCGGCATCTGCGGGAGTAGTTTTGATGGTCTCACAAGGTGAGAGCAGCCTTTTCCTTTGAAGACAGTGCTTTTTAGGCCTTATCGCGGAGTCTCTGTTAGAATAAATGTATGTGGTATTTCTTGAAAGCTCTCATGCTCACACTGTGGATGCTTATGTAGGATGTCTGTTTTGGAGGCGTGAGAAGAGAAGGGTATTCTTTATAGCCTTAGAAGAGCTTCCCTTCCAGACCGCTCTCCATTTCATGCTCAACCACCCTCCCCTCCCCCACTGTCTCTCTCTCTCTCTCTCTCTCTCTCACACACACACACACACACACACAGCTTGCACCCATTGCAAGCAAATGCTCATTAAGCACCCCACAGCAAAGCAACTTCATTTAGTTTTTTGGTGACTTGTGTTCATTCCTAGAAATATTCATCCCCTGTAAAAAATTGGACAAAACAGAGTTACACAGGCATCTGTGAATCGACTGTGAGAAAGCTCTGTTCTATGTTTGTCAGTGTGGGCAGTATACTGGGAGGAGAGACGCTTGCATTTAAAACAGAAGACAAAATACTTAAAAATCCCTTCTAAGGCAAGGCAAAGTGTGAAGCCCTACAGGGTATATTGCTTGACATTGACCCCTAGTGTGTGGGGAAGCCTAATTCCTATACGTGGCTGGGGATAGTTTTAGGATGCTCCCTCATGCAGGTAGGGTTGGAAATCAGCTTGGAAATGAGAATAAGATTTACAGGAGAACACTGGGGCTGGATTAGCAACAGGAAATAGGCAACATCATTCAAGAAGTAAAAAGAAAAGAAACACGCTTGAATTCCTTAGTGTAGCCAGGTAAAGCACAGGTCAAGGATTGGCGAACTACAGCCCAGGGGCCAAATCTGGCCCTCTGCTGGTTTTTGTAAATACAGTTTTATTGGGGCACAGCCATCCCCGTCTGCTTTTGTATTATTTCTGGTTGCTTTTGCCGTGCAATGGCAGAGTTGCGTAGTTACGACAGGGACTGAATGACCGTGCAAAGCCTAAAATATTTACTATGGACCCTTTTATAGAAAACATTAGGAAGATGCACTAGACGTTGGTAAGAAAGCTGCACTAGGGAAATAGAATGGAACAAAAGGTGAGAAAAAAGGGAAAAAGAGGAAAGTTTAGAAGCGTAAGAAAAAAAAAGAAAAACAGAGAGACGCAGAAGGCAAGAGTTTACTAGGTTTTGTTTGTATGCATGTGAACCCTTTCTTTCAACCAAATATGTCGTAACTGTTATTCACGGTACTTGGCAGTGCCACTCCCTGTGGGACTGTGGAATCACAGTAGAATCACCGTTGGCCAAAGGAACCCTATGACAACAGGTTGGCCTGAAGAACTCAGCGTCATAGAAAATCTGAAAGAAAAAATTCACAGCTCCTGAGAACTAAATGATGTGTGGATAAGAGCCGTGTGAGGCCTGAAGGCAAAAGCATTACCATTCTGCTTTAGGTGTTTCACGCTAAATTTCAGAACCAGAGCCACTCACTAGGGTGAATTTAGCATTTCCCCAATTTCTAGAACATTCTCAGTGGTATCACATGCTTGGTCAGGGAAGTTAGGGAAGTGCTGGGTTAAATACAATTAAACTTGCTGCAGGACTTCTTAGAGCCTTTAATGTGGCTCACGAAGCTCTGGGAGCAGAAGAAAAGGTATGGTGCTTCTCAGATTTATTTGACATGAGTTTCATCTGGCTTTTCAAGTAAAGCCCATTTTGGGATGCAGTGGTGTAGGCATTATTTTGAGATTAATATGTTCATATGCAGACAGAATCTTAAAGGTCATGTAGCCCCATGCCTTCATAACAATGTTATGAACCTTCTTCCCAGGAACTTTTTAAAATCAAAGTTAAGCCTGAGAGTCTGTACTACTGATTTTAATGTTCTTGGAAATTTGTTTATGAAGTTTGGGTTTAGAGATTTTGTAATTGCGATTTCTAATCCAATTCTAACCTCAAATTCTACTTTTCTCTTGACCCCTGAATTCTCTCCTTCCTGAGGGGGTAATGGCAAAAAAAAGGGCGCTGAAAATGATAAAACTTTGTAATTGGACACTTAAAGGTCAGTCACTGCAAAAAATGAACCAGCATGTTACCTCAGTGGTCGTGGATGATGAGTTTTGGGTTTAAAAAAAAATCCCGTATTTCAAATACAGCACAGAATCAGCCCTAATTGACTGAACTGTGGGCTTCCAAATGAATGTCTGGAAATTGGCAATCAGCACAAGTCCACATCTGCTGTGATAAACTCCTGACTTCACTGTGTCCTCGATCACATGAAGAAGCCTTACTCATTTTTCCAGTAATGCTGTCCCCTCAATGCAGATTTTGCGTCCTCTGTGACCTGCTTTGCAAACAAGGGAGGGCCACCCTAGGGGCTTGGGGAAGTGTGCAGGGTTTACTCAAAGCTCTAGGATAAACCCGGTGTATTTTCCTGGAGAGTCTTTTAAAATAACTTTTTACTGAAGTATAATACACACACACACACACACACACACACACACACACACACACACAGAAAAGTACATACGTCCTGATGGTATAACTTAGATTTTCAACATAGGAACATACCCACATAACCAACACTCCCAGCGTATCAATTTTAATCATATTTTATATTAAATTATGTGAAGCTATATTATCAAGTAATATACCTGATATTTTTTTAAAATGAGATTTCAAATAACTTTCAGAGCTCTGCGTGGATCACTCCAGGCTCTGTCCTCGGAAGAGCTGGTGTCCACTTCTCTAAGGAAACAAATAGATGCCTCTTTGCTGTTTGGTGGAAAAAATTAGTGGCCGTTTGGTGAAAAAGTTCCAGGAGAAATGACTAGGCAGGTATGAGAAGTAATCAGCATCACACTGAGTGCTTACCGTGGGTTAAGCATTGCACATGTATATTGTGAATGTTCACAACATACCTGGGGGTAAGTGCACAGCACACTTGAAGCAACTGAGGCTTCAAGGCACAGTATCAGTTACAGAGCTAGGATCCCAGATCCTTCAGAACCAAACATCCATCCTCTTAGTCTCTCTGTTCAACTGCCTTCTGTGACATTTCCCTGTTTCCTTTTGTTTGGAGCCAAGCGATCTTACAAAGGAATGTTGTTATCATTTTTTTTTTTTTAATGAATTGAACATCCTGACTTCTTGTTGTAGCATTCTGAAAGCAGAAAATTCATTCTTAGGATAGAGATACACGCCGATGCTCTTGTAACATAGCCCCCTGTCAGTTTTACAGGAAAAGCAATCCAAGTTGAATTTGGAATGAATTACCTTCAAATGGCCATGCTCTGCAATGTACTACTGTAATCTGGGATATTGCAAGGAAGCTTAATGTGCTGGGTGATGACACGTATGACCATTATGTGGCTCTCCCTCATTGAATGCATTGGGTGCAACCCAAATCATAAATCTGCCAGCAGACAAAACATAAAATTTACATGCAAGATCAAATCTCTCCTGTCCTGATTTTTACACAAGGGTCACCAGTGGGTAGTAAATTAAGATTCAGAATAAAAGTTACCTGCAAGTGCTAAATCACTAGACCATGTCAGGATCATAGCAGTTTCTTTTGTGAATAATGTCACTGTTTGTTATCAGAGCCTGTGCTTATATAAAGCACGGGTCGTTGTTTGTATAAGGAAAGGTGCCCTTTGTCCCTTAGAGATTTTGGGTTTCTTTGGTCAAAGGTACTCACATTGTTTTCCTGAACAGCAGGATATCTGGTATCAAGATCTGGGTTTGAAAGCTAGATGTAGGAGAAGCAGACATGCTTGGATGGTCTTTTGTACTTATAAATCTCTGGCTACCAAGAAATTACACATATATTTCAATTTCATTAGCTTTCAAGAAACATTTATTGAGCACCTGCTTCCAGTTCCTGTGTTAGGCACTGATGTATAAATAGGAATAAGACAATTCCACTGAGAAATGATCCATCAGGGAACAGCACAAGAAAATACCACCCTAGGTATTTTAAGCAGGTAGAGGTTTAATGTTGGAAAGCAGATGCTTAGAAAATTGCGGGAAGCACTGAAGGAGTACTGTTAGCCCTGGCCTCCAGGGCTGATTCCATAAGCACCTCTGGTCATCAGGGAGGAGGTACAAGAACCATTGTCACCAGCGTTATTACCTCAACTGCTCCTTGACACACAGAGACTGGAGAAAGCATGCTGAATGCTGCTGTACAAAAACCTTGTGTTTCTGAGCCCTTCCTTGGTAAGACGAAACATCCTGCAAAGGCAGGAAGATGGTCTCTGCTTCACTTCTGCCTTCCAAAGGTTTCAGGAGTGCAGTTAAGTTGCTGAGTCTACTTTATGTCCAGCTGCAAAGGAGTCTGGGAAGAGTCATTCCAAACACTCCCACTAGAAAGATGGCGTGGAGATCAGGAGAGTCAGTCTGTAATATTTCCCACTGGAAGCGGGGCAGGGACAGATGTAAACATGCATACTTTCAAGATAATATGTTAAGAATAGTCCCTCTCCTCTGCATCAAGTGTTGCAGAAATAGAGGGGACCCATGCTTATCCAAGCCTGAGGGGTGTCTGAGAAGTTTCTGGGTGGGTAATGCATCTGCATTGAATCTCAGAGGGTGAGTAGGAGTAATCCAGGTGGAAGGGTAGAGAAGCAGCCATGGGGACAGCATGAGCAAAAGTAGAGGGCTGTGTGTGTGTGTGTGTGTGTGTGTGTGTGTGTGTGTGTGCACGCGCACATGCATGTCTGCCTGTGCACACACACATACAAACCATAGAAAAGTCAGGGTAGATAAACCATTCAGTGTGAAGTGGGTTTTACTGGGCGATACTGTTGGAGAGAGATGCAAATTGGACTGAGTTAAAGAAGACCTTGTTTCCCTTACCCAGGAACGTGGCTACTCTGCAAAAGGAGAGTGTGTTATGAACATTTATTGTTTTTATGTATTGTCCTTTGTTTCCTGTACCTTTAAGAGTATCCCTTATTTCCTCTGGGGAACTTCTCCCCCGTCTCAGTCAACGTGGCTAAAGTGAGGTTGACCCCACCCCCTGACTGCAGTGCAAGGCATGGGACCCAGGCCTGCCCAGTGAAGATATGGTATATTCCTTGCCCTGCAAATAGGAGATTTGAGTCGAGCCGATCGGTGACAGCATGCATCAGACCTTAGACTCTTACTGCATTTATTAGTAAATATAAGCGTATTTAAACCCTCCTGGGGTTGCTAAGTGGAGATGCCGAGGTTCCCTAGGGGGATGCCTGAGAATGACATCAATAGAGAGGAGAGCAAAGCCCAGAGATGGAGAAAGACCGGGTGCTAGTAATTTTCCTTGCATCCATGAGCCATTGGCCATGCTGGTCACTAGCCTAACAGCGTCCCCAGTTACCTGAGCCAATAAACTCTCCTCTTCTGTTCAAGCAGTGGTGATTTGGTCGTCACTTTCAGTGGAAGGACTCTTGAGGGTTATTTGGGACCATTGAAATGTTTTAAGACAAGTATCAATACGATCAGACAGAATTAATGGGTCTAAGACTGAAAGCAGGAAGATGATTCTGCAGGCTACTGTGCTCATCCCACAGAAATACCGTGCAAGCTGGCTTCCCTAGCGAGAAGTGGTGGAAGGGACAGATTTGGGAAATGGTTAGTACGTAAAGTCAGCAGTGCTTATGACTGCTAATTTTATCTGCGTTAATGGACACATTCCACAGCCTGGCTTGCAGCTCAGACAGTCATGTGACTAAGTAGTAGCTGGTGGGAAGTATGCAGAAGTGATATATACCCCCCCTCCCCCATCAAGTCTTTAAAATGAAGCTGCTTTTCCTCTACTTCTCCTTGTTCTCGTCTTCCTCCTCCTTGCCCTCTGACGGACTGAAATACAGACCTGGGGATTGTCGGCAAGCTCAGCCATGCAGATGAGACCAGCGCTCTAAGAATGGCAGGGCTTGCAGAACCCTGGATTCTGATGGCCCCGTGGAGCAAAACTGCCTACCTTCTTGTACGACTTACCACCTTCACCTTTTATGGAGAGAGAAAGGAAACAGTTATCTTGTTTAAGCCAGTGGTTCTTAGTCTATCAAGGGCGGCTGACCCATTATTGTAACTAATATTTATATTTAAATATAGAGCGTGAGGACAAGGAAAGAATCCAGAGGGAATGATTGCCAGGTAAATTTGTGTTTCAGAAAAATTGCTCTGGTGGAGAGTAGATTTGGAGGATGGTACCAGCTGAGGACATGGAGGCCAGTGCAGTGGTCCAAGGGGGAGAGAATGACATCTGGGACAAGGGTGTTAGTAGATGGGACAGAAGGAGATAAGTGGATGGACTAGATATATATTTAAGAGCTAGAAGCAACTGGCCATGATGAATGACTGACTTTGGGGGTGAGGGGGAAAGAAAGAATCAAATCGCCTTAGGCCATTGGGTTGAAGATGGTACCGTTTGTTGAGTTTGGATAGGTTTGCAGGAGAAGAAAAAGAAGTGAAGTTGAGGCACACTGAGTTTGAAGTGTGACACCCAAAAGGGGATGTCCAGTAGGTTTTAGCGGACAGGGGCCTAAAGCTGGGGTAAAGATCTGAAAGTTAGCAGCAGGTAAATGGTAATTGAATTCATGGGTGTTGATGGGATTGCCAGAGAAGGGGACAAGGTCTAGAACCGAATTTCAAGGGTGTGATATTTCCGAAAAAGAAGAGTCCTTGAAAGAGTGGTCAGAGAGGTGGGGGGAAGGAGGGAATAGGAAGATGTTTTGAGAGGAGGAGAAGGTTAGAAACAGCCTGCTGCTGAGAGGCTGGAAGAGGAAGGACTCTGGAAAGTGTCCACATGGGTTGATGACCTTGACAAGGGAAATTCCAGGGGAGAATTGGAGACAGAAACCAGCTGGGAGTGGTTTGAAGAGTGAGTGGGAGTGAGGTAGGGAAGACAGGGTGTGTAGACGACTCCTTCAAGAAGTTGGTTGTAAAGGGAAAGCCAGGGATTTGGTGGCAATTGGAAGATGACATTAGACTCAAGGTGAAACTGTACTTGGAATTTTTTTCCTCCCTGTTTCTAACTCACATCAGCCTGTGAATTAGTGGGTCTGCATATAAGATGTAACATTTTCTCAAAAAGAGTTGGAAAGACATTTTAATGTTTTAGGTAGATATAACAGGGCCACGTAAAGGTCTTTGCATCTGCCACCAGGTCCATAATGTACGTAACGGACTCACTTTGTACTTTCATTAAGCCAAGTGGTATTTATTGAGGACCTACTATGTGCTTAGCACCATGCTAAGTGCTGCGAGGGCTACGGAAGGCAAGTAAGATATGATTTCTGTTCTGCAACGATAACAGTGGGTAACAGCCCCGCGTTTTGAAATGACAAAGTGCTCTTGAATATGTTTTCTTAATGTGAGTCTGATAGCCTCACACCTGAAGTGTGGAGTGCTGGGTACCCACAGGAGCAGAGCAGCAGTAAGTGATCCAGGTGTACCCAGCATTTTCCAAGAACATGGACCCAAGGATGGAGAGTGGGTGGGAAGCAGAGCCCTCCCTTCTCCCTGCCATTACTTGCCAGACCTTTCCTAAGGGCATCCAGCCCATGCACAGGATGAGTGGTGTGCTGGCAGAGGGACACATCAGAGCAAAGAAGCTTGTCGTTCGGGACCCTAGAGGTGGGTCGAGGTGGCTTTGGGTGACAAAGAACCCAGGGGTTTGCATTTCATCGTGTTGTGCAAGTCAGCCTCCCTAAATCAACCTTTCATAGCTGGAAGGCTCTTTCATGTTGCCCTGAAATAGTGATGCCCAGAGTGGAACAGAGTGATGCACTGTCTTCGTCAGGTGATATTAAGGTAGATTGGGGGTGGGGGCAGTGGCATAGGGCATGGTTGGGGAGAAGTTAGTGTAAGGATAGAGTGTAAGGAACATAGAAACATTTGGCCGGGTCCCAGGAGGCCAGGGTCATCATGGAGAGCACAGCGTAAGTTCTATGTCTGATGAGGGCTCCCAGGACAATAATAATGATAAATAATCATAACCAAATAATAATAATAATAATAATAAATAATAAATAATAATAATGATAAATAATCATAACCAAAGCCACTAATAGTTACTGAGAGATTATTACATTCTAGGTACTGTGCTAAGAGCTGTGTATCCATTACTCTTTTTGTTTCATTTCTCTTTAAGATTTCATTTTTTGAACAGATAAGAGTCACAATTCAGAAAAGCATACATGGCTATCCCTGTCTCCTGGACAACAATACTATTAATGATTTTGGGATATCCTTGCAGAGATATTTATGCATAAGCAAATACCTAGGTTTATTCTTTACCCTTATCTTGTTTCTTTTTAAAAACACAAACAGAAGCATTCTGTACACCTGTTCCATACCCAGCATTTTCACTTAATAATGTAGTATAACTTGTCGTTCTTTCCAGGTCAGAAATAAAAGAACCCATTTATTTTTGTTTATTTGGGGAAGACAGCATTATATCCCACTGTTTGGAATAATATAATTTGTTTATTCCTCTACTAAAAGCCACTGAAACTGTTTCCATTTGTTTGCAAATACAAATATTTGCAAACCTTGCATATAAGTCATTTTCCATTGCAAATAAATCTGTAGGATAAATTCCTAGAAGTGTAATTGACACATCAAGGGGTATGTGCCTTGGTTATTTTGGTAGATAATGCCCAAGTGTCGCGCCTGGACATCTGTTTATACGGCCTGCAGCCCTATATCTATTCTGTACAGCACAATGGGTTATTCAACTTTTGTACTGTTGTTGATAAGCTAGGTAAAAACTGACATCTTAGTATAGTTACAATAGACAGTTTTCTTATTGTGAATGAACATCTTTTTGTGTGTTTCGTCATTTGCTGTTTGGTTGTATGTATGGTTTTTTTTCTGTTTTGGGTTGTCTCTTTGACTTCAATTTCTAGACGTTCTTATTTATGAGAGAGGTTAACTTTTTGTCAGGGATGTGAGTTGTCGATATTTCCCCATTTGTTGCTCTTTTCACTTTACATAAGTGGTTTTGCCATGCTGATTAAAAAGTTTTCTACATAATTTATCACATCTTCCATGTTTTATCAAAAGGGTGTCTCCATTGTGATGTTATAAAACATATTCCCATGGTTTTTTTCCAGGACTTCTGTGGCTTTATTTTCATATTACCATCTTTGATCCATTACTGTTTATTCTGGTATAAGATCTAGGTACATGAATCGCTTGTGTTATTTCTGATGGCTACCCTGTTATCCCAGCACATTTGTTGAAAACCCATCTTTCTCACTGATTTGAGATGCATTCATTTATTATACGCCATTATTTCATTTAATTCTCATGACAATCCTTTGAAGTTAGTGTTGGTCTCCATTGTACAGATGAGGAAACTGAGGCTCAGCGAGGGCGGCATTACTTGAGTCACACGTCTAGAAGTGGAGTCGCCGGGTCTGAGCCCAAGTGGCTGCTCTGCTGTATTGTTTGTCGAAACAGCAATTCTAGAAGTGTCTTGGTCAGGGGCTTGTGCCTCTGCTTGACCCCAGTGTCCTCATGTTACTGTGGCTCTGCATTTGTCTGTCCCTGTTCCTGCCGGCCCTGCCGCTATGTACTGAAGTCCTCTGTGTGCAGCTTTTGGGCTCAATGCTTTTAAGGGGAATACTGATTGCGTCAGCCCCCAGCCCTCGCTGGAGCACTCTTGTTGGGCAGGGCTCTTAGGCAAGACTGCATCCTGTGCCATGAGCAGCTGGCTGTGTGTAGATCCACTGCCCACTCCAGTGGTGGCCACAGCCCAGGTAGAGGAACCAAACCACGCAGTATCAGCCACCGCAGAAGAGGAGTGTCCTCCAGCCTCAGGCTTTCCAGAGTGAGGCGCTCTGCTCAGCTGACTGTGGGCATGAGCAATGTGTGGATGAAGTCTTGTATCCTCTGTACAGATCGAGACTCTTTGGGTTGTAGGTGACAGAAACCCAACTTGAACTAACTTATGCAAAAGGAAGTTTCTCTTCGAATCAAGCCACAGAAAAAGCTGTGATCTTATTGGCCCAGGATGCCTGGATTCGGGAACATCAAAACCATCAAGTGTCTGTCTGTCTGTGTTCTCTCCCATTGTCCTCCTTCTCTTTCTGTGACTCCGTAATTCCAGAAGAGGAGGTCCTGAGCTTACAACATTACAGTTCATGAATTTCAGGGAAGATTCTGATTGGCTGGAACTTGGGGCACAGATCTTCCCTGAAGCAATCACTATGGCCAGGGAGGGGAGGCGTGGGATATATGACTGGCCCAGATAGCCAGGTGACCACCACGTGGGTGACGGTAAGCGGGTAGGGGTAGGGTCATTGGAAGATCCAATAAAATCTTGTGGTTGGAATGGAGAGGAACCGAAGGGGGTGACTTTTCCGGAGACCATCAGGCAGAGAAAGAGAACAGATTTGCTCCACTTTATTCTGCCCTTTGGTTCAGAGCCAAAGCAAAGTACTTTGCCTGGTGTTATCTCATTTTGGCACTAAATACTGTCTCCTTATCTCCTTCCTATTTCTGGAAAAGGGCCTCATTCTACTTAACGGTTCCCATGAGTTTTACATCAGTAATTCTCTTCTTGGTTTGTGGCCACTGATCAGTTTGTCTCAGATAAATTTATTCACATGTTTGCAGATTGTTTCATCCAAAGATTTTACTGAATTCTCTTTGTGCTGGTGGGTCTGCTCTGTGACCATTAATGTGGAATTGGAGATTCAAGATTTTTATAAAAGCTCAGTATTGGAGTATTAGGAGAAATAGAAATTCCCCTGGAATTAGCTCAAGGAGAATGGTAGGAATCCATTAAGGTACATTGGAAACCAGAGCCTCAGGAAGCGACCAGAAGCGGGCCTGGAAAGCATTCAAGAGTTCTCCGGCACCTCTGCTGTCTGCTTCTGCCCTTGGACCTTTTTTCTCCTTAGGCTCAGCTGACTGACTCTCCCAATGGTCCCACCCCCATCCCTGGAGCTTCTGCATTATAGTTCTGAACACCTACAGAGACGAATTATATCAGTTTGCTAGGACTGCCATAATGAAGCACCATAAACTGCATGGCTTAAACAACAGAAATTCATAATCTCACAGTCCTGGAGGCTGGAAGTCCTAAATCAGATGTCCACAGGGTTGGTTCCTTCTGAGGGCTGTGAGGTATCCTCCATTAGCTCTAAACGTTGACTTCTCTCATCCGCTTCTAAACTGAAATGCCCCTTCAGTGGTCATTCATTATTGTGGGCGTTGTGGTGATGAATTAGCAGAGAGCTGTTAGGACCTGTCCCGCTTATCTGGTAACCGATATCAGGCTGCCCTGCCCCAACTGGGATCCCGGTCACATTCTCTGAGCTTTGTTATGCCTGGAAAATGTGCTTCATTTGGTGAAATAGCTCTTTTGCTTTCTTATTTTCCCAAAGAAAGGAATGCACTTTGTTTTCACGTTATAAATGTTCATTTTTTTTTGTTTTGTTTTTTTAAGAGAAATGGATAACACAAAATACTCAAAGTATAAAACGCTCCTAATCCCCCCTGCCTGAAATGAGCACTGTTAACAGTTTGGTGCACTTCCTTGCAGACTGTTGTCATTTATGAATAAATATATACACATGCAAACGCATGCACCCCTGTGTTGATGTGTTCATGGGATTGTATCATATATAAATTTTACCTTTTTACTAAATCTTATTGACGTCATTCCACGTTAATCTGCATAGATCTACATCAACTTTGTAAAATAGCTACATAGCACTTCAAATCTATTTACTCCTTCTGTTAATGGATATTTTAGGTGATTTTCACATTTTTGTTCGTGATTATCCTTATCCATGTGTCTTTATGAATTCCTGGAAGGAGAATTTCCAGGTCAAAGGGTGTGCTCTGCCTTAGATGGAAAAATAGAATAGGAATACTAGTAGCCTGGTAATCACACCCCTCTCCTCCGCTCCTGAAACACACACAGGCATTTAGAGAAAATTTGCTTCTGAGTAGCATCTGGTAGATGAGAGGATGTGGTTTTCCTGGTAGTGTCCTCTCTTGGCTGGAGTTTGCATCAGGCTGCTTATATTATTGGGCACGATTTCCTTTGCTCTCATATGTCAGTTTACAGCCTCAAGCCCTGTACTCCTGGGGCAGCAGGCACAGACCCAGCGTTCAGGTCCCTACCCACCAGAGTAAGTGCTGATGAGTTTTCCCGTTCCATTTATGATCTAGTGTAGATTCTTCTCTCCTGTGTCCGGGTTGAAACCTTGCTTGTGAGATGGCCTCATGCCTGCTGAGCCCACACTGGATGCCAAGCAGAGCAGGTGGTGGGCCTGCTGTGGCCCCAGAGGCTGGAGAGGACGGGTTTTATGTTGACTGGTGTGGCCAGGTGGTTTTTTCCTTTAAGCCACCCATGAACCTACGAAACAGCAACAAAGGATAAATCAAGTGGCCCTTTGCTCTCCAGGAAAACGTCTTGGTGTCTCTGATTTTCGAGGCATCCGCGTTACAAAGGAGGATTGATGTGTGGCATTTTATTTCAGCTGGTATTACTCATTATGTCACTGCAGTCTGTTTCCAAATCGCCTGCACATGACAGATGATAGAAATCCGGCCGTTGTGACATCTGGGTTGAGAGACAGTCCCCTGTAAGCCTTTGTCTCCGGGGGTGTTTATAGATCTCTCATTCTAGGCTTGTCTTTGGGTTTATGGAGCCTGCAGAGAAACTTTGCAGGGAGGGCAGTGAAGGCTGTGTGTGTGTGTGTGTGTGTGAGATGCATACCCATATACACAAACAACCATCAGGCATACTGTTAGTGCATCAAGGGAGTGCCACCTGGGCACAGATCTACAACCTCTTAAAAGCTTCACACAAAAATATATTTTTAAGAGGTGCCCCCTCACTCACTCGTCATAATCCCTGTAGTTCATCCTGAGTTGACTGCGATATACTGACAGGCTTTGCGTTATGACAGCCATTCATCAGCCCATCACTGGCCCCAGTGACAGTGCAGCAGCAAATGATGGAGAAGGAACCAAGGAGGGTGGGTCCACCAGGCTCTGAATGCAGTGGTTGCAGGGGAGGAGGAAGTTCTAGCCTGTTTCTAAGAAATCCTGTGATACAGGATGTGAAGTAGGAGAATAGTGAAGGGAATCCAGATGAGATGCTTAAAAATGCACATGATGGTGTGTCTGGAGAGAGATGAGACAATGCTAATTTTATCATTTGTAAGATAAATTATACATACCCAGAGCTTACTATGCATCAGGCACCAGTGCTAAGTGCTTTATATTTTATGAAATACTGATAAAACCCTCTGTGGCAGTATTAGTCCCATTTTACAGATGAGGAAGCCGAGTCGGGGAGAAGTTACATCATGTGCTCAGGATCACACAGCTGTGATTTCATCCCGTTCCTCTCAGATCTCAGAGCCCCCTGTGTCCGCAGCCACAGCCCTATATGGTCCCACAAGTTCATGTGCAAGTTTTGGTTTTGGGGAGAATGCTTTTCCGAGACGATAAGTGAAATCGAGGTGGACATCATCTCATCAGCTATACATTTCCTTTCAACACTGGAAAGATGATTCTTTCCTTCTTTCCTAATTATTTATAATAATAATTTGAGTTGACTGAGCATGGACTGGGAGCCAGCTTTTGCACAAAGGCCTTGACATGTATTATTGCATTTAATCCTCTTATAACCCTGTGATAGATCCTATTATGATCCCTACAATTTCCAAAAATGTTGCCTGTTTACTTCTGTTTTGTTTTGATCCCCCTCTCTGCAATTAGAATCCAAGCTTCATGAGGGTAGGGACCATTTCTGCTGGTTCTAACCCTAGCAAAGATGAGGATTCAGTAAATCATCACTGAATCCAAGAACGAATCCATATTCTAGGGGCAGTAAGTGAAGCCTGAGGAGATTGGATAACTTACCCAAGCCTCAGGGCCGGCTAGTAAGTAGGGGGCCAGGGGCACTTTGATACTTTGTCTACTCCAGGTGATAGTTAAGAACTTTACTTGTTGACTCCAAGAGGATTAATGTGGATGGTTATAATTAGGGAGAATCAGAATTAGGAAAGTCTTTAGAAAGTAAAAATCTGACCCATTCCACCTTGGGTAGGCAGTACATATCAGCTGTGAAGAACTTTTAGCCAGAGCCCCTGCCAGGGAGCAGGGCTACCCACCTGTGGGCACGCTGGCCTCATGAGGTCCATGGACCATCTGTGGTTGAGGTGTCAGGATCCCAGCCTAGCAGTTGGAATAAGCTGCACTTTAAAATCCTTTTGTGTCCAAATTGGGAAACATCAAGGTACCTATATGAAAACTGCACAAACGTTTTGCAAGAAGGGCCCTAGTTTCCCTGGCGCACGGTGCTCTTAAGTTGGTCTTCCTATAAAACCATTGACCATCGTGACCGTGGCTCTACAGGGAGGAACACTGTGCCCTAGGGACATCTTTCTCCAAAACCAGTAGGGGAGACCTCAAGGATGGCATTTTTTAACAAAAAGCTTCTGGGTTACTGCAACACGGACCCCATTCCCACTCTAAAGGCCCGAGCAGTTACCTTGCTTCTGGACAGGGGCTGTTGAGGCTAGGCCAGGATGGGCCAAGAAGGCACTCATCTGGGCTTCGGATGAGAAACAGCCCATTTGCAAATAGGTACCAAGTTCTTTTGGCCTTGTTCGTTTTCGTCATTTTTTATCCAGATCTATTAAGCACTCATTGAGTCCTTTCTCTCATCTTAAGGTGTGGTGCTAAGTCACGGTCTCTCAGCCTGGGCGCTCGCGCGGCATTATGGCTGGATTCTTCTGCACTGTGGAGGCTACCCTGAGCTGTAGAGAATGTTTAACAGCATCCCTGGTCTCTACTCACTGGAGGCCAATCACAGACCCCTTCTCATTTGTGACACTGAAAATGGCTCAAGGCATTGCTGAACCATCCCTGGGGAGGCATAACCACCCCAGGTGAGAGCCACTGTGTTAAGTGATTTACATCCATTATGACACTAAATCCTCCACAACCCACCAGCTATTATTCCCCTTCTTGCAGAGTTGGAGTCTGAGGCACAGGGAAGGTAAATGTTGCACCCAGTGTTCAAGCCCTAGAGAGCAGGGATGTGTCCCCAGAGCTGAGGTTGGTTGGTTGATTTATCGAAGTATAGTTGATTTACAGTATTGTGTTAGTACAGGTGTCCAGCATAGTGATTCAGTATTTTTGCAGATTATATTGCATTATAGGTTATTACAAGATAATGGTATAATTCCCTGTGCCATACAGTATATCCTTGTTGCTTGTCTCTTTCTGTTTAGTAGTTTGTATCTCTTAATCCCATACCTCTGATTTGTTTCCTCCCCATTCCATCTCCCCTTCGGTCACCACAAATTTGTTTTTTATATCTGTGAGTCTGTTGCTGTTTTGCTTATACATTCATTTGTATTATTTTTTGAGGTTTTTAGCTGCAGTGTTCTCGGTTGGCCCTGAGAAGTACAGTGGGGTCTTCCTAGAAACCCAGGTACCTACCTGAGCTGAACAATTCTGTTGAAGAAAAGGCTTCCCATTTGTTCCTTCTTTGTTCGGCACATATTTTTTGGAGCACCTGCGATGCGCCAGCACTGCTCTGGATGCTGGATGGGATACAGCAGTGAATGAAATCATACAAATTCTGCCTTTTGGGGTTTAGAATGTACAAAAATGCAGCATCTCTTTCCCTGAACCCTCAGGATATGTGAAGAGGCAGTGTAGCCTCGTCATCATATGGGTGCATCACACAGGTGATAACTTGATGTCTTGCTTTTCTTCTTCTTATTATTACCATGTGATTGTTGTCATTTGACTAATAGTGACCTCAGTTGAAGAGCTTTACTCCAGGCAAACTGTGAATTCCTGAGCACTGCAATTCACCTTTGAAAACCAAACTCTATACAGCTTTGGTAGAAATTGAAGTAAGGCTCAGGATCAGAAAGCATCTGTATTTTATTTTTTTTTTAACATCTTTATTGGATTATATTGCTTTACAATGGTGTGTTAGTTTCTGCTTTATAACAAAGTGAATCAGTTATACATATACATATGTTCCCATATCTCTTCCCTCTTGCATCTCCCTCCCTCCCACCCTCCCTATCCCACCCATCTAGGTGGTCACAAAGCACCGAGCTGATCTCCCTGTGCTATGTGGCTGCTTCCCACTAGCTATCTATTTTACGTTTGGTAGTGCATATATGTCCATGCCACTCTCTCACTTTGTCCCAGCTTACCCTTCCCCCTCCCCGTATCCTCAAGTCCATTCTCTAGTAGGTCTGTGTCTTTATTCCCGTCTTGTCCCTAGGTTCTTCATGACCTTTTTTTTTTTTTTTTTTTTTTTCCTTAGATTCCATATATAGTGTGAGCATACAGTATTTGTTTTTCTCTTTCTTGACTTACTTCACTCTGTATGACAGACTCTAGGTCCATCCACCTCACTACAAATAACTCAATTTCGTTTCTTTTTATGGCTGAGTAATATTCCGTTGTATATATGTGCCACATCTTCTTTATCCATTCATCTGTCGATGGACACTTAGGTTGCTTCCATGTCCTGGCTATTGTAAATAGAGCAGCAATGAACATTTTGATACATGGCTCTTTTGAATAATGGTTTTCTCAGGATATATGCCCAGTAGTGGGATTTGCTGGGGGGTATGGTTAGTTCTATTTTTAGTTTTCTAAAGAACCTCCATTACTGTTCTCCATAGTGGCTGTATCAATTTACATTCCCACCAACAGTGCAAGAGGTTCCCTTTTTCTCCACACCCTCTCCAGCATTTATTGTTTGTAGATTTTTTGATGATGGCTATTCTGACCGGTGTGAGATGAATCTCATTGTAGTTCTGATTTTGCATTCTCTAATGATTAACGATGTTGAGCATTCTTTCAGGTGTTTGTTGGCAATCTGCTATATAACTTCTTGGAGAATATCTATTTAGGTCTTCTGCCCATTTTTGGATTGGGTTGTTTGTTTTTTTGATATTGAGCTGCATTGAGCTGCCTGTATAGTTTGGAGATTAATCCTTTGTCAGTTGCTTCATTTGCAAATATTTCTTGCATTCTGAGGGTTGTCTTTGGTCTTGTTTATGGTTTCCTTTGCTGTGCAAAGCTTTTAAGTTTCATTAGGTCCCATTTGTTTATTTTTGTTTTTATTTCCATTTCTCTAGGAGGTGGGTCAAAAGGATCTTGCTGTGATTTATGTCATTACAGCGTTCTGCCTATGTTTTCCTCTAAGAGTTTTACAGTGTCTGGCCTTACATTTAGGTCTTTAATCCACTTTGAGTTTATTTTTGTGTATGGTGTTAGGGAGTGTTCCTAATTTCATACGTTTACATGTACCCTGTCCAGTTTTCCCAGCACCACTTATTGAAGAGGCTTGTCTTTTCTCCACTGTATATTCTTTGCCTCCTTTATCAACGATAAGGTGACCATATGTGTGTGGGTTTATCTCTGGGCTTTCTATACTGTTCCATTGATCTATATTTCTGTTTTTGTGCCAGTACCATACTGTCTTGATTACTGTAGCTTTGTAGTATAGTCTGAAGTCAGGGAGCCTGATTCCTCCAGCTCCGTTTTTCTTTCTCAAGATTGCTTTGGCTATTCGGGGTCTTTTGTGTTTCCATACAAATTGTGAAATTTTTTGTTCTAGTTCTGTGAAAAATGCCACTGGTAGTTTGATAGGGATTGCATTGAATCTGTAGATTGCTTTGGGTAATAGAGTCATTTTCACAATGTTGCTTCTTCCAATCCAAGAACATGGTGTATCTCTCCATCTATTTGTATCATCTTTAATTTCTTTCATTAGTGTCTTATAATTTTCTGCATACAGCTGTTTTGTCTCCTTAGGTAGGTTTATTCCTAGATATTTTTCTTTTTGTTGCAATGGTAAATGGGAGTGTTTTCTTAATTTCACTTTCAGATTTTTCACCATTAGTGTATAGGAATGCTAGAGATTTCTGTGCATTAATTTTGTATCCTGCCGCTTTACCAAAATCATTGATTAGCTCTAGTAGTTTTCTGGTAGCATCTTTAGGATTCTCTATGTATAGTATCATGTCATCTGCAAACAGTGACAGCTTTACTTCTTCTTTTCTGATTTGGATTCCTTTTATTTCTTTTTCTTCCCTGATTGCTGTTGCTAAAACTTCCAAAACTATGTTGAATAATAGTGGTGAGAGTGGGCAACCTTGTCTTGTTCCTGATCTTAGTGGAAATGGTTTCAGTTTTTCACCATTGAGGGCGATGTTGGTTGTGGGTTTGTCATATATGGCCTTTATTATGTTGAGGAAATTTCCCTCTATGTTTCCTTTCTGGAGGGTTTCTATCATAAATGGGTGTTGAATTTTGCCGAAAGCTTTCTCTGCATCTATTGAGATGATCATATGGTTTTTCTCCTTCAATTTGTTAATATGGTGTATCACATTCATTTGCGTGTATTGAAGAATCCTTGCATTCCTGGGATAATCCCCACTTGATTGTGGTGTATGACCCTTTTAATGTGCTGCTGGATTCTGTTTGCTAGCACTTTGTTGAGTATTTTTACATCTGTGTTCATCAGTGATATTGGCCTGTAGTTTTCTTTTTTTGTGACATCTTTGCCTGGTTTTGGTATCAGGGTGATGGTGGCCTCATAGAATGGGTTTGGGAGTGTTCCTCTCTCTGCTATATTTTGGAAGAGTTTGAGAAGGATAGGTGTTAGCTCTTCTCTAAATGTTTGATAGAATTTGCCTGTGAAGCCATCTGGTCCTGGGCTTTTGTTTGCTGGAAGACTTTTAATCACAGTCTCAATTTCAGGGCTTGTGATTGGTCTGTTTATATTTTCTATTTCTTCCTGGTTCAGTCTCAGAAGGCTTTGCTTTTCTAAGAATTTGTCCATTTTTTCCAGGTTGTCCATTTTATTGGCATAGAGTTGCTTGTAGTAATCTCTCATGATCCTTTGTATTTCTACAGTGTCAGTTGTTACTTATCCTTTTCATTTCTAATTCTACGGATTTGAGTCTTCTCCCTTTTTCTTCTTGATGAATCTGGCTAATGGTTTATCATTTTGTTTATCTTCTCAAAGAAGCAGCTTTTAGTCTGTACTGATCTTTGCTATCGTTTCCTTCATTTCTTTTTCATTATTCTGATCTGATCTTTATGATTTCTTTCCTTCTGCTAACTTTGGGGTTTTTTTGGTCTTCTTTCTCTAATTGCTTTAGGTTGTAAGTTTAGGTTGTTTATTTGAGATGTTTCTTGTTTGTTGAGGTAGGATTGTATTGCTATAAACTTCCCTCTTACAACTGCTTTTGCTGCATCCCATAGGTTTTGGGTCGTCGTGTTTTCATTGTCATTTGTTCTGGTATTTTTGTATTCCTCTTTGATTTCTTCAGTGATCTGTTGGTTATTAAGTAGTGTATTGTTTAGCCTCCATGTGTTTGTATTTTTTACAGACTTTTTCCTGTAATTGATATCTAGTCTCATAGCGTTGTCGTTGGAAAAGATACTTGATCTGATTTCAATTTTCTTAAATTTACCAAGGCTTGATTTGTGACCCAAGATATAATCTATCCTGGAGAATGTTCCATGAGCACTTGAGAAGAATATGTATTCTGTTGTTTTTGGATGGAATGTCCTATAAATATCAATTAAGTCCATCTTGTTAATGTATCATTTAAACCTTGTGTTTTCCTTATTTATTTTCATTTTGGATGATCTGTCCATTGGTGAAAGTGGGGTGTTAAAGTCCCCTACTATGATGGTGTTACTGTCGATTTCCTCTTTTATGGCTGTTAGCATTTGCCTATGTATTGAGGTGCTCCTATGTGGGTGCATAAATATTTACAATTGTTATATCTTCTTCTTGGATCGATCCCTTCATCCTTACGTAGTGTCCTTCTTTGACTCTTGTAATAGTCTTTATTTTAAAGTCTATTTTTGTCTGATATGAGAAATGCTATACCAGCTTTCTTTTGATTTCCATTTTGCATGGAATATCTTTTTCCATCCCCTCACTTTCAGTCTGTATGTGTCCCTAGGTCTGAAGTGGGTCTCTTGTAGACAGCATATATACAGGTCTTGTTTTTGTATCCATTCAGCCAGTCGTGCCTTTTGGTTAGAGCATTTAATCCATTTCATTTAAGGAATATCAATATGTATGTTCCTATTACCATTTTCTTAATTGTTTTGGGTTTGTTATTGTAGGTCTTTTCCTTCTCTTGTTTTTCCTGCCTAGAGAAGTTCCTTTAGCATTTGTTGTAAAGCTAGTATGGTGGTGCTGAATTCTCTTAACTTTTGCTTGTCCATAAAGGTTTTAAATTTCTCCATCAAATCTGAATGAGATCCTTGCTGGGTAGAGTAATCTTGGTTGTAGGTTTTTCTCCTTCATCAGTCTAAATATGTCCTGCCACTCCCTTCTGCCTTGCAGAGTTTCTGCTGAAAGATCAGCTGTTAACCTTATGGGGATTCCCTTGTGTGTTATTTGTTGTTTCTCCCTTGCTGCTTTTAATATTTTTTCTTTGTATTTAATTTTTGGTAGTTTGATTAATATGTGTCTTGGCGTGTTTCTCCTTGGGTTTATCCTGTATGGGACTCTCTGTGCTTCCTGGACTTGATTAACTATTTCCTTTCCCATATTAGCGAAGTTTTCAACTATAATCTCTTCAAATATTTTCTCAGTCCCTTTCTTTTTCTCTTCTTCTTCTGGCACCCCTATAATTTGAATGTTGGTGCATTTAATGTTGTCCCAGAGGTCTCTGAGACTGTCCTCAATTCTTTTCATTCTTTTTTCTTTATTCTGCTCTGCAGTGGTTATTTCCACTATTTTATCTTCCAGGTCACTTATTCGTTCTTCTGCCTCAGTTATTCTGCTATTGATCCCTTCCAGAGAATTTTAAATTTCATTTATTGTGTTGTTCATCACTGTTTGTTTGCTCTTTAGTTCTTCTAGGTTCTTGTTAAACGTTTCTTGTATTTATTCTATTTCCAAGATTTTGGATCATCTTTACTATCATTATTCTGAATTCTTTTTCAGGTAGACTGCCTATTTCCTCTTCATTTGTTAGGTCTGGTGGGTTTTTGCCTTGCTCCTTAATCTGCTGTGTGTTTTTCTGTCTTCTCATTTTGGTCATCTTACTGTGTTTGGGGTCTCCTTTTCGTAGGCTGCAGGTTCGTAGTTCCCGTTGTTTTTGGCGTCTGTCCCCAGTGGCTAAGGTTGGTTCAGTGGGTTGTGTAGGCTTCCTGGTGGAGGGGACTGGTACTTGTGTTCCGGTGGATGAGGCTGGATCTTGTCTTTCTGGTGGTCAGGTCCACGTCTGGTGGTGTGTTTTGGGATGTCTGTTAACTTATTATGATTTTAGGCAGCCTCTCTGCTAATGGATGGGGTTGTGTTCCTGTCTTGCTAGTTGTTTGGCATAGGGTGTCCAGCAGTGTAGCTTGTTGGTCGTTGAGTGGAGCTGGGTCTTGGCATTGAGATGGATATCTCTGGGAGATTTTTGCTGTTTGATATTACGTGGAGCTGGGAGGTGTCTTGTGGACCAGTGTCGTGAACTTGGCTCTCCCACCTCAGAGGCACAGCACTGATGCCTGGCTGGAGCACCAAGAGCCTTTCATCCACACGGCTCAGAATAAAAGGGAGAAAAAAAAGAAGACAGAAAGAAAGAAGATAAAATAAAATAAAATAGAGTTATTAAAATAAAAAATAATTATTATGAAAAAATTTTTAAAAAGTAATAAAAAAACAAAAACGGACAGACAGAACCCTAGGACAAATGGTGAAAGCAAAGCTATACAGAAAAAATCACACACAGGAGCAAACACATACACACTCACAAAAAGAGAAAAAGGGAAAAAATATATATATCGTTGCTCCCAAAGTCCACCTCCTCAATTTGGGATGATTCATTGTCTATTCAGGTATTCCACAGGTGCAGGTACATCAAGTTGATTGTGGAGATTTAATCCGCTGCTCCTGAGGCTGCTGGGAGAAATTTCCCTTTCTCTTCTTTGTTTGCACAGCTTCTGGGGTTCAGGTTTGGATTTGTCCCCGCCTCTGCATGTAGGTCGCCTAAGGGCATCTGTTCCCGCTCACACAGGATGGGGTTAAAGGAGCAGCTGCTTCGGGGGCTCTGGCTCACTCAGGCCGGGGGGAGGGAGGGGTACGGATGCCGGGCAAGCCTGCGGCAGCAGAGGCCAGCGTGACGTTGCACCAGCCTGAGGCGCGCCGTGCGTTCTCCCGGGGAAGTTGTCCCTGGATCACGGGACCCTGGCAGTGGCGGGCTGCACAGGCTCCCGGGAGTGGAGGTGTGGAGAGTGACCTGGGCTCGCACACAGGCTTCTTGGTGGCGGCAGCAGCAGCCTTAGCGTCTCATGCCCGTCTCTGGGGTCCACGCTGATAGCCGCGGCTCGCGCCCGTCTCTGGAGCTCATTTAGGCGGTGCTCTGAATCCCCTCTCCTCGCGCACCAGGAAACGAAGAGGCAAGAAAAAGTCTCTTGCCTGTTCGGCAGCTCCAGACCTTTTCCCGGACTCCCTCCCGGCTAGCTGTGGTGCACTAACCCCTTCAGGCTGTGTTCATGCCGCCAACCCCAGTCCTCTCCCTGCGATCCGACCGAAGCCCGAGCCTCAGCTCCGAGCCCCCGCCCGCCCCGGCGGGTAAGCAGACAAGCCTCTCGGGCTGGTGAGTGCTGGTCGGCACCGATCCTCTGTGCGGGAATCTCTCCGCTTTGCCCTCTGCACCCCTGTGGCTGTCCCCTCCTCCGTGGCTCCGAAGCTCCCCCCTCCGCCCCCCGTAGTCTCCACCCGCGAAGGGGCTTCCTAGTGTGTGGAAACCTTTCCTCCTTCACAGCTCCCTCCCAGAGGTGCAGGTCCCGTCCCTATTCTTTTGTCTGTTTTTTCTTTTCATTTGCCCAACCCGGGTACGTGGGGAGTTTCTTGCCTTTTGGGAGGTCTGAGGTCTTCTGCCAGCGTCCAGTAGGTGTTGTGTAGGAGTTGTTCCACATGTAGATGTATTTCTGATGTATTTGTGGGGAGGAAGGTGATCTCCACGTCTTACTCTTCAGCCATCTTGAAGCTCCTCCCCTCAGAAAGCATATGTATTTTTAACGCAGTATTGCAAAGTAGCTGCTCAACATTTTTGCAAGCCCAATCGGTTCAGTTTTCTCTGAGTTTCTCTCCCTTCTTGGGTAGACGATGAAGTTTTGATGGTCTTGCGAGTCATTTAATAATAAAGGTGTGGATCTAGCCCATTCAATCCCCCTCCTAATGGTCTAGAGTTGAGGTGTGATTTTTTTTTCCAAAAGGGGGAATTTTGTTTCATTTTAGGTTCAGTGTGAATCCTTACCGTAAGTTTCTAACACTGATGGAAGTCTTTTGATCAATGGTACCATAAACACAGGCAATTTTCTGCATCATGTTCGTAGGGTTTTGAAATTTACAAGGTTTCTCTTTAGTACAATTTTCTCTGCTGGGTAACAGGCAGTTTTATAGTCTATCCGTATTTATCATTAGGATAAAAAAAAATACCCTCACCTTAGATTCTTTATTCTCCCAGGAACATAAATAATCCCAAATAACCAGCAATATCTTAGCCACAATTTGATTTGGTAGCTCTGGGGAAATAGCTCCTATTTTGCTAACTGTTAAACCCCTTTCTACCACCAACATTTGTTTTGAAAGGCCTGGGCAAATTCTAAAATGTGTGCTATGAACCTGATTAATGTATACAAAAATGTCAAAATGTGGTTTTGAAACAATCATTACATGATTGAAGTTCCTCAGAACACTTTTCACACTTTTATCTTTGACTACTTTTGGGGAGGGGAAGAGAAAAGTGGTCAGAGTGGCCAGAGTTTTGAGGTTCCATTTGTGACTGTCATAGCTCACAAATTTATAGAATTGTTGAAAATCAAGTTACATTTCTATTATATTGGTACAATCAGTCAAACAGTTTGTCATCCTGTTAAGACCATAAGATCAAATCAGTTTTTCTCCCAAACGTGTAAATTAATCCATTTCAACAGTTCTTAATAGTTATTTTAAAAATAGATTTTTGGCGTCTGCTCTGTATACATCTAACCAACTGCTACCAACATGTTATAAAATATAACAAGATACATACGTGTGTAGCAGGAGATACATTAAATTTTAGGTGTATAAAACTTATCTTTCCTTATTGGCCATTATTTATCGGCTCTTGTTCACAAGCCACTTTATCAAGACTTTTTCAGGTAAACACTACTACAACAGGTAATAGGAAAATGACAGAAACTTAAACAAGATTGTTAACTTTTCTTTCACATAAAAAAAAAAAGTCTGGAGGTGGGAGATTGAGGGCTGACAGGACAGCACAACATTTGTGATGACTGCTCCTGGTCATTTATTCTTCTTCCTTAAAGCATGACTATTGACTCATCATCCAAAATAGTTGCTGGGGTACCAAGCATCACATCCAGGTTCCAGGCAGCAGGACAGAGGAAGGAGAGAAGTCTCTGCTCACATTCTTTTAAGGAGACTTTGTGGGAGTCTCATACCACATGTCTATTTATATCTTATGGGCCAAAACTTAATTACACGGTCACATCTGCTTGCAAGGGGCAGGGGCTGGGAAATGTAATTCTTTAGTTGGTTGGCAATATACACAGCTGAAAATCAGGATTCTTTTACTGAGAACATTGGACAGCAAGCCACCCCCTTATTCCACTAGGGGAGAGAGACTTGCCAAGTAAAGGTAACTAGAACTTTTCCTGTTGAAAACAGCTGCTTTTAGGTTAACTCTGTCTCTCTTGAGTCAATATGGATTCTCTCCTTTTTTCTCCTTCTCTTCTCCCCGGGTGGCATCTGGTTAAGGAGGTCAGCAACCTCACAGGGGGACCGCTGGGTGGAAGGAGGTGCCTCTTGTTTGTGCTGACCCTCTGGGCCTGAATGGTTCCTGCTGTGTGTGGCCCAGGACACGAGGCTGGCAAATGCTGCACCGTGCCTGGTGTTGTTCTGTCTCTGGGGGTTGCACTGGGCCCCTGTGGCTGCTGACCACAGACCGTACCTTCTGTTTGTGAGGTCTCTCCTGGCCTCTCCTGATCTCTCAGAACCTGCACCGCTGTGCCCTGGAACACGCATGAACTTCCCACCTTAGCACAGGCAGGTAGAGGGGACCCACAGGTGGGACATCAGGCCCATATCTTTTACGTTAAGCGTCCTCTTCCTCTCTTAGGTGAGTGTCTCAGAGGGGTGAGGTTCCCCTACAGCTCTTCTAGGGGCAGGAGGTGCCAGCCCCCAAATTTCCACCATCTCCTTCTCTCAAGGTCCAACCCTGCTGGTGGACTAGAGAGAAAACTGAGGGCTCTGAGGTCTTATGTCTTTGTCCTGCTTTCCTTTTTTCTTATGTCCGTAGGTCTCCCTGCTCTGTGGACTTGTTTTGGGGTAAACTGCCTTTTCCTTTCCCAGTAAGCTTCATGGCTAAGCCTTATTGGTGAAAGAATTGCAGGGGAAAAAAATAATTTATTGTAAGGAAAAATACTTTAGAAAATGTCCTTGGACACATGCAAAAGCTGCTTATTTCTGGGTAAGTCAGAAACAGCACTGCAGTATCCTGTGTTCATGTGTATGTTTTCTTGGAGATGGCATAAAAATCAACTTTAATTCTGTCCTGGTCCAATTAGCAACAACACAAAATTAACAAGAATCCTAGTCAAAAGTTGTTTATAATAATATTAATATGTGGTAAGATTAGAATATGTAGCATTTCAATGAATAGCGAGTGATTTGGATTTTTTAAAAAAGGTATTATCAGTATTTTTTTTTTTTTTTTGCTACTATTAGTGTTTTCGGTTCCTGGCATGTATTTGTTGAATGAATGAATAAATGAATGAATAAATGAACGCCAGATCAAGACTGCTTAAGGGGGAAAAAAACTAACAAAAAGAATTCACAGTTCTGCAGCTCGGTCTTTGATTTTAACTTTAGATATTCTTTCCCCTTTGGCATTTTGATTGTCTTAATTCAAACCCAGATGCCCCTCGGCACATATTTTATCCTGCTCAGAGGCAATATGAAATTTACGCTGTCTGTCATGGGCAGTAATTGCTTTAGGGAGACTCATCAACACACGCCTCCCTCCAGCCCCCTGCTTGGGACTGCATCTCCTGCTTCACATCAGCTTATCTCTGTCGAAATGCATGGCACCCACATTAAGAACATGTTTTATTCTGCATCCCTTACTCAGTGACACTGAAAAAGGACGATCGTTACCCAGCTGAGAGGGGAGCGCCACAGTTTCTAAAGCAATAAACATTTTCACTCTCTTCTTTCCTGTTGGTGGCTATTAATTGTAAACTTTTGTGATATCAGGAGCAGTAAAAAGGGCAATAAAATTGTTCCTGTGAATTGTGGGGCTTTGGGCCTGTGGCATTTATTTGTTTAGATATGTATTTATTACTGAAAATATTTTTTTTTCTTTAAAGATCTAATAAGTCTGCTTGAGAGACCGAGGTAGCCACTTTTTTTTATAAGGTGACCAAATATTAATCTAAAGATTAATGAAGTTCTGCCGGTTTCCTGGGGCTATACAAGGTACTATGGCTTTTGGTCATACTTATCTTTCTTTTTTTTTAAAATTCCTTTGAGAGATGAAAATGCCTTATGATTTCAGGCGGGCTTTATTAAACTGTAAGTGGAAGTTTGAGGCTTTGTAATTTATCTAAGAGAAATGGCCATCTCTGTAGTACTGGTATATCTGCTGGGTGTTTTATTTGTGGCCAATGTTTGCTTTGGAGGGAGAAAGCCGGTTTTTCACTCGCCTCTGTGGGCCATTGGAATGATACCTCTGGGTCAATTTGGATCCTTTGAGAAATTTAAATCGATTAAATCCCCTAAGCCCTAAATCACATTCTAAAGCAAAACCTAAAGAAATAGGAGTGTGGGTTTCTCAGCATCCCTATGGTACGTGGGAGGTTTTCTGCTTCACCCACTCTTGGAGAGAAAAGCCGCCCCCATTCCCTGGTCCCCATCAGTGGTCCCCTGCAAACTAAGCTAAATATTTATGTCCATTTTTTTTGTGGCCAAATAGTACAGAAATATATATGTATGCAAAAGCAAATAATACAGAAATATAAAAAGTAGACAGTGCAAGTCTCTGGGTAAACCACTTTTAGAAATACCTATTACTTGATGCGTATCAAATGACATAGATTCTAAAAGACATGGAAAATTTAGACTGTATGGGGACCGTAGGATTTAGGAAATGGGGAAAAGTAGAGAAGATGTGGTCATTACGGAAATCAGTGATTCCCAGTTATACCCTGCTGCCCATCTCAAGGGGATGGGGGTGAGATTCCACCAATTTCTGGTGAGATGAGAAAATAAGAATAACATAAGAAAATAGGAATAATATAAGTTCTGTTCTTCCTATTTTTGTGGTGTTAAAGTATCACTAGTGCAATAATAATAGATGTTAGTTAATGTTATTTTCTTAAATCCTTTCTTGAAGTTGTAGATTGGGTTGTTAATTCAAAGTACATAGTCGCTGCCCCTGCATAGAGGGGAAATATATATATATCCTCTCCCACTCTTGCCCCTGAGACATCAGTCTTGGCCGTCGGACTTGCTTTGGCTATTTCGCTGGTCAACTGTGTCATTTCCTATGAGAATCTTTAAGAGATGATGTATGTTTCTCCATTCTTTCTTTCTTTTTCTTTTCTATTATGGTTTATTACAGGATATTGAATATAGTTCCCTGTGCTATACAGAACCTTGTTGTTTATCCATTCTCTATATAATAGCTTGCATCTGCTAGTCCCAAACTCCCAATTCATCCCTCCCCCACCCCTCTCGCCCTTGGCAGCCACAAGTCTGTTCTCTGTTTGTGAGTTTGTTTCTGTTTTGTAGATAAGTTCATTTGTGTCATATTTTAGATTCCACATATAAGTGATATCATATGGTACAGTATTTGTCTTTCTCGTTCTGTCTTATTTCACTTAGTATGGTAATCTCTAGGTCCATCCATGTAGCTGCAAATGGCATTATTTCATTCTTTTTTATGGCTGAGTAGTATTCCAGTGTGTGTGTGTGTGTGTGTGTGTGTGTGTGTGTGTGTATACACACACATTTAGATTGGTTATTTAGGTTGTTTCCATGTCTTGGCTATTATAAATAGTGCTGCTATGAGCATAGGGGGTGCATGTATCTTTTCAAATTATACAATAGTTTTGTCCAGATATATGCCCAGGAGTGGGATTGCTACATCATATGGCAACTCTATTTTTGTTTTTTAAGGAACTTCCATACTGTTCTCCAAAGGGGCTGCACCAATTTACATTCCCACCAACAGTGTAGGAGGATTCCCTTTTCTCCACACCCTCTCCAGCATTTGTTATTTGTAGACTTCTTGATGATGGCCATTCTGACGGGTGTGAGGTGACACCTCACTGCAGTTTTGCATTGCATTTCTCTAATACTTTGCGACGTTGAGCATCTTTTCATGTGCCTGTTGGCCATCTGTATGTCTTCTTTCAGGAAATGTCTATTTAGGTCTTCCGCCCATTTTTGGATTGGGTTGCTTGTTTTTTTGTTATTGAGTTGTATGAGTAGTTTGTATTGTTTCTCTGTTTTTTCTTTTCCTTCTTCCGTAAGGTAGGATCTCTTCCATCTGCCTAGGCCTCAGAGTGAAAATGATGTGGAGCAGAGTGGCAGGCATTTCGTGTTGGGCGTGTTGCATGAGGAGGAAATGAAACTTTGTTGTTCAAGCCACTGAGCTTTGGGGCTGCTTGTTACTGCAGCCAACCAATACACTTGGCAAAATTAAATATGCCCAACCCTCCAGGGCCTCATCAGGTATTGAAAATTTTATGTCTATGAACTTTAAGCATCTGGGACTCCTTGCTGTACGTCAAAATAAAATGGTCGGTAGCAAATGTGACTATTACTCTAGGGTATGCTGTCTAATAAAGTAGCCATTAGCTACACGTGGCTCCTGAGCGCTTGAAATGTGGCTGGTCTGAATTAAGGTATGGTATAAGTTTGAAATACACACAGATGTCAAAGACAGCACAAAAAAATGTGAAATACCTCAGGAATTTTTATATTGATCACATGTTGAAATGATAATGTTCTGAATCTCTTGGGTTTAAGATCAAATATAGTAGTAGCAGTGATTTCACCTCTTCCTTTTTACTTTTTTATTTATTTTTTATTTTTTATTTGTACTTTTTTAATGTGACTACTAAAACGTTTTAAGTTATTTATGTGGATCACTTTAGATTTTTATCAGACACCCCTGCTCTAGGCTGTGGAGTCAAACAGACCTTGGTTTCTGTCTCAGCTCTGCCAGTGTCTTCCAGTGAGACCCTGTAGAAGTTACTTATGTCTTATACTCCTCACCTGTAAGCAGGGAGAAAATCTGTCTCCCAGGGATATTATGAGGACTAAGTAAGATAATGAACATTAAGTCGTGCAGCCCGTGGTAAATGGCCTTCTCCTCTCTCCTGCTTTTCTCAATAATGTATTTTTTAGGGGCTTACCTTTACACTGTAATTTGCTCTTTTTTATTTGTTTTTTGCCGGGGGTGAGAGTGGGGCAGTTAATATCATGACTTCCAGATGCTTCTAGAATTCAGAACCTTGGAGTCATGAGTGAGATGAACAGGTTGGGCCAAAGTTTTGCTCTGAATAACATGACTGAGGCCTTCTCATTCTGCTTGTATACTTTGTCTTCCCTGGAGGGTAGAGAATTGTCTTGGATTACTGTTCACCCTGATTTCATTATTCGCCTCTTTAGAAAATGCAAATGGCCTGGGCATTCTCTAATGGATTGTGTTGGGATGTTCATCTTGAAATCCTTCATCTTTATTGATTCTTTTGACACAACACATTTGGGGTGCATGAAAAGCAAATTCCCCGTGGACTACAAATTAATTTCCTTCATGAATCTACTCAAAGATGCCAGGTTAGTTTGTTTATCCTGATGGCTGAGCCATGAGACAGATTGAGTCATTTGAAAAATATCTGTCTTACTAGTTAAAAACATTTTAATATAGAGACTTCCTTCTATTTTAGTTTGGTATTCAAATTCATTTATATGTAGTTGTGTTATGAATATCTGGAACCTTTTTGAGAGATTTTTTGCATATGTGAATAGCCATCTGTCAAGTTTTAAAGCATCATTAGTATCGTAAACCTATTGAAGCTTAATGCTGTGAGTTAGCAAATTATGAAGGTGCAAGCTTTATGCTCTATGACCCAAGTGTTAGACATCGCCCTTCTTTGTGACTCTCTTACTACCTTCCAAAAAAGGTTTCTTCTTATTTCCATCAGAAAGGCCTGAGTTAAGGGAGTGGAGATTGGATCTAGCCTCTTGGGAAGCATGTAAAAGAACCCGGATTGGGGCACTGTGGTTGTCATTCCCAGTACCATCACCACTAGCAACAGCCTATGTTGCTGGGCTCTGATATATACAAGGCATATAGTGAGCACTTCCCCAAGCCTCTGATCTCCCACGGTCCCTGTTAGCTCATCACATTGCTTGGGATACTCTTTTCTTCATAATGGGATGCTGGGTCTCCTTTATCCCCTTTATTATTTAACTTCAGGTTCAGCTACAAATCAAGGATGACCCAAAATAACTGATTTAAAGAAGATTAAAGTTACTATCCCTCCTTTGTAAACAAAGACCAGGGGTAACCATCCAGGGCTGCTAGTGTGACCTCCCCGATTCCTTTTAGCTTGCTGCCCTGCAATTCTCCACCTCGTAGTGCACAATGGCTGCTTGAGCTGCTGCCATCGTGTCCACCTACCAGTCAGCAGAAAAGAAGAAGGGAAAGAAGGGTCAGCCCATAGCCTTTTAAGTGAATATTCCAGAAGTTGCACGTAACACTTCTGCTTACGTAAGACTGGCCAACACTTCATCGCTTGGCTGTAACAAGCTGCCAGGGAGATTGGGAGAGACTGCCTTGATTCTGAGCAGCTATGCCCCGGCTGAAAAGTACAGACTCTATTAAGAAGGAAGAAGGGGAGAGAGGATATCGAGGTTAAGAACCAGTAGTATCCTCTAATCATCTTCATTTAGTAATCCTTAAAAAGAGAGTTTCGTAAACCTTATTTTACAATACCTGATTAGTCCTTTCTCCCAGCCAGATGAGGGAAGTGGTATTATCTTCATTTTTTAGATAAGAAACTGAAGTTCAGAAAGTGCCTCTGTACTAAGTCAAGGGCACAATAATAATGGCAATTATTATTGCTGTGAACGTTTAATGTGCATAACTGCCATTAATTTTGGTCCCTCCAAAATCCAATGAGTGGGCTCTTTTATACCCCAATTTTATTGTACATAGGAGGGGAAATGTTGGATAACTTGTCCAAGGTCACAGACTAATCTGTAGTAAAAGGAAGAACTTCAAACTTTTTGGACCCTTTTTCCTTTTCTACTGCTACCATAACAATTACCACAAATTTAGGGGCTTGACACTGTACGCATTATGTTGTCACAGCTCTATAGGTCAGAGGTCCTGTGGGCTTGGCTGGTTTCTTGGTTCCAGGACCCACAAGTCTGAAATCCCTGGGCCCCATAATCTGGGAAAATCTCCTTATTTTAAGGGTAGCTGGGGCTTCCCTGGTGGTGCAGTGGTTGAGAATGTTCCCCCCCAATGCAGGGGACACGGGTTCGAGCCCTGGTCTGGGAAGATCCCACATGCCGCGGAGCAACTAGGCCCGTGAGCCACAACTACTGAGCCTGCGCGTCTGGAGCCTGTGCTCCGCAACAAGAGAGGCCGCGATAGTGAGAGGCCCGTGCACCGCGATGAAGAGTGGCCCCCACTTGCCGCAACTAGAGAAAGCCCTCACACAGAAACGAAGACCCAACACAGCCATAAATAAATAAATAAATAAATAAATAAATAAATAAAGAGTAGCTGATTAGTAACCTTAATTCCATTTTCAAAATCCCTTTTGCCATGTAATGTAATATAGTCACAAATTCAGGAGACTAGGGTATGGAATCTTTGGCGGCACCATTATTCAGCCAGCCACAGACTGTGACCCATAAAGAGACATACCTTTTATGTTTTAACCCAGCACACGTACGTAACAGAGAGTTGAAATGAGTTTCACAGATGATACTTACCTATTCACTTCTTTTACTTCAGTATTAAGGAAGCCGAGCATAACCCAGCAAACTGATTTCATGATGTACAGCTTGAAAACCACTGCCTAAGCTTCTCCCGTTTCCACCGCTATTACCTCCGTGTGGTCACCGTCCCCTCTTGTCTGGATCGTTAGGAGTAGCAGCCTCCCAGGTGCTGTCTATTCTTCTCAGCTCTCTCCCTTCTGGAGAACCCACCAACCCCAGCGCTTTTATCCTCCCTACATGTGTGCTGCTCTTGCCCAGATACCTGTATTCCCCATGGTTACCAAGCTAAGAAACCTGGTGGGCATTTCTAAGAGGGACCCCGAGTGAGCTGCTAGCTGGTTTTCATAACCAAGGCTTTGGAAAAGACTATAACTTCAAAAATTGCAAATGAGTTCAACTTTGATCCACTGGTAATGTCTAAGAGTGGAGCACTGTGAAAAACACTGTGAAACCTCGCCAAGGACTGGCAGAGGGTACTTGAATCGATTAGGGATGTCTGCTGTGGACATAGGAGGGGAGAGAGATGGCTTAACAGCCAGGCGTTTGCCGTCTCTGTGGTTAGTGGATGTCTGTCACACTGTCCTTACAATTAGCAAAACCAAACTAAACATCCCTCGAAAAGCAAAACCCAAATAAAAGGGAAGGAACTTTAAGCAGGACTAGGTCTGAATTTTAAGAAGGAAAAGGTCCCCCGTATTTGTATGGTGAACAAGATAAATAAGATACAGGGATTTGTAGGAGGCTGGAGAAAAAAATAATTTTTGTAATTTGGGCATGTAGAACTGGGAAGAATACAAATCACTCTCTTAGGCTGAAAGAATTCTTAGCTCATTAAAGCCTATCGCTGCCTTTACAACCATTCTTAGCTTCATAAATCTGCACTTCATCACTTTGTGAGGTCTTTGTATTTTTCTTGGTTGTTTTTCTGTTTCTTCAGACCAGAGGTCAGGAGCTTAAATGCCTGCAAGGAAGACGTTTGGAGCCAACCTCATGACCCGGTTGAAAGCCCTCCTCTGGAGTCAGGTCATCTGGGTTCAAATCCCAGCTCTGCCACTTACACCGAGCTTGAATTTCAGCAAGTTGCTTGACTTCTTGGGGCTTCAGTTTGTCTTTCTATGCTGTTAACAACTGGAGGTGCTGGGAAACTGGGTGACATTTGTGCGTTGATGATCTGTGGATCAAGCCTCCTGCTTCATAGGGTCCTTTGGTGGAAGACATAATGTGTGAGGGGCATGAAGCACGTAGTCGGTGACTGACAAATGGTAGTTATTATCATTGCTTAGCTAGAATTGGTGGCTCTTGTTTGTACCATTGCTTAGCCATGTTTTAATTATTTGTTTACATGTTTCTTCTCCCCAGAGAGGGTAGAACAAAGGCTGATTTCATCCTCTGTCCCTCTTAGTATCTAACAGAGTAGGCTGAGTTTTCAGTCATGTTCTGTGTCCACTCTGGCTCCCCAGAATCTCCTCTCCCCACGGTGGCCAGATGGATCTTTCGGATGCCTACATCTGATCATGTTGTCCCTGGTCAAACTCTCTGATGGTTCCAGTGGCCCACAGGGCCCTTCATGACCTACTCTCTTCACCTGTACCCCCTGACCTCATCTCCTATCCCACCCCATTCCACGCCAGCACACGGGCTCCTTGTGGTTCCTTGAACATGCCAAGCAGGCACCCACCTTAGCCTTTGTACTAGCTATTCCCACCTTCTAGAACATTCTTCCCATAGAGATCTTCCTGACTACACTTTTTAAAAATTAAAGTGTAGTTGTTTTAAAATATTATGTTAGTTTCAGGTGTAAAGCAAAGTGATTCAGTTGTGTATATAGTTTTTTTTCATATTGTTTTCCATTGTAGGTTATTACAAGATATTAAATACAGTTCCCTGTGCTCTACAGTAAATCCTTGTCATCTATTTTATATATGTATATTTATATATTTATGTGTAGTAGTTTGTATCCATTAATCCCATACTCATCCCTCCCCACCTTTCCCCTTTGGTCATACAAATCATAAGTTTGTATTCTATGTCTGTGAGTCTATTTCTGTTTTATATATAGGTTCATTTGTATTATTTTTTAGATTCCACATATAACTGATATCATATAACATTTGACTTTCTCTGACTTACTTCACTAAGAATAATATTCTCCAGGTCCATCCATGTTGCTGCAAATGGCAATATTTCAGTCTTTTTTATGGCTGAGTAATATTTCATTATACACACACACACACACACACACACACACACACACACACACACCACATCTTCTTAAGCCAATTGTCTGTTAATGGGCACTTGGGTTGTTTCCATGTCTTGGCTGTTGTAAATAGTGCTGCAATGAACACTGGGGTGCATGTGTCTTTTTGAATTATGGTTTTCTTAGGGTATATGCCCAGTAGTGGGATTGCTGGGTCATATGGTAGCTGTATTTTAAGCTTTTTAAGGAAACTCTCTACTGTTTTCCACAGTGGCTGCACCAATTTACATTCCTACCAACAGTATACGAGGATTCCCCTTTCTCCACACCCTCTCCAGCATTTATCACTTGTAGACTTTTTGGTGATGGCCATTCTGACCAGTGTGAGGTGATACCTCATTGTGGTTTTGATTTGCATTTCTCTAATAATTAGCGATGGTGACCATCTTTTCATGTGCCTTTTGGCTGTTTATATATCTTCTTTGGAGAAATGTCTTCTGCCCATTTTTTGATAGGGTTTTTTGTCCTTTTGATATTGAATCATATGAACTGTTTGTATATTTTGGATATTAACCCCTTGTTGGTCATATCATTGGCAAACGTTTTCTCCCAGTCCATAGGTTGCCTTTTCGTTTTGTTGATGGTTTCATTTGCTGTGCAAAAGGTTTTAAGTTTGATTAGGTCCCATTTGTTCATTTTTGCTTTTATTTCTTTTGCCTTGGGAGACTGATCTAAGAAAATATTGCTACAATTGAAGCCTGAGAGTGTTTTGCCTATGCTGTCTTCTAGGAGTTTTATGGTGTCATGTCTTATATTTTGGTCTTTAAACCATTTTGAGTTTATTTTTGTGTATGGTGTGAGGGTGTGTTCCAATTTCATTGTTTTACATGTACTTGTCCAGCTTTCCCAGTACCACTCGTTGAAGAGACTGTCTTTTCTCCATTATATATTCTTGCCTCCTTTGTCATAGATTAATTGACTGTAGATGTATGGGTTTATTTCTGGGCTCTCTATTCTGTTCCACTCATCTATATGTCTGTTTTTGTGCCAGTTCCACACTATTTTGATTCCTGTAGCTTTATAGTATTGTCTGAAGTCTGAGAGGGTTATGCCTCTAGCTTTGTTCTTTTTCCTCAGGTTTGCTTTGACAGTTCTGGGTCTTTTGTGGTTCCATATAAATCTTAGGATTATTTTTTCTATTTCTGTGAAAAATGTCATGGGTATTTTGATAGGGATCACATTAAATCTGTAGATTGCTTTGGGTGGTATGGCCATTTTAACAATATTAATCCTTCCAATCCAAGACCCTGGGATACCTTTCCATTTCTTTGAGTCATCTTCAGTTTCCCTTATCACTGTTTTATAGTTCTCGTCATGTAAGTCTTTCACCTCCTTGGTCAGGTTTATTCCTAAGTATATTATTATTTTTTTGATGCAATTTTAAAAGGTATTGGTTTTTTTACTTTCCCTTTCTGAAATTATTAATTGTAGTTATAATCACTTTTGCAAAGTTTTTGGGTTGCTTTTTAATCAATGTACTGGCTTATTTAAGTGATCCTCAATACTTTTATTTATTTGCCTTTCCTGCTGTGTTTTTTCCTTTCCTGTAGATTCTTGCTTCTTTTTTGTTTAGATAAGACCTTTCAATATTTCTTTTAGGGTAGGGTTATTATTGCTGAATTCTTCGGGTTTTTGCTTGTCTGAGACATTCTTTCTCTCTCCTTCTGTTCTAAATGATAATTCTGCTGGGTAGAGTATCCTAGTTTACAGGTTTTTTCCTTCCAGGACTTTGAATATATCATGCCACTCCCTTCTGGCCTGCAAAGTTTGTGCAGAGAAATCAGCTGAT
Organism: Balaenoptera musculus; assembly: GCF_009873245.2. Lineage (NCBI taxonomy): Eukaryota > Metazoa > Chordata > Mammalia > Artiodactyla > Balaenopteridae > Balaenoptera > Balaenoptera musculus. Next base: position 86,493,619 of record NC_045795.1, read on the forward strand.
AGCCTTATGGGAGTTCCCTTGTGACTGACTCTTTGTTTTTCTCTTGCTGTTCATGGCTTTGTTTTCAATTCATTCACAATGTTGCTCAAATACCACCTTCTCAAGAGAGGCCTCCTATAATCCCCTTTTATAAAATAGAAACCCCTCACCCCACCATCACTCTTTGTCCTGTTGCTCTGTGCTGTTTATTTCCTAAACATTTTGTTGTACCTAAGCATGTTGTATTTTTGCTTGATTTTTAGTTTTTTAAAAAATTTGTTGTTGTGGTGGGTTTTTGTTGTTGTTGTTGTTCTTGTTTTTGTTGTTGTTTTACTGTCATTGCCTATTTAAAATGAAAGCTCCCTTAGAGGAAGGACTTACTTGATTTTGTTCACGGCCGTATCTGCTGTCCCTGGCACCCTGCCCAGCATACAGTAGGCTCTCAATAATATTGATTGATTGAACGGCTAAATAAAATCCACTCAAAAGATTTTAACTGAGGCTCTACCATGTGCCAGGCACTGTGTCAGGCTCCAGTATATACACATTGAACAAGATTGGACACGGTCTCTGCCATCTTGGATTTTGTGGTCGATTAAAGGAGACACACAGATAGCCCCCAAATTTTCAAATGTGTGAAGAGAATTATGACAGAGGAACTAGAGAGGGCTCTGGAGAGATATTGCAGAGGTTCCTGTCTAATCTAGGGCCTTACAGAAGAAGGAATATTTAACCTATGGCTAGAGGATCAGTAAGACTTCAACTGAATGACAGAGTATCTTGGGGTGGGGAGGAGTGTTTCAGGCTGAACTGGAAATTTAACCAATCACTGGAGACTTTCCTGACAAGGTGGGTTTCTGAGACTCCAGGAGATCTTTTACAAATGAGAGTCGACACACTGTGGAGGCCCCAGCATCTCTACATAGTAGGGATTTGGGGGCAACAATTTGGTTGAAAGGGGGATTGCTTTGAAGCAGTATTGGTCAAGAAGAAGTTTACACTTGGTTCTTATTTTATCTTCAGTGGGGGCTTAGGGTTCTGAGGAGGATTAATTAAGGGCCAGAGCCACTCTTGGCCACGTTAGTGCCACAACTATGGATGCTTCTCAGAGAGGTTGTCTGGTAGACCTGATGGAGTATGATTTACTAGACTAGGCGGAGTAAGGGGTGGTGGCTTCTCCCTTGTCTCCTCTGTTAGCTCCCTTACCGTGAGGGAACCCACCCTCCAGGTCATGAGGATACTCAAGTAGCCCATGGAGAGGCCCACAAGGGGAGGCAGCGAAGTTTCCTGCTAACATCCAGCACCATGGGAGTGAACCACCTTGGAAAATATTCTTTAGTCCCAGTTAAGTCTTCAGATGCCTGCTGCCCTGGCCAATATATTGAATGAGACTTCATAAGAAGCCCCAAGTCAGAATCACCTGGCAAAGATTATCTCGAATTCCTGACCCACAGGAACTGCCAGGCAATAAATGTTTGTTTTAAGCCGCTAACTTTTAGGGTAATTTGATACACAGGAAAAGAGAACTCATCCAGAATGGCACTCCTAGTATTTATTTTTATTTCTATTCTTCAGTAACGAACACTATTCTCAGCTCTTATCCCAACTTCCAAACTTGTTCTTTTTCTGCTTTCTCCATCTCTGTGTTAGGGATCATTACTGTCCGCACTGGATAGATAAAGAAATTGAGAAAAGGCTTTTGTAAAGAGTCCATAGCAAACCTGAAATTGGTCCCATTGGTGCCTTTCTATCACGCCACATTTTTACCATTGATTGAGCTCTTACTATGTGCCAGGCATCTCCCTGTGAGCTTTGGCATACATTGTCTTATTTAATCCTTACATCATCCCCTTGAAATGGGTACTCTTGTTTCCCCTTATTTTCAGACGAGAAAACTGAGGGTCAGAGAGGCTAAGTAAGATGACTAAGATCACACAGTCAGTGACAAAGGTACTCTCTCACTAACTATGCTTTTAACTACACTCTGAGGAGCTGTCTGGGGTTTGGGGATGGAGGAATGCGAGAGGTGAGAGGGATGACGATGTAATCCAGGGTTTCTCAAGCTTTAACAGGCAGGCAAATCTCATGCAGATTTTGGTAAAATGTAGCTGCTGATTGAGTAGGTCTGGGCTGGATCCTGGGAATCTGCATTTCTAAGAAGCATCCAGGCCCTGCTGCCGCAGCTGGGCCCAAGCCACACTGTGGTTGGCACAGGCGTAGAAGATTTGAGATGGAAAATAAAACTACCAAGGGGACCCTCTGCCCCCAACCCCATGCCTTGTTACAAAGCTTTGGAGATCAGATGTCTTGGAGCAGTAAGTGCTGAGAAAGTCATAATATAAAAGGACCGGCGCTCAGGAGTTGCGCCTCATTTTGGAAGCAGTTAGCCAACTAATTTGGTTTAATCATCACAGGAAAATGCAACCAGAAAAGAGAAGGCACACAGCCTTCATCTGCCACATTGTGTTTCAGGCTGCCAGACCTCTGGACTCTGGGCTTTCGCTGATACTACACGAAGGATTTATATACGGAATAAATATTCTTAAATCTTTGTAAGGTGCCTAAAACATTTATGGCTGTTTTAGTTTGCTTTGCATGCCATATTGTGCTCTTACATTAAGCAGTGTTTACACCATCGAGGTTTCCCATTAATCATTGCGGCCTGTTCCCAGCTCTCTTAACCGAGGGGAGATCTATTACAGTCCGCGACCAGAGCCAAATGATCTAATTTCTCCTTTGGCTGTTTCATCGAATGGTTCATAAACCGATGGCTATTATTGTATTAGGAAGACACATTGTGGTCCTTGAGTGTCATGTTGACATGTTTACGTTTCTTTCTGTTAAGAGAAATCCTGATTAAAACGGAATATCCTTTCACAGGAGGACGTTTTATAACAATTTCGGTCTGATGAAATTAAAAAATGGGGAACATTCAGTCTCCAACAAATGCTGAATTGGTTGAATCAATATCGCTGAAAGAACAAAACAATACCCCTCCTTTCGTCTTAGCACCCAGAACTATTCCAGTGGAGCTTTTTTTTTTTTTTTTTTTCCCCAGTGGAGCTTTAAAGAACAGGGAGATTTGCTGGGCGAGGACGATTGTTGTCCCGGGAAGACGAAAGTAGTGGTGGTATTTTTTAGGAGGAGACCTGGGGCTTGGGATGGGAGAACTTGATGGTCTTACTACTTCGCTGTCAACTGAGTATGTACAATTCTTGAAAAATAATTTTCTGGGTGTCTTGGAGTCCACTTTGACTCTTGTGAAATTGATCTTAAAATAGGTAAGAACTGAAGATGACAAATGCCATTTTCTTTTCCTTTTTTAGTTGGTTGAAGTGTAGTTGATATACAATATTATATAAGTTACAGGTGTACAATATAGTGATTCACAGTTTTTAAAGGTTATCCTTCATTTGTAGTCATAAAATATTGGCTATATAGATAAATGCCATTTTATTTTATTTTTGAAAAAAATTTTTATTGAAGTATAGTTGATATACAATATCATGTAAGTTTCAGGTATACAGCACAGCAGTTCAGTAATACATATGTATATATGTGTATATATATTCTTTTTCAGATTCTTTTCCCTCATAGGTTATTTTATAATATTGAGTATAGTTCCCTGTGCTAAACAGTAAGTCCTTGTTGGCTGTTTTATACATAATATTGACAAATGCCTTTTTAAGCTAATGCTAAAGAATGGAGGGCTTCCCTGGTGGCTCAGTGGTTAAGAATCTGCTGACCAGTGCAGGGGACATGGGTTCGAGCCCTGGTCTGGGAAGATCCCACATGCCGCGGAGCAACTAAGCCCGTGCGCCACAGCTGCTGAGCCTGTGCTCTAGAGCCCACAAGCCACAACTACTGAGCCCACGTGCCGCAACTACTGAGCCTGTGCTCTAGAGCCCATGCTCTGCAACAAGAGAAGCCACCACAATGAGAAGCCCGCGCACCACAACGAGGAGTGGCCCCCGCTCACCGAAACTAGAGAGAGCCCATGTGCAGCAATGAAGACCCAATGCAGCCAAAAAGAAAAAAAAGAAAAGAATGGAGAAAGAGCAAAATTTCCTCAAATAAATTTGGTTTCCATATATTTCTTTGGATTGTGTGTAAGTGTGCGTGTGCGCATGCATGTGTGTGCTTCCTTTTTTAAAAAATTTATTTATTTTATTTATTTTATTTTTGGCTGCATTGGGGCTTTGTTGCTGCACATGTTGTGGTGCATGGGTCAGTAGTTGTGGCTCACGGGCTCTAGAGCACAGGCTCAGTAGTTGTGGCTTGCAGGCTCTAGAGTGCAGGCTCAGTAGTTGTGGCACACGGGCTTCAGTAGTTGTGGCTCGTGGGCTCTAGAGTGTGGGCTCAGTAGTTGTGGCGCACAGGCTTAGTTGCTCCGCGGCACGTGGGATCTTCCCGGACCACGGCTAGATCCCGTGTCCCCTGCACTGGCAGGCAGATTCTTAACCACTGCGCCACCAGGGAAGCCCGTGCTTCCTTTTTGACTGGAGGGTAAATGGACGTGATCATCCCTGCACCTAAGCCATATTTAGACTTCTTTATATACACACTAATGTTAAGCACCATCACAAAAACAGCCTAACCTCTTTAATCACAGGATAGTTTTTAAGGAGAAAGCAAGGCCTGCAATCTATTTAAGTTATAAAATTACTTTAACTTTTTAAACTTCCCTTTATTAATCTACACATCCACAGTTAAAGTGCTCTGGAAAGAAACATGTTATTTTTCGCTTCACTGATGAGAGAACTTATAGGTAAAATATATGTAAGTTCAGAAGTCATTTCTGTAGACCATTCCTTCCTTTCATTCACTGGGTCATCACTAGCAGAATGTAGACAGCACACACCCATGCCGTATTCCTTTGAAAGCCACGCATGCTGTCAGTAGTTTTCCCAAGGATCCCTCTTTGCTTTCAGCTGTCATTTTGCATATTTATAGACAGATCTGAACTAGCCGTGTCACTATCTGCCATGTCAACCTGATTAATTTGCCACAGTATCCAAAACTACACATGGCAGTCAGGAAGGGCAATTCACATGTAATCACAACCAGCCCAAATCAAGGCCAGTGGGCTGAAACAAAAAACCCTGGAGGCCCTCCCCCCTTCATCAATGGTCACGGCTGCTTTTGTGAACTTGAGGTGTAAGATTCAATGTTTTTCTTACGACATACTTTCTTTAATAATTCTTGCTGGAGTAGTATGCTGGTGAGGAGAACTGATGAAGGGCTAGAATTCACCATCGTTGAACAAGACTCAAAACCTAAGCTAAGTTTTGTTTGCAGGTTGACAGTCCCAAACAGTCCATTAAAGATACATGAATGCAGATGGCTGTACGCAGGAAAGTCACAGCTGTTCAGCCCTGCACGATCCGCATGCACATGTTCTCAGCCGAGGTGTTTAAAGCTTTAAGCACAAAGGCACAATAGGGGGTGTCCTTGTTTTGATATAATCACTCCTTACCTCTGCCCTTCCTTGCTTCCCTCCCCTACCTCCAGCATCATGAGGCCTGAAACATGGCCAGGCTTCCCGAGTCCCACGGGGCCATGATTATTCCATGATAACAACACTCCCTGGAGTCGTCTTATTGGTACTATAAAAAGTGTTTATTGTGGAGAAAGCCGATTTTTTTGGTGCTGGCAGGAAAGGCTATTGAGCGGTCAGCACAGCTGTGGTTATGATTCGAATGGATAAATCTCACGCTTTAGACATCTCATTAGCTAATCAAAGGAATCCTAAAATAAGAGGGGAATTTGTAGCCAGAAGCAGAGCACGTTCAGAATGAGGCCAGTCCTCCCTTCCTGCTGCAAACAGCAGCCAAGCTTCTGCCGGGTCCTGCTCGCTCCCGTTGCAGGAGAAAATGATTCCCTCCAAATCCTCCCCGCCCACAATCAAGTTCGGGTGCCTCCGTGGCCCTCTCAGTATTTCCTGAGCCAGGAAGTATGCTTCGTTTTTATCTCTGAGAGATCTGGAGCTGAGCAAGGGGGGGCAGCAGAGAGTCACCAGAAGACCACCATAGGTGTGGGGATGATTTGCACCATGACCTTGGGGGGGGGGTGTGGGTGGGGAGGCAGTGGCAATTCTCGTCTTTCTGGAGGGAACCGAACAAGTTACTTGTCCAGGCAGCACCCCCAGAATCACACCCGGGTGGAGTCCTCGGTGTAAGGTGTGGAAAGGAATCTCATGGGATATCTCTAGCAGACACATCAAACCAGGTCTTGGTGTTGCAGGGCGAGCAGATGCCGCCTGACACGTCAAAACGGGCACAGCGTAGGCATGGATCCGCAGGGAGGGGTGAACTTGGGTGGTAGACGCGTTTGGTTCTCTCAAGCACGGAAATGGTTTAACAGCCCAGATGGGTCTGCCTGTCTCTAAAACACAGCCTTACTGTTGCCTCAGTGGCAAAAACCTCTTTGTACGTGGCTAGTGGAGACTCTGAGCGTTTTATCAGGGACTGTTTATTGAGCACCTGTTATGTGTGCTGTGCTGTGTTTGGGTGGTAGAGGGTCTCACAGGTAAGTGAGAGCTGGACTTTGCCCTCGAGTCAAGGAGCTCAGAGTCTGGGCCATTAAGAGGTGATTCGTAACCTACTGTATGCTGTGACCCCCTTTACCCATCTGGTGAAACTTTAGGCTTCCTTCTCAGAATACTGTTCTTAAATTAAGTGAATAAGTAACATAAGGACAATAAGGACCTCAATGACACTGACAGTATCAAAATATTAAAAAGAAATCTCTGATCTAGGACTAAATGTGTTTTTTTATTAATGCATTATGTAGCCACAGCTTGTAGTGGGTCTAATAAGTAGTTTCAAGTTAGGAATTTGTGTAAAGAATATTTTGATGTAGCTACAATAACTATGACGTGATGTGAAAATATTTTGCCTTTTTCTATGAATGGCAAAGTCAGGGGTACTTGTTGCCTTTATAATTGAAAGATAAGCACAATTTCAGCTAGATGTCATTGAAGGGGGAGGTTTTTTTCATATATAAGTTTAGGGACTCTTGAATTTTCTCCTTAGGACCCAGGTTAAAAGCTGAGACTGGGGGGAAATACAGAAGTTCATCTGTGGCAGTCTCAAGTGATAGTGACCTGGGTGATGGAAGCAGGAAGAGGGGAGATTATCTACCTGAAGGAGTTTGGAAACTCTTTGTGGAAGAGCTAACATTTGGCCTAAAGGATAGTGCTCCCTGGGAATGGAAGTGGGGAGGGATTGAGGGAGACACGTGGTGGGTCTGGGATCCTCTTCCAACAAAATCCCTTCTTTCTCAGTCTTGTAGCTTTACCCTCCCGTGTTGAGCTGGCACAGTAACACTCCTAGGTACAGCGTGAGGGCACGCAGCCCAGATGCTGTCCCTCCGTAATCCCATGCCCAGGGCAGACATAACCAATCAATCAGAGTCCTAAACATAGATGTGGTCCCACAGATCCTAAGAGGAGTTTCAAATAGCCTTCCACTTTTCATGTGTATTCTGAGGTCAAACATACTGGCCATTGCGGCCCTCGACACAAAAGTGTCCTAAATAATGTCGTGTAGAAGGATGACATAAGGTTATAAATTGAATACCCAGCTCCAGCTGTGTAGAGTTCATGAGCAATCAGGTTGCTTGGTCTTGTGTTTCCTCCATCCATGATACTTTTGTACAAGCAAATGAATGCAGATTGCAGTCAGCAGGGCTACTGACTATGGTGTTTGGGTGTGTCTTTTTTCCTATATCCACTTGCCACCTCTGCTCTTGTTTACTTAATATTTCTAAAACAAAATTTACTTAAAAAAACATAAATTAGCATACACTGCAAGAAAACTTTAACTTGAAACTGTAAGTGGAAAATAGAAATTACTTGCCACAAATAGGAAGTAATTGTGAAAGTAAGTACTATGCTATTAAAAACAAATATTATTATTCAGTTCTAGTTACTGTTGTCTTGAAGGCTCTGAGCTCAAGGCCTATTCCCTATTAATTAGCAGAAGACATAACTATTACAGAAGTTTTAAGGACCCATTTGTACTAATACAAGGCTTTTTCTTAAGAATAGCTGAAAGAAGATCGAAGAGGAAATAGCTTTCTCTCTGCTTTTCAATTTAATATTATCTGAAGCTTCATACAGAGGGACCCTGTTCCACCCTACCTTGTCCTATAAAGAAAATCGGAGCGAGGAGGCATGTGTTTCCGTGGAGTTAGAGAAGGACGTCACTTCACAGGATATGAGGAAATGGTTTATGCCAGCCCCCTCATTCCCGACTAAATGTGGACGAGCACTTTGCAGGTTTCATCCCCTCAATTCAACTGTTATTTCCAGAGCCTGATTCGAGTGGGTCTTGAAGAGGCAGCTGGCATGGTTGGGGGGTGGAGGTGCTCATTACCAAGGTAGTCCTTGGCCTTCATCTGGTCCCCACGTGTATCCCTGGGATCAAGCTGCGCTCAGCCTCACAATCAGCCCCACAGGTATCGTTAAGTCAGCGGCCAGGTCTCCTAGGAGCAAGTCATTTGATGAGGAAACAGCATGACATAGTTTTGGTTGTTTATGGGACATGTTCCCATGGCTTTCTTACCACAATGTCCTGGGCTCCCTTCCCACTGCCTTCTTATGTTTAAGCAGAGGCTTCTGTTGGCTTACAGCAGGGTTTCTCCACATCCGCGATGATTGACATGTTAGGCAAGATTCTTCTTTGGTGTTTCTGTGGCAGGGGCGGGGAGGAGGGGGGATGGTGCAGGACGGTCCTGTGTACTGTAGGACGTTCAGCGGCATCCTTGTTTCCCTATCCACTATATGCCAGTAGCACCTCCCCCCGCCCCGTACTGTGTGACAGCAAAAATGTCTCTAGACATTGCCGAGTGTTTCCCAGGGGGCAAAATCCACCCACCCATCCCTGTTGAGAATCACTAGCCTAAAGGCATTGTATTTCTTGGTGCATTTTGGGATGTAAACAGACCAAGCACCAAGGGGCTCAACACCACCTCGTGTCCTCCCCGCTTCAGATGCTTTCTGTCCTCCTCTGACGCTGCCTAGTTACTGGATGGGCAGTGAGTGAGTGGGTGATGGCTGGTAAGGAGACATGGTGTGGTCTTGTTTACCCCTGAAACTCCAGCCTGTGATGCAGCCCATGGCTGATATTAACACTGCTTGTAGGACGAATGAGTCTGACAGGCTGCAAGAGCCATTTTTGGTACTCAGGTCATCTGTGGTTTTAAAGACCAACATTACATTGCCTACAGGAGACTCACATTAGCTTTAAAGACACACGTAGCTTAGAGTAAAGGGATGGAAAAAGATATTCCAAGCAAATGGTAACCAAAGAAAGCAGGGGTGGCTATACTTATATCAGACAAGATGGACTTCAAAAATGGTGACAAGAGACAAAGAGATCATCATATAATAATAAAGGTCAATTTGTCAAGAAAGTATAATATTTGTAAATATTTAAGCATCCACCATAAGAGCATCTAAATATATAAGCACATACTAACAGAACTAAAAGGGGAAATAAATAGCAGCACAATAATAGTTGTGGACTTTTTTAAAAATTAATTAATTTATTTTTGGCTGTGTTGGGTCTTTGCTGCTGCGCACTGGCTTTCTTTAGTTGCAGCGACTGGGGCCTATTCTTCGTTTTGCGGTGCGCGGGCTTCTCATTGCGGTGGCTTCTCTTATTGTGGAGCGTGGGCTCTAGGCGTGCGGGTTTCAGTAGTTGTGGCACGTGGGCTCAGTAGTTGTGGCTCGCGGGCTCTAGAGCGCAGGCTCAGTAGTCGTGGCGCACGGGCTTAGTTGCTCCGCGGCATGTGGGATCTTCCTGAACCCGTGTCCCCTGCATTGGCAGGCGGATTGTTAACCACTGCGCCACCAGGGAAGTCCTAGTAGTTGAGGACTTTAATACCCCACTCTGAACAATGGATAGATCATCCAGGCAGAGAATCAGTATGGAAATAGTGAATTTGAACACTTTAGACCAAATAGAACTTGCAGACATATACAGAGCATTCCATCCAACAGCATTAGAGTATACATTCTTTGACATTGGTCTTAGAAATGGTTTTTTGTATATGACACCAAAAGCGCAAGCAACAAAAGCAAAAATAAACAAATAGGTTCACATCAAACTAAAATGCTTCTGCATGGCAAAAGGAATTATCAACAAAATGAAAAGAGAACCTATGGGATTGGAGAAAATATTTGTAAATCATATATCTGATAAGGGGTTTATATCCAAAATATATAAGGAACTTATACTATTCAGTAGCAAAGTAACAAATAATCCAGTTGAAAAATGGGCAAAGGACCTGAGTAGACATTTTTCCAAAGAAAACACACATATGGTCAACATTTCCCTACATGAAAGGGAAATGCAAATCAAAATCACAGTGAAATGTCACCTCATTAGAATGTTAGAATTGGCTATTTACAAAAAGGCAAGAGAGCTGGTGAGGATGCAGAGAAAAGGGAGCCCTTGTGCGCTGTTGGCGAGAACGTAAATTGGTGCAGCCAGGTGAAAAACAGAGGCTCCTGTATGATCCAGTAATCTCACTTCTGGGTATATAGCCAAAGGAAAAGAAATCACAATCTGGAAGAGATATCTGCTCCCCTGTAGTCACTGCAGCATTACTTACAACGACCAAGACACGGAAACAACCTAAGTGTCCACTGATGGATGAATGGATAAAGTGTGGTATATAAATATAATGGAATATTATTCATCTAGAAAAGAAATCCTGCCATTTGCAGTAATGTTGATGAACCTTGAGGGCATTATGCTTAGTAAAGTAAGTCAAACTGAGAAAGACAAATGCTGTATGATCTCACTTATGTGTGGAATCTAGAAAAACAAACAACAACAAACTCATAGAACCAGTAGATCGGTGATTGCCAGGGGTGGAATGGTGGGGGAAAAGGGTGAAGGTGACCAAAAGGTACAAATTTCCTTTTTAAGATGAATGAGTTCTGGGGAGCTAATGTACAGGATGGTGACTATAGTTCACAATACTGTATTGTATATTTGAAAGTTGCTAAGAGAGTGGATCTTAAAAATTCTCATCACATACACACGCACGCACAAGGGTAACTGTGTGTGTGTGTGTGTGTGTAATCATGCTGTACACCTTAAACTTACAATATTACGTGTCAATTATATCTTATTAAAACTGGAAAAACAAATTAAACTTTTAGTAGTATTTTGAAAAGTGGTGGTGTTTAAGGAAGGCGTTCCGGAAAGGAGTGCAGGGTCAGTTGATGGTGCAAGTGGCTCTTCTAGTAAATGAAGAACAAGATGATGGCGAGTCACGCGGTACCATCGTCAGCTACTGTGGGCCAGGCAACATGATAGGGTTTTACTTGTTTTCTTCCATTCGATCATTATGACAACCTTACTAAGCAGGTGTTATTATCCGCATTTTCTAGATGACAATACTGTGGATAGATAGGTTAATTCACTTATCCAAAGTCAAACAGGTCCTTTCTCCATCACCAAGAAGCTCTGTGACTTTCAGAAGGCCACACCACTTTCTGTTCCCCTTTATCCTCATTTCTAAAGTTAGGGAATTAGACTAGTTGTTTTGAGCTCGAAAGCTCTATCGCAAACTGGGTGGCTTAAAACAGCAGAAATATATTCTTTCACAGTTCTGGAGGCTAGAAGTCCCAAATGAAGGTGTCAGCAGGGCTACCCTCCCTCCACAGGCTCTAGGGGAGAATCCTGCCTTGTTTCTTGTAGCTTCTTGCGGCTCCAAGTCACTCCTTGCCTTGTGACAGCATCACTCCAACCTCTGCCATCATCTTCACATGGCCTTCTCCTCTTCTGTCCGTTCTTCTCCTTTCTGTCTCTTATAGGGATGCTTATTGGATTTAAGGCTTACCTGGATAATTCATGATGATTCCATCTCAAGACCCTTAATTATAACTTTGAGGAGTCTTTTTCCAAATAAGGTCACGTTAACAGACACGGGTGTATCTTTGGGGGGCCTACAGTTCAGCGCACTACGCTGGGCTCCTGTTTCCCCAATGGAAAAGGAAGAAACTCAGTAACACTAAAATTCTAGCCAGTCCTAAAATGCAGCAACCCTCAGCCCTTCAGTAGGATGGTGGCAGTGAGAAAGGCGAAAGAGAAATAAATCTGAGACATTGAGATGGAAGAAAGAATCTGTCTCAGTTGTGGCTTTTATAGTCACCACTTTCCCTGACCGCATTGTAGGGCCAGTCCCAAGGCTGAGTCACCAGCTGGCCCACCTGCCTTTTGAGCCCTTGGGACAAGGTTTTCTTAGAAAATCTACCCTGGAATTGCTTTGATGCATGGCTCACCCCACGGCTTGAGAAATCTCCCAGGTTTTCCGCTGTGTTTGGTCTGCCCACTCCAAAGTAAACCAAGTTATCACTCAGAAAAGGCCTGGTGATATCCTCAAATTTGCATATCCCAGATGAGGCTGCAAAGCCATTTATCTCTCGAGAGCAGCCTGCTGTGGTCCCTTTTATTTTTTTATGGGATTGTCCTTAAATGGCTGATTAGTTTGGGGTGATTTATAAATGCTTCAGGCTTGGCAATTTCCTCCTTAATGATTGGACAGATTTGTGTCTAACTTTCAGCAGCCTTGGTGTTTTTTTTTTTTTCGTTTGTTTGTTTTAGTGTATTCTCCCACTGCCCATCACCCTCTACCTACTGCTTCCAGTATGAGTCTGCTTCAGTCAAGGTCAACTTTATCTTTCTGCAAGTTTTCCCAGCATTTAAAAATTTCCCGTCTCTGGTCATTTATTTTTTGGAAAGGCAGAAAACCAGATACAGATAGTTTCTTCTTATTCCCTTCTATTCAGGCCCAAGAGAGAATTGCACTGACCTTGGTTCAGTTAGTTATCTTTTCTGAGCCTTGGTTTACTTGCTGGAAAATGGGAAAATGATAGAATCTTGTTCTACCTCAGGGATTGTTTGAGAATGGAATTACCTAATGTTAGGAAACTGCTTAGCACTATTCTCCGTTCACAGTTAGCCCTTGATAAATGTTAGCTGCTATTTTTACTATTCTAATGATATGGCAAAAGGCAAGCATGAAAAGTGAGGACATTTTGCACGTTACGCTCTTAAACCCATTTAATCTTTTCACAGTTATTTATGCCTGGCCTCTTTCCAGTGAAGCTTATCTATGGGGAGTCCAGCTTTGCACCACTCTGTGATAATATATCCTCACGTGTTAAGTAACTCCTTTATATTTTGCTTTTTGCTATTTTAAATTTAATTTTTAGTGTAATACATGTACACCAGCTTTTTCTTATGCTGGTTACTTTTATATTTTTAAGAAGTATGGTTGTATTGCTATTTCTTGACTTATGTATTTTAGACTACTTACAGGCTTCCTAAAATGGAGGGTGATAGATTTACTTTCTTATATACCCTTCCACAGAGACACAAACCCACATGCATTTTCCCCTCTCCACATTCTTCCATTATTGTTATATCGTAAGCTTTGGTCAAATTAGTATTCTGTAATCATATTATTTTTATTATATAAATATCGTTCACTGCTGAGCCATGGAGTATACTATATAGTTAATTTTTCCTTTCCTGTACAGACTTTTGTTTTTCCTGGAGTTAATAATTGCTTTGATTATTTATTTGAGTTTGCTTAATTCTCTGTGTACTTGTCTCTCATTTCCTCCCTCAAATATTCTGATAAAACTATAAGGCTCTTCTCATTATAGACCAGCACCTCAGATAAGACATAGTTTCCTTTCCTGAGAGGCACTCCTTCTGTACCAACCTGAGCTGGTTATCCTGTAGGCCAGCTGTACCATCATCTTCCAGGGATTTCCTTTTACCAACAGGGAGTTTTCTTTCCTCTTGCGATAGGTATTCTCTTTCCTGTATCTCTTGGAAATTATCCTTGGTTTACTCACTCATTTATCTGGCACAAATCCCCTAGTAACTTGCTGAGAAAGGATACATAGCATGCCAGAAAAAAAATTAAGTACAAGTCTAAAAATGTAAAGACATTTTATTATTACATTTGACTAATACTTTATTTGGGTATGTAACTCTGGGTTGGATACAATTATTTTTCAGGGTATTTGAGGCCTTGCTCTATTGCCTTCTAGTTTTCAGGTTTAATGTTGAGAAGTCGAATGCTCATTCCTGATCTTTGGTAGGTGATATGCTGTATATATTTGCCTCTCAGGAAGTTCTTAGCTCTTTTTTCATGGTGTTCTGAAATGTTCTAACGATTACAGTGGACTTTTACTCAATGGCTTGTGCTGTGCATCCTCTGGGCCATTTAATCCTAGAAATTTATTTCCTGCTGCTCTGGCACATTTTCTTGTTTTACATCATTGATGGATTCCTTTCCTTTATTTTCCCTGTTTACCACTTTTGAGCTTTCCATTTTGGACTCTTTGGATTGAGCCTTTAATTTTATCTGTTCTCTTCTACTTTCCATGTACTTTGTCTTTTTGTTATACTTTCGGGGAGATTTTTTTCCCCAGCTATTTCTATCATGTCTTGAACGGATTTTTTCCAGTATCATATTTTAAATTTCTAGATCCTCTTTGTTACTTTCAGAATGTTTCCTTTTATAGAAATCTGGTTTTGTTTCATGGATGTAATAGCTTTTAGTCTCTCTCAGTATTGTGATTTTGCTATTTGGAACTTTTATTCTATTCCCTGTAGTATCTTTTTAAAAAAATTCTGGATTCTCCTCCCTGCCCAAACTCACCCCAGTCTAATTTTTGCTTTTTTTGGTTTTGCTCTTTCATTTTAGAAGATTGATTCTGGTTGTCTGGTTGTCTTTTCCCAGTCATATTATAAGAATCAGGGGAAAAGTTGCTGGAAAGTTAAGTGTGTATGTTCAGGGTATGTGTGTAAATATGTTTTAAGTATGTGTACGTGTCTGAGATAGTTGTGTAGTGTTTGGTATTTGTGGTTTGTGTGTATATGATATGCATGTAAGTGTGTTTAGTATATGGGTTTGTGTGTGTTTGGGGCATGTATGTATATACGTCTTTGGGGTGTATATGTGTGTGTGTATGTTTGGGGTATGTGTATATACGTCTTTGGGATACGTGTGTGGGGCGGAGTATGTGTTTGTATTTGTGTTTGTGTGGCGTACGTGTATCTGGAGTGTGTGTGCGCGTGCATTTCTGTTTGGAGTGGGTATGTTTGGTGCGAGGAGATTGATGGCTTCACTGTGAGGTAAGCAGGTGCAGTCCTGCCATTTTATCACGAGACTCCTCAAATGTCAGTATCTGGAGGTATTTTTCTCTCAGATCAGTCAGTTTTGCAAGCTAGGCTCTCTCATCTCTTGCCTCCTCCTGTCTGAGCTCTGCTCCCAGGATGACTGTCGAAGTCACAGTGGACAGAAGGGACGAGGCTTGCGCTATGGGTGTGCAGACTTTTACCGCATCCCCATTTTCAGTTTGATGCCTCACTTGAATCTTCACTGTGCCTTGAGTTTTCATGTTTGGAAAACATGTCTGGTCTGATATCTCCAGATATAAAAATCCCCCCAACTCTTGGGGTCAGGATGGGTCCTGACCTAGTCATGTGGTGTTAGGGGAGATGCCCTGGTGGTTTAAATATTCCTTTCCTGGACGTTGAGCTAATTTTTGTTTTACCCTTATCGGTCGCCCCTTCCTTTAGAGATACCCGGTGCCTCTGATTCCCGAGTCTTTCTGGGGCTGGTTCAGCATTACAAGGTGACATCCTTGTTGCCTTCCACACCCGCCCCCAACCCATGCATACTTAGGGCCCAGCGTTCTGTGTTCAGAACAATTTTTCTGATGTCTTTCAACTCTTGGCATCTTATCTCCTATTCTCTTCATCTTTGTGAGTTTATACCTTTTCGTACCTTTATAGTATTTATTGAGATTTTTGGGAGGAAGCAGGAACAATTGCATGTGTTCAATCAGTGAAGGCTTTCTAGGAGTCTCAGTTCTTTTTGCTACCTTATCATAAGGTCCATACGTCTTTAAGCAATGTGATGGAAAGTGGGAGTCACACACACACACACACACACACACACACATTTACATGTTATATATATTTTTTCTGGGCTAGGTTCTATGCATTACGTGCTGTGCACATTTGTTTCTTTCCACATATATTTATTGAGCACCTACCATATGGCCAGGAAGTGTTTTAAATTGGGGTGGGTGGGGATGCCCAGGCCAACAGACATCTCTGTTTGGGGGAACTGGTATTCTTGATGGCGGTAGGAAACAGGCTATAAAAAATAAGCAAAGTCAGCGTTGTCAGGGGGTCTTCAGTATTGTGTGGAAAGTAAAAGAGGTGAGTGCTGGAAAGTCATGAGGGAACTAGTTTAGATCGGGTGGTCAGGGAAGGCCTCCCTGGAATCAGGACATTTAAACTGACCTGTGAGTGACCGGAGGGAACCAACTTTGCCAAGGCCAAGGGAAAGGGCAGCAGGAACATCGGGAATAGCTGGAGCGAATGCTCCAGGTGGAAACGGATGTCACCACGAAGCGTAAAGAAGGATAGACGGTTGGGGCTCTGTGAGTGATGGGGCTCTGTGAGTGATGGGGAGGGCAGTTGAGAAGAGGTTGGGAGGCTCAGTGGGATGCGGCCGTGCAATCCTCTAGGCTGGGTGAGGCATCAGAATCTTACCCTAAATGCCATGCGAGGCCGTTAGCCAGTTTTCATTTCTGTAAGGGGAGAGTAGGGGAAGCAGCAGGATGGGATTGCAGCTTTTGTCAGCTCACTCTGGATGCTCATTCTGGGGCAGAATGGAAGAAAGGAGGCCGGGATGGGATCCACAGAACCTGTAGGAAACTTCCAGGAACTCAGGGAGAGGTGCTGATGGCTTGAGCAGGTGGTGGGGAGAGGGCCGAGAGGGGCTTTGTTTTGGCAGCAGAGGAGGCAGGGTGTGCCGGTGAGCTGGATGTGGGAAGAGAATCACCAAGGGTAATGTCGGGATTTGGGCCTTCTTTGGCGGGTGTCTAGGGAGCAAGTTTATGGAAAAGAGCAACTGAGAGCGTGGTTCCAGAATGTTAAGTTAAAAGGAAAATGCTTTTTATTTCAGCCAGAAAAACAGAAAAACACAACCGTCGTCAAGGATGAATTTTTACCGAGTGAATACAGGCACGTGAGCGCCGTGGAGAGCAAGACATCTAGCCTCCTCGTCACTCCAAGGTGTGTTGCGATTTGGAGTCTTCTGTGCACAAGGAGGGATGTGAGGTAAGTGTCTGGAACAGGGACCAGGTAAAAGTTTGGGAGCCATTGGCATATGAATGGTATCTAAAGCCAAGGAACCAGATGAAATGAACTAGAAGGAGCGTTTGGTAGAACCCAGAAGGTTTTCTGCTGCCAGACTGTGGGTGGTGCAGGCAGTCCGATTGGCAGCCCAGGGGGCGGGGTGACATTAAGGCACTGAGCAGCAGCTGTCAGGTGGGACAGACAGAGGATCATGGTGGGCTGGACGTCAAGAGAGGGTGTAAAGGGGCGCGTGATTGGATACGCTGAACGGTGCTGGGAAATTGGAGGAAGATGAGGTCAGAAATGTGCTCTCTGCCCTGGTTAGCATGAGGGTCCCCTGTGACGCTGGGGACTTAGTTACACTTGTGGGGATGGGCGTCCAGCTGGAGTCAGTGACGAAGGAGACAGGCTTTGAGGAAGTAGAAACAGCAGGAGGATATAGAATTAGATGGATCACGGATGGGAAGGGAAACGGAGAGATGCTGTGATGTTTGCAGGGGGTCCTGGGATTAAGCAGGATTTTTTTTTTTTTTAATTTAAGAAGGGAGATGCTTTTTTTTTTTTATGATCCAGTGGCAGGGAAATAATGATGACACGGGAAAGAGTGGATCTCAGCTCTCAGGAAGCAGAACATCCAGAGGACAGTTAATTTTAAGGAATAATGACATTTTCCTGATGAGAACAGAATTTTTTTTTTTTTAATTTATTTATTATTTTTGGCTGTGTTGGGTCTTCGTTTTTTCTGTGCGAGGACTTTCTCCAGTTGCGGCAAGCGGGGTCCACTCCTCATCGCGGTGCGCAGGCCTCTCACCATCGCGGCCTCTCTTGTTGCGGAGCACAGGCTCCAGACGCGCAGGCTCAGCAGTTGTGGCTCACGGGCCTAGTTGCTCCGCGGCATGTGGCATCTTCCCAGACCAGGGCTCGAACCCGTGTCCCCTGCATCGGCAGGCAGACTCTCAACCACTGCGCCACCAGGGAAGCCCGAGAACAGAAATTTTAAGCAGAGAGGGGCATCTGCCTGCGGGTCAGCTTGTGGACGTCACGGTGGAGTTCTTGTCTCACTGCTTCCCCTTTGTTCCTGAAGTATCGACCTAGGGCATTGGCTGGGAGAGGGCAGAGGAGGGAAGCCAGGGGGTTTGAGGAAACAGAAGATGTGAAAGAGTCGTTGAGAAACTGGGGAAGTAAACTTACCAGAGAGGTACGGAAATGGCCTGGAAATTCTCGGTGCGCCCCTGGGATTTGTGGGCGTGAATTTCACATGAGGTCAGCCAGCCCCGTGGTAACTTTGTTTCCTGCAGCCACATTCAAATGTTGGGTGTCAGCCTGGAACAGGGGGTGGAAAGCCATCAGCGCCATCACTTAGTCTTCCAACAACCCTCCAGGGCGTGGGGTGAGCTGTCCAGAGACCAGAGCTTGCCGGTGGTGGGGCCGGAGTACCCGTGCCTCTCGGAGCAGTGTCACTCTGTCCTGCAGAACCACTGCCGGGACACGGAGACAGTCGGTAAGGTGAGAGGGCGGGCGGGGACTTCCTGAAGTTGGGTGCTTTTTGATTTTTAATCTGAGAAAGGGGCCTCTCGACTTGAGCATCACCGGAGAGCCTGGTGCGGGGCGTCGTCTGCTGCGCTTTGAGCCGCGCTGTCCTGGAAGCTTATTCAGTGATGTAGCACCTGCAGAGCCCTGGGCACGGGGAGAGCCCGGCGAACCCGCTTTGCCAGCTACTAAGGTCTCCGTAATGTTAGTGGTGAGGATGATAATGATTTTTTCATAACTGTTCCTAAGGCGCCACTAGTAATTACTGTGCTAGGCCCGTTGCCGACAACCTTCCTTCTCCCAAAAGGGAACAGGGATTGGAAGAACAGACGTGTCTGTGGCAACCACTCAAGGAGAGAGCAGATACCTGGGCGACCCTGGGCAGCCAGATCCCACGCTTCAGTGCCTGCAGGAAAAACAAGAATATCAGGGTTTACACAAAGGAAAGGGGCCACCTCTGTGTGCCATTGCTCCCTGAGCAGCCCGGGACGGGGCACTGGGTGCCTTCCCCACCAGCCCGAGCGGGTACCACAACTCTCTCCCTGAGATGTGCTGGAGTTGCTCTTAGCACAATATTTATCTCACCACGTAAACCTCTAGCTGGTTAGAAAAACAAGTTTTATTGCATTCTTAGGCAGTGCACTTAGGTGGCAGTGCACTTAGTTGTTTCTGACAGTAGAAATAACTTACCAGCATAAAGGCCGGGTAAATTGGATTAAGAAATCACTGTGTGCTGAGAAAGTGGACAGAATAAATTTAGAAATGGAACAGAACAAGAAAAAAAAAAAAATCAGGGAGGAAGAGTGAACTGGTGGCTGAGCCCAGCTACAGAGCTGGAATCTCTGAGTTCAAATCCCAGGTCCTCTACTAGCTGTGTGACCAGGGGCAAGTTACTTGACTTCTCTGTGTCTTAGTTTACACACTCAATGGGGAATTCAATGAGCAAATAGATGTATTTAAAAAGGCCTTCAAACAGTGCCTGTACATAGTAACAGCTTAGTAATATCAGTTATAATATAACAGAACTTTGGACAAGTTGGGATGTGGGCTCTAGGGGGCTGGGACTGGGGTGAGAGGTGTAAGTTATACAAGTAAGTTATACTTGTAGTATAACATTTAAGGGGTGCCAGAAAGCTCAGCAATCGAGATATAAAGAGGACTTTAATGTAATATTTTCAGAACATCAAAATGCATGATAAGAAAATATCAAAATTGTAAAATAAACATAAGATGTGACCCTGTAACTGCCCCACCCTGCCTCACTTGCCTTGCTCGAATCCCAGCCCCTGATTTCCAGTAAAACTTTATTTACAAAAACAGGTGGCCAACACAAGGGCCAGAGGTTGATGCTTTGATTTCTTTGAAAAGGATTGCATTAAAATATTATTTATCCTTATCATTGAGGGTTTTGGCACCCCCTTAAATTTTACACCCAAGGTTAGTTCCTCACCCTAATCCCAGCTCTGGATGTTTTCTTTCTCTGAGAGTATCAGAGAAATTCTAAATCATACACTGACCTCAGAGCTCTTAGGGGCAAACAGGAATTTCCCCGGAGCTGGAGGACACAGACGATTAACTGATTACGTGCATGTGGCAGTTTGGGATAGAGTGAGGCTGTCGGAACTGCTCTGAGGTCACCGTAAGACTAAACTTCCAACCCAGAAAGGAAAAAAGAAATTCTGATTTCACATAGTTTCCTTCTCCCCACAAAGTGTATTTTTGAAAATAAATTAGATGCAGCGGGGAGGGAAGGGCCAAAGCACGGAGAGGGCTGGATGACAAATTCTAGTACTAAGAGTTGCTGCCTTTCGCTTTGTTGTTTTAACCTTCTTGGTCCTCTTCAAAAAGGAGGCATTTGTCAGCACTATAATCAGCTTTAGTGCCCTTTGCGTTTATAGCTTTGAATTTAATAGAAAGGACATAAACATATACTTCTCATCCATTTTCACTGTTACCTGCTCAGCTCAGACAACAGCTAGGATTATCATAGCCCTTCGGAGGGAGATATTATGAGCCTGTGGTTTATCCCTGCCCTAGCAGAGCCATAAAGACGGTGCCTCCGTGTGCGGAAACACGCCGTTGTTAACGCGACCCGGTCATTTTCAAAGCCCCCCACCCACCTTATTTGTTAGGATTAATCCCCTCTTTTCAAAGCTTAAAGTCAACCAGCGTTTAGCTCTCCCCTGACAGTTGCTCAGATATTGCAGTGGGTGAATATAAAACGCAGGCTGTGAACTGACCTTTCTCGAGGGCGAATAAGCCAGAGCTTGGAGTTTTTGCTGCTTCGGCCCATCAGCTAGGGCAGTGGCACTTCTGCATCATTTGGACCCAGAAGGCTGCCAACACAGCCACTCGTTCCCGAGAGCCAGGGAGGAAATGAGCTTTCTCGCTGCCTTAGCTGCAAGCAGCTAGTGAGACGTGAGCCAGGCCAGTTAAGTGGCCCCGGCCTCGGGCCCTGTGAGTGGAAGAAGACGGGGTGCAGTGTCAACCCGGGGTAACGCAATGCTGTTGGGAGGCGTTGGTGTGACTGCCACATCCCAAAGCGGTAGCATGGGGGTGTGATTACAGATTTTGTAGCTTTTTTTTAAACTTCCTTTACTAGTAGTCAAAGAAATGGAAATTAAGGTAACTGGATAATTAATGATTTTTTTCAAGATTTTTTGATGTGAACCATTTTTAAAGTCTTTATTGAATTTGTTACATTGTTGCTTCCGTTTGATGTTTTGGTTTTTTGGCCCTGAGGCATGTGGGATCCTCCCCAACCAGGGGTCGAACCCGCGGCCCCTGTACTGGAAGGCGAAGTCTTAACCACTGGACCGCCAGGGAAGTCCCGATAATTAATATCTTAAAATTATAATATTCTTTGCTGCTGAGGGTATGAAGAGTGAGTTTCTTACCGTCTGCTGGTCAGATTTTGTAGCTTTGCAGAGAACCCAGCAATGAAAAGAGTCCTTCAACTATTTAGTCTGATGTGAAGGAAAGTGTATTAGAAGTCACTTAACAGAAAAACAAGATATATCAAAATACGTGCACACACACACACACACACACACACATATATATACACATACCAAACGACCATCCTGTCCTAATGAGGAAATTCTGATGCAGCAAAACAACGATTAATTTTTTTCCTTTCAATACCATTCTTTGGCTTGGGTGCAGGTAGGGAAGTTGTTTCTTTGTGTTAATGTGAGTTTTGTGACATCCTGGATGGTATAAAAATTATTTAGTAGTTCTTAAAAAAATTCAGTTTATTAAAGTCATACTCTAATTTTTCCTTAAACTTTTTTTTTAATAAATTTATTTATGTAATTATTTATTTTTGGCTGCATTGGGTCTTCGTTGCTGTGCATGGGCTTTCTCTAGTTGCGGAGAGTGGGGGCTGCTTTTTGTTGAGGTCCGCGGGCTTCTCATTGCGGTGGCTTCTCTTGTTGCAGAGCACGGGATCTAAGCACGTGGACTTCAGTAGTTGTGGCGTGCAGGCTCAGTAGTTGTGACGCGCGGGCTCAGTAGTTGTGACGCATGGGTTTAGCTGCTCCGCGGCATGTGGGATCTTCCCAGACCAGGGCTCACACCTTTGGCCCCTGAATTGGCAGGCGGGTTCCTAACCACTGCGCCCCCGGGGAAGTCCCTAGTTTTTCTGCCAACTTTTAATTCCACTTTCTCAATCTCATGATCTTGTTTATAAATCTCACATTTTATCTATCTCATTAAAGGAGATTTTGTTTGTTATTTGAGATAATTTACTATTAAAAACATAGGTGATTAAACCTTTTTAAACATTTTAAACTTAATCTATTAGCTGATATATTTAATTTCCTTTTTAATAACTTCAGTTTATTCAGTCATATGGAGAGAGGGTCTTTACAGAGGCAGTCCAGGTAAATTGAGGTCACTGGGGTGGGCCCTAATCCTACATGACCAGTGTCCTTATAAATGGGGAAATTTGGACATAGAGACAGAGACACACAGAGGGAAGATCATCATGTGACACTGGAATCAGGATTGGGGTGAGGCATATACAAGTCAAGGAACACCTGAGGCTACTAGAAGCTGGGAGAGAAACATGGAACAGATTCTCCTCTGGAGCCTTCACAGGGAGCGTGGCCTGCCATCACCGCAATTTCAAACTTCTACCCTCCAAAACTATAAGACAATAAATTACCGTTGTTTTAAGCCACTCAGTTTGGGGTACGGTATTATAACAGCCCTAGGAATTGAACCCACGTACTGAGGATGTCAGTTTCTTTCTGCCGGTTGGAAGGATATACCTCAGCTTTAGAGTAAGTTGACCCCATCTTATTTTTAAAAACCACTCTTGCTTTTCCCTGGCCTCACTTCTTGTTGCCATCTCATCAAATGTCACCTCCTCAGAGAGGCCTTCCCTGACCCCCCTGTAGCGGTGTCCACCCTCGTTCTTCATGACCCACCTGTGTTACAGGCTTCTTCAGTCTGGAGTCGTCCTGTTCAGGTATTTGTTCGTTGTTTATTTGCTCTCTCCTCTCCCATCCTTCTAGGGCACGAGCTCCAGAAGGCTAAGGACCTCCTCTGCTGTCTACAGCAGGGCCTAGGACATGATGGGCACCTGATCAATATTTATCCAATGGCTGAGTCTAAAGCAAGTTTGAGATAAAATAGAGCTCCCATCTCTAGTTCTTCACTCACTACTGTAAGTTCTTCCTCCTCCTTTCTGCCTTCCCTGGAAGATCTCAGTGGAAAATCTAACTCCCTCCTCCTTCCTTCCCTCCCTTTTTCCCTTTCCTCCCCCTCCCTTCCTTTGTTCCACCGCCCCCACCCCGCCCCCCTTTATTCCTTCCTTCACCACAGTATCACCAGGGCATCTCCCATGTCAGAGGCACTGTGCTAGGTCTCCGGGTGTCCTCATGGAACTTAGAGTCAATCAGAGGTGACAGACATTCAAGTGATTGTCAGCATTTTCATACATTTTAGGAAGTAATTTAATGCATTTAGGAAGTATTCCAAGGTGCTCTGCATGTTGACGATGGGAGACCTTTCTTAGTCTGCAAGGTGCCTGTGGATGGCAAAGCTTCTCTGAGGAGATGCCATCTTACCTGGAACCTGAAAGGAGAGGAGGAGTGACCGGGGAGAGAGGCGAGGAGGAGATGCTAGAAAATGAAACTGTGTGTGCTAAGGTCCTGAGTGGGAAAGAATGCTCTGGAAGAAATGGAAGAAGACAAATGTGGCTAGAGCACCAGTAGGGCTGGAGCAGTCATCCTCAGGATCTGGGGAATGTTCATAGGAGCCGTGAGAAGTGTAGAATTTAGGCGTAGGGGGGACATGATCAAATTTATATTTAAAAGAGATCAGTTTTGACTGCCTCGAGGAGGAAGCATGGGTGGGGTGGGCAAGACTGACTTTGGAAGACCAGTTAAAAGACTATAGTGGTGGCTCTGCTGAAAAATGCTGGTGGCTTGGGGATGGGGATGCCTGGGTGACTGGGTGTCCCCCCTCTGCTAACAGACAGCCATTTGTGTGGACGGTGTTTCCCTGGTCGTCTAGCGATGGGATCTGCTAACACATTCCACATAGCTGGGCGGTGGAGCGTTGGCACAGCTTTCCTGCAAGAGGTAACTCTCAAAATGCAAAAGGATATTGCAGTTCCCCTCGTGGGATTGCTAAATGATGAAACGGTGGAACAGAGGTGCAGAGATGATTCTGCTAGCGCGTTTACTGCAGAGCTGGTTAGGAGAGTCAGACATTGGCAACAGTGCAAAAGTCCCGTCTCGTGGCGTGATTGAAGACATGTGTGTACCTATGTGATGGTCCACCAGGTGCCTGTGAAAGCGATGATGCAGATTTTTATTCATTTATGCAGGAAAATATCCACGGTGTCTTTTTTATGGAGAGAAAGAAAGTTACAGAAATTATTCTATTGTTGTAAATAAGCAGACAATTGTGCTCCAGCATGCAGGCAAATACAGAAATGCTTCTTCGAGTATTTTCTTGTGTAAGAGACTCTATAGGCTTGCTCACATTCTGGCAGGAGGAAAAGAAAAGACTGGGGGAGGGTTGAGGTGGTTGCTTGTGGAGACGTAAGGACAGAGGCAAAGTGACCTCATGGGATCACTCTCAGTCATGCCGTTGGTTTTATGACTACCCTTGCACTCGAAAGGAAATCCTGAAAACGTATTCTTGTTTATTTAAAGTGGTGCTCTTGATTTCACGACTGGTCAGAGGGTCGGTCATGCAGGGAGCGGTTAAGAGCGTTGGCCTTGGAGTAAACCTGAGAGTGCCTGGCAGCGCTGCTGCTTGCTGTGTGTGTGTGTGTGTGTGTGTGTGTGTGTGTGACTTTGAACAGGTCACTTAGACTTGCAGAAGGCTGCCATCCTCACCTGTGCAAAGGCACACACTTCAGGGGGTTTTGTAAGAGCCAGATGAGATTTAAGAGCTTAGCTCAGTACCTGGCACATGGTAGAAGCTCAGTAAATAGTAAGAACTTGTCACTGCTGCTCTTTTAGCACCTACCTGCTCCCAGACACCTGACAGGTTCTTCGTGATTTTACTTGACTTTTACAGCCCTTGGGGACACAGTAAAAGGAGGATCATGTAGTGATAAAAGCATGGAGTGTAAACAAGAAGCTGGGGTTTTTCTACTCTTGGTTTTCCATGAACCTGGTAGGTGACCTTCAGTACCACTCACCCTCCTGGGCTAAGTCTCTTTAACTTTAAAGTGAGAAGGTTAGACTGAGAAAGCTTCCAACTCTATAATTCTATGACTGCATGGCCTGAGGATCTGATAAAACCTATCTGACTATCTTGTTGAGGCTTCCAGGTAGAGGCCGGTTATCTCTGTGCCCTAGGCTAGAAGGCGTCTTTAATGGACTCATAGCAAAGAATTCAGTTTCTGTTTGTTTTCTGATCCTGTTGCACCAGCTGATAGGCCTGCAGAACGCTGTTATCAACAATTTATGGTCACCTCCATGCCTTGCTCTTATCAGCAGAGCTAATCATATTTTAAGCTTTTTGAGTTTTTCTGCTTGGAATAATTGCTTGCTTTTACTGCCTAACAAATCTTTAAATGATAGTTTGATTCCTTGGTGTGGGAGAACTGGAGGATGTTTCCTACAGACTCCAGCTCTTTCTGCCCCACGTAGGGACCTATGAGGCGAAAATGGCAGTGACTAACTTTTCCTTTCTCTGCAGGGGTGCCATGGGCCTCGGTCTGGCTGGCTTTATATTGGCTGACTTCCTGCTTTCTCTTCCGTGTGTCTCTCTATCCATACTGCAAAGGTCATTACCAGCATTTTCCAATTACTTTCCTTAGTAAGTTGTTCTCAGAGATGTGATTGGGTGTTGTGAAAAGAAGTGCAAGATGAAAAAAAAGTTGGTAATGAAATAAAATTGGAGTCTTTGTTGATTATATTTCTTTTTTTAAAAAATTTATTTTATTGAAGTGTAGTTTATTTACAATGTTGTGTTAATTTCTGCTGTACAGCAAAGTGATTCAGCTATACATATATATACATTCTTTTTCATATTCTTTTCCATTATGATATATCACAGGATATTGAATATAGTTCCCTGTGCTGTACAGTAAGACCTTGTTGTTTATCCATTCTATATATAATAGATTGCATCTGCTAATCCCAAACTCCCAATCTTTCCTTCCCCCATCCCTCCTCCCCATTGGCAACCACAAGTTTGTTCTCTATGTCTGTGAGTCTGTTTTGTAGACATGTTCTTTTTTTAAAACTTTTTTATTTATTTTATTTATTTATTTATGGCTGTGTTGGGTCTTTCATTTCTGTGCGAGGACTTTCTCCAGTTGTGGCAAGCGGGGGCCACTCTTCATCGCGGTGCGCGGGCCTCTCACTATCACGGCCTCTCTTGTTGCTGAGCACAGGCTCCAGACGCGCAGGCTCAGTAATTGTGGCTCACGGGCCTAGTTGCTCCGCGGCATATGGGATCTTCCCAGACCAGGGCTCGAACCTGTGTCCCCTGCATTGGCAGGCAGATTCTCAACCACTGCACCACCAGGGAAGCCCAGACATGTTCTTTTGTGTCATATTTTAGATTCCACATATAAGTGATTATATTTCTTTTTTTTGGAGACTGATAAAGTGCCATGTCATATCAAAGTCACTGGAGAGTCCTGCAGTCAAGAAATAATGTTTCACTTGGTTTAATCCAACGTATCCATATTCCTTTCAGAATGTGGAACGTTTTCATGAATAATACTTCTTAGCATCTTGGTAAACTGATATTTTGAAACTATTCAGGATTGTGCTGTTGACCCTTTGAGCAGAACTAGACTCGAATTATGGCTTCTGTTTAGAAGAATCCTTATGAAGTGTTGTAGGTTTGACCACCAGCTGCCTTGCTAGGGGGTGACTGCGTGAGTTGTCTCAGCCGAGGCTCCCTCGCTCTCCCTCCTTCCCCACCGGGATGTGTGCCCCTTCTGGGGGCTCCGTGAAATGTCTCCTCTCCCCTGCTTCCGAGGCCTTTGTGTAGCTGGGCCAGGCTGCCAGGGTCAGAGGTGAGGGAAGCAAAACCTCCTCTTGCTCCAGCCGCCTTCCTGCAGCTCTAGGGCGGGCCAGAGGTCCAGTAGCTGTTCTGGGCCCTGAAATCCTAGGGGAGGGACCAGATTCTCCTGTATCTTCTTGCTTATCTAACATTGGAAATCTGGGCCACCTGCTTCTTGTCTGGAGACTTGATGGTACCAGTTTCCACCCCATCTTCCTCTCACATGTTGACCCAGGGTGACGCCTGTACCTGGCTCTTTGGAGACGGGCTCTGATTTTATTTAACTTTTACATAGGCACTCAGAAACCATGCATTGATCCTACTTGAGAGGAAGCAAGCGGAGCAATAGGAAACTTTACTATAAAGGGAGGCCAGGGCCCCGTTCTCCTCCGTGTTCTGTGCTTCCGTGCTCTCGTTTGGTAGGGTGATGTAATGAAATACCACAAGCTGGGTGACGGGAAGAACAGAAATTCATTCTCTCACAGTTCTAGGCTAGACGTTTAAAGGTCAAAATGTTGGCGGATTTGGTTCCTTCCAAGGGCCGTGGGTGAGAATCCGTTCCAGGCCTCTCTCCTAGCTTCTGGTGGTTTGCTGGCAATCTTTGGCATCCCTTGGCTTGTAGAAGCGTCAGCTCCATCTCTGCCTTCATCTTTGTATGGCCTTTTCCCTCGGTGTGTCTGTCTCCAGATTTCTCCTTTTTATAAGGACATCAGTCATAGTGTATTAGAGCCCACCCTAAGGATCTCATTTTAAATTGATGACCTCCTTAAAGACCCTTTCTCCAAATAAGTTCGCATTCTCAGGTGCTTGGCATTAGGACTTCCACATATTATTACGGGGGGCAGGGCGGTACATAGTTCAACCATAACTTTGAATGTGAGGGAACACCGGCATGGTGATGATATTATGGCATCCCTCACTCCAGATGGAAGCTGGGGGAAGGGGGGCTGTTGACATTGCCTTGCCATGCCCTGTGGGAGACTGTGGTATACACAGCACCAGAAGCCTCAAATATTTGGGACATAGCATTCATTTCATGCTTACAGAGCATCAGTCAGGTTTGCTTATGTCATCTCATCAAATCCTTATGAAAAGCACCCCACTTCCCTAGAGACACTCCTCCCAGGTGCCTCCCCTGACCTCTCCAACCATATTTCCAGTCATATCCCTCTTGTTTTCCTGCTCAAGCCACACAGGACTCATTTCCTCGAGAGGAATCCATTATCAGGGAGGTAGGCAGAGGCCAGACAGGAAAATCAAGGGCAAAGGCATTTGCGACCTCTCTGGCAGAGGCTCTTACACATTCGAGTCAGGCCATCATATGTGCTGGGGGCTGATGGATTGTTGAGGAAGTTTCTCAGAGCAGTTCAGGCAGGAAGTACAGAATAGCTTATATTGGACAGACGTCAGAAGTAAAGCCGAAAGACATTTCTGTATATACAGTGCACTCAGAAATTCGTTTTCCACCCAGGGTGTGAAGGAAGGGGAGCTTGGGGAAGGGGAAATGGCCCCTCAGGGAGTCTAGGAGACGCATGTGTGCCTGAGAATGGCGCAGATGCAGGCAGTTGTGGCATCTCTAGGGACGTGTTGGTCCCCAGCTGGACAAAGCCAGAACCTCCACCTGCATCGTGGAGCTGTACCTGTCCAGGTGTAGTTAGAGCCACACGTAACTCTCAGTTTTAGGAAAGCAGGTTACATTGCATCCATGGCAGTCTTCCAGCTGCTTCTTGGCAGCTGGGGCCATGGGAAGAGAGAAGGATGCTTGATTTTTGAAACCATGCTTTCATGAGGAGTCCGAAAATATGGATGATGATGGTCTGTGATGGTCAACCTTATGTGTCCACTTGCTTGGCCATGGGGTGCCCAGTTATTCGGTTACACGTTATACTGGGTATTCCTGTGAAGGTGTTTTTGGATGAGATGAATATTGAAATCAATAGACTGAGTAAAGTAGATTCCTCTCCCCAATGTGGGTGGGCCTCGTCCAATCACTTGATGTCCTGAATAAGATGAAAAGGTTGCTATTCCTCTCAAGTAAGAGAGAGTTCGTCCTGCCTGATGGCCTTTGGACTGGGACATCAGCTTTTCCCTGCCTTTGGACTCAAACTGAAACATTAGCATTTCCTGGGTCTCGAGCCGACCAGCCTTAGGGCTACAACTACACCATTGACTCTTGTGGGTTCCAGCTCGCCAACTCACCCTGCAGATCTTGGGACTTGCCTGTCTCCATAACTGTGTGAGCCAGTTCCTTATTTAAAAAAATACCTTTCTATCTACATTCATCCATTCATCCATACGTATGTGTACACACACACACACACACACACACACACGTGCACAGTGGTTCTGCTTCTCTGGAGAATCTTGACTAATACAGGGTCTCAGCTAGAAATTAGCAAACTCGGGCCCATGAGCTAAATCCAACCTGCCATCTGTTTTGGTACAGCCCACGAGTGAAGAATGGTTTTCCCTGATAAATATTTGTAATCGATTTGACGATAGGAACATTTATAATAACTTTGATCCCCAAGTAAGCAAAATGTTACCCCTCCACACTCTAATTCCATTCTTCTCATTAGTAGACCTATATTACTAAAAATTGTTCTCATATACTTTGAAATTCATCAATGAAAGTTGTGGAAATGTGTTTTCTCTCTTCTTATGTAAGTACCTACTTAACATCCTTGATTTTGTGTCTGGGCCCACATATCCTAAGATATTTACTGAAAAGTTCTCTGGCCCATCATCTAAGTTCCGACTGTCCTATAACTGAAAAAATGTTGTGGGTATCTTAAAGACATCTACAGCAGATTTTTCCCCCTTTATAACTTTAAAAAGTATCTATGTTAATATTCTGCAGGTATCTTTTTAACATTAAAAAAACAAAAAAAAGGAAATTTTCCCAATGGATGTAGTTAGAGCAAAGATTGCATCTTTTTTCTGGATGAAGGTGAATTCAGGGGAGGAGGAGAGCGGCCTCCTCTGAATCTCTCAGGCTGGCTGGCATTGTGTGTTGTGCTGACCGGAGCTGGGTCTTTACAATGTCCTGAGTAGCAGCCTCGATTTGGCCCCAACCCCTTCCTCTGGCCCCAGGCACCTTGAATCACTGCAGTCGTGTTTGTCATTGCTTTCTTTCATTTGCCGCCGTTCATCTCCTTTTTATGAAGCCGCCTTGAATTTGTCTGGGAGCATTCTTTGTTTATTGTCTTGAAGTGATGAGAACTCGGAGGGCTTCAGAATAGAGTGTAGAAAGTCAGACTGCCCAGGGTCTCCCGCCTTGCTTACTGGGCGACACCTGGGAACCCCTTTGTCCAAGGTCACTGAGAGTTCATCCTGAGGGGAGACCCAGCCAGGCTCTGCAAATGATGGCCTCGGCTTCAGTAGGCCCTCCTTGGTGGTTTTACACGTGCCGCCAAACAAGAAAGGCAGTCGTGCTCACAGAGAAGGGTAGGTTTTTCACCTGCTCGTTAAGCTAAGAGGAGACCTACCTTTGTGTTCCTGGAGAAGGTAAGACTCTGGATCCCACAGTCAGAGATGGGACTTGTAAGATGCAAAGCGTGGCCTGTCAGGCAGTCTGATTCCATAGGAAGTTTTTTCCTACCCCAGGCCTTTTGTACTTGCAGTTCTAGTTGGCTAGGAACATTCTGGCCCACACTCTGCATGGCCGTCTCTTTCTCAAACTTCAGATCTCAGCTTAGGTGTTGAGAGTGGTCTTTTTCAGCTTAAAGTACAATAACCCAACTGAGTGTCCATTCAACATATTTTATAAAGCCCCTACTTTGTCCAGGAACTGTTCTAAGAATTAGGGATAAAAACAACCAACCAAACAAAAAACTTCACAACCAAAACAGTCAAAATTCTGTTTATTTGCAGTGTTTCTCAAACTTCGGCATGCATCGAGTCATCTGAAGGGCTTGAAAAAACAGACCGCGTGACCCGAGTGTCTGAATCTGTTGGTCTGGGGTGGCGCTCGAGAATCTGCATTTCTAATAATATCCCAGGTGCTACTGCTGCTGCTGGTCTGGGGACTCCACTTTGAGAACCACTGGTTTAGTGGGTAACGCTCCTCTCAGACCAGTGCTTGTTTGCTTAACATGATTTGCAAGTCTTTTTCTTTCTTTGTTTACTTGTGCTTTTTTTTTTTTTTTTTGCCTCCTCCTGCCCGAATGGGTACTCTGTGAGGGGGGAATCATCTCTGCCTTATCCCCAAGATAGCCCTGGTGCCAGCAGAGTGACCAGCACATAGTAGGTGCTCCGTAGATACTTGAAGGACTGAGAAGGAGTGGAGGCCGGCAGGCAGCAAGGAAAAGCTCTCTTTGCTGTTCCTCCCTGTGTCTGCCCTTCTTCATTTCGCCACTTCCACGATCCATGAGAAATCTTGGCAGGTGGGACAGGTAGAACCTGGGTTAGCTTGTCATCCCCAGTGAAAACCTCAGGTGTTCGGTCAGATTACTGAAGTGAAGGCAGTTCTTTATGCCTCAAGGGGGTAAGATTGTAGAGCAGGCAAGTGAGAGACATCAGGGAATGGTGGGTGTCCACACATATGGGATGGGTGGCGCGAGGGAGGAGATTGCAATCGGAGACCTCGTGACATTTAAGCATCCAGACTGTTCTAAAAAGAGCTCCCAGAATTTGGGCAGTGAGATAACTCTTGTTGAGAGTTATCTTCGTGCCTGCATTTTTTAGATTAGAGAGAAGTCTGTGCTATGAAATCTCCCCACAGAGGCAGAAAGAGGCCAGCCTTCTTTATGCCTGGACACAGAGCTGCCAGTTACAGAAGAGCCCTAAGTGTCTTTGTACCTCCCATCTGGCATCTTAAGGAGTTTTCTAAAAAGCATTTTGGTATTATTTGGCACCATTTGTAATTGATGAGTCCTGCGAGAGAAACCAAGTGTCTTAATCCATTCTGTCTGCTGTAACGAAATACTACTGACTGGGTGGTTATAAACAGCAGAAATTTATTTCTAACAGTTCTGGAGGCTGGAAGTCCAAGCTCAGGATGTTAGCAAGCTCAGGTTTGGGGGAAGGCCCTCTTCTGGGTTGCAGATGGCTGTCTTCTTGTTGTCTCCTTACATGGTGGAAGTGGGGAGGCCTCTCTGCGGGGCCTCTTTTATAAGGGCACTAATCCAGTTCACGAGGGCTCCGGCCTCCTGAGCTAACTACTTGCAGAGGCCCCACGTCCTAGTACGTCACCTTGGAGAATTAGGTCTCAACATAGGAATTTTGGGGGGCACAAATATGCAATTCTGTAGCACTAAGGTAGGCGTGACCCATGCCCCGAGCAGTCCCTAGGCCCAGGAGACATAGGTATAATTTGTTTCCTGGGCACCCAAATTGTAAAAGCATTCTCAGCACAAATGAAGGGTCACCAGCTTCCTTTTGCTGTGGATCCATTCTACCTCAGATGAGATCCAACATGGCATATGGGAGGACTTCTGCAAAAACTGTGGACCCCCTAGGACTGCAAATAAAATGTGGCACTTGTGTTCATTTTCTGATTGCGGGGGTGTGTGTGCAGCTCTCCTCAATGCTGGTAACAATCTACACACCCAAGAAGCCAAAGGGAATTTGGTTTGAGATGTTAGAAGACATGAGTTATTTTTTTAATTGTGATTATTTATATACGTATGTATATACCTATATATGAATATATATCATAAAATTTGCCATTTTAATCATTTTTAGGTGCACAATTCAGTGCATTAAGTACATTCACACTGTTGTGCAACTATCACCATTACCTGTTTCCAAAACTTTTTCATCACTCTAAACAGAAACTCTGTACCCATTAAGCAGTAATTCTGCATCCCCCTGCCCCCCAGCCCCTGGTAACCACTTAAGTTTCTGTCTCTATGAATTTGCCTATTCTAGATATTTTATATAACTTGAATGATACAATATCTGTCCCTTTTTGTCTGGCTTGTTTCACTTAATGTTTTAGGGGTTCATCCATGTTGTGATGTGTATCAGAACTTCATTGCTTTTTTTTTTTTTATAACTGAATAATATTCCACTGTATGTTTATACCACATTTTGTTTAGCTCTTGATGGATACTCATGTTGTTTCCATCTTTTGGCTGTTGGGAATAATGCTAATATGAACATTAGTTTACAAATATCTTTTCGACTCCCTGCTTTCAATTCTTTTGGGTTTATGCCAGGAAGTGAAATTACTGGATTATACGGTGATTCTACATTTAATTTTTGAGAAGCCACCAAACTGTTTTCCAGAGCCGCTCTAGCATTTTTACATTTCCACCAACAATGTACAAGGGTTCCAGTTTCTCTCCTCCTTTCCAACACTTGTTATTTTCTGTTTTTCTGATAGCAGTCCTCTTAGTGGATGTGAGGTAGTTTCTCATTATGGTTTTGAATTGTATTTCCCTAATGATTACTGATGTTGAGCATCATTTCATGTGCATATTGGTCAGCTGTATATCTTCTGTGGAGAAATGTCACTTGAAGTCCTTTGCCCGTTTTTAAATTGGGTTATCTTTTTGTTGATGAGTTGGGTTAAGGTGGGCCCCTATCCAACATAAGTGGAGTTCTTTATGTATTATAGACAGTAAACATTTATCACATAGATGATTTGCAAATCCTTTCTCCCATTCTGTAGGTTGTCTTTTCACTTTCTTAACAATGTCCTTTGGTGTACAAAGTTTTAAATTTTGATAAAGTCCAATTTGTCTATTTTTCTTTTGTTGTTCATGCATTTGGTATCATATCTGAGAATCCACTGCCAAGTCCAAGTTCATGAAGATGACCTGAGGTTTTTTGGACTAGGAGATCAAGTCAACATTTATCACGTCTTTGCTTAAGATAGTACTGATACAGTGGTCCTGTGAATCCCCTGAATTATATGCAAATTTTTCTGCTTTTTCTGGCACTTTACATGTGTCTCTTTGTTAAAAAATATATAACACTGAAGCATTTTGGTGTAATATGAGTTTCCGGCTGATTGCTACGGAGTTTTGATTGCGCACATCTCCCAAGGCATTACTTTGAGAGGCAGGTGTCCTGGCTTACCCTGTGGACCTTGAACATGCTCATTGAGTCTGGTAGTGGATCTATCATACTTGTAGGTCTTTTCTCTTTATATAGGATGAGGATTCACTGAGCTCTCGTGGGTTTTAAGAAACACAGTTAATATTTGGCCTTGTTACAAAATGTAAAACTACACACCAAAGTATATAGTTCTTTTGGAATTACGCTTGATGCTAAATGAAGGAATGACTTCCAAGCTTGGCTTATAAATTGTGCTTGTTGCTCATAAGGAAAATGAGATCATGGTACATAAGGTAGGTATTAAAGATGTGATTCTGGTAAGGAGGAGGGAAAAGCAAAAGGGTTAATGGAGTGGAAAATAGAAACAGGTCACATTCCTGGAAAGGCTGGGTCAACAAGAGCCAGAAGATTTAAAACTCAGCTAAAAATTGGTCACGTATAAGTCTCCCCTCGGAAGTACCGCTTAAAATGTTGGCTTGGAATCCAGCAAGCGGGCATGCCCATGTACTTAAGGAAACAAAGTCCATACGTACGGGCAACAGGGCTCAGGTCAGACTGAAGGGGGTGCTTAGAGGCTCATTTTTCCATCAGCCCCCAATACCCCTTGTGCCTAAGACTCAGCTCGAAAACCAAGTGGGCAGGTTTTGTTTGTTCATTCTGGGTAAATGTTAGGCATTTGCAAAGTCAACATTCCTTGCCTCAAACACCCTGCTTCTCAGAAAATGGAAAAGCTTAAATCGTATTTGATTAGGATTTATTCAGCCCCTCTATGCTCCCAGTTCATTGGCACCGAGAAACTTCTTTCTGGAGGTGGATGGGCCTTTGGGACCTTGCGTCCTCTGCTTACGGCACTTTGGAGATCATTTATGAAGGCAGGAAGAGCTGATTGGGTGGCAGCAGGGGTTGGAAAGCCTCCCTCTTTGACAGGAGTCATCGACATTAGTTTATACAGCAGGGGACCATTCAGGAGAGTGTTTCAGGAGCCTGCCTACTTAGAGAAGCTGTGTGGCCCTGAAACGAAATTTCCTTCTTCATTATGCATGTGATGAGACCATTTCATCAGATCAGGTACTTCTCCTCTGGATGGTGGTAAAAACTGGTAGGAAAAGCTTTAGCTGGAAAGGAAGGGAAGAGGAAACTCACTTTTTGTCTAAGCTCCTGATCTGTGTGTGCATGACGGGTGATGGCAAATGGAGCCCTGGATGGAGAAACATGTTCTAGCCAGAAGCCAATTTGCACTTTGTAGAAGTGAATTGACTAAGCTTATTAAGCTTATCACCTGCCGTGGCATAGAAATGGGAAGCAACGTGGTTATAAACAGATTTATCCTTGAGCTGGAAAAAGGCAGAGGATGAAAAGGTGGCAGGTTATCCAGACTCTTAATGACGAAATGTTGTGTGCCCCCAAAGTCATGTGTTGAAGCCCTAACCCTCAAATGTGATGGTATTTGGAGGTGGGACCATGGGGAGTTAATTAGTTTTAGATGAGGTCATGAGAGTGGGGCCCCCATGATGGGATTAGTGTCTGTGAAAGAAGAGAGAGAGACCAGAGCTTTCTCTCTCTCTGCTGTGTGATGACCTAGCAAGAAGACAGCCATCTACAAGCCAGAAAGAGAGGGGCCACCACAACCCAGCCATACCGGCACCCTGACCTTAGACTTCCAGCCTCCAGACTGGAAGTGAGAAATAAATTGCTGTTGTTTAAGCCACTCAGCCTGTGGTATTTTGTTAGGGTAGCTTGAGCTAAGACACAGTCAATTAGGTATGAACCTCTCGCAGAGTGAAAAATCCATGAGCCCCTGTCATGGAGATGCTACTTCCCAGCCCATTGATGAAGTGTGGGTAGAAAGAACTGGTCTCACTTTGCCCCTTAGCCTGTACAGCTCTTTCACTTTGAGTGAGTTGCTTCCCTAAGTCTTTGTTTTCTTATCTGCAGAACAAGGATAATAAACCCACCCATCTCACAGGCTATTTAAGGTTAAGCAAGTTAGTACATGTAAAACATTTAGCGTAGTTTCTAGCACATATTAGGTGCTCCGTGCCGGCCATATTGAATAGGGATTTATGGTCAAGTGTTTGGTTCTCTCCTGTCTCCCCACTCTTACTACATACCATTCTCTCTTCCAGTGCTTTATGAGCTCAAGCCACACTGGCTGTCTTTTTGGTTTGTTTTAAATAAACCATGTCTCTCCCACCTCAGGGCCTTTGCACGTGCTGTTTGTGTTGCCTGGAATATCACTTCTGTCTTTTCCTAGTTAACTCACATTCATCCACTGGCTCTCAGCTCAACCATAACTCTTGTGAGAGACCCTCCTTGAAATCCGTGGCACTAGCTCTCCTGTCCGTCCCCTCTCCCACTCTAACCTTGTTGACATTTTAAAAGTATTTGTGTGATGACTGGATTTTTATTTTCTTTCCCACTAGACTTAAGCTCCATGAGAGCTCATGGCCCTGAACACAGTGGGCACAAAAACTCCTGGCTGAACAAATCCATGCTGGCTTCTGACACAGTGCCTAGAGCACAGAGGTGATCATGATTCTTCAGAGCTAAAACTGCTAAATCAAACCCATAACGTCTGGGCTGGCAGCTGAGGAGGAGCAATGAACGCATGAGTCAACGTAATCCTAATGTGTTTTCGAGAGACCCAGACGTCTAGGGAGTTTCATTGGGCTTTTGACAAGAATCACTGCATTGGTAAGCAAGTTTAAGTTTGCAATAGCCCCAGTTCAAGTAAGGATCATTAATTCCTCATTTTTCATTTTAAAAAGATCCTGAGTGCATGAGGTCAGCGTTCCGCCATTGAAAGGCAAAACCACGTTCGTTAGGCAAAGCACATGCCCCCACGGACCGTGCCCTTTTAGGATTAGTTGAAACTGGAAGCTAAAGGAAAATGGATCATGTAAGCAGAAAAACCCATCTGAATGAAACCCAAAGAACCACACTTTGTTTTCTAGCTGCTTTCGGGAATTCACATTTAATCAAAATTGAAGAGTACAGCGGTTGCCATGAGAATTCTTGCATCTCATCTCCGTTTTAATGATTTCTTTTTAATTAGTTGATGCTCTGCAGAAATCCTAGTGTGCTTATAACAACTGGGAAACAGAACTAAAAGTGGGAGTTGCAGTTGCTTCTGGCAGAATTGTGTTTGCTTCCTTGGTTCTGGGCAATCTTGCTAACAAGTAACCTGTAACCTACCACTAAGGCTACAACTAGATAATTATTTGGTTAATTTTCATACTTTAGTTTACAATCCTAATGAGTTCTCCGACTCGTATTCCCTAGGCAATGTATAGTCCTACCTCGTCAGATTTGTGGTTCTTGTTTTTGGAGTCTCCTGTTTTCATTTAAAAGATGAAAAGCTTAATTAGTGCCCCCAGTTCCTAGATTTTTATACGTTGTCGTATGCTTTTGCCAGGAGTGTTAGAATATTTTGTCATTTAAAACTCAAAAGGGAACTGAGTGAAATGCCTGTCACTTTGAAGCAGTTTCTTTTATCGTAATCATGACTAGGTTACAAAGAGTAGCATAACCTGAACGGACTTAAGAGTCACTGCTTGAGAAGCCCGTGGAGGCAGAGTTGGGAAAGGTAAAGGGTTTGGCATCAGGCGGATGCAAATTCAAATCACATCTCTACACTCATCTGGATAAGGTTCTTAGTCTGAATGTGAACTGGTGATAAGGCCATTTGCCTGGCAGAACTGCCCTATGGATTTGGTGAGATCATGAGGTCCCGTGTTTTGCACACCCATGCCTGATGGTCTCTGTATTGGTGCTATCCAATAGAAATAAAATGCGAGTCACATCTGTGATTTAAATGTTTCTAGTAGCCACGTTAAAAAGTAAAAAAGGTGAAATGAAGTATAATTATTTTATTTAATCCAAGATATGCAAAGTATTAACATTTCAACATGCATAGACTTCTTGAAATATTTTACGTCATCTCTTTTTTGGAGCACTAAGTCTTTGAAATCCATTTTCTCAGAACAGTTCAATTTAGACTAACCATACTTTAAGTGTTTAATAGCCAGCTGTGGCCAG
Organism: Balaenoptera musculus; assembly: GCF_009873245.2. Lineage (NCBI taxonomy): Eukaryota > Metazoa > Chordata > Mammalia > Artiodactyla > Balaenopteridae > Balaenoptera > Balaenoptera musculus. The sequence continues at coordinate 86,531,850 of NC_045795.1, forward strand.
TGGCTACTGTACTGGAAAGTGTAGCACTGGATGATGGATAAATTTTCATTTCTTTCCCTTTATATTTTAGGAATAAAGTTGTCATCCATCCAGTGGAGTGGCTGTTACGGAGCCTCGGGACTTTCCTCGTCGTAGTTCGGAAATCTATTTAATCATGGGAGAAACGACCATTATTAGCACGACTGGAAGAGTACAGGTATCAGTGGTTTGTTGAATTTTAATTGCCTTAATATGGGTCTAATGGGGGAAAATGTACTCCTTGATATTTAAAATGGTCATTGAAATCAAAGAGTGCTATAAAATGCACCTAAAAATAGTGTGAAAAATATAGAGCTATCAAATTTCAGTTGGTCTAAACTTGAGATTTTTGTACCTTTAGAAGAGGTCCATGAATGGACTTTGGGGGCACATAAAGCCTCCAAAATTATATGCAAATTTATTTGTGTTGTGTATTATATGTATATTTTTCTGTGGGGAGAATCCATAGCTTCCATCACATTCTTAAATGGGCCAAGGAAATGAAACAGTGTAAGCAGCTGTGGTGGTAGAAATCCCTGTTGGCTACAGGGGACATTCTGTTTACGTGGGAACTACGGTTTCATATCTGGGAGGACAGAAATTGTACATCGTCTCTTGTCACCGTTAACCAGGAAAATCCCTCAACTCGCCCAGCAGCTTGGAAATGGCTGTGCTCGGAGGCACTTGGGGGGCTCAGACTCACTGAAAAATGGCAGATTCACATCTCCTGGCTGATGTTCACTCCAGGGCATCCACTGGTGAGCTGTGTTTATCTTTTGGTTGAGGGCACAGGACTGAATACGTTCAAGTTACCTGTGCACTTGACAGCGAACTTTCCCCCGTGGGAGTGGCCGTAAGGGCTATGGGAACGGGTGTTGGGTTCTGAATTCAAATCCCAGTTTGTTCCTTAAACAGCCACATTTGTCTCCTTGAGTCTCCTGCTCATTGATCAAATGATTTCTCAGGTCTCTTCCGACTCCTTTTAGGAGTTGATTTGCTAAATTCGGTTTGGGAGACCTCGTATGACATTGCAAATTAGGACCAAGTGTATCCATATGAAAAAGTGATTGAAAATATAAGTTGGAATTGAAGGGTCCGGAATTGGGATTAGAATGTATGTTACTTTTTATTTCCCTCCACTTTTTCACACGGGGCACAGGCTGACCCCTAAATCCAGAGGCACCCAGGGAGCCCTGATTAGAAACCCCTCAACTTCAGTCTGATGGCACATGACTGTTTAGGTGGGAGCTCTTTGCTCTTGTGGCCATGTACACCCCTCTGGCCTTTAATGAGAACACACAAGGCAGGAAGGCTATTTCTCCAAAGAAATCCACGCACTTAGTCTTATACCCAACCTGTGTATGTCTTGCCGCAATCTGTAATTCATCTGACTGGTGTTGGTTCTCGGTGACACATTAACTAGCAAGAAAGGGTGTGAGGTTAAGAGAGCTGGATATGGGGCGCTGCTCCTGGGAGCCAAGGATCCAATGCTGTTGGAAGTTGAACTTGGAGAGTACTGGAAAACCACGGTGCTAACGGTCCACCTTTTGCAAACACTAAGGTAGCAGGTATAATTATCTTCGCGATGCCTGGTCTGGAAGAGGTAATGAACTTAATAGTGAGGAATAAATATATCAGTGTCGTATCTACATTAAGTTTGTTCTCATGGAAGTGTGACTACTAATGACTAATGACTAGTCTTAAGATTTTGGCCACAAGGGAGGAATATGGGTTCAAACAGGGTGTGTTGGAGGAATCTAAGTCTCAGATACCTAAACACCTGGCCACTTCAATCCAAATTTCAGTGAGAAAACCAGATGTCTGGCATCATGGCAAATGAAAATGATACCCTTTGTAATCCCATTCATTCATTCGTGTATGTATGTATGTACGTATGTCTTTTTAGTAGACGTTATAGCTGAAATTTGTGTGAACACTATAATCGGGGAACAATTTGTAGCAAATTCAGTATTTGGGATCCTGTGGGTTGTTGCAGTGTGAAAGGTGCCAGTTTTGAAGCCCACCCACTTTGGTGACCCTTGCTATTCTATGAAAATATTGTGGGTTTTGCAGATGCATCTTAGAAATGGAAAGTTGGGCCTAGCTACTCAGAGATGTTAGATATTACTGACAGGCAGTAATGGCAGCAGTAAATCAAAGGGGTTTCGTTGTGAACACGAGCTTGGTTGATAAACTTGCTCAGTTATTCCAGTTTATAGCATAATGGGCCAAGTTGAGGCTTTCTGCAAGACAGACAGACAGTCATTCGAATGCTAGATTAAACGGTGAGTTTGATTGCTTTTTTTTTTCTTTTTTCCTAAGAGACCTGTCTTTGGATTCCGGGCAGAATGAAGGTAGTGGATGATCTGAAACGCTCAAATTCTTCCGAGGCAGCAGGTAATACAATGAAGGGAAAAAAAAATACACACTGCAAAAGGCTTTTATTTTATAGGCACCACTGCAAAATGAGGAATCACTTTAAAACATATCAAATAGAAAATAATAATAATTTATTTTAACTTCATTTTACTTACTGTTTATAACTAACCATGGTTCTCTGAATTTGCTCGTAAAAGTCTGTCCCTTGGAAGCTACAAAGCAAAGGTTTACTACAGTGAGCACTTAAAATTCCACAAACTGTCTCCATCCACAACTTTCCTGTACATGCAAAGTCCTCCAACGGGTTGCAGTATCTGCAAACATGCTTTAAACTTCCACGAAGCTGCGTTATAGTTTGCCTTCTGTTAAAAACCTTTACACTCTCTTGGGAACTTTAACCAGAAGAAGAATGTTTAAATGTGCATCCCAATTCTAAACAAACAAACACTGCTGGTTTGGTTATGTGTAGTATACATCGTGAACCACAGAGTTTGGTGGTTTTTGGAGCTGAAGCTTTGACCTAAATAATAATGTTAAACGGTCACTCACATGAAACACATTCAGCAAAGTAACATTATAAAGTAGGGTTCCATTAAAAATACATACTGGCAGTCGTATCTGAGTTTTCGGCAGGAAAAAAAAAAGGTTGTGTTTAACTTTCGTATATGAATATAGCGTGTAAACAAATTATTCTGTGAAGGTATGCTTAATAAAAGATCTTTTTGAAATTTAAAAACTTCATGTAAAAGGTAACGAGTATAAAAAGTACCATTGCTATTTGAAAAAAAGCTCTGTGTTTTGTTACTATTGCCTTCCAAGACAGTTAAGGGTAGTTTCTGTCTGCTTAAAATAGAGCTAAGACACCCAGAGTGGGCAGGGCTCGCTGATTTCGACTATAAACATGATGACGCTATTTATCTTATATACAAAAGCTTGCCGCATTGAACGAGGCAGGAATTGCTACCTCAACGGTAGTGTTCTCTCTTATGTACATAACGCAGAAGTGAAAATTATACAGTAGTCACTGATAGGAACGAATTGTATACTCTAGTGCCGTCTGGAGATTTCGTGCCGTGGGTTAAGAGTTCTTGGATGGTCATCCAGTTATCAAGTATCTTTTTATTCCTCTTCTTCATCATCTTTTTGTGGCTGAGTTCCAGGATGTTCATCTCCTTCCTGTCGTCGGCCCCTTGCTGCTCCTTCAGGCAGTCGAGCCGGCTCTGCATCATGAACTCGCGCCTCCGCCTCTGCTCCTTGGCCTTCACCACGTGCTGCTTCCTCTCCTCCTTGCTCCAGTACCGCCCCATCTTCAGCTCGCTCACCGCATCGTCGTCCGTGGTCATGCCGCTGCGCTCCTCGCGGATCTTGAGCGCGCGCTCCCGCAGCAGGCGATCCCGCACCGGCCGCTTGGTGATGTAGCGCGTCCCGTCGCTCCGGATCTTCACTTTCCACTCCATTCTCGGCTCCGACTGGTTGGCAGAGTTCAGGTCCTTGCACATGCTCACCAGGCTCATCTGGCTTTGCGCGTACTCCACGGCCGACTTCTGCTGGATCAGCTGCATGTAGCTCTGGTAGTGCTGCGCGTGCGCCGGGATGTGGGCGTGTTTGTAGGGGGAGTGCGGGAAGGGCGACAGGTACGAGCCGCCGCCCAGCTTCTGGCTGGGGGTGGGGCTCCCGCTGCCGTCGCTGGGTTTCCTCTCCTTGCCCTCCAGGGCCTGGCTGGGGTCCAGCTCTTCAGGGGAAGGGCTGTAGTCCGGGGAGCCCACTTCGGGATCTTCCGTGATGGAGAGCAGATTCTTTGGGGACGGCCCGTACGCCTCGGCGGTCCCCGCGGCGCCTTCGCCGCCGGGACCGCTGACGCCCTCGGCCGCTCTCCTCAGGGAGTTGTCGGGGGACATCTCCAAGGTGAGCGGGGTGCTCCGGCAGCTCTCGCCGGTGTTGTAGGCGCTCGAGCTGTCTTTGTCGGACTTCTCGGGGAGCTCGGTGATGTCCGAGAGCTCGCGCCTGCGCACGTCGACGCTGGTGTTGTAGTTGCGGAAGCCGCTGTTGTGCAGCATCCAGGGCTCGCGGTACTGCTCCTTGAGCTGCTGCATCTTGTGCGCGCGCACGATGCTGAGGCACTCCAGCTCGATGCTGCGCAGCTCCTCGTTGAGCAGCTCCAGCTCCTTGTCCACGCTCTCCGGGTCGCTCTTGCTGGCGTCCAGGGGGCTGCCCGGGTAGTACAGGCCGTAGGGGCTGGCACTCTTCACCTGGCACTTGAGCTCCAGCAGCTCGCGGAAGCGCTCGCACTCGTCCACCGGGATGCCCAGGTAGTCGGCGTCGGCGCAGTCGGCCGAGATGAAGGACTCGTTGCTGAAGGGCAGGTCGCCGCTGCCCAGGGTGTCCTGGCTGCACGTGAGCTTCCTCTGCCCGGCCAGCGGCGGGGAGGCCGCGGGGGCGTCGTCGCCGTTGTTCTCCTGCTCTGAGCTCTCGTCGTTGCGCGTGCTCTCGTCCGTCCGGCCCACGCCGCTGTCCTTCTCGTGCTGGTTGGACAGGATGGTGGCCGTGTCTGTGGTTCCCCCGTCTTCCTCGTGCTTCTTCTACATGACAGAAAACAAGAACACACGGGCACAGTGAGGGACGCCGGAGGTGCAGTTCCCAGGTGTGACTCTTCCTGTAGGAGGAGGGCCTGGGAATTAGCTACGGGTTAACTACCCGGTCAGTCTGACCGGGGGGAGCCACTTAACCTCCTTCTCGGCCTCAGTTTCCGCACCTGGGAAAGGAGGACGATAGTCACCTTACCTCTCCGAATGATTCCAGACATTCGAGGACCCCTGTGCACGCACGGGAAGCGGGAGGCACAGACGACGTCCTTTTAGCTCCTAAGGCCCTCTATTAGTAGTTAGGGTATCTCTCTCTGACAATGGTGGTGTTATAGAAGGGACGGAAAGGGTGCCAAGCAGCTCAGGTTAAACAGAGGGAATTGCTTTGCTTTTGAAAACATGACTTTTTGTTTCTCTGATCTAGCAATACATTAACGCCGGCACATGGGGTTTGCTTTCGAAACGAGTATCAGAAGGTCAGGGGTACCCGGGCATGACTGCTTTTGCTTTATAAGCCACACAGCACTCTCGTGGTCAGGGAAGCTATGGGCTTGCCTTTCACTCGGGCGAACAGAAAAGCAGTTAGTTTCCTGGCCGTCTTCGCGGCGTCAGGCAGCCGGGTTGCTCAGGGTCTCCGGCATCCCGAGGGAGACGCAGGGGCGGGGTTTCCCCGCTGTGGGCGGGGCGGAGGGGCGGGCGGGGCGGTACCTGCTGCAGCGCGCTGGCCGTGAACCGCATGGCCTGCTGGTGCTGCTCCTCCAGCATGTCCATGTGCAGGTCGTCCAGAAAGTCGTTTCTGTCGTCGTCCATCCAGCCCTCGTCCAGCTGGGGAGAGGCAGCCGCCCACACATGCTTCAGCTGAGGCTCCTTTCGCGTTCATTTTATTTACTTATTTGTTTTTAAGAAAGGACAATGGCCCTGGGGAGAAATACCTCTGGGGCCCCCTCCAGGAGTCATCGAAATGCAGGCTGCCTGTCGTTTTGCTCTACGACACGACAACTCCCCCAGCCTCACGGTGCAGACAGCTCCCACCCTACACGTCTGGGGGACGGGGCTGTGGTCTGCTGTTTCACTGCAGGAGGGTGAAACGCTTTCCCCCAGGTTAGCTCCTTTCAGCGAAGGAGGCCACTGAGTACAGGGGCGGCGTCAAGGAGCCCTAGCCCCGCCTGCTCTTCTGCGTGACGGCCCACGCACAAGTTTAGCAGGCCCCAAAGAGAAGGCACTTACTTACAGTACGGAAAGAGTTCTTTCTGACAAAAAAAAAAAAAAGGTAGCTCTACGAACCTAGCCGTTTGTTAGTCTTGGGCAAGGCCTAGCACTTTTATCAGGCTCTTCTCTCTAGTGCCCGTAAAAAAAGCAGACCACTCAGGGGTCTGACGTCTACCAGCCGTGGGCCAAATCTGGCGTGCGGCCTATTTTTGTTTGTTTCAAAACAGTGTAATTGGAACCCAGCCAAGCCCCTTTGTTTACGTATTGTCTGCGGCTGCTTTTGCACTGCAACAGAGACCAAATATACAGCTCCCGAAGCCAATCAATCATACTTCTTCTTTGGCCCTTTAAGGAAGAGTCTGCTGACCAAAGTTTCTTTCCTTTTTTTACAGTAAAAACTGTATACTACGTGGCAGATGTACGTTACGATGATTTGATGTGCATATACATAGTGAAATAATTTCCAGTCAAGTAACTAACATATCTCACAGTTACTATTTTTTTGGTGATGAGAACACCTGAAGTTTATTAACTATAATCATCACACTGTACGTTCCTTAACACTCTGCAGTTGTAAATGAGACCCACACAGATACTGGTCAGGTCCTGGGAAGTCAAACATGTTGACGGACATGACCCTGGCTGTGTTTGCCATGCCGTTATGTTCCCTCCTCTTTTCCTTCATTACGCTCCCTGTGTTAACGAACGCGCGGGGCCCGCTGTGTAAATGCCAGGGTGGATGTCGGCACGCTCCTTAAAAGGTCAAAACGAGAAACAGATTGGAAGTCCGAGCAACTCAGATTACCTTTCCAGGGTATGGAGTACCTTCAAGTTCAGATTCGATACGTGGGCAGTGTCCTGCAGGGCCAGGGACTTCGCTACTGATTTTATAACTACAGACCCAGCTTCATGTGCCAGAAGCTGACTCACCTGGAGTTCGGGCCTTGCAATTAGCAAGGAAAAGTTCTTGTTGTCTTCACTGGTTAGAAGAGCCACGGCCTCTTCGCGGTTCTGTACCTCTATCCCGTTAATCTAAAAAGAGAAAGGTGGAGGGGTGGGCAAGTAGCGTGATTAAGTTGTGCAGAATCATCCTGCACTGTTGCAGGCCTGCGTCTGTCACCCACTCACGGCTGGAACACAGAACTTCCAGGCAGCTGGAAAAGAATACGCTGGTTTTCAGAAGGAAAGGCCTTGCTCAAACTGACGCAGTGTCTCTGGTCTACATGACGGCCTCCACGGGGGTAGTGCACAGGAGGAGGCTACGTGAACAGAAGTAGCTGGGACTCCAAAAGGCAGCCCTGAGAAAAATCACAGCGTTGTGAAGAGGGAAAACATCTAAGCAATTTAATGACACATAATTAAACATACTCAGGCAGGAGTCTAAATGGGATATACTAAAGCATGACTACAGCTAATTTTCAGATAATATGGGAGAAAAAAGCAGCAATGGGGGTTGTACGTGAACGTGCTGGAATTATGCAGAGTGTTCTCTGTTCCCAGTTTCACACTTTAATGTCTTAAGGTGGGGCAGAAGGTCAAGCGGGAGGGAGTCTCTCACCATCACACCTGATCACTCTCTGGCAGGATTTTGGCTTCCTGTCCTGGCACCTTCGAGCTCTGCTGGTCTGGAGGTCTCAGCTCCAGGGTACATAGCAATGGTCCCACTGAGCTGGAAGGGGAGCCTGCCCTCTGACTCTCTATGCCAGTGAAGGAACGGGCAGCAAAGGGGGTGATGGATCTTGGTCAACGAGGGGATGTGGGGTTGTCCGGGAGGCAGGGAGGGCCAGATGAGGAACTCAGTGCTTCCGTGGCCAATGGCAGATGCTAGTGGAAAAGTAGAGCCACTGAAAAGGCCTTTACTCCTGAGGGTTCAGCCCCGTCAGGAATGACAGTCTGGGCTGAAGTCAGGGCAAGTGTAAGAATAAGCAGTGGAAAAAGGAAATGAAAATTCCTTGCAGTGAGGTAGGCAGTGATAGGTATAAACACAGTGGATTCGAAATGAGAAGACAGGAATGAGCAGAAGTAGAAGCTAAGTCTTCTACCCATGAACCAAAGCCTCTCAATTTCTGTGAGATTAAAAAAGACTGTAATAGAATTACCATATGATCCAGCAGTGCCACTCCTGGGCATATATCCAGACAAAACTATAATTAATTCCAAAAGACGCACGCACCCCAATGTTCACTGTAGCACTGTTTGCTACAACAGCCAAGACATGGAAGCAACCTAAACGTCCATCGACAGATGAATGGATAAAGAAGGCATGCTACATACAGACAATGGAATATTACTCAGCCGTCAAAAAGAAAGAATGAGACAATGCCTTTTCCAGCAACATGGATGCAACTAGAGATTATCATACTAAGTGAAGGAAGTCAGAAAGAGACAGACAACTATCTTATGACAGCACTCACATGTGGAGCCTAAAATATGACACAAATAAACCTATTTATGAAACAGAAACAGACTCACGGACACAGAGAACAGACTGGTGGTTGCCAAGGGGGACGAGGGTGGGAGAAGGTTGGATTGGGAGTCTGGGATTAGCAGAGGCAAACTGGCATATATAGAGAATGGATAAACAACAAGGTCCTACTGTGTGTAGCAGCAGGAACTATACCCAATCTCCTGTGATTAAACTGTAATGGAAAATAATAGAACGTATACACATGTATAACTGAGTCACTTTACAGCTGTAATTAACACAACATTGTAAATCAACTGTACTTCAATAAAAAATGTTACTTGTTAAAAAAAATAATTAAAGCTTAAATTAAAAGACAAAGGGAAAAAAAAGACTGGTCTCATTTTGACTCGAAAGAGCAACAGGTATCCTTTACAGATAAGGAAACTACTCTTAAAAGCCATCGCATAATACTAGTTAAATGCTGAGTCATGGAGTTTAAAAGATGGCTCAAACTTGAAATGATCGGTCCAAAATTAATCCTTCAGAGAAAGCTCAAATGAGCATTATTTTGGTTCACGAGAACTGTGGGCCTGATTTGGCCCACATGTGTTGTCTGTGGCCCAAAGAGAAGGGAAAGGAAAGGAGGTGAGCTGGCTCGTGCTGTAAAGCGCTGGGGCAGCTTTCCTGTTCAGGTGGGGCATGCGTCCTCTCTCCAGTCTGTCTCATGCCTCACCACACCCTGTTGCCAGGTGTTTTCCATAGCTTGTACTTCAGCCATTACCTTCTCTGGCCTCACCACACACCTGATATTTGCGACCCCCTGTTTGTTAACTTCTGCATTTCCACCCCAAAGCTATTATGAGAACCAGTTTGCTCTTGAGTGATAAACAGAGGAAGCTGACCTACCTGGATGATGCGGTCTCCTTCTCGGATGCGCCCATCCTTGGCCGCGATGCTGTTAGGGTCGATCTGAAACACACAGCAGACATCTCAGCACTGAGTGGGTAACTGAAACATGCATGAAAATAAACAACAGCCCTTTCCAAAGTCTGCGTCTAACACATAATCGTGCTCGTCCCTCTGTTTTCGTTTTGCACCGAAATAAACAAGACTTAGGGTCATGCAGAGGGAGACGAACAGGGACTGATCTGTTTCCAAGCCCTTTCCAGGCTGTGTTCCTGGATCCTTGCACGGCAGCCCTGCTACACAGCAGTGTGCACAGACCCTGGTGACCTGAGGGGATGAAGAGGCACAGCTGACTCCTGTTCCATGCACAGGAATGAAAATCAAAAGTGTGCTGTAGAACAGGTTAAAGGGTACCCTTCATCATGTGGGCTGGCCCAGCAACCAGAGCTTAATTATTTTACCAAACGTGTCTATTAAATTTTGGAAAGTAACTTTAAAAATGAAATCTAATTGAGACAAGTGGGACTGACTTTGGGAGAGACACCGCTGAAATGCAGTAATGATGGGCCAACTTAAGCTTGGTGGGTGAAGTATACCCAAAGGGATAATTATGAAGCCTAGCAGACACATCCCTTGATTCATCCCATGGGGATGGATTTTATTTCCTGACAAAATGGGGGTTCTGTGCTTGCAAAGAGGGCAGTGCGTGCTCAGGTACCCATCCTGAAATCAGGTGCTTTGCTTTGTCTTCTCTGGGAAGATCAAGAGAGCTTCCATCTATGTACTTTGAAGTTACACTGAACTTACGTGAATTCAGCTATACACACTGCACCGAAAGAAAAGAAAAAAGAGAAACAGACACAGAAATACTTTAAAAAGTGTAAATGATGCCCTCCCCCATCCCATTCAATGAACACGAGAAGGGAAATGTGAATCTGCTCTTCCCTCGGGGTTGAACACACAAAGCCATGTAAACGGCTCCATTTTATGGCCGATTTGCAGGCTTCTGAAGGGTAGTTTTGTCTTATGTGCCGACATTAGAACTTAACCCCTATGTAAAGATGTAACTCCATGGAGCGTGATAAAGGGGAGGAAGAAATCCGTCTGCGTCTTTCCAAAGACATCTCAATGAGCCAGAGTTTAGGTTGGTTAACACATAAAAGGCAAAAAAAAAAAAAAAAAAAAAAAAAGAGACCAACTCTCTTGCTCTTGCTATGATAGTTATAAAAAATCAGCCTCGATACCTCGCTTATGTAAATCCCAATGTCATCTTCATCGTCCGTCCGGTAGCATACTGTGAGGCCCAGCTTGTCCTGGCTGTTCATTCTGTAGAGATCCACTTCCTAGACAAAGAAAGGGCATTCCCTGTGAGACCGCGGCAGGCAGTGAGGGCTTGGGAGGACGTCAAATGCTTTAAAAAAACATTTTGTTTAAATGATGAACTGGATTTCTTTGCATTCGACGTGGGCAGAGCAGTTAACTTACTAAACAAAAAAGTGATTACGGGCATGGGATCAATGCCCAGGGCATTTCTGACCTTTCAGTCAATATAAAGTCATTTTGAAAATAGTTATTTTATTGATCCCCCCAAAGAAAAATTACCCATATTTCACTCAGCGTCAAGACTTCTGGGGTCGGGCTTCTAAAAAGCATTCTTTCAACGTCTGCCACAGACAAGAATATTTCCAAACCCCAAACCATCCAGCCATTTCAGTACAAATGTTTCCAATGTGTTTGGTGAGATTATTTCCCGTTGTGTTCCGTTAATATGCACAGTAACAGAACTCGCAAACAGACTACACAGAAATTGATCCAAGGAAGGAGGGTAACGTGATAGCACGCAATTAATGCTTTCCCCAACAGCTGTGATATTTACAGTCGAGAAATTAGTTTCCGCCGCTATTACAGCAAATTAAGTAAGATAAAAGCAAAGCGAGCCCAAACGCGAGACACAAGGGCACAGGGAACGCCACTGTATTTGCCAATTAACCTGCGCTTCGGAATGAAGTCAGAACTTTGAAAATTGTTGGACCCTTGGAGGAAGTGGCGTGGTTCTCTGAAAGCGTTCATGGGCCAAGTCTCCCTTTCCACCCATCCTGCCAACCCCCACGCGAGACGCGGCAGCACGAAGGGCCAAGGGCTGCCCGATGATAACTTCTCAGGCAGAGGCCCCGGTCTGGTGTTTAGTGTTAGCTGCTTGCCAACCAGCAGGAGCTCTGAGGTGGGGTCTGTCTCTGGAAATATCTTCTCTCTCCTGGCTCTTCTTGGTGAGGGCACAGTTGTTTTTGTGTTCAAAGCTCAACACAGTTACACAGCAGGTACTTACGGAACCCTCCCCTGGGTGCTCAATACCATAGATACTTTCGAGACAGAAGAACAGGAGGTGCAAAGGCCCTGGGGCCAGGAGGGCTGAAGCCCTGTGAACGAGGAAGAGAGAGGTGGGCTGAGCATAGCCAGGCAGTGGGGCCAACGGGCCAGCGTCGGGGAGCTCGGATTTGATTTCAACATCACGGGAAGCCTTGGAAAACTTTTAAGTGAAGACTGCCATGATCTGCTCGATATTTTCAGCAGGCTTTCCGGCTGTTGTGTAGAGTATAGCGTGGTGTTGAAGAGTTGAGGCTCGGAAGACAGACCTGTGTGCAGACCTGTGTGCAGATCCCAACTCTAGCTCTTTCTAGCAGCTTCATCACGGGGTTTCATGGGCTTGTTACTATATCTAAGCCTGCTTCCTCACTAGCGCATGTCACCCTGCCGCTTGGACAGGGTGAAGAGTCACTGAGACGAGACTGCCGAGCTCTCAGCACAGTGCCTGGCCCAGAGACAGTCCACAGAAAACCGCAGTACAATACGTGCAGGCAGCTTCTTGCCTGAAGTCACAGCCGTTGTTTGCAGCTGAGTGCGTGTTTTTCTCACGCCCCCCAATAAGATAATTTTATTTTCTGAATATTGACATGTTAATTAATTCAATGACTTCCTCATTATAGCTTTAGCAACCTGGCATGCTTCCCTTAAATGAAATCCCATTAATTTCTGATAATTTAGTTGAGTTGGATGGAAATTTCTTTTCTCGTGTTTTGAGAAAAAGACTATGCAATCAAAGAGGTAGCACGAGTTTAACCACGAGGGCGCATTCTTTCCAGGTACTTTGGAATAACCCATTTGCATACCACAAATATACTAGGCCCACATCATCCTCATGTTTCAAACACATGCCCAAGTCTCTGTCTCAGGTTACACTTCATCTGGGTACAGGCAAAAGGGAAGACCTTCTCCGTTTCGGCGCTTCCTAAGAGGTAGTGTAAATCCGTGCAATTTCCTGATAACTCGTTTGGCTCCAGATGCACCACTGCAGCCCCACTGCTGCCACAGAGCCCTGGCTTCAAGGTGGAAGCCAGCTGGTTCTGGAACAAGTTCACGTGCAACCAAAGCAGAGAGAAGGATAACTGGAGAGGCTGTAAGAAGAAAACTTAGAAAGATAATAAACATTGTGATATGACTTTTACCAGAATAAAAATGATAATACAGGTTATAGTTTTCACTGAATGATTGGCCACCAAGGTGAATAGCTCTTAAGAAAGGTCAAAAGATACCAGAGCTCCACTGGGCTTCATTCTACTATGACTCAAAGTTTGCTCCAAGGTCACGGCGAGGTAGGTGCAGAAAATGAGGGCAGTGTTTAGAAATTTTACAGCACTTAGACACTGTTATGATCGCCAAGGATAGGATTAGCAGACTTGTCTCACTGACCACAGTGCAAGACTGCATCAGGTACTATTGAGCTGAAGTGGCAAGGGGCGAACTATGGAGTCACTCATGGTAGAATCACGTATTGGTCAGTGACATGTTAAAAATTAAACCAACCGGCTAACCTGGTCCCCCTGGTCTTTCACCACCGAGAGTCTGAGAAGCATGACTCTGTAATACACATGTAGAATTGAGGGCTCCATTTAAGAACTCGGGAAAGTGAAAAGTCTGGAACTGATGTCTTGGGAAAAAAACAGCATGATGTACTAGGAGTATTCAAGTAGGAAAAAGGAAGACTCATAAGGAATGTGATAGATGAAGGTCTGACACGTAAAAAAAGATTTCATGCATTTGGCCTAGTCCCAAAAATGTGTGCAGTCTGCTGTCTACAATCAATACGATTTTGATCAAAACCTAACTTGAAAAGCATTCCTACTCTATTTTTTGTCAATATTTTGACTGACAGAAGAAATTTGAAGAACTACTATAACAAGAGACAACTTTCTTCGGACAAAACGGCAGGCTGGCATGGAAGATATCCTAAAACATTTGTTGCTTTAAAGTATTTTCACCTGAATCACTGATAATTAATCAAGAATAGTATCTTACGTTCTTCCTTACTTAAACCCTTTTTATATGCTGCCATTAACCCCATATGTGGTTCGAAAATTAGTCATAGATTCCTCATAAATGCTGTTTGGACTTATGTTACAAACAACACATGTTGGTGAAACATGACATTTTTGCCTGGTAGAGAAGAGGTTCTGATTACCAGGTCTGTTTGCAGTCACTGATATTCTGAAAACAACGCTTCCTCACTATAGCAGAATGATATACAGCCCAGCACTGCACTGAGCCTTTAAATCCCACTGCAAATTTTCCCAGGACAGGCTGTCATGGGGACACTCACATTCTCACTTTGGATGGACTTGACTTAAAAACTGCAAATTTACGTCCTTGCTGTGGAGGAGAAGCCCAGGCCTGGCTCCAGCCTGAGGCATATGCTGTGTGTCAGGGCAGTGCATGGGAGGAGCCAACTCCAATCTGAAACACTCGCCTGAGGATGTCCAAGCCCCATGCCCCACCCCAATTCCAGCTGGCTGCGAAGTACAACTTTAGGACCTGATCCTTTAAACCAGACTCAAGAAGGGGAGTGCAATTCTACTTTAAGGTCAGTCCTCTAGGAGCTGCTTTGCTTTCTATCTTGGAAATGGTCTGGTTCTAAAAAGGATGTGTGGTACTGGATAAACAGATGCTGGTAAAGCACATTTTCAGTAATGATAAAGCACAGGGGAACTTCCCTGGTGGCGCAGTGGTTAAGAATCCACCTGCCAATGCAGGGGACACAGGTTCAAGCCCTGGTCTGGGAAGATCCTACATGCCGCGGAGCAACTAAGCCCGTGCGCCACAACTACTGAGCCTGTGCTCTAGCGCCCACAAGCCACAACCACTGAGCCCATGAGCCACAACCACTGAAGCCCGCGCTCCTAGAGCCCGTGCTCTGCAACGAGAAGGCACAGCAATGAGAAGCCCACGCACCGCAATGAAGAGTAGCCTCTGCTCTCGGCAACTAGAGAAAGCCCGTGTGCAGCAACAAAGACCCAACGCAGCCAAAAGTAAATAAATAAATAAATTTATAAAACAAACAAGCAAACAAACAAAGCACAGGGTATTACTCTGGGGTTTACTCTAGGTATGTACTTGACAGTGATGTTAAGATAGCATCGGCTATAATATTTCCTTGTGTTATCTGGACCTTCTTGGGAACTCTAAACAGAAGTTGGAAAAGTGTCACTTACAAGCCACACGAGGGCAGAGACAAGACAGTGGAGTAGAAGGATGTGAGCTCGCCGCTTCTTACGAAAACATCCAAATCACAACTAACTGCTCAACAACCATGGACCAAAAAACCCCTGGAAGCTGCCAAAAAAAGATATACTACATCCAAAGACAAAGAAGCCACAACAAGATGGTAGGAGGGGGTGCAACTGCTATAAAGTCAAATCCCATACCCACCGGGGGGGCAACTCACAAGCTGGAAAATAATTACACCACAGAAGTTCTCCCACAGGAGTGAAAATTCTGAGTCCTACGTCAGGCTCCTCAGCCTGGGGGTCTGGTTACAAGAGGAAGGAGCCCTCAGAGAGTCTGGCTTTGAAGGCCAGCAGGGTTTGATTGCAGGAATTCCACAGGACAGTAGGTAACAGGTAATGATTTTTTTTTTTTTTTTTTTTAAGAGAAATGATTTAACTTTATAAAAATGTGATCATACAGCAAGATTTGATTGTTTTTTTTTTCTTGGCAAGTGAAGTTAATAAAAACACCTGGAATAAAAATTAGAACCATAAACTGATACAAATTAGAAACCATACATTTCAAGGAAAACAGAGTCATTTAGAAAGACAATGAAGAAAAAAACAAAGATCAGCCAAAGCAGCAGCAGCATGGGGAGAAGGCTGGTTCTGTGGTGATGAAACAGCGACGGACCAATGTGAGCCTGACCTTTGGCACCAGGCCGGGCTGAAGGGTGGGGGACAGGGAGGGAAGTGACCATGAGAGAGGTGGAGAGAGAAACTCCACTCTTGGAGGGCACACACAGGGTCCTGTGTGTACTAGGAGCCAGGGAAAAAAGCAGTGACTTCATAAGACTCTGGGCAAGACCTACCTGCTAGTATTGGAGGGTCTCCTGCAGAGATGGGCATTGGCTGTGGCTCACTGAGGGTACAAAGACACTGGCGGCGGCAGTTCTGAGGAGTACTCATTGGCATGAGCCCTCCTGGAGGCTGCCATTTTCTTACCAAGTCCTGGCCCCACCCAACAGGCTGCAGGCTCCAGTGCTGGGATGCCTCAGGCTAAACAACCAGCAGGGCAGGAACACAGCCCCACCCTCAGCAGACAGCCTGCATAAAGTCTTCCTGAGCCTACAGCCCTCTAGGCACGCCCCTTGGCACGGCCCCACCCGCCAGAGGACAAGACCCAGTTCCACCCACCAGTGGGCAGGAACCACTGCCTCCCACCTGGAAGCCTGCACAAGCCTCTCAGACAGCCTCCTCCCCCAGGGGGCAGACAGCAGAAGCAAGAAAAACTACAACCCTGCAGCCTGGAACAGAAACCGCCATCACAGAAAGTTAGACAAAATGAGATGGCAGAGGAATATGTCCCATATGAAGGAACAAGATAAAACCCCAGGAGAACAACTAAGTGAAGTGGAGATAGGCAATCTACCTGAAGAAGAATTTAGAGTAATGATAGTACAGATGATCCAAGATCTCAGAAAAAGAATGGAGGGCTTCCCTGGTGGCGCAGTGGTTCAGAATCTGCCTGCCAATGCAGGGGACGCGGGTTCGAGCACTGGTCTGGGAAGATCCCACATGCCGCGGAGCAACTCGGCCTGTGAGCCACAATTACTGAGCCTGCGTGTCTGGAGCCTGTGATCGGCAACGAGAGGCCACGATAGTGAGAGGCCCGCGCACCACGATGAAGAGTGGCCCCCGCACCGCGATGGAGAGTGGCCCCCGCTTGCCACAACTAGAGAAAGCCCTCGCACAGAAACGAAGACCCAACACAGCCATACATACATACATACATACATAAAAAGAATGTAAGCAGACAAGAATAGCATTAAAAAAATAATAATAAAATTAAAAAAAAATAATAAAATAAAAAAGAAAAAGAATGGAGGCACAGATCAAGAAGATGCAAGAAATGTTTAACAAAGACCTTGAAGAACTAAAGAACAAACAAACCGAGATGAACAATACAGTAACTGAAATGAAAAATACACTAGAAGGAACAAATAGCAGGATAACTGATGCAGAAGAACGGATAAGTGCACTGGAAGACAGAATGATGGAAATCACTGCCACGGAACAGAAGAAAGAAAAAAGAATGAAAAGAAATGAAGATAGTCTCAGAGACCTCTGGGACAACACTGAACACACCAACTTTCACATTACAGGGGTCCCGGAAGGAGGAGAGAGAGAGAAAGGACCTGAGGAAATACTGGAAGCATTAATAGCTGAAAACTTCCCTAACATGGGAAAGGAAATAGTCACCCAAGTCCAGGAAGCACAGAGAGTCCCAGGCAGGATAAACGCAAGGAGGAACACACCAAGACACACAGCAATCAAACTGACAAAAATTAAGGACATAGAAAAAGATATTAAAAGCAACAAATAACACACAAGGGAATTCCCATAAAGTTATCAGCTGATTTCTCAGCAGAAATTCTGCAGGCCAGAAGGGAGTGGCACGATATATTTAAAGTGACAAAAGGGAAGACGCGACAACCAAGAATACTCTACCCATCAAGGCTCTCATTCAGATTTGATGGAGAAATCATAAGCTTTACAGACAAGCAAAAGCTAAGAGAATTCAGCACCACCAGACCAGCTTTGCAACAAATGCTAAAGCAACTTCCCTTGGTAGAAAAGTAAAGGCCACAACTAGAAACAAGAAAATTATGAATAGAAAAGCTCTTCAGTAAAGGCAAACATACAGTAAAGGTAGGAAATCATCCACACACAAATATGGTATCAAAACCAGCAATGGTGAGAAGAGAAGAGCACAAATGCAGGAGATTGGAAATGCATTTGAAATTAAAAGACCAGCAATGTAAAGCAATCTTGTATATATATAGACTGCTGTATCAAAACCTCATGGAAACCGCAAGCTGAAAATCTACAATAGATACACACACACAAAAGACAAAGGAATCCAAATACAACACTAACATTAGTCATCCAATCACAAGAGAACAAAAAGAGGAAGGGAAGAAAAGAGACCCCCAAAAACAAATCCAAAACAGTTAACAAAATGGCAATAGGAACATACATATTGATAATTACTTTAAACGTAAATGGATTAAATGCTCCAACCAAAGACACAGGCTCACTGAATGGATATAAAAACAAGACCTGTATATATGCTATCTACAAGAGACCCACTTCAGATCTAGGGACATGTACAGACTGAAAGTGTGGGGATGCTAAAAGGTATTCCATGCAAATGGAAATCCAAAGAAAGCTGGAGTAGCAATACTCATATCAGACAAAATAGACTTTAAAATAAAGACCGTTACAAGAGACAAAGAAGGACATGACACAATGATCAAGGGATCAATCCAAAAAGAAGATATAACAATTGTAACTATATATATGCACCCAACGTAGGAGCACCTCAATATATAAGGGAAATACTAACAGCCATAAAAGGAGAAATCGAAAAGTAACACAATCATAGTGGGGGACTTTAACACCCCACTTTCACCAATGGACAGATCATCCAGACAGAAAATCAATAAGGAAACACAGGCCTTACATGACACGTTAGACCGGGTGGACTTAATTGATATTTACAGAGCATTCCATCCAAAAGCAGCAGAATGCACATTCTCCACAAGTGCTCATGGAACATTCTCCAGGACTGATCACATGCTGGGCCAACAAAGCGAGCCTCAGTAAATTTAAGAAAACTGAAATCACATCAAGCATCTTTTCCGATGACAACACTATGAGACTAGAAATTAACTACAAGAAAAAAAACTGTAAAACACTCAAACATGTGGAGGCTAAACAACAATATGCTACTACACAACCACTGGATCCCTGAAGAGATCAAAGAGGAAATCAAAAAATACCTGGAGACAAATGAAAATGAAAGCACAATGATCCAAAACCTATGGAATGCAGAAAAAGCAATTCTGAGAGTGTACTTTATAGCAATACAATCTCACCTCAGCAAACAAGAAGAATCTCAAATAAACCACCTAACCTTACACCTAAAGCAACTAGAGAAATCAGAACAAACAGAACCCAAAGTTTGTAGAAGGAAAGATATCATAAAGATCAGAGCACAAATAAATGAAATAGAGATGAGGAAAACAATAGCAAAGATAAATGAAACTAAAAGCTGGTCCTTTGAAAAGACAAACAAAATTGATAAACTTCTAGCCAGACTCATCAAGAAAAAAAACAGAGGGCTCAGATCAATAAAATTAGAAATGAAAAAGAAGTTACAACTGACACCCACCACAGAAATCCAAAGGATCATAAGAGACTGCTACAAGCAACCATATGCCAATAAAATGGACAACTTGGAAAAAATGGTCAAATTCTTAGAAAAGTACAACCTTCTAAGACTGAACTAGGAAGAAATAGAAAATATGAACAGACTAATCACAAGCAATGAAATTGAAACTGTGATTAAAAATCTTCCAACAAACAAAAGTCCAGGACCAGATGGCTTCACAGGTGAATTCTATCAAACATTTAGAGAAGACTTAACACCTACCCTTCTGAAACTGTTCCAAAAACGTGCAGAGGAAGGAACACTCTCAAACCCACTCTATGAGGCCACCATCACCTTGATACCAAAACTAGACAAAGATACCACAAAAAAAGAAAATTACAGGACAATATCACAGATGAACCCAGGCGCAAAAATCCTCAACAAAATATTAGCAATCCCAATCCACCAATACATTAAAAGGATCATACACCATGAGCAAGTGGGATTTATCCCAGGGATGCAAGGATTCTTCAATATCCACAAATCAATCAGTGTGATACACCACATCAACAAACTGAAAAATATAAACCACATGATCATCTCAAGCAATGCAGAAAAAGCTTTTGACAAAGTTCAACACCCACTCATGATAAAAACTCTCCAGAAAGTGGGCACAGAGGGAACATACCTCAACATACTAAAGGCCGTATATGACAAACCCACAGCAAACATCATTCTCAGTGGTGAAAAACTGAACGCATTTCCTCTAAGATCAGGAACAAGATAAGGATGTCCACTCTCACCACTTTTGTTCAGCATAGTTTTGGAAGTCCTAGCCACGGCAGTCAGAGAAGAAAAAGAAATAAAAGGAATCCAAACTGGAAAAGAAGAAGTAAAACTGACACTGTTTGCAGATGACATGATACTATACATACAAAATCCTAAAGTTGCCACCAGAAAACCACTAGAGCTCATTAATGAGTTTGGTAAAGTTGCAGGATACAAAATTAATACACAGCGATCTGTTGTGTTTCTATACACTAACAATGAAAGATCAGAAAGAGTAATTAAAGAAACAATCCCATTTACCATCACATCAAAAAGAATAAACTACCTAGGAAGAAACCTACCTAAGGAGGCAAAAGACCTGTACACTGAAAACTATAAGTCACTGATGAAAGAAATCGAAGATGACACACAGATGGAAAAGATATAGCATGTTCTTGGATTGGAAGAATCAATATTGTGAAAATGACTATACCACCCAAGGCAATCTACAGATTCAATGCAATCCTTATCAAACTACCAATGGCATTTTTCACAGAACTAGAACAAAAAATCCTAAAATTTGTATGGAGACACAAAAGACCTTGAATAGCCAAAGCAATCTTGAGAAAGAAAACTGGAGCTGGAGGAATCAGGCTCCCTGACTTTAGACTATACTTCAAAGCTACAGTCATCAAAACAGGATGGTACTGGCACAAAAACAGAAATCTAGATCAATGGAACAGGATAGAAAGCCCAGAGATTAACCCACGCACCTATGGTCAATAAATCTATGACAAAGGAGGCAAGACTATACACTGGAGAAAAGACAATCTCTTCAATAAATGGTGCTGGGAAAACTGGACAGCTACATGTAAAAGAATAAAATTAGAACACTATCCAACACCATACTCAAAAATAAACTCAAAATGGATTAAAGACCTAAATGTAAGACCAGATACTATAAACTCTTAGAGGAAAACACAGGCAGAACACTCTTTGCCATAAATCGCAGCAAGATCTTTTTTGATCTGTCTCCTAGAGTAATGGAAATAAAAACAAAAAATAGACAAATGGGACCTAATTAAACTCAGAAGCTTTTGCACATCAAAGGAAACCATAAACAAAACGAAAAGACAACCCACAGAATGGGAAAAAATATTTGCAAACGATGCGACTGACAAGGCATTAATCTCCAAAATTTACAAACAGCTCATGTGACTCAATATCAAAAAAACAAGCAACCGAATCAAAAAATGGGCAGAAGACCTAAATAGACGTTTCTCCAAAGGAGACATACAGATGGCCAAGAGGCACATGAAAAGATGCTCAACATCACTAATTAGAGAAATGCAATCAAAACTACAATGAGATATTACCTCACACCAGTCAGAATGGCCATCATCAAAAAGCCTACGAGCAATAAATGCTGGAGAGGGTGTGGAGAAAAGGGAACCCTCCTACACTGTTGGTGGGAATGTAAATTGGTGCAGCCACTATGGAGAACAGGATGGAGGTTCCTTAAAAAGCTAAAAACAGAGCTACCGTATGATCCAGCAATCCCACTCCTGGGCATATATGTGGAGAATAACATGGTTTGAAAAGATACATGAACCCCAATGTTCACTGCAGGGCTGTTTACAATAGCTAAGACATGGAAGCAACCTAAATGTCCACTGACAGATGAATGGATAAAGAAGGTGCAGTACATATATACAATGGAATATTACTCAGCCATTAAAAAGAATGAAATAATGCCATTTGCAGCAACATGGATGGACCTGGAGATTATCATACTAAGTGATGTAAGTCAGACGGAGAAAGACAAATATCATATGATATTGCTGATATGCGGAATCTAAAACGAATGATACAAATGAACTTATTTACAAAACGGAAACCGCCTCACAGATTTAGAGAATGAACTTATGGTTACCAGGGGGAGAGGGGTGGGGGAGGGATAGAGTGGGACTCTGAGATTGACACTTATGCACTGCTATATTTAAAATAGATAACCAACAAGGAGCTACTGTATAGCACAGAGAACTTGGCTCAGTATTCTGTAATTACCTAAATGGGAAAAGAATTTGAAAAAGAACAGACACATGTACCTGTATAACTGAATCCCTTTGCTGTGTCTACCTGAAACTAATACAACATTGTTAATCAACTGTACTCTAATGTAAAATAAAAATTTTTTTAAAATTAAAAAAAAGATTTAAAGTAGAAAAAATTAAATTCAGAAAAGTGCAAAGAAGGGAATGATCATTTATATTCTTATCACCCAGAATTAAACACGGTTAACCTCTTGACAGGAAAACAAAACAAAACAAAAAACAAAAAACCACCAAAAAAACCCTACTATCACTTAGCTGTGGTCACTCCATTTCCAGGGGATGGTTGCACATCATAGAGGAGAGCCTGGTTGCTAATAGTTAAGCAAAGAGTGAACCATAAGAGGTTTTCAGAAGCTCTGGAAATACAACACTGTAAGAGCCGATGCCGTCTTGCGATCTGTATAGATTTAGGTTTTACCTTGGCTGCTCATAAAGATTACAGTAATGCAGTAGTAGTTGAATTGTGCACTAAAAACAGCGTCTAGCCTTATATACCATGCATGGTAGGTGCTCAATAAAACTGAATTAGCTTGAGATTCCAAGGCAGACTAAAGATCCAAATGAAAAATAAACTTGGCTCTGCCATTAGCAAGCCAGGCTGCCCTAGGAAAGTCACTTCACTTCTTTGAAACTTCTCGGCTCTTCTACCATCTTATCCCCAGAGACAATATTTTGGGGCTCAGTGGAAACTGCCGTTCCTCCAACTTATTGAGTGGTTAGTAAATTCTCAACATTTCATTCTCACGCCAAGCTAGAGGTAGAGCCTTACACAGTTGAGTACATCATGGAAAGCACAGAGGGCATCAATACATATCTGTCTGTGATGATGGAGATAAGACGGCAAAGAAGACCATTAATCAAACTCGTGTGAATAATGTATTACCATTATCTGGATTACACCTCCCCCACCACCGGTGTCCTGTTGCTTACCGGTCTAGATGGACGGCTGGATAACAATGAACAGCTAAGCCTGACATTTTAGATGAAATTGAAACGATAGCTCAATTGAGTAAAGTACGGGGGCCAGTCTACCTTGGTTGGGTCAAGCTTTCTGTTTCAACGACAGCACTTTAATCAGAGGGCGTCCCAGAGAGTAATTTCAATGGCTTCTGCACCTCTAGGAAGACTGGTTACTGAAGCATAACTCTAAGACCTTATCGATCCAGAACTGCTTGTGCGTATTTCTGGAAATCATCTCCACACTTTCTCTATCTATGCGTGGTGCTGTCGGGGACGTAGAGATGTCTCTAGAAAGACTGTACTTTCCTCCAAGGTCCTGAAAAGTGAGATTGGGTCACAAGGCATTTATTCCTTTATTCGACAGATGTTCCTTGGGTGCCTACCCTCTGCCAGGCACTGTCTGAGCACGAAGAGTCTAAGTAGGAAATGGCCCTACTGGGGGAGGGGTGCTTTAGCCAGAGCGGTACGTAAGCTTCTCTGGAGATGAGCCACGCTGAGCTGGGCCAGGATCTGGGGGGATAAAATAAGAGCAGGGGGCAGGTTCTGATTGCAGGTGGCAGGAGAAGAAGGGTCAAGTGCTGATGAAATTGGGAGGGTGGTGAGGAGGCTGACTCAGTGAGGGTAGGGCCGACCAGGGAAGGTTCCCCGGAGGAGCCCTGGTGCTGTGCCTTAAAGGCTAAAGAAAAATGCATAGGTTGGCGGGGACAGCCTGCCTTACCTCCAGGACGGTCTCGCTTCCCTTGAGATCTTATGACGTTACACTATGCAACCAGGTTTGGAGATCATTTTAGTCTCCCTGGTGAGAGCATAGCTTTCTTTTCCTTTCTGGTTTCAAAATGACATCATCAAGACACAGCATAGGTGACGGCAGCTTCACAGCCTGGCTAGGATGCTACTGATGAATCAACTGGGAAATTAAAACAAGACTAAGGGAAAATTAAAGCCTTCTTCAGACGTCTATTTTTCCGTCTTAATTACCTACAGGAAGATCCAGAGCAGGTGTTCAGTACCTGAAAATTTACGGGTAATTATTTGGCGGCTCAACCCTTGAGTATACTGGGGTGTAATCGTTTTAATGCTAAGCAGTTTCACAATAACAGGGATTTAACACTTACCTAAATATGATCATTTTGTGTGCTTTAAAAGAGAGAACATCTGTTTTTCTCTGTGCATTTGCTTCCATAATATCCCCAAACACTCATATATTTTCCTCCTATATAGTATCCACGGAACGGGTTATTTTTCGAAAGGGGCGGATGTTGATCTAATTCAACTTAAGACGAGGAGCGGTGGGCTGAGGTTGGTCCCCTTACTCACAGCAAGCCTGGGTGGGGGGACCCAACAGGCTGATGGGACCTAGCAGAGACAGACTGTTGACGGCTCTAAGAAATCTCGCGAGGAAGTGGGGATGATGGTACATGCCATTCCCCCAGAAAACTGGGTCTGCTTTAGGAACCCCAGCTCTTGGCCGTGCTGCTGTTCATTAACCTTCTCGAACTGACCGGGTGACCTTCCAAAGACAAACCTCTGCAACAGAGCCTTCCTGGAAGTATATACACTGTTCTCTCCCGGAGATTCCCTCCTGGTGAGGAGCCGTGGAGAGAACCTACCTGAATCTTGACCTCAGAACTTGGGACGGGCCGCTCATCCAAAACCACCAGGTTCACTCAGTTAACAGAAATAACCTGGTGACATCCAAGCTGCTCTAAACAAAAGTCCAAATGTAAAAGCAGCCTTCCTGCCTGGTATGGACTCACGGTACTTCGTGATAACTGCTCAAAGGAGCTGTAGATGGAGAATGGCCACCGTTTGGTTTTCTAGATGAAAAGCTCACGTCTAAGCTAATGGCTGATGAACCAAAGGGACTTTGAGCTCCTGAACGGCAGGCAGGGTGATGACTCGCTGATTTTGCCTTTCTAGCACCAAAAAGGATATTCAATGTAACAGATGCTCAGTAAAAGCAGGCGAGCAGAAATGAACGTAAGCGTGCATGTAGAGTCTCTTTGTGCTTTTTCTATTTAACAAAAGGAAGAAGTCTGAACAAGTCTTGAATTTCCATGAGGGGCTTAGTCCTCTCTAGTCCATGGGACTGCACTCTGCCCGGATGGTGTGGGTGGTATTCGAGGCTCGGAGGCACAGCTTCATACCATAGTGAAGGAAATGCACAAAGCCCCCATCGTGTGACCCATGACGAGGGCAAATGGAAGCCTGGGCTTCTTTACCTGGGCCTGTGGCCTCCAGGTCAGGGCCCCTGAGATTTGTGCACCAAAACACCTGGGGATCTTGGTAAAATGCAGATTCTGATTCTGTACGTCTGAGGGCCCAGATTCTGTATTTCTCACAATCCCCCATGTGCTGCTGTCCCAGTCTTTGCACCACACTTTGAATAACAAGGCTCCAGGGAGGCATTTCAGAGTGGCCTCCTCCCACCAAAAGCAAGATGCTCTCAGATAGTTCACGTGGAGAAAGTTACTTCCTTTAGGAAGAAAGCCTCAGTTTGGGCTAGTCTTACCACTTCTGTGATACTAGCCCATCTCCTTAGACAGAGAGAAAGGGAGCAGGAGGTAGTGGAGAGAACGGGCCCCAGGCACCCAGCCCTGGGCAGGTACCAGTGACAAGCAGCGGGATTTAATAACACTGCCTCATATCCGCTGTATTTATTGGACGGCACCTTCTATTCATGGCAAGGGATGCTGATTTTCTGACTGAGCTAGTGATACAGCATTTCCTTTAAAATTTTCCTTAGTTTACAACCCAATCAAAAAAATGGGCAGAAGACCTAAATAGACATTTCTCCAAAGAAGACATACAGACGGCCAAGAGGCACATGAAAAGATGCTCAACATCACTAATTATTAGAGAAATGCAAATCAGAACTACAATGAGGTATCACCTCACAGTGGTTAGAATGGGCATCATCAGAACATCTTCAAACAAATGCTGGAGAGGGTGTGGAGAAAAGGGAATCCCACTACTGGGCATATACCCAGAAAAACCCATAATTCAAAAGACACATGCACCCCAGTGTTCACTGCAGCACTATTTACAATAGCCAGGTCATGGAAGCAACCTAAACGCTCATCGACAGATGAATGTATAAAGAAGATGTGGTACATATATACAATGGAATATTAGCCCTAAAAAGGAATGCAATTGGGTCATTTGTAGAGATGTGGATGGACCCAGGGACTCTCATACAGAGTGAAGTAAGTCATAAAGAGAAAAACAAATATCATATATTAACGCATGTATGTGGAATCTAGAAAACTGGTACAGATGAACCAGTCTGCAGGGCAGAAATGGAGACACAGATGTAGGGAACAAACGTATGGACACCAAGGTGGGGGAAAGTGGGGGGGTGGGGGGGACAGTGGTGGTGGGGGGATGAATTGGGAGATTGGGGTTGACATATATACACTAATATGCATAAAATAAATAACTAATAAGAACCCGCTGTATCAAAAAAAAAAAATAAAATTCAAAAAGAAAAAAGAAAAAAAAATTTACCTTAGTTTAAAGGAGTTGGGTTAAGTTAAAGGGAAAGATAATGAATACCATTCAAAGATAACATACCATAATGAATATGGTAAAGTTGCAGTAATGAATATGGTAAAGTTGCAGGATACAAAAGTAATGCACAGAAATCTCTTGCATTCCTATACACTAATGATGAAAAATCTGAAAGAGAAATTATGGAAACACTCCCATTTACCATTGCAACAAAAAGAATAAAATACCTAGGAATAAACCTACCTCGGGAGACAAAAGACCTGTATGCAGAAAACTATAAGACACTGATGAAAGAAATTAAAGATGATACCAACAGATGGAGAGATATACCATGTTCTTGGATTGGAAGAATCAACATTGTGAAAATGACTATACTACCCAAAGCAATCTACAGATTCAATGCAATCCCTATCAAATTACCAATGGCATTTTTTACGGAACTAGAACAAATCATCTTAAAATTTGTATGGAGACACAAAAGACCCCGAATAGCCAAAGCAGTCTTGAGGGAAAAAAACGGAGCTGGAGGAATCAGACTCCCTGACTTCAGATTATACTACAAAGCTACAGTAATCAAGACAATATGGTACTGGCACAAAAACAGAAACGTAGATCAATGGAACAAGATAGAAAGCCCAGAGATAAACCCACGCACCTATGGTCAACTAATCTATGACAAAGGAGGCAAAGATATACAATGGAGTAAAGACAGTCTGTTCAATAAGTGGTGCTGGGAAAACTGGACAGCTACATGTAAAAGAATGAAATTAGAATACTCCCTAACACCATACACAAAAATAAACTCAAAATGGATTCGAGACCTAAATGTAAGACCGGACACTATAAAACTCTTAGAGGAAAACATAGGAAGAACACTCTTTGACATAAATCACAGCAAGATCTTTTTTGATCCACCTCCTAGAGTAATGGAAATAAAAACAAAAATAAACAAATGGGACCTAATGAAACTTCAAAGCTTTTGCACAGCAAAGGAAACCATAAACAAGACAAAAAGACAACCCTCAGAATGGGAGAAAATATTTGCAAACGAATCAACGGACAAAGGATTAATCCTTTGTGACAAAATATATAAACAGCTCATTCAGCTCAATATCAAAGAAACAAACACCCCAATCCAAAAATGGGCAGAAGACCTAAATAGACATTTCTCCAAAGAAGACATACAGACGGCCACGAAGCACATGAAAAGATGCTCAACATCACTAATTATTAGAGAAATGCAAATCAAAACTACAATGAGGTATCACCTCACACCAGTCAGAATGGGCATCATCAGAAAATCTACAAACAACAAATGCTGGACAGGGTGTGGAGAAAAGGGAACCCTCTTGCACTGTTGGTGGGAATGTAAATTGATACAGCCACTATGGAGAACAATATGGAGGTTCCTTAAAAAACTGAAAATAGAATTACCATATGACCCAGCAATCCCACTACTGGGCATATACCCAGAGAAAACCGTAATTCAAAAAGACACATGCACCCGAATGTTCATTGCAGCACTATTTACAATAGCCAGGTCATGGAAGCAACCTAAATGCCCATCACAGACGAATGGATAAAGAAGTTGTGGTACATATATACAATGGAATATTACTCAGCCATAAAAAGGAACGAAATTGAGTCATTTGTTGAGACGTGGATGGATCTAGAGACTGTCATACAGAGTGAAGTAAGTCAGAAAGAGAAAAACAAATATCGTATATTAACGCATGTATGTGGAACCTAGAAAAATGGTACAGATGAGCCAGTTTGCAGGGCAGAGGTTGAGACACAGATGTAGAGAACGGACATATGGACACCAAGGGGGGAAAACTGCGGTGGGGTGGGGATGGTGTTGTGCTGAATTGGGCTATTGGGATTGACATGTACACACTGATGTGTATAAAATTGATGCCTAATAAGAACCTGCAGTATAAAAAAACAAACAAAACAACTAATACTAAACTTTCATTGGGTTATTTGTATGGAAATATGTTAATATAAATGTTTCAGACAGTACATGAAATTTCTAAAAATCTTATATGTTCTGGTATAATGTTATAAGTCATAATCCTAGTTATTACCTTAAAATGTATATCTCAGAAATAACTAATTTTCTTGTCAACTGCATTATTATGAACTTTCATCAAATTTTTAACTGTGGTCATTTTTAAGTCTTTTGTCATTTACAGACAGTTCTGTGTATACTCTGATGCTACTGCAAATATGTTCCTATAAAAGGGTTTCATCTTTAAGAAATTCATGGAAAAGACTCTGACAAGTACAGGTTTCTGGTAACTGACTGTACTGCTGAACTGAATGAATAAGCAGAACTGAATTTTCAGAACTCTAATGAAAAACTGATGAACTCATAAAAGTGCTAACAAAAGATCAAGATGAAAAAAAAAATTAATTACATGGGACTGAGTGAACTGATGAGGATGAGTATAATTTTTGTGACTTTCTGTCTGAATTAAAAAAAAAAAATCCAACAAGGACTCAGAGGCAAAGAATATACAAATCAATTTTCACTGCAAAGTAAAGGAGCTGTTACAGTGGAGGATTACTGGACTGAATGTCAATATTATGACATAGTATGAGTGTGTTTCATGTTTGGTAATTGCAATCATTGTTGCTTTTGTTGTGGTCATCCATGTACAACGCTTGGTGTCGGTCTATTTATCTCTTGTAAAAATAAAATATAGTGTGTGTGTGTGAAAAAAAAAAAAAAGGGAAAGAGAAAGCAAACAGTGGTTCTGGTGTATCAGATATAACAAGACAACTGTAAGGCAGAGTGGGCCACATGCGGCAGATATTGTGGGAGCTCAGTGACCCTCCAGATATCACATGCAAACTCTTAGAGACAGGAGCACTTTTCCAGGGAGAGACCACAGCTTCCATCAGATTCTCAAAGGTGTTAGAAAGTAAGATGGAACTAAAGAACCCACTGCTGTAAAGTTAACAAAATATCAAAGACTTACAAAGTCTACATCCTACTCCAAAAATCTAGCTCCTGAGATATTTGATAGCTTTTTAAAGACCTCTGCTTTGTCACAATCATCATCAAAAAGCAGTGTTGTCCTATAAAGGTTATTAAATAGCCCTTCTTCTTGCAAAGCAGTGTTCCAGAGAGGCCTCGACCCACTGAACGTGGTTCTTCTAAAAGAAATCCGCAAGAGGTGGACATTGCATGAGCATCCATAATCTCAGTTCATGCTGATAGAGACTTATTAGCCTTAACAATGACTATTAAAACGAGACGCGGACGTTCTTCTTACCTCCAGCTCCAGCTCCTCCCTCTCCATCTCCTGATGGATGCCTTCAATGTAGTCATTTGGATCGTAGTATTCATGGGCTGAGGGATGCCTGGGAAAAGATGAAAGATCGTTAAGGCCCTGCTTCCAGTTCTAAGTATCTGTTCCCATCCCCCCATCACCAGGCCCATCAGTGCCACAGGGGCTCTTCTCAGAGGCTGAGGTTCTTACTTAGTTCACTTCTCTCTGGTTGTGTTTCCCGGCACAGTCAGGACCTCCCGCACAATATTTCCACCATCTTCTCTAAAGCCCATTTCCTCCACAAGGAGGAGCTCAGATGCAGGTTGAGGGGGAAGGATGGAGTGGGAGATTGGGGTAAACAGATGTAAGCTAGTATACAGAGAATGGATAAACAACAAGGTCCCACTCTATAGCACAGGGAACTAGATTCAATATCCTATGATTAAACCATAATGGAAAAGAATATAAAAAAGAATGTATATATATGTATAATGAATCACTTTGCTGTACAGCAGAAATTAACACAACATTGTAAATCAACTATACTGCAATAAAAAACTTGTTAAAAAAAAAAAAGATGCACGGTGAGAGAGGGACTGGCTTTGTGGCTTGCAGTGATCATTCCCTGGCCCACTAGTCATTGAGTCAATGTGACTAATTTTTAACTCACTCTCTAGGTGGGAGACAAACTCTTATTTACTGCTCATGGCTTCATTCTTAGATTTTATCTCTGGGGAGAAAAAAGCTTAACTTCAGGCAACACTTAAAGACATGTGCCGGCCTCTGAGATAGGTTCAAAGGGCTGTGAAACTGAAACTGCTATGCTGTCATCTAGGACAGTCTCTTTTCAAACTTTTTTGATTGTCTCGCAATGAGAAATACATTTGACATCACCCAGTGTACACGTATACGTATGTAGAACATGTGCATACATGCACGCATATAATGCATGTGTGTAAATATGCAGACCCGCATACATACACACGCCTAGGAGAACGGAAGCTTGCATTTCTCTAGGTTAACATGTGTACAGCACAATTCACAGAGCCCACCACCTCTTTGGAAACACCACTAATGGAACCTCTAGGACCACAGGCAGTGGGAATTATAACACGCTCAGTCAGGTCTGTGGCTCTGAAAGGTGTCAGATGCGGATGGAGAGCTTCAGCCTGATTGTTGGCTGGGGACCCAAACCTCCGCGTTCTCAAAGGTCAACAGAGCAATCAGTGGGCTCTGGTCTTCTCACCCAGGCACTTAGTTTTGAAACAACAGACCAGACATGAGCGGTCATTCAAACGAGGGCTGGCTTTCAATTTTCTGCACCCATCAGGCAAATATGCTGCCTGCACTCAAGGGGCTGTTAGTACTGAGGATGCTGCGGGAAGGCCTGGGCTTTCAAGCCTCAAGGTAACACCCCCCCGCGCCCCCCATTCAGCCCTGATGCACACTCCTGCTGTCCTCTGACCTCGCAGCCAGAACCAGGAGAGCACTGACCTCCGCACTCTTCTGACATTTCTCAAATTGCCCCTTGGGGGAAGAGTCATGTCATGTTAACTAGACTTAAGAGGAAATTAAGGGTTTAGCTTCTAAAAAGCCTGTCACTGTGACGGTTCAACATCGAGAGTCAGGAGTAGCCTTAAAGGCCTCATCAATATGAAAGGCAGTTTGGGTCTAAAACATCAAACAGCTGATTTGAATGATCGTAGTCAGTGAATCATCCAGTTGTTTCCTAGCAACTGGCATGTATGGAGTATTGTGGTTAAGATCTGGAAGTTGAGGTGGGACAGACCTGCCTTTCAATCCAGCTGCCAACTTACATGCAGTAGCACTGCTGAGTCTGCAGTTCCTCGTGGCACAGAAGGGACAGTCGTGAGAAATGGGTGAGATGACAGTTCTCTGCATACTGCCTTGTGCACTCTGAGTGTCAGACGGGATCGGGGGCGGGGGGGGGTACTCCCTCCTCTACCTTTACACGCTGCCCGCCGCCCAATTCACTTTGTCACGCCCGGGGAATTAGCCCTGGGTTCTGATGACAGCTAACCGTCAGAACCACGGGAGGAGAGGCCAGCCTCTGTCTGGAATCTGGTAGAACAACAGGAAACGTGTGCTCACTCCAGCTACTGAGCTACTAATAGGAATCCAACAGGTATCGCTCAGAGGATTTCCCTAGGAGAGGTGCAGATGCCCTTTGAAATAAGGCATCAAGGCAATGATCTGAACCAGGAGCAAGATGGGAGGAGGGCCTCTAACGTCAGCCAGAGAGGCTAAGAAAGGGAGGGGACACCTTGTCCAGAGGTGTGCAAAGTCACATCCGAAAAGCCACCTTAAAACGGACAGCTTTTAAGCCACTTGTCCACCTGAGAAAATTTCTTGCTCTTCATTTTTGTCCCTACATATTTGACATCAATCACTAAATTAACAGTGATCACCACTATCATTTATCCAGTGCTTACCATACGCCATGCTGAGAACTTGCCACGCATTATTTCATTTAATCCTTCAACAATCCTAAGAAATGGGTACTATTATTGTCATCCCATTTTAATAGAGGGGAAATAAGGCCCAGGGAAATAAACTACCCAAGTTACACAGCTAGAGATTAGGTTTGTCCAACTCGAAGCCTCTGAACTACCTGATATCTCTGGCAGTAAGTAAGGTAAGAGGAGAGTCGTGTGTAAAGTAATTTACGTGATGTGTTGGATCACAGCTGTTATTTAATCGGTAACTGCAGTGCTTATATGAGGCATGTGTGAATTTACTCCATGGATCCAGGTTTGAAATGAGACCCAAGAAACCAGAAGGCACAACCTCCTGGGCTCTCTTTACCCTCACAACTTGCTTTGTTGTCTCTTTAAAAGAACCATCAGCATTCCCTCTAGTGATAACTACCAAACCTTCCCACTGCCATTTGCGGTGATTAAATTTTATTCGGAAACAACTTTTATGACATTTGTAAGTAATTTTGTTCTTCGAATATAATTTGAATAACTCCGCTCCAGGGTTATAACAAAGTAATTAATATGTCGGAGCGGTTTTGAGCAGGATTCAATTTATTACCTCTATAAACAATAAAGTGAAACGTGGGCAACTTGGAGGAAAACTGTTAAGATGTGTTCATTGTTTTCACCACATGGAAGGGAAGAAACCAACTTCTCTGTACTTCTGTACCACACTTAACACAGTTAAGATTCATTATCATGTGACTTACTCCTCGGGCAAGAGATAGGGATCCAGCACAGGTGGGGTGGGCGAGGACATCTTGGTGAGGGCCATGATGTGCTCAAAGGTGATGTCCGTTTGGGTTCCCGTGTCCACCATCTGTGACTCTGACGGAGGCGTGAACATTTTGGTCCGTGGCGTTCGCCTCAACACCTGGACCACGATGGGCTCCTTAGCTGTCTTGAAGGCTTCCACAGCCTGGTCATGAGTTGCTCGGGATAAGTCTTTGCCGTTGACCTGTCGAAAAACAGTAGAAGGGGAGAGGATTAGCATTAAGCAGAAGCCAGAAAGACGGTTTTCATGTGTAAGCAGCTAAAAGGAAAACGTGCGGGTGTCCGGGGACTTCACTGCTCTGTTTCAGGTTTCCCCAGGAATGCCTGGTGGGAAGGGGGTAGGTTTAGGAGGTGTGCAGATCGGGCATGAAATCATAAATCTCACGGCAGGGAAGGCTTGGCTTCCTACTGGAGTGTCTTTAACATAATTTCATCCCCTCCTCATCTTGCCTGTGAGAGAAATGAGCAGTCTCAGGCTCACAGCCTCTATCGGGCCATACTAGCTACCTGGAAATTAATTATATTGTTCTGTTTTAATGGTGTGTATTTTCCCAGTTCCTGTCAGGTGAGATTAGTCTCCCTTTTATGGAAGCGATATGACATTTCCTTCTTAAATGAATGCCTTTGCTTTTCCTTAAGAAGTCAATGAGAATATTGAGTAAGTGATAATACAGGTCACAGGTAGATATGGCAAGTATCAAGGAGGAACTCAAATGACCTGACATTTTGGCCCATGTTTGGGAAGCGGCAGCTAGCTTCATTGCTGTGTCGTTTCCCACTGTGCACAGTCCTTTGCTACTGCTGCATCCTCAATGTCTACACTTACCGAGCGCCCACTGTCTACCACATGACTTAAATGAAGATGCCTCTTAACACGTCCGTCATCACAGTCATGGGAAGCTGGCAAGACCAAAAGTATGTTCATCTCCCTCCCCTTATAGCCACAAATAAACTGCATGAGATGACCTTGCTAGTTACTGACGGGTCAGAACTTTGGATGCTGCATCCAGGATTCTTTCCAACGATAGAACTAACTGAACACGGCTATATTTAGAACAGCTTACACAAGAGGAAATAGAAGCCAGAACCTTATGTCTAGAAAATGAAGTTATTCCAAGCAACATGGAAGCTCGACTATTTCCTTTACCCTCCCCGTCCCATTCCCCACAGCAAAGGACTACGACATTGTGTTCCGATAGCTAGGTGATGTCTAATGATTGCACTCACACGAGAGTTATCAGGTTCTGAAATATTCTGATGTCATCCCCCAAGTGGTTGGTATACTGCTTAAAGGCAAATATAAAATGATGGTATAGGAATCATATTCGGCAGAACATATGTTTGCAGAAGTTCCTTGGCTTCTCAGATCTTCTCTGGACAGCACCACTGACAAACTCATGTCATTTATTTGTAAATGCCAAAACCAACACCGAACCTTTTCTAGTCTGTCATCGACATGCCCCACCTTAGCATCGTGTACTTCACAGCACACTGACGATTAGGTCTGTCCTCTGAGGTAGAGCACTTCGGTTTCTCTTTGCCAAGCAGAACATGAATACCGATTATGCAGCAGTCTTTCTGGTTTTTTCCCTAAGCGCTTTCACTCTGGCCCTACAGGGGCAAGAACTCTAGGTTGGAGTGCCTTGCAAACAGCTGTTGGGTTGAGGGATAGATGTCAGATTCTTCCCTTGTAATGCAGCCCAGATGAATCGCCACTGGAGATTATTAATGATTTGGATCCAGTCCACTTAAGTAATTTACTATCATCATGAGCGAGTTCGGCAGAGCAGGAACTGTGGGCTGCAAAATGACTCCGGTGCACCAGTAAATAAGTGAATGGCTGAACCGTCAAACTCTTACCATCCCTCACCCTGGACGACTGGAAACCCCAGGATTTAACACCACGGCCGTCTTCACTCTTCCTCCTTGGAGGACAGAATGAAAGGACGTGAAGGAATTCTCTCTAGCTTTGCAAACCAGTTGAGCACCTCGACCCCTTCCCTGCTCGGAGCCTAGAACTCTGAGGGCTTGGGGATGAGGTGAGGGCGGAGGACTGAAGCCCAAGTTGGAGTGCTGTGAAATTCGCTCCAAGGCCGAACTGTCTGAGTCGTATTTCCCATTAATGCGTGACACCGGGAGTCAAATCATCTACGAATTTATGATGCAATAGTAAATTTCTCCCTGGATTAAAATGAATGCCGTAGACAGCACCCTGAGGAGATATTGCTTTGGCCAATGCCAGCTCGCCATGCTGGGGATGGCTTGTGCTAAAGGTAGTTCTACCCACAGTGAACTCACAGTAAGACTTTTGAATGGGTCTGCAACTTGGCCTTTTGCCAAACGGGACTGAGCATGGGACTTTCTTCTAAGGGAGTCTTCCGATTGTGTCTTTAAAAAAAAAAAAAAAAATCCGTCCTAGGAGTCTTTACGTTTTATCCACATAATTAGGTCTTGCAAATACCTCAGCGGAAAGGTCAGCTGCCTGATAAAAAGCATCCTTCCTTGTTCCTCCTGCTTCCTCTCTGCTGAAAGAGCTTGGACTTTGTTTCCTTTCCACCAGATCAGAGAGCACTCCCTCTGGGGGAGACTTGAGATGTGGGTTTAATTGGCTTTAGCCCACTGTGGAGGTCTGGTTCCTTTTGCTTAGACATGGAGCCGGGTCTCTGAGGCCAGGTTAACACACTAAGGGATGCAGAGCAGAGAAACAGAGAATTGGGGTCTCTTGATGATTATCACTGAGCAAATGAACCGACCAAGCTTAGAACCTCTTAACCCCAAACTTCTTGTCGTATCTGATATCACAATCCTTATACTTTAGGCCATTTTCACTTGTATTTTAACTCCCTGCAGCCCAAAACACCCCAATAGGTATAGGTATTGCACAGATGTACTGTAAAGTTAGACAGGAATGTAGTTATTTGTTCCTGTAGACATTCCTCTGATGTGTATAAAACAATGAGTGAAAATGCTTTTCTGATTAGGAGTATATTTTACTCAGCTTATTTTTTTTATTACAGAAAAGTGATGGCAACTATTGCTTTCTTGTATAGGTGTTCTAAACCAATGCTAGAACCACTAAGCAGATGCTTAAATGGTACCTAAAAAAATTAAAGGACGGACTTGTCTGCATCAGTCTAAGCTAAGAAGATTCTCGGGGGCAAAGAGCTGCCCTGTGTCTGGGCGCACATGATTACAAACGCAGGCAAGCTTTTCCGAATCTCTCTGACTTTGGGTATTATTAAACGGCATTGATGCAACAGCACCCATAACATCCCTAGGGCCTAAGATGCAGAGAGAGAGGAGGTGGCAAATCCCAAGGGAGGCCAGGAACTTGGTCGGCGACTGTGAAGCGCTCTCTCATCCCCCACCAGACCCGCTCACGGCTGGGTCCCACAGAAAGGCAGCTCTGACCATTGAACCTGAGGGAACAATTTCAGGAGCCCGGTGCCATGTATATGTTAATCAAACACAGCTCAAATATGCCGCTCCACAAGCCAGGCGACCCACTCCTTTCTTACGGTTCAGGGCTGCAGTGCCCAGGGGCTGAAACTGTGGAATCAGACCGGGGTTAGAATCTGGACTGTCGCTTCGGACCATTTATTTCCCTCTGAGTCTCGGTTTCCTCATGTGCAAAATAAATGTAATTATAGTGTCATGCCTCTTAGGATTATTATAAAGTTTAATGAGATAATCTACTTTACAGCCTAGCATGCACATCATAAGAATTTACTAAGATACCAGTGCTAATGGGGATCCTGCCCCAGAATAGTCACATTTTCCCAGGAGAAGAGAGTCTGCAAATCAAAGAAGCAAAATGCAGTCTAGTTAGGTAGTCTTAAGAGACATTTGTATACTGAGAGGCTTCTTTATTTTTCAGGGAAGTTCCCAGCCCAAACGTTCCTGAGCTACCGACATACATATTGATATTTTCAGTCCGCAGGTTGGGGTTCTCTGGAGCGGGCAGTGCAATGGATAAATCTTACAGGACTTGACCCCTGCCACACAAGCTTCTTGACAAGGTATTTTAGGCATCATTACATCCTCTTAAAAGATGATGAGACAAGGCAGGAACTTACTCTCCTAGACAATCCATTTTTGCGGCCAAATTTGTTTGGAATTACCTTGTGCACATAACACTTATTACCCTGTCATCTTGGAATCACATCACTGAGAGACTTAGCGAGGTGATGAGCCCAGTGCACGCTGTCAGCCAACCGAGAATGACAACCTTTATTCCCGGGATTAGCATTACGTGTACATTACACAAGACGGCGGTGATGATGGCTGCAATTACAGGCGCAATGTTCATCCCGTGACGTTTGGCCCAGTCAAATTAAATATCATTAACTCACCCAATTGAGCAGATTGCTTTTAAAACAGTTTATGCAGCTCTAAAACCAAGTAAATGGAATGTTTTGGAAGAAAAAATGCTGATGGCAAACTTTATTATAAATTAAATGCTTAAGTTATTCACCTAAGGCTCTGGATGGTCCCCTGGGATGTAGGTGCAATTAGGGTGAAAATCCAATTGCTTTATCTCAGGGCAAACATCACTGCTGCAAATATGACAGGACACTAAGGAACCTTCAAGAGGTCCTTTAGCATACGATCTCCAGGGACAAGATGCTGAGGGCATGGAAGGATTCCCTCCTGGTTGCATTTAAGCCTGGGTAGCATGACTGAGGCTCTTTGCATGAGGTGCCCGTGAGTATGTTTTCCACGGTCCTGAGAACGAACGCAAAGCTGGTAGGTTTTTCCACATGGGGGTACATTTCATTGATAACCCAGCTGTCCATCTTTCACTCATTCACCAAGTATTTTCTGAGGTTACTCAGGGAGACTTGTTCCCCTCTTGGCTGATGGGATACCACTTAGAAGAATTTCTTGGGGAAAAATGAGGCCACAGGATGTGCAAGCCACTTAAGAAATGGTCACATGAAATGCATTGTGGGTAGCATTTCACCGTGGCATCTAATGAGGGGTTGGATCTGGCCGAGGAAGACAGAATCTACACACGCTGGAACGCTAATTAAGCTCACGACCTAGAAAGAGTCTTGGTTTTCACGGTCTACCTAGAAATTCCATTGGTGAAACTACTGTCATACGCTTTTTAAAATCACCTTTCAAAACAGGAGCCAGAAAGCTTTCAAAGTTCCCTACAACATAATTGTAAGCATTTCGGGGTATTTTAAGATATATTTGGAAAAGACATAGCATATTCTCTCTAAATTAGACAATACGTTTCTATTTATGGGAAGACATTTGGTTTCTGAGGATCGGCTTATCACAATCACCTCGATTTCTATTACATGTGCAAACGACCCCAGTATAAAGTGCTAATGCAGTTTTCAATTCAGCCTACTATAAATTACGCCCCGGGCTAAAACCCCACTTTTATAGGGTTCGTTTAATTAAATACAGGGGCAGTGATTGCATTCTGTAAAATATCACACCTATGTTGTCAAACTAATTAAAACTTAGATTCCACTGGAAGCAATAGACGATAATAAACTACATACAGAAAAGTAAAAGGTTTCAAGCTCTGATTTAGGTTGGATTAAAAAAACTTTTTTCATTCAGGAAACTCCTGTCTGCCTTAATTTATTTCGAATTTATAGTCTGCTCTGGGGCTTGATAAAGGGAAGGCCAACTTATCTAAAATAGAGGTATTATGGCAGTTAAGAAGGAATATGGGTCTTAGTGAACAAATGGTGTTCAAATTAGTATGTTTCTGTGCAAAGTACTCACTTTCAAGACGGTATGAACAAGGAGACTACACTCACAGAGACCTCAGTTCCGATGTAGTAGAACTGACATCTGTATGGGTGCATTTGGTTTGCAGTAAGGACTGCAGTGAGGTTTGTCCATGGTAATTTCTAAATGTGTCCTGATGTTATTTTCCTAGGTTTGGTATTTCTTCAACGGGAAGATCCCCTCATTATATTCTGAGCGCCCTGCGTGGATGAATGTATAGCCTGGGTAATTTTCCTATTAGAGGAGTCTTCCTTCTGTCAAACTTAAGCCTATCATGTTTCAAAATGCTTTACTGTTTTTTTTTTCCCCCTAAATATAGAATATACCTGGCTACCAGCCTCCAAGTGATAAAAGAGATGACACGTCTTAAAAATCATAGATGTACTCAGATTAAAAAGTATTAGTCCCACACTATTACCAGATGCTTTCTTCTCAGGTCAAAATCCTATCTTCATCAACAAAATCTTGCTTATCTCCTTTTGGAAGCCTTGATTTCATCACCCCGAAATCCCATTGTGAGCGATAGGTTACAGAGGTCCATTAAACTACAGTGTACTTGAACCATTTTGCATCTTAAAATGAACATGCATACTTTAACCTCATCTTAAAGGTGGTAATTTAAAGAAGCAGCTCAACATATTATAGGAAAGCCCAGTGGTGAGTACTTGGAAACAAGGTGTTTCTACAGCTGAATCTCTCTAGTCTAGGTCCCTTAAGTTCTTCTTTGAAACGCCAGTGTCTTTTCCAGGTATGTATTTAATTCTTCTGGAGTAGGGATTGGTTTCATGTTACAAGTCAGTTAAATACGGTCCTTCACATTCCAAGGGTTCAGCGCTGTTCATCCCTGGGGGATGTGCTTGCAAATGTCTTCAACCATCCCTGCCCCTCTCTTATTCCTTCTGACTCATCTGAAAAGCCCGGGCCTATCTTTCTGGCCAACCACCTGCCTCCCCGTTTCTACCTGCAGACCAGTGATGCTGGAGGACATTCCCACAAGGAGATGTTGCTGAGTCAGATGGGATCACACCCTTCACAGCTGTTTTGAGATGTGTAATTAAGTAGTTACTTGATTTTCGGTCGATTGCCGATATTTTCTCATGGGGCCCTAAGTTCCACAAGGGCAAGAACTGTGTGTTTTGTGCACTATAGGACACCCGGAGCTCAGCACAGCAGCTGGCATGTAGCAGCCTCGCAAATAATTTATCACCTGAGTGACCTATTCACGCGTCTGTAGACTGTCATGTTCCTCTCGTGCACATTTGTTGGCATTTCATGGTCTTTCCTACTCTGGAAACAAAAGCATTTTCTGCTCTGATCTTATATTCATAGCTAAGATTAACACAAACCTGATTATGTGTCCATTTTTATAACTGTCAGATTCCAAACAAGAATAAAACGTGTGTTGGATTTGGTTACATACATACATATTTCGTGAGGAGCACTTTCAATCTTAAGATTTCTCCTGTTCCATTTCTTGATACGATCAAAGTGGTATCAAGGAAAGTACCCTCTGCTCTTTTGGAGAATGAAATACATGAGGCCCAGAGAGGTCTTGGAGTGTTTGTGAAGAAACAAGGCAGCCCTAGCTAAGCTCTCCTGAAGTCCCTGGGTTCTGAACTTGCAGGTGACAAAGTGGAGCCACTGGAAGTCAAAAAGGAACCTCGATCCCCAACGGAGAGGAAAGAAACAAGAAATACCAAATTGACAGACCTCACTGAAAAATCAGAAAATGGGAAATTGCTTCTTTCTCTTTCTCGGACCATGCTCTCTCCTCCCCATCCGTCCTCCCCCTTCCAGCAGTGGCGCAGACTCAACCGTGAGCAACGTGCCCAGGCCGGGAGGTGAGGAGGATGGGTGGGCTACAGGTGTGTCCACCCAGGGGAAGGGGGGCCCTTGTCTAAGTCACAGTGAAAGCCAGAAGGGTTGGCCTTGGGCCTGCTCGGCCGCCCAGCTCTGGAGTCGGGTGTAGTGGAAGCACGCGATGGCCTGGCCTATGGGCGTTTACACTTGAGTCCTGGATACATGGAGGGGACTGCTGGGTGCTCACTACCTCACCCCTCGCCAGGAGGGTTGTCAACAGGGGTCCTCCCTGAGTACATCCAGGTTGAGCACTCTGAGAAAGCTCTCTGTGCGGCATCGTTCACCTTGGTACCTAATGAGTGAACAGGATACGTGAGGCCAAATGCTGGAGTCTCTGACACGTCAGTCGTGATACAGCCAACAGGGGGACGGCACCCTGCTGTGCCAGACGAAGACTTGGTCTAAGCACTTTGTATACGTTAACTCACGTAGTCTTCCCATGAAGGAGGTGCTACTATCATCACCATTTAACGGGGATGAAATCAAGAGGCACAGAGAGTGTTTGTGCATCTGAAGACCTTCCGCTAAGGATGCTGGTGGCTTTCACCTTGAGTTGGGAGACGCATGCTTAGTTCAGAAGGGTTCACGCTTCTTCCTACACGTCAAGTTTACTGCATTTAACCATCCATATTGGCATGATCTCCTATGGTAACAGCAAATATAGCCACACATAGAAGGAAGAAAGCATGGCCAGGTTTTTGCAAGCATCACAGCAAAGCCTTAAGAAAACCATTTTATGTCATTTCCATCTCCTTGGTATATAAACTTCATACTGGTCTCATAAATCTCTTGTACAAACTTAAATTTGTTAGTTGATTTCCTCAAAGACTAGAGGGCTGGCTAGAATAAAATTCCTACCCTCAGGTCTCTGACCATTAGAGGAAGGGACGTGTAGGAAGATTCTTCCATCAACAGAATTGTTGTCACACAGGATTTACATCAATGTTTAGTGATGTTTTATGTCACCACAGTCATTTAAGTTTCAAGTGAGGAGGGTCTTCTAACGGATACTGCATGAAGACGGGCAAGAACAGGCAGGAGTTTTACATGTGATGAGGGTCCACGGTGAAGGCTGAAAGCTCCAGCCCTAGGGCTGATTGCCTCGGCTTCAATGTAGGCTGTGTCACTTACGTGCTGTAGCATCTTGGGCAAGTTAACCTCTCGGTGCCTCAGTTTTCTTACCACTAAAATGGGTTTACAGCAGGACCTATATCATTGGGCGGTGTTAGAATTAATTAGGCTGTGCAGAGAAAGTAATTAGGGTGCATGGCCCTGCACAGAGTGAGGGCTCAATAAACGTTAGCTATCTGTTGTCCTCACTCATTTGTAGAATTACTGGGGAACCCATCATGTGCCAGGCACTGATAAAGTGGTAACCAAGGCCCAGTAACACTGGGTAAAGAATGAACACTGTCGGGGCTCTGGGCTGAGACACACAGGGGTCTGAATCCCTGCTCTGTTTACCAGATGTGTGACTTTGGGTAAATCATTCTACCCCTGTGCCTCAGTGTCCCCAGTTGGAAATGGGGGATATTAAAGTATTTTCCTCTTAGGGTTTTGAGACAAAGATCTTAGCACAGTGCCCAATGTTAGCTGTTGTTATAACCCTACAAACCTGGACAAACTACGTACCTCTCCCTGTGCGTTATCTATAAATGGAGTTGTAAAGATTTGTTGAAAAGGGCTTAGAAGGGAGTCTGGCTCGTAGTCACCACTTTTACAGGAGATACTGGCCCACATGTGGTTCCTAAAAATTCCAGCTGTCAAATTTCAGTAAAAACTTAACTGCAAATAAATCACACAAGAATACCCATAAAACAGATTTTATGTTTCACTCATTTATGTGGAAAGAAAGCCTTTTCTGGATCCTGGCATCCATCTCAAGGATGTGATACCCTGAACTCCAAGCACTCGGTGTTTGCTCTGTGCCAGGTGCTGTGCTGAGTGCTTCACGCGGACAATTTCATCCCACTTCACAGCGAGAAGGTCAATGGTGAGGTGAGTGGTACTACCTCTGCTTTTACAGACCAGGAAATAAAAGGCCGAGGAGTGCTGGCAGCTTCCTAAAAGATGTGCCTCTCATGAGCAGTAGAGATGGGATTTGAAGAAGGCCTGCCCAACTGCAAGTGCATGCTCTAACCACTGGGCAGCACAGCTGGAGTGCTATGACCCAACCTCAGCCTTGAAGCGAAGGCAAGTGTTAACGGCTGATTATACTGACCCCAAGAAGGGATGGTGGGATGAAACTGGGATGAAACAGCGTCATCAGAAAGAGAGAGGGGTGGGCCCTAGACAAGGAACATACGCTCAAGTGGGAAGAACAAAGATCCTCGTCAAAGGAGGACATTCACTGGACATGCCTTGGTGGGGGTGGGTGGGCTCCTCCATGCCGAACCAGGTGGGCTCAGCCACCTCACCTTTCCCAGGAACTCATGGTGGTAATGGTACCC
Organism: Balaenoptera musculus; assembly: GCF_009873245.2. Lineage (NCBI taxonomy): Eukaryota > Metazoa > Chordata > Mammalia > Artiodactyla > Balaenopteridae > Balaenoptera > Balaenoptera musculus. The sequence goes on from NC_045795.1 coordinate 86,575,070, forward strand.
CATTTAATGATACTCACTAACCCATCCCTTCCCACTTAATTGCAGAGAAGCTCAGAGCAGAGGGGCATCTATCTTTTCTCTAAATTCTTTTCTCACTAAGTTGTCTCATCAGATTTTAGCATGTCTGTCCTACGAACGTCCATGTCCCAAGGCATGTTGTGAAGCTCTGGCAACGGAACACCATTTAAAACAGTCCAATTAGAGCAAACGTAGTCTTTTGTTTAAAAAGAACATTCTTGAGCAGTAATGAAATAAGTAGCCTCAGAGTTTCTGAACCCTTTGAATCTTAAAGAGGAGTCAGGCCAAGAGAGCTAATTTTGAAAAATGCTTACTGGCCTGAATGACCTGCACTTTATTTGCTGCTTTTAACAAGATTATGAAATTTCCTAACTATCTCTAAAGAACACGAAGGTCAGGCAACAAACCAATGAACTCCAGAAAGAAAATCAAAGCTAAAGTTGATTCACTTTAAATAGAATTTCCGGGCTCTCAAGGATTTGTGTAACCTCAACAGTGATTTGGAATCTTGTTTGTTTGTTGTCGGTTTTCTATCCAAAGAAATAACATTATGATGTGTATCACTTAGATGGAAACTAATTTTGGCTCCTGCATCACCAACTAGTTCATTTAGTGGTCTACAGACCGATTAGTAAAACATCTGTTAAAATGACTGTGGAGGATCCTTGAAGAAAATGCCGTAAAAATTAAATGTCGTCTTAGTGGTTGAAAAAAATCAGTTGAGAAGGGCCTGGTGTCAGTATGAAAATAAAACTACCCCTGAATGTTTAGAGAAGGGCTAGTTTTTCTTCTGTCCTCATATAGAAGTAATCATTAGTTGGCTTGTCCATAATCACCTTTCTAAATAAATTATGCTGTATCTTCTCAAATACCTCCAATTTCCTAAAAAGCATTTTTAAAAGTTCCACATCAGGGGAAAACTAGAAAGCAGGGCTGGAATTCGAAATGTCCTCCAAAGACCAAAGCTACTTGATTCTTTGAACAAATAATGTCTAACACTTCTGAGTATTTTCTATGTACCATACACGAGGCTTAGGCACTGTACATTCACTTATTCATGTGCAATCAGCGCATGAATAATAAAACCCGAGAATGACTATGTGCCCAATACCCCTACTGAAACCCCAGTGCATCAGTGGGCAAAACCAGAAATGGGAGCTGCCCCGGGCAGTTCATAGTCTGGGTAAGGAGACAGATGCTAATAATCCCATAACTGAGGGAAGGAAAGAGAACCTGGCAGGGTTAAGGGGGCAGGTGTTGGGAAGAGGGGGCTCCTCTGAGGAAGAGATGTTGAGGACAAATCAGAAGAATAACCAGGATTTATGTGGAGAGGAAGAGAGGAGAGATTATTGCAGAGGGAGCAGCATGTGCAAAGGCCCTGAGGCTGGACGAAACCTGGTACAAGAGGATCAGGATAGGTGGAACAGAGATGCTTATGTGATGAGACTAGAGGGGTGGGCGGGGGCAGACTATGTTGACCCTCAGAGGCTACAGATAGGACTTTGGTCCTGAGATGATTTAAGTGGGGGTGGGGGGGGGCGGTGGAGAGGTGACAGGACTCAAAGGCTACGTGTTCGGGTTTACATCTTAGAAACATGATCATAGCATCTGGCTGCTGTGTGAAGAATGGACTGTTAGAGGCTAGGAACGAGGTGACTGAGTGGCGCAAGCAGACCAAAGAGATATTTGGGAAGTGGAGCCCTCCCAACCACCAGGGGAGTTCTTTCCATTTTCACAGGAAGTTGAGACTCAAGAGGGTAAGTGACTTGCCTAAGGGTTCCATAGCTATTAAACAGGAGACCAAGTTCAAGCTCCCCCGAACTACTAACTCCAAATATAGCATTCTTTGCAAAAGTAAACTACCTGTTGAGGTGTGACCATCAAGCCAAAACAAACGCAAGCTCCAAATCTCAAAACCTTTGAGCTGAATAGGGACCTAGGCAGGTCCTGGGTTTCTTGATAATTTGGATGGTTCTGCTACTGGATTACTTCCTGCCTACAGGCTCTCTGTAATGGGCGGGGTCCTAAGTCCCTGCTCCTTCTTGGGGTGCCTTCCTCACAAGTTCACGTGGACGATGAGAGCGTCCTGCCCCGACCGAAGCTCCTAGTTATTGCTGGAGACTTTGCTCCCTGAGACTCTGGAATCCTGTATCTCCACCCTTTTGCCGGAAAACCATAAGGAGGTTAGATTAGAAGAGGAAGAACGGTTTATCTTGCTGATTGATTAAAAAAGCTACTCAATCTCGAATCTCAACAATTCTCTCTGCCAAATGGGACACATACTCCCTAGCTTCAAAAAGGGGAGCTCCACCCACTTGCTCCTAAAACTCTTGTTCCTTCACATAAACTGTCCCACATTATTGGTGTTTTAGTATTAAAAATGCACACCGTGTCCACTGACAAGAATTTTTGGATTTTTAGTTTTGACCTTTACTGGACATCAGCAGTTCAAAGTGGTATTATGATAGCTAACTGTGGGCATTTTCATTATGAAAAATTTCCTAACCTTCCCACAGGGAGAACTAAGAAGGGAAAGAAAAATTGCAGAATTGAAGCCTGCAGTTTGGCAGGAGAGCCCTTGTTTTGGCTTTGGTTTTGGTTTTGTTCTGTTTTTTTGGGACAGCCCTTGTTGCGCAAGTGTTCTCAGAGTGGGGAACATGAGTCCATATTTTATGCTAACAGAATCATTTTGCAGAGTGATGCTGTGTAACTGGGGGAGGGGTGCCATTTCACTGCTTACCTAGTTGACATAATTACAGCACAAAAGCTAACCTTGTGTCTGTCCTCAACTTTGGAAAGATTCTATATTTTTAATTGCAAATTACTGTTCAATTTGTTAAGGAAATTCAGGTTAGAGGAGAAAATATTTGCCTCTTTTCTGCTGGGTTGAGATGTATTTCTAAATTTGAATAACATTTCCAAAAGGAAAAACACTTCATCCTACCCAGCTCACATTTCATCTGTAATATGTATGACTATTCCATTTAGGAGTGCTTACATGCAGTCATGAATCCGGACACATCTTTCCTGGATTGCCAAAACAGTCATACTTTGCTGAGACCCCTCCCTTGCAACCAGAGCCCAGGAACAACTTTACATCAATAGGTTGTGTAAATCCTAAGTTATCTCCACTGAGATATGCAATTACCTCGTGGCTGCTGTGAGAAATTAATGCAGATTTCTGGAAATATTGGCTGTGAAAGAAGAACCAATGAAAATGAGTGGGAATAACCAACTCTGGAGACATCTACGGTGGAAGAAACAGAAACTGGGAAGATTTAGAACCTTTATGAATCAAGAATAAACTTAAGTTGGTACTTCTTTCTCAAAGATTTATAAATGTGATTTACAAATGGCACGAAAAGAATAATGATCACATTCTAGGATATTTATCACCTCTGAAATAGGAAATAAAATGACTCTGCCTCTTGACTTCACAGGCACCGAAGGGCTTAAACTACGACCACATTATAATAATTGATCCTCGCTTTTTTGGTGATTAAACTCTGGGAAAGAAGAATGGCAGAATAATTGCATATTTCAACCGCACAGAACACCTAGCACATAGGAGGCCCATGATAAGTTTGTTGAACTGAACAAAAATAAAAAATAAAATTAAAGATATTTGTAGAAAATATGAACTGGGTTAAAAGTACTAAATCACATACGCATGAGTCTTGTCATTGATAAATGCTGGGAACCAAGAAGATAAAGTACGCAAAATATTATACTTTTTGTCAAAAGAAACCACGGGTCCTTTCTGGGCCTCAGTTTCCTCACCTGTAAATGAGGGCATTACTCTAGGTGATGATGATGACTTATAATGTAGGATGAATCTCAGTGGCCCCTGAGGGCCTCCTTGATTATTTCTGATTACCCAACACCTGGTCTATGCCTTACAGCCTTTCTAGACACAATCCCATAATCCCCTGCTCCAACAATTCAGTCACATCCTGGGAGCAAGACCTGTGTCCCTAAATCCTTTCACATCCTCCGGATACTCACTTAAAACCTCTTGATTTCATTTTCTTGCTCTCCATTTTGGTTACATGGAAGCATCCCATCAGGGTAGCAGGTCCTTTCAGTCATCCCCCTGACTCTCAGGTCCAGCAGGGGACAGAGAGGAGACGGACCCCTTGCCTGCAGCCACCTGGAGAAACTTTGTTTAGATGACAAAACAACCCTGAGTATGTTTCAGGGAAGCGAGCCATTCTGCAGTCTCTCTTCTGCTATTGGATGGTTCGAGAGCTTTAATAATGAAGCTGAAGAGGATAATCTTGTGAGAGGAAGGAGAATAAAACCGCTTGCAGGGGTGCAGGACTCTAGTCTCTAGGATGGAGAAGAACCTGCAGCGTTTTCTAAGATGATTTATTAGACATGGGTAGAACTTGCTAGAAACCTACCAGGAGCAAATCATCTGGGAAGGAATTAATGAACCAAACAAAACACTTGACAATGCAATTAGAATATGAGGAAATGTAGGGGTTTTCCAGAGAGAGAGGGAGAGACAGAGAGAGGCAAGTGTGTGTACATGATTCTGATTATGTCATACACAAGGCCGGAAAAAGAATGGAATAATATTTTTGAAGAGTAAAGTTATCACAGGGGAGAGGGAGATGGCTGGGGTTGATATTTGCAGTTTGGATGCTTCAGTATAGTTAGCAAGTGTGCCCAGATGGGTGGAAATTCACTTGCAGCTATGTTTCAGCAAAATGGTGCGTGGGTCGGAGGAAAAGAAATAAGACCGCTGGCGGCAAAAATATGATTCCCCATCATGCGCAGCAGTAGAGGGCAGCCGTGGAAACACTGTTTCTCTTTAGTTGCTTTAGGCAACAGCAGTTTTTTTCCCCTCTGCTTTGGTTTGGGTCAGGGATTTTTCCTTTTTAAAACCTTTTCTTAGTTGAGTTAGAAACCGAGAGTCTGAAGCTCTGGAAACTTCTCTTTGACCTCATTTCATCGTGCCTGTCGGATGAGCTCACTGAAAAACAAGCTTGGCAGTGGTAACATTCGCTGTGTGTGTCCAGAGGAAACTTCTGGCTGAATACCTGTGCTAACTGCTATCCTAGGCTTTGCATACAAACTCTATCTGGGAATAATATAGGCTCCTTTTTATTGATATGAATGTATAAGTCTAAATACATATTTAAAAAAATTTTTTTAATTGAAGTATAGTTAATTTACAATGTTGTGTTAGTTTCAAGTGTATGGCAAAGTGATTCAGTTATAGATGTATGTGTGTGTATATATATATTCTTTTTCATATTCTTTTTTTAATTTTAGGCAATAATTTTTTTTTAATTGAAGTATAGTTGATTTACCTTTTCATACTCTTTTCCATTATGGTTTATTACAGGATATTGAATATAGTTCCCTGTTTTCAAAATCTACAGTTGGACAACTTATGTTCCCTCATCCCCTTCGCTAGCTTTTTTAGTTTGGCAGGGAGATAGTTAATGTCAAAACATTTCTTCTTTTAAATATATGTCATACAGGCACACCACCACCTACACAGCCCTTTTATTCGTTCAAAAGTGTTTTCATCGGCTGTAGCTCAACGAGTAAGTGTCAAAGTTTGCATAGCATGTTGGAAACAAAGCCCTCTCTGGATACCGAAGCATATATGGGACATGTGCACATGAAAGTAATGATACGCTTCTCCTAGAATCCAGGACTCTTTCTGCCCCAGGGCCTCTGTCTGGGGACCCGTGACTATTCACAGGTCAGGAAGCCAGCCTGGCCACCATGATTGAGTCCTAATCCCCATTACAAGTGCCCCGAGTGCTTGGTAGTGGCCACCCACAGTGCTGGTCACAGGTGTGACTTCACCTGAGAGGCAACTTGGCGACGTCTCCCTCCATCTCTGAGTGGTGAGAATGTGAGGACCGTAACCTGTTTAGTTACCTCTGCAACCACTGCAGCATCGTCGGTGGCTGTCCCGACGTGGCACACGGCAGGCGTTCAAAAAATAACCTATTGAACAAATGACCGAATCTGAGCATTTCCTCCAAACATACGGCGTCATTCCACCTCTGCATATTATTTTGGGGAAGACCTGGCCTTACAGACATCTCTTGAAAGCCCTCTTCTCCACTGTTGCTTTAACAGAAATGACTTAGCTACAGTGGTACCCAGTGATGTCAAGAAGCTGGCCTTTCTGCATCCATTCGCGGCGCTTTACGCACTCCCCCGGAGACTTTCGACCCATAACAATGATCCTCTTTGACCCAATTTTGGAGACCTGGGTGCCCCCGCCTCCTCTAGAAATGCCAGCTTTCTCCCTTGGTCCCCATAGATCGGCTTGTTTGACAATATATAACAGTGTTCAGTGCAATATCGGGCCGTACATACACTCGAGCATATCAGAGCTCACTTGCACACTCCCAACACCCTAGGAAGAGGGGGAGTTTGTATTCCTGTGCTTCAGAGGAAGAGTCTAAGATTCAGAGAGGCTCAGAGAACTTTCCACAGCACAAAGTTACTCCACGGCACGGCCCTGAGTTTCCCCCTTTTATACATCAACTCTGAGTAAAACGAGGTCTCTGGTTTGTCTTCTCAACTAGGCCATGAATGCTGTGAGCACAGGGGTTGTTTTCAGTCTTTCTCTCAGCATGTGGCCCAGAGAACACAGTAGGCACTCAATACATGCTGCCCATAGGACCACCAGAGGGTGACTCTCAACTGGGGTAAGCTGCAGGTGGAATCCCTCTCCTGCCTTAATCAAACAATAAGATGAACTTCCACTTGAAGGCGGTATCACACTAATAACATCATATAACCTCCAAAGCTGTAGACCTACCTCCATTTAAAAGAGGACAAAGCGGGGCTTCCCTGGCGGTGCAGTGGTTGAGAATCTGCCTGCCAATTCAGGGGACACGGGTTCGAGCCCTGGTCTGGGAAGATCCCACATGCCGCGGAGCGACTGGGCCCGTGAGCCACAATTACTGAGCCTGCGCGTCTGGAGCCTGTGCTCCGCAACAGGAGAGGCCGCGACGGTGAGAGGCCCGCGCACCGCGATGAGGAGTGGCCCCCGCTCGCCGCAACTAGGGAAAGCCCTCGCACAGAGACGAAGACCCAACACAGCCATAAATACATAAATAAATAAATTTAAAAAAAAAAAAAAAAAAAAAAAAAAAAAAAGAGGACAAAGCCATGCACAGGTTCTTGGTTAAGCCTTTCTATGATGCTTTTGTAGTTGACCCACATTCCTTTGCAGTTTACCTTACGCTCACTGGTGTAAGATTTAATTTCGGACCCCCTCCCCCCTTCTCCCCACAAATGTCAGCCCCACAGGGCAGGGACTTCGCTTTCCATTGCAATGCCTGATACTTAGCACGTTACCAGGACCACGGAGGGACCTCTGAGTGTGTGTGGGAGGAAGGAGTGAGGGGATCTGCCCACAGTCAGGTCTCTGCTTGAGTCAGGCAGTCCTGCGTTAGGATAACTGCTCTCCCTCTTACCAGCCACGTGATCCCAGGCAAGTTAGTCAGCTTCCCTCACTAACTCTCAGTTGTCTCATCTGTAAAATGGAACTAACAATAGTACCTGGACTTTAAGGGGCTGTGTGAGAATTACACGTATATGAAACATGTATATAAACCACGTGCACAGCAAATAACACTCAGTTATTTATCATTGCTATTACTATTATTTATTGTATGCTAATAAGCAGAAACCCCCAAATCATGAGAATATATTATCCTTGGGCCTTCACTATTCATTCAAGGATAAATAATACGATGCTGGAATTGCTTCATCCTTTGTCTGGACATGTCTTAACTTTGGTTGGATAGGGAATAGAATTGGTTCTGAAACCTCAGAGCCAACTGAGAAAAAAGAGATGCACTCTCACACTGATTTGCCCCCCTTCCTTCAGTCTTAGGGGAACAGCCACAAGCTCCCAGGTTCCACTCCATGGCAGACCTTGAAGAGAAACTTCGTCGGGGTGGGAGAGATGAGGCAGACATGCCAAACAACTCAAACTTCAATTCCTGCAAAGTTTCCAGAGACCTAGCCCTACCCTACAAATCTTAGGCTTACAAAGTTGCTAGATCGAGAACTAAAAAGGAGAAAATGCCAGTACGGGGGCAAGAGAGGCACCCCTTGCTAAGGAATTATTCCAAATGGGAACACATCAATATATGCAGGTAAGTGCAGCACAGGGTCGCTGGTATCTAACATGGAGAGGGTGTGCAACACAAGTTACTCATGCCGGGCATTTCGTAACTAGATAAAAAGGTACGGAATCCCGGATGTAAAAGACTACTATGATTCTGGGGGGGGAACATCCGCTGCTTTTCACCTCCTGATGCCACAAGGAATATTGTTATGAGGGATACTTATTTCTCTCTAGGTTTTTCCAACTCCCCAAATAGTGAGCAGCTGCCTGATAGAGGGAAATTGGTTCCTATCCTTTGGAGTTTTCTTTTATTAAAATGCACGTCACTTTGAATGTTATGTGCGACAACCACTGACACTTTGGGCAGGGGAGGGGAATAATTAATTGTCACATGGGGTAGAACAGGAACATGTCTGGTAATTCTATGGTAAACTGCTTAACACACAGGGAGGAAACTGTTATCTTCCTAAATGTCTGACAAATTAACTGTTTTCATTGGTTTAATGCTCTGAATAGTAGGTGTCTGCATTATTTAGTTTACGCATTGTTCGCTCACAAAAAAGACAACATTTTTGCCAAGATTTCTTTACATAAAAACATGCAAACTCATAGGAAATGTGTTTATAAAGACGCCAGCTCTGACTGTAGTCTTATGGATGTCTTCTCTTCTGTTACAACAAATGTTATGGTTTGAGAGGATTCTTTTATGGAATGAAGAATGCTATATGTGAAGAAAAATATAAAGTAGTATTCTATACTTTTTAAAGATCTTATAGCTTATCAACTCCTCCCCACCCCCCCTTACTATTTGTGATTTACTTTCCTTCAGAATTGGGGGAAAGGGGAGGTTTTAAAATGAGTTATTTCTTCTTGGGTCTTTTATGAATATTTTTATTTTATTAAATATTGAATAAATTTAAAAATATCAAAGATATATGTAATTGAAAACACTGCTACAATGAAGACTTGTAAATCTCCCAGCCACTTTGAGAAAAAGAACACTACCCATATGTTACCCTGACAAGCTGAACATCCCAAGTCCAAGAATGATAAGAGCGCCATGAACAGCCAAGAAGAATGCACCAAGGTGGCTCTGGGAAGGGCCCTGCTCTATCAGGGACCAAGAAATACTGCATAACTACAGCAGGATATAACAGATGCTCTAAGTGCAATACTGGTGCAGAGGGAAGAAAGGGAGCAGAACAGAAAGGCCAGAAACAGTCCTGACCACACAGGGAAGCTGGTATCGCCCCTTGATGGGGAAGAGATAGGCTTTTCTCCAAGTGGTACTGGAAAATCCATATTAAAAAAATGAAGTTGGACTCCAGCCTTCCACCATATATAAAAAGGTACTGTGAAAGGCAATATTTATATTAAATTTTTAGAAGAAAACAGGTGAGTAGTTCTGTGACTTCAAGGTAGAGATCATGTTTCCCAACAGAGACTAAAAGCACAAACTGTAAGAAAAGACTGATATATTTGACAACATTCAATTAAGGGATTCGGTTCATTGGAAGACATCCTAAAGAGATGGGAAAGATAAGTTACAAACTGGGGGAAAACGTGTATAACTACTGAGGGATTCGTATCCGGACTATGTTTTAAAAAATCCTACAAACTAGGTGAAAAAGATGCAAAATCCAACAGAGAACTGGGGAAAGCCTGAACAGGGACTTCATACACAGAAAAAGATACTCAAATATGATGAATGTACATATGAAAAAAAATACAGTCATCTCCCTGTATTTGTGGGATTCACATCTAGGGGTACGAACAGCTGACTATATTCACTTTACTACACCATTTTATATAAGGGACTTCTGCCCCTACGGATTTGGGTATCTGCAAGGGCTTCTGAAACTAGTCCCCTGAGGATACTGAGGGTATGTGCTCAACTTCATTAATGATTAGGGAAAAGCAAATTTAAACCATAGTGAGCTACCTCTCCATATAAATTACATTGGAAAAGTTAAGAATTCAGACAGTACCAAGTGTCGATAGGGACGTACAGCAACAAGAATCTCTCTGCCATAATGATGAAAAACAATTTGGCATTAGTGAAACTGAAAAGGTATATCCCCTAAATGCCCCCCTTTCCTTCACATCCTGTCCTTCCTTCCCCACTTTCCTTCCATCCATCCAATCACTCACCCACCCACCTACATGTAATTACCTACGTTATCTCCTAGAGCAGTGGTTCTCAAAGGGTGGTACGCAGACCAGCAGCATCTAAAACCGAAGGGTGATGCACAGGACCTAGTGTTTGCACAAGCCTTCCAGGTGATTCTGATGCCTGTTCACATTCGAGAACCACTGTCCTAGAGGGATTTTTATACCTTGAGACTGGTGTCAGAATGAAAGTTACAAATGAGATTCCATTCTCCTCTCCCGCTGCTCTCTGCTATCAAATAGGCAAAAAGAAAAAAAGAGGGAAAAAAAAGTGAGACTCTTCTTAATACCCAGTGAGTATGGGAGTGGGGGTGAGGAGAGGTGTTGGGTGTTACACAGAGAGGCTTATTTGGGGGGTAATTTGGGAACACTTAATAAGAACCTCTAAAAATGCTGATCATCTGACAAAAGAACTAGAGATATGTCCTAAGAGAATTATTTACGATTGGCCAATGATGTCGTTTAATTGACAGATACAGTTAGATCAAGTCCTGCAGCCTGAATGTCCCCCAGAAGTGGGGTCTGTAAATCATGAACTGTCATTATGGTGACAGCTAAATGACTCATCTTCACAAAGAAGTCCCTGATCAAACCTACTTCCTCCAGATTTCTGAAAATCAGGATTCATTTGGGTAACAAGGTCCTTTCTAAAAACACATTTTCTTCTGGCAGGAGGACGCTGCCCATCATCATTCACATTATTCGGCATTACTTTAGATTACTTTCCCATTTACTACTGGGAAGGGAAGTGTGTGTAGAAGTAGGAGGGTCTGTGGCTAGGAGGACACAGGATAACTTCGGAGCCTGGGGTGACTCTGAGAAGGACAGTGGTTAAAAAAAAAAACAACTGAAGGTTACTGTAGTTTTATCTGTGAAAGATATACATACACACACACACACACACACGTGTGTGTGTGTTTATTTTATAGACAAAACTTCACTGACCTACAGTTTTTCGCTTGTCAACTAGAGAGTACACAACTGTTTCCTTGAAAACTCTGCTTAAGCAAAATAAAGTAACATTTTTGGTATTAACCAACAGATGGTTAAATTTTCAATCTGCATTTGAATGTCTGAGATAAGAGCTTGTCTTGATGCCTACTTATCTAGAGGAAGACTTAAGAAAATCTGCCAGAAAACTTAGGTAGCGAAAGAGTCCTCTTCCAGTACTTTTGGTTTAACATAGAACAGAGGTTCTTGAACTTGAACGAGCACCAGACTCATCCAGAGCGCCTGTTAAACACAGACTGCCGGGCGCCATCACTTACAGAGATTCTGGCTTAGCAGGTCTGGAGTGGGGCTGGAGAACCTGTGTTTCTAACAAGCTCTCAGGTGATGGCTGCCGGTCTAGGATCAACCATACTTTGAGAATGAACGACTTAGAAGAAATTTCTGGAGACTCTTCAAAAGTCAGAAAAGCTTTCCTTGATCCCTACTGCCACTCGAGACCCGTGTTCTCCACAATTGAACACTGGTGCCACTAATTTTCTTTCACTTCTGCACTATTTCAAATTATTTTTTATTACAAGCTGATGAGTATAATCAAATGTATTTGAAAAAAATATTATCCTGCTAGTTAGGTGACCAGTAGACTGGGAATGAGACCGTTTCCCCAAAGTTCCCCTACAGACACACACAATGCAATATGCCCTTGGTGAAGAAATAGGAGAGCAGGCCATTCGAAGCAGATGAATTCATTCTTGACAGTTTTGGGCTTGCCTCTCTGCTGCATGGCCCGACGGCATCTCACTCGTATTATGACCCCTGCCATACCACTGAAGGTGACACTGCCAGGAACACGGCTTTGTGCGCTTCAGAGAGAGGATGCTACGTTCCTTGTTGAATCCCACACTGGCAGAGGGTGCGTGAGGGTTATCTTGGCTCTGGTGGGCCTTTACCCAGAGCTGCTGCCGGTATTCCTTTGTACCTCCCCAACTTAGCCATGGCCTCTCCCTGCATTATTGATGCGGGTAAGAAGTCATGTATAAAAACTGCATTTTTTCTCACTGCTCCTATGGCAGGCTGGTGACAGGAATGTGGCGAGCGGGGCAGTCCCCTCCCCCGTGACCGCCTGCCTCATGGCAGTGTGCAAGCTATACCGATGGGAGCTATTAGAGGCCTGGGACCCGGGCTCACGTGTCACCGCGTAAACCTTTCCAGACCAAAGTGGGACCCACTTGAGCCATTCCTCATTCAGAAGTTAATTTGGTAAATATGTCCTGATTAGTTATTGGTTACGTGTCAGGCCCGGGGGTGCCACAGAGAACAAGGCAGTGTCCCTACCTTCACATTTTCCTGGGGGCTGGGGTCGGAGACAAACGGTAAGCAAGTTCATAAGTGCATGAGTTGTGATAAGTGCCAGAAAGGGAATAAACTCTGCAGAGAAAGGTCAACGCAGGTGCGGGTCGGGGGACTCTCAGATCAGGGGCGCTGCTCTCTAGGGAGAGGGACGTTTAAGCTGAGCCCTCAAGGATCAGTGAACTACACTGCAGGTGGAGGGGAACAGTCTGTTGGAAAGCCTTGGGAGGGAAGGAGGAAGGTGGGTTCTGGGTGTTGAATGGGCCCTGCGGGGACCAGGGCAGATGAGGAGCAGGCAGGTGTGAGGCATGAGGCTTATGGAGCCGTAAGAGGAGACCAGATCACACAGCGCCCTGCAGCCTGAGTGAAATGGTTCCTTTCATTCTAAGGGCGCGGGGGAGCCAGTGAGCAAGGCACAGAGAAGCTCAGAGTGTGGCTGGCTGGTTAAACCTGTTGGCTGAATGAATGAAAAATAAAAGTCTTGTATCCCCTCTGCTCTCCCTCCTGGCCTCTTGGGTTCAAATCATGGTCATCTCCTCTCTTTCCGGGCTCCTAACTAGAGCCCTTGTTTCTTTTCTCGCTCCTCACCCCCCACAGACACATACAAAACCCCACACGGTCAACCAGCCATGTGCTGAGGATACATGTGGTGATGAGACCTCCCAGGCGGTTCAATGAACAGAGAACATGGAAACCAAGTGGAAGGAAGTGCAGGGATAGAGTGATGTGCAGGGTATCATGGGAATACTGTGTGCAGGGCCTCATGGGAAGGCTCAGTGGAGGAAGCCAGGGGTGCGCAGGGCATCATGGGAAGGCTCAGTGGAGGGAGCCAGGGGTGTGCAGGGCATCTTGGGAAGGCTCAGTGCAGAGATCCAGGGCTGTGCGGGGCATCATGGGAAGGCTCAGTGGAGGGAGCCAGGGGTGTGCAGGGCATCTTGGGAAGGCTCAGTGCAGAGATCCAGGGCTGTGCGGGGCATCATGGGAAGGCTCAGTGGAGGGAGCCAGGGGTGTGCAGGACATCTTGGGAAGGTTCAGTGCAGGGATCCAGGAGTGTGCCCGGCCTCAGGGGAACACTTAGAAGGGTATCTAAGCTGGATGGCGGCTAAGTGGCCTCAGTTCTATGGGGAAAGCAGGACAACTCCCTTCTGGTTCCCCCACAGCTTTCTCCTTACAGAAGAGACAGGGAGAAAGAGGGGAGTAAGCCCTGGTCTAACCCTAAGCTATACCTTTTCATTTCTTAACATAAAAGTGGCTTATGATCCACTGTTAGAAAACAATAGCTAGTGACAGTACCCCATGTTGAAACAGTGACTTTCTCAGCCATAGACAGGTGCCATACTCAACAAAGGGCCCCCAGTTTGTTAAGGCAGGAGGAGACGGGCTTTCTTTTTCCATACCTGCTTTGCTTAAACTAATTCAGAATGGAAAGCCATTTCGGAAACAAAGCTTTTAGAATCTACTGATAGGTTGTTTAAGCGAACACACTCTTACTTGCAGGAAAACGATGCCAGGCTCAACACTGCTGTGTAGAGGTCAAGTTTATGTTCATCTAATTAACCACCATTAACTCTGTACCACGACTGGGCTGATTCTCAGCGGACTCACAGTTGCTTTGCTTTAAAGCAGTAAATTCATCTAATTGAGTACTGAATGTAGCTAATTAAATATGAAAGTAGGACTGTGTACACTCAAGTTTCCAGAATATTCCTTAAACTTGTTGCTTTGCATTAGCATTTCCTATAGAAATCTGTGTTTTCCTAGTCAACTGGCTTATTAATAGAGTGAGGGAGAAACGGTCACAAAGACATACATCTTTAGTTTTCTGGCAAGTAACAGTTATTGGGTGAAGTTTTGGCTTTTCAAAACCAACAACATTTATGGCAGAAATAGGCACAAATCCTCTTATACGATATTTTTTTGTAACTGAGAGGCAAAAGAACATAAGCTTTCTCAAATCATCCATTCTTAAAGCTGCCTGGGGGGTTAATGAGAACTCTCTGTTCCACTCCCCCTCCCATGCCCTGCCCCATGTGAAGGACCAGAGGCTCTACAGAAACCCCTCTCATTTGTAAGAAAACAGATCCACGTAACAGCACGCTGACAGAGGTGTTAAGCAGCACATGGCTTGAGTGAGACTGTGGTGTCCGCAAGACAGCCCCACAAAGGCAAGAGCAAATTTTAAAAACGAACCCAAGTGTTCCATATAACATTGGTGACTTTGATGATAATGATTTATACAAGAGAAGAATGCACAAACTTTAGAATTATAGCACAGATGTGGCTCCTGGCCCCATTTATAACTCCTTTGTGTTTCAGTTTCCTCATCTTTGAAATGGGGATAATAACACCACCTATCTCTTGGTGCTGCATTGAGGATTTGACGGGGAAATGCATGGTCGGCGCTTAGCACAGCACCAGCATGTAGTAAGTGCTCGATAAACACTACTATGGTTAGAGTTTGGGATTAACAGATACACAGTACTATATATAAAACAGGTAAACAACGAGGACCTACTATATAGCACACGGAACTGTAATCAATACCTTATAATAACCTATAATGGAAAAGAATGTGAAAAAGGATACATACGTACATATATCTGTATAACTTAATCACTTTGCTGTACACCTAAAACACTGTAAATCAACTATACCTCAATAAAAGAATAAAAATTAAAAAAAATACTGTGGCTGCTAAAAGGAATATCACTGACATTTATCAACACATTTTACTTGCCATCTTGAAAATGTGCATGCAGATTTTTAGAGAACGTGTTAGCTGCTATAATTTTTCATTTGAAGCCTAAGTCCCAACCAGAATTATTTCTCTGTTGTGTAATCAAACAGCAAAGGTCACTATGCTGAGTTTCTGGCTGACCTCAGAGGAGGTGGGAGGAATGAATGATACTGCCTAGTGTGTCACTCCTTTCCCCTCCCCCAGGCCTCCGTTCGTGGGAAGAGCCTCCTCAAAGCGTCCCCTGGGTGGCCTTCCCTGGTCCTGGAGGGGCACAGCTGGGTGGAGGGCTGGTGCCTGGCCTACGATGGAGTCACCGGCATAAAGCCGGCTGAGCCGCAGACCTCCCCATCTCTGCACACATCCTTCCCGCACAACAGGTCATCAGCTTTAGCTGGATTCCAGCCACAGCCCTAGAGCTGCCAGGCTCCCTGTCCCATTACCCTGTGAACATGAGATCTCTCGGGCCAATTAATTTATCCAAGAAGAAGATTGCACCCCTTGATAACCTGAAAGCATCTTCCCTTCCCACTTTCCCAGCCTTTCACTTTAACAGTGCTTCTGAGTATTCTAAGTCACCCTAGGCAAGTGAAGGCTTTCCGAAGCATGAAGCAGCTGCTAAGTTAAATTTTAAATCTCTCATAGGCAGGGGCCCTGTCTTGACGCTCCACAGGATGCCACAGTCACCGTAAAAGCACAAAGAACTGCTGTAAGTCACCTGATCCTACAACCCCAGGGTGGGCAGCGGGCACATCTTATACTCTCCTTCAAAGAGCTCCAAATATCTCAACGCATCCCTTAACACACGGCGCAGATCACTGGGATGTGTGCACTCTGTGCAACGTCCTTTAACGACCAGGCGACTTCGTGTGTTGTTGGTGTTTTTCTATTGTGATTAAAGGTACAATAAGGTATGTTTGCAACAAGAGGCAAAGCCATTGTTCTGCATCATTAAGTTCACAGCAGCCCCTAAAAGAAACTGTGGGCAGCTTGCCAAAGGCCCTAATGAAGAGCATCTCTTTGAATTATCTCTGGATGAGGAAAGGATCAAGTCTGAGCCCCAGAATATTTGATCCTCTTTGTGCTGCTGTTACAAGCGCTTACTGAAGCCAGACACACCGGACCTTCTGGAACTGTAATTTATGGAAACCTTAATTTCTCTGCTCTAATAAGGCTTTGCATAATAAGAGTGGGAATGCAATTATTAATTCCTGCAAGTGTTTTGTGAATTCCTTTATGCTACGGTTCAGGACTTCCAAAGAATGGGAGAAAGGGGAAATTCACTTAGTTGGCACAAGGGTAATGGGTCTGAAAAGTAGTTTGAGTTTCCTGAAAATAAATCTGCATGGCTTCCCAAATTGCTGACAAAGTGTATTCCAGATGGAAGTCATTTATCAGCAATTTACTGCACGATGCTTTGGCCAGAAATATTTCCATATAAATTCACCTAGTAAACAAACAAACAAACAAACAAAACCCAGGCTCCCTCTTTTTGGAGGCAGAGAGGGGAGGAGCCCAAATAACACAGACGAATACAGCACAAGTTAACGAAGATTCGCAGGAAATGCGGTAGGGGCACCTTTTGGAGGGTGCCAGTTTAATTATTACATCTACAGCAACGTATGTGAAATAATACTTTCGTGCATTGATGGTTAAAAGAAAAAAAAGCAAGTTATTATAACTCCATTTTTACACAGAGTATTTATTTTATATGCAGCGGTGAGTGACTGTATCCAACCACCTTGGTGATGGTTTTGTCGTTCTGCTTGTTTCACTTCTGAATGCCTGACTCACTGAACACCAGGGCTCACTGCACATGGTAACTTGGCAAATTTAGGATTACAGCGTTACCATATGATCACATAAGGGGTGGGGGCCAGATCTCCAGTGGCAATGGCACTTCTGCCCAGACCTCCAATGTGCCCTCAGACTGCTCTGAAAGGATGGGAACCCAGCAAAGCCCTGAGCATGAAGTCATACGTCAGAAGTATTATTTCCCAAACTTATTTAAGATGATTGTCTTTTGTAGGCTATGTGCTCTCCACACAGGAAGGTGGCGGAGGTGCCTAAGCCCCAAAAGATAAGATTTGTTTTGACCTGCTCTATGCCTCAGTGCCGGCGCGTGCACACACACACACACACACACACACACACACACACACACACACCCTTTTTATTCACCCAATCATTAGAATTTGTCCTTTGAGGCAGCCAACTCACAAGCACCACTGTCTCCCTGTGTTTCTAATGCTAAGCGCCCTCTGCTGGCTGATGCAAAAATGGCACCCAATTGACGGCTAATCAAATTCTTTTTTAAGCTGAGTCTAGCCCCTTTAAAGACTGTATTAATATACCATGTATTGTCATAAATGAAACAGCAAGCGCCTTTTTTTCTCAGAATAACAACCTTCTTCTAATGTGCTAATGTTAACATTCCTTTGTAACAGAATTATGATTTTCTGATTACTGGAGAGAAATTTGAAGGAGTTAGAATGATTTAAGGGGAAAATCATTAACTGCCAGGTATAGCAGTGTGAAAACCTCCTAGGTGAGGATAAGACTGGAATAGTAAAAAATAAAACACTCAGCATGAACATAAGATAAGTTCTCTGGGCCGTACCGTAAATACCCCATTTCAACTCCACTGAAGTTTCCTGTCAGCGATGCTGCAGAAGTTTAGAGGACTCATCGGCTGTGGACGAAAGCACCCGAGATCAAGCCACTTGCTCTGGAAGTTCTTAAAGTTTTCACAGGAGGAGGTATAGAAATGGCAAGTGTGAAGCGTGAATCTGAACCACATGTTCTGGTACGAGAAGTTGCTGAGAGACTGAAGCGTGCAGTAGACGCCTGCGCTCCCCAGAAAAGAGCGCCTTACAACTATTCGTAAACAGAGACAAAACCGTGCCGGCGTTAATCATCCTCCACGTCTTCTGCAACTTGTTCAAAGGGTGCGTGACCACGCGTTGACCCTGCCTAGGACATCTGTCCGCCACTCCGGGGACAGCGGGCAATTGTAAAGGAGCTTTGTGGCACTATAGCTTGAACCACACCTTACGGTCCTCAGCATCTATTGAAATATTCAAATACAGGCGCTTAGGTAGGTGCCACTGTAAAGGAAGTCACCTAAGAGACTTAATAGAAAACATGCAGAAACGTCGGAGAGGCTGTCACATCCCAAGTACACACACACACGCACAGAAATCCCCAATTCCTTCCCCAGAAGTTACGCTCAGCCAGGTGAGTGCCCGGCCACGCCCACAGGAAAAGATGCAGCGCGTTGTTACCTGACAAACTTCGTAGAGTAATTTGTACTGCTCCTCTGGCTTCTGCAGCCTGCACAAACTGCATCCCATGTTTAGAGAACCGGCAGAGGAAGGCTGCAGGACTCGCCGGCGCCCGGGAGGAGCAGCGCCTTCAGCATGCAGGCATGAAGGTGTCCTCGGAGAGCCTCAGGTGCCAGGTGCTGCGACACGACACTGCACGCTGGCGGTGCTCTCCTCAGAGGCTGCAAACAACTCTCTCCCCTTCCACGCTCCCTTCCCTGGCAGCAGCATGCACGCGCACACACAGACACACACGCACGCACACACACCGCTCCCTCCTCTGAGTGACTCTGGCAGCTGGATTGTGGTCCAATGCACACGCTATATATACTGCCGCTCATGCATATTAATCAGCCCTCATTGACTATTCATAACAGACAATGATACAGAAGCTATAATTGCCAACCATGACAGTTGAAATTTCTCTAATTAACAAGCAAGTACTCCGGTGGCAGGGAATAATAAAAGACACTAACAGTTTTGCAAGCCATTTTCTGGCAGTGACAAATAAACATGACTGCATTTTGAGTCGGGTCTCTTAGGATAATCCTTAATGCATTTAAGCTAAGTAGAAATTCATTTTTAAATATACCGTAAAATTTCTGATGGTATAAAATGTATTTAATGCTGTAGAAAATGACAGCACATAAACGGGTTTTATGGAATGGACATGTTTTGAATCACATTCATATAATATTTAGCGCTTTACTAAGCTGCAGGAATAATCCTCCACGTATGAATAAAATATAAAAATTTAAATTGCAAGATATATGTGTGAGTATGCAAAGTAACCAGGGGGGTGTAAGGAGAGAGGCTGCCCTAAAGGTGAGCAAGCAGATAATCATTGCCAAGGTGCATTTCCAATTCCCAAAGCAGAAAGTTATTTGTGAAAGGGCTTCCGGGCTAACGGGAAGAGAAGCGGCCAGTCTCGTGCCATCCCCACAGCCACGCAGCAGTGAGCTAAGTATCACTGGCTACTGCAAATCTGTATCCAACGTTCTGTATCTGCCTAGACTTCTGTAGCTTTGCCCTGCCCTGAGTCTCAAAGAAGCAGGGACTTACCATTGCCCACGGAAGGTGAGCACAGACAGGACTGAAGAAATTTGGTCTTTGCTGCATTGCTTCTTGCCCCCCTTTCATTCAGCCTCTGTACTATGTAAGTTGGATGGCTTTAAAAAAACTTAAAAAAAAAATTTATAAACAATCGTCCCACTACCAGAACGAAATGCACAGTTCCTTTTTTCTCAACCCGAGTGGTTGATGTTTAAAATTCTCACAATTGCTTCCACAGCCTTCACCCACTTCAGTTTATAAAGGCTGAACTGTTTCTCAGGGGGACTCCCACGTCTCCTGTCAAGAGGCATCGCGGAGCCTGAAGAATAAAGCTCCCTTTCTCTGGGAACCAAGACACACCTGCAATGTGAGTAAACCAGTCCCAGTAAACTTCGGCTTGGGCTGGTGGCCAGCAGGCACAGTTGGTCCCATTTCTCGGGCCCAGAAGATGAGGCACAGGGACGGGGCTGGGATCAGCTAATGGCCTTGCTCCCTGGAGGGGGAGGAAGGGAGCCTTTGTCTCAGGTCCTCACCTGGTGTCACCATCTGGGCTGGAGCAGAGAGCTGAGGTGTGGCACCAGGGAAAGGAAGCCACAGACAGAGTTGGGCAGTGGCACTGACCTCTGACTTGCTTTGATGCTAGGAAGGGCCTTATGGATCCATGAGTAAGTCAGTGAGACCTCAGTTTCCTAATCTCCAAGTAGGTATAATGCGAATGACCTTGCAGAGTACTGTTGCCAGGATGTGAGAAAACACAGGTGGTTCAAACCCAAACCAGAGGCTATGTTTGTTCATCCCCCTGGCCTCCTCCCCAGAGCCTTCCGTCAGGAAGTCTGCTCTCTTCTACTCCACACTAGATCTCAGATCTGCCCACTTCTCTGTTGCCCAGGGCCCGCCATCCAGTCTCACCTGGATGACATCAGGAGCCTCCTGCCCCGCTCTCTGCATCCTCTCGTGCCTCCCCACTGACTACCCCTCTCCCAATCCACTCTCCACACGCCAGGTTGTTCTTTATGAAGCAGGTACCAGACCACCTCTTTCGTTTGCTTCGGGACCCTCCGATGACCTTTCGTCACACTTGGATTAAAATCAAACTCTCTGCCAGGGCCTCCAATGCCCCATAAAGTCAGATCCTTACCCATCGATTGCTCCGTCCCCATCATCCCCTGCACTCCCCCCCTACCCCACGCCAGGGCTCATCTCACTCCCACCAAGTCATGTCCTTTGTTGGGGCCTCTGCAAGTGCAGTTCCCTCTGCCAGAACGGCTCCTACCCTTCTCCTTACCCACCCAGCTCAAATGAAGCCTCCTTAGAAAAGCTTTTGCCAGGCACCTTGTATGAATTTATTTCTCATTCCTCCAAATTACTGTGTCATTTTAACCCATTTTCTTTGCGTCATTCTTCAAAATAATGAATGATCGTGTCCACGCATGCTGATTTGCCTACCGAGTCTCCCTGGCTAGGAATTTCAGCGTCCTGAGAGCAGGGACGGGGTCTGAACTTCCACCACAGTCCAGCCCTGTGAAGGTGCTCGCAGAACACATATTCTGTGGCTCAATGAATAGATAAGGTTGGCCCAGCGGTCTCAATAACTTTCAGTTAGAGCGCAAACCACAAGTGCCACATGCAGAGGAGAACGGCGTGCTTGGGTCCCCACGAGGGAATCACGGTTACTTTTCCTCCCCCAATGCTGTAGGCCTCCGAATTATTTTTTTTTTTTTGGCAAGGTTTTGTGTTTCTCAGTTAGCTTTTCTCGTCGTTTCACTGTACATCCCCAAATCAGTGTAGAAATGGGCCCTGGCTAAGTGGATGGGGAACTTCTGCCAATCCTTCTCCTCTTGCTCAGAAAACTTTCACATCTCAACCACAAGCCAGGAGAGTTTTATTGCATAATGCCCTGTACTTCAGAGCGGTGTTTCTCAAACTTTGGGGGCTTACAAACCCTTCACACTCTTAAAATATCACTGACACCCTCCCCAAAGGGCCATTGTTTATGTGGGTTATGTCTACTGCAGTGTAGCATGTTAGAGGCAATGAGAAATTTTAAAATATTTATTCCCTAATTCATTTAAAAGAGCAATAACAAATCCATTACAGATTAATATAAACAACATTTTTGGAAAAGTTACCATGTTTTCCAAAACAAAAACATTTTTTGAGAAGAATGGCACTGTTTTACATTTTCACAAAACTCTTCATGTCTCGCTAGATTGAAGACAGCTGGCCTTTCACAGTGCTTTCTGCATTCAGTCCTTTCTGATACCGTGTCATAGAGGAGCTTCTAGAAAACTCCACAGTACTGTACACTCATAAAGGAATGAGAGTGAAAGAAAGAGGAAAATAATACCTTGGTATTCTTGTGAAAATAGTTCGGACCTCAAGGACCCTCAGTGGTGCCTAGGTCACACTCTGAGAAGGTCGCTTTAGAAGGACACGTCCATGAGCTGGGTGTCTTAGACCTCTTGCTTGGGGGGAAGAGGAGGAGTAGAGAAATTACTCATGCAGATTCAATTCATGGTTGGTTTTCCACCCGCTTGTGATTAATTGGAATTATTTGGATTAATTAATTGGAATTAATTGGTATTATTTGGAATCAACAATGCAAAATACTCATGTACCCATTACGGTCAAAACAAGACTATCTTGTGATAATCTGCCTTAAAACTACCCTTTACTCTGGAAAATCATCTAGGGCATCAAGAATACGGTTTCGCTTTCAAAATGTTGCTTTCGCAGAGTATGTAAGAAATACAATTGTGTGAAGGGAGGTTCACCTATCTTGTGCCATAGACAAGGCATTTCACGCCATGGATCCAAAAGGCGCAGAAAGTCTGTGAGCGACAGGAAGTCATTTACAACAGAACTGTTTTTGAGAGAACAGCTGTCCCAGTAAGAATGAAAACTACTGGCTGCCCAAAGGCGCACACGGTTTGCCGAAGATGCTGAACATCCTTTTCAAGTTAGTTATCACACCATTGGAAAGCGCTTCGTAGGTTCACCAGCGCACATGGCACTCTCCCCTCTCTGCACCAACTGACGACCGCATCTTCCTGCCTTCGTGGAAAGGAAAACTACAGTGCAAAGCAGGGTCACCGAGGAAAACACACTGAGACAGACGGACAGAAGAGACGCAAGCAGTGGGGGCTGACGGGGACCGGGGAATATCCTTTACAATCATCCTCTGAACTTCCGTAAGGCATCAGGGATGCTGCAAGAGTCAGCAGATGGAGACATCAACTCACGTTCACTTAATTGAGGACTCATCCAACTAATTCAAGCATATCATTTTTAGCACACAGACTGGGGCGTCTATTCGTCTGACACCTGTAAGATGGCCTTCTTGTTTTTCCCACTGTATGATAAGCACAGGTCTCATCAAACTACAGACTTTCAGCCGAACTCTATGTTCTTCTGGGAAGAGCCATGACAAAAAAGAGGAGGGACGACGGGGCCAAGGAGGAAAAAAGCCATATGGAGTGATGGAGCCCCTTCGGGGCCAGCCCCAGCTAGTCGAGGAATAAATCCCATCTCCCCCCAGTCTCTGAGAGACCTGCCCACTGGCTCTGCCTTGCCTTGGGCTCTTTCCAGCTTTCTTCCAGATCATACGGATCCACTAACTTGGCTTCCTCCTGGTTTGAACCTCACTCTCACTTCAATGCCTACCATACACGGTGGCTAGGAAACTCGCGCGCACGCACACACACACACATGCGCACACACACACAGCTGATAAACTCACTGCCCTCAAGACGCAGTCCAAGCCCCGCACGTGTGGCTCCGGCCTTCTTGCTCTGCCCCAACTTCCTCTGTCTTCTCTGCTGTCCAGCAGCACTTCCTGCATTAGGTTCCTTCACGCCTCTATGACTGTGCACCTGCTGGGTTCCTGGCCTGGACCGCCCAACTCCATCACCTTCGATGTGCCCCTTAAATCTCCCCACCTCTCCCCACCAGCGACAGGGACCCTCCTCAGTGCTCACTGCACTTCTGCTGCCTCCTTATGGACGCTTCACCCTGCGTGGTCCTTCTGTGTCTGCAACCCCCTCTTCCTCCCTGGAGAGGGCTATTCCAGTGCAAGGCCCAGGCCTAATCCAGCTACATGTCTCCACCACCCTCCCCCAATCAGAGATGCTCAATAATGAATCAAGACAGCACTGGGTATGTATGGAGCGCCCACTCTGTACCTGGCACTTTCCTGGGTTCTGAGAATATAGCAGTGACCCAAATGGACAAAGAAGCCTGTTCTCACCCTTAAGATCAAGGCCATAAACCTGGAAAAAGCACTTTTTATGTCTGCTAGGGTCTGAATGTTTGTGTGCCCCCAAAAGTCGTATGTTAAAATCCTAACGCCCGGCTTCCCTGGTGGCGTAGTGGTTGAGAATCCGCCTGCCAATGCAGGGGACACGGGTTCGAGTCCTGGTCTGGGAAGATCCCACATGCCACGGAGCAACTGGGTCCGTGAGCCACAATTACTGAGCCTGCGCGTCTGGAGCCTGTGCTCCGCAACAGGAGAGGCCGCGATAGTGAGAGGCCCGCGCACCGCAATGAAGAGTGGCCCCCACTTGCCGCAACTAGAGAAAGCCCTCGCACAGAAACGAAGACGCAACACACCCATTAAAAAAAAAAAAAAAAAAAATCCTAACGCCCCCCCCACCCCACATGATGGCATTGGGAGGTGGGGCTTTGAGGAGAGGCTTAGGTCATGAGGGCGGAGCCCTCCTGGATGGGATTAGTGCTCAGATAAAAGCCACTCCACAGAGCTCCCAGTCCCTTGCACCATGTGACGATACAACTCAAAGTCTGTGACCTAGAAGCAAGCCCTCACCCATCATGCTGGCACCCTGATCTTGGGCTTCCAGCCTCCAGAACCGTGAGCAATAAACGTCTGCTATTTATAAGCCACAGAGGCTATGCCGCTTTGTCACAGCAGCCCGAACGAACCAAGACAGCACCTTCAGGACAAAAACTGCTCCTACAAGCCCCCCTACTAGTCATGGCCAGAGATTCAAAATTACAATCTGTGGAGGAAAAGGGTTAGTAAATTCTAGTTAACCCTCGTCTTTGTCAAGGTGACTTTTCTACAGCTTGTCTGAACCCCATTCAGTGACTTCTTGAACTGATTCTTGAACAAAAAGTAAGAATTGCTAGAAAGCCAAGTGTGGACGGAAACCACATCATCAGAGGAAAGAGAAAAAGCAACTTCAAAGATGTCAGAACACATAGAAAAATGTCAGATGAGTCGAAAGAATATATCAGAGCAGCTACGAGTGCCGTTTTATTTCTGAAAAGCTACCTAAACTCAGAACATCTGCTCAGGACCTCAAATCTTATTTCTAAAAAATGAAAGGATATTCTTCCCTTGCCAAATGGATTGAGGTGCTGCTGTCCTGGGCTCCAGGTACCTGATGAAGCATCCTGGGTGCTGGAGAGGGACAGCTCGCTGTTTCTACTGGGACCCATTTGGAGAGAAGGCGCACGCTGGGCCCCGCAGGGGTGGGGTGGGTGGAAGAGAAGGCGGGCTGAGGGCAGCCTGGCCATAGCTGCTGCTCAAACCCCATGTGGGTGTACGAGCATCGGTCTCCGAGAGCTGCTCAGTGAACCACGAAACAGGCCGCCGGACACGACTGCAGCAAGGGCAACAGGGATCAGCCCCTGGGAGGCTGGAACGTGGGCGTCGAGGATGAAGACAGCCGGGGGAAACAGCTCCGATGGGCTGTGACTTCAACAGAAGCCCCGGGGATGCCCCTGAAGATGCTTTTCTTCCTTGGAGCCCCAGAGCACGTTGTGTGTTTCTGGGGGGTGCCAGTGCCTCTATTTCCCCGAGGAGATTTGAAATTCCTATAGGGTGGATTCCTGAGTGAGTCATCTCTGTGACCCCAGAAATGCCTAGAAAGCATCTGACCCCAAGGAGGCTTCGCTCTGAAAGGCATGTGGAAGTGATGTATGTCGTAGCCCTGTGACTCCGCCCAGGCTCCCAGCGACCCTGGGGGTTACCTTGGACTTGAGGAGACCCTGGTGGGTCTGCTCCAACCACTGGACGTGAGACCTGATAGCCAGAAAGAAGATTCGAGGCCGGGAGTCCAGGCGGGAGAGATGGAGGCGACGAAGAGACATGTGGACACGGGGATGGAGGAGACAAGAAATGACCGGAGAGGGTGCCGGGACAGGATGTGGGAGAATGAAGGTGGGAGCCCTGCACACGCTTTAACGTCCCAGGCGGCTGAGCTGTGAAGAGAGACTTGGATGAGAGAGAAGGAAAGCAGGTGACAGTACAGACAGCCAGGACGAAGACACCTCGGGAAGAGGAAAGTGGGGAGACATTCAGAACTGGAGCCGAGGGACACAAGAAAATGGCACCAGGCATGTTATCAGGGATTCAGAGGAAAGACTAGAATAACAGGCTGGAAGAAAAGTACACAAACGGACAAATGAACATTATAAAACCCTGGAGGGACAGAGGAGGAGATGTGACCTCATTAAGTTAAAAATCTAAGTCCGAGGTTAAAAAACTGCATGCTGGACCAGCACGGCATCTTCAACAGTTTGGATCAGGCGCTGATTCAGTAAGTCAGGTGTTTTCACCTAAATGTGTAGAGTTCCTGTTTGTTGTTCTTGTTGTTGTTTTTACATCTTTCGATACATTTTCTAGGTCTGGCACACAGGGCCTTGCATCCCCATGTGACAAACATGGGCAGGTGCAGAGTCCGGGCTGCCGCCTTGAGATGGGGGTGTGGTCCCCATTTCCCTCCCAGGCCTCCTGGCTGGCAGTTTAAGCTGGAGTTGCACCAAGGCGCCCAGGTCCCCGCGGTTGTTGGCTTAAAATATAAAACTTAAGAGTCTGGGTATAAGACCACAGGCGGAGACTACAGGCCGGGCTGCTGGGCGGCCCACCTCCCTTCTGCACCTGGGGAAGCGCTATTCCCCCAGGCTGGCTCTCCCGGGGGAATGAGGCTGGTCTCAGCTCAGCAGCTCTAGCCCAGGGGTGGCGGGAGGAATGCACCTGCAGGACTCATTGCCATGGGTGGAAATAAAAGTCTCACCTCATACCTTCCACCTATTGACTCATTACCTCCTTACTAATCGCCTGCTGTGAGCCAGGCACTATGGTTGAGGGATAAACAAAACAGAAAAGCCCTGCCCTCATGGAACAGCCACCCTAGACTTGACCTGGGGCCTCCCCAGGACTACAGCTGCTCTAAATTCACCGATGGCTTCTCCACTGTCAAACTGCAACACTCCTTCAGCCCTTGGTCTGGGTAACTATTCTGCAGCAACTTTCCACTCAGGGTCTTCCTGGGTCTACATCTGTATGTTCCAAACTTCCAGCCGTAAGGAGCTACCATGATTGTTGATATATTAGCCTCAACACTATTTACCTGATACTTTTCTTTAAAGCTACTCAATTGGTTTTATTTAAACACATGTATCTTAAAGTGAAACCTAATCCTGACTGTAAATGGGAAACCATTATCACTGGCTATGCATTGATATAAAAAATTACAGTAAACATTATCACATGAATTCCAAAATATAAAAGGGGTTCGTTCTCGTACCACAAACTCTTCTGATGTCCCACCATGTTTACCACGTTGTGTGGAATGTACATCCACTTGGCACTCAGTTTCAGCCTCACTGTGACCTTGCCTATGTCTGTTTTGCCAACCTTCTCTATCTCCCCCTACCCTACCTGATGGACATCCCCAATCTCTTCACTTCATTTATGCTTTTATTGAGACTGTTAGCTCTAACGAGAATACCCTTCGACAAGCACGAACCTTTGCTTGTCGAAATGTGGACTCCATCCTTCAAATCCCATTCATATTAAGGCCAACCCCAATTTCCTCATCAAAATTCCTCTCCCGTTCCTCGGTGCTCTGCCAGAACCACGTGCTACAATCTGCACTGTGCTAGCTTCTTGGGGGCATGTCTGTCTGTCTGTCTTCCCAATCACTGAGCTCGAAGCTGGTGAACATTACCCTGAGGGTCTGGGACAGAATGGTGACCGTGACCAGCTTCTACCTTCTAAGAGGACAGCTACAAGGTCCTGGAGACAGACACTCTGCCATGTTTTATGACCAATAAATAGTGATTAATCAGGAAGCGAGCATTTAGCGAGCATCTGTGCTCCACACCGCACCAGCTGAGGGAGCATGGAAAAATGGTCAAACCTTGTCTCTGTACTCAGGGAGCTCAGCACCTCCTCTGGAAGACAGGACTGAACTGTGAAGGGGGGAAAGGGGAAGTCAGCACTACAGAGAGGAGACTGAGACACAATCCTCCTAATAACCCCATTGGGGCACCTACAGCAAAGCTCCTTGGGACCATGCTTCTGGGTTTGTTGTGATTCCTCCAGCCTCTGTGGGGCGGGCGTGATTTGAGCTGCTTGCTGCAAGATGGAGGGAATTGGGACCTAGGAAGAAACGATCCAGGCTGGAGACTGAATGCACTTCCTGCTGGAGATGAAGCTGCGTGCCAGGAAAGGTAAGCCCATGGGAATGGTGGTCTGGAAAGCAAAGGGGTGCTGGGACAGAGTGACGTCTGAGAAAGTGGCCTGGGATGTGAAGGGGGAAAGGTATCAAATGGCAAGAGGGTAACACCAGGGTAGAGCTCACATCGGAATTCAGAACTGGGTGTCCCAACCGGCAAATTACTTTGTACTTTTCTTTGGCTGATGTCAGGTAGAACTGCAGCCATAAGTGGATCTGGGAAACGCAGCTTCTCTTTTTCGTTCCTGGCCAGATTCTAGGACTCAGGACATGCCCCTGCAGCAGACTGTCCTTTCCAATAGCCTGTAATTGAGCCACAGGCTACTGGACGGTTCGCATCTGAAGGAATTTGGAGGACAGGAGAAGCATGAGCTGGATGGATGACTTGGGCACTAAGCAGAAGCTCGTTCAATATTTTAAAATCACTCAGAAGATAAACAAGTCATTGTGACAAAGAGACTTACTTGAGGAAGAAAGAGCATTGCAAAGTGAGGCTTCATAATTCACCTGTACCTATAAGGTTCATGTGCCATCAAGTCTGAAATTACTTATCAGGCTTCTATCCTGGATTTACTTTCTATATAAAATAGCACTTCAGAGAATAAGTAAACACTATTATGACCAATGGCTGGTTTTAAGAGAAAAATGCTCTCTCACCAATGGCAATACAAATTTTTTTTTTTTTAACATTCTAGGGGAAAACATAACAACGCAATATACTTGAGAACCGGGTAAGAACTATTGACGTTGTACTTAATCTTTAAAACTGATATACGTGTGTCCAAAAGCTAATAAAGTTCCCTCTAATATAAACGGCGGGGCGGGGGGTGAAGTAAAACACTAGATCACAGGCAGTACTCATGCTTTGGCTTCTGGTCTTATGGGCAGAGCCCAAGGGCAGAGAAAATTGAAGTGATTTAAAATAGTCCCTGATAGGATATATCTGATATTAGTGGGCTTGCTGAAGCGGAACAGTAATATCGGAGAAATACAAAGGTGTAAAACCCATTAATGTGCGTCCAAATGTTTTGATGGCTGGAACTCAACATCTTTCAGAGATCTGCCCATGGGACGGGCAAACTTGTGCTGGGTAATATCAACGAGAAAGCCAGTGAGTGGGTGCTTTGAAACCACAATTTATTTTATGGGATGAAGCGAGGAACACCAACAGCTTCTTTCACTTTGCACCTTTCACTGTAGAGGTGTGCCCCTCAGCATTCTGAGTTCTGCCCATCTTGTTTTTGCATCCATCTACCATGACCTACCTTGGGGCGAGGTATTTTATTATAGGAAAAGGAACAAATACACTGTTATGTTAGCAGTGGGTGTTCTTTCAAAGCTTTGCTTGACCAAGCCATACTCCGGTCTCACTCACTTGCACACCAGCCAATCTTTGAATCGTGCCATGCACACTACAAACCGATACTTCTCCATCACTTGGAGTTCATGGATTGGTAAAATTACAGGCGAAAAGATATCTGAGGACTAACAGAATGGCCAGATACATATCGTCTTGCAAGGACCTTAAAAAAACAAAAATCATCTGTTGGTACCTTAACTGAAAAAACAAACAAACATAAGAATCATTGGACTTAATCTAAGAATTTAAAAAACAGAATGAATTTATATTTCCAAAATACCGCACTGTCATATTTGACTCTCTTTATAGGTTATTTGGTGGTTGTAGCTACAGACAGACCACATTCCAGGGAAGCTGCAGAAGAACACGAAAGCCAGGCTGCTTCTGGTAATTTCCCTGACTTTAGGAGGGAGGGTTAACCAGGGCGCTCAGAAGAACAGACGATTGAGCATGTTTTCTGCTCACTTCCTTCTTTCCAATACTGAACTGTAATGCACCACGCTGATCAGCTTTCTGTATCTTACCGCCTTTTTTTTGTAAACTGAGGAATAGCTAATTTACACTGTTGTGTTAGTTTCAAGTGTCCAGCAGTCATACATGTATAGGTATGTATTCCTTTCCAGATCTTTCCCATCATAGGTTATTATAGGATATTGAGTAGAGTTCCCTGTGCTATCCCATAGGTCCTTGTTGTTTGCCTATTTTGTATATAGTAGTGTGTGTATCCTGCCATCTGGACCAGCCTTCAGTGTCTCCCATGTCAACGGTGCCAGGTGGGGCTGAGCCCCAGCTCCTGCCTCT
This sequence comes from Balaenoptera musculus, assembly GCF_009873245.2. Taxonomy (NCBI): domain Eukaryota; kingdom Metazoa; phylum Chordata; class Mammalia; order Artiodactyla; family Balaenopteridae; genus Balaenoptera; species Balaenoptera musculus. The sequence continues at coordinate 86,605,425 of NC_045795.1, forward strand.
CCCCCCTGCAGGGGTTCCCAGCCTGCTCTAAGTTCACCTCTGCTCCCAGTCACAAAACAGCACAGAAGGATTCCCGAGGGATTCGCACAGACATGGGCTGAACTTTCCCTGCTTCTTTCCAACCTCTTCAAATCCACATATTTTGCAATCCATGTATTTATCTCTGCTACCTCCTCTCCCCAAATTATTTGCATCGGTGGAGAAACAAACTGCGCACCTTCTTTTTTAAAAAAAATTTTTTATTGTGGTAGAAGTCACATAATATAAAACATGCTATTGTAACCATATTTAACTGTACCGTTCAGGGCACCAAGTACCTTCCCACTGCTGCGCAACTCTCACCATCAGCCATCTCCCGAATGTTTCACCTTCCTCAACCGATACTCTGTCCCCACTGAACACCAAGTCCCCATCCCTCCCATGCCCCGCCCCCCGGCCCCTGGCATCTACCAGTGTACTTTCTGACTCTATGAATTTGAGTCTTCTAGGTACCTCGTATACGTGGCATCAAACAGTATTCTTCTGCACATACCGCAGAAACCGCGTATCCTTCCACGTTCCTCTCCCCCCGCTTACGCCGGAAATGGAGGCCTCTCTGCTTCTGAACTCAGGCCCTCCGTGCTTGCAGCCGCGGCCTCCCAGACTGTGACCCCTCCCACCGTCTAGTATGGTCTGTCCAGTCTGGCCCCTGCTGCCTGTCTCTTCCCTCCCCAGGCCCAGGGAAGTGTCCCCATTTTAAAGCGGGGGGGCACGCTCGACTCCACCCCACCCCCTCCTCCTCCTCCTGGTCGCTGCGCGCTTCCTGACGGTGGCGTCCGCCTGCGCCCGCGCTCCTTCCTCACCTCAGCACCACGTGGGTTGGCCGGCACCTCACCCCTCCCTCCCACAGCCAAACACGCTCCACTAAAACTGTCCCATCTCGGGTCACACTGCCCTCTCAATTGTCACAACTGAGGACCTTTTGCAAATCCTCGATCCAAACTATCTAAGCAGGAGGACCTAGAGATCCACGGTCCAAGACTCACCTCCATCCACTTTAGGGATAAGCTGCTGTCCAAAATGATTAGCGGCCGGTGGCCAAGTTCACCCAGCTACTCAGTGGCAGAACTGGGACGTGACCCCAGCCTTCTGGCCACTGTGTTAGGGTCCTTTTTCCTAGACACCACCACCTGCCTTGCCTTCTCCGGTAAGGTCTGACCCTGTGGACCATCCAGTCCATCTTAATTCCTCCCTGGTCCTCCTGTTAGCATATATTCCTCATCTCCATGGATCCCCCTCGTGCTGGTTTCCCTTCCTCCTCCTACCTTACAAATAAAGGTGGAACACCTAAGTCAATCAGAGAAAGAAGAACAAAAAACCCCCAAAGTTAGCAGAAGGAAAGAAATCATAAAGATCAGATCAGAAATAAATGAAAAAGAAATGAAGGAAACAATAGCAAAGATCAATAAAACTAAAAGCTGGTTCTTTGAGAAGATAAACAAAATTGATAAACCATTGGCCAGACTCATCAGGAAAAAAAAGGGAGAAGACTCAAATCAACAGAATTAGAAATGAAAAAGGAGAAGTAACAACTGACACCGCAAAAATACAAAGCATCGTAAGAGACTATTACAAGCAACTATATGCCAATAAAATGGACAACCTGGAAAAAATGGACAAATTCTTAGAAAAGTACAATCTTCCAAGACTGAACCAGGAAGAAACAGAAGACATGAACAGACTAATCACAAGCACTGAAATTGAAACTGTGATTAAAAATCTTCCAACAAACAAAAGCCCAGGGCCAGATGGCTTCACAGGAGACTTCTATCAAACATTTAGAGAAGAGCTAACACCTATCCTTCTCAAACTCTTCCAAAATATAGCAGAGGGAGGAACACTCCCAAACTCATTCCAAGAGGCCACCATCACCCTGATACCAAAACCAGACAAAGATGTCACACATACACACAAAACAAATAGGGGCTTCCCTGCTGGCGCAGTGGTTAAGAATCCGCCTGCCAATGCAGGGGACATGGCTTCAAGCCCTGGTCCAGGAAGCTCCCACATGCCGCGGAGCAACTAAGCCCGTGCGCCACAACTACTGAGCCTGTGTGCCACAACTACTGAAGCCCGCACGCCTAGAGCCCATGCTCTGCAACAAGACAAGCCACCGCAATGAGAAGCCCATGCACCGCAATGAAGAGTAGGCCCCGCTAGCCACAACTAGAGAAAGCCCACGTGCAGCAACGAAGACCCAATGCAGCCAAAAATAAAAAAATAAATTTAAAAAACAAACAAACAAACAAAGAAAGGTGGATACACTCAAATGCCATAGCCTTTCCAGCTTGACGCTGGAACATCTAGCACAGATCTTAATTTCCTTCCTCCTGCCTTTCTATGTACTCCTGTCAATGGCAGTTCAACACAGCAGAAATGCCCTCTTCCATCTAAAAATACCCTTCCCTTTCATTACCTATAAACACGCAGCTACCATGTGAGGTTCAGCAGAGCAGAGTGAGGAGACAGGGCCCAGGGCTCTGACTACCACATTTCAAATCCCAGCTCCGCCTTTAATTTAGCACACGACTTTGGGACTTGGCAAGTTTCTTCCTAAGCCTCCGTTTCCTCATCTAAGCACACAGGACTGTTGTGAAGACTAAAGGGAAAGCTTTCATGAGTTACTCAGTAGAGTGACGGCCTCAAAGCATTCGTGGTAAGTTCTCAATAGATTTCTTCTTCTTCTTCTTTTTATTTGAATTTTCATTATTAATGCCTTCCAGAGATGATGCTAAACCCTAGTTCCTTCTCTTGAGTACCTCAGTGTCTTGTGCCCACAGACGTGTCCACTAAATGGTGCCATCAATTTTAGATGTGCTCTGACAGATGTATGCAGAGGCGTGTGCGGGAAAAGGAGAGAAGAGTTCCTTCTGCTTAGGGCACCAGGAAAAGCTTCCCTTGAAGAGCTGAACACTGATCTGAGTCTTGTTTTCCCTCCTGGGAATTAAGCTCCTCTATGGACCACATGCAAACTTTACATAAAAGGAAGCTTTGCAAAAGAGCAATATCATGGCAAGGAAAATCTCCCAAAACATTTAGAACAGAATTACTCAGACTTTGGGGTGCATCAGAATCCCCCCCTCTAGGGAAGTGAGATGTTCGTGGTTGTTAAATGCAGATCCCTAACCCCTACCCATTCAGTAGACCTTGGCACCCTTGTATTTCATGTAGGTGGGCCCTGAATCCTACGATAAACACCCTGATTGTGGGGAAGGGTGGATGCAACGACAGAGACAAAGCAGAGTCACTTCTGATGATCATTACACGCTCTCATTTCTTTCTAGGAGTGACCTCCGTGGCCTGGGTAGCAAACCTGCTTATGGTTTCAGAAGGAAAAGGCTGCATTTCGCAAATGTCATGGCTTAGTAAATAGTTACCTAGTTTGAGGGTTCACCCCGCGAAATGGTTTGGCTTGTCTGCCAGTCTCGTCTTCAGAAGGAAACAAGTTCACGATTCTCTGCTTTGTTCTAGCCACCAGTGGCAGGCAAGAAACACAGGCCGGTATAATTCACGGCCACCCCCGGAGGCATTCACAATAGCTAATACCTCAAGCCAGAGAAGCCACGGAAACACCTGGAAGGATACATCCACACCTGCAGCACCAAAGTCAGAACAGGGTCTTTCTATTTTAAAACAATCACCATGACGACCACGACCCGCTTTCCAATGCTGTGAAGACCCGTGGTTTTCTCGCTGCGTTGTGGGTGGTGTGTGGTGTGCCTGGTCGGAAGGCTGATTTTCACGGGCCTTTGAACCTCGAATGTTTGTATGTTTCTTTGAGTTTCATTTAAAGCCTGGTCTTTGAGAGACTGGGGAAGAAATCACGGATAATTACAGCTGAGAATATTCTCATTTCATGGCGGGGCTAACAAGTGAAACTACAAGTAATGATGTAATCCAACTTGTCAAAAGGAAAATAAAAAGAGGAGACAGAAGGCAGGTCAGAGCCTTGGGACCCGGCATGCCGTGTCACCTTCTAATTAACTAACTGATCCTTTAAACTGTCAAACTCCGAGAGGAACTCCCTGGCTTGGCGTCTGATTAATATTCATATTTGGGCACGGGATGCTCTGATTTAGGTCCCAGTGGCTGTAGTTAAACGTGAGTCTTTAAAAAAGAGAGAAATAAAAACCTGTCTGGGCAGCCTCAGTCCCCAGGTCTTACATTCATAGGGAAATGAGGGAAGGCCACCCTGGAGTCTGTAATCCCTGGCGAGCACCGACCCTCCACGGATGCACATTGATTTCTGAATCATGATGAGGACTTGTGTACTGAAAAAATAATTATTTTGCTTCTTCCTCCTGGCAGCCACATTGTTAATCACACTCCATGCCTCATGGTTAGATAAGGGAAGGATGCATGTAAAATTACATAGCATTCAGTAATATAATCAAGCATTTAATTTCAAACAAAAACAACTGAATATGTAATTTAATCAAAGCAAGCTAGAATCGATCATTTCGTTAAACTGTAATAAGTGGCAACCTGGACTTTTACTTGTATGGCACAGGCTGGGCTGCAAAAGAATACATTCCCTTGTTACTACTGACTTCCCTTGACTAAAAGATGTTTCGACTGGGTTGAAACACCATTGAAAAATGGGTGGAAGACCTAAATAGACATTTCTCCAAAGAAGACATACAGATGGCCAAGAGGCACATGAAAATATGCTCATCATCACTAATTATTAGAGAAATGCAAATCAAAACTACAATGAGGTACCACCTCACACCAGTCAGAATGGCCATCATTAAAATGTCTACAAATAACAGATGCTAGAGAGGGTGTGGAGAAAAGGGAACCCTCTTATACTGTTGATGGGAATGTAAATTGGTGCAGCCACTATGGAGAACAGTATGGAGGCTCCTCAAAAAACTAAAAATAGATTTGCTATATGATCCAGCAATCCCACTCCTGGGCATATACCCAGACGAAACTATAACTCGAAAAGATACACACACCCCTATGTTCATAGCAGCACTATTCACGATGCCAAGACAAGGAGACAACCTAAATGCCCATCAACCGATCAATGGATAAAGAAGATGTGGTACATATATACCATGGAATACTACTCAGCCATAGAAAAGAATGAAATAATGCGATTTGCAGCAACATGGATGGACCTAGAGATTATCATACTAAGCGAAGTTAAGTCAGAAAGAGACAGACAAATATCATATGATATCACTTATACGTGGAATCTAAAATATGACACAAATGAACCTATCTAGGAAACAGAAACAGACTCACAGACATAGAGAACAGACTTGTGGTCGCCAAGGGGGAGGGAAGGATTGGGAGCTTGGGATTAGCAGATGCAAACTAGTATATATAGGATTGATAAACAACAAGGTCCTACTGTATAGCACAGGGTACTATATTCAATATCCTATATCCTGTATTCAATATCCTATATTCTATAATCAATATCCTATATTCTATCTTCTATCCTACTATATCTACCCATAATAGAAAGGAGTATGAAAAAGAATATATAAAAAACATTTTAGCCCAGGGTGTAAGAAGTTCATGTTCTACCTACATGCTTTCTGTGGAAAAGGCAGTTGGCTTAAAAAAATAAAACCAGCATCCCAGACAGTGTCTGAGTTGGGTTCACACTCCCAGCCACCAAGAGCCACGCAGGACACCCTGTGGGTTGCTTCTTTGGAAGATGGTGACATGAGGAAGGGTCCTTCAGAGACACTGGACTGGCCAGGCTTTTTCTTTTACTCTCAATCCACAGTTTGTTAAAGGCCTCCAAGAGAAGAATATAATTCAACTCACTTCCAGAGCGAGTTCTAACAGCATTGGCTTTTAGAAAATATTTCCCAAATTCTAATTAGAGCCTTGCCTCTCAGGGTGTAATCCATCCTACATTACTCTATCCTGTATTGAGACGCCACGAATCCCGTAAGCCTTCTCCGTAGGCATTCTTCTTTATCCTTAGACCTTGCTAAACATTCTTCAGCCCTTGCTAAACTTACCACTAAGCTATTTCAACTCCCATTAAACATGGGTGACACTGCTAATGAATGCACATATTGGGATCATGATTCACACGCATATGGAACACAAATGGCGTGGAACAGCTAGATTCAAGCTGATCCATTCGACCAACAGATACTGAGGCCTAGCATGTAATCAGACACAGTTCATTTCCTTTTTTGGGCGGGGGGAGGGGACGAGGACATGCCACCTATACAATTAATACATTTTAATAAAAGAATAGCCTCCTCCTAGTAAATAAATGTATACATTCCAAATGACTTGTAGGGTTTTCCAGATTGAGAAGAAACACATGGTCAAGCTGGTTTAAGACATAAGCTCACATTCCAGAAGGCATTCAGGTACTTCTGCTAACTAGGGTAGGAGAAGGATGAAAACCACCCCACAGCACCAAGATTGTTCTGGCTGGGTCACGCCCACCTGTGAAAGATGAGAACTAAAAAGCCAAAGAGGAAAGGCTGGCCCATCAGGACCCTCAGTTCTTTCAGCCCCTCTGGATGAGACCATCAAAATTAACGGTCAGAAATGTTCTTCCCCTTGATAATTATTTCTAAGACGACTTGGAACATTTCTCATGCTCTTGAAAAAACAACAACAAAAAAGCTGACACACTCCAGATTCACTCCCACCCATGTGGAGTTGAGACCATTGGGAAAACCCACCAGGACTGCCAAGCCTGACCTGTGAACTCCACACTGGAGAAATCCAGTATCAAGTCAGGGAAAGTCTTGACATCTCACTTCCAAAGTCAAGGCACAGTGTCAGTGGACTGTTTGCCAGGCGACATCCTGAGCTGTGTTCCCTGGAGCTGCAAATACTCCTTCTGGTGGGGGGCAGGCTCTAGGGACACCAAAACTGGCTCAATTCCATAGGCAGTAATTGATGGTATCTTTCAGGGCAAGCGCCATAAAGAAAAAAAAATTGCTCTCAAATTTTGACTGCTAAGGAATGACTGGTACAGCCTATATTTGTGTTGTGGGGAGTAGCTATGTGAGAAAGAGAAGGACCTAGAAGGAGAGAAGCATCTTGGCTACAAATACCCAAACCAGCCCATCAGCCCGGTTAACAACTCTGAACCGCCAGATCACAAATGCTGAATATGCTGACTTTCAGTGTCTACGGGGAACACATGCCATGGATCAAAGAGCACACTGATTAATCCAACAGGGACTAAAGTCTGTCACTTCGGTCATGGTGCATGGATGTGCCAAACGGGGTCACTAAAGAGTAAATGAAGAGGAGGAAAACACCAAAGCAAAACTGGTTTCAGAAAGGGGCTCAACTGCCAACTCCCTGTCTATACGCAACTTAACGAGGTAGGTAAATAGCCTTGCTCCCTGGCACATCCGCCCACGTGTGTTAAAGCAGGGCTTCCCCTTTCTTAAAACAATAACCCGTCTGCTGACGCCAGGTACCTCTCACTCACACCATCATCTTTTAATATCACATTAGGTCATCCGCTTTCCCACTACTGAATCCCCCAGACCCACTAGCTTCTCGTCACACACACGGCCCTGTAAACAGAGATTTAAAGGTAACTCTGCTCACCTTGTTTATTGGGAAGTCAGTTCTCATAAGTAACAGGAATCCATTGCTAGAATAAACAGTGAACACAGGGAGAAAACTGTGAGAGCCTAACACAATTGGATCTCTACTGGTGTATGTAAGAAATGAGCTGCCATGTGTTTACAGGCCAGCTGGCTTGGCTGGTTGGAACACGGCTGCAGCTGAGGCCACTATGGTGAGTCTGATTCCCATGTGAAAAGGACAAAGGGCCTCAGGGCTACAGAATGAATCCTTAATCTCCACCCATCATCCCACATATATACACTCTTGGGATGACGGTGGAACATAGGACTAAAACAAAGACATAGCCAATATGGTTGATTGGTAGTGGGGTCTCAAGCAGAGGCGTGGTAGGAGGTGGATTGATACCTAAGCAACAGACACTTTTCTTTTCTTTGCCAGCAACGTGATGACAATCATTTGTTATTTTCCCCCAAGAGACCACAAAATGTCTGCCACACAGAGCTCTCCAGAACTGATATGGAAATATACACTTTGGGTAATTCTCTTTAAACTCACTTTCCTCTAATTTCACGGAGGGCAGAGCCATGTGCTGGGAACTCCATGCTCACAGGGAACCGAAGGTAAGATCAAGTCAGTTCTGCCTGGGCGGGGCTTCTAGGACCATCCCAGAGCCCCCCCAACTGGTGGTGTTATTAAGGCACTCATCTCATACTTGGAATTCCAGAGTACATGCTCTCTTTTTGGGGCAACATATTTTATTTGGTTTCAAGTTTTGAGCTCCTCCAGTGCTATCCCCAACACCATGCTATAGACACTTGACTAAAAGCATACAGTAGAATGAATTTGTAAGTCATTCACGAAGTAACAACTGGTGCTGATAAAACAAGCTTTCCACAGGAAATTCTTTTTTACCGGCCACGTGTTTGTTTTTTTGAAAGTCCCCCGCAGTTGTCCTTAACTTGTTCCTCTGCCTAATTTATTGGGCAGCTGTCAAACATACATATTCTCTTGTCTCTGACATTTGTACAGAGAGGAATGACATCAGAAACGTGCCATGGACAGACAGACACTCTGAGACTGAATAATGAGAAAGAAAAAAAAGTGTTAACGATGAGAGAAAACAGCTGGGAGAAAGCACGCTACTTCCTTGAAGCCAGGCAGGCCTGTGAGTGCGTTCACGGTAATTCTGGAAGAGTCCACAGAAATGGACTTACTTCACAGAAACACTTACTTTGCACTGGCTTTTTTTTTTTTTTTAAAGCACAATAATTTCAATGTACATAAAGTCGTTTTCTTCATGCTTGAAGTATATGAAAATCTATATATACATAGTTTTTTATAATCTTATACTTTTAGACAATATCTATACAATACATATACATAGTTTTTTATAATCTTACTTTTAGACAATGATTTTGTCTACAATCAATATTGTAGACAACAATCAACAGTCAACAATGTTGATATTACAATGAAAAACACAGTTTGAACGACTTTCTTAAACGTCTCAGAAGAGAACGCCTAATGCCTCCAAGTGGGCCAAACAATATGATTCTGAAAACCTCACACGCACAGACCATTGATCTCCGTGTAAGCCCACGAAGCACTGTGACTGAGCTAACACTCATTCTTTTTGATCTCCTTCCATTTCCTGCATTGTATTCAGTGTTTCTTATCCTCGTCCAACATCAACAGGTCATTTCACAGAGGGGTCAGTGTTGGCCAATATAAATAACCATTATAAAACCTCTAGCACGCTTTAAGTCAACAACCAAAGTGGCCTACACTGTTTGAAGAATAAATTCCAAATATTTTCACGGCAGAGGGTAGCCAAGGCCTGTGAAAAGTACAGGTACAGATTACAGCTAAATAATCAGATGGCAGCAAGCTAACCTAGCACACGGTTCCCTATTTTTAAACCAGCTTGAAAACAAATAGCAATGGCAGCTTCCCTTGGGCAGGACTGTAAGCCTGGGCTCTGTACCACAGGCAGGTATGTTTCAGAAGACTTTCATGCATGTGGCTGAAATGCCCGCCACGTACATCAATACAAGGGGTCTCAGCCAAACCTACAGGAGCCAGCAAATTAGAGAGCCCAGACAGACTCAGAGGCAATGATTCTCTTAGTTTCTAGGTGCCTCTTCCCCAAGCCCCTGCATGACCCATTAGCAATGACTCCCACCCACCCCACCTGAGCAAGGTGATGTGCTGCAACATCAATGTGGCACCAAACTCTCCCTTGACAGGGGTCAGAGAAAGGGGCCGATGTGAATAGTTCAAGAATTACCAATATGTGGCTTTGGGAAGCACTGCATGTATCCTGACTCCAGATTTACCTCTTCTGTCTGCTTTACCTCGGTTGTTATTGGAATTATGTGCATTACCTAAGAACACAGTCATTAAGCTGGGTGGAGTAGTATCTGTAAACACTAAAGACCAAGCAGGCCAAGGATAACACTGACTGACCATGACTATGGTGAAGATCTACATTTAGTGCTATGGAGAGATTGCTAGAACATGGTGCCGACTGAGAAATAGGAGGTTCTAGGACAAGCATGAACAGTGTGGAATTATTTTACATAGAGAACTAAATAGGTGGATTTAAAAAAAATGCATGTATAAATAAATGAATACATAACATCCAGAGGATGTTTATTAGATCTCATCTCTGTGTACTGGGATAACAGCTGATTTGAATCAGCTGTTATCCCAGTACATCATTATCATTATTATTTGTTATTTATTTATTTTTTTGCATTGACATTTTGGTTTGATTGACTTATCATCCCTAGGAAATATGTCTGAATTTCTATACTTTCTTGTGCACTGGCTGATTTCTCCTGGAGTTGCATCCAAGTTTGCACCTCCTGTTCCAAGCTGTTGGTTTAGGTATGTACATATATACCTACTGAACTGAACCCTTATCCTTAGTAAGTTTATAGTTTTCATAATTGGGAAAAAAAGCTGTTTTCGTATTAGAGAAAGAATCACCATGAGTAACGACCAAAGACTATTCCCAAATCATCATCATCAATACACTTTAAGAATTACTCTGCACCATGGCGTTATGTCATTTAGTCCTTACAGTAACTCCATGAGGTAAAAACTCTTGCCTAGAATATTCTTTCTAATTTATGGACAAGAAAGGTGAGGTCAAGAAGGTTAGGTAACCGACTCAGAATCACACAGTAAGTGCTGGAACCACAATTCAACCTCGGTTGATCCAACTGTAGAACTTTTGCTCTTATTGATCACATGATGCTGTGCTGACATTAAGAAATGGCTATATTACAATCCCCACATTGGTAGAAAAACACGTTTCAGATCCGAAGTCAAGACACTGGCTACTACGTGCCACCTATAGGAATCTATTTTCTTAGCCTGTAGAGACTTCCAGAAGTCAGGCATATATAATTTCTGAGCTTCTATTTTTCTCACCTGCAAAACAGGTATTACAGTAGATTTTGTTCTAAAGATGAAAAAGTCATATTTGTTTCCAAAATCCTCTGAGAGGGTGGAATGCATTATGTCAGTTTAAACGACGACACATCATTTTTTTCCAGTATTGAGCAAATAAAAGCATAAAACTGTGTTTAGGTTTTTCACACAGATTCAGACTAGTCAAAATGTCCATTTTCGGGCTTCCCTGGTGGCGCAGTGGTTGAGAATCTGCCTGCCAATGCAGGGGGCACGGGTTCGAGCCCTGGTCTGGGAGGATCCCACATGCCGCGGAGCAACTGGGTCCGTGAGCCACAACTACTGAGCCTGCGCGTCTGGAGCCTGTGCTCCGCAACAAGAGAGGCCGCGATAGTGAGAGGCCCGCGCACCGCGATGAAGAGTGGCCCCCGCTTGCCGCAGCTAGAGGAAGCCCTCGCACAGAAACGAAGACCCAACACAGCCATAAATAATAAATAAATAAACCCAAAAGTTAAAAAAAAAATGTCCATTTTCTTCACTTTCTTAATGAGGCCAACTGTCCTCCTCTGACCTCCTGCTCATTTTCCTGATGCTATCTGAACAGACATGCTGATTTGGGTAGTTCCATGTCCATACTCAAAAATAATTGATGACATCACCATAGTTATGGGGATTAGACTTATTAGTTAATTACAGAACCAGCAGAGGGAGCACAAAGCCTGCATAAATAATAACCATTTCTTCTGTGCTTCTTAAAAAACAGCAGTAAGGGCAGTAGTGAGAAACACATTTAAACTTCAGTGGTCAACAGTCAGAAGATGGTCCTTGCTTTATGGGAGCAGTGTTAGGTTAAAAATCCAATGTGTTATTCATACAGTTTAAGTACAAATGTTGGTTTCTTGGGTATCTAAGAGGAAAAAAGCTGTGTGTGTGTGTGTGTGTGTGTGTTTCCCTTGGTACCACAGTGATACCTTCCCCTCTGGTGGTGGACTCATTAAGGTCAGATGGCGAGACTTGCCTAGAGTTGGCAAATATTCCCTTCACCCTGATATCAGAGCATCTTTCATTTTAGCGCTGTTCCTCCGAACAAAGTCCTCAGTGTATAGGCCTGTATTATTCTTCTAAGATACAATCAAGGTTTACATTTATGGTTGAATAAAATTTTGACTCAAGTAAAACAAAATAATGCCTATTGGTAAAAAATATAATATTTCTAGAAATATCTGCCTTAATTGCTGCTAACATTTTATTTATTCATTCATTCATTCATTCTTGGCTGCGCTGGGTCTTCATTGCTGTGCGCGGGCTTTCTCCAGTTGCGGCAAGTGGGAGCCACTCCTCGCCGTGGTGCACAGGCCCCCCACTGCGGGGGCCTCTCCTGTTGCGGAGCGTGGGCTCCAGGCGCGCGGGCCTCAGCAGCTGTGGCGCGTGGGCTCCAGAGCACAGGCTCAGCAGCTGTGCTGCACAGGCCTAGTTGCTCCGCGGCATGTGGGATCCTCCCGGATCAGGGCTCGAACCCGTGTCCCCTGCACTGCCAGGCGGACTCTCAACCACTGTGCCACCAGGGAAGCCCAATTACTGCTAACATTTTAAATAAAGGATCATATTTTCGAATGTGAAGCAAATGACTTTCATCTTTTCTTCTGGAATACTACTGATAAATAGTAAAGAGACACAGGCCTCGAACCAAAGTAACAGTTTCATGTATAATGGAAGTTAAGGCAAAGGATGTCCACTTATCCATCCTTCGAGAGGTTAGGCCCATTGCTTTAAAGACAGCTATGATCGCTACACCACCACCTAGCAAGATGTAAAATTTAGACACAGAGGTGAATAATATAACAAAGGACTTATTTTCTATATGCTATGAATTCCTTTTGTCGATTTTGAGAAGATGGTCTCCCCACACTTGAAGTGGGAAAATTAAAAAGGAAATAATGGTACTTATATTGATTTATTAACATCTAAATTAAAGAAATCCCAACAGTACACTAAAACACAATGTCTATTTTGAAGAAGTCTCTGCGGAGGGGGGTGGTGAGCAGAAATTGCGGCTTTAGCGCACATGCAGAGAACCATCCAGGCTCAGGAACAGAGAAATGGTGTTGGTGAAAAAATGGTCCATATTGGTGCAGAATGGGCCCCATGTGGGCTTGTCTGGCTCTAGCTGGAAACAATTCAGGGATGCTGGGGGCAGTCACACTGCTAGGGTGCCTGCTGTTCCCACGTATCCCCTTGGGCTTCTGCTGACCTCCTCTTCCACATCAAGCCCCTGTCTTGTGGGCACTGTTTCCCATCACCCTGCCAACCCAGTGCCTGCCACCCCAGGGACGTGCAAGGGCAGAGTCAGCAGAAATTCTGCTGTGGAAACTGGAGAGGCATTCAGGTGCAGAGACCTGGGGTTTGGATACCCATGGGGAAAACCACGCCCTGCCCTTTCTTTTCATTCCTTTTCTCGGTTGAAGGATCCTGAACACAGTGGACCCTCCAAATGTGGCCCTCATCAACTGGCTGCTGTTTACCTTGGGGTGCTTCGATTTCTTCATCAACATGATCAGAAAACAGGAGGCACCAGGGTGGTCCTAGTGGGCGGATTCACCTCTGTGTCCAGCAGGTGCCCATAACAGCTGTCAACTGACTGCTCCCAAATCAGAGGCCAACACTGCTCTTTCAGAGACTGGCCACATCTGAGTGTTAGCTTCTTTCACTGCTTTGAAAAAATGCAAATGAGTTTACCTTACAGGGTCAGGTAACTCCCTGTCCTCTGTCTCACTGCAGATATTTGTGAATCTTGTCTCCATTTAAAGTAATTTTCCTCCAACTTTTGTGCATATCTGAGGTTTTACTGGCAATCTAGGATGTACTGGACACCTATTGTATACTAGCACAGTGCTACGAACCTTAGCTGTGTGTTCTCACTTAGCCCTCAAAATAACTTTATGAGTTAAGCACTCTCTTTTATTCCAGCGTCATCGATGAGGAACCCAGGACCCAGAGCAGTTAGGTAACTTGCCCAAGGTCACCCTGCTGGCATGCGGTAATCAAAAGTCACATCCAGATGTCTGCCTGTGCAGTCCACACCTGCCTTTTCCACTAGAGCTCACTGCACCTCCCATTTCAAGTGAAGAAAGGTAGATGACAAGGTTGATGGGAGATGGGAAAATCTCTTATTGTTAGAATTCTCATACATACATCGTAGGGTTTTTGTTGTAGTGCTTTTATGCAACAGAAAGTTTGCTGGTTTTGAGAATTAACAGCCAAAGAATCCTGTGACTGAAAAAAATAGCAATTGGTGAGAGAATGACGATTGGGACAGTAATGACCGATGCTAACATTCTCTCTGGTGAGCCTGAGTGCCTGAGTTATGAGTTGTGTCCTCCATGGAAAGGAGCTTTTTTTTTTGGCTGGTCGGCATGCGAGATCTTAGTTCCCCAACCAGGGGATCGAACCCATGCCCCCTGCAGTGGAAGCGTGGAGTCTTAACCACTGGACTGCCAGGGAAGTCCCCAGGAAGGAGCTTTCTTTTCTGTCATGACGGCTGAAGATCACCACAGACCCAATCGGCAAGCCAACTAGCCCCTCATCTGTCGGTGTCATTAAGACCAAAATAAATGGGACCAACATTCTGAAGCCTCAACTTCTGGTTTATCTGGACAATCCACTGGAAACTATAGGTTTCCTACGAATTAAGAAATTTTTAAATTCTCCTCTGGGAGCATATTAGATTTCTAGCTAGTGTAACGCAATCATTTTCTTTATTAACGATGCCACATTTTCTAAATGAAGAGTTTTAGCATTGAATGTGATGTGAGTGCACTCTTAGTAAGCTTCTGGAATCAATCAAGAACAAAGAAACAAGTTAACAAGGCTTATTTTCATCCAGTTAGTGAATTTAGCACAGCTCCCCTATGGATTAGGCATGAATACAGGGATTCAGGTTATATTTACTATTACTCATTATAATTTGTGTCAAATGGGTCTCAAAATGAGTAAATCAACATATACTAGCACAGGGTCTCATCCAATCATGTTAGGAAATGGTTGAAAATCTAAACCCTATAATATTTTAGTGAAAATAGCCAGCCTTGAAAAGAGCTAACCATTCCATCAGGCCTATGTTACCTGTGTAAGTTTTTATTTCTAGTATCTCACACCCATTCTTAGCCAACTTTGCAGATAATTCAGGAAGCTATATAAACTTAGGATAAGTAGTATGCATTTGGAGGCCCCAGAAATATTATAATAAATCCTTTGGACACTACCTTTCCTACCCCCCCGTTAAGCAAATAAACACCAGTAAGATCTGTGTTAGTGGAACTCATCTCAGGAACATATGAAGTGTTGATTACCGCAAATGTGTTTTTGTTAAAAATAGGTGGTTTTCTTCATTCATCTGTTTAGAGACACTGTCTCCCCACCAGTACCCTGCAAGCATCAAGTTTTCATGATAATCTGGAAAAGAAACCCCAAACTTTTCACCTAGACTATGGATTTGCTCTTTCATAGAGAGATGTGGGAGACAGCATTAAGTTATCTGGATGGTTCTGTAGCCAGTGGCTGTATCCTACCACAGTCACATCACACATGTGTGAAAAAGTACATGCCACAGCAACTGCCGAGTCACCCACAGCCCGAGGTTCCCCAAGGACAGGGGTTCAGCCATGGGGCGGCCAGAGAAAGAGCTATGATTCACGCTGGCAGGGCCAGGGCCTGGACAGAGTTGTCTTTAATTGCCTGGTTGTCATCCCTGAGATACTCCTGGGTGACATTGTGGCCAGACTAATGAAGAAAATAAATACACAGCATCCCATATATTCCGGGGTCCTGAAATGCTCTATTTATTTGCTCAATATTCATTAACGAGGAAAAAAAAAAACTAGACTTCGTCTTTCATGTTTCACATCGATACCATCTATCATCTTTTGCTCCAGCGTAATTTGGGATGTGTGTTCTTTCAATTATATAAAAAGCAAGGTGTCAAATAGATTACGCATTTGAAACGATGCTTTCTTTATCCTTCCATTTTTTTATTGTGCAGGCCTGTAGCTGGAAGGCTCAGAAAAACCTGAATGGTAAATTTGCCCTAGAGGTGTAAAAATCACAATTTTATCACTAAAATGTTCTAGGGCTTGTGAACCTTTAAAGGGAACCTGATTCCATTTCAGTTGTAGACGTTTTCTTCCTATTGCATAATGTAGCAAGAAATCTAGCATTTACGTTTGGGTACAAGGGCATGTCGAGGGAAAACCAAGCCCTTTGATCCCTCTGCGTGGGCTGTTGGGGGCTGGCCCCATTCTCTCAATTAACTACAGCAGTGGCGGCTGCCACGTACATATGAAGTGGCCACCACCAGATACCAGGTCCCACGCTAAGCACTTTGCTCACATTATCACATTTCTCAACATCCTTTTTCCATAAGCAATACTGGTCCCACTTTTACAAATGAGAATACAAAGTTTAGAGGGCTAAGTATTACGTCCAAAGTCGGGATTCACACCCAGGTCTGTCTTGCTTCCAAGCTTGTGTGCTTAACCACCGAAATATTCCACCATCTTTAGTGGCTCTGTTTGTTTTGTGACTACTCACTGTTGAGACCACCAAGGATGGAAAGGAAAAGGCAAAGAAAGATGCGAGGATAAACTTTTAGCCTTGCAAGAAAGGTCTGCAGACATTGCGAGGAGAGAAGGCAAGCTGCAAAAAGAAGTGGTCCTCTTATCGGGGGTGGGGGGAGGCGGGGTGTGGCAGAATCCCTGCTCTCCTGGGGCTCACTGCACTGTGACCTCAAGCAGGGCCCGTCCTTACTCTATCAGACTCGGGAAGGAAGGTCTAGCAAAATCAAGAAGCAGGCAGCTGAGACCCTCAGATGGAAGAGGCTGATCCTAGGACAGTATTTGGGAGCTATGTGGTTGCTCAGTGTGAAGACGACCCAGGATGCTAGTAGCATGGGAAGCCGTTTTATCATTTGCGTGATACTACTTATTCCAGCTGTTCCTCATTCCTTGGAAACTTTATATATAGACATTTACTCTAAGAGGATTTATAACTTAGAAAAAGGTGTCTCTTTTTAAAAATCTAGAACCAAACTCTGCTCTGCTAGGTTTTTGGATGCCCCTGATCACATCTTTCAGTGGCTAAGTTGTTTCCAGGCTGATTACCTGTACTGTAATGAGTTTAATTATACTGGAAGAGAGTATGCATCCTCTCTTTCCCCCACTAGAATAGACGCGCTCACTGGAAGAGTTGGTGCCTTATCCACTGCTTTACCCCCCAGAGCCTAGCCTGGTGCCTGGTATATGCTGGGCACTCGCTAAGTATTTGATGAAGGATGATGTGTACTTTCTTTTGTGTTTTTTAGTGTTTGCATCTTGACTCTCAGCCTCTCCCCTTTTTTTGTATATTTCCCTTCCTTCACCTCAGATCAATCACCCCTTTCTAAAACAAATCGCCTTCCTTAGTCATGGTGGCAGAAGATGTGGACTGAACATCCACCAAGTTGCTTGTTTCCAGGCTGCAAAATGCAAGGAGGACATTTGGAAAACAAAACCCCAAATGAAACAAAATATCCCTTTCTCATTTTTCAAGGAAAACCTCTGAAGGGGCCGGAGTTGATGAACAAGACCCCATTTCTATACAAGGATGAAGCCAACTGCTGAGGATCAGAAAACGGCTATTGGGAAGTCACAATTATTGTCACACATTATTTGTCTTTAGTGCCAGAGAAACAATTTTCCTTTTGCAATATCTCTGTCCCAGTAAAATTAAGAAAGTGCAGGATCCAAATTCCCCCCAAAGGAGTCAGCTTAAAAAAATCTACTAGCTCTACTGCCACAGGGATTTATGGTTTCTTTTTTAATAGTTGCAGTCTGATATACCTGTTTCTTGGGTCACAAGGTAGATTCATTTATCTTTCTTTTGAACATTTTAAGCAAATTCTGGCCCTGCAAATTGACTGAATTTTTACATCGAGGAATACGTTGTAGAACGGGGTTGGAATACGTCTCCAAAACAGGAAGACCTTAAAATAAAAACAGATACTGAAGTCTGTATTTTCCTGATTGTCAGTCAAGCTAATTATGCTCTACTCTAAAGCTCTATCAGGCAAGAAAGGAAAAGGCAATTGGGGCTCTTTCCTCGCCTAGCCTGAATGTCTGGGAATATAACACCAGTTTATTCACAGCAGGAGGCTGCTGTAATTGGCAGCTCTGTTTTCCCCGACTAGAGGGTAATTCTCCAGCGAAGAAAACACAATGTTAACAAGATTTTACAAATTTGACATATGGTATCCTATCTGAAATGACCAACAAAAGTTCCTTCTCTCCCCAAGCAAACAGTTATCTCTGGTTAGGACTACAAGACAGTGTGATAAAAGTAGGTAAAGGCCCCTGGAGTTCTTTTAGGGGGCCGGTAAATCTCTGATCATAAAAAAAAAAAAAAAGCCAATTAATAACGAAAGGTAAGATACTCAGGGCAGCTGGGTCGCTGAGAGGTGGATGAAATGACAGTAAAAACCTCACCTGGAACACTGGTCTACAGTCCTGGTGTTCGATCATCCCTAAGGCATTTAAGGCGAGGATCTGGACCCAGGACAGAATCCTTCGTGAGTCTATTAAGGTGGGGGCTGGGTGTGGGGAGTCTACCGTGGGAGTGAAAGCAGGAACCCTAAGAGATGCGCTGGACCTAGAGACGGTCCCTGGGTTTACCTTTATCCCCACCCTAAACATACAGAAACACTAGAACGAATTTTTAGGGAGGGACAAATTGCTTTGATGTGACTCCAAAAACTTCATGACAACAATTCTTGTTTAAAACCATAAACCCCCAGTGAGATCTCTGCATTCTCCTTTAACTAACAAAGGAATGGAAGAAAGAATATTCCAGTAGGTAAAATACTAGGCAGAAATATATAGAGAGTTTCCAGGAAAAGAGGAACAAGGATTTTTCCCTTCCCTCTTGCGCATGTGAAGGGATGCATCGTTTCATTCGTTCTTGCCAGGATGCTGGGTAGATTCCAAAGAGGGGAAAAAATGGGTCCCCAAGAAGTTATCCTGGATTCACTAAGATACCCACAGTTTAGTGCCTACGGCCGGAATGCAGGGACCGACTCTCGCCAGACCCCATCTCGTGTTCCATGTGACCCCCAGTGCAGAGATGGTGCTCAGACTGCAGATGCACTTGAAGGTTGGTGATCTCAAGGGGGTTACACGAAGGGATTAATGAGCAACTTCCAAGCACCAGGTACTCGGAGTAAAGACACAGAGTCAGGTCAAGTCCTAATTTGCATGGGGAATTAAACTGACTTTTCTCACCTCCTGGTGACACATAATTGACAATCAACTGGGATCTGCCCAGGTGAAGGAAGGAAGCATGGCAGAGCCCCTTTTTGGTTTCTGTACACCCAATGGCACAGACACAAATACTCCAGGAACAATATCTGTTTCTTCACTGAGATCATCTGCTCATTCGCTGTACCTGCCCTTTTCCCCTTTCCTTTCTGGATGTTCTCCGGTGGTGATCACCAGTAGCACCTGAACTATTTTTAAGTGGTACAAGGACAGTCCTTGAATGAACACTGAGTCACATAACAAGAGAGTTTTGCTTTCTCCAATATCTTTCTTTCCTCCAGAGTGTGAAAAAGCGAGAGTCTCAGTCTGGTACCTGATACATCTTGCATCTCACTGATATCTGCCGATCTCAAAGGGAGGTAAGAACATCAGAGTGTCCAAGAGCCAGCAGAACCCAGCTAGCATCTAATAATGGGCTGTTTTCATTGTATTCATTTTTATGGCTATTCCTTCTCTTATGACAACCATGACTGATTTTCCATTTCTAGATGTTAGAGAAAAGTTTCATTTAAAATATAATATCTCAAACAAAGTGAAATAAGCCAGTCACAAAAAGACCAATACTGTATGATTCCACTTATATGAGGCCACTAAAGTAGTCAAATTCATAGAAATAAAACGTAGTATGGTGGTTGCCAAGGGCTGGGGCAAGGAGGGAATGGGGAGTGGTCTAGTGGGTACAGAGTTTCAGTTTTGCAAGATGAAAAAGTTCTGGAGATTGGTTTTAGAACAATGCGAATATACTTAACACTACTGAACTGCACTCTCAAAAATAGTTAAGATGGTAAATTTCACGTTATGTGTATTTTACTGCAACAGAAAAAAAAAGTGGAAGACAAAGGTAGAGGAAGATGTGGCTACAGAAGACAGAGGTAACGTTGCTGGTTCTGAACATGGAAGAAGGGGCCACAAGCCAAGGGAAGCAGGCAGCCTCTAGAAGCAGGAAAAGGCAAGGAAATAGATTCTCCTCTAGAGCCTCCAGAAAGGAATGCAGCCCTGCCAACACCTTGATTATACTCCAGAAAGACATATTTTAGACTTCTGCCTTCCAGAACTGTAAGATAATAAATCTATGTTAAGTGCCCCTTCTCCTCCCCTCACCCTGAAAAATACAGTTACTCAACGTTTTTTCTTAGAGTCAGTTAGAACGCATTTGGAAATGATGGTGATGAGGTACATGTCTAGGGGAAAATGGTGGTGTTTGGTGAACACATACCCTGTCTTCTGGGCTGTAAAGGGCAAACCAAGTTTTCCAAGATTTATTATACATAAGAGGCATCAGAGGAGAGGAACCAAGATGGCGGAGTAGAAGGACGTGCTCTCACTCCCTCTTGCAAGAACACCAGAATCACAACTAGCTGCTGGACAATCATCGACAGGAAGACACTGGAACTCACCAAAAAAGATACCCCACATCCAAAGACAAGGGAGAAGCCACAGTGAGACGGTAGGAGGGGCGCAATCACAGTAAAATCAAATCCCATAACTGCTGGGTGGGTGACTCACAGACTGGAGAAAACTTACACCACAGAAGTCCACCCACTGGAGTGAAGGTTCTGAGCCCCACGTCAGGCTTCCCAACCTGGGGGTCCGGCAACGGGAGGAGGAATTCCTAGAGAATCAGACTTTGAAGCCTAGTGGGATTTGATTGCAGGACTTCGACAGGACTGGGGGAAACAGAGACTCCACTCTTGGAGGGCACACACAAAGTAGTGTGCGCATCGGGACCCAGGGGAAGGAGCAGTGGTCCCAGGGGAGACTGAACCAGACCTACCAGCTAGTGTTGGAGGGTCTCCTGCAGAGGCGGGGGTGGCTGTGGCTCACTGCGGGGATAGGGACACTGGCAGCAGAAGTTCTGGGAAGTACTCCTTGGTGTGAGCCCTCCCAGAGTCTGCCATTAGCCCCACTGAAGAGCTCAGCTAGGCTCCAGTGTTGGGTTGCCTCAGGCCAAACAACCAACAGGGAGAGAACCCAGGCGCACCCATCAGCAGACAAGCAGATTAAAGTTTTACTGAGCTCTGCCCACCAGAGCAACAGTCAGCTCTGCCCACCACCAGTCCCTCCCATCAAGCCTCTTAGATAGCCTTATCCACCACAGGGCAGACAGCAGAAGCAAGAAGAACTACAATCCTGCAGCCTGTAGAATAAAAACCACATTCACAGAAAGACAGACAAGATGGAAAGGCAGAGGGCTATGTACCAGATGAAGGAACAAGATAAAACCCCAGAAAAACAACTAAATCAAGTGGAGATAGGCAACCTTCCAGAAAAAGAATTCAGAATAATATAGTGAAGATGATCCAGGACCTCAGAAAAAGAATGGAGGCAAAGATCGAGAAGATGCAAGAAATGTTTAACAAAGACCTAGAAGAATTAAAGAACAAACAAACAGAGATGAACAATACAATAACTGAAATGAAAACTACACTAGAAGGAATCAATAGCAGAATAACTGAGGCAGAAGAACGGATAAGTGACCTGGAAGACAGAATGGTGGAATTCACTGCTGTGGAACAGAATAAAGAAAAAAGAATGAAAAGAAATGAAGACAGCATAAGAGACCTCTGGGACAACATTAAACACAACAACATTTGCATTATAGGGGTCCCAGAAGGAGAAGAGAGAAAGGACCCGAGAAAATATTTGAAGAGATTATAGTCGAAAACTCCCCTAACATGGGAAAGGAAATAACCACCGAAGTCCAGGAAGTGCAGCGAGTCCCATACAGGATAAACCCAAGGAGAAACACGCCGAGACACATAGTAATCAAATTGGCAAAAATTAAAGACAAAGAAAAATTATTGAAAGCAACAAGGGAAAAACGAAACGTAACATACAAGGGAACTCCCATAAGGTTAACAGCTGATTTCTCAGCAGAAACTCTATAAGCCAGAAGGGAGTGGCATGATATACCTAAAGTGATGAAAGGGAAGAATCTACAACCAAGATTACTCTACCCAGCAAGGATCTCATTCAGATTCGATGGAGAAATCAAAAGCTTTACAGACAAACAAAAGCTAAGAGAATTCAGCACCATCAAACCAGCTCTACAACAAATGCTAAAGGAACTTCTCTAAGTGGGAAACACAAGAGAAGAAAAGGATCTACAAAAAAACCCCAAAACAATTAAGAAAATGGTCATAGGAACATACATATCGATAATTACCTTAAACGTGAATGGATTAAATGCTCCAACCAAAAGACACAGGCTTGCTGAATGGATACAAAAACAAGACCCATCTATATGCTGTCTACAAGAGACCCAGTTCAGACCTAGGGACACACACAGACTGAAAGTGAGGGGATGGAAAAAGATATTCCATGCAAATGGAAATCAAAAGAAAGCTGGAGTAGCTATACTCATGTCAGATAAAATAGACTTTAAAATAAAGAATGTTATAAGATACAAGGAAGGACACTACATAATGATCAAGGGAGCAATCCAAGAAGAAGATATACCAATTATAAATATATATGCACCCAACATAGGAGCACCTCCATACATAAGGCAACTGCTAACAGCTATAAAAGAGGAAATCGACAGTAACACAATAATAGTGGGGGACTTTAACACCTCACTTACACCAATGGACAGATCATCCAAAATGAAAATAAATAAGGAAACAGAAGCTTTAAATGACACAATAGACCAGATAGATTTAATTGATATTCCTAGGACATTCCATCCAAAAACAGCAGATTACACTTTCTTCTCAAGTGTGCACGGAACATTCTCCAGGATAGATCACATCTTGGGTCACAAATCAAGCCTCAGTAAATTTAAGCAAATTGAAATCATATCAAGCATCTTTTCTGACCACAACGCTATGAGATTAGAAATGAATTACAGGGAAAAAAACGGAGCTGGAGGAATCAGACTCCCTGACTTCAGACTATACTACAAAGCTACAGTAATCAAGACAATATGGTACTGGCACAAAAAGAGAAACATAGATCAATGGAACAAGATAGAAAGCCCAGAGATAAACCCACGCACCTATGGTCAACTAATCTATGACAAAGAAGGCAAGGATATACAATGGAGAAAAGACAGTCTGTTCAATAAGTGGTGCTGGGAAAACTGGACAGCTACATGTAGAGGAATGAAATTAGAACACTCCTAACCCCATACACAAAAATAAACTCAAAATGGATTCGAGACCTAAATATAAGACTGGACACTATAAAACTCTTAGAGGAAAACATAGGAAGAACACTCTTTGACATAAATCACAGCAGATCTTTTTTGATCCACCTCCTAGAGTAATGGAAATAAAAACAAAAATAAACAAATGGGACCTAATGAAACTTAAAAGCTTTTGCACAGCAAAGGAAACTATAAACAAGACGAAAAGACAACCCTCACAATGGGAGAAAATATTCGCAAATGAATCAATGGACAAAGGATTAATCTCCAAAATATATAAACAGCTCATGCAACTCAATATTAAAGAAACAAACAACCCAATCCAAAAATGGGCAGAAGACCTAAACAGACATTTCTCCAAAGAAGACTTACGGATGGCCAAGAAGCACGTGAAAAGCTGCTCGACATCACTAATTATTAGAGAAATGCAAATCAAAACTACAATGAGGTATCACCTCACACCAGTTAGAATGGGCATCATCAGAAAATCTACAAACAACAAATGCTGGACAGGGTGTGGAGAAAAGGGAACCCTCTTGCACTGTTGGTGGGAATGTAAATTGATACAGCCACTATGGAAAACAGTATGGAGGTTCCTCAAAAAACTAAAAACAGAATTACCATATGATCCAGCAATCCCACTACTGGGCATATACCCAGAGAAAACCGTAATTCAAAAAGACACATGCACCCCAATGTTCACTGCAGCACTATTTACAATAGCCAGGTCATGGAAGCAACCTAAATGCCCATCGACAGACGAATGGATAAAGGAGATGTGGTACATATATACAATGGAATATTACTCAGCCATAAAATAGAACGAAATTGAGTCATTTGTTGAGACGTGGATGTATCTAGAGACTGTCATACAGAGTGAAGTAAGTCAGAAAGAGAAAAACAAATATCGTATATTAACGCATGTATGTGGAACCTAGAAAAATGGTACAGATGAACCGGTTTGCAGGGCAGAAGTTGAAGCACAGATGTAGAGAACAAACGTATGGACGCCAAGGGGGGAAAACCGCGGTGGGGTGGGGATGGTGGTGTGCTGAATTGGGCGATTGGGATTGATATGTATACACTGATGTGTATAAAATTGATGACTAATAAGCACCTGCAGTATAAAAAAACAAAACAAAACAAAACAAAAACCTGGGCCCTGCAGTGAAAGTGCCAGGTCCTAATCTCTGGACCACCAGAGAATTCCCTATAACCTCTCATTTATTTATGGCAAATCAAGGTTTTTTTCTTCTTTTTCTTTATTTTAATTTTAAAAGTCCACTAAGTGTATACTCATAAAAGAAATCATTTCTGGAGTAATAAATGTTCTGAAAAGAAAGGAAAGAAAGAAAGAAAGAAAGGAGGGAAGGAAGGAAGGAAGGAAGGAAGGAAGGAAGGAAGGGGGAAGGAAGGAAGGAAGGAAGGAAGGAAGGAAAGAAAGAAAGAAAGAAAGAAAGAAAGAAAGAAAGAAAGAAAGAAAGAAAGAAAGAAGGAAAGAAAGAAAGAAGGAAAGAAAGAGAGAAAGAAAGAAAGAAATACGCATCAGGACCATTGGGATGGATTGAAAACAGGCGTCTAACATGCTTCGCATACGACTCAACAACAGGCAGTAATCTCTAATTATTACAAGCGTCCCCTTCCCAAACTCTCCCATTGTGCTGACTGATGCAAATATGAAGTTAAGTAGCTCCGCCAACATACCAACTGTGTAAACTTGGACTGGTCACCTAATCTCAGAGCCTCAGTTTGTGCAACAGTAAGATGGGATAATCACCACTTCCCTCAAAAGAGCTATAAGAATCAAGTAAGAGGATGCCTGTCAGCTTTTGGCTCAGGTCTGATTCCTATTATGATTATGATTACCACGCATTATGATCCTACCAAATATCTATTTTCTTTCCGGAAAAAAAAAAAGGATTCAGCACTTTAATATAAATTAAGTCTGAGCAACTGGAGCCTTTCCATATTTTGAAGGTCCCATTATTTGCAGTCACGGTGACCCTGAATTCCTCCAACATGTCGAGGCAGGCGTGCTCTTGGGGATGGCTCTACCGTTTGGTCTGCTCTGAGTAAAATTCGCCAGTGCTGTTTGCTCGCTCACTGTGCAAGTGCAGTGAATGCAGGGGCCGTCCAAAAGCTTTAGCCGTTTGATGTTTAAAGCCTGGCCTGAGTGCCAGGTTCCTCCACAGCTGTCATTTATCAGCAACGCAATACCACAGGGATATGTATTCATCAAATGCTTATCGACTTACGCTGCAGGGTTTTTGGTTTTTTTTTTTTCCCTTTCATAACATTAGAAAATACTGCTTCTGATTTAAATAGTTTTCTTTGCAGGATGGAAATAAAAAACAAAGTGCTATTACATGGCACCCATTTTCTGATTGGATGCATTGATTGAAGGTGAGCACTTACTCATGGAAATATATTGGAGGCTTAAGGCAGGGTTCCTCAAGCGTAGCACTACTGACATCTTGGGATGGATAATTCTCTGTTGTAGCGGCTGTCCTGCACTTTATGGGATGTTTAGCAGCACCTTTTGCCTCTACCTACTAGATGTCACTAGGACCACCCCCAGCTGTGACTACCAAAAATGTCTCCAGACATTAACAGATGTCCCCTGGTGGCAAAAATCACCTGCCATTGAGAACCACTGCATCAGAGGATGATATCAGTGCTGAGATTACTAACTGCAGCTGTTTGCTAAAAAAAAAAAAAAAAAAAAATTCAAATGTTTAACATTGGAAGATTCACAGTTATGGCTACCAGTTGTGAATAATTTAAAAGAAGCATTTCTATGTTTTTAACAGTGTCCATCCATCCAATAAATATAAATTAAATGTAATAATACGTGCAATGGCTTTGTAAACTGTAAAGTATGCTATTAATGATTATTAACATTATATCAGCATGCTCTGGGATTACACAAAGGATGGGTTGCTCAAGGAACTTTTTTTTTTCCCCCCTGGCTGTGCCGTGGGGCTTGCGGGATCCTAGTTCCTGGACCAGGGATCGAACCCGTGCCCCCTGCAGTGGAAGCGCAGACTCCTAACCACTGGACCGCCAGGGAATTCCCACAAGGAACTAACTTTTTATTAAGCCCATGCTGTGTGCTAAGTACTTTGCTCTTACCATCTTATTTGAACTTCATCCTCTGATTTTCATGGATGAGGGAACATGATGGAGGTCATCAGCAGTACTAGGACCAAGGTCGCTCAGCTGATAAGAGGTGTTGGCAGGATCTGAATATAGGTCTGTAGTTCCCTAAACTCATGCGCTCCTACTCCACCCACTGCCTGCCATGTGTGGTGGATACCATTCTCAAATGGGAGACAGATAACTCATATACTCTTTGACATGCTTTTCTAGAAACAATGGCATCTATATCTAGAAAAGGCAGCAGGGTTGGAGTGAAATCTACAACCTGGAGCTAAAGCCAGCTGAACTGGTTAACTTGGGCCTAAATTCAGGACCCAAGACCCATTGAACCAATCATCCAAACCAACTGCTCACAACCTGACATTCTGAGGATCAATTGTTAATACCTGCCATCCTTTTTTTCTCCCTTAAATACCCAGAAAATTCAGCTTTGATGGAAATATCTGGGAGAAATAAATTCCAAATTGCCCTAGATAACAAGAAGAATTTAGATTCGTAATTTTTTAACTCTAATAGGTTGAAATGTGTCCCCTAAAAAAGATTAGGGTGAAGTCCTAATCCCAAGTCCCTAAGAATGTGACCTTATTTGGAAAGAGGGTCATCCCAGAGGTAATCCAGTTAAAATGAGGTCACTGGAGTGGGCCCTAATCCAATACGACTGGTGTCCTGATAAAAAGGGGAAATTTGAACGAAGAGGGAAGATAACGTGGAGAGACACAGGGAGAACGCCTTGCAAAGACAGAAGATTGGAGTGATGCTTTCACAAGCCAAGGAACGCCGAAGACTGTGGGCCAACCATCAGAAACCAGGAAGAGCCAAGGAAGGATTCCCCTACAGATGTCTCAGAGGGAGCGTGGCCCTGCTAACACTTTGGTTTCTGACTAACAGCCTCCAGAACTTTGAGACAATAAATTTCTCTCTTTTAAGTCACCCAGTTTGTGATTTAATGGACAAAGGAAACAAATGTTATGGCAGCCCTTGGAAACTCAATAGAGTATCTATGTTTCGCAAAGTAATCCACTGGCAGTTTTGGGGAAATGCATACGGTGTGTTTTCAGGGGGGTTCTAGAATACTGTATTCGTATGAGTGTAGAGCAGACTTGAGTCTGCTGGGGTGGCTTGTCACAGTGTTGTGCTGGCCATATGCACATGTTGGCCCACAGCCATGAAGTCACAGGGCCACTGTGCCAGCTGACAGCTGGGCCCCAGTCAGCCTTCCCCTCTGGTTTTGCTCTCAAGGAGGCTGGGACTTCCTTGCTGTCTGTCACTGGCTGCTCGCTGCTTCCTGACCTCTTCCATTCACATATTCAAGGTGCGTCTCTCCTAAGTCCCATGCAAAACAGCCTCCCGGCTTTCGCCCCAGAGATCTCAAAGGTTTATACACATGAATTCTAAGGGATCTGTAAAAATCACATCTTAGAGCAAAATTTCTATTGTAAGACAGCTATATAAATAGGTTCAGAGAAAAAGGAAGATTATTTACAAAACACAGAAACACAAGGGACGTTCATGTTGTACACCCACCTGGAATGCAGACAGAAAATGGGGATAAGTTAGTGGGCTGCAGGGAAGAAAAAAGAACAAAAAAACTGTTCTCGAAATTTCTTGAAGTGTAACGCTGATCTGCTGTCTTTAAGAGACGGCTGTAGAGAAAAATCTAGGTGGAAAGTTAAAAAGTGCCCATCTGGCAATAGGAAGCAATGCAGAAATCAACATAGCTCCTATGCGGTGGGCTAGGCTGGCGCTGCTATTGGATGATTTCAATTCTGCCTTTGTCAGAGCCGCAAGCGCAGGCTTTGTTTATAGGTGTCCTTTCCTTCAAATCCGCCTGCAGGGGCTCACCCACGTCATTTGTCAGGGGCTAAACAGCCCGAGGCCAAGAGTAGACATTTACTTACAGCATCTTCAGACTCTTTTAAATAGGCCTTTGGGATTTTGCCGCTGACCGCTCAGTAGTGCGAGGCCCTGGGATGCCCTGCCCTGGGTGTTTCTTTTAATTGACTAACCTCAATGGTGCTGTTCAAAACCGCTGTAACCCATGCGTGCCCTCAGTCTGAAGCTTCGAATGACCTTTCTCTGGCCCTCAACACATATGGCGGAGACAATGCAAACATCATTTGGAAGAGGAGTAAATTCAATAACTCAATTACAGCTGCACCAAAGCGCCATTTATCAAACTCGGACTACAGCACTCTGTCTCTCTTAGACCTCTGGTTTTCCACGGCCAGGCATTTGGGGAAAGTCACTAATCAATTTAGGAATGATTAAATTGGAATTTGTAACACTTTCCATTATTAAACCTTCAATCTTCATTACGGCAACTTAATGATTACATCATGGTGGAGAGAAACAAATTATGGGGAGCTGGCATCGTTCAGAAAGCTGGAGTAGCAAGTAAATTGTCAAAAACACCAAAAGTCTAACACACGTGGCTGTATAAGTGATGATTTGATGTGTTTAAGGCACACCTAATTGCTATTCGCTTTAGATAAAAATTGAAACGTGACATACTAGACCTTTACTACATCACTGCTCTTTTTATACAGATTGAGTTGATTCACCTGGAGGGAATGGGTGGGAGCTGGGAAACTCATAAAATCCTATGCAAACTTGGATGTGTGCACATGAGCTTTATTCCAGGAAGAAGGTCCAAAGATCGTTATCAGATCCTTAAAGGGGTGTGTGCATGGAGGTGGTCTCTATTTAGTACGCGAGGGCATATTCTACAACTTTCCACTATTACTTTCTATGCCCCTTGTCCTCTTTTTCTCAAACTCCAGTATTAGTTTTTGGACCAAAAACTCTTGTAGAAAATTTTTTTCTCATTGTTTTAATGACCAGTGTTTTGTGCAGGTTCTCTGCAAATTCTTCCGTTATCCATATTCTCAAGGTTGTGGCAGCCAGCAAAGACTCAGCAGGGCTACCCATCTGACTTTAGGTACTGACGTTCTGGTGGGTTCTAATTGTGCGCAGCCAAAAAAGACAATGAAATTCAAAGAAGTGGGAGGATCATTCATGGCAAAGAATTAAAAAACCCCGGAGATTGGAGATATACAGGCCCATTTAAACACTGCAGAAATTTACAGGGTAGATATTGACAATGATGATGATGATAAAGATGACACGTAATATTGAGAGTTTATCGGGAGTCCAATGACGTACGAAGCATTTTCATTAAAATTCAATATTCACTATAACCCTTGGAAGTAAGTATTATTTTTCATTTTACAGAAGAAGAAATGGAGGCTCAGAGAAGTTAAGTAACTTGCCCGGTTGTGGTAGCCAAGGTCCCAACGGTCTCTGTGTGGTACTCACTCTCTTGCAGTTCTCTCCTACACTGCACCATGGCTGGCCTGTGTGACCAACAGAATGTGGCAGAAGTGGCTGGATGTCACCCCACGATTAGGGCACAGAAGATACTAAGGCTTCTGTCTTAGGCGTTCTCTCTTTCTCTTTCTTGGATTACCTGCTCTCAGGGAATCCGGCTATAATGTCACAAGCAGACGCATGTGGTAAAGAACTGAGGCTTCCTGCAGAGAGCCATGGCCATGAACTCAGAGGTGGAACCTCCAGCCCCATCCAAGCCTCAGATGTCTGCTGCCCCCAACAACCTGCCTACAGCCTTGTGAGAGATCCTGAACCAGAGCTACTCAGAACCTAAGCCGCTCCGGCCTCCTGACATCCAGAAACTGTGTGACAGAACAAAGCTTGCTGTTCGAAGCTCCTAGGTTTTGAGGCAATTTGTTATAGGCCAGTTACACATCTACCAAGCACTAGAGCTTGGATTCAAACCCAAGCCTGCCTGGCTGTCGAGTTCATGTTCTTTATCACGATGCTACCCTGTTTCCTCAGCGTTTCCGAAGCACTGCCTTACGCACCTAGTACCTCTTTTATGGGAAAACAAACTTTACTTGTGCTCCCCCTGCCACCTTACTAGGCACTTTTAGGCATGGCTACGGTCTTCCTCTGCCTGCTGATCAGCCAAGAAAAAGGTCAGAGGTAACACAGCTTACCACCCAGACAGATGGGAGAAATCCCAGCGCTTAGCAGGTGTGCGCTCTCTCCCTGGTTTTATCAGCTTTGGAAGTTTATTTTAGACACGTGGGATTTCTAAGGCAGACTGCTATCCAGGGTATTCAGTGGGAAAACACAATCACATCTCATAATTAAACCTTATTTATGAAAAAAGACAGAGCAGATTAAACTCACCAAATACCATCTTCCACGATGGGGTTTACACATGAAGGTAAATTTACTCAATAATAAGGTCATCCTCATGTGTTCCATCTTCACTGGAAAACCGCCTGCGTTAAAACACGGCAGGCCCATAATTTCTTTGCAGTCCAAACTTCATTGGTGGTGAGGGTGCAGAGCAAATGCTACTATTTGTGGCAACGGTGTACACTTTTAAGCTCAGAGAACAGAGAGGCATTAAACAAAAGAGGGCCAGCGGGAGACCCATCCATTTCAAGTCCTGGGAAAGGTCCCTCTCGCCAAGTGAAGGGGGGAAAATGAGCCGTGCGGCATTAAGAAAGGAGCAAGCTGTGAAATGAACCAAGGGGTAGACGGTGCGGTTCATGACCCTGCAGCCTCATGACACAGTCCTTCAGCCACGGGGTCGCTAATGAAGGGCGATGCCTGGAAATTAATGGAGCGATGTGGGGTGTGAGGGTGAAGATGGGAGCACGGCGATTTTTCCAGTCCTTTCTGCTCAGAGTCAGGGCAGAATGGTTATTAAAGCTTCCAGCACTTTGATAAGTTAATATTTCACCATTATGTTATTAGAATGAGCAAGTCCAGGCATCAAGTATCCAAGCATCTTCTTTTTGAGACACAGAAGGGATCACGAGCCCTAGCAAGAAGAAAGAGAATAAAGACATGCCCATCTGATTCCAAGCTCTGATGTTCTGATGAGGCAGGAGCCTTCCTCGCCTTTTGTTTTAATTTGAAAGGCCCCTTTAGCCAAGTGGACCCTGTGATAATCCTCTACCGAGAGCTCACACTCTCATCACATCCTTCCAAAGCCTCACAAATAGATATTTATGGCAAATACAAAACACCAAGCGTGCTGACTTATGAAAGGCGATTTGTTCCATCTGTGAATTGAGACCTGAAACCTTCCTACTTTCATGTGAGCTGTCATTTTTCTCCTACAAATGAAATGAATAATTCCTCCTCATGGCAGTCAATTTCAAATTCACAGGGTTTCCCCGCCCCTGAACCCATTATATTTTGTTGCATAAAACCCATCTCATAAAATAAACCTCTCAAAGTTGTAAATTAAAAAATAAACTTTCTTGAGAAAATGTCAAATGCAGGCCTGAGAGAAAGGCCAAAAAATCCGCTTAAAGGAATACTGCAGTGAATCTGTCCCCAGAAAATTGGGGGGAAATACTCTGGTGACTGAATATAAATTCACTGTCTTCAGCCAGTTTGCAGTGAAATGAACCTTTAGCTAGGGGTTGCTATATGCTTTTAGAACTGACTGTAAGATGGGCTGTCCCTGCAGTGGAGGGAGATCAAAAAAAACAAAATATGTAGCAGAATATTAAAATAGAAGCCAGGGCGAGCAAACGGCAGAGGGGCCAACACAAGTGTTTGGCACCATCTATGGGTATGCAAATAAAAAGTCACCGAAAATACTCCCCCCACATGCATGGTGGTTGCACTGGACTTATACAATGGAACCATATAATGACTGGTCAGGCTAGTACTCTTTCGGCAGCAAATCCTTAATTCTGGAGAAGTTTTCCTAGGGTCTCTGGTCAACTTCCCATCTTTATGGTCTGGCAAGTGATTCGATGTAGTACTTAGAAATGCACAAATACCGCGGTGGTAGTCAGCCTCCAAGATGGCCCCAACGACCCCTGCCTCCTGGTATGCACGCCCCTGGGTAGTCCCGTCCCACATTGTGATGGAGTTGTTTTGTGTGCCTAACAGAACACGGTAGAAGTGATGGTATGTCACTTCCAAGACTGAGTTATAAAAGACACCGCCGTTTCCTTTTTGCTCACTCTCCCTCTTTCTCTCTCTTTCTGATCATTTGCTGTGGGGGAAGCCAGTTGGCAACTCCTGAGCAGCACTCTGGAGAAGCCCACATGCTGAGGAACCAAGGCCTCCTGCCCACAGCCAGTGAAGACCTGAGGAAGCCTCATCAACAGCCCTGTGAGTGAACCACCCTGGACACGGACTCTCCGCTGAGCCTTCAGATGACCACAATGCAGGTCGACATCCTGACTGCAACCTCGCGAGACACCCTGAACCCGAACCACTCAGCTAAGTTTCCCCCAGATTCTTGACCCTCAGAAACTGTGTGAGATAGTAAGTTTTTGGTTTTGGTTAAAGCACTAAATTTGGGGGCAATCTGTTACACAGCAATAGATAACTACTACAACCACCACTGACACCATGTATTTACTGAGTTCTTATAATGTACCAGACAGTATGTGAGATGCTTTTCATGAACTATCTCAATAGTACATCACACCCTATTATGCAGGTCCCATTTTATTATTCCCAGGTGCACCTTATGGGATTGCAATGAGGATTAAGTGACATGTAAAGCACTTAGAAGAGTGGCTGGCACATAGTAAGCACTTACTACATGTTGGCTATCAAGATGCTTATCATTCCCATTAGACAGAGGAGGAAATCAAGGTCCAGCAAGAGAAAGTGCTTTGTTCTAGGCCATGCAGCTGAGAAGTAGCAAATATGAGTCTCTCTCATTCCAAGGCCCATATTCTTAACCCAGGAAGCTTACTCTAACAGAGCAGTCTTCAATAAACAAAATAAAATGCTATTCTCCATGTCTGTGAGTCTGTTTCTGTTTCGTAGATATGTTTATTTGTGTCATTTTTTAGGTTCCACATATAAGTGATATCATATGGTATTTGTCTGACTGACTTCGCTTAGTATGATAATCTCTAGGTCCATCCATGTTGCAGCAAATGGCATTATTTCATGCTTTTTTATGGCCGAGTAAATCACAGACATAGAGAACAGACTTGTGGTTGTCAAGGGGGAGGGGAGGTGGGGGAGGGAAGGATTGGGAGTTTGGGATCAGCAGATGCAAACTAGTATATATAGGATGGATAAACAACAAGGTCCTACTGTAGAGCACAGGGAACTACATTCAATAATGTGTGAGAAACCAGAATGGAAAAGAATATGAAAAAGAATATATATATGTATAACTGATCATTTTGCTGTATAGCAGAAAGTAACACAACATTGTAAATCAACTATACTTCAGTAAAATTAAAAAAATAAAAGGGTACTGACTTTTAAAAGAAAATAAAGTAAAATACATGCTAAAAGCAAAGGTAAATAATTCCTGGATTGTCTACAATCTTGGATTAACCCTGATCTTGGATTCTTTACATTAAAACCCCCTTCATGTGGGCTGCTGACTGAGCCAAGAGTATTTCCTAATGCTCTAAAAGTATTCTCAAACATTAAAAAAAAATGAAAGAAATGACTTATCAACAAAAGCCCATAACAAATCAAGGTTTTTATCTGGTGTAAAAATTTATCGAATATCAATGACACTTAGAGCACTGGCTAATTGGAATTAGCCATGGAATTGGCTAATTGCGGTGAGTGCACTGCGGTGAGTCACTAAATCATGGCTCTCTTTAAGGTGAAATCAGAGCAGAGAGAGGTGTATGTGCATCACCCTGGCCGCATCCTGAACCTACAGAGAAACTGTAACCTAAGAGTTTCTGTTCCTGGGTTCGCCAGTAGTGGTAGGATTTTAAACAAAGAGGGGTCCAGCCCTCTGACCCAGGTGGCCTTTTTCCTTCAGTGCATCCCAGGTGGGGTTATAATCTAAGATTAATAGGGATTAACAGAAACTGCCTACTGATATTGTTTCAAAATCACACGTTGACCAAGTCTTACAGAATCGATTAATCGATGTATAGCTGTTATCCCCAGAGCAGAACCTTAGATTGTATATAATTCACCACTGAATGACCATTGGTTCACCAAGGAGACTCATTTACCATCAGCGTTTGTGCAACGGAAAAAGAAGAAATGTGGCCTGAATCCTATTCTACCTTCAAGAGTTCTCTGCTCCTTTGAGCTCAGGCAGCTTGAAAAAGACCCTGGCTTTTTCAGATCTCCTTTCTTTATGATACTATCATCGTCAATGAAAGTAACCCAGCAACTTCAAATAAAACTGCCACTCAG
This sequence comes from Balaenoptera musculus, assembly GCF_009873245.2. Classification (NCBI taxonomy): domain Eukaryota; kingdom Metazoa; phylum Chordata; class Mammalia; order Artiodactyla; family Balaenopteridae; genus Balaenoptera; species Balaenoptera musculus. The sequence goes on from NC_045795.1 coordinate 86,640,258, forward strand.
AGCATCCACGCTCTTTCAGCCCCCAAGGAGGAGAAGCTAAATCCCTTCTGTTTACTGGTGTTTTCGACTTGGGAAGGGAACAATTAGCGGAACCCAGCCCCCGAGCGAGAGCCTCTCTTTCGTGGAGGGGCTCCTTTTAGCCAGCATACACTTTCCCACAGTCAACCCAGTGAGTTCCCTTTCCACTGTTATTCCATTGCTGGGCTACATCCAACAACTCGCCGAGAACTCCAAGGGGGAGTCGTCCCCGAGCCTGCTGTACGTAGCCCAGGGCAGGTACCTGGTGGAATCACTCAAACCCGAGATCCGTGTGTGGGCTCAGCCCGAGAGGCGGATCCCCATTTGTGTGGCCACCAGCGAGGGCTTCGAAACGGTCTCTGTGATGAGAGCTTGGACCAACAGGGCCAGCCCTTCCCTTCCCCTTCCTCGACCAGCATCACCAGATGGATGGAGTGACCCAAAGCAACCCTGTCTCCCCTCCTGCACCCTGCCAGGCTCCCGAGTCACTATGTGGGAAGCTCAACTCAATATTCACAAGTGTCGTGGGCTCTCACATATTCACTAAAAAACAAGAGCTGCGATTCAAACCTGGCTGTGCGGGGTGTTATTTGGCAAAGTGAGAGGGACAGACTGAGCGGGAGGGGGAGATGATGGGAGGAAGCGAAGGAAATCAGATTAGGTGCAAGGGAGAGTGTAGTGCATGGAACACAATTTCCAACAGAGATGCTGGCACCAGGTGTTCCAATAAACCCTGTTGTTTGTAATGGGATTTTATTGGGGGCAATCCAATTACGGAGAAGTTCAAACCACCATCCTCAGGGTAAGACCTGAGGCCAGGGACTCACTATTAATAACTCTATTAATACTCCTCCTCACCAGACAACACGTGTCTACCCTTGGCCCTGGTGACGGCCCGTCAGAGAGCACCCTGATCCCAAAACCACCGGGGCACGAAGTCCAGCCTAAGGTCTGGCAGGGCTGCAGCCGCTGTGGTCAAAACTGTGGCCAACAGGCTCTGGAGTCTGGAAGGGTACAAGCCTCCCGGAGCTGAGCATCTGGGCAAGCCCTTCGTGATCCGGTGTTTCTTACTGTCCTGCAGCCCACTCGACCCTCCCTGTCCTGCCTCTGTTGAAACGTGTCAGTTCAAGCTGCAGGCAAAGCAGGCTCAAGCCTCTGGTCCTCGGCACACACAGGGCTCTCTGCTCAGAAAGGCTTCCCAGCGTTGCCTGATCTCTTTTTGTCTAGCTCTCCTCGAAATCATGCTGATGGCATACTCTCTATTCTTTCCGGGAACCTGCTTCTACTCAGCTTCTCAAGTCTGATTGGAAAGCTCTCCCCGGACCTTGTCCCTACCCTCTGACCCACGGTGCTGGCCTTTGTAAAGGCACTTGCTTCAGCGAGGACGGTGATATTTCCATGTCTCTCCCCACGGCACTGTGTGCTCCTTCATAGGTGGGGTGGGGCGCTATTCCTTCCTCCATCTGCACCCCCGGCATCCAGCACAACCAGAAATGGATCACCCTAAACAAATGCTGTCCTACAGCAGGTCCTTGCTCTTAATTCAGGGTGTTTCTAGTGGCTGCTGCCCCTGGACACGTACTGCTTTCTTAACCCCACACCCCACATTTTCTCCATCATCATGATAAGAGGACAAGCAGCTTCTGTATCTCACTTTCTTGGGGTTACTGACTGCTTAATTACATGCGCTATCTCACCTCTAACACTCCTATGAATCAGGTACTTGTATTATTCTTTTTTTTTAATTGAAGTATAGTTAATTTACAATGTTGTGTTAGTTTCAAGCGTACAGCAAAGTGACTCAGTTATATGTATGCGTGTATATATATATATATATATATACACACACACATATATCAATATATGTATTCTTTTTCAGATTCTTTTACATTATAGTTTATTACAACATATCGAATACAGTTCCCTGTGCTATACAGTACGTCCTTGTTGTTTACTTTATATATAGTAGTGTGTATTTGTTAATCCCCAATTCCTAACTTATCCCTTCCCCCCTTTTGGTAACCGTAAGTTTGTTTTCTATGTGTGAGAGTCTATTTGTTTGGTAAATAAGTTCATCTGTATCATTTTTTTTAAGATTCCACACATAAGCGATATCGTATGATATTTGTTTTTCTCTGTCTGACTTACTTCTCTTAATATGATAATCTCTAGACTTGTATTATTCTTGATTTACACCTGGGTGATAGGGTTTGGGTAAGTGACTTGCCCAAGGTCACAACAGTCCAGTAAACGGCAGAGCTGGGATCTGGCCCCTGTCTGTCTTGACCCTGAAACCTGTGCTATTCACCACTATGCACAAAGTTCTTATTCCTACAGGGCTTCTAACGGGCTTCTGAACCCTCTGACACAGGACTGTGTGTAGTGATCAGATGTGCCAGAGGTTAAACAGAATACAATGCCCGTCCAGGAGTATATCACTTCGGAGAATAATCTCCTCCTCCTACCTTAAGAAAACAAAGAATAAAGAGAAGACAATTAATTCAACTTAATAAAAAGCTTTGACTGATAGGAGTCTGAAAGACAATTAATTCAACTTAATAAAAAGCTTTGATTGATAGGAGTCTGAGAGACAATTAATTCAACTTAATAAAAAGCTTTGATTGATAGGAGTCTATCTTCTACAAGACAAACAACTGGACACAAGGATACCCACTGAGCTCAGGAGCCACAAACTGCCCGTTCTTATTTCTTACCCTTGAAAAAAATGGAATAAAATATTCAAATTTATGAACAGGTTGTTCATAAAATTTAGAGTGTAATTTTAAAAAACTAAGGGATCTCAGAGATTATCCAACCCACCTCGCTTACTTTATAGAGGAGAACAGAAACGCCCATGATAAGTGTAAAAGACTTGACCAAAACCACAAAGCTAGCCAGCGGCAACCTCGGGACTATACACAGGTGTCCTGAATCCCAGCCCAGTGTTCTTTCTATCATGCAAACATAGCAAAACATTTTCAATGTTAAGGGCATCTCTCACTGATTGGCCGTGACTGTAGGGGGCTCTGAGGAGAGGAAGGCAATGATTGATTAGTCACGCCTGGTGCAGGTGTCAGGTGAGAGTGCACAGGAGCAAGCTGTTCCCTTCTCAAGTTCCTTTTTCACAGAAATGTCTCCAGGTTTAATTGTAGTAAATTCATAATTTATCTCAAGAGCTATTGTATCAATACCATCCCAAGTCAAGTTCCTTAGATTGTTACAACTCTATTTTTAAGAGAATACACATTTTGAGTTGCAACACAGGACCCCAGAACCCTAGACCCATCCTTAGAGGCAAGCTGTCAGAAAGGGAGATGAAGCTGGAACTCACTGAAGGTTAATCCATTAGAGAGTCTCAACTCTTCATTCTCTTAAAAAATGTAGGTGACAACTTTAGATGGATACACCCTTTCCAGGTTGCCTCAGTGGTGGCTATCATGCTTCTAGGCTGTGTCACGATGGGCAAATCACACATTTACCATCTAGTTCCTTAAAGCATTCGAGATGTTTTTAAATGACATCTCTGACAGTCTTCAACTTTTTTCAAAACATTGTGCGCAGTGGTGCAGTGGTTAAGAATCCACCTGCCAACTGAGGGGACATGGGTTCGAGCCCTGGTCCAGGAAGAGCCCACATGCCGCGGAGCAACTAAGCCCGTGCGCCACAACTACTGAGCCTGTGTGCCACAACTACTGAAGCCCGCACACCTAGAGCCCGTGCTCCGCAACAAGACAAGCCACCGCAATGAGAAGCCCGCGCACTGCAATGAAGAGTAGCCCCTGCTCGCTGCAACTAGAGAAAGCCCGCGCACAGCAACAAAGACCCAACACAGCCAAAAGTAAATAAAATAAAAATAAATTAATTAAAAAAATAACAATGTATTAAAAAAAAGAACAAAAACATTGTGTGCCCTAAAGTACCCATGGAATGTACTAAGAAAAAGCTCATCAGTTTTGGGATTGCCCCTGAGCAAGCTCAATTAAGTACCTAAAGACACCCCAGGGAGTGTGGTCGTGTCCTAGGATACCCACAGGGCTAGCCTGGGAAGCCCTTCAACAGTAAGTGTAAAGGATCCTGGGTTGCCACCAGGCACCATTCCATAGTAATACAGCATTTAAGGGGTCTTAAGCCTACACTGTTTCTGAGGATAGACTATATTCTGTCTTTCTGCAGGACAGATTCAGAAGCTATCCTACATGCCCTGGATCAGTGCAAAATAAGCATCGTTCTTCAACTTTCCTCAGTACATTTGCATGATTTTTCTCTGGACACCACAAGGCTTAGCAAATTGCTATTGATGGTTTCATATTTGCGAGTAAATTAAGCTCTCCAGCATGAGAGAACAGAAAACAACTAACACGCACACCTTGCCCTTGCATCATACTCTAGAGTAAAGATGGAACTTTCTCTCTACTTCAGAGAAGGCCAACTAAAGAAGAAAAGATGGCTGTGACTGTCATCGAGATATCAGGCGTCTAAGTGGCTGATCAAAGCACTCCAAATGGAGAAAGTCACCAAGAAAAATCTACCAGGATTAAGCGAAGAGCTTCATTTTGAAGCAGTCCATAAGAAACCAGAGATGTGCTTTCTGGAACTCACTTTTTCCCCACTTGTACAGTCAACGTGATGAAGATGCGAAAAAGAGCAGTTAGCATAAAGTATTTCCGCTAGATGCACTTGTGCAAGCAGGATGCTCCATCAGCCGTGTCTTCACCATCATCAACCGTGTCTTCACCATCAACCGTGTCTTCACCATCAACCGTGTCTTCACCGCGCTGCCTTTGCTTTAAAAGGCAAAGGTGGAGGTGATATAAGTGAATTGCACATGCTATCAAGTGAGGGGGATAAACTTGTTGATCATGTTATTCACAACACAGAGCCTTAAGGAAAAAACCACGTGGAAGAATTTAGCATGAAGCTACAAACATAACTCTGTCTACCAACCATTGGGGCGTCTACTGACTCGGAACAATGGTCCAATCAAGAATTTGGTGGAAAAGGTACTAGCAAATGGTATTTGCGAACTATGACCCACGTATGCTCCAGAGGTATCAGTGAAATCTCTCCACTTTTGCTCTTCCCTGATTTGTTTTTGGAGGATGGACAGACGGTCCATTCTCTTAGTCCCTTTTCTAGAACTGAAAAGTGCAACGCCATCAGTTGAAAGATGAGCTGGATTTAACTGGCAAGGCTAGGAAGGGCATCCCAGACGGAGAAGACAGCGGATGCAAAGGCATGGAGGCAGGACGTTCCGGATGTACTTGGGCCACAGGATGGTTAGTGTGTAAGGTTCGGGTGAGAGCAGGCTAGAGAGGGAAGTGGGGGCTATAGGAGAGGCTGGGAAGAGCCCCAGATGCCAGTCTAAGTAACTGGCACTATACAGCAACCAGCAGAGCCTTTCTTCACAAGGTAAAGATACGTCAGATAAGGGTTTTAGAAAAATTTTAGTGCTTGCAGGTAGTATTAAAAAAAGGATTGGAAGGAGAAAACAGAGGGGAGGGAGGAAATAAGGAAGGAGGTATAATAGTCACGGCAAAGGTGACGGGGGGCGGAGTTTAGGCTGGATATGCAGAGGAGGGGATGGACACGAGAGACAATATTAAGTCAGAACTGGAAGGAATTGACAGGTAGGTGGGCAAGGAAAGCCCAGAACACCTCCAAGATTTGTAGCTTGAGAAGCTGGGTGGATGACGGTGATGTTAAGTAAGACTGGGGAGGTGAGGAAGAGGGGGAAGAGGAAAGAGCAGGAGGAGTATGGATTTACCTACCGTAGGTTTGAGATGCACTGACTTTGGAGCAGGGCTGTCCCAGAGATAGGCAGCAATACAGATCTTGGTTCTGGAGGGGGGTGCGTGGTCGATGTGGGAGTTGCATTAAGTCATGACTGCCCAGAGCACGCACGAGAGAGGTGAGGTCAGAGGACCATTTTCCAGCGAAGGGGAGTGGTTGGTCACATGCCCCAGAGGGCCCAGGGTAAGGTAAGAACTGACAGTACTTGCTGGATATGATGGCAGAAAGGCCCTACAATGTCCTTTGCCAGAAGAGCTTCAGCAGAAAGTTGGGGGAAGAAGCCAGGCTGCGACACAGAAAGTCAGGAAAGAAAGCAGGGACTGATTGTTCTTTCAAGATGACTGGTATTCAATGTGAGAGAGAGATGGAACAGGACTTCCAAGGGGAGGAAGGTGTGGTCTTGGAAAGGAGGGAGACAGAGAACCTTGCCGTGTCAAGGGTGGTCCCTGTCAAGTGTGGTGATGAAGCAGCATCACCCATGAGCTTGTTAGAAACTCAGAATCTCAGACCCCTGTCCAGGAGTACGTGAATCAGAATCTGCACTTTAGCAAGATCCTCAGCTGGTGTGTTCACATATCAAAGCCTAAGTAGCTGGTATAAGGGAGGCTTGGGCTTTCTCTTTAAGCAGAATGGGAGGCCCCTGGAAAGAGGGAGCATAAACGCTCTACTGGAGGAAGTGAGATGAGATTAAAATAGAAAGAGTGAAATTAACCTTAAAATGAAGCCAGATGGGACATATATTCTAACCTGTCTTCCTTTTCCCAATTTCCAACAAATATACATGGGTGATGAAAGTAAGCTTTTTATGGGGTCCCAGTTCCCTAACTTGTTAAACAAGGATAATGAAGAATTACTTAACTGAACAATCAAGACTTTAACTTCATCATCATGGAATGAGAAATACTTTCCTCAAACTCTCTTGACCTCTTTGCAGAATGAGTCTCCTGTGGAATTCAAACCAATGACACAAGGATTTTTCAGAGGTTCCAATACTGCTCTTCACTCAGATCCTTCAGGGGAGAAGTGGTTTTCCTACCACTACGTGGTTACTAAATGCCTGGCAGCTTCAAAGTCAAATACAGTTTGACGGCATCACAAAAAATTAAGCTCTACTGTTAGGATAGGTGGTAGTATTTTAATCTTCCAACAACTTCCTTAATGAGAGCTTTGTCAGGTCCAAACTTACTGGTAGCAGGAAATGTTTGTTCATTTTAAGCTGTAAGACCACAAAAAACGGTTTTTTTTTAATGCAGGCACTCAAAGAAACATAGCCAGCATGCAAAGGATGACAATTAAATAAGTTAAGTCAATTTCAGGAAAACTGGCACGTAATCTGATGTCTGTTAACCTATCCCTCTCCACTTGTAATCTTCAGAAAGAAATTTGGAAAAACTTACAAGCAAGGCAAGGATGATAAAAACCTATAATTACAACCAAAAGGCAGCCCATGTAGCAACTCTATCAAGTAATTAACAACATGTCTGGCAATGATTGCACATGACTCACTGTTTCCAATTTCTTTAAGTGAATTTTAAAGCTATTACCAATGCCCTTGCCAACACACAGCATGGGATGCGGCTGAGCAGCTTTTGTGCAAAAAAACTTTATCTTCATCAGCCGAAGGTAAGTGGATCAAGCTGACAGGAAGCTGGGAAACAGCACACTGCAAGGACAGAGGTGGGTGGTGAGGGAAATGGAAAAATAATAGGCACATTACCCGACAGTGGGGTCTGGGAGATGCCGGTGGCTGCGAATGGCTTGCTTTTAGGTCAACAGCTTGAATCTAACTCTGATGGGCAATAACTCCAAATTCTATAGCCTGTGTAAGAGCCCATGGATGGGAGGGGTGGGATTACAATCCAGGCCCAAGTATACAGATAGGGATTTCCACGGCTTTAGAGTTGGCAATGCACTTGCACACTGGAGAGGAGCGTGAGGTGAGAGACAAAAGATCGTTTGGCTGACTGATATGATTTTCCGAAAACACTATTAAACCAAGCAACAAAAAAGCCATCCGTTTACTTAGTGGTTACAGAGTTTCTGTTTGGGGTAATGAGATTGTTTGGGAAATAGTGATGATAGTTGTACAATACTGCGAGTGTAATTAATGCTACTGAATTGTACATTTAAAAATCGTTAAAATGGTGACTGTTAAGTTATATTTTGCCACAGTAAAAAAAAGAAAGAAAGAAAAAGCCACACATTTAATTTATCCAGTCCATGAAAGTTTCCTCCATGTAGCACTGGCTCAGCTGGGGGGCAGAGCTGGGAGATACATTGTTTTGTGACTATTTGTGAAGTTGCCAGAAGCAGATTGGCATAAGTAACATCTAAGCATGATCATCAGACATGTTTTATTTCACATCAGGCAAGCTAAATATTTTGAAAGAAAGATATGAATAAATCAACCCTAAGAAATAGCCTCAAACCTATTATAGACTAAATGTGCCTTGTCTGGTTCATGTCTTTTGCTCCAAAGTTGGTGGTCATTGTTTTTTATACTACCGCCCTGCCCCCTGCCTCCCCGCCAATAAACTGGTTAAAACATATAAATATTCAAAATTTTTCCTCTGTGTGGGAATCACATGGATTTTCATAGTGAATGTAATACAAAAATTCCACAATATTAATTGACTTTTAAAAGGTAGAGCTCTACATGCCACTGTGCTTTACTTTTTTCCAGTAACTTCTATGTCTCAAAATGTATAGAGATGTGTCTAAAGTGACAGTTTCAGATTTTGGAATTCAAGGCACATTGTCAAAAAAAATTTTTTTTAACCAAATTTAAGCAGTATTTTAATTCTGTCTTATTATTAGAAGGTCATGTTCTTCCTTAAAAAGAAAACAAATGATTTTTTTTTTTAACCACTGGGAAAATAACACCAATACAATAAGTACTTAAATAATAAAATGTAGCAGAGGAACCTAAATTGTCATTTCATACATTCTCTGTACAACTCCCAGGAGAAGGCTGTCTTCCCTTTCTATGTTTTCTGAGAGGTGGACTAATCACTTCATTATACTCCGCAAGATGAAGATGTCACAATTACCTGATCCCAGCTAATTACTGCTGCGACTGTCCAGGCCATTTCAGAGCTCTGCTCTCTTGTGACCCTCAAGCTTTCTTCTACTTTTCTTTTTTTTTTGCAAATCCAGAACAAATGCGCCCCATTAAGCAGCCAAAACATTCCCCATCTTGAATTTTGCAAGTGTCTAAAAGCAGCTTTTGTGTAAGCTGAGTAATTTGTGTCGCTGTTTAGGCAAGTGCACACAATTGTTGGAACCCATCTGACTTTCCCAACAACGTCACCCTCTCTGCCAGAAGTGGGGCCTTTTATTGCTCACAGCTTAAATCATTCACCTCTGAGGCCATTTCACAACAGAAGCAAGGCCTCCCAGAAACTTCACCTAATGAGAACCCCAGAAACCATCTTCTCATCTGACAGCAATGTGCAGCAAAAAACCACATCAGATATCTACTGCAGGCTGATTTTCCCCCATTTTAGATAAGCTCTTTTCAATAAGGTCGTGATGGAGGCCCTTGCCTTTTGTATTTCATGGGGGCAAACGAAAAGCACGAAGTGTGGTTTGATTTTTAGATTAATTGTCAACACATGTGCTGACAGGTACTCTAGCTACTAGATGAAATCCCCCTTTGAAGGAAACAAACTAAAATCTAAACTTTCCTCTTTAAGGCCTCCCTGGGGTGAAAAAGCTGAGCCTTTTAGGCAGGAATTAACCCAAGAGAATGAGGTGTACAAAGACACAGGTACTATTTAAGGAAAAGGGGGCTATGAGGAACAAAACTTATCTTGTCCCCAAATACTCCTTTAGATCTTTCCCACCTTCTCCCATGCTACTCCCCTTGTCCATCCTCAAGCCCCAGCCACAGCATCTGCTTTCAGTTTCAACAACAAGCCAAGCAATTTCTGGCCTCAGGGCCTTTGCACATACCATTTTCTCTGCCTAGAACAACCTTCTTCCCCACTCCTCCCTTGGCTGCCACATTCTCACAGCTGGGTCTTAGTTTAAATGACCTGTAATCCAAGGTGCCGCCTGCCTACCATCTCTAAGAGTCTGTCACCTTCTTGGTCTTTCTCTGCCCTGGCCTCCTTGTTTCTTTCTTACCTTAGTAGAAAATATATTCATTGGAAGGGAGGTGGGGTAGGTGTCTTCTTGACTATCTTTCTCTTTTACTCCTGTAGGGGCTGGCTTCATGCACTCAGATTGGTCCTATGCCTGCGGCTTAATATCCTGTGGTCACTGTCTTGAAACTTTCAATACTTCTATCTTTGAATCTGCATTGTGTAAGTGAAATCTGATGGGACATCAGACATGTGCCGGGAGCTTGGAGACTCGGCTCAGGAGCAGTCCCCGGGGCCCTGCGTGACCTCCTCCTCCCTGCCTCTGCTGCTGACCTCACCCTTGGTAGGGACTGGGCAAGGGGAGCAGTGGAGTCGTGTGTGTGTGCGCCTGTGGCATCTTGGGGCAGGGCAGGGTGGTGGCGGTCCCTGCCCCAGGCTGGCCATTCCACAGTATGTGTACTGGGCCAAGCGCATCCTGGCTTACTGGTTGTAATACTCTTGGAGTTCATCCATCAGCTGTGGATTAGGGCGGCAGGCCCATGCAACAGGGGGATACCTGGCTCAACTCCCCGCCCCCGGGTGAGACACAGTGCATTGGGCAGGTGACTGGCAGGAAGGGGACCCAGCAGCTGGTGGCTGTGTGTGTACCATGTTGCAGGGCGAGGCCCCCATAAGCCTATGAGGGTCTGCACTGCACTTGCCCTGGGAGCAGCTCCATATCTGAGGGTGCATGGCATTCGATAGCAAATAAAAACACCATGACAGGTAGACAGAGAGACCATGGAAGAAAAGAAAGTGCTTTACGTTTTAGTTTTAATGACACTTTTCCATGGTTTTTCAAACAATGGGGCCCTACATTTCCTTCTGCACTGGTCCCCGTAAACTATGAGGCTGATCCTTTTTACCACGGTATCCCCAGCCCCCAGCTCAGAGTAGATACTCAACTTCTGTTGAATAAAACGCTCTATCCCGTTCTGTTTCGGGGGTGAGAGAAGGGCTTTGGTGGAGTTGCACTACAGAAGACTAAATACAATCCCTGAGGTTGTAAATACAATATCTGAGGTGATCCTACCTGGGCTCAGGGGGCAGTTTCCAGTTTTCCTCCAGGCACCTGAGGCGGTGGTGTTTCAGACTGTTTCCCAGGTATCTAAACCCACACATGTGATTACAAGGTAATGACCTGATTTCGTGAGTAGCTTGTACAATCAGCCACGTTACTTATAATCACATCTCTTCGTATGTGAACCTAGGGACTGACTAAAAATCCTCTGATGAACTGATTTTAATTTGACACTACCTGCCCTGCGAAACCTTAAAGACATTATTTTTTTTGCAAACAACTAATTTCATCTTCATGCCCCAGCACACCTGCAGCCCTGGTGGGGCACAGACCCCCTCCCCAAGGATGCGTAAGCAGCAAAGCCTGCTTTCCTCCCTCGGGTTTAAAGGGCAAACTCCCCACAGAAGGCTCTGCACGGCTGCAATAACACTGCCTGGCCCACCTCACCGCTGCGCACAGAATCCTAGGACCCCTTCTACCCACCCAGAGAAGAGAAAACACAGAGCCTGGTTAGGATTCTTATTGTTCATATATAACCAGAACATCCTGAAGGCTTTCAGTTCCACGCTCAGCTCGGCTGAGAGAATCCGAGCCCCTCCCATCACTCCCTACAAGATCGGTTCTTGCTTCTTTTTGCACAAGTACCCGTACCCTCCGGTGGCAGGTGCAGGCAAAATCCTCACTGCCATATTTGCACCAGCGGCCGAACGAAGGTGTTTTTCTTCACCGGTTCTCTAGCTATAAATTCCAATGTGAGCAGAGTCCGCAAACACTGGGGATATGGGGTGACTTTTCTTGACTGCTGAATCAGCATGAAAGCCCACTTAAAGGGGAACAGGCTGAGGATATGGTACATTCAGACCAACATGACCTTTCCCGTGAAGGCCTGGTTCTTTGGCAGGTAAGCCACTGCAGAAGCCAGGCCTGCCTTCCTGAATAGGGAATGCCAGGTCTTCGGGTCTCTGGATCCTTGAACTTGAAAGGAATCCAAGGGACTTGGTCCAGCTGGCTGCCAAAGGAAACAGTGACTGAGGACCCCCTGGCCAGAGGTGAGTGCGGTATGGCAGTCCTTAAATGCACTGGACCCCTCTTTTCCTGCCCCTCTCAGGCTTAAACTGTAATATCAGGAGTCAGTAAAAACCGGCCAGGCAAACTTTCCAAGTTCACGGTAAGTTCAGCGAGCCCCGGGAAAGCTCAAGAAGGCGGGTGCGATTCCCAACAGCCCGTTTGGCTCAGGCTCACTTACGTTGACCCTCCGGCCTCCTGGGAGGCAGGCTGCATAAGCCCCTGCACCACGCGGGCTCTGCTCAGGTTACAGAAACTCTCTTGGGGCGCTGAGGAGGAATTCCTGCAACCCAAGTCATTCTCTACTTCAGGGGCTGCGCTAAAATTAGCCTATAAATGACTCAATGGTTCACCAGGGGCTCCTTTTTCAGTCTCCCACATGGAACAAGCAGCAAGGAGGGGGATCTTGACGTCTGACTGCATTTCACCCCATGCCTGGTGCTGAGCTGGTTCTTCCCCACCCTAAACTTGTGTCTTGGAGCCTATTCTTGAGGATGCAAATTTATACTGCCGGTTGGGCTTTGCACCACTTGCTCCAAAACAGATTTTAAACTGTGAGGGGGAGGTCGTGAGAGAAGGGGGTTGTGAATTCAGATGAGGAGGCTTCCCAGTCACTGGGAAGAACAAAAGAAGAGCCTCACAGGGAAGGTTCTTGATTGGACCAGAGGTCCAGCATGCCAAAGGTCTCCCGAGATGCGCTGCAGCTCCAGCAGCAGATGAACCTGGGAACACCTGCATCCACTCTGAGCTTGTGCAGACACCCTCCCCCCAAAAGAAACACACACAAACCACTGAACAGAGCGATCTGAAAAGACTGCAGTGACGAAATCTTCAACTGGTGTCTCTCATATTCACAAATCCTTGAATCTCCGTCCCGGGCCCTATCACGCTCCTACGCCAATTTCAAGGGGGCTCTAATTTTTTTAATTGGTTTCCAATTACTAAATAATGGATATATTTCATCAGAAAAGCCCAGTTTTCTCTTTTCTCTTGCAGAAACCGAGAAGCACAAGCAGCCGCAGGCAGGCTTGCATCTCCTCGTGGCAGCGAACGGCTGGCTCTGACGGTGGCTTAAGGCCGAGGCCAGGCTGTGTGCCCACGAGCCGCCCACCTCACGCCCTCAGTCCTGTGCCCCCCGGGGCCGCAGGAGGCAGATGTGTGTACGGCCCTTGTCTAATCGCGCTCTGGAAAATGTGGGATTTACCAAGTGTCCAAAGCACAAGTGAAGGATATTCATTGGGTGCCCACGGGCGGGAGTTGTTCTCGGTGATCTGGGACTCTAGAGGTAAGAACCCACCCCCCAAGGAGCTGAGAGCAAGGTGAAAAGATGAGGTGAACTCACAGAGCACTCAAGAGGCTGGGCGGTTCTGAGGCTCTGACACCTGCGCTTGGCAAGCCACCTGGCTTTTCTGGGCCTCCTGACAGATAAGCGTTTCCTTTTCTTTTTTACTTAAACTTTGGAAAAACCTTCTCATGCACAATTTTACAAAGGATGACATCTGAAGAGGATGGCGAGGGTATGTCCGGGGCCTCCACATGTTTGGCTTTCATTTCTGACTTTAAACTTTTTCCTTGACCCCAGAGGGATCTCTATACTGGGATTCAAGTCTCCTTAAAGCCCACGTTGGGCCTCAGTGCCCGCATGATGCCTGAAGCCTCTTCATACTCTTATATTCTACCTGTCTTTCTGAGAAGCTTCATGGAAAAGGGAGGGTGGACGTGACATGGGAGAATTCCCTAGCACCTGACGGAAGAAAATAACTGGGAAGGAGAGACAGTGACAGCACTGTGACCTCATATACACGGAGCATGTGACCCTGAACCTGTAACATGGAAGGTCAAGTACCATCTCTGCAGCATCTCCAAACCTGGTGGAGTGGAACTCATGATAGAGCATGACACCCCTCAAAAACAGCACCCTAGTAGATAACGACCACATGTGTTTATGTGTCTGTGTTCGTACCCAGACACACGCACATACGCACAAGAATACGAGCCCCTGGGGAAAAAACCCAGGACTCAGTATCTCTGAAAGGTGCATCTCTTGCTGCCTGCCTGTATCCACACTTGGTAATAGCTCCTTGTTTCCCCTTGGGTCACTACCCCTTCTTCTTCTCTCAGCATGGTTCACCTGAAGTTGACTCCATCACTAGTTCCAGTGCTGAGCATGTGCCTCAGGCCTGGCCAATCAGATTGCTACAAACCTCTGATATCAGTGATTGGTTAAGGGATGGCACATGACCTAAGTTGGGCCAATGAGAAACTGCCTTAAGACTTTTATGGAAATTATCAAGAAAAAAAACTTGCTTTTACCCTGGGGTTGCTGGGCTGATAAAATCAATCTTGGAGATGCTAGGGGCCACATTTACCACCTGGGGGAAAAACATGGCCCAAAACGAAGTCAACAGAGTTAGGCAAAGCTAAGAAACGGATGACAAGACTGGAATAGCTGGATCTAGCTGAACCAAAAGCTAGATATGCCTGTATTTTTCCATTGCTTGAGCCAATGAACTGCCATTTGTTCTTTGTTTTGTTTATTGCTATGGCCAATTTGGGCTGGGGTTCTGACACATGCATTCCAAAGAATCCTGACTGAAGTAATCTTTCTTCACTGACCACCACAGTACTTTAACTTATATTAATACTTTAAATTCATACAAAGTCTTTCCTACTATAAAACCAAAAGATCAAATCAGAGAGTTAAAGACTAAAAGGCTGTTTTCATTATCTCTAACATTACTTATGAGAAAACTAATTTTAACCATACCATTCCCTAAAATAACACACTTTCCTTGGTTAACTATGAAGCTCAGAGCAGGACAGTCCTGACACATTTACATAAAGCTACTCCTGGGAAGATGTGTGAATAAAATCTATGTTTGCCTTATGCAAGGTCATTTGCTGTCATACGAAACACCAATAAAGGAACTCAAATAACTCATGAAACACTTACCAAGGGAAATATTTACAACCTATGACATAGCATTTGCAAAAAAATTTCAAGGCAACTGCTTATGAAACGTATTATTGAAATGTAATATTTAAGAGCTGTTGGTTTTGGACATAATTCTTTAGCTTCTTTAAGAAGCTGAATTTATAAAGCAATTTTTGCCTCGCCATGACCTTTTTCTTCTGCACTATTTTAGGAACACTTATGTAACCTCATTTATTTACTTAGTTCCATGCACCATTCAATCTAAAAGGCAACATCTAAGGAGTATACCTTTTTTTTTTAAATGAAAAACACGATTTCAGGTTTCTTAATATGCCACAAAATAGAAGATATAGCTTACTTTTCAAAAACCAAATAGACAAAAATCCAGTATTATAAAACAAATAAAGCAAATCAATAAAAATTTTTAAAAAAACAAAGCAAAGAAAACCAATCACTTTATAAAAATTATTTACTCAAGAAGTCTTTCCAATAGCAAGATGCACTTAGCAAGTGGCTTGCCTTTTACATAATTTTTAATTGCAGAAGTAATACCCAAATATATTATGCCTGTAAAAAAATTAAAGCATGCCCTATATAGCTAAAATTCCTCTGATCATCACCTTTTCCAAGAGGAAACCCCTGTCACCTGTCTGGGTAGGCCCTCCCAGATGTTTTTACTTATAGATCTATATTGTGTCATAGATATGTTTCTTTCCATAAATGCTATCAAACATTGTGTAGTATTTTGTAACTTCATTTTTTCTCTCATTAGTACATCTTAGAGATCTTTCCCTGTAGTGCACATATATTTGTCTCATTATTTTTAACTCCATACTTTAATCGTTCTGTTGTTGATGGGCATTCAGGATGTTTCTGATTGTTACATACAACACTGCAATGTACATCCAAGTATAAACCTCTTTACACACATAGGCAAGGGCTTCTCTGGGGGTGATTTACACTCACTTCTTCAGGCAGAGAGCTGTTACGTAAAACAAGGTGGACTTTTAGGACAGTACTGGTAACCAAAAAAAAAAAAAAAAACAAACCACCCTGAACCAAAGTTGGTGTTTTGTCTACTTTTTAAGGATCAGATCACTTTCCTTGCTTTTCAAGAATTCTTGCCGCTTTAAGGAAAGCTGCCCAATTCAGACAGAAGCCATAGCTGGTACTCGAAAGCAGTTTTTTATTTGATCAATTACTCTGCTCTGCCCCCTCCCAAGAATTTCAGCACTGTATATCTGCTTTTAATGTTGACTTGAAAGATTGTTGATTCATCAAAGTACAGTCCTAAAGACTTTTACTAAGTCACAGTGAAGATACATATTTGAAAAAACAAAACTGTTCCATACAGATGAGCTTCATTTCTAAAATGCAATGTATCGTACATACAAAACAACATGCTCACACACAGTGCCTGCAGTACAAAGAACAGTAAATTAAATAACCATGTCCCCACCATTTAGCTTAACAACAATCTTCAAACTGCTGATGCTTCTTGAGGGTTCCAACCCAATTTCTCTAGTCTACGTCTTCCCAGGGTAAACATTATTCTGATTTTTCTGTTGATCTTTTCCTTTGCTTTATTATTGACATTTTATTGTGGAAATCTTCAACCATACTCAGAGAGACTAACTTAATGAACCCCCGTGTATGCAACACAAATTTGAACGAATATCAACTTTTTGCCACTCTTGTTTCATCTATCCCCACCCCTCCATTTTTTAATTTCCTGGGGTCTTTTAATGCAAATCCCAGAGAACATGTCATTTCACACATAAATACTGCATAATGTTATCTCTAAATAAAGAGGACTTCAAAAAAACCCTACCATGCCATTATCACACCCAATATAATGAATAATAACTCCTTAATTTCACCTAACATCCACCCATATTCACATTTTCTCAACACACAGATGCTTTTCACAGTTAGTAAAAAAAAGAAAAGTTAGGATCCAAACAAAAAATCCCCACATTATTTTGAAAATATTTTACTTCAAGCTATTAAATGGCCAATCTTTCCCTCAAATTAGCATGCAATAATGAGGTTTTACTATATAACTAAAAACTCAGTGAGCGTTACCAAGTATATTCAAGGAAGCTAAGCGAGGACACCATTTTCCCTTCCCCTCCCTTCCCATATCTGCCATAATATACAACAGAATCATCAATGTATGGGCGAGGCAATTGGTAAGAGTTTTAAGATTCACAAGTGCATTGATGCGGTTAACTGAAGAACTAAATTATATGGTGACTACAGTGTTACAATGTGACTATTATACACTCTGGGCCTTATTTTCCAACCTTAAAAATAATTGGGTAGACACCACAGAGTATTTGGGCTAGGAGCTTGTTTATTTTGCTTCCTTTAAGGAAGCATATGATTAATTTAAACATGGCTATTCAGAAACATTTGCTTCCTTGTTCTGTTTGCTCTTCACACTCAGAGGAAAAAAAAAATGTACGTTTGGGAAGCAGTAACATACATGCATTTGACAGGAACACTGTTAGGTAAATGATGAAACTGCTTCTGCAGGGTTTTGGTCCCGTCTTTCTTGGCGTATTTATGAATAGTGAGGAAATACATGAAAACTCATCTTTAAGCTGAATGATCAGAATTCTGTGTGCTCAGCTACTTTTCGAAAGCAAAAGTCTCGTGATAATTGCTGATATTATAGGTGCATCTCGAGTTAAGAAAAGTCAAAATCCAAAAGGCTCAAGAGTCAGAGGGTGATTACCGATGTTATAAAAATATTTCTTTATTATGGAAATTTTCAAACATATATAAAGGTAGAGAAGTGGTGTAATGAAATCCTATGCACCCATCACCCAGCGTAAACAGTTATCACCTCATTGTTAATCTTGTTTCAGCTACACCATCAATAGTTTTACAGTGGTGACATCACATGGGGATTGACTTGCCTCCATGAGTATCTTAGGAATATAAGGAAGTTAAGAAAAGTCACCTACAGCTGGGGCGTAGCCCCTCCTAAGCTCAGCACAAGGCTGGGCACGTAACAGGGGCTCAAACGTTTGCTGAACCCATCAGGAACCTACAAGAACCCCCCAACCTTCACCAAGGGAGAAGTGACCTCGGTGCGATTTGTTGATTTCTGAAGGGAGACCTGTAAAATCACCTTTCTCCTCTGCATTTTCCAGTTGTGGTAAATCACCAAGCCCTGTCACTCCACTGAAAATACAGTCATCCCTCGGTATCTGCAGAGAATTGGCTCCAGGACCCACTGTGGATACCAAATCCAAAGATGAGAGCAACCTGGATGGTAAACATAGTACACGATCCCGGGCTGGTTGAATCCAGGCATGTGGAACTGTGGATATGGAGAGCTGACTGCATTTATTGAAAAGAATCCGAGCATGAGTGGACTTACACAGTTCAAACCCGTGCTGTTCAGGGGTCAACTGTACCTCCCAGACCCGTCCCCCTTTCTGCATCCTCCTGACGCCACTCTTCCCTTCTTTAGGGTCCATCAATGGGTGACTCCATTTGTACCCTAACTTGAAAAGATCTTCATCTCTGTGGCTGGGATAAGTATAACATTCAGTGGTTAGTTTTATAAGGGCGGCTGTTCCAGAATTACTGCTGACATCTAAGTATCAAATGAGAACACAAGAGTTTAACACTGCTTTCATTCAAAATTAAAAAACAACAATAACAAAACCTAGCTACTTGAAAAAAGAGAGAGTAAATGTTTGAGTATTTTTTCCTAATTGCTACATCTGAAACAATGGATGACTTGCTATTCGCTGTAACCTAACCCTACGTTTTCACACCAGTAGTAGAAAGGGAGTAGGTAAAATGCTCCAAAGCTGTGATGAATCAGTAACAAGCTAACTTTTTTTTAAATAACACATACCGGGTAGGGCCACATGGTGGTCGTGTGACTCTCTGCTCAGACTTACTGTTGTTTCTGAGGTAAACGCCGTGCATCCCGACGTCCTAGAAACCCTGCCCTGTTCCTGCCTGAGGATGACGAACTGCAATCAGGTGACTCCCAGTGGCCAGTGACACCACACGAAAGGGACAAATGGCCACATGGCTTGTTCTTACGCTCAGTAAGAATGTGACTGAGTTTCCTGGACCCCTTTAGTAACCTGCTGAGAGCATACCTGCTGCCTTTCCCCCTGCAGCACACGCCAGGTCCCAGGCACTGGTACAGAGCTGCGGAAAAGACCGACGGTCCCTGATCTCGTGCCATCTGCCTTCGAAACTGCAGAGCGTGAAGTAGGATCACCCACGACCATGACCAAGGCATGGATCTGGTCATGCCAGATTAAGCAGAGATGATGCTGGTTAACACACAGCCACGAGCTACAGTCTCCACACCTGGAGGCTGACCACGAGCCGCCATTCTCCCAGGTTCTCAGGCCTGATCTGCAGTCACAGCCTCCCTGCTGAGACCTCACACCAGCCCAGCACCTACCCCACTTCAGAGGCATCTATTTCTATTAGTGTCAGGCTCTGGGGCGGGTGCTCTAGATAAGAATGACGGCAAGAACTGGATTTCCTGGAAATATCCTAATTCTAACGACTCCACAGATGTTAAGAAACCACTGAAATTACAACATCGTGGCATCCAACTAACAAGCTCCAAAATACCCGTGCCTGGGAGGGGGGAAGACGAAGGGCAAAGAGACCTTCTGTTGAATTATAAAAGGGAGTAGGGGGTCTGGGGAGGCTTCCTGGCTCATACCTGGGTTTGCCACTTATTAGCTGCATCTTCTTGGGTGAATTACAGAGCCTTCCACGCCACAATTCCCTTGCCTGTGAGATGAGGATCATGACAATACCTACCTCTGTGTTGTGACAATTAAATGACTTAATATACATTCAGTACCTGGAAAGAACCAGCCATAGAGAAAGCTGGATGCATATTAACTAAAATTATGCTGTGGTTGTTACTGTTATTACTTGTCAGAGATTTATTGTTTGGAAAACCCAGTCCCCGTAGGATGGGCGGGGGGCGGTTACAAACAGTACCAGGGGAAGGCCTAGCTGTTTTCAAAGTCTGCTACTGATTGAACTTGAACTTGCCCTTTTAGACTTCTTTCCCTTCCCTCCCCTCCCCATTTCCACGTGAGGCGTGGCACATTTCACTTTGGTCCCTGACTGTCTCTGAGCTGAATTACTAGGACTGCTGAACGCTAATCGCCATGGCTCCAGCCTCGATCAGCATCACCGCCGGGCTAATCCCCCTAAAACACACACTTAACACGCTCTTCCCACCGACAATGCTTCCTTGTTATAGACTGGATTAAGGGCGAGCGCCTCCTTTTATTTTGGCATCTCATGAACTCAGCCCAGCCCACCTGCCAGCTCCCACCTCCACGCAAGTTGGGTCAGCCCCTTCAAACCACCTACATATATATTCCAGGCCATTTCTACCTTCGTCCTATCTTCCTGACACCTAATCCATCCACGGTAGCCCTTGTGAATCTCTCCATCAACTCTCTGCTCCTTTTGAGTGATGTCATTGCTTCTTTTGTTCTGCTTGGTTGGGTTTGGCTTCTTCCATGCAAGTCTGGTCTCCCAAGACGGACTCCCAGTTTCTCAAGAGCAAGCGTGCTGTCACACCTTCTTCTTGTATCCCACTTTCCCTTTTCTTTTCCCACAGAAGTCCAGTCAGGTGACTCAGAAATCCTGTAATCCTCAGAACTATTTGGACATGTTATCATTACAAACTCTCCCTGAAATTTTGCTACGACTTCATGAACCTGATTCGAGTTGCAAAATCCAAACACGAAACCACAGCCGCCTTGGTTTCCTGTGGGGCTCTTAATAACTGAACTAATTTCTCCACTTGATTTCCACCTCTGATTAAAATCGTGCCCACTCCTGTCCTGAGTGAGGGGTATCTTTCCAAGTCCTTTCCACTCTCAACTGGGAAGTGGCTTTCAGAGATGGTGCACTCAAGGTCCCATCTACTCCTAGTAAGTATGTTTCTCTGGTTTGTTCCTAGGTTCTGTGCCACCTGCCTGCCAAACAGGGTACAGCCAGCCTGTCTCAACCTCCCCACCAATTCTCCGTACAGGGCATCATTATCCCCCACCTTGATGACTGCAAAGACTCTTAACTTTTCCCTCCACCTCCCGTCTCTCCCACTTCTAATCTATCAATAATTCACTCAACGAATATCTCTTTTGTGCCTACTATACAGAGAGCATAAACAACAACATTGGAAAGACAGGAAGCTACCACCCTAAGCTCACAGGGTGTCTAAAGGAAGCCTGGTTAAATCTGACCCTCCGGCTCCATCCACATTTGGTGGGAACAAGGTGGGTGACACTGTCATCTAAATTGTAAAACAAACCATCAGAAAACGAAGCTCCATGAGTTGTCGCCAGCTTTTAGATTCAATGAGACCCTTTTCTTAAAGCTGTGTTATTAAGCAAAGAGGAAAACACAACAGCAGACAATACCAGAGAAGATCAGGGACCAGTGGTGCAGGCGTCTTGATTCACTTGGCTCACGAGCACACAGAGGCAAGTGTAAAACCTTTTGTCTGAGGTAATTACTATGTTTTCCGTCAAAATTACAACTTGGTTGCAGCCCAAATGATAGGTTTTTATAGAGAAGATTCCATTTCCATAATGGTGTTCTTTACTGTCTAAATAAATGGCTTCCCATAAGAGAGAGATTGTCAGATGGATGTGAGAAGAGAAAAAGAAGATACTCAGTTCTTGATAAGTTTAGGCCCCTAACAAGTAAAATTATTTTCTTCAATATTCATCAATTCCATTTAATATTTATCTTTCTGAATGTTCTTTTATTGCAGTATTCTCCCAACCCCTGAACCCCCTCTCCCCCCGCCAACATACGTAAGGCTGCTTGATGAGAGTGCCTATTTTGTGGTATATTATGTTATTATGTTCCGGACCTGACACCACGAATCCAGGCAAGCGTAAGAAATGATAACTTTCAATGTACAGCTACGGAGAAAGCAGCTTGGTCAAGGAGTGGTCAGATGGAAGGCAAATCCCTCAGGGATCCAGGTATTTCTAAAGATAAGCTATGTGGCATCTTACAGAAAGTCCTGGACCGCGGTATGCAGTGTGACTGTAGTCTGTCTCTTCTGCGGAAAGAAAGGATGCAGAGGTATGGTATCAGGGCGCCACCTTCTGGCAGAGCTATGACAATGTTTTACACACAACACTTCCTAAAGGACAGTTACTTTGATTCTATATAAAGAAAGAAAGAAAGAAAGAAAGAAAGAAAAAAGGAAACTCTTCCTCTGAGCAAAAGAGACAACACACAAAAACTCAGCTGTGGTTCTGCAGTATTGGGGCCGGGTATATGCATAGCATTGATCCAAGAACTTTACACTACCAGGGCTAGTTGTTCTGTCATTTTAGATAAGGCAATTTTATCTCAATGTTTCCTTGATCTCAACTTTAAAATTTTGACATTTTATTATAAATGTAAGATATCATCATGAAAAATTTTCGGTAACTCAGTCTTATTAAAAGAAACTAAACAAGCTGTGTTTCCTTCATAGGCTAAATCTAGACTTATTTTAATGGTTCCTTCAAATTTTTTTCAATTAGGTGCTACTTTTATGAGCAAATGTTCAAGTGATCCATTATTTATCTAGAAGATTCTCCTGAGGTCATAAATCTGATGTGAGTTCCATTTACAAGTTAAACATCTGGGAATGCATAACCAAGTTATAACATTACACGTGGATAATTATTTTTTAAACTTCAAGGAAGTATGATTTCATAGTTTAAATACCAGAATTGAAAAAAACAAGAAGGCAATTTCTTCATTTTAAATCAATCCTTTATCCGTAATGCTTTATTCTAAATATTATTCCCACTGCTGTCAACTCAGCCTCAGGTAACGAACGACGAAAAATCCTTCTTTTGCTTAGTTTGGTAGTTTTTGATCATAGAGGACATCATCTAATGCTTTTCCCCAAGCACTTTGCGAAGTCTTAAATGAGAGAATACATTTCCAAAAATATAACACAGCATTTATTGTGTCTGAACTAAACTGTCTCTGTGCAACCATGAATGTTTCTCAAGAAACTTGGTCAAAAAGCTTTGAACATCTTTGGGGCAGAAAGGCATCGCAGACGAATAAAAAACCTACAATTAAAGCTTTCACACAAAATTTATACATAGATCAAGTTGTGCTCTCTCAGACATAGGCAAGAAAGCAAGGCGGGTAGGGAGAGAGCCTGGACAGATGCGTTTTCGTATTACGTAGACGACCTCTACATCTGAAACATGACTCAGTGAAACAGAAATCCCAGCTATGTTATTCCTTTTCCAAGGAGAACAGGGATGCAGATATGTTTTCCCAAAGTTGCAGTGCACATGGTAGGTGTTCATTTATTCATACATCAAAAAGATATATGCACCCCGATGTTCACAGCAGCATTATTTACAATAGTCTCCTTTATTAAATGGAAATTAATATTCCGCTATTGGCTGTGCATGTGTGTCTGTCTTTCGTGGGTACATTCTTCTTCTTCCCAGATGACCACCCAATGCCCCTCATTCTCACCATTAATTAAAACAGTTATATAGTTAAACACGTAGGAATATGGGGTTAGTTAGCAAGTGTTGTGTAACAAAGGAATTCATATAAAATTTACCTGTGATTTAATTAGCTGATAACGGGTCATTAATTGAGGGGCTAAAGAAAGGAAACATATTCTTTTGGACACATAAAGGTGCCATTCAGGAAGAATAGATTTGTTTTTGTTCAGCCCTTCTCAGCTAGGAGAACCACCTGTGCAAATACGGGACTCAGGTCAGATGACAAGCAGGGTTTTTACGGTACCAGGAAGATTTCCATCTCCATGACAACTTTCCTGGTCCCAAACAGAGAACGTTATTTTTCTGGAGTCAACATCTCAGCCATACTAGCAGACACAATTCCGGCCCGGTTTGCATCTGAACACTCTTCCTTGGGCAGCCATCATGAACCAGGGCTGCTTGTGCAAAATCATTACTGATGGGTGATTACAGATACAGATCTGACATATTTTATAATGACTCCATCTTCTGAGTGCTTCATTTTCAAGGAATGAAGTAATGCTCTGACTCAATAACTCACTGGAACTACAAACCACTTTTTCCCACCTCCAAAGAATAGCACTTAGTATTTTTTTATTTTTAACATCTTTATTGGAGTATAATTGCTTTACAATGCTGTGTTAGTTTCTGCTGTATAACAAAGTGAATCAGCTATACATATCCCCATATCTCCTCCCTCTTGCATCTCCCTCCCACCCTCCCTATCCCACCCCTCTAGGTGGTCACAAAGCACCGAGCTGATCTCCCTGTGCTATGCGGGTGCTTCCCACTAGCTATCTATTTTACATTTGGTAGTGTATATATGTCCATGCCACTCTCTCACTTCGTCCCAGCTTACTCTTCCCCCTCCCCGTGCCCTCAAGTCCCTTCTCTACATCTGCATCTTTATTCCTGTCCTGCCCCTAGGTTCGTCAGAACTTTTTTTTTTTTTTTTTTAGATTCCATATATATGTGTTACCATATGGTATTTGTTTTTCTCTTTCTGACTTACTTCACTCTGTATGACAGTCTCTAGATCCATCCGCCTCACTACAAATAACTCAATTTCGTTTCTTTTTATGGTTGAGTAATATTCCATTGTATATATGTGCCACATCTTCTTTATCCATTCCTCTGTCGATGGACACTTAGGTTGCTTCCATGTCCTGGCTATTGTAAATAGTGCTGCAATGAACATTGTGGTACGTGACTCTTTTTGAATTATGGTTTTCTCAGGGTATATGCCCAGCAGTGGGACTGCTGGGTCGTATGGTAGTTCCATTTTTAGTTTTTTAAGGAACCTCCATACTGTTCTCCACAGTGGCTGTATCAATTTACATTCCCACCAACAGTGCGAGAGGGTTCCCTTTTCTCCACACCTTCTCCAGAATTTATTGTTTGTAGATTTTTTGATGATGGCCATTCTGACTGGTGTGAGGTAATATCTCATTGTAGTTTTGATTTGCATTTCTCTAATGATTAGTGATGTTGAGCATTCTTTCATGTGTTTGTTGGCAATCTGTATATCTTCTTTGGAGAAATGTCTATTTAGGTCTTCTGCCCATTTTTGGATTGGGTTGTTTGTTTTTTTGATATTGAGCTGCATGAGCTGCTTGTATATTTTGGAGATTAATCCTTTGTCAGTTGCTTCATCTGTAAATATTTTCTTCCATTCTGAGGGTTGTCTTTTCGTCTTGTTTATGGTTTCCTTTGCTTTGTGCAAAAGCTTTTAAGTTTCATTAGGTCCCATTTGTTTATTTTTGTTTTTATTTCCATTTCTCTAGGAGGTGGGTCAAAAAGGATCATGCTGTGATTTATGTCACAGAGTAGCACTTAGTATTAAGTAGGTCTCTACCCATGTAAGTCATAAGATGTTATATATAAGGGTAACTGAGTTAGTATCACTTATGTGCATGCATATAGGTTAATTGTTCAGAAAGTAATTAACAACATGATTGATTGATATGTGGGGGAAATACACAAAACAAAGCATTTCTGAGAAATTCTTTCAAAGTAAGCATGGGAAAAACACAAAATCACCATGTTCTTATATGACCGTGCTTGTGATATGAAAAGGACAGTTTTTGCATCAACTCCAGCAAGTGCTCTTGGCTCTTTGGAAATGATAGTCTATCAAGTTTTTGATTTAGAGCCAAATCCCATTCCTATTCTAAGAGAGCCCCACTCCCCAGGGAGGTAGTTCAGAATAGAAGATTATGAGATCACAGAACTGCAGGCCAAGAGTTTGCTCTTTTACTTAAGAGCTAAACTATACTTCTTCCACACGTGATGCCATTTTAGGTACATGGTTTCCCATGAATCATCATTTTGGGCACTATTGGTAGGAAGTCCTTCTCTGACCACACTCTTCTAATAAACCCAGGTCCCTTAAACATCTAGACTTTCAGGATTCAAGGCACAGAATTTGGCTCAGAATTAAAAGTCATAGAATTTAATTCATGCAACTTTCTTCACTGTGTCAGGCATGTTGGTGATGGGTTTTTTTTTTTTAATTTATTTATTTTATTTATTTATGGCTGTGTTGGGTCTTCGTTTCTGTGCGAGGGCTTTCTCTAGTTGTGGCAAGCGGGGTCCACTCTTCATCGCGGTGCGCGGGCCTCTCACTATCGCGGCCTCTCTTGTTGCGGAGCACAGGCTCCAGACGCGCAGGCTCAGTAATTGTGGTGCACAGGCCCAGTTGCTCCGCGGCATGTGGGATCTTCCCAGACCAGGGCTCGAACCCGTGTCCCCTGCATTGGCAGGCAGATTCTCAACCACTGCGCCACCAGGGAAGCCCGGTGGTGGTTTTAATAGAACTGGACTACGATGTACTGGGTAGGAATAATATCACCCAAAACCCTCCCAAACGAGATGGCAGAACACCGATTAACCAGATCAGAAAAAACATATTCCCCTGTATAAACCTGTAGACCTATCAGCCTAAATATTACAATTTTCAAACTGCCCAGCTTGTGAAAGATAGTCCATTTATCAACTCTCTGAAGCCTAAAACCTTACGTATTCTTTACTAATTTATTATTTATTAAATAAACAATTTGTTAATTAACTAAAGGTTGCTTATTTGGGTCTCTCAAATCTCAGGAAAAGGCAAACCAAACGAATGGGAATGAATGTTTGCAACAAAGATGCAAGTGTTGCTATCTCTAATATAAACGAAGCTCTTCTACATCAGTAAGATAAAAGATGAACACCCCAAGCAAAACCGAGGGAAGGCAACAAGCCTTGCACCAAAGAGGAAATACGACTGGCTAATGAATAAATGAAACGAGGTCCAACCCAATTAGGTATAAAAACAAGTACTAATTTAAATAACAAGGTGCTGGTTTTCACTTATCCCCTAGCAAACGTTAAAAATGACCCAGTACTAATGAAAGGGCAAGGAGAAGAACTGCTCAGATACTACCTGTGGGAAACCAGTAGCCCTCACCTTTCTAAGGATATATCCATAATGGCACAAACACTCCAAGTCTAGAAACTTTTAAGAAAAATATATAAATGGATGTAAGGTTTTACATATAAGAATCTTCAATACAGCACTGTTTATAACGGTAAAAATGACAACGATAATATGTAAAGGAAATCGCAGTACAGCCACATGTTGACAACTACACAGCCATTCAAAGCGCTGTAATGACAAAGGATATTGTTTATGATATGGTGCTAAGTAAAAAAAAAAAAAAAAGCTACAGTACCCCAGGAAAAAGATGATCTCTTTTAAAAACTGTGTGTGTGTGCCTGAGTGTGTAAACATACATTTTTATTCTCACTTTCTAACATACTTATTCATATGTACACACCTACACAATAAACTACAAATAAGGCAGAAAGTAAAAGGGTAACAGCTTTTTTCCTGCATCGTCAGATGACAGATGACTTCTCACTCTCTGTTCTTCCCGGTGCTTTTAGCAACAAGACTGTATTACTTCAGTAACTGGAAGAAGTGATGGAGTTTCATCACGTCAGGTCTAATTAGAATCAGCCAAATGAGAAACCACTATCGGCAGGTGAACACTTGGCAATGGAAAGATGGATTGAAAGGAAGATTTAACCCATCTCTAAAACTGTATATAGCAAGGAGGTCTCAGGCATTAGCAATCGTAAGTCAGACTTCAACAAAATTTTGTAATTAAAACACAGCTACTGCCAGCCCCGTTCTCCATTCTTAACAACGGGTGTGGCTATCGATGAGAAGCTTGCTTGAAAAACACCTCTCTTTCTGCACAGCGCTGGACACGCCAGCTGAGCTGCAGTCACCTCCAAACCACCCCTCCCATCACACGGACTTGGATGAAGTACTTGCCAAGGAAGGCCTCCCTCTCTCTGGTCATCAGAGCCTCGTGTGTAAGATCAGTCTTGCATCATCTCTAGAAATCAGGGGACAGCAGCACAGAGGTAAAAGAAAAGCCATGGGAATGAAAGAAGAAAAGCCAACCAGTTGCTCCACGCAGAATTATGTCACTGTGGTGGCCAGTTTCACCTCTGAGCAACCCAAGAGGCTGATGGTGGTGCTTCCACCAGGGACCAGATCTCCCAGTGCCTTTTGCACGAGACCATCAATAACCCATGGGACCACTAGGGGGCAATCTCGGCGTGAACAGTTTTCTATCCTTAAGACAGATGAGCAAGAAAGCCTCTAATTTCCAACCTTTAGTTATTTGAACGGAACTAGTTCCCAGGTAAGGTCTGTTTTAAATTGTTGATTATAAATATAAGCAAGGTCTTTTTTTTTAACATCTCTGGAAATGTAGACATAAACGGCTTTGTGCTAGAGATCTGAGAAAGCGTATGACACACAAAATTGGTAAGTTTGAGAATAAGTATTTTTTCCCTCCTCTCTGTACTTCCATAGCCATCCCCAAGCTTTCCTCCTCCAAAAGACAAAATAAATAAGTAAACCCCTGGCAACAGAGCTTCTAGTGTCCCTCTGAGGTTCTATTTGTATATTATGACTGTGGTTTATACAGACAGACCTACACACGTTCTTTAGAGACAAAGATAATTCCACCTGCCCCCTGCCTCTCAGCATTTATCTGTAAGCCTCACGTGGCAATTAGTTACTTACTGCCTAGTGAGGGCCCTGCTACTGGCGTTTAATGCTCATAAGCTGCTTCAAATCCTTTGTGGAAGGAGGCAAGATATAAACAATAATTTAAAAAACAGGCAGGCTTACTCTGCTGTTTACATTTTGTATGTGTTTGACTTTTCCTTTCTTATTTCCCAAGACTCCTGCGAGGAAGTGACTTTGCCTTCACATTCACGCTGGAAACCAGCCACCCCGGGATGGGAGGCTCAGAGGATGACACGTTCGTTGAAGACCTACCACGTGGCCGGTGCTGGTGGGGTTCTGGAGGACACAGATCCAAGCGGTGGTCCCTGCCCTCGGAAGGCAGAGGAGCTGGCCCTCTGCAGTGCTGGTCCCCTAATTTCTCGAACATGTGTGAGCTAGTGTGACCGTCTCACTCCCCGGGCCTCAGTTTCCTCCTCTGTCACAACCAAGGGGTTGACCGAGATGATGACTAATGTCCCTTCTGGCTCTCCCAGTGCTATGGGCTCAAAGGGGCATCTGTCGATATTGATTAACTTACTGAGGAACGAGGCTTTGAGCCCTGGAGGGCAGAAGGGTCTTGTCGGGAGAGCCGTGACAAAACTTGATTTTCAACTGGGGTCTCAGGCTTTTCAGAGGAAAAAGAGCCTCTTCCCCCACCACCTCAGCAATTGCAAGCAGTCACCGTGGGCTCTGATTGAATCATCAAATTCTCGCCAGAAGATGCCTGAGTAAATACCAAACAGACAACTTCCTGCCTTGAGCCCCGGCTGGCGGCTCTTCCTTGTGACGTCTCTGAAAACCCACTGCAAATGTTTCCACCTGGGGAAACCAGGGGCCAGGGCCTCCGGCCACCCATTCCTTGAAATCAATAGCTGCAAATGTTTTGAAAACAACAGATTATCTTTAGAGCAGCGGCAGCAACAACAAAAAGCCATTTGTTTCTTCTACCAGGACTGATTCATTTGCTGTACACTTGGGGGTGCAGGGGCGAGGAGGAGAGGCCCTCAACCAAATGTTTCCTATCAGAGGCAAGTACTGTGACGACCAGGACACCACCAGACAGATGTGCCAGCAGCGCGGTAAATGACTGAGCCTGAGGATTCCATACCACCCCTACTGCAATCTTTCTGTCCCCTCCGTCCACTTTCCTGTCCGTTAATCCACTGCCCGGAAATCAAGCACAACTATTATAAATGGACTCAGCGGGGGGCATGAGGTTAAGTGCTTTTGCCTGCCATGTTCAGAGTCTGGTCTTACCCAGGAACCAACAACTCCATTCCTAGGTCTCCACCACAGAAGAAACGCCAGCACATATGCACAAGGAAAAATGTGCGGGGAAGCTCACAGCAGCACTGCTTGGAAAAGCAAAAACACAAAACCAAAATGGCAAACAACCTCGATATCCAATAACAGGGGGATGGATAAAGTATGTGCTCTAGCCTGGGGAAGAGACCTGAACCAGAGGGCAATCTAACAGACCCAGAAGTAGAAAATACAGATGGAAGGAACACATATCACATTCACAGCAAGGATTGCCCTCTGCACCGGGGATGGGTCTAGCTTGGGAGTAGGGCTGAGGTTAGATTCAAGGAGGGTTTTAGATGTATATATAACATTCTGCAAATTTAATGTGAGAATATGAAGGAAACTATACTCAGATATTCTCAATGTATAAACAGAGGATGAAAAAAACTCTGAAAGCAGGTGTGGCAAATGGGGCTACGTTTAGGCAGCAGGAGTTACAGGTGACTCAATTTCCCTTTTATGCTTTTCTCTATTTTTCACCCATCCCTCACCCTCATAAAAAAAAAAAACAAAAAACAAAAAGAAGCAAGACTTTCTCCTCTGTGGGCTCCTGGATGCCCAGCATTTGGGAGAATGAAGTCCACGATGCAAAAAAGAAGAGCCAAAGCAGGAAGCAGGTACTATTCTCTCCTTCCTTCTTGTTCATGCCAGAAAAATGGTCCTCCTTTCCAAACCACCCCACTCCAGCCCTGGGTATCCCTGGATCCCCCTTTGGCAGCCAGGGGCCCCCAGAGCTGGCTTTCACAGTTGCGTGAATCTGGTTGGATCCCACGCTTGGTCTTTCTTATGTCTTTGGACAGCCTCTGTGGGGCAAGTTTTCCATTCTCCTGTTCCAAGCGCTCCTAAAGGCAATGGCTTTGCTGCACTTCTCATCATGAAATTCCGGGCCTGGGGCAGATCAGGGATGGAGGAAGAAAACAGCAGTGTTTCTCACCACCCTCAAGCCCGTCTACAGCTTCAGCACACAAAGCAGGGCATGTTGTACAAAAGCAGTTCTGCTGGCACACGGAAAACAAATCTGTGTAGTATTTGGACCAAGGCTTGGCGGCCTCATCTAAAACAGACATCTCATTGTGCTTGGTTTTAAAAGGAGCCCTTCCGAAGCGGGGGCTTTTTGGGCTGACAGTTAAATCACAACGGCCGGTATTTACACGAACGGCTTCCAACTGTCTGGGTGAATACACAGTATTTCTATTTCACAGAAACCAGGGATGGTTAACAACACAGAAGCTGGGGCCACCAGAAAGTAAACCTCTGATTAGTAAGAACGTGTTTCAAAACCAGACCTTAACATACTTACAGGAGTGAACCCACTCCTTTCGTAAACAAGTTTGTTGTTGTTGTTTTTGAAATCAAGTGACAAATGTAATAGATCAGAATACGCCCATCTATACGCGTCTCAAGACAGCTTTACGCTCATTAAATCAAGCCTGTTCCTGGGAGCGCTTTCAGCCATCTAGGCATTAGCAGGGAAGCTGCGTGATTCTTAGCTTCTTATGAAAAGCTAGGAAAGCAGAGCATCAGCGAACCATTCCAAATGCAGACAGGAAACACCTGGAACTCTCTATGCCACTGGGCCCACACTTTACATTTCAAAACAGAGGATTCTGAATTGTTCATAAATATTTGTCTTGTTTCAATAAAACACTCTTCAACCAGTTTCATAAACCCTTGGTTCAGGAGGCTAAAACATACACGCTACTAGTCGTCCACATTCTTTTAACATTGCATATATTTCTGTGGGCAATATCCTGGAAGCATCAAACCCAAAGGAAGGCGTTTAATAGCGTCACGAGGGAATTTCACATTTTTGGGGGGAGGACAACTCCTCCCCATCAAGAAAGCCCAAATCAGGCTTGTTTTTGAAAAAGATGAAAAAAATACTGAATTGAAATATAAATTACACCCATATTTCCCTAACTTGCCTATTACGATAAATAAGACCCAGACAAACCCTTCTAGAGACTTAGAAAAGCTTTAGTATAATTGATTATTAAACCTCCAGCCACAGGGTAGAATCATACCAAAGGCCCTGTAGCCAAACACTCACACTTGCATGTTGAACCCTTTAAAATGTTTTCAAAAGCTCTTTTTAGACACCGAAATGAAAATTAACTCAGCTTTCTTCTTGAAAATTAGATTTTTGAAAGCTATTTTCCTTTATTTTTAGACTCTTCCAGATTTTTCACCCTGTACGTAGACATGTATTGATTTCATTTGTTGTAATACATACTTTGATAATCAGAAAAATGAAAATGTCACACACACATTTAGACACACAAAGAGGGAAGGAGCAGGGAGGAAAGGAAGAAGATGGGCCTTATTCAGAGCAGTTTCGAGATGCTGTTTGTCCCTCCCCCACCCCCAGGAGAGACTGGAGCGCTGAGAGCATCTGTGAAAATTACAAGCGCTGGTTCCAGGGCAGGGACCCTGCCAGGAGCTGAGCTGACACGGGGAGGAGAGGGGCACTGAGACGGGGCTCCGGGGTGGTGCCAGCCGGAGCCTCGAACCCAGCCTGCCTGCCAGGGCCCTCTGACTATTCCCACTAACCCAGTCCTCCAAAGTCAAAAAGAAAATGCAGAGGCCCAGGGTTATCAGGAGTTAAGTGGAAAAGTAGGTCATGAGAATATGAACTTTTAAGCATGGTCCAAAGACTGCAATGAGTGAGCTGCTATTCTTTCTTTCTTTTTTCCCCCTTTTCTTTCTCTTTTTAAGCAGTTGGGATTAAAAATTCTTCAACTGGCCATAAACTGCTTACTCTGGTCCAACTCAGAAATATCAGCACACTGCCTCCTCCCCCCTCAACCCCGAGTTAATGAAGGTTAGGCTTGGCGGTGATAAGAGATTTCATAGAAGCTCTTCGGAACCATAAAAGGCAGTAGTTAGAGGTAATGATAAACTAATTCTGAATACACGGGGCAGCAGACGCTCAGGCCCAGGTTAATGATTAACGTGCTGGACTCTGGCCAGTTAAGACGTTGTTTAACCAGCGCCCCTGAGAAGCAAACCTGTTAACATTCGCGTGTCCGTAACGACGGCCACTGTTTTTCCCCTTCATCTGCACAGAACTGAACTGGAAGGAAGTTTTCACCTTTCCCTCATCAGACCACAACATTCAGCATCCAGGTCCTGAACTAAGACCCAAGAACGAGGCACCTGCAATCTTCTGGGATCCCCGAACATTGATTGAAACAATGCACCAAAGAAGTACGGGTCTCCCTCTAAAAGAAAATATTCTGACCCACTGTTGAATGGTAATTGCTAAGACAGCTTAGTCTGTTGTTCTTCAATGAACTAATTTTTAATTACTCTTGAAAATAGTAACATTTAGGCATGTTGATGAGATTATACTTAAAATAAAGGATGGAAAAGACGAATCCCATTAGTTTCTGTATCAAACCTTCTGTGACCTTCTTGTTGGGACCTTCACAGAGAGGCCAACCCATAATGAAGGGTCAGACGGCCTTTGTCAAACACGAGGGAACCGGAACCGTTTAGGGACATTTAACCTAATTTTAGGAACAAGACATCTGAAGAGGGAGATTAGAAATGCAAAATGAAAAATCACCTTTGATTAAGGATAAGCAGGACAAAGGATTCTTAGAAGCCCCGGTGCTGTCTTTTGGGGTAGGGAATGCTGCTTTGATCATGTTGAAAGGCAGATTTTAAAAAGACTGAAAAGTTGGGTCTCCAGGGTAGGAGGTCTGGGGTCTGTTTATCCTACTTAGTTCAAGTTGGAATTAATGCATTTAAAGGTTTGGAATGACCCTAAACTACTCTTCCTTGGGGCAGGCCTTAGCCAAGTGGTTGATCTAGGCAAATGGACTGTAATGAGTATCTGTGTATGTGTGTAACAATGAAATAGTGGTCGCTTGAAGATTCTGGTTGAAAGAAGATATGACAAAAGGGGGGAGGCTGGAAGACTGGAGTGGCAGGGGAGAAGGTGGGGTGGTACCTAGGAGTTTACTTAGGTCTTTTTATCTGGGCAAATTCTCTGGTCTTGACTTGGGCTATAAGGGCCATGAATACACAAATACACTTGCATCCCTCCACTTCCAGCAAGTCTGTGACCTAAGAAATTTCCACCAACAGGTTCGGATCTTGCCTATTTTGCACTTCACATCAGGTAACTAGCCAACCATTCTGAATTCTGATCCTCTGCTGGTTCTGCAACCCAATTAACGAACTGTTCGAATCCCAGGCCGATGATCTATCTGACCTAGTTTAGGCAGAACTGCACAAACTCGTGAGTTAAGGTTGTAGAGCTGTGGTTCAACAGTGATGACAGGTACCAACAATGGCTTGCCATGTGCTGCCACGAGCAGATTTTCACCTGCATCATCCCATTTAATGCTTAGCAGCTCTGTAAGCCAGTTATCCTTCACAAACCCATTTTACAGATAAGGAAACAAGCTCTGCTAGATGACAAAGTGAAACAGCAGTGGAAGCCGATTTACATCTGGTGTATCAGACTGTAAAGTGAAATCCCCTCATATGTTTCCCAACATGAAAAATCAACCCCTCAAAAGAGTTTACCCTTACATGCTCACATGTGCAGTGTGGCACAGAAGGGCTCCAAAGATACAACAGTCTAGGTGTTCTTTTCTGACCAGATAATCTAGTGAGCTTCCCTTTCCACCAAAAATCAGCCCTGCATATAGCCTAGAACCAAATGTGCTTTCCTCCCACCCCAGGAAAGTTCCTATAAGGAAATGACCTCACCCACACATTCTGTTTCCAATATAACTCCACCCAAGACTTTTAAAAAAGATGGATTTCCATAGAAAAGCAGAGCCCAGGATCTATCCAGATCATAGTCAACTTTGGAAAACAGCTCTCAGCCCCCAAATAGATAACCCTGTATTTTTCCCTCCCCAAAGAATAGCTCTGGACAATTGTATTGCACAGATTAGATCAAGACTTAAAGCTAAATGTGGTTATCTATAACTGCTAGAACCATTCTCAAATGCACTTCAATCAAATTTTAAATTTTTTCAATAAATAGACTGCACTGGCTAACACTTCTTTCCCCACAAAGTATAAAATGTAAAAAGGAAAAACAAAAGCTTATCCACACCCCTAAAACAGCAGTCCCAAAACTTTAACCACTGGCAACAATTTCCCGGGTATCCTTCCAGGTAAAAGCATATACGTACAAACAGCCGGACCTCCATATCCACTGGTTTCACAACCACAGATTCTACCAGTCGTGGATTTTCTACAATGAAATTTCTATTTGTGGACACAAAGGGCCGACTGGATTTACTGTACCAGGCCACCTACATAAGGGACTTGAGTATCTGTGGATTTTGGTATCCAAAGGTGGCGGGGGGGTGTTCCTGGAACCAATACCCCTGGGGATACCCAGGGATGACTGTACCAGTATATAGGTATCATTTTAAGGAATGATTTACACAGGTACTTGCTGTTTCAATTGATAATGAAGCTCGAGAATCTGTCCAACTGAGCACTTTCAGATCTATTTCATTCTATTTTTAATAGTGATTGTCATTAATTTAACATTCAGCTTGTTTCTAATTTGGGAGGAACAGCTATTTTGTTGTGGTGTTGGTTTTCCATTGCATAATGTTACAAATAGCATCACTGCCTGTGTGTGTGTGTGTGTGTGTGTGTGTGTCTTGTGTATGCGCGTGCATGCACAAATCCTGGTATACTCTTTTGTGACTTTATCCACAGTGTAGATACCTTATAATGGAATTTATGAGCCAGTCAGAATGCACATTTTAATAGATATTGACAAAAGCTGCACCAATTTTCTTGATTATGAATTATGTTGAGCACCTTTTCATACATGTACTGAAGGTACTATTGACTCACTTTTCTATTGAATAGTTTGTCTTTTTCCTACGGACATGTAGGAGCACATCAGGAAAGCAGGAAATCAGCCCTTTGTCTGCTCTTGCCAGATTATTTTTTATTATATTTCTGCCACCATATGTCAGTTCTAAGTTTTATACAAATTATCCATCTTCTTCTTTATGGCTTCTGGGTAGACTGGGTAAAAAAAAAACAGATTTAGATTCAGACCTATAAATAGGTACCCATGAAAAATGTAAAACCAAGCCGGGCCAAAATTATCCTAGAGTTCTGACATTTACAACAAACACTCCAGAAAGAGATCTACACTTGTTACAGTACAAAGAGTTCTGGACACCTGCCCAAACCTTCCGGAGCACAGCACTAAAAAATCCATTTATGGTCTTGATCTGCTGCTGGTTCTGTTCGTTTGCCTATAGACTTTGAGGATTCTTTCAGGTCAAGGCAAACAATAGAAAGCTGAGTTCAGGTTGCTGAGCGGAGCTGTTGCCACGGCCGTGCTGGAGTTCAGGTGGATCTTCCATTAATCCTGGCTCCTCCAATTCCACCCCCATGGAAAAAATACAAAGGACTTATTGTATTTAATATTTGGCGAGAGTATTCATTGGCTACTACAAAGGAGGTGTGGAAGCAGTCCAGATATCTGAGGGGAGGGGTGTGTGTGTGTGTGTGTGTGTGTGTCCTATCACAGGTTGTACACGTAGAAGGAGAGAAATCGTGGATGCAGTGGAAAGACCAGGGTTTAAGTTCTGTAACCTCTGTTTACTAGCTCTGTGACTTTGGGTAACTTAGGT
This sequence comes from Balaenoptera musculus, assembly GCF_009873245.2. Classification (NCBI taxonomy): domain Eukaryota; kingdom Metazoa; phylum Chordata; class Mammalia; order Artiodactyla; family Balaenopteridae; genus Balaenoptera; species Balaenoptera musculus. Next base: position 86,676,759 of record NC_045795.1, read on the forward strand.
TACCTCTCTGAGTCTCAATTTCCTTGTCTAGTAAATGAGGATAATTCTACTATCTTTCAGGGTTATGAAAGTAATAATAAGACCAGATAGCTGGGTCTAATTGCTAAGTGCTTGGGCTATGGTAAGTACTAAATAACTGTTACTCGCTATTATTATGTAAAATAATTCACCTCTGACTAACTTTTGGGAAAGGTATAATACAATTCCAAACAAATGACAGTTCTTTTAAATGTATAATCCTGGTATACCAACGATTTTTCCAAATAGGTCTTCTTCCTACATGAAAAGAACTCTCAACTTGACCATGGCATAACATGCTATTCCTACAAGCACCTAAAATTTAGTTATAGAAAAATAGGTATTAGATAAACAAGCAGAAACCCCCAAACTTAATATCACAGCTAGGTTTAGGTCCAAAAGGATGCTGAGAGACTCTTTAAAAGGTTGGAGGCTGGACCACTGAGGTGTATACAAGAGGATACTTCCGAAATGACAGGGAGGAAACAGAATATTTGTAGAATCTGTAGCTATGGCAATCAAAATACTCAGTATGCCATATAATTGAATCCGTATCTGTAATTTACACAACTGCTTTGAAAATTGGCTTCATATTCCACCAGCAAGATGATGTAAAGTTTCTGCAATGCACTTTGCTAAAACTTTCTGTGGACCAAAATATCTGCCAGCATCAAAATGATAAATGGGTTAAGACAAAAGCAGTTGACCTCACAGACATGACTAAAGTAAGTTTCTTTGATGTGGGATATCATATAGATAGAGCAACTATAAGAGTGAGGTTTTCAGGTCAAAGCAACAGAAGATGAAAACAGCATAGTGGATCCTCAAAATATTAAAAATAGAATTGCCATATGATCTGGCAATTCCACTTCCGGCTATATACCCAAAAGAATTGAAAGCAGAGTCTTGAAAAGATGTTAGTAGATCCATGTTATAGGAGCATTATTCACAATAGCCAAAAGGTAGAAGCAAACCAAGTGTCCATTGGTGGGTGAACGGATAAACAAAATGTGGTATATACGTACAATGGAATATTATTCAGCCTTAAAAAAGAAGGAAATTGTGACCTGTCCTACAACATGGATGAAGCTTGAGGACATTATGCTAAGTGAAATAAGCCAGTCAGAAAAGGACAAACACTGTATGATTCCACTTCTGTAAGGTGCCTAAAGTAGTCAAATTCACAGAGACAGAAAGTAGAATGGTGGTTGCCAGGGGCTGGGGAGCAGGGAGATTGGGAATTGTTGTTTAATGAGTAGAGTTTCCATCTGGGATGATGAAAACGTTCTGGAGATGGACACCGGTGACATTTGTACAACAATGTGAAATGTACTTAATGCCACTGAATTGCACACTTAAAAATGGTTAAGATGGTACATGTTATGCTATGTATATTTTAAGACAATTAAAAAAAAAAAAAGAGTGAGGTATACCTCTGCAGTGAGGTTCCCAGCAGGAAAAGGATGCCATACTTAAGACAAATCAGGTTGACTTGCAAAGTAGGTATCGGGGGACCACAAGGACCAAGAGCAGTGACTAGGACCAAAGGAGAGCACGTCCTACGCAACGTTCCTTGAGAGATGCGGGGCGCTTCCCTCCACAGCTGCAGCCAGCCGGACATAACCTCGCCGTGGGAGGGTGAGGAATGAGTCCCCAACCCCATTTTCCCTCCTCACTCTGATATCCTGCAGACCTCCCCATGGCCAAAGCCACCTAGGAGCCAGGGAGCTCTGGAACTGCTGAGAAGGTTCCCCGAGCATAGAGCAGCGGGGCGGAAAGAAGGGATGATAAGAGACAGCCGGGGCAGAGAAGAGGGGCAGTCCAGGGGACTTCAGACTGATCTGTAATGTTTCCAGAATTCTCAAGAAGAATGTGGTCCTGTGCTGCTTGTACAGTTCAATGTTAATATGAAAATAGGTAAATGTCATCATTGAATTTGATTTTATAAAATGGAGAGACCTCTAGCTCTTACAAAACTGAATTAGGTAGCCCCCGCCCAGGCATGTCCTAGGAGCCCTAAGGGAGCAGTGTTACAACAGAAGAAGTCCCACATTATGTCAAGCTGTATCTGCATCAGTGGTTCCCCAAGTGTGGTCCCTGGATCAGCAGCATCACATCACCTGGGAACGTGAAAGAAACAGACTTGCAGGCCTGACCCCAGGCCTACGGAATCAGAAACTCTGGGGCTGGGTCTCAGGGAGAGGGTTGTACGGGATGTGGTAGGGCTGGAGTTCAAGGACAGATGTTGCCGGAGCCTGTGAGCCAGAGCTGCCACGTACAGGAGTACAGGCTGTACACTGTACAACTGAAGGAGATGCTATTCACGCAGCTAGGATGAGAAGAATGGTGCCTCCTAGGGTTGTGCCGTGCAAAACCTGCACACTATACCTGGCAGTCCTTAAAACGGTGGGAAACTCACAGAAGGGTTTTAACAGAGGGAAGACACGATCAGATTTGTCTGTGAAAAGGTACTGCTGGCACTGGGGTTACCTAGGAGAGGGGCAAGGAGGAACTACATCCAGCCACTCTGTCCCATGTATATCCTTGGGGTTGTTTATGAGCTGCATTAAGAGTGAACTAAAGTAAAGACATCTTAAATGGAATTCAAGTTGTCTTTATAGCCAAACCTCAAAATCAGACTACAAGATACTTGGGTCTAGGTAAGCAGACGGACAGGGGAAAGACAAAGGAAGACTATGAAAGACTTCAGTTTAATTTAGCACAGAGAGAGACATAAACACAAAGAGAGAGAGCAGGGAGGGGTGGGGAGAGAGGGAGGGAGGGAGGGAGAGAGAGAGAAACTGAGGGGTGAGAGATAGGAGGAGAGAGTTGGGGGGAGAGGGAAAGAGAGGGAGAAGGAGGGAGGGAGGAAGAGAGAGAGAGACAGAGAGAGAGAGAAAGAAATGGAGGAAGAGAAGAGGCAAGCAGGTCTTGGTGAGGACGACGTGAGCTACTGGGCAGGCAGTTTGAAGAAGCCTGAAGCCAGAAGCCAGGGTGCAGGTCTAGCTGGGGATACTGATCTGAAAGCCGTCAGCACCTGGATAGTAGTGAAATTACAAGCACAGATGAGATGACTTGGAGGGAGTATGTAAACACTGGCAAATCTCTGCTGGGGACCGAGCCCTGGAGAACCTCTCCCTTTAAGCAGAACGGGCTGGTGAAGGTGTGGGTTGCACCTAGCTTGGAAGCTAGGGGACCGGAACAAGCCAGCAGGGACACGACCGAAGAACCCTCGGAAGGGAAGAGTCCAGAACTTAATTCTAGAGAGACGTGTCAGCAAGAAGACAAAGAAGGAGACAAGCACGGGGCGGCGTTGCCCATGGACTTTGTCCCCCGGGAGCATCCGTCTGTGGTCAGTGTGCCTGCAACCCCATCAGGCCCCCTCACCCCTGGCTCAGCCTCAAGGAAGACTTCACGCTTCTGGACCGCAGGCACAGCCGCCCCCATTCCCCATTATATTTCTCATTCTGAGGAGCTAGGATCAGCTGAGGGAAGATTCGCCAAGCTTCAGAGCGTCACAATGTGCATCTGGGAGAGGTGGGCTCGCGGATGGCACCGGATTAAAAAGTCGCTGGGTTCGCTCACTGCTGTGCGGTCTCTGAACGGTCTCTAGCACGGCAGTGTGGAATCAGGAACTCCATCGCATGACCTAAAAACATGCGTGTCTCTCCGAAAAGACTTTGCACCTCCTACGAGACACTGAGGGGGGATGTAGGGCAGTTCTAGAGGGTCTGGGACTCTAGAAAGCCTACCACTCACCAGGAGCTTGCTGGAATCAATGATCACACGCAAATCTGCTTTAGGTCTGAAGTATTTTTCATATTGCGTGGCCACTGTTCATGCAAAAGTTTCTACCACTTCCACCCTGCTACCTCACCCCTCTCTCCAACTAGACTGGAAACTCCTTGGAAACAAAGATCACCTTACTCATCTCTGTATCCTTACTGCCCAAGGCGCAGCTGCCATGCAGCAGTAGACCCTCAAAAGCATTTGTTAAATAAATGTGACGGGAAGAATGATTTGTACAAGGGTTGGTCGAATGTATACCTCTTCATTTATCTGAAGTTCTAAGACTTAAGTGTGTAAAGTAGGGTCAACAAACTCAGCCTGTAAGCCAACTCTGGCCCATGTGCAGTTTTTATAAAGCTTTCAAGCTTTTAAACGATTGGAAAAAAAATATTTTGTGTGTGATGTATGAAATTACATGAAATTGAAATTTCTGTATCCATCAATAAAATTTTATTGGAACCACAGCCATACCCATTTGGTAATGTCAACGGCTGCTTTGGGGCTATTTCAGTATTGCTGGGTAGTTGCTACAGAAATGGCACGGCCCCAAAAGCCTATAATATTTATTCCCTGGCCCTTTATCGGAAAAATTTGCTGACCCCTAATATCCAGCAACACTAAATGAGGAGATAAACATAATATATTCATCAGAATATGAACTTCCTGACAAGTAGAGTTCCTTTCACTTTGAGACTTTCCAGTCACTGGCATGAAAAGAAAAGACATCTGAACATGAGGCATGAACATCAAAACATCTCAGTAGTGCAGGGCAGCAGGCCCTGGGCTCAGAAGGGCATGCGTTTAATCAGTGTGCTATGGTAATGTTTAACAGGTTACTTACTTTCTAAACCTCAGTCTCCTCAGCAGTAAAACAGACACAAAGATAAGACCTCTTCTCAGGTAGTTGTTTGAAGAATCAAATAACACAGTGTATCTTTACCTGTTAACCTGGTATCTAACATCTAGTAAACACGTGATAAAAAGAACTATAACACTTTTCCTCATTGTCTTTGGAGGAATGCTTCACTTTGTGGAAAATGTGCTCTTTGATATGTGTCTCTGACATGAATTATTTATATCAGACTGCAGTTTTTATGTTTAATGATCATAATATGAATTACTGCTCTAGAACCTAGCTGCTAACTATGAATTCACTCAAACCTCAACGACGGGTGTCTATACGAAAACTTAGATTCTTGTGATAGAGCAAGATGTTCTAGCCAATGAAATACGACAAGAAAAAAGCAATAAAAGGCAAGAGATATTTGAAAGACAGAATTAATTCTCATTATTTAGACATGACATGATAGACTTCAAAAAAAAAAAACACCTTAGAATAAACCTTAAAACTGTTTAAGTAGTTATGAATTACAAAAGCTATATGTATGTGTGCATATATATGGATACATACACATATGCATGCATAAAGATATGCATATATACACATATATATATATATATACACATACACAAATATAAAATATCAAACAGCAAATGAAACGTGTAGTGATTCTCTGCAGAAAAACACAATGTTTTACTGACATGTACAAAAGAATGTTATGCAAGAATATGAATTATAACACTTCAAATCAGTGAAAAAGGGCTTCCCTGGTGGCGCAGTGGTTGAGAGTCCGCCTGCTAATGCAGGGGACACGGGTTCGAGCCCTGGTCTGGGAGGATCCCACATGCCGCGGAGCGACTGGGCCCGTGAGCCACGACTGCTGAGCCTGCGCGTCTGGAGCTTGTGCTCTGCAAGAAGAGAGGCCGCGACAGTGAGAGGCCCGCGCACTGCGATGAAGACTGGCCCCCGCTCGCCGCAGCTGGAGAGGGCCCTCGCGCAGAAACGAAGACCCAACACAGCCAAAAATAAAGAAAAAGAAAAAAAAAAAAAAAGATACAATCTTTAAAAAAAAAAAAAAATCAGTGAAAAATAAGACCACAGAAACAGAACAGTTGGTTAAAGGTCCAACGAGAAATCTGGTGGCATAACGACGGGGATGGAAGGGCTTAAAACAAACCTCAATCTCAGGATTACACAGCGGGAACAACACAGCCCTCCCATTGCTCAGATGTTGGCCGGTGCTTTCTTGAAGCTGCTTTCATTTAGGAGTGAGCAAATGCAACTGGCAGAAAGGAAGTATGAGGCTTTTCAAAAAGCAGCAGGAAATGAACAAGTAAGGAACACATTCACTGAGATCCTGGCAAAGGATCCAACGTGTTCTGTAAAAGGAGTTTGGAGCCTGTGAGTCGATTCATTGGACTTAAAACCCAGGACGGGATAGTTTCAGTATTGTGAACTATATCTTCCGGGCAGATACCAGAGGGCACGCTTACCCTTCACTGGAATCTTTCTGTTTACCAGACACTTTTATTCTGGGAGTCTGGGAAACATTTTTGGACTAGAAGGGCTGATTTTTAGTTTAATATAAAACACTGCAAAAAGAAGACAGGGCTAGATACCACCATCCCTTCTTATAGTCAAGGATGCAAATGTATCAAAAATGTTGGCGACTAGAAAACAGTCAAGCTGGGAGACCTAAAAAAAATGGAAATTTAAGTAAAAGTAGAAGTATGTACATATTTTTCCTTCTTATAATACAGAACTCCTTTCTCCTACAGATACTCAAAATCAGTCTTTAAAAAAAGGCTTAAAAACTTCAGTGATGCGTATTACTGCCAGTAGCCTAAAAGAAATCACATGGAGATTCCAAGTTTTCCCTGATTAACAAATTAGCCCCTCTAAACACACCAAGTTCTGAAAAAGCCTTGACCTCCGAAAGCAGGCTGTGACCTCCATGGGCCACTCATCACAGGCGGCCAGTGCTGGCTGCAGTGTGGTCAGGTGTGCCCTTGGGGATCAGAAAACCTCTTTATTAAAAATGAAAGAGAACTTGGTCTTCTCTTGTTGCTTTGATGTGAGATCAGCAATTTCTAATAAAAGGGATTTTTTTTTTTTCTTCCTGAACAGGGCTACAGAACCAAAATCTGAATTTAGAAGGGTATGTTTTCACTGGCAAGCTCTAGTTTAATTAATTTCGATTTATAAAGGAATAGCAAAGGTTAGTGACACCGTTACCCAGGCATGCAAATTCAAAGTGAACATAATCCTAGTTTACATTTTGGGAAAATAGCCAGCGTGTCTCGGGAGGTGAAATGTACCAGAGAGGGACAAAAGATATGTGATTTCAATAATGTTTTTTTAAAGAAATGTTACCTCCTGTGGCAGATTCGAAAGGTATGGGTAGGCACGAAAGGTCTCTTCGTGAAACCTTTTTGGTGGTCTGCATGAGGTTGCTCCGTTAAAAGCAGAGCAAATAAATTAGCATTCATTAATTTTATGCATAGCATATTTCAGCATTTACAATTGCGATGCTCTTTTGAGGGTTTCCTTGCTCAGAGTTATGACTCTGTTAAATCTTTTTTTTAAGAAAAAGAATGTATATAAAGGCAGAGGAACATCATGTTTTATGAACACATGTCAGGTTCTAAGGAACCAAGCCCCATAAAAGACCACTAAGGAAATATTTGGAGGCAGAACTTCAAAACTTCTCCTTCCTTCTGTTTTCCCACATTTGGGAGTGGAGAGGGGTGGTACAATGTGGTCAGTTATAGGCATTCATGAAAAGGCTGAATCTCTTTCATGTTTATACAATTGAACATATGTAATAAAATAGAGAAAACACTAAAGCCACAGAGGCAGCTGCAGAATCTTTATTCAACTGATTGTGAAGAGATTTTAAGCTCAAAGTAGTCTTTACCAATAACCTTGGTCACTCATTTTGAGCAGCTACTCTACGTGAGTCCCTCGTATCCAGATTTTTCCCACCTCTAGACTTAGGCGTGATGTTGTGCCCCCGCTGAAGCCCTCTGCTCCCCGCTTGTCACTTGGCTAACTGCAATTTATTTCTACATCTCAGCTTAAACATCACCCCCTCTGAGAGGCCCTCCCAGATTCGCCCCTCTCACTTGGGTCATCCTGTTTATTTCCTTCACAGCGCTTAGTGCAGCGTGCTGTCATTATGTTTGCTTATTTTCATCCTTTCTCTACTAGACTCTGAGCTTCCTGAGGGCAGAGACCCTTTATGCCAGTAGAGCACAGACATCATAATGTCATGGTTAAAAATGCAGGTTTTAGATGTGGACCGTTGGGTTCCAATCCCAACTCCACCATGCACTAGCTGTGTGACCTCGGCAAGTTACTTAACCTCTCTGGGCAATGATTTCTTCCTCTTACGTGGAGATAGGGTTAAGAGTACCTACCGCATGTTTTCCATGGTTAAAATCCAATGTGATGATGCAAGTAAAGCACTTAAAATGACCCCTGGCACATAATAAGCACTTCATAAATGAGCGCTATTATTATTTGCCACTGTATACTTAGTGCCAAGTACAGCTCTCATGCTAAAAGGTGCATCATAAATACCTACTAAACTGATACACTTTAATATAATTATATCAGAGTACTCTCACAACAATCCATGAAGTATTTCTACACCCACTTCACAAATAAGGGATTAGAAAGATTAGCAATGCCTTTCTCAAAGTCTCACAGCACTCTGGAAACTTCTATCTCCTGAGCCCCAGCCCCACCAGCATAAACTGAGGACATTATCTCCACTGTGTTTCTCCTGAGAGGATTTCACATCCACGTGAGGTGGGCAGGGGTGGTCAGAAACAAAGTACATACACAATAAGCCTAGTAAGAACCAATCTATACTCATGAAACAATGTTTATTTGATTACAAAAATGGTGTGATGTGGATGCCCTCCTGTCCGGTCCTACAAACCCTTTGAGCCTCAGTTTTTACCTTCTGTGAAATGGGGATAATAAAAGTGAAAGGAGATAATATATGGAGAAGCCCCTGCATAGGGTCTGGCATTAATCAGGTGCTCAAGAAAAGGCAGCTTCTGCTACTCACTTCCTTCTCCTTCCCAGAGGATGTGAACCAGTAAATGATTTCTAAGGCCATAAGTTACACTTTATCCTAGATCTCATTAATTCAATGTTGAGAAACCATCAGAAATAGCTATTGTGCTTTCAAAGAACAGGGCGGCTAGAATGCTGACGTCCTTGAATTTGCAATAGATACTAGATGAGGTTGGGCTATTCTTCCTAAGAGTTTCTAAGCTCTCTTAACATATAACATGAAGAATCAAAAATCCCAAATCTGGGGGCTTCCCTGGTGGCGCAGTGGTTGAGAGTCTGCCTGCCAATGCAGGGGACACGGGTTCGAGCCCTGGTTTGGGAAGATCCCACATGCCGCGGAGCAACTAGGCCCGTGAGCCACAACTACTGAGCCTGCGCGTCTGGAGCCTGTGCTCCACAACAAGAGAGGCCACGATAGTGAGAGGCCCGCGCACCGTGATGAAGAGTGGCCCCCGCTCACCGCAACTAGAGAAAGCCCTCGCACAGAAACGAAGACCCAACACAGCCAAAAATAAATAAATAAATAAATTTAAAAAAAAAATCCCAAATCTGGGGCATAAAAAAAAAAATCATACATTCTGAGATATCCTTAGAATTCTTTGACTCATGAATAAAGTTGTTTCAGGGAAAGTGGCTGTCTTTCTTTGATCTATTTAAAGAATCTGCCCACTCCTAATATTAGAAAGATTTTTTTTTTTTTTACCAGAACTCTAGTTAATGGGGACTCAGCACTGGTACAAGAAAGACAAGGAGAATCCTAAATAATCATGGTTCATGTCATGTCCCAGACCACACAAGAAGACCACTTGACCTAGAAACCCAATGACGGAAATAAACCCCCGTTTACCCAGGTCGGGCAAAATGCAAACAACAGACGACTCTCCTCCCATGATGAGCAGAGGGGTCAGGCTCCATTCATGAGCCATCCTCGCAGGCAGCGTCCACAGGCTTATGTCTGCACACAACTGACCCGGACAAATCACTCATGCTGACTCAGAGCTATGAAGGTCAAGGTCAAAGGGCAGCGGGCTCTGGGGTCAAGGACCACCCACCACAGACTAAAGAGGCCGTGGGCAAGACCACTCATTACTGCTGTGGTTGGTTGCCTTGGATCCCTCCTGGCCTAGACTTGCCTAAGAAGCAGGTATTCTTTAGCAGCAGATTTTAAAACCTGCTGGTTGGGGGCTTCCCTGGTGGTGCAGTGGTTGAGAATCTGCCTGCCAATACAGGGGACACGGGTTCAAGCCCTGGTCTGGGAAGATCCCACATGCTGCGGAGCAGCTGGGCCCGTGAGCCACAATTACTGAGCCTGCGCGTCTGGAGCCTGTGCTCCGCAGCAAGAGAGGCCGCGATAGTGAGAGGCCCGCGCACCGCGATGAAGAGTGGCCCCCGCTTGCCACAACTAGAGAAAGCCCTCGCACAGAAACGAAGACCCAACACAGCCATAAATAAATAATTAAAAAAAAAAAATCACAACCCTAAGAGGTACAGAAAATATAAAAAAAAAAAAAAAAAAAAAACCTGCTGGTTAGGGCTTCCCTGGTGGCGCAGTGGCTGGGAGTCTGCCTGCTAATGCAGGGGACACGGGTTCGAGCCCTGGTCTGGGAAGATCCCACGTGCCGCGGAGCGACTGGGCCCGTGAGCCACAACTACTGAGCCTGCGCGTCTGGAGCCTGTGCTCCGCAACGAGAGGGGCCGCGTTGGTGAGAGGCCCGCGCGCCGCGATGAGGAGTGGCCCCCGCTTGACGAGACTGGAGAAAGCCCTCGCACAGAAACGAAGACCCAACACTGCCATAAATAAATAATAAATAAATAATAATTAAAAAAAAAAAACCTGCTGGTTAATTCTTCAAACACCCACTCCTGCTTTCTAGCCAGTGTGTTGAGAAGGTGAAACTGAATGACCTCCCTTCTGAAGGTCAGGGAGGCTTGCTAAGGAGTTTGCAGACTACTGCTGAAGAGAAAAGCATTTCAGTGGGAATAATGGCCAACAGGGCAAGCAGCAAGCAATTATCAATAAGGATTAGATAAATGCAATACGCAGGAGAGCTCTTGTTAAAGTTAGACAGGATAACGTGGCCCCGACGTTACTCCAAGGAGGGGCAGAGATGCAGGAAGGACGCAGATGACTCAGAAAGCTGACCACCTTTCACACATAATCGTGAAGTAATGTGGACGATTCCAAATTCTGCTGATTTAAACCTTCAATGCCATTCCTCACTCTATTCCTGGCTGCACTCCTAATTTTATTCATAGCATAAGAGGGCCATGTAGCGGGGATCAAAACAAACAGCACAAAGTAACAAAACGAAGCCATTTTCACAGACCAGTGAAATAGCATGGAACAGAATGAGGATTTCGCGTGGGACTGGGGACCGTAAAAGGGCTGTACGTCCTGCACACAATCTGACGCTGAGGCCATCAATGCCTTTTGGAATAGAGAGGAAGAGGGATGGCCATGAGGAAAAGTGGATATTTTTAGTCTCAAGAACCTTTTTGAAACAAACAGCTGATAGGAATTGCTTTAAAACCTTGTGAGAAAGAAACAGCTAACCCAAAGGGAGAGGAAACTTTCTGACCAACCTATGGTCACTAAAAGAGCTCTAGCAAGAGTAATACACACTTAAAAATATGTAAGAGCTTTTTCTTTTGTTTTATGTCCCCACGGCTAGAAGGAGGGCTGCGGAATTAGGATTTGGACCTGGGGTCCATGAGTGCAAATACAAACTAAGCACCTCTGCTGGAATGAATTATACACAGTGACTTTCTACCTCAACTGGGCCTCATTCATTATCCTACTAAACGAGGACTTACAAACCTTACACACGTGACCTGAAGGGCTGCTGGGAGCTCTGACTCCTTGTTCAGGACCTGTAAGGCAGAGACCTTGGAAGGGCTCTGATGGTCGCCTCTGGCCCTCGCCACTGGCAGGTCAAAGCGCTCATCCAAGACATTAAGACAAAACTGAACTGAGGCCAGGGCACAGACCCATCCCTAGACGGGGATGCAGACAGGTGGCCTGTGGTCTCCGCTACACTGAGTCCCCACCCTCCCTGTTATCTCACACCCCTGCTCGTCTGCACTGCCGCCTCTGGTGCCCGTCGCCCCTCACCTCACCCAATACAGCTCAGACTGTCCATTTCCAATTCAAGCCAGCAAATGCTGACTCGGTCCTCTGCAAAGCACCTTGTTAATAAGCAAGGGGGCTTTAGGGATGGGAAGTGGAAAAGGAAGATACAGAAACGGTATGACAGAGCCTGTCCTCAAGGGGATGGCAAGGCGTTGGCTGGGAAAATAAGAAATCTTTCTTTTTTTTTTTTTTATAAATTTATTTATTTATTTATGGCTGTGTTGGGTCTTCGTTTCTGTGCGAGGGCTTTCTCTAGTTGTGGCAAGCGGGGGCCACTCTTCATCGCGGCGCGCGGGCCTCTCACTATCGCGGCCTCTCTTGTTGCGGAGCACAGGCTCCAGACGCGCAGGCTCAGTAATTGTGGCTCACGGGCCCAGTTGCTCCGCGGCATGTGGGATCTTCCCAAACCAGGGCTCGAACCTGTGTCCCCTGCATTGGCAGGCAGATTCTCAACCACTACGCCACCAGGGAAGCCCAGAAATCTTTCTTTTTTAAAGATGCCTAGGTCTAACTATATCATCTTGATGGTCTTACTCATTAATTCTCAATTAAAAAAAAAAAGGAAAGGAAAAAACAAAGAAGAAAAGAAGAAAAGGGAGAAAAGTGAAAAGGAAAAAAGCAAGAAATGAAATGAAATAAATGGGGCCTGGTCCTGACTTTCCTTAGGGAACGTGGGCTGCTTTCTGGTGATCACATCACTCTTTTCACAAGCCAGCTGGTCTGCCTTCCTGTCTATATCACATTAAAAATGAGAAGCAGAAAGAGAGAGGAAGTGGAAGGGGGAGATTTGTACTCAAAATCCAACGGTACGGAGAAGACCGGAAAAAAACACAAAACATAAAATTGTAGATGTGTGAACTCCCAAGTACAGTTTTGGGCTCTAAAGAGTAAAAGAAAAGCACCTGATGCAGTGACCCCTCTCTGTTCTGCTGGGAGAGTCACGGACATTGGAAAAGATTTGCATTATAGCCACTATCTGTTCTTTAAGACAACAGGAAAATAAAGTAATATACTTTATGAAGAGTTTGATCAAACTGGTACTATTCAGGGCACTCCTGGAGAAAGTTTTCATTCATTTCCTGACAGCACAAGATCGGAACTGCCATGCTGCCTCAAGAACTGTTCAGGCCAGAGTGAATTAATCAACAGGTGAAAATAAATGTTTCTCTTTGTGTGTTTGTTTTCTCCAGACACAGGAGTTCACAACATCAACCAAGCTGGGCTGTCTAAATCCTGCCACTTCACTAGATGCTCTAAATTGGGCAAGTCATTTCATCTGTCTGTGCCTCAGGCTCCTTATGTGTAAATAGTGGAGAGTAATAATACCCTCCTCATAGGATTGTTGTGAAAATGAAATGAATTCATGCCCTTACACCAAGGCCTGGCACATAAGCTCTGTAAGTGTTAGCTGTCAACATCATCATCATCGTCATTATTAGCATGATTTTACTTCTCACCCTTTCACTTAAGCATAATTCCTTAAACGTCTGATAACCACCATGAAAGCCTAATGCAAAGCCACAGAACACAGACTCTCTTTACACTCTGGGGGTCAAATTTTGGCCTCACTGCACTGGTTCTGTTCAACCATACTCCCTACCAGCCTGAAGTGAACTTGGAAGTGCTGGAACAATGACCACAGAGATGTCTAGAGAGGTCTGGTTCTTTTACTGGGCACAGTGTAGACACTTTTTACGACTTAATACTCGTGCAATAAAAATTAAGTGGTTACATAAGATCTCTACCAAATGACAAAAACATGATTATTTATTGGTTCACTACAAAATCCTTCAGAGAAATGGATGCTATAATTGAGAACTAGTTATTAAGAACCAATAACCTCAAGATCAATGCCAACATAGTCATGTTCTTATGAAAACTAAGGTAATTCTTAGTTCCTTGAGAATTAAGGAAGAAATCAAAATAATCGTCAAAGTGATCTTGTAAAAAGTCTTGATATACCAGGTTATGCCAAATCTGGGTCTAATACAAGAACCAAATGGCCTACAAAATTGTAGGTGTCATTTAAAGTAGCATGTAGACCCTTAAATTGTAGTGAGAAAAATATAGATTAAATGTCACTTTTTAAAGTAAATTTAAGCCAGAAGTCTTAAATTTATTTCTTGGGGAGAAAATCATGGATATCTTTGATTTATAATCATTTCTTATACACCTCAAAATGTAATCAATCAAAACTCTGGAATTTTAAGGAAGAAATGTCATGAATTCATTGACTGGACCAGTGTTATCGACTGACACCACTTTTGTCACTGTACTGTGAAAAATTTAGCAGGTTGTGATGAAGACCAGATAAGGGGTATCGCTTTGAAGAGAAACAAGTCAGGGAAATACAAAATTTTATTACTGGACTATAATTTTTAATTGTCTTTACTCGATCAAGAGTGCTGATTCTGTCCCAAAATATGTTTGGTAATCAATTATCCTGTTTGTTTTGGACCAACTGAATCCTGCCTTTTCTCTTGATTTCTCCATTGTTAGCTTTATGCCCTATTCTATTCATGGTACTACTACAATGTTCCCCCATTCATAATCTCTGTCATTACCATGTCTGCCTTTGTTATACTGAGGATGACTTGGATGTGTATCTATCCCCCCACCCACTCAGTGGATGACTGTAGGGGCTGAGGTTCTTGCCTGACCCAGTGTCCCAACCCCCTCCCCGAAGGCCGTTTTTCATTAGTTGAGGACAAAGCTGCATTATCAATCAAACAGATAGCCTCCCTGGAATGGAGGCACCCCTCTTCTTCAACCAGGGGTGTACAAGGGGTTACCTTTGCTTGCTAGAGCCAAACACATCTCAAGGCCCATATGTAGCCTCCAAACTTCTCAATGCCATACAGAGAAAATATACATGCTGGCTCAGTGAATCCAGTCAGCCTAATGTCTAGACTGGGTGTTGGAAACACTTGAGGTCCCCTCAGGGAGCAGGCAAGAACAAGGAGGAGAGAAAGGAGCTCAGGGCACACATTCTCCCTGAGTGAATCCACCACCCCTCAGCTCCTGCTGTCTGTTGGCCTCGCATGGAAGAGTGGGGCAGATACAATGTTTCCAGACAGTCTCAATTTTCAAATAAAGCCAGAAACCCAGACTTCTCTGTAAAAATCTCTTGATTTTTAAATGTTGGCAACAAATTCCAAACATTTTTAAACACAATGGTCAATAAGCCAAACACTTCTTTTAGCCACATCCAACCTACAGACTGCCAGTTATGGAGATGAGTGCCCCAAAAGGTCAGGCAACCTGAGTAATCACTTCCACCTGGACAGTATTTGCAAAGGACCAACAAATAATGAGCACCTACCATGTGCCAGGCACCATGCTAACTGCTTTCCATGAGTCATCTCATTTTGAACCTCATTACAAACTGACTGTAATATCGTTACCCAGGTTGAAGAGATAGAGAACGACGCTTAGGAAAGTTCAGACCTTGTCTGAGTTTTGATAGCCAGGCCGGGGCAGGGTTCGAACTTGAGTCTGCATGACTTTAATTTAATTAATTAATTTATTTATTTTTGGCTGTGTTGGGTCTCGTTTCTGTGCGAGGGCTTTCTCTAGTTGCGGCGAGCAGGGGCCACTCTTCATCGCAATGCGCGGGCCTCTAAGTCTGCATGACTTTAAACCCTACCTACCTCCCACTGACCCACAGGATCCACCTAGAAACAATAGTAGAATAAAGCAGACCTTGCAGGAGGGGCTTACTGTGCCCTGGGGACACAGCTGAGGTGGCATACGGAAGTCTATGTTATTTGTTGGGTATACACTACCAAGCCTGCTGGTTGTGGGTCAGTGGTTTAACGCGGTCACCTAAATAGGGACAAGTAACAGTGTAATTGACCACGTTTCAAATTTATGATTCAGCCCTTCAGCGTGATGATTGCTGGCTGGTGTGATTCTGGCCAGAGGAGGTCAGAAATCTGGCCCCTAACTAGATTTGTAAGCGAAATCACTCTTAATAATAACAATAGCAACAACAATAATTTTTAAAAAGGCAAACCAGAAAAATTTCTTTAGAAGCCTTTACTCAATGACACTTCCTTATAGCTCGAGGTTTCACATTTAACAAGTTGATTTTAATCTTCTTATTTCAACATCAAAGAAAGAAAAAAAGGTTCAACATCAAATGGATCAGAAATGAAGTATTTTACAAAAAAATTCCAGTAACCTCATGCAGCACTCTTTCCTAATTACATGAACTTAATCAAGTTTCCATATTCCTTAATGCTTACTTTTGGCAAAAATTAAAGCAAAAGCAACTGAATCCAAAATTAGTGCACAAGCCAGCTGCGACTTGTATTTGCCTTAATTTGACTTGACAATAGAGCGATTGTGAAGGATATAGCTTCCTCCCAAATCTTCCACCTCCACCCTCTCACTCTAACCATTTTCGAGAACAAACTTCCAGTTATTTATATAGAGCTGCCCAACTACAAGAATGTTTCACCGTGTATCAATCCACTACCTATTTGCAACTCCAAGTGCAAAAAAAAAAAAAAATTGAGAAAACATCTATCTGTGAGATATTATAAACTCAAAGGGCAATTTTTTTATTTAAAAAAAAAAAAAAAGCCTGGAATTGCGTGCGGCTACATTCCCGAATGCTTTATGTAAGGGGAGTGGCTTACTGGAACTGTCTAGGTGACACGTGCCACACAGCAGACAAAGTATCCACTAAATGTCCATAGGAACCGCCGCCCTCTGTGAAAGGCATGGCTACCTCTGTAGGAGAAGAGGGAAGTTCTCACAAAGAACTTTCTTATACAACGTGAGAAGCCCAGGTGAGAGACAACCAAAGAAATCAGCTACGGAGGGTTCTGCTGGGCACCCCACCCCGCACCTTCTACTCCCTCACTCTGGAACATCCTTCGCCAACATCACCTCCATCTCCTCCGGGTTTCTGTTTCCACGTCACCTCTTCCACCAGGCCTCACCTGACCCAAGAGCACACTTAATGCCGACCCTCCACTCCCAAACTCCTGACCCCATTACCTTCACACTTTATCACAGCACTCAGCACCACCTCACATTTTGTCTATCAACTCATAGTTTATATCCTATTTATGCCCCCAGGAGAATGGCATGTCTATGAGGGCCGGACCTTGGCCTGTTTTTGTTCACGGTCGAGTCCCCAGTATCATACTTAATAAAACAGATATTTTTGTTTTTTTTCTTAATTTGGTCATGAGTTGTGCTCAAAGTCCTTTTTTTTTTTTTTTTTTTTAATAAAGACAACTTTATTTATTTATTTATTTATTTTTGGCTGTGTTGGGTCTTAGTTTCTGTGCGAGGGCTTTCTCTAGTTGCGGCAAGCGGGGGCCACTCTTCATCGCGGTGCGCGGGCCTCTCACTACCGCGGCCTCTCCCGTTGTGGAGCACAGGCTCCAGACACGCAGGCTCAGTAGTTGTGGCTCACGGGCCTAGTTGCTCCGCGGCATGTGGGATCTTCCCAGACCAGGGCTCGAACCCGTCTCCCCTGCATTGGCAGGCAGATTCTCAACCACTGCGCCACCAGGGAAGCCCAAAACAGATATATTTTTAAATAAAGTAATGAATATACAAGCGATAGTTCATTAACAGTCACGCCCACTAGAATGTGAGTGCCTCAAAAGCAGGGCTCCTGTGCGTTTCAGTACCCACAACAATGCCTGACAAACAGGAACCAATGCCTGAATCAGTGGGTCAGTGAAGGCCACTCGCTGGTGTACTGGGCAGCTAAGCCAATTCCACTGGCCAGGCTGCCGTATTCTTCCAAGTTCAGCCAAGTCTCCGGTGGACCTGCAAGGTCCCTTGCTCCTCTTTTGGATCCTTGGAGGTGGATTCTGCGCCTAGTGAACCTCATCTTTAATGTGCTCATTTTATTTTAACTCTTAAAAGGGCACTGGTGAAGGGAACAGACTCATTCCAGTGGCCTCGTGAGACTGGATGTTGCTGGAGAGGAATATATTTATGGGAACCCAGGAGAGACAATGATCAGGTCTCAGGGGGTTCAGAAAATTATGGGTCAAGACTGACAAGGAGTCTGTGAACCTCAAAGCAGGGGCTCCTAGGCCTTGCCTGGGCAGCCCTGGAAGCTCCCGTTTTGCCACACTTGTCATGTATTTCCTATTTTTCTCCTCACTTCTTGTAGACGACACCTTTTGACACCAAGGATTCCTGGTCACTCTATGGCAACGAGGATCAGCACAGAGCGAGGAGTCCATGTCTGTCCCTCCCCTAGCACGTCCTTCAGTCTCCATCGGCCAGTATGAAACCCTTCTAGCTGACAAAGGGCAGCACTGAGGAAATCAATCTTGCCTCGCCAGGTGCAGCAGGCTCTACTACTGCTCAGAGTATCTGCTGCCCTTCCTTGTCCTGGTGATGTGATGGCAGACTCACTCATGTCACTCACTAGGGAGATGGACGGGGAAGGAGAGTGCCCCTTCTGAGCAAATGATTCAGGACCATCACCTGGTTCTGCACCGTGTCTTTCCCTTCTCCCCTGAGACCAGCAACGTCCCAGGTGGTAGTGGGGCACTCCTTCAGCCTGGGTCCTGGAAGGCTGATGACCTGGAAGAGAGCTGCTGCTGGCCGGAGAGGAATACATCACGAGAGCAAGAAATACACCACTGTTGTTGTAAATGGCTGAGATTTTCAAAAGCTGTTACTGTAGCAGAGCTCAACCTGTGCAGAACTGTAGTAATTAATTTCCTCACACTCCAATCCCTTCTTAAGACATGTGAATAAGGTCTCGTTCATGCCGTAACAGTAACCAAAGCTTCCTCTTTCTACATGGAATGGAGACTAACCAGAGCATCGGTAACGCAAGCGCCCAGCAACAGCAAAGGCCAACACAGTCCACGTATCCATGCCCCCAACCCTACTCCTGATGCTTAAAATACGTTTGAAGTGAAAGCAAAAGCCCTCGGAAAAAAATGCAAACAGACATACATCCACAGAACTGGCTTCCTGGGGAGAAATTATCTCGTGAAAGTTTCACCTGACAATTCACATGGGCAGATGGTTCCCTATTGGTCCATAACTGGAGTGACTGCATGCTTATAATCTGCATTTCTTCGACTGTCTACTGTTGTTACCTACAGTGTAGCCCTCGCACCTAATGTGCACCTTGAAAGTGATTACAGAACAGGATTTATGATGCACCCACATGTGTGGGACACGGCACAAACAAGCAAAGCAGATTCCAGCTATGCTGTGGAGTAACTCAGCTCAGGACTTAACTGCGGGGACAGGGAGAATTTACAAGGATATGAACTGGGGGTTTCTCCGTAATTATATATTACGTAACATCACTATAAAAGGAAAAATGATATGATCTAGACAGACTCCCTTAAATACACACAATTTGATAAACGTGACTGAGAAATAAAAGCTACAGGTTTTTTTTTGATGCTCATTTGACTTTAAAAAAATCCATGAAAGTACTGTGATTTCTTTCTCTGGGTCACTTTTGCTCACGGTAACCAATACAAATGTCTATGGCACTGCACTCCACAGTAAGCCATTTCTGACGTCACGGCATTTACTATCTTTAATGACTCGCAGGCACCAAGTGTGTACCCCAGAGATGTTTAAAGTTTCATTAAATCGGACTGATTAATAAAATCTCAAGATTCAGCACTCCCTATCAAATTCTCCTGGAGTCCTTTCCGCTTGCCTGCAAGCTGGGGTGCCCAGATGGCAATGGAGGAGAAGTGCCCACAATGGGACCCCAGAACTGAACTGTGTGGTGGTCCAGAGCCGCTCTGACAATCCAGGCATCACTTCTGCCCGGGGGACACTCCGAGGATGTGTTTTGCCAGCATGACAGATATGTGTGTCATTTAGGATCATCTGCCATGCCCACTGAAAAAATACTCAGACACATCTGAAACCTCTGTGCCTTCGCAAAGATTTCCAGCTGCTTCTAATCCTGAGCACTGAGCACTTATTTTAAGAGACAAAGGTTTCTTTAAGCCAATATCCATAATTTAGAGACCGGAAGGAGGGTCTGTGTCTAGAATGCCACACATGTTCTTCAGCTGTCCCTGTCCTTAAATCCCCCACGATGGCAGGTCTCTACACAAGGAAAACATGTTTTCCACACTCAGGAACCACTGCATCAGACACCAGAAAGGGGATGCACCCAGAGGGAAATAGGGCCATGTGGTCCTACTTCTACTGGGTGGCAGGGGTTAGAGGACATGGGGGTCTTGATCGCTCCAGGAAACATCTTATGCTTACAGAGAATTTCTCCTATATGACAAGAGTCATTTTCATTGCACAGCATCCCAGGGCCATTGGAGAAGCCTCCCATTGTTGGTGCTAAGACTGGCGACTACATCTGAGAATTCAAGGTGCAGTTACCCCCCCCCCCTTTAGTCCTCAGGCACAGAGCAAGAGCCCAGGCTGCCAGGGCTCACTGATGCTGACCATTCTCACAGCTCACTATTCCTTTCAGCGTCTCCTGCAGTTAACTGAGGTCATGTTCTGGCCCACAGAAGGTGAGCAGAAGCCACGAGCATCACTTCTGAGTTTGACTCAGATTCACCGCCCCTGCCGGATCCTCACTCACTTTCCAAGTGGAGAGATTCAGGAGTCCTACAGAAGGTGGGGCTGCAAGATGGGAGAAGCTGGGTTCCTAAACTGCTGCGAAGAACAGAGGCCCCAGCCCCTGCCAAACTGCATCTGGCGCTTGATTTGAATACGTAATAAATATTTATTGTGCTGAGCCTCTGAAGTTTTGGGGTCATTTGTTCCAACAGTCATCCACTCTAATACAGTGATAAATTTGCTTTAATTGGCCAGATGGCTTAAACCTATAATGCTGAACTGTCTAATACTTGGAAACGTGTTGCTACTTGGCACCAACAAACCCTAGGCGATAGTCTCGACTCTCCATCTTTTATAGAGCGCTACAGAATCTGGACAGTACGAGTCAAAGGATGGCCAGTAAGCCCCAACTATTACCTTCTCTAAGAGATGACAGGAGGCCTTTCTTTCACGTTCTCCTTGTGTAGAGACCTGCCACCATGGGGGATTTAAGGAGAGGGGCAGCTGCAGAACACATGTGGCATTCCAGACACGGGACCCCCCTTCCAGTTCCTAAATGCTGGCTATAGGTTTAAAGAAACTTTGTCTTTTAAATTGTGTTCAACATCAGCACCCAATTCACTGTTCTAACAGGGGCTTCTGGACCAAAATGACTTCCTGATGCTCCCAAAAAACTCAAGGGAACGTGGTCATGGAATCCATGAGGCATGTTGACAACTGAAAATGCATCAACTTTGTTCAGTTGTCCCAGGCCTCGGCCGTCACCTGAAGATCTAGGACTCACAGAGATGCATCCTACTTTCATTTTCCACCTTCATTTAACACTTCAGACTTCCAGGAGTCTTGCATCTGTTTTCCAGCGGCCACAAAAGATATCCTCTAATTGCTTCTGGATGAAAAGCAGAGACTCTTAATTTCCTTGCACAGAATATGCACGTATTACACACACTCCTGGCACAGTGTGGGGTGTCTCCTTCTCTGTAAGTACTGTGCTTCGTCTCACTGGCAAAGAACTTTTTCAAATCAAAATACTCCTCCTAAGAGAGGCAATCTAGTTTTCTGAAGGTCTTCAAAATGAGCTGTAGCTAGAACTCCAGGGACTCCAATTACACATATTTACCTGATGTACTTTTATAGGAAACATAATTCAAAAATTGCAGTCTGTCTTTTACACTGCATACTATGCATTTTAAAAATGTACTTATGACGTCAAGCCCTTTCTTCTGTGGTTTCTCGATGCTACCACTCATTCAGAGTACCTTCCTGGTCTTTCCTTATGTGAGACAATGCAGTTACTCTTCAGCAATATAAAGCACTTGAGGGTTTTGCAAGCCTTGTTTTGCATCCATTTTTCTCCCACACAGAACATTTGATTTTTCATCTGGTTTTAATCTTATACAATGATGTAGGTAAAGGCAAACTCCAAGACCTGGTAATTAAGCCCTCATGGCAGCCCAACAGATGCACATGAGATGTTTGTTAACTGTAGTGATGATGGCTCTACTCCTCTGAAGGGCTCCTCGTGTTTTACAATCTCTCGAAAGTTCCTTATCTTGTTGCTTCCACAAAGACACAAAAGGGCCAAACTGCTTCCTTGTAACAAAGCATATTCCCAAAGAAATGCTGTTTTTATAAAATACCTGCATATTTTGACAACAACCGTATACAGCTTTTCCCCCCACCCAGCCCCCAATGGGAACACCACCATTCCCCCAAATCTGTCCCATTCTTCAAGGCTGACAACAGACTTGTGTTTGTCCCAGGGTCACTAACTTTACCATATTTACTGAAATAAAACATAAGGTGATTATTCCTCAGAGGAGGCATTCCCCTCACATTTGGGTCCTTAAAACGGTTTTCACATTACAAGTCATTCTCTTAATTACTTAGTTTTGAACCACAAAACAACGTTTAGGGAAGTTATGTTAGCATGAAACGTTTTCAATGGAAGAAACTTTGGGATGTCTGTGGAGTTACTGGAGGGAATCAGTTAAAAATGGGGTTGTGATGGGTTAAAAATGGTCACAAATTCTCTGCTGCTCCTCTCACCAAGAGGTGGGACTCTATTTCCTCACTTCAAATCTGGGCTGGCCCTCGGACTAATTCTGACCAATGGCATGCAGGAGAGATGACATTGGGCAACTTCCGAGTGAGCTTTCAAGGACCTCTTGACTTCTACTCTTCCCTCTTGATGCTCCAAGTCAAACATACCAAGAGCCCACATTAGCCTCCTGGAGCAGGAAAGCCTACTTTGAGAGAGGGGCCCAAGCAATATCCAGCACCAAGAGCTAAACACATGGTTGGGACCATCTTAGACATATTAGACCCAGCTGTCACATGAGTGAACCCAAGTGAGACCAGTGGAAGAAGAGCTCACTTGATTTCAAGAATCATGAGGAATTATAAATCACTGTTCTAACAGCAAACTTGGAGATGGTTTGACACACAGCAAAAGATAACTGAAATCGAAGGGAAAAAATTGACAGACACGTATTATTTATTCCTGATGGATATATCTATATAATTCCAAGTGTGAGACGCCACTGGAAAGAAGGCTTTTAAAGATTAATTTGAAAGCGATCAGTAAGGGGTTAATTGTGGAGAGCACAAATATACTTTTATGGGATGATGGGAAAATACGTTGAAAGGCTGCATGGATGAGGATTTATAGCTCGGATGAAACTTCCTGTGACATATATGACACAAGAAGTGCTGGGCCTCTAATAAAAGCATGGTGTGCACTGAAAAACTGCTGGATTAAACAAGCACGTGAAGTTTTAATAAAACTGTTTTTATGAAATACGACAGTAAAAAGGCCGTGTTTCCAATTTAGCACATTATTTTTATGTGATTTACCTCAAATCCTAAATATGTATAGCAGAAAAAAATTATATTATTAGTTAACATTTGACTACTTTATCTGCATCTATCAAAGTTTACATATTGATGTCGGCCCCTTCCAAAACAAAACACGTTTTTGAATTTTCTCATTGGGGAAATGAGGGAATCGTCCTGTATTTGGGCAAATACGGTATTTTTTTAAATGATAAAGCACAAAAGTATAATAAATGATTGGAAACTACAAGTTGACAAAAGTTACTCTAAGGAGGTACAAAAGCTATATTTGTTTTCTGGAAACAATTACATTACCGACTGAGATGCCTGTGTATCCGATTCTTCAAACAGACTTTACCATTACAAGTGATAAAGGGAATGAAATAGTTTATCTAAATGTACACTAAAACTTCTTGAGAAGCAAAGAGGTTCTGGGAGCTTGTGGGAAACTTTTAACTCCATTTATGGAGGTTAATGAGGAATGGGAGTTGAATGTTAGCAACAAATATTGCCTAACCTCATGAAAATATGTTCTAAATGGCTTTCCAGTCATCTAAATATGACTCACCTGTGGTATACACAGATTTAAAACCCTACTAAGAAACTCTAAAAATATTTTTCTTCTAACTATCAAAGCCACACATGTTCACTGTAGAAGAGCAAGATACAATATCTCATCATCTCGCCATTCCAAACTGGCAAGTTAGCTAATACTTACTGAACATTCACTGCAGGCCAGACAGTGGTCTAAATTCTTTACATACATTAATTCATTTAATCCACCTAAGCCTCTCAGTTATGTACCAGAATTATCCCCGTTTTACAAATGAGGAAACTGAGGCAGAGAGAGATGTTAAGTGACTTTAGTTACATGGTCTGACAGCCAGTAAAAGGAAGATCTGGATGTTTGGGCTCAAGACTCAGGCTCTGAATCACCAGATATGCTGCTGCCACGGGGCTGTCATTCTACTACTTCCTTTCAGTCTTTTTTCTACATTACTTCTATGATGTACACATACTGGACTTATATTGAGATTGTGGTTGTTGTTGAGACACCTAATAACCATCAAGCAGAATCTTACCTTTGCCACAAAATCTTTCCAGCTGTCTCCAAACCCACACTAATGTCTCCTAAGTGGCTAATTCACCTATTTCAAATGTTTAGCATTTTACACTGTGGTGTTTAGTTCAGTGTGTTCCATAGGTCACGGAGTGCAGGAACCATATCTTATTTTATTCTCATCTCCCAACTCTCTGGTACTGTCTAAAATTTTGTAAATGCTGGAAACATTTGGGTGCCTGACATCTTTCCAGCAGAGAGGTATCCGAGAAGAGTAGTATTTGAGTAACTGATTTTCAAAAACCCTTTGGAACTATTCTAGACCCTAAACTACTAATGAAAGAGATGTCATCAGAAACGAATGTTCTGGGGAAAACAAAGAGAAGATAAGAATAATCCACAGTTTCTCCGGACCGGGAACTATTAACAATGGGGTCAGTGTTGGAACAGGTGTCCAAAGTTTTATAAATGACCTGGGGAAATAAGTATACAATAAAATTCCCGCTTTGATAGCATTATTAAATAATTACAGAGAAATGCAAAGCAAAAGAGAAATCAGCAAAATTATCGTACAGGTCTCCCTGGAAGAGCAGACAGCAGGGTGGTCAGTAGTGTCGGGGCAGGAACACGCTGGTGGATTTGTGTTGCTAAGAGCAAAAGCCCTGCCATCATATCATCACACCGCCTGGGTTTCAATGTCAGTGCAACCACACCGTATCAGTGGGTCTTCAGCAACCAATTTTTCTAGCAGATCTATAAGTTAAATGTAAACAAATCCTTCCTTAGATCAAAACACAATAAAGGGCATTCTAAGACCTCATTGCTGATGATCACTGCATGAAAACACACAAACAGACTAACTTCATACAGTCATGCGGAATGTCATCACAATTGGTACTTCATGAACCCCAAGCACTCACGTGACTTTCAAAACAAAACTGAAGTCGGACAGAAAAAAATGATGCCTTCCTGCTGTGTCCTCCAAGTGTCTGGCACTTTTGGCCACACCGAGTTCTATTCTGGGATTTGTATTTTACCTGTACAAATGCAAATATGCCCAGTTCACATTCATGGACAGCTTTAAGAAGGTAAAGATGCTGTCCAGAAAGAATCCCCAAGGGCTCAGACCTGCTTTCTCGTTCCAGGCATCTCTAGCAGCGGTGTGCCAGGACATCCAGAGCAGAGAGGACCAGGCATCCGATTTCAGCAGGGAGGCAAGTGCAGAGCTCCGCACCTGGGAGGCCAGCACTCAGCCCGTGGCATCTCCCAGGAGCCCTCCTCAGAACCGGAAGGGCAATTTCTGCAGTGAGATGGGGCAGCACAGAGAGAGGAGGGAGTTCCTTCTTACACAAACCAGGCAAAATTGAATCTTGTACTGAAAAGAAAAAGGGCATTTCATCCAGCCTTTAAATTTATTCTTGCAAGTTTACAAATGCTATTTGGCTCTAGATAGATAGATAGATAGATACTAGATACACACACACACACATATATTTTCCGTCCTAACGGAAACTTAAAAATGGAAGCATTTCTGACAGACAAAAGATTCAGTCTTTCCTTCAGGCTTTTCACTTCTTCCACAGTTATTTCCAGGGAAAGTTCTCAAGGCAGCTGGCAATGACGGACGCCACAGGCGTATTTCCTAAAAGCAGACCAACTATTTAACTGAGAAATGAAGTTCACTGTAGGGAACGGGTTCAGCACAGTGAATCCTTGGGGCTATGACACAGGGTATCTCATACTTTCACATCTGAAACAGACTCTTAAGACTGACTGCAGACCAACACGCACGCAGCAAGGAAAGAGCACTCTCCTGCCTAACTCAGATTCAGGACTTTCAGTTGTTATTATCAAAATAAATACCTTTTCATTATAAAAAAATTAAAGACTAAAACACGTATAATGAACTGGCTAAAGTTCCCTACCCTCACCCAACTCGACCACCAACCAGCAGTCAACGGTGTGCTTGTCCAAACTGCTGTTCTACCCCTATATGTGTTGTTATTATTTTACACAGATGAGACCGCATGACACATTATGTTTTAAAACTTGCCCTTTTTTACTGCATCTGAAACTGTTATGCATATTCGAACTGTAAAGAAAACTGTAAAGAAAAACTCTCAAAGGCACCGTTCCTTCATCGTGCCACAATATTCCGTTTTACTGAAATTTTGCCACTGACTGTCTTGAATCTCCACCATCTGGACTTTTTCCTGAAACAACCGAGTCAAGGAGATGCCTTGGCATTTAGAAAAAGTGTAAGAAAATATGCTGTATCATCAGGTCGTTGGTTTTATTTTGAGAAGGAAGGAACTGTGTGTTGGAGTTACTGCCAGTAACATTTTCTGGGGAGCTTATTATGAGCCGGCATCAACCTGTGGTCTGTTTCCTTACAGATTTCAGAATGTGCATGAGATCTGATATGAAAACTGAACCCGATTCTGTAACCTTTTCATCAAAATCTCCACAGCTGCCTTCCCCATTTCCAAGTACTCGCACACATATCTACAAAATATCAACAACAGAACAACAGAAACAATTTGCAAGGGAAACAAAATGAAAGAAAAAACATCCACTTAGGTTATTCTGTTCATTTCCCAGCATGCCTTCCCACACTGGCATTTAATAACAAGTAAAAAGCCAACTGCTAACGTTCACTGAGCCCAACTAGCACCTGTGTCTCGTGCCAGGGCATAAGTGGGGGCAGGTATGCCAGAGCCCGCCCACTTCCCCGTCCAGGGATGATGGTCCTCAACATACAGCATCTTTATCTATTATGCTTTATGTCTGGTGCCTTTGGAACCCCTTTCAGTAACGCCATAAGAGGTGGTGAGGAGGGCACCTTCTTCCTCCGTAAGGTCATAATCTGAGAATCTGAGTTTAAGAAACCCTTTGGAGAAGGGCAGATCGCCCTGTGAAAAGATCCTGTCAGCTACTGCTGTAAAGGTTACGAATACCAAGTTTTGATAAAACATTATATCACTTTAGCTGTCTACAGAAAAAACACAAAACGGACCAAAGTTTAGACTGCTCGGAAATGCCTGAGTGCCTGGGACATACATAGCAATTCTGCTTGCACTTAAGTACTTAAAAGAGGAAGGAAGTGTAGTGGACCAAGCCAGAAGGAATTGCCAATATTCACCCATTTTGACCTACAACAAAAGGACATTGCACACGGCTCACCCTAGCAGTTCTAGCCCTTGAGACATTCTCAACTAGAAATGACTCAAACATGCAGGCAAAAACCCCAGATCTCTAAACTTCTTGGCCACAGCAAAATTTTGATAAAAATGCTTTTTCCTCGAAGCCTTAGATTCTAATGTCGGGGTTTGGCCGCGTGCAATGGCAGAGTTTTTTTTACACATGGTAGTGGAAGGGCTGAGGGGAGTTAGCTACGGGGTGAGTCGGGAGGAAAGTCACCACTTTTTAAAAATATGTCTTAAAATCTGTATTTAAACAAAAGACAAGTGAGCAGGGAGCTATTCGCCTTACTTAAGAAATATCTGATATAAGAAATAGTGCATTTTAAATGCTAATTTCCAAAAACTGTTCAAAACACAATTCAATTTGCAAATATTGAATTCAAATTCACCTATAGCGAGGCCTGAGGTACAGGGGCTTTGCACACAATTTAGGCTAATACGATTAAGGAATAGTATATCAAATTGGGATTGATCACTCTGAATCAAATTCATCAGTCCTATTTACATGAGATGAGGCTGGTGCAGTGAAAACCAAAACTTCCATGGGCCTGGGAAGAGTGAGAACTTCCCACTGCTATTCAAACTGGAAATTAACCAGCTGGTAGGTTACCAGTTCTGACTCTTGACCATGACTTGCTTGATGACTTTCAGTTCAGGGAAACTCATCACTTTTTGAACAAAACCAAAGGTCCAGGCTCACCACCTGGCTCTGCCACTCTCCATGTGACCACTGGGATGGAAGCTCCGTCCACAAGAACAGAAGCTGTGTGAGGGCAGGGACCGCTTTTGTCTGGACGCTACTTCCCCAGCACCTAGAATAAGACCACACACAGGGAAGGCACTTCATACCTGTTGAATAAATGAGCAAATCAGTGAATGGATCACACTGGGCAAAATTCACTGGATGAACGTCAACTATGATTTCTCCACCTGGAATGACAGTACTGAGAGACCCAGGGAAATTAAACAGACTGTGTGTATAGCGTTGGTTTATCTGTAAACCTCAGATAAACAAATAGATTGTGTGTATAGTGTTTGTTTATCTTCCAAACCTTTTATGTCTGGAAAGTAAGGACCAGCTGGAAGCAGCACAGAATGAAGAAAATCTCACCTGTGCTCATGCAGCCAGTGGTCCTTACTATGTAGCAAATTTCAAGCCACTTGAAGGTACTTTGGCAATGGACTGACAGCGATCTGTCCTCAGATCACAAAAGTACTGGCTTATTCACTTTGAGAAATAACTAACCAAATAAACCCAGCACACTCAGGCCAGGTCCTTTCACCAGTGAGGAAAGAGTTTCAACACAAGCATCTTTGGTAAAGGTTTTCGCTGCTATGGGATTTCAGGTGAAGCTCAGACTTCAAGGTTTCACAAGCGGTAACTCAGACTCTTTACCAACTCGCCTAAACATTTTACAATTGCTGTTAAGTATTCTTAAAATTCTGCTAAGAATGGTTCCCCCACTTACACGTACACAAAATGTATACATATAATATTTAATTATATTGTCTTCATGTTGAAACTAAGCATGGACTTTATCAAATTCTTCATACTGGAAGATAAAGAGTGCTTCTGCAGAAATATCCTTGGAGTCCATGTAATTAATGAATAAGTGGATGGTTGGTATCACAGTGTATGCGTCCACAGGCAGAAATAAACGCACTGGAAAGAGCCTGAGTTCTGCAGCTGGGAGGAGCGGTAAGAACGTTCAGGCCCAGCTCCGCTCCCCACTCCCTGCCTCTGCATTTCCACGTGCCCAGCTTCTGGCCCCCGAAAGGCCCAGCACCATCCTGACAGAGGAGGAGAAACAAGCCGAGACGTGCAGAGACAAGGGCAGAATTCCTTCCACCCCACTCATGCCAACAGCCCAAGCGAGGAATCCTAAGCTCTGGAACGGCTTTCCATTAATTCATTATCCTTAGGATCGAGGAGGAAAATCCCCCCCCACCTCTCACCAACCCACCTCTAGAAACAGGTTGACTCATTTCATGTCTGTGGTTTGACAGAGTAGAAGCTCTGGAGTCTTCGTGGCAGTAGGTAGTTTTTTTCCTTAAAGCTTATAAGCCTTTCTTTTTTTTTTTTTTAAATGTATATTGCACTGTCTGATCAAGCCTAGAGCTTTCTTTTTTTTTTAATTAATTAATTAATTAATTAATTTATGGCTGTGCTGGGTCTTCATTTCTGTGCGAGGGCTTTCTCTAGTTGCGGCGAGCGGGGGCCACTCTTCATCGCGGTGCGCGGGCCTCTCACTATCGCGGCCTCTCTTGTTGCGGAGCACAGGCTCCAGACGCACAGGCTCAGTAGTTGTGGCTCACGGGCCTAGTTGCTCTGTGGCATGTGGGATCCTCCCAGACCAGGGCTCGAGCCCCTGTCCCCTGCATTGGCAGGCAGATTCTCAACCACTGCGCCACCAGGGAAGCCCATAAGCCTTTCTTGATGAAGAAAAATGAAGACAGACACAACACTCCAAAATGTCATAAAATGATGGCCACGCTACCCCGAAGCCCTGTTTACAGCTGTGGGCGCTTCAGCCACCAGCCCAGCAAAAACAGAGAAGTCACGGGTGCAAAGTAAACAGCTTGCTAAGAATCTGTGGCCGCGCAAGTCTGAGAGAGAGAACTTGGGGACCGGTGAGTGGACAGAGGTGGGGCTGGCTGCAGAGATGCTCTCTGAGCTCTGCATCCGGCAGGGGCCCGCAGCTCCTCTGTCTGCTCTCAGCTCCCCGGCCAGAGGGAAGAGGCTTGGCTGCAAAACCATGGTGTGGAGGCAACTGGCTGCCTGCTCCAAGGGGAGCAGAGGGGAGACCGAACTCACTGCCATTTGGGGTGCAAGTGGCACGAGGGCCGCTTCCCTGGCACCCTCAAAAGGGGGCAGAGAGCCTTCTCTGTTGTTGCTGAAGTTGTGAGTCCACTGAAGTGTAGTGAATAAAACCCTGAAGCTTGGTTTTATTTATTCTTGGCAAGTCCCGACTTCCTGGTTCTAAGGGGATGGAGGAGTGGCGGGGAGGGGGGCTGGTTAAAAGTCTCATAAAAAGGCTCCAAATGCTTCTTGGACACCGAAGAGCTCTTACAAAACTACATTTTGATGAGCTACATGTAAATGAATCAAAAACATATGGATCTCATTTCCTCCATAATACACAGGGGTTTAGGAACGAAGAGGTAGGGGAGGACTTCGCGAGATGAGTCTGGGCTCTGGCGAAAATGTTAAAGGGCGGGGGGGAGCTTCAGACATTTGCTAAACCTGGATTAAGATGAAGACTACAACCACACCCACCCCCTCCTCTATGGGCCTTTGGGATCCACCGGCCAACTTTAAATGCTAGTGAGAGACAAGCAGAACTACATACCCCAGAGTGACAAGCACGGGGGTCTGAGGCTTTCTCTGATGAGGCTGGGTGACTTGGAAGTGCTCTGGAACCAGCTGAAAATTACTGGATATTTTGGGGGCTGCTGGGAATCATGAAGCAGAAGAGTGGAAGGTTTTATGTCCCTAGGATTCCACTAAAGGGAACGGGGGCGGCATTTCCGTAAGAGGTGTCCCACCGAGGTACCATAGCAAAGAAGGAATCCTACTTTTGAACACTCACCAACTGGAGATTCTTCGAAGCACCTCCTCTTGGAGGCTTGACTATCCCACCGAGAGCTTGGTCGGTCCCCTTAAATCCCCGGGATGCAGGCAGGGGAGGGGCGGGCGGGCACGCACACTACGTACAGCAGTGCTTTCGGCCGCGGCCTTTCACACATGCGTTTTATTAAGCTAATGAATTATGAGAGGGTAATAAAGAAGCGAGGAGTAAATGAGGTTTCTGGAGTGAGGGTCATTCACTCAACACCTGGTTTGGCTAAAACTTACACGGACTGCTTTCATTTTACCTGTCAGAAAGCTAGTGGCACGTCCAAGTCGAGAAAAGCGATCTTGCCAAAGAAGAGACAAACAAATAAAACAAAAAGCAGGGAAACAGTTGCAGGTGAAAGAAGACCTACAGAGAAATGGCAAACAGGCAGATGGTACAAAAACAGTACCGAGAACTGAGGAGAAAGAATGTTCAAACAGCCGGAAAAGAGAGAAAATGGTACGTAAAGTGGCACCTGCCCCGCCATCAGGCACGGAGCTGGCTGTCTGGGGAGAACATCAAACATCCCCAGAACCACTTTCTTTGATAGTTCACATGCTTGGTGGCTTATCTCTTCTCGCCTCTGAACACAAGTACAATCACTTTCTGATGATAATCATGTTCAGCTTAATTACACAGAGGTTGCACTTGGACATTTCCTTCCTTAAAGCTGAAGTGATGCCATTATTTTTCACTTAATTGCAGAATAAGGGGTGCTCTGTTCATGCAGTCCAGGAATTGCTAAGACAACAATGGTGAATAGCCATGGCCGTGCACAACTTCAATTTTCATGATTACTATTAATTAAGGGTCTGTTAAAGGGATAGAATGGGCTCTTTTCTTCTCTATCAGCCAGCATAGGGACTTTCCCCAAGAGAAGCTGCATGGCAGGAAGGAAGAGTGAGTCAGGCTGTGCCATGGCTTGGGTTCAAAGCCCAAGCCCACAGGCCCAAGATGGACACGGAACAGCCGCTTTTACAGGTTCGCTCTTCCATAAAGGTCGCGGGAAGGTAAGTGGACGGTGAGGCAGGAAGCCACGCTCTAGGGACATGGCAGAGCTGGCATCCTCAAACATCACATGTTTCGTCATAGGTGTTTCACTTAAGGACTGAGGGAAGTGTTTGCAAAAGGAAATAGGAGAAGTCCTAAGAGTTGGACAAAGAGAAATTTACGTAGTCCACTTAAATAAGAAATATACACGTCTAGTCACAGACTGTACATTCTGCAGCTAAAATGTTCTCTTTTGGGGGCCAAGGGCCATGTTTTGTATTCATCTTTGCACTTCTGTGCCATGTTTCATGTTCTCTAGAACATTAAAAGTGTTTCCATTTCATCTTTTCCCAAGCTACATGTCTCAGGAAAGCTGCACAATCTGTGGGTAATTTGCTAGCCTGAGCAATGATTCTATAGACCCTTGCAACATTTTCTACTTAAAAAACAAAGCAAAAAAACTTCTAATCTGCCTTGAATCCAGTTCCTTTCAGATTCTAGGTCTCGAGTTGCCTGC
The DNA here is from genome assembly GCF_009873245.2 of Balaenoptera musculus. Taxonomy (NCBI): domain Eukaryota; kingdom Metazoa; phylum Chordata; class Mammalia; order Artiodactyla; family Balaenopteridae; genus Balaenoptera; species Balaenoptera musculus. The sequence continues at coordinate 86,709,392 of NC_045795.1, forward strand.
TAGTGAGGATACTGGTTTAAAGAAAAAACTAATGGTCCAACTCGCCTAGGAAAAGAGAAATGGATTTTTTTAAAAAAATTATTTATTTTTGGCTGCATTGGGTCTTTGTTGCTGCGTGCGGGCTTTCTCTAGTTGCGGCGAGCGGGGGCTACTCTTCGTTGCGGTGCGAGGGCTTCTCATTGTGGTGTCTTCCTTGTTGTGGAGCACCGGCTCTAGGCACGCAGGCTTCAGTAGTTGCGGCTCGTGGGCTCAGTAGTTGTGGCTCACGGGCTCTAGAACGCAGGCTCAGTAGTTGTGGTGCACGGGCTTAGTTGCTCCGCGGCATGTGGGATCTTCCTGGACCAGGGATGTAACCCGTGCCCCCTGCATTGGCAGGCGGATTCTTAACCACTGTGCCACCAGGGAAGCCCAGAAATGTATTTTAATATTTGTGCCTAAAGTGGTTGTTCTACTAAAAGCAACGCTGGCTATTTGTATAGGCTTTTTTTTTTTTTAAATAGAATCATATAAAGCTATTGGAAAGCTCTCTCGAGGCCAGAGGTCAAAGCAGGTTCCCAGAACCAGCAGCATTAGCATCACCTGGGAACTCAGAAATGCAGAATCTGAGACCCCACCTCAGACCTACTGCACTAGGAATTCTGGGGGTGCGGCCTGGCGGTCTGTGTTTTCATTAGCCCTTCAGGAGATTCCGTGGCATGCTCAAGTTTCAGAATCACTGCTCCAGGGCACTAGTTCTCAATCCTGGCTGCGCATTATTAACGCCTGGAGAGCTTTAAAAACTACCAATAGCTGATCCCACTCCAGATCAATTAACCAGAAATCTCTGAAGGTGGGACATGGGCTTCAGTCTTTATTGAAAAGCTCCCCAATTGATTTAGTGCACAGTCAAAATCAAAAAACACTGTTGCTGGTGAGTAGACCTGCTCTGTGCAGTTTCAAGGTAAATCTCACTGCAGCAGACATTTTAGTGACCCCAAAGCAACTTAATTATTGCAGATTAAGTACTACTTTCTAAAAATAAAGGGCTATTTATATACTGTGGCTTCGACCCAAAGAAGTCTTTCTCTAACATCAAGTTTGGGTATTAGAAAGAAATACAAGTGCCAGGGATCCGGGCAAGGAGAGGATGGATGAACGAATGTTCAAGAAAATAAATACTAATGAGAACCTACTGTACAGCACAGGGAACTCTACTCAGTGCTCTGTGGGGACTTAAATGGGAAGGAAATCGAAAAAAGAGGGGATATAGGTATACATATAACTGACTCACTTTGCTGTACAGCAGAAACTAACACAACATTGTAAAGCAACTATACTCCAATAAGAATTGATTTTAAAAATAAATAAACAATGTCGGCCTCTGGGCCTGCATCAGAAATCAGCAGATTTGTCGAGACAAGGGTCATACAGACAGTGATACTCCAAAGTGTCCCTGCCCTGCGGAAACAGGATGTTCTTTTTAATGTTTACTATGAGAGTACCAGAAAGAAAACTAGTTAAGGCTGAACAGTACAGAAAAGAGTTCTGGATGCTCTCAAGGAACCATGGTTTATTTTTCTGAGTCTGTCATCCTCCCAGTTGATGTTTAAAGTGATAAACGGTAAAGTCATTCACTTAAGTTCAAGTGAAAGGAGATGACATGAAGATGGAAGCCAGTCCGACATCACTGTGTACGCAGGGTTTCCACCGGCTGCCGCTTTGGGAGAGACTGGTCCTGGCTCAGAGGCTCAGGCAATTGAGAGCAGACCTGCCGCCAACCCCAACATCTCCTTACAGGCGGCAACTGCCCATTTGCAGCATCTGAAACACGACCCACACTCATCACAACCCAGGAAGGCAGTGCTCTGGTCTGACTCAGTTTCTTCACCTGTAAACTGAGATGTTTACCTCACTTCCCACTCCCTTCAAAGGAGATCATGCTTGGGAAGCCCTGCTGTACACAGTAAAGTTTTTATCTTCAAATTCTTTAGAAATAGGTTCAAGTGTGTACTTCTGCATAGCAGCTCCTTTCCCTTATTTCCCACTGTTGATCTTTACCAATACCCCCCATATTGAATAGCCTACTCCAGTAAATATACTCTTTGTTCCTAGACTGCAGACTGTAAACTTGCCACTAGACGCTCTTCAGTTTAGGTTCCAGTATAGTTCATGTTCATCTCAATGTGATAGTTCACAAGGAATAGAAATAGTAAAGCACTGTACTTGCAACACAGACTCTGAGATCAGACCCACAGAGCCCCACACTGGCTGTTCCACTTACAAGCTGTGTTACCTTAGTAAGGATCATTTTGACTTGAAGCCTCAGTTTCTGCATCTGTAAATGGGGATAGTAATATTACCCACTTGAGGGCTACTGTAAGGAATGAAGGAATCCGTTTTTCCTACCTGATTCTTAATCTAAGAAAATGCCTGCCTTAATTCCAGAAATAGTCGTTAAAAATGCATAGAGACAGCAAAGTCAGACACCAGCTTTAGCGGAGGCCTTACATGTCTGGGGATGGAGGGGATGGGATCAGCCACAGCTGGAAATTGGTTGACATCTTCCACCGCAGTATTTCCCCCTTAAAAAACTTTCCAGACTATGGTAAAATGTCAACAATTACTAGACTACGCCCACATCAATGTTTTAGTCACTCTTTACAGAATTTGAGTATATTTAAATCTCGAGTATAATATCTTATGAAAAATAAATTTAAGGCAAGCAAAAACAGAAAAGCATGCACAAAACCTTTAGATTTGGTCACTTGCGAAAAAAATGAACACCAACTCATAAACTATACAGAAATTATGTTTTTACCTATTTTCCAAAGTTACAGTATTACCGATTTTCAGTTTAGGTTTAATTCTGTCACTTCTATATTGTAGCTACGTAAGGAAATGTGTATGTGTTTTGAGAGACGGATACTGAAGTACACTTCAGTACAGAAAGTGAAAAAAGAAGAAAGGAGGGAGGGAGGGAAGAAGGAAGCAAAGAAAAGCAAATGTTGCAAAAATCATGATCTGTATTGAATGCAAGTAACGGTTACAGTTGTTCAATGTTCCTTTGGCTACACCTGAAACACACATAATTATTTTTCCTAAGTCTAATATTAGAAGCCTACAGATAAAATCCTGAAAGCGGTAAAGGAACATATTCATTGGGCGCTACAACCTTGAAGCAGCAGACTAATAATCCTTTTGTTACACGTTATTTATTTTTCACAGCATCACAACGGCTGTTATGTACCAGGGAAGAACCTGAGGCCCAGAGTGGGTTAGTAACTCACTTAAGGCCCATCGCTGGGAGGCAGCTGAGCTGAAATACCCCATCCGTGTCTCACTGTGATGCCCGTGGTTGTCCAGGTCCCTTCACTGTCGCTCCTTCCTTGTGGACCATCCCCTCCACTTCAGTTCAGGGACAACTTCTGTCTGCAAAGGGAAATACCCCAGCCCCCTGGAGCACATTCACCTTCCAACTTCCTTCTCAAGCCCCCTTCTGTTCCCACAGTCACTCCTCTTCTCTGGACCTTGGTGTCCTTTCCTCAACATTTCCTCTTGGATTTCTTGAGGGAATTAAAGGAATGAATGTGTGCATGTATGCCTACAAGCCTTAGCACAGTCCCTGGATATCGGAAGTGCTAAATAAACAATCACTGCTGTACTGGTGATTGGGTACTAGTTAGCCCAGTCACTGCTGGCCACTCAAAAGCTTTTCCCCATGAAGTCTCTCAGTGACTAACTTTAATTGGAGAGTAATCGTATCTAGACAGGAGGTTTACCGAGGAATTCACACAACCACCTCATTTGTTCCTCATGACCCTAGAAAAGTAGGGTATTTTCTTCCCACAGAAAAGCACGAACTATAAAAAGCAGATATTTCTGGTGTGTATGAGTTTTGTGTGTGTGTGTGTGTGTTTGTGTGCGCCCATGATAGTTTTCAAAAGGACATTTCATTTTTTTTATCAACTAGATTCTGCAGAAACTAAGAGAAAGACTATATGAAAAATTACTGCTAAGGCATCACTATTTGTGTAATTCAGCGAATTCTAACTGGACTGATCTAGATGTCTGCCTATGGAATATTTGCCCAGAGAAAATAGGTGCCACTGCTTGGGAGAAGTATGATGGATAAACTGTTTGGAATTTGAAGATACTCAGATGTGGTATTTGGAAAACAGCTCTTCAGAATTAAGGTAAATGTTTCTATTCTTGGATAAACAGAGCACATTCGTCCACAGCAGAGTTGCCCAGCATGATGACTCATGCATTCTCAGCAATGCAGCACTCGGGAACAAGCAAGGTCTACTAACTGCTCACCACTGTGGGCTGGTTCTCCGGTGGACTGATGACCTGAGGTGACCTGAGCTCCAATAACCTAAAGAGGCAAAACTAACACATAAAGTAGAATAATTAAGGGCTAAGGCAGAGGCTACAAAGAGAGGAAAGCATTCTGAGAATGTAAATGGTAGTATAAAGATAATTAACATTCTTTAAAACATTATCTCATTTATTCTTCATGACTGAAGTAACAAGTATTATCCCCATTTTATAGATGAGGAAGCTAAAGGTCAGCAAAGCTAAGTATCCCAGAGCCAGTATTGGAACCCAGGCCCTCTGACTGCACAGTTCCCATCCTGAAGCTTTCCAGTAGATGCTTTCAGAACACAGAATGAGAACCGTCAATACAGGCTGGAATGGCTGGTCGGCGAAGGTGACACGGAGAAGACTGTCTTCAGCTCCGGCAAAGCGATGGTAGGATATGGATACATGAGAAGGGCATGGACAGAGGTGAGGAGAGATGCTGAAATACACACGGCACAAGTATGACAAGGGTCCTCATCCCGGCCAGTGTCCGTACAAGGGGTATAAGGAAAACAAAAATGAGAAAGAATGGGCTTGGGGAGCAAGAAACCTACAACCGTACGCAAATGTCTCACTGGCAGCTGGAGATGTAAAGCAGAGGAAAATAAAGCCCAGAAACCTGGGCGGCACCAGCACAGAGCTACTATGTGGCTTTGAGATGGAAGAATAGAGGGCCAAAGTCTGGGTCTGAGTAATGGCCATCATTTAGGGCAGGAGGAAGAACTAGGGAAGAAGATTATGCATTTTAATGTATTTATATACCTATCAGGTTCTATCTGGATCAAATCCCAGTTAGGAAACTTACTAGCTTTGTTACTTTGGTCAAATTAGAAAACTTCTCTGGGTTTCATTTTACTCAAATATAAAATGGTGATAATAAGAATACTCTTCTCACAGGATTGTTGTGAGGATTAAAACACACACACACACACACACACACACACACACACACACACTCCAATGATAAAACTAATGCTGGGCGCACAGTAAGTACCTTCTAAGTGTCTGCTTGCTGTTGCTATTGCTGTCATCGTCATCATCACCACTGTTCATATAAGTATGGTCTACAGCACTGTGCGTAGTAGGGAACAATTAGAAACAATCCTAATGTACCTTCACAGAGCAACGGCTATCCCATGGAATGCCGTGTGGTAGTTTAAAACATTTGAGCAGAGTTCTATATACCCCAACCTGGAAAGGCCTTCAAGATATAAAGTAACAGAAATAAATAAGCTAGCTTCCAGAATTCTCATCCATATTCACTAATTCTGACAAAGGCAGTGATGATGATATCTGTCATACAAACATCTTAGTAATTTCTCAGTAGAATGAGTCTTTGCAGACCCCTACATGGAAGGGAGAGCAGTTTTCTATACGGATGTATTCAGCAGGGCCAAGCACATTGGGAGGACTGAGCCAAAGTCCTCAGCGGCAGGGAAAGAACCAGATTCCAAAAAGCCTGACTGGCTGCCGCCTGCCTTAATCACCAGACAAAGCAGATAAGTTGCACAGGGGATAGAAAAATTAAACATGTCTGTTTTACTTTTTAGAGGCAATTAGGGATTTATGGCCAAAGTGTTGTAATTTTTTGGATCAGAGCCAGTAATTATTTTTTTCTCTCAAGGAAGATGATTATGCCATAATCATCGACATTTTAAAGGAACATTTTAGAGCCACTACTTTACTCCCCTAGAACAAGCGCTAGTTACTAAAACCCAGCCACGTCCCTTGGGACAACAAAGCACATTTTTGAGTATGAGGCCTTGGAGAAGCTCTGAGAAGGAGCACCTTTGTTCTCAGAGTAAAACAATAAAACAAAACAGCTGCAATGGTTATCAAAACGCAGAGCCAAACTCTGAATCCACAAACCCATAGGGAGAACCCTAATTTTCAGCGATTCCTACAGTCCAGGATGTTTAGAAACAGTTCAATTCTCTTAAGTAATTAAAATTTTCCCACTGACATTTTTGTAGAAACAATTGTTCTCCTTGGCATTCCCTTTCCTTATGAAAAGTAAGCGTTGTCTTCAGACTCGCTCCAGCATGATGACCTCCCATTCCACATTACTTGAGTCTGAATCAATGCCACATCTCAAAGTCCTAAACTTTGGAAAGATAAAACTGACAGAGATATGCACAGTGAATTTACAGGGTAGGAGAAGGGGAAACTCTATGAAAAGAACAAAGTTCAGGATATGGAGAGGTGACAGGGAGGGGCCAATGGAAACCCGGGTCGCTATGTCTGAATTTAAAGTAACTATTGTGTCAAACGTATAAATTAAAAAGAATAGGCTTAAACACAAGACTGTTTCTAGCTGAATCTACATCTTTCTTCCATGTCCTTATCCATAACTAAATACATACGTAAATTCAAATGAATACCAGTACTTAGCACAAGCAGGGTGCTATGCTAATCACTGAAGAGGGCAAAACGATCCTGAAGACAATAATTACAAAATATGCTAAGGATTCAAAAGGGAAAATTCCCGAAAATGCCCACCTCCCCCTCCCCCAACTTTCTTTCCCAAATCCACCACTAATTTGAGAAATTCTCTCGACTTTCAAAATCCTCATCTTAAAAAGAGCGTAATTACTACAAACTCTCTACTTTCGGAAGTTTTTAGAATGGCTTAAACATCAACGAAATCTCAAGCAAAAATCATTCATAATCTGTATTTTTCACTTAAGAAAACAATCTGCATTAAAAGGTAAGACCTTGCCAAAAACAATTTCAGGCATTAATAATATAAAACTTACATAAAATAACATAGCATTATTTTAGAATAATATAAAATTATATTAAAATATAATAAATAATCTAAGGCATACCGTAATTGTCTTTTTCCTGTTGGCAAATGTACTACTATGCCACCAAAAAAGAGCTTTTGAAATTTACATGACTATTTTCATCAAGAGATTTTAGATAGCTAAATTAACCAAAGAGAGGTAAAATAATATGTCAAGAAGTCTTTTTTTTTTCCTTCAGTGAATATTTACCCAGGGCTTTCAGTGGACCAGGAATGGTGCCTGGTGCTGGGGGATAAAACGGTGGACAAAATAGGGAGAGGAAGACATGAATCAAATAATCCTAATACATAATAACTACAAACTGTGCTTGGAGATGATTTCGTGCCAGGGATCAAAAGGCAAACCCTGAAGAAATGAGATCCCGGCTCTCCAAAGGACACCGAGGTCACACAGCAGCTTTGCGGAAGCAGCCCAGGAACTGGGGAAAGCTTCTAGCCCTGAGGGTCTTCCCCCCTCGTCCCTATGGAGGATGCTGGGGGCAGTGATTCAAGTGCCATGCGCGGAATTCCTCCGGGAGCCTGAGTGATGAGTAGCTGACAGAGCACTGCCTCCGCCCTCTCCCCTCCCCCCCGGGACTCTGCCTCCCGGTCTCCCTTCCCCTCCAAGTGCCTGGGGGACGGGGTTGCTCTCATCCTGCCCCTGGCGGTCTGAGTACCTGGGGCAGGGTTTATGATGGTGAGACAGAGCAGCAGGGCTGGTACGGGGGAAAGAATAACGGGACCCCTGCACAGGACGGTGGAAGCCTGCTCCCTCTCTCCACCCATCCCCCCAGCTCCTTCCCAAGGAAAACATCCAGGGCCTGGGGTTGCTGAGCTCACAAACAGCCCAACGATGGGAAGCCAGCTGCTTTCAAAAAGAAACAACACAAGTACTCTTTATTTTATACGACCTTTTCCATTTCTGGAAAAAAAAAAAAAAAAAAAGTAGCGTACTACAGACAACAGCTGCTTCAAGTTAATAAAATCTAAATTCTCTTTGCTTGAAAACTGATCACTAGTTGTAAGTTAGGAAGCTGGATTTCTGTGATGATTGCTCATCTTGTGATTTAAGTCCTTCGTTCTTGTGGTGGTTAAAAAATTGAGTGTATGGTTATTCTTTATTCTTAATTTAGGTCAATAATGACATTTAAAATCTAAGGCTTCATATTAAAAACTATGCAAGCAAACTAGTGGGAGTAAATAAAAGTAATTACAAATGTGGAATGTATCTCAGCATTTTAATCCATCTCTTTGGCTATTTTCTTCCATTTAATATTTAAATGTCATATCTTATGTCTAAAGATTAACATTACATTTCTGAAGAATATTTAAAGATACGAGGGACTATGCTGTCATGATGATTCGAAAAGGCAGGCGATTTAATAAGGCTTTAAAACACTGTTTCAAATCATTTAACTAACTCTATGAGCAGTGAGTTTTAGAACATAAATACCATGTAGTTCAACTTGTGTCTTACAAGGAGAGAAGCACAAACAAGAAAATTCACGAAGTTAAGTGGTTTAATCTCAGTGGTTTTTTTCCTATGCATAAAAATCAAAGAGTAGAAGACACACCAAAATATTAACAGCGGTTATCTCCAGTAGGCGGGATCTCACTCTGTCACATATTTTTCCGTATGTTCTATAAGATGAAAATACATTACTTTCATAATTTGAAAAAAGTTTATATCTTTAGTATGTGTTTTTTGTCTTTAGGACTAATGAAATCAAGCACAGAAATTCTGTTTTCAAAAACAGCTCTCTGTAATGTAACTGCTGTTTTTAAATAATAAAAATAAAATCCATGGCTAGCTGTATACAGAGGAGCAAAGTTCCCTGGGCATGTGAAAACACAACCAACCAACCCCCAAACCCTCCAGGAGCATATCTGGAAAGCTAGCGGGCAAATAATTTTTTTTAAAAAAGTAAGTACTAAATATTAGTTTAAATGTCCTAATTTTTGCACAGTATGAGAGTTCTTTGTTAAGATACAAATATCACAGCATGGTTCAAAAGTATCATTATTTTGAAAACTAAATTTTTTTGCTCTAACATAATAACCCTCCCCCTGCCAAAAAAAAATGATGATAAGCTTAGAGTATCCACTCCATCACAACAGAAAAGCAGGCAAAAATAAATGAGATGGCTCATCCCTCACTGGCCTTTGCCCGATCTGAGGCACACCCAGCGCCCAGGCCCAGAAGTGTGAACATGCAAACTCTCCTTCCTACTCCTCTTCCCATCCGTCCAGCCTCCCTCCTGGTCAGGGGCTGTGACCCCAGGACTGATAAGGCGCGGTGAGAAGTAGGTGGTTCCAAACCTGAAGAGAGTCCATTCCAAGACCTCTGTCCATGCAAATGGCAGGGAGGGGTGGGCTAAAATTTTAATGACCTAAATACGCTGTGTCAGCTTCACATTAACCTCTTACGTCACGCACTCTCGTGAGTCTTTGACTTTCATCACTGCTCCCACAAGCCAGGAACACCAAAGAGCTGTACTGTGTGGCAGCGTTTGCAAGAGGAGTACAAAAGCTTCCAAGGACACGGGACTGCCCTGCCTGGCAAGCTGCCAGATGCTCCAAGTTAGCCCAACGACTGATTACAGAATCTACTATACACATGGCACCAGGCTTCGAATACAAGTGAAATGCTACAGTAGTGTTGAAACAGCGGTCCTATCCTCAAGAAATGCCCAGGTGTACACCTAGCAATCAGGTCACCCCGGTAGCCTCACTTTCCCGGGGGCTGTACAAGGCCATTCTCCGGCTAATGTCTTTCAGTGGGTTTGGATTTATTACATTCTGCCTGGTTGGCAATGTCCTTCCCAACCTGATGGGCTAACTGAGAAAGAGTTACTCAAATCTGTGTTTCTTAAAAGTACAGTTGCAGCCCGGCAATGCGCTGAACTTTGTTTCCAGGGGAGGAGAAAATGGGAGCCCCTAATGATACCGGCATTAATAAGAGATTAGGTGATGGCATTAAATGGGGTCTAATTTATAAAATATGTTGACGCAGGAATCCAAACAAAAAACCCTCAGAACTTGTCTAAGGAGTTCGCATTAAGGAGAAACTCTCTGATGGGTGCTAACACATCTTAAACATCTCTCTCACCCACTTGATAATTTCCTTTTGCACAAGGGCTGCAGGCCTTAAACTTGGTGCCTTCAGCTGACCTGAAGACACTGTTTTCCCTGCACATTAAAGCACATTCTAGTTACTGCATGTGGCAGTTTTCCACTCACGTAAGGAGAGCATTGTTTCCTTTTAAAATAAATTCACATTTTAGAAGAGTGAATTTAAATAAAAATATTAAATAAGTAACAGTATGGATCGCAGAAGAACAGGCGGTGGTATCTGGTTGACTGAAGTCTGGCCAAGGCTGCGTTGCAGTTTTAATGTGCATGCAATTAAATATAGCAAGACAAAAACCTAAACAAGGAGAAAATGTCCCACCACAATATTATTTCAGTTCTTCCTGAGAATCAATATTTACACTTACAGAGGACATGGGAGCATACAATTCATTTACAAATCCCAGATAATACATTCTGTCAAAGGCAGATGCGGCAGACCTGCCCGCTGTCCCTAACATGATCTAATTAGCAAGGGCAATGTCAAAACTTCTATCTGCATGGGACATCGCCCCAGAGTGTGCACCAGACCCTGCCTGCTCTCAAGGTAAACAACACTCGGGACTTCCCTGGTGGTCCAGTGGTAAAGAATCCACCTTCCAATGCAGGGGACGCGGGTTCGATCCCTGGTCAGGGAACTAAGATCCCACATGCCGCGGGGCAACTAACCCCACGCCCCACAACTACTGAGCTTGCGCGCCTCAACAAGAGAGCCCACGCGCCCTGGAGCCTGTGCACCACAACTAGAGAGAAACCTGAACAGACCACACGCCATAACGAAAAGATCCCGCACGCCTCAACAAAGATCCCGTGTGCTGCAACTAAGACCCGATGCAGCCAATCAATCAATCAATCAATCAATAAGGTAACCAACACTCTGTAGATATCAACGTGGCTTTAATCCAAGAAGGCTTAAAATCTCGTTCCTCAAAGCCTTGGAAAACTTTCCCTTAAAGCCTCAAGAGAGCCTCTTTCATGTGCCAAGAGCTGCACTAGGCAATTTACACATATTCCTCCTAATTTGATTATCACGAGGATCCTACACTTAGCAGTAGTAATGTAGCCGTTTCACAGATGAAACAACAGAGGCTAAGAAAGATAGTGACTGGAATCATCTTGAAGCTGAGTATTCTTCCCCCACCCCTACCGTACAAGGGTGTGTTTGAGAATACAATCTCTGGATCCCAATTTACATACACATACTGACAAACAGGACCTTCCATAAGAAAACCTGCACTACTGTATACATGGGAGAAGAATTGGGGAATTATTTAAACACATCAACTCAATGGCACGTCAGATACATTTCGCTCCATGTCTGGAAATACTCAACCTACTCATTCAAAGGTGCTTAAACAAACCTTTGTAAACTCTGCCAATTTTATCTGCTCCTTTTCTCATCATGCTGGGATGGTGCCTTGACCTTTGGCAGATGGACCTCTTTGCATCAGCATCATATTAATTAAACAGAGATGGAGGTGTTGCAATAGAGATATTTCCGTGTTAATACCACCAGGACTAAGCCTCACTCACTTAATAATGCAGGAGAGGGCTTCCCTGGTGGCGCAGTGGTTGAGAATCTGCCTGCTAATGCAGGGGACACGGGTTCGAACCCTGGTCTGGGAAGATCCCACATGCCGTGGAGCAACTAGGTCCGTGAGCCACAATTACTGAGCCTGCGCGTTTGGAGCCTGTGCTCCGCAACAAGAGAGGCCGCAATAATGAGAGGCCCCGCGCACCGCGATGAAGAGTGGCCCCCACTTGCCACAACTAGAGAAAGCCCTCGCACAGAAACGAAGACCCAACACAGCCATAAATAAATAAAATAAATAAAATAGTGTTTAAAAAAAAAAAAAAAAAAGACCTTCATTTAAAAAAAAAAAAATAATGCAGGAGAACTGCATTATGAAGATTAAGATCCTTTAATATAGAAAATCTCCTGGCTCCTGGAGACCATCACCAAGGGTCATGGTTCATGTGCATGAAGTGGGTTTGGCATTTTTGGACCCTGAAATCTCTTCGCTAGGTCTAAATGAGGCTTGTCAGAGACAAACCGGGAAAGACAGAGGGAAAAGGTAAGGGGAGGAGGACACGCAATCATGTAAACAGCCCATGTGGGGAAACCATTTGAAAAATAAGCTAATTTGTCTATTAGCAGAAGACAACCAAATAAAGGGATCCAGGAAATAAACTTTACACGACTTTCCTACCTTCAGGGAGGAACTCTTTACTTCTCACTGATCAACTGGATACTGGACTAAAATATGTGTTTTGTCTGAGATTTGACTGATCTGTGAGCAGGGTAATGTTTAGTTCTTACATCTGCTCAACTACTCTTGCGGAGCTGTTTTAAGAGAAGTAGCAAACATTCTGAAAGCTTTCAACCTCTCCACCATTAGGGCTCCTTCCCCACTTAGATGAGCTCCTGCACCCTCTGCCTGCTTCATAATTGCTGTGACCACAGCACGCTGCTGCCCGTCTGTCCACTGGCTGGGATGGAGTGAGTGTCCCAGCTCCGATTACTCAGTATTCCCAGAAGGAAAGGCTGCGGCACCACAGGGCACCACAGGGCACCACAGGGCAAGGGCTTCCCCGACCACAGACACTGTTTCTACTCACTAACGGAGACCCCCCAAGTGTGTTCTAAACATGTGGGTGCTGAGTGCGCAAGCTTCCTTTCTCAGCAGCTGACACGGCTAATCCGCTCAGTTGCCCAGGATGCCAGTATTCTCGGGGAAACATTGAACTGCACTAGTGCTGAAAAATACTACTGGGTCCACATGATGGGCGCGGGCAAGGATGCTGGTGGGGTCAGTCTTCACACGCAGATCCTCATACACTTTCCACCATGGATGAGGCCCGTGTGTGGGAAATGTCAGCCCGAACTCAAATCCAGTGTTTCCATTTCTGAACAAGCAAACTTTAAAAAGAAGTTCTTTTTCCTCATTTCTTGGTATGATTTTAAACAAATAATCACAACTTGGTACAGGTAATATCTCATAGCAACCCAAATTATCTTTTCTGTTGGAAAAGCTCTTTTTTTTTTTCATTAGGAATCCATCTGAGCTTGCTGGATTTCAAGAAGATATATTCTGCTTGCCAAACTCCACTGCCAACATCCTCTGGGAGATTTATAAAGTTTGGCCAAAAAACATCGTCTGATCTGAGTCAATTTCTAATCTCCAAAGCAGCACAGAAAAGCCTGAGTCATCGTGACTTACACATTCACAGGGATAAATGGACCGACATCCCCATGGTCCCTCTTACCACTAAATACTGCACATAGTAGAAGCTGACTGACACTTAATAAATTAATGTCCAACATATAAAAAAAAGCAATGAGAACGTCATTACAATCATCAGAGTTAAGCCAATAAAAGAAGTCTAATAGGTGATGTGATGCAGAGTGTATGTGAATACAGGACACCCTGTTACATGATGACCATGAGATGCAATTCTTATAAAACACTGATCCAAGAAAGCCCTGATGTTAGGAGGTGTTTCATTAGATTGAAATTAGACATGGTTTCCAGAGTCTCTTTGAAAAAATAAACAAAAAGGCCCCATTCCTTGTAAAGCATGGACAAAATATGTCATTACTCAGACCTCAACTTGCTTTTGGAGAGCCATGTTACAAAACCGTCCTCCAGCCCCACAAAGCCCTACTTACCAAGGTTGGCCCCATCTGAGGCACACCATGTACTTTTTTCTGCCTTCATTTAGTGCAAGAGCATCTAAAATTTACAAAATTGGGGGCATAATGAATACATATTGCCATTTTTCCCCCAAATCAGAGCTCGAATAGACAGCACCATTGAACAGCTTTTTGCACTTTCTTTACTGTTCTTCCCTTTTTAATTTGAGGAGAGGGGAAGAGAATTCTTTACCAAAGGTTCCTAGATACACGCCTCAGTTACTTGTCACCTTCAGAATGAAGTGCATCTTCTCAGCATTTCCAGATCAGCTTAATCCCTTTTTCTATACACAGAAAACACATTTTCAGACTTGAGGGCGATCCTTACTTAACCATGGGCTGCGACTTGTTAAATTATATTTCTATTTTTAAAAAATGGTAGATGAGCTGGATAGATCAAAAGCAGGGTTGAGGAGAAAGCTGAGCAGACTTGCAGAGAGGACATGCCTCTTACAATCACATTTACACAGACTGAAACCCTGTATTTAAAAAAAGTTACCTGTTTTTTGCATTTGACTGTGTTAACAATTTGGAATCTGAAGCTGAACATTTACGGCTACCATTTTATGTGATTTCATTCATAAGCCAAGGGCCACTTGCCTACTGCGGGATTTTCTGCCAATTTTCTATGACAGATAATAGATTTTCAAGTGCCTGAGTTTTCCACCAACTTACAGGAGAGGGGAACAGTCTTGACAAAGACCATATGGTCCCCAAGGGCAAAAATATCCACCAACTGTCCCTTTTAGAAAGGTTTGCCAACTCCTGCTCTAAATCTCATTGAACTCTTCCAGCACTCTATGAGGTATTATTCTTATCCCAATTTTTACAGAAGATGCACCCGAGGCCCAGAGAGGGAAAGCAATCTGTTAGAAGTAACACAGCGTGAGGATGCAAAAGCTAGGACGTGAAGCAGTCGGCCTCCTAAGCCCAGGCTCATCACCGTGGTGCAACCTGTTACTGGTGTTACGGTAATTCTGATCATCCACATGCACTGTGTGGGACACACACGTTCTTCCCTGCCCTCCTGGGCTTCCATGAGCGTGGTTGCAGCCTTATAGGTTGAACCTCTTCAGTCTTTGGTGTACTGCCTTCTTCCTGCCTCTTGTCCTTCTCGCTTCCTGAGCCAGCCCTTCTAGAACCAAACCTATATAACTCTACATCCAAGATCTCAAATCCAGGGCCTGACAAGCCCAGCTGAATGACTTAGAGCTGTAGACTTGGGGCTGTCACTTAAAGTCTCCAAAATTCTGTTTGCCCATCTGAAAAAGCTCTTTATAATCCTGGGACTCACCGCCTGCCTTGCAGGGCTCTTCAGACTTTAGCTGGTGTCTCCCCCTAGGACACCCGTCCATGTGTCCCAGGCCCACCTTTTACTTAAGCATCTGGTCTACTCTCACTAGCAGCCCTATGGCTTCAATCCAGGGTGTGTGTCACAGGGAGCTGGGATCTCAACCCCAGCCCCATCCAAGTCCCATCAGCTCCCTCCAGCACCTGTAGCCGACTTCTCATTTCAAAGCTTGAACCCCTGGTTGAGGTTTCCTCTCTCACCGGCTCTTCCTCTGGTGGGGTGAAAGGAAGTTATACTTTTCACCTGATATATACAGTACCCTATGCCCACTGGGTGATCCAGTCCTTCCTAGGGCTGGTCATGCCTGATGTCACTCAGGACCTTTCCTTCTCAGGGTCACAACCTCCCCCCTGCCCACCACGGTTAATGGCAAGCCTCTTCATTAAGAACCCAGGCTCTGAAATCAGCCAAACATGGGCTGGAATCCCAGCTCTGCCACTCACCAGCTGTGTGACACTGGGCTAGTTTAACCTACAAACTTCACTCTTTTCATTTGTAAATGGGGAATGATACAGTTATTGCTAGGCTGAAGTGAGAGCATGCCGGTAAAGCTCTAGGCATGCTGCCTGGCACACAGTAAGTGCTCGATAAATGTTAGGTTGCTGTTCCGTTGACTTTTATTATTCTCATCGTCACTATTACCACCACTCCCAATTGCTACTTTTACAATAAATATCAAAGTTACCTAAGTAGAAATTTGTTAAAGTGACTGTATATACAACGCTATACAATACTGTATGTGCCGTGTGTTCTCTGGGGCTATAAGGAAATAGTATATCCCCCCAAATTAATAGATGTGAACAAGTCCGTTAATCTCTTTAAGCCTACGTTTCCTCATCTGAAAAGGAGAAAAGTTGGATGAACTGACAGATAATGTTTCTTAATGCTGTCTCTAAGAATAAGGCTGATAAACCTTTATGCTGATTTCAACCTCCATAATACCCTGTAAAGACGGGACCAATCCGACAGGTTTCCAAACTGGCACTGTTTGTTGGAAATTATGTTTCTAGTGAAAAGCATCCCTGTTCTCATAAAAGCCAGGTTGGTCTTCATTCCTCAACCCATTTCCTGAAGCTTATCCTGTGAGATAAGGATTTTTATGTCAAAGAAATGAGTGACATCTGGGAAAAGTAAAAATAAACTCTATACCTTTTCTCAACTTCAGAAAAGTCAAACATCGGAAAGCCTAAACATTCCAAGTATTAACATAATTAGGGGAAAAGGCAAGGTAGTGCAAGCTTGAAATTTCCAGAGACCACATGATGATTGTTTGACAATTTTGAGTTATATTTCTATTTTCTATCGCGAGAGAGACAGAGGGTGGGTTTGATTTTGCAACTTCGCAGTCAGACTTACTTGAACCAATTTCCTTTCGTAGTTTGCACAAAATGACATCTCTTCTAGTACAAGAAAACCTCAGCTGGTAAACAGGCGTGCTCACTTAGCACATCTGGATTAAACACTATTTTAAAATCTTATCCAAAGAGTCTTATGACCTGTGAGCACAGCATTCATCTCATAAGAGAAAATACTGCAGGAGGAGCTTTCATCACAGAACTCCCAGGACGAAAATCTGACTTGATGGTGGGAACCATCCACCCAAAGAACTGTCACTTTGTTCCAATTTGGTCAAATGTTCATTATCAGACAGTGATTGACACACATCCGTGAAGAGGACTTCCAGTAGGATAAACCTGGAACGGCAGGGACTTCCCTGGTGGTCCAGTGGTTAAGAATCTGCCTTCCAATGCAGGGGACGCAAGTTCAATCCTTGGTCGGGGAACTAAGATCCCACGTGCTGTGGGCAACTAAACCTGCATGCTGCAACTACTGAGCCTGCGCGCTCTAGAGCCCATGCACCACAACTAGAGAGCCCGCGCGCTGTAATTACTGAGGCTGTGTGCTCTGGAGCCTGCGTGCCACAACTAGAGAGAAGCCCGCGCACCACGACGAAGAGCCCGTGTGCTGCAACTGAGACCTGATGCAGCCAAATTAAAAAAAAAAAAAAATCCTGTTAAAAAACCCCCAAAAAACCTAGAATGGCAGAGACCACTTACTGCCTGCTCATCTCTTTTTCACCTTTTCTTTGACAAAACAATCCACAATTTAGTCACCCTCAGAGAAAGTGAATAGATCCCAAGCGGTCCAAGCCAATCATGGTAATTCAGGTCCCATAACTCGATGAGGGGTGTGACCCCCTCTGCCTAGCAAGACACAATTAAGGTGCAGTCTCTTCTAGGGCTTCTAGGGAAGCGTCTTTTACACTAATACACAGACAAGGAGATTATGCCTTGCTGCTGTCTCTGGAGGCTGTCATGTCTAGATGTGATGCCAGGATCTTTGGCATCCATCTTTGGACCACGAAGAGACCAAGCGAACATGCTAAGGATGACCAAGGAGAACCTGAGTCCTTGACAAGAATACTGAGCAGCTCAACTCACGAACCTGGGAATCACCTAGTCTTTATCCCTAAGACAACATGTTTAAGCTGTTTTGATTTGAAAGTTCTACCAACTATAGCTGAAGATACCTCAAGTAATAGAGTTGGACCAGTGGAAAAATATAAGAGAAAAATCTACTTGTTCATTAGACACGTTCTCCAACAGTCATTCAGAACTGGACTGTCCTGCCTCACCCAAATGGTGAGATGTAAAAAGAACAAGTTTTAAGAATCGTGTAGTTTGAACAACTTGGACACCTATCACTGAGGAGGGAGCTTTTTCAACTGACCTGGATACTTCCACAGCAAGCCTTCTAAACTACATGCAGATATGCTAAGAGTCAAAAAACAATTCCTAACTACACAATCTGTTAAGAAAAAAAATAAATAAAAGCCAGGTATGATTATTATTAGAAATAAACGTTCAAGATCATGGCCTGGGTTTCCAAAGTTTAAAAATTCCTCAAGTGTTTAAAGCAAAACTGATCATTAACAGATTTTTATCAATTCTACTCAAGTACAACAAGCACTGAAATGTCTTCTAATTCAAAATCAGCTGTGTTAAAAAAAAAAATCCCCCAAAGCAAGTCTTACTTATCTGCCAGACATTATTCAGAAAACTATACATATTAAAGCATAAACCTATTTCATTGTTGGAAATGTGTTTTCATAACAATGTTTATACCTCAGTCAACCCTCCTTCAGTCTGCTTTCTGCCTTCTGAACATAAACATTCAATGAACAGCTTAGCCTTTAAAACCTCAACTGCTACCCCCCTTGCTTAAATATTAACAAAGGGCCTCACAGGTGTCAGGCACTGCACCAGGGCAACAGCTACAAAGAAGGAGCCCTGGCCTTTAGGGAGTACATGTTCTTACAGTAGAGACAGACTCATAAATAAAATTAAATAATAAACAGTAACAGCAAGCTATCATAAAGAAAATTAAAGCTCCTGACTAATGCTAATAAGGGAATAAGTGGCAAAAGGAAACAACGGGTGGGGAAAGCAGTTTTACTTTCAATGAAAATGAAGCAAGGCCCCTTTGACAGCATCCAAGCTGCGATGTTAGGGATAAGAAGAAACCCACCAAGGGGAGAGCCATGTGAAGCCAGGCATCAAGGAGAAATGGATGCTGGAAGCCACAAACCTCAGTGCTCTAATCTGTAAAATGGTGCAGATCATCACTAACTTGTTTATCTCCCAGGAGCTGGCTATAATTACAGGAAAAAAAAAAAGTCATCTTTTTTAAAATTCAAGGTTAAAGGTGCTACAAGCAATAAATGTCCTTATTATTAATCTTCCCTTGGAAACGCAGGAGTCTTTAGTTGCTCCAAAAATACACACCCATTGCTGTCTTGGGTTTCATACTGCATCTCTGAAGCAGTAAATTCAAACCAGTTTTGACTGGAGCAGTTTTACAGCCTTTGAGATACCTGGAGATCCACAGGGCTCTCTCCAGGCAGAGCTGAAAATGACTCTCCTACAGAATTTTGGTAAGTGCATGTCATTACTATAAAGACCAACACAATGACACTGCAAAACTACCTTCGACACAGTCACCCAAGTGAGAAAGAGCCATCAGTGGCAGGTGGAGTATCCCGGGCGCAACTCATTTGATATGGTAACACGTGGCAGCAAAGGCAGCTAGGAATTTGCTGGCCGAGGACCAAACCCTGTTTGTGGCATACTCTTTTTACAGCCCTACCTCCTTATGCATGATATTTGCCACACAATATGTCAAAATTAAATTATCAGCCACAGCGCTAAGAGAAAGTAAAATCCTGTGATTAAAACGAGTGACAAACCTATTAACAAGCACAGGGCATTACGCTGAAACTGTTTCTATTTCATTGGGGTAAGCCAGACCTGCAGTTTTTCAAAGAGATTTGCACTGCAACAGGGGGCAGGTCACAGAAATTAAGAGAGCGCGGCTAAAATTCCTGTTCAGCCCCGGATCCCTGAGGAGGGAGGTATCATTACTCCCACTTCCAGATGAAAAACTGAGGTTCTAAGGAGTAAAAAGACTTGTCCAAGGTAAGTGCTGCCGCTGAAATCTGAATCAAGCTCATCTGATCCCAAATCACGTGCCCTTTTTCTTCATCACACGGCCTCACCTGGTGAATTGTGTTCTGGTCTTTATTCCTTGATTCAACAGGAGTCCTAAGACTTTTTTTTGCAGGTCCTTCATAAGACTGTCAGTCCCTCAAGATGAACAAGAGGAACCTGGAGACTGTCTTATGAGATGAAGTCTGAGCTTCTCTCCAAACAGCCTCCGGGGAACCTCAGCACAAGCAGGTCACTGATCCTTCGTGGTGGGGGTGGGTGTGGAGGGCACCTCATCCTTGCATGATGGGACATATTCCTGCCTCTTGGGTGCCACGTTTTTCCAAGCCTCTAGGCTTCTACACTGATAAGTCCCACTGCTGGAAATGCCCTTTTCTTCTCTGCTCTCTCTCTACCAAGGCTGCTCCCTCCTCGGTGAAGCCCTCCGAGAAGTTCCACCCACTCCCCACGCCACCACACTTGGGGACAGACCCCACCTGGCCTTGCACCGCAGGGCCTGCGGGGCTCAGCTGGGACACTGCGAGCACGGCGGCAGAGCGTCCCAGGGGCCTTCCTCATTGGACTGGGACTTCTCCAGGCAGGACCTGAGTTTACATTTCTTTTCCTTCCCAGTACGGAGCACAGTGCCTTCAAGTATCAAGTCTAAACAGATACTCACTGAGCCCCATGCCAGGTGCTGGGCTGGGGGTGGCAGTGGTGGAGATAAGGGACTCTCAGGAGGTTGAGAAAAGGGTTTCTGGGTGACCCGACATCTACCCTCTGAGTCACCTTGCCTGTCTCTTAAACATTGTGCCCTGCTTTCTTCATCTGTAAATAGGGAGGACAGTCCTGGTCAGCGCCCCCAGAGCTGCTGTCAGGATGACAGGCAGAGAAGGCCAGGAGTCACTGACACCTGGAGAGGCTGAGAACACAATGGATGCTAGCTTAATCTCCCATCACTTTCTGTTCCCCACCACCGCCACTTCATTTACTTCCAGGCACTTAAGACCCAGCTGACACACTTTATATCTGACTTTGCTTACTGCCACGCTCTGACCTACTAGGATGTAAGCCCCCTGAGGACAGGACTCTTGTTTTCGTTGCTGCTGGGTGCTGGCACTGAGGATGGTAACTAGCAGGTGGAAGGCCTCAAGTATTTCTTGAATGGATGAACGAGCAAATGAATAAGTGAATGAACAACTAAACAAACAAATACTGGCTGACCAACTCACGGAGCATATAGCACCTGGAAGAGACCAGGAACGTCAACAAAATGGAAGACTCCGACTTGATATTTTACGGCAATAATTACAGGGATATTTCCTTTTTTACGCTAGTCACAGAGTAAAGGCCGCACACGCATTAAATTCTTGGTAAAGAAGTGATGGTTGATTTCACGCTAGGTGGCACAGGAGTCCTCACATCTGTACCTTACCTGTCCCCAGACTCCAGTATGTAATGAACGCTGTGTGAACCCACACGCTCACTGCCGACAGATCTCTGCTTTATTAACAAAGCCCTCCGGAAAAGGATGAGTCCTCTGGAAGGAAATCTTTCACTCCAGCTGGCCAGCTGCCTAGATTCGGGTTTCCTCAAAGGCTAGTCTTTGATTGACCAGAGCCTTCCTATCCACAAGGAGGCATCGGTGGAGGCCAGCAGGAGACTCCACCCATCCAAGAGGCAATGGTATGAAGTGAAGAGGAAGAGGAAGTAGAGGGGAGGAAGGTCCCAGGAAAGAAGACCTCAAGCTTCAAAGCTTCATAATCCCTCTCTGGACTCACACCTTCCGAGACATTCCTAAAAAGTCTCTTAAGGTGCTCGCTTTGTTCTCACCCTTAACATCTTCTAAGTGCATTTGTGCCTGTTTTCTCAGATCCACCCGGCTGTGGGCAGTAAGAAAACTTACGCAGAGTCCAAGATACAGGTCCTGATTTTTATCATCATCATAGTCACCTCTTCTACTTGCACGAAAACCCTAAATTACAAAGCATCACTTACTCCATCCAAGGTATGGACTGAGTTTTTCAAGATTCCATTTTCTCCAAGCAGATCTTAACTATCACTTTACTCAAAATGAAATTAAGATATTTCACGTAAGTGTACACATACCCACAATCCCAGTTCTCTAGCAAACTTTCTGCACTATATCACATATAAACCAAAATGCTCTGGAGTGCTTTTACTTTTCCTATGGCTAAAAGGTCTTTGTTATCCCTTTCTTCTCGATATCGAGTGGTGAGAAAAGTGATTTATCACCTGCCACGGTAGCTACGCAGTATTCCCACCATAAATCGTCCTCTGTGACAAAACACTTATCTTCAAAAACAGATAGCGTCGACCATTACTGCTTTTTATGTCAATGTCCCTTTTATTTAAGAATGACTCTGTTTTCCTTATAAATCCTTAAACATATTAGTAGAAGGCTCATTCGTAGCAAATGCCTTCAGTGAGGGGCAATCCGGTTGAAGCTGCGTTCTCACTTCTAAGCAAAGGCAAAATCCCTAAGCAAACAAGTGCCACAGGGGCTTGGCCGAAGTGCATTTTTCAAAGACCAGTGCCACTGGGTTGAAGTCAGCTCCAGAGGGCCGCATACCTTTTCAATCAAAGCCACAGCTGCCCCAGCGAGAGCCCTGCCCTGGGAGAAGGGCCGGAGACCTCTATCTCTAAGAGCAGGTGGTCCCCCACCTCATCAACAGACTCTGCCCGCAGAGATCATCTCTCACTCAGTTGCTCAGAACCCAGAGAGCAGAGCCGTGAAAGCTGATTGGGACACACACACTTCCCGAATAGACAGGGACATACCATCCCCATCGTGCACTGAGACAGGGCAGGACGAGAAATGGAACAGGGGCTTAGATTTGGGGAAAGTGTCCCAGGCAATTTGGTACCTAACGTGAGCCAGGGACAATGGGACGGTTTTCGGAAAATTAATCAGGTTTGGGTCAACAGAATTTTGACTCATACCAGAAAAAGATCTCAAGAATCGCTTCATTTAGCATCTTCCTTACACAGAGAGGCGAGCTGGAGTCAGGTCTCCAAAGGAAGTCTCTCTTTTCAAACCCGATAATCACAACAATAAAGACAACACATCCAATCTGTTTGCTCACAGCTGTGTGTTTTCTAACGTTTGACCGATTTCACGGGTGGTCACGTGGATTGTCTTCCTCGACCTCTTATCCCTCTTTCAAAAATTTTAATCAGTTCTTCCCGAGGATCAAAATCCATGTGGTCAAACTGCGAGTTTTGCTAACTCTTAACTCCGCTGGGTGGAAATACAATGCTACGTTTTATTCTAGGAGACTGGTTGATTAGAGAAGAGAAGAGAAGTCCTGGATCAATTCACCACAGCGCTTAGAAATATCATGAACTTCCCTCTGTTCCTTGGAGTGTGTCTCCAGACCTCACATGGATGGCAGGGAATCAAGCTATCTGCTGATCTCTATGTCAACAACCCCCATAAATCACACTGTACATTCCGGCTGTCATAGTGCATATAATTCAGCCACAGCTGAATTATTGCGCCCCAGTTACAGGCACACCGGAGTCACTGCAAACAGTAGGACAGAAGTATTAACAGGAGCCACTCATCAGGAACTAATAAAAATAATCACACCAATCCAAGAGCGGTCGGGCAAAGAGGGAGATGCTTGATTTTGCAAAACCCCCTCCACAGCTTTCTGATAAAAATGCAGATTCCTTCCTGCATTTGAGAAAACACTACATATATTCTGCTTGGATTTCAACAGTTTAAGGAGAAACGTGGAAAAACTTCTGGAGTTTTGAAAGGACAGTTACGAAAGCTTTCATGCTGGAGACCTCGGATAAACCAAAAATATGCCACGAGCTCTTGAGCAAAAGGGAGGTTTTCATCTCTCCTTTGGTGCCCCGCAGTGTGTCCCTGGAACTGTGGCTTATCTCAAAGTCTATAGCAAAATACAGAGCTTGCTGATCCGTTGGCTGGAAACCAGAGGCGGCTTGTACAAATGTGGAGCCATCTTCCTCAA
This sequence comes from Balaenoptera musculus, assembly GCF_009873245.2. Taxonomy (NCBI): domain Eukaryota; kingdom Metazoa; phylum Chordata; class Mammalia; order Artiodactyla; family Balaenopteridae; genus Balaenoptera; species Balaenoptera musculus. The sequence goes on from NC_045795.1 coordinate 86,733,180, forward strand.
CCCCAAAAGTCTCTTTGAGGTCTGAAGGTGACCATCTCCTGCAGTACAAGAACCCAGAGCAGACAGCTAGGCATGATCTCCAGGGCCTTCAGTGGCCAGGGAAGGACACGAGTGTGTACGATGCACCCCAGGACTGGTCGCTTTTATTACAAGGTGTAGCAAGTGACAATCTGGAATGCTGGAGCCCCGGAGCACCAGGAGAGAACGTAAGGGACAGACTGGTCTCTGAGATGAAATCTAGCCACAAGCCAGACCTCCAAATCAGAAGCAGTACTTTCTACCAGAGGTGAGCACACCACAGCCTGCAAGCCAAACCTGGCCCACCACCTGTTGGTTTTGTTTTGTTTCAACAAAGTTTCACTGGAACCTAGCCACATGCATCTGTTTACACACTGTCTGTGGCTGTTTAAACACTAAGATATTGTTGTGTTGATTAGTTTCAAGGGACTTTATGGCCCCCAAAGCCGAAAACATTTACTATCTGGCCCTTTACACAGCGTAAACCCCTGTTCAATGAGAAAATGTCAATGTTATGGGCCATCTTCAGTCTTCCAAATCTACACAAGCCCTCCAAAATTACCTTTTATAAGGCTTTTTAATAAGCCAAAAAATATACAGTTTACCCCTCCCAGCCATGGGTCGTTACCACACTAGGCCCTCAAATTCACCCATGCTGTGACACTTTTAAAAAAATCACAGCAAATAGTGAAGGGTGTTTCCACCCCACTCAAGACAAGCTGTTCACTCCTGCCTTGCCATGAATGCACACTTCTGGCTGCCAGGAAGAGTGTGTAGCTGGACTCAGCACAACCTCTGCACGTGAGCAGTTTGCAGGAGGCAAGAAGGCCTGGAATTAAAAGGGCAAATACCCGTTACTCTACCATCACAAGAGAAGTAACAGTTGTCAGGATTAACGAGCTGGTTCTAGCCCTGTCCGATATCTGACACTCAGCCTCTAAAGGAAAAAAAAATGTCCAACATTAATTACCTTCTAGGGCTAAAGGCTGTCCTCTAAGTACATTCTAACCCCCATACTCAGAGCCTCTTCACTGCTAATCTCCCCATGGAGAAAACCTGCCCCAGGGTAGAAGTGCCTTCTTGGCTAAAGCTGGATAAAGCTTCTAAAACCCAACAGAGTATGCACTTGACCATGTTAATTAGGCAGCGGGAGGTTGTGGAGCTGAGAAATCCTTCTCAACTCAGCCTCCTTCCCCAACGCTTCTTCCAAAACAGAAAGAAAATCAATGAGTTCAGTCAAACAAGCACATTGATGACTGCAAAACAGCCAGAAGGGAGAAACCAACATTGACTCAACGTAAGAGACAGGAAGGCGACTTTTAAAACGAATTCGGGTTTCTTTCTTTTTTTTTTTTTTTTCAGTTTAGTATTTTTCTTTAATCGATGATATTCTGTGTGTGAGACAGTCCAGTAATACAGTTCAGAGCATGTTTTTTTCTCTATGGCTGAAGTGCCTTCTTTGGACCTTGACTTTGCATTTTATGTGGCACGAACCTCTTTCATTTCTTCCCACACATCTTTGATTTTATGGTCTTCAAGCATGACTTTCTCCACACTGGGTCCAAGAGTTGAAAATGTCATTTTTAGCAAACAAATTTGCAAGGTTTCCTGTTTCTCCTTCCCACACCTAGCCCTTTTCTATCTCTGGCAGTTCAGTCCTCGCTGAACAATGGCTTCATTTACAACACAAGTCCTATTGGGACAGCTGTCAAATACAACTGAGTTTTCTACCTCTCAGCTTCCCAAAGAACTAAGTTGTCACTCCTTTGAAGTGTGGGACAAGAGAGCAAAGTGATGGTTTTTTAAAGAAAGGGGGAAAAAAGTTAATAAGCTAACACACAGAAAATCTCCAAGCTCTGAAGGATTTCACCTTTATCGCAAAAACCAGTACTTCTGTAATTCGACATGATCGCCTATAAAAACAATGAACACAATCAGCATTATACTGTACTTAAAAGGAAGAACGGGGTTTATAATTACACACGTAATTCTTGAGATGGCTCACAAACAACTACAGAGCAAATACAATATGTGTGCTGTTCACAGATCACAAAGGTGCCTAGAACCTTCTGGAAAAGCCATCCTTGCAAGACCAACTCGAGTGTGACACCTTATACCGCCAAGAGTGCCTGGAGATCCCATTTCTAAGGCAAGTCCTCTTTCCCAACTAACGTCGGTGACAAGCTCAAGGAAGAGCCACACAAGAAGAAGTTGCTCCTAGAATGTTCGTCTCACCTTTTTCTCCCAGAAATCTAACACAGTGACTTTCTCAAGGAGACACTTGAGAAATGGCACTCAGGTCTAATGGAAAACTAACCATCAAACTTGATCACGTTGACAGGTGGGCCAAAACTGGGACGTGTGTTTAAAAGACAAAGTGTTTATAGAAGCACAAGAACTTTATAAGAAGAAGTTCAGAATGAAGAAACAGAAAAGCATGTGACAAAAGACACAGTGTTGCGTTTGTGCACCTTGACAGTAAAGCCTGGTTCCAGCCCGGCTCTGCCACCCATCAGAGGGTGGGACGGGGAGCAGGTCCTTCAGCGCGACGTGGTTCCATTTTCTCACTACACAAGAAGGAGACTGAATGAACTGGTCTCTAAGGATCATCCTACTGTTTCTACCGTTCTCTATGTATGTTGATCAAAATCAGTTTCTGTATCATAACTCTGCAGCAACGCTCTTAAATGTATGTTTGACTGCCAAGAACACTTAAAGAGTGATGTAATCTGAAAGTTAGGGTGAAATATTAGAGAGAGAGAGAGAGAGAGAAGAAGAGCATCAGGATGAAGAAGGAATGGAGGGAAGAAAAGGAGAGAAAACCCCAGCTAAGTCACCTTTAGGTATCTTGCTATCATTCTGCAAGGAATAACTGTATGTCCTTTAGAAGAAATTACACGTGTGTGTATACCCTCGCACATACATAGGTGCACACATTGGGGTAGGGAGCCACCTATTTCCTGCCAAAATCATTTCTTTACCACACCCTGCCACCACCCCAAACTGGGGAATTGAGCTCTATCAGGTGTTAAGGACAGATGAACCAAGTCCAAACTGAGACTGATTAAAATAATGCAGTTGACATACCTGACGAGAGGTGTTAGCAAAGTCACTGAAAAATAAAGCTGATTATTTTTATATATATATAAAATATATATATTTTATATATATATGGACAGTCCCCTACCTAAATAATTGATACAGGCTGAGCCAAATTGCATCCTCCAGATCTGAGCTGCATTTTGCCCCCATCACCAATCTACAAGTCAAGACTGCCGCGTATCTTTTCCGGATGCAGTGTGCCAAACAACGATGCCACAGCCCTGGCTCTTAGCGGGAACTTGCCATGCGCCTTTCTCTGAATGTAAAAATAAATAAGTGATCCAAACTACAAAAATGCAGAGAAACAAGTTTTCAGCATGATGCAAGGAGAATTCTAAGGCTCCAAAATACTCACAAATTATCTTTTCAAGATAATTTGTCAGAATACAAGCATCAACACCAAACATAAATTCCCTGAAAAGCCTGCTGAGATCATCGACCTTTAGCCTTTTATTATTCTGTGTGTTTAAGCTCACTGACTAGATATACTTGTTGATAGAAATCAAGACCTGTTTACCCCGGTTCCTGCAAAAGTGGACTTTACAGAATTGACATCTTGTTGGTGTGGGTTACTATCCGTTTAGAGTGGTAGTTAAGAGCTGCAAATAAAGAAGTCAAGGTCCTAGAGATAAGCACAATTTCTAGAGAAAGCACCACGAAACTGAATTATGAGCAAAAAAAAAAAAAAAAAAATCAGGAGCGGGGAGAGACAGTATAGCGGTGGAGGAGTAAGAGGTACAAACTATTAGGTATAAAATAAGCTACAAGGATATATTGTATAGAACGGGGAATATAGCCAATATTTTATAATAACTATAAATGGAGTATAACCTCTAAAATTTGTGAATCACCCTAATATACACCTTATATAACATATAATATTGTATAACAACTATACTTCAATAAAAATATTTTTTTTAAAAGAGAAAAAGAAACAGGATAAACCAAGCACAACACGCATTTTCAAGACACCTATCTTCCGACGTGCCTATGAGTGAAGATTGCAAGGTTATCAAGACGTTCATTTTGCTGGCCTCACTTTAATCTGAAATGTGATGTGATATTTTGGGACATTAACTCAAGTAATAGTTTCCTTAAACGGAAGCACTCGCTCATGCATCGCTGACGTCTCATTCAATAGAAGGTCAATTTCCATTCATTCCTTCTGGCAAACACGGTTTCCCTGCTCTCAAAGCCCAACTGAGAGCTTAGTGTAACGTCTTTCCAAAAGCATCCTTGCAGAATGAAAAATCTGGAGGAGCGCGTGACTGGCCCAGGGGGGTAGAAACTGTTACATGACGAACTTCTGCATTGAGTAGGTCTCTAGGGAACATTCTGTTCATTGACTCTTTAGATGGTAAATGGAAAGAATGCGTGCAAACCCTACATGTAATCAGAGATGCAGGTGTTTACGACTACTAGGATTAATAAACAAAAACAGGAAAACGATGTTTACAGAGCCCTTGGTGCTGGGGGAATCCATGCTAAGTGTGTTGGGTGCCGGACCCCATTAACTCCACCTGCCAGAGAGGCTGCCTTTTCCCACCCTGCTCTTTGTTCCCAGGGAGGACCCCCTTTACAGAACAGGCTAATGGGCCCCTCTGCTCAGCTGGCTTCTAGCTGGCTTCAGTCACAGCAGAGGAGACGAAAAAGACAAAGGGGAAAGAAGACCTGGGTATTTGTCCTCCTTGTGGAGTGGCTTCTCAGCAGTAGCATCTTTCCAGAGACCAGAGCGCCTGTCTGTGCAGCCCTCTCCACGGCGCCCTCTCCTCCTGGCTTCTGTACCTCCTTCCTGCCCTTCAAGCCAAAGCGGGTCACAGCACTGCTCCTAGCCCAGGTTTCTGCCCCATCACCTAAGAGTCCCTGGCACTAGGGGGTCAACAAGCAATGGCCCATGAGCCAGACCCAGCCCAAAGCCTGTTTTTGTTAATAAAGTTTCATTGGAAGCTACATCCCTTCAGGTGTGTGCTGTCCATGGCAGCTCTCACACCAGAACGGCGGAGTTAAGGAGCTCAGACAGAGGCAATGCGGCCCCAAAGCTGAAAATATTTACTATCTGGCCCTTTATGGAAAAAGTGTGCTAACCCCTGCCCTGCACTCTTCCCATACCCTTGAAAAGATTCGTCTTACTAACCTCTCCTGATTTACCCCATTGCAGATGTGCTGTCTGTTTGCTCCTGGGACTCTGAATGACACTCAACTACTCCTGTGGAGTACCTTTAGTTACTATAATGATTCCCATTTCACAGAGGACAAGGAAATTTAAGATTCCTTCAGGAGGAAATATTTAGGTGAAAGGAAAAGAGAGTGAGAATGAGTTACCAAAAAAAAAAAAAATGGCCAGCCAAAAAGAAATTTAAGGGGGGCGGGGGGAGAGAATGACTGACCGATTGGTGAAGTGTTAAAAATCCAATACGTTAAGCATCTGGAGGATTTTCCTCCCTTACTTAAAAGATAAATTAAGAGCAGCCAAGAATCCAAGCTGCTTTGGCGACTGATGAGAAGCCTGCATCCCTTGCCATTTCTTGCTCTTTCCTGTTGGACATGAGAACCGTTCATACTTCAGTGAGCATAAAATAGAAAGATTCTGCTACAGAATTTTCTTCATTCATGAACGGTGGGAAAAACAATTGCATGGGTTCTTGGCGAACAGAGAGCTACACGGTTAAACACGGTCCCTCTTGGCCAGTCCCTACTCCCTAGATTTTGCAAACTAACTCAGTAGTTTGCCCCATCCCTCGGTAACATGTGAGTCATCTCTGAAGACCCAAATCTTCCAGGGCACACTGATTCTGGAAGGCCCCACTCCGTGCGGCCTGAGACCAATCAACAGCTACTAGATAATAATAAATGGTCATCGATTCCATTTACCAGTTACCAGTTATTTAGCACTTTAGACGTGCCAAGGCCTATGCAAACACTTCATGTTCTTTTTTTTTTTTTTTTCATTTACTGACCCAACAAACTTATTTTTAAAAACACTACTGTGACTTTTATTCTTTTGGATGAGAAAATAAAGGTGAACAGGTATTGAAGACTGGCCCAAATTTATACAGAGCCTAAACTTTAACTAGCCTTTCTGAATGAGGCACGTCGAAAATTGTCCCTGCATGAGAGGTGCTGTCACTCCTAAGAAATGAGCAACCTGCCACTGACATTCCGACTATAACAACAGTACAACTCAGAGGTCACTTCATAAATCACGGCACCATCATTCCTGGAGCTCCTGGTGGTTGGAAACTATTAATGTGATCCCAACCCTAAATGGACAGGTGGAATGTTTGCTCCGTGGGATCTACTATTAGGTACAGAATGTGGGGGGGGGGCATGTTTACATCATAATATTAGACTAAGCTCCTTCAGACCCGTAGAGAAAAAGTTATGTGTCAGACCTCACTGGAGAAGCAATAACTCCAGATAAACTTATCCCAGGAAAGGAAGGTCCTTTCCAGCACTCCAAGTCACCATCTATCATTTTCCATGGTGTTTGATACCTCCTACGTTCAAGTCCTTATTTTGGGCCGTGCTCCTGTGGATGTTCCTTTATCCAGTTGGAAAACGGAAAGGCTGTTTTAGGACTGAGTTGATCTTGGCTGAAGGAGAATAATGATTTTCAGAGCTTTGTCTAGACACTGCAAACAAGAATCTTTAACAGGGGGCTCAAGGATGGGTTCCAAACAGTCTGTGTGTCCCATGAAATTGTGTGTGTGTGTGCGTGAGGGAGAGAGAGGGAACGGGAGAAGACGAGAGTATGCATTTTTTGGCAAGAAGACCCAGAGCTCTCATCAGATCCTTGCAGGGGAGGGCGTCCTCCAGAGGAGTCCTCTCCTCTACATGCCATCGGCTCACACAGCCAGGTGGGCCCAGGTAGAGAGGCCAGCAGGTCACCCTGTAGCCTGTTCCTCTCCCTAACAAGTCTACAGCACTTCTCATCACTCTTTGAATGATGCCTTATTCATCAGTGACTCAAAATGACCCTGTGATGTCACTATTCCCCACAGAGTGGAATCCGACACAAAGAGGAGAGGGCTGGATTGGACTCCATCCAAATGGTGTAGCTACTCAAGTAACATGGGGCCTCTTCTGCGGCCATTTCACCTATAAGGCAACTTCTTGACATCCAGCCTAAGACACAAAATAGGGTTTTTCTTTCATCTTGACTTCAGTATGATGAAAGAAAATGAAAGAAAGTATGCATATGGACGTCTTCACATACCATCTCTGTGGTTTGGTAATTCTCCATAAATGACTACGTTTTGTTACTGTTGTTATTTTTCCAGAGACTGGCTTGAATTATATCTTGCTTCGTAACAATAAAATTTACCTCAAATGAATTCTGAAATACAATACATCCACCTTTGCAGTATTCAGCCCAAAGCTTTCACATAACACATCAGAAGCAACCAGCAACTGTTTTTATTTTAGTAAAATGCCGTTTTTTTGTGGAGGGGGTACGAATTCTGGGGTTTGAGGTTTACCCAAGTATAAAATTTCAAAGTTCATACATACTCTCGTATACAGAAGAACAGGCCTATGCAAAAGCATAAGCAACATTCCTTCGGGATTCTTCTTCGTACAAAGAACCGTGTGTGTACGTGAATGAGTATGTGCGCAAGCAAGTGTGTGAGTGTGAGTGCAAGCGCGTGTGTGTGCGCGGCTTTCTCCCAGGCAGCTGAGTAGGCAAAGAGAACTGATGGTTTGCTCACTACGTTTACTAATTTCTCCCCTTTTTAAAACAAAAACACTCCCTGTGCCATGACCATATGTCCTTAAATATTATCTTTTACTACAGAACCCCACAATATCACTAATGAACACCCAACTATGTTACTTTAGCCTTTGAATTAATGTGACTCTGCTTTTGGAAGCTACGTCTTTCCATACCAAGCCTTGGGGTTTGTGTGGTGCGTCTGTGCGGGGGTCCGAACGTGTGATCACCTGATTCTATATATTTTATGGGAAATTTTATCTCTGATTACAAAGAAACATTTACTCATTGTGGAAAATGAAATCTCAATAGTCATATGAATATATACAGCACACAATCAGCTTTTTGAAGTCCAAGGACCAGGTCCAAAGGGAACATCCACAGGGATGTTATGACGGCAATGTTGGCAGGTCCAAAAAATGCAAAATAACTGAAGGACGTATCAATACATGTGGCATCGAATAAGCTGGGGTCACATCCGTGTGATGAAACAGTATGCATTATTAAAGCTGATGAGTTATCTGTGCATCATGCCTGTGCATGACACACACTTAAAGAAAGCAAGCCCACGAATGAGTACAGTAGGGTTCCACTGTGTAAAGACAACGACCTAAAGAAGAAAAGAAACATCTAACATCCCGTGTGTGTGCGTGTGTTTCTTTTTCTCTCTATTCGCAGAGAAGAACATGTCCCGGGCTGAAACACAACCTACCTCAAACACAGGAGGAGGGAGAGGAGAGGAAGGTAGGTGGAGATCTGCCTTTTTGTTTTAAAACTTCTACTGTCTCAGTGATGGTAGCAACAACACATAACTTTACGACCTGGGCAGTGGTAATTCAATAAAAGATGTTAGTTAAGAAGAGAACTGTATGTTTTAATAAATATTGATAAAAAGGTCTCAGAACCTATCCCCTCCTACCCTTCAAGTGAGGCCACTGCCGGCAACTCGCTGTGTGCAAATTCCCATTATTCTCTGTGCCTACATTAACTAAAATAACTTTTTAAAACAAAATAAATTATATATATACAAACATACACATATATAGTTCTGTTGTATGCTTGTTCACTTAATGAGGCTTCGACCCACTTTCCATGGACGTGGGATCTGGCTGGGCAGAAACGTGACATCAAGGTGAGCACACAGAGTCAGATGGGGATTTGCATCCTGTCATCCTCAGCTGCCAGCTGTGAGACCCCAGATAAAGCCCTTAACCTGAGGTCTCAGTGGTGTCAATTCTATAATGGGAACAAGACTACCTGCTACTGCAGGGCTGTGGAGAGAATTAAATGAAATGACACATTAGGATAATGAAGTTCCCTGCTTGATATGTAGTAGGTACTCAACAAATGCCAACCACCACTAAGAACGATGTAGTATTAAAAATGTCACTGAATACTTGCTGTGTACTAAAAACTCTTCTAAGAGCTTCTAAAATCTTGAGACATATTAACTCATTTAATCTGCACACAGTTAATGAGATAGGCACCACAGTCCTCATTTCTCGGACCACAAAACCAAAGTCCAGCTGTATAGCCCAAGGCTACACAGCTAACTGTATCAGAGCTGGGTTCCCAACTCAAGCAGCTAGCTTACCCGTATCTACCCCACACACTGCTGCTTAATGCGGAGATTGTGGCAGGAGCTTACGGAAGTAACTTCTTCTACAGGAGCATCTGTGTGGACCGCGCGTCACAACAAATGAACCACACTAGCTAAAGCAGCCTCAGGCTAGCGGGTGATTTTCTCAGCACTGGTTCCCAGACCTTTTCACTTGGGTACACAGGTGTGCACTTACCCAGATGTCCCAAACTAGCCCACCTGGAACATGCAGCACTCTCCCCCCATCTCTCCCCGTGAGCCCAACCAATTACACTCTGCAAAGGAGACCCATCAGCCAGGAGGTTCTCCTTCCCCCATAAGCACTTCCAGCATCCCAAACTAAATTGAACCAAATGGAGGGGAAAAAATGGCCCATGTAAAATAGGACAAGGTGGCCTCAAGTCCACACCCACCTGAAACACAGCCCTTCACTGGATCACCCCAGGAGTCTGCACCCCAAGGGGGCCGCCCTTGACAGTGGCCAGCCCTAGCCCAGACAAGCTAGCCCATCACTAGCTCATGATGGAATGAAAGGTCTCACGGACCCTGATCAGGAGAATCCTAAGACCAGCTTATTAAACATATAGGCGACCCCAATGTCGTACAAAAATAACTTATTTCTAATCTGCACATTTAGCCATGTGTCTACCTCTTCCAGGACTCCCCTAAATTAAAATCAAAGTGGCATATCTGTCTCCTTAAAAGGTCAAAAAGACTTCAGGTTCGAGCTCTGTCTCGTAGGTGGTCTGTAACATTAAACCATCAATTAGCTTTATACTTTCACTTCCAAGGCCACAGCAGTTCTTTTCTCTCTCTGACAAGGTCAGGACATTCCCTCTGTTTGGTGTGGCAAATGAAACGAAAGAGAGGAAAGAAAGAAAGAAAGAAAGAAAGAAAAGAAAAGAAAGAAAGGAAGAAAGGAAGGAAGGAAGGAAGGAAGGGAGGGAGGAAGGGAGGGAGGGAGGGAGGAAGGGAGGGAGGGAGGAAGGGAGGGAGGGAGGAAGACAGAAAGAAACAAAGACAGAAAGACAGAAAGAAAGAAAGAAAGGAAGGAAGAGAGGGAGGGAGGGAAGGAGGGAGGGAGGGAGGGAAGGAGGGAGGGAGGGAGGGAGGGAGGGAGGGAGGGAGGAAGGAAGGAAGAAAGGAAGAAAGGAAGAAAAAGCAGGCCATTTATAACCCAAGAGTTTGCTTCAATGCTCTTAACGAGCAGAATCTGGCATCCTTGTTACAGAAGCATTTTCTGTGATCCCTACTGAACCTCAGGTATCTGGGGGGGGCGGTGAAGTGAGGAAGGAGGGAAAAAAAAGAAGGAAAAGAGAAAAAGAGCCACTTCTGCCCAGGAAACAGGATAATGGCAGATAGACCCATTTTGCTTAGGAGTTGAACCTGAGTGCCAACAACACATTTTCCTCAATTAAGACGATGGCTACATTTTCATAAGAAGTTACCAACTTTTATTTCTTAATTGGATGCTCCACTGAATGGTGTGTGTGTGTGTGTGGGTGGGTGGGTGTGTGTGTAAGAAAATAAAAACTGATTTAGGAAAAGAAGAAAAAATTATTGCTATGAAAACAACCTAGTTTTTAAAAAGTTTTCTTAAAGGTCCTTGAAATATCTATTTCGAGACCTCTAGAGTTATTTTGGCTTGGATTCTAGTGTTACTTACAGGATGTCCTTAAAGAACATTTCATGGCAGTTCCTCTAAAGCAAATACAGATACTGTTTTGCATTCTTTCACTAATATTGTGCATTCTTGTTTGGGCACCAAGCTAAGCAAAATGTTACATTAGATGCATTCAAACATCACTGACATAAGTTAACAAAAGCGGCTAATTATGCACAGAGCTGCCCATGATCCTTTCAATTGGTGCAAGAGAGAGATCACTTATTTTTTAAAACGTCCATTGAGTGAATTCTGCCATCCCACATCCTGAAAGGTGAGAGAAACTGCATGATTTTTCGTTTTATCTCCTCCTTTTGAAAGCTTTAACAAAAAAGTATTATTTCAAAATAAACTCTTTTTAATGTTGAGTCCAGGCTGTGTCCACCTTTGAGAGAGAACATTTCACTTTTAAGCTGGCTGGCATAGCAACACACAAGCAAATGCCCGACTCTAAACCAGTCTGGTTTCCTTTCTTGGCTCAAGGGTTTAAAGGAAAAATTAAGACAGTAGCTCTGTATTAGTCTTAGCCGTTCAGAGCTTAGGAATTCACGTTTTAAAGTTCCTGCTAGCAAACGGTATTAGAAAACAGAGCAGGAACTGTCTATGAAGCCATTTCTACCTGATTTCTTCATTTTTATTCACGTTTGCATTGTTTTTAGCTTAATGTTAATTCTATGAGGACATTCATCTTTTTTAATATTTTAATTTTATTGGAGTATAGTTGATTTACAATGTTATGTCAGTTTCAGGTGTACAGCAAAGTGATTCAGTTATACATATATTCATTTTTTTAAGATTCTTTTCTCGTATAGGGTATCAAAGAATATCGAGCAGAGCTCCCTGCGCCACACAGTAGGTCCTCTGTTGGTTATCTAAATATCTTATGTATAGTAGTGTGTGTATGTTCATCCCAAGCTCATTCATCTATTTTCAGCTTGTCATCTTTTCTCACTAATACAGCACAGAACACAAATCTCAAACATTTTAGCAGAAAGATAACAGTGAAAGGGTAAAATACATCTGTTTACTACGCTGGGCTGTAAACATCATCTCACTCATAATCCTGGGTGTGATCTGGGGGCAAGAAGCAATGAAGGCCTTTCCCAAGGCCTCTGTTTAGTGCTCTAATGTGCATTTCCCTCCAAAGGAGCTCTCGGAAAGTTCTACCACGAATTACGGCTTCACTGACAACTTGGTTTGATAAACAACAGAATTATTTCCCGGAACGGGCATAAAACTTCCATGGCAACAACAGCGGCTAAACTTTCATCTAAAAACATGACACACTCAAAATAAAAGGGGGTGAAGGCATCTTCCAGAACTTAGTTGCTCTTGATTTTATGTTGTTAAACATGGGTCCTACAGGTGCGAAGACCGAAGTCAATGAGAGGACAGAGGTGACCAATGTCAAATATCTTCCAAATACGGTGACAAAGCCTGCAGCTTCATAAGCAAAGACCACAACTGTTAAACGAAACTCATACTCTATCTCACAGAAACTGAGTTAACCAGAGAAGACACAACTTCCTATATCTTACTGCTAGACATGACTAAAAACAATGTTTTCTTAAAATCTAAAGTCTGGAATTCATAAATGTAGGAGATTTTTTTTTTAAGTTTAGTTTATAAAACCCAATGCGGTATAACAAAAATTGAACTCTTGATTTTCTTAGGATCTCATTATATTTATATTGCTTCCCAAGAAAGGAACTCTCCTCCTGACTTCCCCCTGGCACGAGGAGATACGTCTGTTTTAAGCTGATGCTATTCCTGTATGGACAGCTGGCCGGGTCCACTTGTCCAAGGAGGTGTTGTCAAAGTCTCAAATGTCCCCGAGACCTCATGACATACTGCCACCTGCCTTGAAGGCTTCTAATGTTAGACTTCCTGCAGTTTTACCCTCAGAAGCTGGTCATGTGACTTGAAAATCTATTTCCAAGTCACCAGGCATCAGGCCAGGCCCCAAGAACACTGCAAATCCAGGGCTCCACCGATGTGTCCCTGCTCTCAGGACCTGACACTCAAGCAGGACCCGCCTTAGTCCCTCCATAAGGAAGTAAATTTCCCAGGGGCCCCTCCTCCTCAGGAGAGCCCAACAGAGGCTGAATTCAGAAGCCATAGTGGGTATAGCTTACAAACTGCCCCACAGACTCTGGAAGTCAGTCACCGCACGTGGCACAAAAAGCACCCACATCAAACACCAGGCAGATACACATTTCCTCAATGTATACTGAGGGGAAATCACCCTGCACACCAAAGCTTCACACAGAGAAGCAAGTTAGGCTTCCAAAGGCTGGACCTAGGTCCCCTTTGTAGTTAGTCCATTAGGACGCCAGTGACCGCTAACGAATGCCCTCCATCTGTTGGTGGCCTGCAGAGTCCATGAACTTTGCCTCAGGCAGGAAGTTCATAAGTGGAAAGTTGACAGGTAGTGGAGCTTAGTTTTTGTCAATACAGTCATATATCCTAATAGATCTGACTCCATTCTTTGGCAAGAGGCTGGGGCTTACATGTGCCATCAACAGATCATGTGCCATCAACAGGGTATAATGTCAGAAAAAAACATCTGCTGCCAACATGGAACATACAGTTCTTTCCTCCACAGGAATGTTCCCAAACTGCTGGCCACTGCCTTTTAGTGAGCCATGAAATCAACTCAGTGGGTGGCAGACAGCATTAAAAGAGAAAGAATAAAATAGAAATACCAGACAGCTCTGCATGTCCTAAGGATAAATATCTCTCATGAACTTTTTCTCAATTTTTAGACACATATACCAGGACCTGCTCACATTAGTGAGTGCTGCACTGGGTTGTACATAAAGCATATTTCTTACCAAAAAAGTTTGCAAAATGCTCTTTCAAAGAGCAGGGTAGCAGGAGAGGCTGCTGGGCCAGGACTTACATATCTATGGGCTGCATCAATTGACTAATGGGCACACTCTACATAGCTACAATTGGAATGCATAAAGATAGTATAGATTTTCAAAAATTTATAAAAACAAAACTGTATCAAAGACAGATTCCCTGATGTCTGGCCTATTACACTATTATTCACCTTTCTGCCTCTGAAATTCTTTACCAGTGATGAAATTATTCCTCCCTGTGGTGGACTCAAACTTCTAAGAGCTCCTTCATCCCTCCACCAACCAAACTCAAGTGCCTACACAAAGCGTAGCTCAGACTGGCACATGGCAGCAGTGGGCAAGGTGAAGTCTAGACTGTTTGACCTTATTGGACGTGGCATAAAAGGACCCGAAGACAGGATGAGCAAGGCATTCCATTGTCAATCTCCAACCTGTCTGATTGCCTCTAGGGGACAGAGTCAATCTGGGCCTAAGTGTTTCCCACACCATTTGGTAAAATAAGTGTTATCTACATGTAACATACCTACACAAAGTGTACATCTTGATGCGTATTCACAGGCTGAGCACATTCATTGACCATTACCCAGACGAAGAACAGGACGGGACCAGCACTCCAGAAGCTCTCCTGGGGCCTCTGCTCCCATTCACCATCCTCACTTCTAACCCCACAGGATAATTTTGCTCTTAATCAAAGAGAAAGCAAGGCTCAGGCTCAGAGTCTTCCCCAAGCAACAGTATCTAGATGAAATTGACCAACTCTACACTTTTATGGTACTTATTTTTACTGTTACCGTCTGTTTACAGCACATGAAATGGCTTTCCACTTGCAATCATGACATAAGTTTCCTTTTAAAATAAATCTAGGTGAAACAAAAGCTTTAAGAAGAATGTGAAGTGTTGAACAAAACAGGTGGTGTATAAAAGGCAAAAAATGACCAGGTGGTATACAACCGACTCAAGTTTGCGAAACGCTGGTTCAGTTTTGCTGATCACCGTGAAATGCTAAACTGGTTTAACTGACTATACCGTACCCTGATTTTCCAAGGAGGATGGTGGAGTCTCTCTCCTGTCCCAGGGTCTATCACAAGGACTAATTTCCTCTCTTACATAGTCTTAAAACAGTTTAAGATCAGCACTCCCTGCAGATGATACGATGTTATTTTTATAACCCTTCTGACTTGTACTTCTCACACGCATCACGCTTAAAAAAAAAAAAACAAAAAAAACCCGACTGGACTAAGCTGATTCCGAATGAAAAGAAACGTATCAATTTTTCTCTTCTTAAATCTCTACTATTTTAAGTTTTAAAAGATCACTTAGAACTGGGATCAATTATAACAAAAGGCCACAAACAGATCACATTGAATGCCTTTAGTGTTCTAATAATGGCAAAAAATAACAAACCCTTACATGAACTTAACTTTCAAACAAACTGAAGAAGAAAGGAAAAGTATCATTTCAATGGAAAAAGCAACTTCCTTCCTTGGCCTCTTCTCTCTGAATTAGTGTAATTCCCTGTACGTTCTGTTAAATCTAGTAAATTTAAGCAGAGGAGACTCTCTGAATTTCACTTGTAAGATGTACTTAACGTGTCAGGCAAATAACCTAATCTTACCTATGAACAGGCTTTGCAGGTAATTAAATAACCTTGTCAAAACAAAGATTTCCTTGCCTGCACTTTACATAATACCACCTGCCCAAAGGATTCTCCTTTCATTTCTCACAAAGTGTAAACAGAGGTTATTAAACAGGGACTACATCTGAAACAGCTTAAAACTTCATCCGATTTGTGTTGGGTTTCCAATGAGCAGCTGATACAAAATAAAGACGAAATCTCACAAGTAACTCATGTGAAGTCAATGTATTCAGGCATATACACTTACTCACAGATTCATATATACGTATACTCATACATGGAGTCATATATATACATACGGTTTTCACAAGCTCTTGAAGCAGTCCTACAAAAAATCTTATTTGTCAAAACACGGTCTATTAAAGGTTTGTGGCTAATAAAAGTTAAAGTGTGGTTTAGAACGTGATGAAAACGCAGATACCAAGGTTAAGGTAACATTTCTCTGAAAATGATTCAGCCCAATGCGGCATTTAATGTCCTTCCTCTATCTGATCGTGTTTCCCTCTGCCGCTTCGTATACCAAAGCAATCAGTCCTTCAGATACCCAGATGCTGATCAGGGCAGCTGAACGGAGAAACTATAAACTTCACCAACTTTGTTACCACCATCATCAGTCCTTTAAAAGGAAAGGGGAGGGGCTTCCCTGCTGGCGCAGTGGTTGAGAATCTGCCTGCCAATGCAGGGGACACGGGTTTGAGCCCTGGTCTGGGAAGATCCCACATGCCGCGGAGCAATTAAGCCCGTGAACCACAACTACTGAGCCTGTGCGTCTGGAGCCTCTGCTCCGCAACAAGAGAGGCCGCGATAGTGAGAGGCCCGCGCACCGCGATGAAGAGTGGCCCCCACTTGCCGCAACTGGAGAAAGCCCTCGCGCAGAAACGAAGACCCAACCCAGCCAAGAATAAATAAATAAATAAATAAAATTTTAAAAAAATAAAAAAATAAAAGGAAAGGGGAAAGTAGGTCTTTTTGCTAGCTTTCAATCTTACCTTTTAGTCACCAAAGAAAATTAAGATGTTCCTCCATTGATAGTGAGTTTCCAGCTTTCAGTAAAAATATGACACATTTTTTTCTTGCTTGATTCCCTCTTCTAAAGTTCCTTTATCACCAGCAATTCTATTCCAAGCCCCCAACATATGTTAATATTACCCCACCCCGAGGTTCCTATAAGCACACCTACTCTTTCAGATATTTCAGAGAATGATACAAAGTATCTGAAATCCACTAACATTGCTGTAAAAAATCATACATCATCGTGTTTTACTTGTGCTCCTACCATTTCATTTAAGCTAGAGTTTAGAGCAAGTAATATTATGCGCTCCATATGCAATTTCCATGTCTCATCAGATTCTGACAAGTAGGCCATTGTACCCTGTGATTAAGCAAACCGATTAAAGTTTTTTCAAGACACTGCTTACCATCAGTAAGGTTTTCTATTTTCATCTTTACTCTTTACCATATTTCTCAATTTTTCTACGTTGGTGTATTGCATTGACATCAATTTATAAACGTTACCCTAAAAAGAAGTTGATGTGAGTTGCCATCTTAAGGGAAGATTTTGTTCAAAGAAATACAAACTCCAGAATTTCAAGAAAATCCCAATATTCCTCATGAGTCAATATAAAAATGGAAATCTTAATCGGTTCAGGCACTTTAAAAATAGCTGATATTAAACATGCAATTGTTTTACTTTATTTTTAGAACACTGAAGTCAGCACATATGCAATGAATTACCAGGTTCACACTAACATGTAAACTAAGAATTATTCCTGATTGATCAATTACCATGATTTATATGGCCTTAGGAAGTGATAGCTGTTTCTCCATCCAGATTCAAAGGGTCACTAATTAAAGAAAAGAAATCTAAAACAAATTAAAATGATCTATTCACAACTGTAATTTTGGGTTTATGAAACTGTGCCATAAAACCGTCATCAAAGCACTGGCTTTTTAGAAGGTCCTTCCAGCCCAGCCTCTACAGAATGACAAGAAACAACACCAGCAAAGCTAACCACCTGGGGAGTGTTTATTCTGGAGCCAAATTTACAGTTTTCAGACACATGCATTATATTCGTTATTGTAGCAACTTTATGATACACGTACAGGCAGACCTCGTTTTATTGCGCTTCGAAGATTATCGCATTTCTTACAAATGGAAGGTCTGTGGCAACGCTGCGTCAGGCAAGTCTATTGGCACCCTTTTCAATAGCATTTGCCTGTTTCGTGTCTGTCACATTTTGATAATCTGCAATATTTCAAACTTTTTCTTGCTTATATTTCTTATGGTGATCTGTGATCAGTGATGTTTGGCATTTTTTAACAATAAAGTATTTTTAAATTAAGGTCTGTTACATTTTTTTTTAGACAGAATGTTATTGTACACAATAGACTACAGTATAGTACAAACATCGCTTTTATATGCACTGGCAAACCAAAAAAAATTCATGTGATGCCTTTTATTGTGATATTTGCTGTACTGCAGTGGTCTGAAACTGGACCCACAGTATCTCCAAGGTGTGCCTAAATGGTGTCCATAATTTACAGAAGAAAGCAATGCTCAGAGATGAGGAGAAACTTGTCCAAGGTCGCAAGGCTAGCGATGGTAGAATTAAAATTCAAAACCTGGTGTGATTCCAGAGTCCATGACTCCTAACCACTCTATACAACTGACTGCCTTTCTCAGGGCCTGAGTATCAGCTACCTTCCTCTGTCCATCGGTCTGACATGGAAACTCCCCAGAGCCAGGGACCACATATGAGCTCTCTATGCATCTTGGCCTATCTCAGTATTAGGGAGAATACAACTCGCCTCCAACAAGTAGAACACGTGTCTGCTGATGGTTTCTCTTCCACTGTGAGCCTGAGAACCCACACAACATGAAGATTTTCAACAAGCCACGACCAGAGATCACTCTATATAATTCATCCCCCTCCCGGTTTTTAAAATAAACACCGCATAGGAGTTGTATGTGTCTGGCTAACAAATTCTCAAATCGACGTGTGTAGAAACATGAATGTCCTATAGCAACAATCATTCCAGGAAAAGAACAAAAACTGCCTTCTTTGGATAGTGACTGCAAGCAACTTCTAACCCACCCCAGAGTTTCTCCAGAGAGTGAAAAATAAAACATACATATATTTAGCTCATTTAAAAAAAAACAGACTGGCACGTCTCTTTGGGGAGGTGGGCGAGTGGCTAAGCAAGCAAACACTCTTAGGCTTTCAGTTCTCCTGGTCCCCGAGAGCTGTCAAGTGACTCATGAGGAGTAGCAGGAAAAGAGGAAGTGATGAAAGATGGAAATTAAGAGACTCAAAAGAGCCAAAAAGGAAGCGGGGAGTGCTACCCTCAGGAGAAGAGGGATGGGACCCAGACTGTCTGCAGTTCGAATGACTGTCAAAATAGACACAGACAAATAGACAAAACAGAAGAGCCAAAGGCCTTCTCGGAGCAATATGGCATCTGCGTGGCCGAGAACCCCATCCCAGCTGCCCTCCCCCCGAGGCTCATGGGAATCATTCATCATCATTAGACGAAATCGTGCCGTTGCAGCTTCCCACCCTGGGGTACTGGGAGTTTTCAGTGAAAGTGGCATAACTGCAAAACCAGCGCTTGCAGCCGCCAATTCCACGCGGCTGAGTCTTCCACGCGTCATTCCCAGTGACAATTCCTAATCTAACTCTCCCTGCTCCTGTTCCCAGCCCCCTCATCTATAGGCCCCGTGCTTCGTTTTTGTTTCCAAAATGATGTGGACCTACTGCTTTCAAAGGTTCTCCCAGAGTCTCTCCTACACAGCTTATTTTACATATACTTCATAGTTGATAATTTAAGTCAGAGCATTCCAAACATACCTTTCAAGTCCGATAAAAGTGCACCTAGCTCTTTGTGTCTTACACCAACAGACAAAGACAAAAACTTAATTTTTAAAAAAAATGATGTGGGTTCTTGTTCTCAAAACCCCCATACTTAAAGATAAGGGTCTAGATATGGTGTACAAAGAAGACAACTGAATATAAACTGTATCTTATCTGTACTGTTGTCAAGGGTTTGTTGTTTTGTTGTTGTCTGGGAATTACCAAAAATTTAATGTTTCAACCTAATCTTTATTCAAAAAATTTAATAGGGATGCCAGTCACTTCTGATTTATTCTTGATTTTAAAGTGCTTTGTGGATGATCTAAATAACTCTTTGTACTAAGGGTTGACCATGAGGGGATAGATTTAAAACTTCTGGGGAGCCACAACTCCCACAAAAGTACACAGTGTCAAGAGGAAGTGAACTCTGATAATCTGGGCAGAGAATGGGAGGGAGGAACTTCCAACAGCCTGGTTCCAGAGTCCCAGCACGAGCTGCCCACCCATCTCATACCTGAGGCCACCTGCTAGGAGCTTTTGGAAAAGAGAACGACAAGTAATGTACAAAAGGAAACACACAAGCAGGAGTCAGCTTTGTGATACTTAAAACTCAAAGGAAACTTCTAACTCACCATTTTTCCTCTTTACTGTTTTCTGGATTATAAAAAAGAATACTCACTTCTCTGGAGAAGTCCAACATTATAGAAAGGTGACTTAAAAAATGTTAAAGTTCCCCCATAATCCCACTCTACAACATTATATATAACTTTAGAATGTTTTATTACCTCAGAGTGCTTTTTCCTATGAAAAGACTAATATACATAAATGTCTTTAAAACAAACAAATTGCATCACGCCATATGTTTTATTCTTCACCCAACGTTTACCTGGCTGGTGTGCAGTGATGTCTGTTACAAAGATGTTCACGGAAAACCTAGTTTTTTTTTTGTTTTTTTTTTTAAAGTTAGTTTTAATAGCAAAACTAGTAAGAAAATAACAACAATAATAAATATTACCAAGTCAATACATCAGTATAGTCATTAGAAAAAAATTAATACAAAATGTTATTTTTTTAAAGGCAACTGGGAGTAAAGAGGAAATACTTGGTGTTAATTGGTCACAATGTTAATTCTAAAAAGTATGTCTGCCTGAAACAGTTCAAGGTTTCCTCAATAATCCTGCAGCAGCACTACATTCTGGCTAAAACACACAAGAGGAAAACAGATCTCAGAAGTATTTTGCTGACTTCTGTAACTGGCTTTGGTATTAAGTTCTTGTATCAGATACTAAAATTTTAATTTGAAAAAAACCCCAAACAATTCTTCATATTGGCACTTAAGAGCAAAAATCCTTTGACCTATGTTATCTCCTTGCTCTACCCAGACAGCATGACAGGTAGGGGAGACAGAGAGTAATACTCTTCCCACTTTAGAGATGAGGAACTCGAAGCTCAGCATTTAGGATACTAAGACCACAGAGCGAATAAACTGGTAGAAACCTAAACCTGGGGTCCTCATTTAAATCTCAGGGCTCTTTCCACTTCCACATGTGCCTGCTAATACTAAGGAAATCAGCTGCTTTAATTTTGCCAGAACTTCCATTGCTATGGTATAGGCTATAAGAGTAAGATGAAAGTGAAAAGCTTGTTTAAACAGGGGGAGGAGGGAATAAAAACCAAGATGCAACAAAGGTGTCCACTTTATTTTACATCTGAAGACCAAAAAGAATGACTGATACATTATTATGAAACACACACCATCCCAATGAAAGGAGAGTCATTACTTCCAAATGATAATGTAGTCATTCCAAAAACACCGTATGAGTCCAGCCAGAGATAACAAATCCAGAGTCAAACTGTCACCCCTCCTCTCTTGTGTCCATGGCAAACATCACTAAATGATCACCACACTCATCCCCACTCAATCCAGACATGGTCTCAGAATCCTTCCACATAGTAATCCAGGGTACAACACTGTCAACCAATCGAAATTGGTAACTAAGATGAAACTCTAGTCTCTGCCTCTGGAAATGGAGAGTTGGGGTCCATTACTAATAAGGGGTCTCTAAAACCTGCTTATTTTTGCAGCTTAAAAAGAATCTTCTCAACATAGCTTGAATTATACCACATCTCTTTCATCAAAACAGATTATTTGTGTAACTGAGGTAACAGAGATTTCAAATTGACACGAATAGGTTTTACTTCTCAGGAGGATAATTGCCACAGAATTTTTTCCTCTCCTCTGCTGAGTGTGGTCCATGGCTATCAGTCACTACAGAGGACAACAGCATAGCCCCACGTATTTATTTTTAATATTACCCCCAAATGGCTTGGGCATATCTCTGCCTGTTTAGCAATAATAAGTTTCCTGCATAGAGTTACACAAGAAATACCGAGCCTTTCTTACCCCATAATGAAAGAAAAATATAATTACAAAATCACCTACTTTAGAGCATATTTTTCCTCCCAAAATCAAACCAAAAATAATATGGAAATATTTTAAACAATTTTCATCAACAATTTTTAATTCACTGATAACATCTAAGCAAAGATCAGAGATTTGATTCAAAAGAAAAGAGTACATTCATCACTATTTCAAAAGGGATTCCTCTAGGAGTTGCAAATCTTCAAAGGAGGAGGAGAAACTTAACCATGCAGACTTGGACTGGAATTAGACGTACTGACACAGGCATAGTTTTCAAAGTATATAAAAGGATGAATAGAGAAATAGAAGGAGAGATGTGTGTTGTTGTTGATGATGATAATATTGTGTGTGTATGTGCATATTTACATTTTCTACCTCTGATGAGACTGCCTAGAAACAATGAAACCTCAATTATAACCTCATATAATTATATATGATCACCCTAGCACCCATATGTTGGTTTCTAAACGCCACTCACTCTTCACTCAATGGAGTTAGAGCTACTCAGTGGAGTTAGAGCTACTTGGAAAAAGAGCTGATTCTAGGGCTGGGGCAAGGAAAGTACAAGATGAGCCTGGGACATCTCGTGGTGCCACAAAGTAAGGAAGTGCTCAAAAACTGATGGAAACATGAGAAAAGGACAGAGGTACTAGCTTGAAAAAGCTCCTCCTGGCCAAAACTGGCCAAGGTGACCACCAAATTATAAGAATCCATGAGTCCATACTGAAATAGACAGACAGACAGACAGATGGAGATAGGTAGAAAAAAACAGGGAGGAAAGGAACACTTCTTCTTACAACTCATAAACATAGAAGGAATGTACTTAGTAAATCACCATTCGTCAACCATTATAATAATAATCAAGTCAAGTAAAATCCATAAGTGGGTGCTAAAACCAGTGTATGAGAGTTTGAGTCGCAGCAGGATATTTCCACAGCCTCAAAGTATCCTCCACCCTCCCCGACAGGATACAAGACAAAGGAGAAAACAGTACCTTTACAGCAGACAGACCTGGCAGGTAAGACTTTAACCAAGCAGTCCAAGTTAACATCACTAATAAAGGGACAAAGTGACATCGTGTGACCCCCGACAGGATGCGCTGAGAAGGACATTCTATCACTTCTTTGGTATTCCTGCCCAAAATGTATGGCCTGAAGCCATACTCATGAGGAAACATCAGACAAACCCAAATTGGGAGACATTATACAAAAGACCTAGTTTGTGTTCTTTGAAAACATCAGTAGCATGCAAGACAAAAAACTTAAGCCACTGCTCTAAAGGAAAGGAAATCAAGAACTATGACAACTCAATAAAACCTATGATCTGCGGTTTTCTCTTGCTATCAAGGACACTGTACAGATTATTAGAAATCTGACTAAATTCTGTAGATGAAACAATAGGGCCCTACCAATATTAATTTCCTGATTTAGATAAATGGATTGTAGTTATGTAAGAGGTCTTATTCCTAAAAAAAAAAATACACACTGATGTATTTAGGAATAGGGGTAGAGAGAGAAAGGGATAAAGTAAATGTAGATGTTAATGCTGGGGGAATCTGGGTAAAGACTGTACAGGAATTCATTAATGCAAGTCTGAAATTATGTCAAAATAAAAAGTTAACAGAAAAAAAAAGAGCGTCTTCCTTTTTCTAAAACTAAATGCTTTTTCAGGTGAATTCACATGCCACCCTGCAATTTTAGTTGGTGGGAGAACATTATCTTCACTAACAAATAGTAAAATCTCGCTTTACCAAGTAGCCTAGCTCGGGAAGGGAAGGCAGTGTTAATCTGTTCTAGTCAACCCTGTAACCCAGCCTTTTGAGCAATGACAGACTAACCAAACCTACAGCAAACAAAACAGAGAATGACTGATTTACACAAAAGCCACTGAGCTTACACACATTCTGTGACCACATGTTTGGGTCTTCAAATCATAACACTCCCAAGATGAACACGTATTTACAGAGGATTGTACAAAATAAAGGTTAGTGGCAACAGAGGGCTTCACTCCCTGCCTTCACTGCACTCGGAGAATTGCATTTACTATCTCAAAGCAGAAGAGGACATTGCATTTAGCCCAGACAACTGTCACAGAAATTCACTTACCGCCAAATGAGAGACGAGCAGAATGCAAGAACGAGCTTCTGAGCAACGCACCTTGCATCATAAGGTTTGGGAACAAGACAAATCTCTACCCCAGTCATTCTCCCTGGGGTCCCTATCATAACCCGAGGTAGTGCTGGAAACCTATGGAAGCATTTTTCATTGTCACAAGGATTGGGGTGGGGACCAAGCATGCTAGAAGCCCTAAACGCACAGAGTCTCGGGCAATGAAGAATCATTGGGCTTCCTGAATAACCTTCCCGTATCCTGCCAGACATTAGTAAAGGTAAAGTAACAAACGTTTTATAATTACCTGAGGGTACACCCTAACTCTGTTTTACATATAAACACTGAGGGTTTTTTTGTTTTGTTTTGTTTTTGCAATTTAAATGCATACAGATTACACACCCATGTTCACAGCAGTATTATTCACCACAATGTAAAGATGGAGGCAAGCCAAATGTCCATCGATGGATGAATGGATAAACAAAATGTGGTATATACTTCTATACATACAATGGAATAGTATTCAGCTTTAAAAAAGATGGAATTCTGACACATGTTACAAGTCCACAGATGACTGTGGAGGCCACCACGCTAAGTGAAATGAGCCAGACACAGAAAGATAAATACTGTAGCATTCCACTTATGTGAGGCACCTAGAGTAGTCAAATGCATAGAAACAGAAAACAGAAGGATGGCAGCCAGGAGCTGGGGGAAGGGGAGGAGGGGTGGGTTAATGGCTACAGTTTCAGTTTGGGAAGACAAAAAAGTTCTGGAGATGGATGGTGGTGATGGTTGCACGATCAAGTACTTAATGCCCCAGAAAAGTACACTTACAAATGGTTAAAATGGTAAATTTTATGTTATGTATATTTTACCACAATTTTTAAAACACACACACACACACACACACACACAAAGACGTGTGTAAATCAAAGGAAGACTGTATTTAATTGTGCCGTATCTTAACCACAATCTGTTCACCACCGTGGAAAATCCAATCGTGGACGGCGATGCCGCTCGTGGTGCCAAACTCCGCAGCACCGCCTTCCTGGACCAGCAACTTCTGTCGCCGGTGCACCGTGCCGAGCCCACAAGGAGATGCCAGCGTCTGGCAGCAAACATCACAGTGGCTTCTAATGCGGCCGTGCCCGAGCATTTACACACCGATATATACATTTTACTATAAATGATCTTCCTGTTATTTTTCTATTAATGACAGTATATAGGTTCTACCATTAGGTGTGCATGTATATAAATATTATCGATGAATTTCGTTTCATGAGAGTATTGATGGCATTTCACAATATTTCCGATAAAACACAAGGCGAGCGTGCTTGGTTCTGATGTGGGTGAGAACTACAGCTCCGGTCTCAGGGAAGAAAGAGCGGTAGGAACAGAGTAACCGTTAACAACTCTGCAGTGAGGACGAGATTTAGTCAGTCTCTATGGATTTAATATAAACGTCCTTTTGCCAGGATGAAAGTTCTTATGGTGAAAATCTAGTGGGAGTTTGCTCACTCCTCTGAAAAGGAAGAAATATGGAGGAAAACTAGAAAGCCCCTGACTCTTCTTAGTGAACCCACAGGCACACTTAAAACAATCAAATTCATGCCTGGTAATAAACTCAGACACAGACAAGGTGAACAGGAGAACATCGTTTGCAGGCATGCGAATCACTGTATCATGTCAAAAGAGATTAGGATTTGACGGAGAAGGGCACGGGGTGTCAATTGCAATTACACATATGTTGTTTCTCTATTGTGATCATCCTTCTTTCCATCTCAGCACTGGGACATGATTAATATTTTACATACTATCCAAAAGGGGAATGTGACTTACCAGAAACAGTACTAAATGTTTCAAACACAGATCACCCTTTGCCAAGAGAAAATCCTGCCCAGCTGTACATTTCTCATTTGCAAAACATAAGAGCAATGAAATTCCATTACTTACAGAAACTGGCTGTTCCACCAAACCCTTGGCAATGGAAGCTGTACTTATCTTTTGGAACAACAGTCCAGAAAATGTATTCTCTCTTTCTTTTAAAAAAAGACAGTAAGGACACATTTGAGCTCTTGAAAAAGCGTCTTGCCCAAGCAAATTCCTGGTAGGGAAAATCCACTCCCCTGACCAGGGAAATATGAAGATTGACCCTAAAACATGCAGCAAAAAGATCTCCAAGCTTAAGAACCCTTCAAAAAGTCAAGGGGGATGTAGCAGTATTAATGATGTCCTTAAAACAAAATCAAGTATCCTTTTAATATGTCAATTGTCACACTGCATCCACTCCTTCAGAAAAGTAACTCTTATACCCTAACTCGTTCAGTTCGCTTTCTTGGGGCGATATAACCGTCTGTTTCCCTAAGGATATAAACTGACCTGAAGCGTACTGCTTTGCACATTGCAGAATTCATCCAAACGAGACCAGAAAAGCAAGACTCTGTCGTCCTCTCTCCAACGCTCCCTTCCCTGGAAGCACATGGCCACATTACAGTGGGTTACAGGAACTTCCCTCATGGCTTATCACATGGTCAGAGTTCCCACTCGGTACAAGGTTTGAAACAGACCACAAATATACTCAAGAAATACAGATGCTATGCAAATGTGTGTTTGGAACATAAAACATGCAGTGGTCACAGTACCATTTTTCCAGTTTCCTGTTTAATGTGCTGTATTATGGCTACGGCCCATGGGGGAGTTTCTTATGGGCTTCAACAACTCATCCTGGATTCTCCTATTTAATTTTTTCCTCATAGGAGAGCCAACAAATTGAGCCCATGTATATATATATATATATATATATATATATATATATATATTTACCCATTAAAAGAGCAATCAAAATAGCCAAAACCACCAGCAAAATATAGTCATTTGTATCAAACTTTGCAACAGGAGCCCACACAAGCAGGCCCTGAATCACTCTTTCCCTTTCAGCAACTCGGAGCATGCCAGGACACTGTGTGACCCTATTCCAAAGTGTCCTGTGGCGGGACAGAGGGAGCTACCTACCTTCCCCGGCGAAAATCTATAAAGCCCCTAAGTAAAAGTTTAAAATGATGAGTGAAAATTGAAAATGAGGAAGTGGGTGATGAGACGAGTGACCGTCCTGAATATCAACCTTTGCCTGCACGTCCCCGGACAGTCAACTAGTACAAGTGACAACAGGCAAAAAAGACACGCATAAAAGAGGGATACGTAGAAATGATTGTGTGTCATGAGCCCTGAGGACGTTAGAGTGATTCCACAGCCGACACAATGACCCCCTCCCTGGTCACCGATCTGAACAGAGCCACCATTTGCACCACAGGGACTGCTCACCTGGTTCTAACTAACACACGACTCTCCAGTGGTTTTCACACGAAGCTCTAACTGAAGCACGCAAAACAGATGCGCGGCCGCGTGACAAGAGCCAAATCGTCAACAAGCCACTCATAATCTGGCTTCTCTGCACTGAACATGAACAAAAGCTTAAGAGCAAGGCAATCAGCACGCAGTCTGGTCCCACACCATCGGAGAGGTCTGACTCCTGCCTCAAGAGTCACCAGCTGAGGCCTCCCTGCCCCACCGAACACCCTGCCTTGAGCCGGATGAAGACGGGATGCCATTCGGCCTATAGAAGACCCTGGCAGTGTCCACATACCTCGATAATCCTGTCGTGAATTTGCAGGCCTCCGTCCTTGGCTGCAGGTCCACTGTCAACTATTTTGGATACAAAGATTCCTTCACTGGACGATCCATCTTGGTTGTCCTTTGGGTTAAAAAAAAAAACACACATGAATGCTAGGCATTAAGTTGATCATGAAAATCAAGCTTACACTCTTAAAACAGTAATGGGTTCTTGCTGGTGGCACAAGTGGCAACGGGGTAAAAGCCAGCTGTTTCCCCTGATATCTGTTTTAAACTAAAATTAACATGTGATAAAATAAGTCAAGCCATACCAAAAGGTATAAAATGATAAGCCCCTGCCATCTCTAACCCACTGTCCTTCTACCCCTTCACTGCATCGAGTAGCACTTTATCCATCCTTTCCAAAACATTTTCATGTATCACCTTCCTAAACATGTATTTCTTTCTTTCTTACACACAGAAACGGGATTATGCTCCCCACGTTCTTGGGTGCCTGGCCTCTTTCACTTAACTTTAAAAATGTTGGAGATTCTTCACCATCAGGCCCACTGTCTACCTCACTCCCTTAAGTGACTGGACAGTATCCCCACAAAGGGATAATTAGCACTGTTTACAGCTGTTGCTGTTAGAGACTGTGTCACCTCTAATTCCTTTCTATCTGTATTTTGAAACATCTTTGCTAGTATATATCGGGGCAAATCCCTAGCAATGGAACTGCTGGGTCAAAGGGTATGTATATTTGATAGATGTTGCCAAACTACCCTTCAGAGAGCTTGTACTTACAGCTCATTAGACAGTGTATTCTCATATCCCCACAAGCACAGAGTATTATAAAACTTTTAAATATCCAATAATCTGATGGTGAAAATAGGCGTTTTATCTTTGTTCTGATTTGCATCAGAAAAGCCCACCACGACCCCTCCCCCTTCCTAATAAATTCTGATCTCCAATCTTCTTGAATCCCTTTATATCTTTCAAAGTCCAGACTGAAACTTTCTGGGAAAGAAGACGGCTCGCTGCTCAAAGTCCTCCCTTTATTTAAAATCAAAAAGCTCCAACAAACTCATAAAAAAAAAAACCCTCACAGCTTGTTCATGAACTTCTTTCCAAATAGCACTGGGATGAATGCTCTCCAAGTGTGTGGATTAAATTTCTCGTGATTAACAGATGGATTTATAAATGCAATGGCAAAAGCATGTGTTGTTTCCAAACAAAAGCATTTGGGAAGTAAGTTCAGGATGTTCCACAAAAACTCCAAAATCTACCATCGTGGTAATTTCCCTGACATAACGCCATAAGAAGGTCCACTTCAGTACTAATTTCTCTACATGCAAATACATCAAAATTCCATTTGTTAAAAAATAATTATGAAAATACAACATTTTCCTCTTTAAACTGCAAAACAACAACAACAAAAACAAACCTATATTCTAAAGAAAGAGAGAGATGGCTTTGAAGTGGTTCAATCTACCCCTTGAAGTATAACAGCAGTAACCAAGGGTGGGAAAATGCACATTCTCCATCTCTTCTGTTCCCTCCCTCCCCCGCTTCTCACAAAGACACACACACACTATATAATGTTATAAATATGATTCAAAAGACACCAAAATCACAGGCAAAAATGAACATTAAGTGTTTTTCCCAACATTTATCCCCACAAGACAAAGATAAGTCTCTCACTGCCATCTGGATTCTATCAACACTCTTCCAAGAGAGAAGGGTCTGCAAGTCTGTGGGTGTTGTGCTGGATCAGCCGGCCCCCAAAGGCACCCCTAGCCAGCATCACAGCACTCCGCTCAGGCCTTCACTGTCTGAATTTCTATGAGCCTCCTTTCTCTCTCACAGCCACTACTAATGATGCACGCGTCCCAAGGCATCTCTGTAGCTCCCTACGTGCCTGTATCAGATACAGATACAGATACAGAGCAGTGCAACAGCTTCTATTTACTGACACACACTAGGTACCAGGTACATAGTGAGTGTACTCTGTCCACCACTTAATCCTCATAATAACCACAACTGGTATGTAATATTATTATCCATTTCATAGATGGAAAAAATCTGAGACAGAGAGGTTAAGTAACCTACTTAAGGTCACACAGCTAAGAAGTGGCATAGGTCACTTTCAAACTAAGGATAGGTTGATTCTCTTATACAAGCTCTAAGTGCAATGCTGTCTCCCATTGAGAAAAACCTCAAAAATACACATGAATTCCAACATTCCAGGCTATGGGAATATTCCACTAGAGGAACCTGAAGAGTCTCAATGGACCACAAAGGATTTATGGAGAAGCTTGAGTTCCCTAAGAGATGATGTCAATATATCAAATGAAAAGAGATCTGTGTTTACTCTGATTTAACTGTTTTGCATTTCTTGGCTGGGGAGGAACGGGGGAAAAAGGGGATGGGATTTGGGCTTTGGCTTGATTTGCAGAAAAATACATCATACACAAGTAATTTTTCTTAAGGAGCATCAGAAAGTCCAAGCAAAAATTAGAGAGGAACAGGCAAGAGCAAACACCACAACTGAGCTTAAATAAAGACAGTGGTAGGGGATGGGAACAGAATTCAAAAAATACAGAAAGCACAAAATCAAAAAAAAAAACCAAATCAAGCCCGTCCCTGATAGCTAGACTTTTCTCTTAAGAGACATCTCTTTAGTCTTTGTTTGTTGGCTCCTCTCCTAACACATTTTAAGGTAGAGCTATGCATCAAGGTGAACCAAGATGAATTAGGATTTGTTTGCTTTTGGTGGCTTGAGAAACAGAAAAATGAAAGGGACTGTTTTCATCCCAGGGGTGCCTAACAATGAAGTATATTTGCCAAAGGCTGATGGGAAAGGTCTGATACACTACACTGGCTGCTGTTTCTTTAGGGATACGAGCACTCATGAATGGGTGATGTGATTTTGCTAAGAGCATCATGCAATGAAAAGCCTTATGTCAGAGCCCCCTGGCTGGGTTTATGCCACAACCCAACCAAGCATCCAACACAGGAATTCCTTGGGAAACACACACGTCATGTGCACGGTGTTCTACTTCCAGTAACTGACAATGAGTGCGCATTGTAGCTCATCCTGGCTTTTTAGCCTGTTCTCAATGACCTGCCAGATTTCCAGGCAACAGTGAAGAATCCATTTAGGTTTCCCTTTGCTGTTTCTGCTAATCAGCACAAGTTTTTAAAAACACAACGGCAAACACATGCATATGGAATTCAATTTTCCTCCCCAGGGCCATGCATGGAGTTCTTGCAAAAAGACCACATAAACTGAGAACACTTTTGAATGCTACAACATTGAGTCTGGTTTGTGCTTAAATCACTTTTTTTTAAAGGAAAAAGAAAATGACCTAAAACATGTTCTTTGGTAAGTCTGAGGAAAAAAACAACAACTGCATTCTAGTGAGGCTGGAAGCATCCTTTCACCCCTGGGGATGTGCAGAAACTAAACACCATCTTTTCGGGCTTTCCCATAGTTGGCTGCCCAACAGTTGTCAAGCCCTAGGCTTGCCTCTCCATTTCAGGCATTTTGCAAACATCAGGCTCCCTTCTTCTATGTACACTTTGGTGTGTGCAGAAGAGATCTTCCTAGTTTGGGCGCTTTTGGCTGCAGAAACTTCTGAAACATCTAAAAGTGAAATGCATCTTCGTTTACGGTAGTTGTTTCTTAAAACTGGTAATGATGGGTATGGAGAGGAGGAATAAAAATTATGAACAAAAACCAAGCACAGCCAACTCTCTGTTATTTGTGCCAAACGGCAAAACACATTCTTGACGGTAAGTTGGAGAACTTGGGTCCATCCGGTCCTGGTGTTTCCTAGGGACAATTACTGAGCCAGTCAAGCCCCAGTTGGCTCCCTCAGCCCCTCCCAGAGCTGGAGAGCCTAACCCCTGGCAGCAAGAACTGAATCAGAGCAGCACCGTGACATGCCGCCTAGGATCTCTCGGTCAACTGGAAAAAGGAGAAAGCGAAAAGTCCCAGCCTGACACAATGTTAGTTTCCTTTTTTTTTTTTTTTTTTTTAATGGGTGTCAGGAGAAACCTGCTGGGATTTTTGTGTTTGTTTGTTTTTTATAAATTTATTTTATTTATTTATTTTTGGCTGTGTTGGGTCTTTGTTGCTGGGCGCAGGCTTTCTCTCGTTGCAGTGAGCGGGGGCTACTCTTCGTTGCGGTGCGCGGGCTTCTCACTGCGGTGGCTTCTCGTGTTTTGGAGCACGGGCTCTAGGCGCGTGGGCCTCAGTAGTTGTGGTGCACGGGCTTAGTTGCTCTGCGGCATGTGGGATCCTCCCGGACCAGGGCTCGAACCCGCGTCCCCTGCATTGGCAGGCGGATTCCTAACCACTGAGCCACCAGGGAAGCCCACAGTGTTAGTTTCTTATGAAACACCCTGAGACGATGGGAGGAACACAAGGGTGTGTGCACAGTGCTGGGGCCCAGCCAAGTGGGACCGGCCCCTACCCCCGCCCACCTTCATTCTCCTCATTGTCTAGAAGTGTTCTTTTTTAAGTATGTTTTATAAGGCAGATAATGTATTAGTTTATCATTTTAATGACTACGTATCACGTACAACTAAGCTGTCGTTTCTTACAATCAACGGTGTGGAAGTTTCTTGCAAGAAACTGTGGCCTTGGCTAAAAGCAAAGGGAATTTAATCATAACCCGCCTCTGCTTCTCCAGCCTCCTTCTGACCACTTCCTGCCACCCCTCAACTCTGTTCCTGTCCTTGTCTGGGCTTCCCTGGGTCCGCCCACTTTCTTTTAGCTCAGTGGTCTTCAAAGATGGGTATTTGCAATGCAACACATTGGAATGACAAAAAAGCATTTTAAAAATCATATTCATATTTTAACTTCATAATTTAAAATGACTCTTTTGCATGTAACTTTTATAAGACAGGTAACATTAGTTCAGTAGTAAATATATTTATAATCTGTAGCTAACTAAATATGCTCTTTTTTTTTTTTTTTTTTTTTACAGTTAAGACTGCTCAACTAAATGTATTATATATGGACCCTCTGATCTAGCAAACTCCTACTCATCCTTCAGAACCCAGCTCCAACGGCCCTGCCCCAGGATGCCTCCTTCCCTACGGTTAACGGCCCCCCCCACTCCACCACCCCCACGCATCTTTAGCTGGACCCAGGCACAGCGTATATCAATGAGAACAGTGTTTTCCTCTCCTAACTCATCAGTTCCTCCATCTGGACTTGAGCTCCATGAAGGTGGGGGCAAACATTAACCACAGCTGGATAGCTGACATCTTCTTATCCTTTAGGATTTGCCTTAATATCCCTTCCTCTCTTTCCTGATTACTCTAGCCAATGGTGGCCCTTGCTCCTCGGTAGCTACCACATGCCATCCTCCCACTTTTTACCCTTCATTGTACTTCTCCCATCTGTAATTACTGTATTTGCTTGTTTCTTGCCCAATATCACCCAGGACATACACTCAATGACCACAGGGACCCAGTCTCCCTGGCCAGTATCTCCAAGCCCCTAGCGAACAGCCTGTGTTCAATACTTATTTGTTGAATGAGTGAATCTGATTTTCTTTTCCCTTCCCTTGACTATTTTCCTTCAAAGCTAACAAACAAGGAAAGGGTCAGCCCAAGAAAAGAGCAAGAGATGACACATACTCGGGCAATCCAGCGTGAAAGGTGAGATCCCAAAACACATCCTCTGCCACCCCCCAGAGCCCTCTTAGCAGACATTCTCTTTGCAATTAAATTGACAGATTTGAACTCAGTCTCTCTTTTCTGGAGGAGGGGATCATGATGAATGGGGTGAACAGCTCCAGAGGGAAGAAAGAGCATGGGATGCACTATCCCACAAATGGGGGAATTGCCCCTGACTGATGAAGGGCAGACAGAGCAGAAGCCCCGACCACATGGCCAGTCTCAGAGCCCCCAGTCTAGCAAAGTCACTCCGTGCAACTGCACACGTCTCACGCCACGTGCCTCAGCTCAACTGCTACCCGACCAGACACGCATCCCCAAAGCTAAACAGCTAAGATAAGCTATTGTATGACTAGGACAATGCTACATTAGGAGACCACGATGAGATAAAAATCCCCCAAACTGAATCACTTCGCTGTACAGCTGAAACTAACACAACACTGTAAATCAACTATGCTTCAATAAAAAAATAAGATAATAAAAATCCCTGAGCGTGAAGATGTCAGATATACAATGAACTCTAATTAGAGCAGAATGAAGTGAGCAAGGTTTCCTACCCCTCACCCCCCAAACCCTGACCCCTCTTCCAGCTGCATTAGGGACAAGAAAAACCCATTTCAGCAATTAACATACCACACACGGCCGGCCACCGATAATATTGAATCCCAGGGAGCCGGAGTCCCGATGCAGGACAAGAGTCAGGCTTTTTGTTTCTTCACCCTGCAGGGAACAAATGAGTTCAAAATTTTATTTACAAACAGCGAAAAAAAAGGGAGGAATTTTCTCTCTGTCTAAGTGGACTCGGGCTGCTGAGCATTAAAAATCCTACGTCTCTAGAGAAGTTTAACCAGGGAAAACTTTGGGGGCCCATGATGAAACTCTGTCCTGCGCTGAAGAGGTTACAAACATTTCTTGATACCATCTAACCCTGGAGCAATCACTGAAGAACGTTTGGAGATGTCCAGACACGTGTAATGAATATTTTCTCTCAGTGACACCATGGTCTGCAAACGCATCTTTCCTATGGCCAGCCCAGTGCAAGCTGGTTGTCTAGATAGCTACTGTCTGTCTGTTTCTCAACCATTGTCAACAGCAGCATTCACGTTATGTCATGAAAGGTTCCAACAGCAATCCCCTTGGAAGTCTGTGTGCACGTATGGCCCATCAGTAGTCATCTGTGTTTGGGAGACTTGGGGGGAAAATGGCTCTTGAAAAGTCAGATGCAAACATGGGTGGGAAAAAGAAAAATCCTGAACCTTACTGAAAAGGGGGGAAGGGGCATTTTCACAAAGTAATGACTGTCCAGTCCTGAGGGGATGCAGAGTGTGCAACAGAAAACACTGTTTAAGGTAGGGGGGCGGTCCACCTGAGCCCCTTTAAATCAAACAAGCAGAAATGGCCCCAGCAGGTCTCAGAGGCGCAATGTTCAACAGTCAAACAGGATGGAGATGCCAGGGCACCCCAACTAACACTCTCAAGTAACAGACAGATAAATAAAAATAGATTTAACCTTCTGCACAAACTATCACTTAATAGGCTTAGACATAAATATTAAACTTGCTGATACACCTCTGAAACAGTTCCAACTACCTGAATGATATGCAAAACTCCACATATACTGGCTATAAGTTTACAATTGCTTCACTCATGTTTTCTGTTTAAACAGGGTATCATTTAAATGCGGTAATTTTTTTTACGCTTCTCAAAAACAGCACTGACAGCTTATCACAAAGAGGTTTTATTCTGATATTTATTGCTTCCTGATGAAATCTGCGCTTTCTACTTCTGCTGGGGAAATAAGTGGCAACATTTGAATGACATGAATGCAAATATCTTATTCGACCTCCACGGTGGCAACGAAAACCACTCTTGCCAACTGTGCAGTGCCCAGTGGTTTTTCTGGAGCACTGCTTCATTTATTGCTATAGTTGTCAATGTAAAACCCTGTTCCATATTTGGCCCAGAAAACTGTATGTAACACAGCCACACACACACTAAAGACTAATGGGTCTCAGGGACTTCCCTGGTGGTCCAGTGGTCAAGAATCCATGCTCCCAATGCAGGGGGCACAGGTTCAACCCCTGCTCAGGGAACTAAGATCCCACATGCTGCGCAGGGCGCGACCTAAGACATTAAATAAATAAATAAATAAATAAATAATAAATAAAGATTAAAGTTTCTAAAACAAAAAAAACTAACGGGTCTTAATGTGTAAAAGTATCTCCAAGCACTTAAAGTTCTTAGCAACAACGGCTGTTTCTCATGACTAGTTAGTGTATAGCAGAATTCAAAATATTTTCAAAAATGTCATAGAAGTCTTAGCATCAATTACTAAAACCCTGTAAAAACAAAAATGATAATTTATTAGTAGAAAAAAGCAGTTTCTGATGAAAGAACTAGGTGTCCTATATGAACAAGACAACAAAATCTTCATTTCTGCAGCGTCATTTACTCAATGCAGAAAATACAGTAGGTAAATATAAAAGAGAAGCGAGTCTCTATCAAGCTACTGTACCTTAACAAAAAAACAGCAGCGCCTCAGTAATGACAACCTATTTATGAACTTAAAAAAAAAAAGTCCGGGGCTTCCCTGGTGGCGCAGTGGTTGAGAGTCTGCCTGCCAATGCAGGGGACACGGGTTCGAGCCCTGGTCTGGGAGGATCCCACATGCCGCGGAGCAACTAAGCCTGTGAGCCACAACTACTGAGCCTGTGCGTCTGGAGCCTCTGCTCCTCAACAAGACAGGCCGCGATAGTGAGAGGCCCGCGCACCGCGATGAAGAGTGGCCCCCGCTCGCCGCAACTAGAGAAAGCCCTCGCACGGAAACGAAGACCCAACACAGCCAAAAATAAATAAATAAATAAATTTAAATTATTAAAAAAAAAAAGTCCTATTCATAGCACCACCATCCAGAGCATCTATCAACGCTATCAATCTTTACTGTTCATCTGACCTGCAACAAGAGAACAGGCAACAATATTCACTGCTGTAAGAGAATAAACGTTCAGAATCACCCTAATAGTTTTGAGATGTAAATACAATGATGTGCAAACTGGAAGAGTTTATATCCTTCTGCCTTGGAAACAGAAAATGTTGCTAAGTCCATTTCTTGCTTTGTTATCTTAGAGAGGTGAAAAAGTTAGAAATACATGGGAATTTGAGAGAGTTATCATACATATCTTACATTTCTGGCTTTCATAACTAATCAAGAATAGACACTGTACAGTCACACAGTAATCCAAGGCAGATGTCTCTGGTTGGACAAGCTCAAATGATGCACAAAGGAGAATGCACAGCCATATGATTAAAACAGACCAGTTTTAAATCTACTGTGTGACAACTATTTATTCTTCTAAAAAATGAAAGAAAAATAAAGAAATCTCATTGCATTGCATTAACAATGATAACAGCTAACATTTACTGGCTCTTTATCATGTGCCAGAAATTATATTGAGCACTTAAGTGCTTTATTTTATTTAATAATCCAACCAATGTTATCAACTGGCACTATTACCACCCTCATGATACAGGTGGGAAGGCTGAGCGAGAACAAGTAAGAAAGCTGTCCCTTGTCAAAGAGCTAGTAAGAGGTCAAGCTGGGATTTAAACCCATGATCTCCCATTCTAGACCTTAATTACTGTCTACACTAACTCCCTTTTCGTGTGGAACATAGAAAAGAGTGCCATGTAGACTAGCAACATATTTGGTCCCACCCAAGATCGTTCCCTTGTTGGAGTTCCAAAAAGTTCCACAGAGGAACTCATCATAGGAGGTCTTACCCAGGAAACCAGTATCAGAACAAAACTCCAAACTCTTTAGTGAACTATTTATCTCCAGAAGACCCAACCTGAGATGCCCAAAGACACCTAGGTCTGGTCCCAAACTCAAAGATCTCCCTCCAGGGACAATGGAGACCAACTGAGACGATGCCTGAAACAAGATTCCTCAGTCAAATAGCAATATGCAAAGAACAATCAAGTTAACTGTCTACACCTCCTTCCCAGATGCACTCAATCCCAGGGAAGAAAGAAAGTGGGTTCTCATTTTCTAGAAGTGTCTTGACCTAGTCTGTTGTCCAGGACGGACAGACACTGGTTTTAGGTGACATTGCCTATTTTAGGACTAATTAACAGGACTGAGCCATCATGTGGAAGATTCAACACATGATACTGGGAGCGATGACAGAGACGAGAAAAGCTCTGCCTGAGCCGAATTCCTTTCATTTCTCCATCTAATGACCAAAGGTCATTTCCTTTTCTCCGACACCCGGAGCTTGATCCTGATTTTCCCTTTCCACTCCCCTTCCCACAAGCAACCTTAACTATCAATACTTTCATTTAATTTCTGATTCTTCAGAAGAAATAATAGAGAATTTAAACACTAGGCTTCACACAACAGCATGTTTAACAGGTTAACCTTACTTCCTGCTTAATTATTTAACCTGTTCCTGGGTTCAAAATGCATCAGATCCAGGGCATTTAAATGATTCTCATTCAATTATATCCCACTGAGTGAAGAGATGTACAAATGGAATAAGGACAAAGGCTCTCATCAATACTGTGTTCCCGGCTGTTCACAGACATTATGTTAATAAGTGACACTGTTCATCTAAAGGAAAATTTAACTTGTATTGCTCTGTTTTGGTAGTTTAGCAGAACCCATGCTTTGAAACTTTCTCAGTGGCTTGGTATAGTAAAAGAAGGGAAAGAGGACTTCCCTAGTGGCGCAGTGGTTGAGAATCCGCCTACCAATGCAGGGGAAGTGTGCTCGAGCCCTGGTCCGGGAAGATCCCACATGCCATGGAGCAACTAAGCCCATGCACCACAACTACTGAGCCTGTGCTCTAGAGCCCGCGAGCCACAACTACTGAAGCCCGCGCACCTAGAGCCTGTGCTCCGCAACAAGAGAAGCCACTGCAATGAGAAGCCCACGCACCGCAATGAAGAGTAGCCCCTGCTCGCCACAACTAGAGAAAGCCCGCGTGCAGCAACGAAGACCCAACACGGCCAAAAATAAATAAATAAAATAAATAAATTTTTAAAAATATATATACCAATTAAAAAAAAAAAAAGAAAGAGCTCTGTTTCACAAAAACAACTGAATAACTGAAACATCAGCCTTGGGAGGCACGTATTATATCAATGCTCTACACCTGAGAAACTGAGGCTCGAGAAATGCATACACTTGCTGAAGATCACGTGGCTCCAAGAGGGAGGGGCAGGGTTGGAACCCAGGTCCACAGGACTCCAACACCCATGCTGTTCCTCCTGGGCTGGTAAACGTGTGCATCCTACCCTAAATTCCTTTGCCTCAAAAGACACGGCTTTCACATTACAATGTCATGAAGGACTAGACATCTAATTAGCTTTGTAATTAGAGTTTTAAGCAGGGCTTCTTTGGACTATGCAATAACAGTGGCAAAGATTAGAGTATCTATTATGTAATTAGAGTTTTAAGCAGGGCTTCTTTGGACTATGCAATAACAGTGGCAAAGATGAGAGTAGCTATTATACCCTGAAGGGTGTCATAAGAATACTATACCTTTGACAGGAACAGGGTGATGGTTAAGATCTTGGACTTCATAGTCAGAACCTGAGTTGAGTTTCCTCATTCTTAGAATGAGGATAATAATGGTTTCTTCTTGAAACATGAATGAGATAGACTATCACTGCCTAGTGCCCCCGTACAGGGCCTGGTCAATAGCAAGGGTTCCAAACACGAGCAGAGCACAGCGTGGGCCGGACACTAGCACATCTCAGCACTGAGGCCATGGTGCTGTTTAACCACATAAATGACTCTGCTACAAAATTCTGGAAATGAAGAATGTCTAATCCTAAGTTAACTTACTCAGTCTACAGCAAGTTTGGGAGAGCTGAGGCCTGAAGTTAAGGAAATAAAGACAGTTGTACATTCATCCCAACATCTGGCCATCTGATGGGAGCTATTACATCCACGTACCCATTCCTCCTTTTCCCAAGTCTGGAAAAAGAGCGGCACATTCTTAGAGGACTGCACAAGTGCCAGGAGACAGATTTTATCCTGGAGGTGGTGGGAGACAGACATGATAAAGAAGACAAGGGGAGCAGCTCGGCCTGGACCTTCAGGGGCACAGAGATGGGACGGGCAAAGGGTACTGATCAGACGGCTGTGAGGCACGAGGAGGGGAAATCGGACATAGGACATCCCCAGGCCTGGAGGGAGATGGCCCTGGGAGCAAAGGGGGTGGGGGAACAGATGGTGTTTCCCAACAGGACAGGAGAAACATCAAGTCCCAGAAAGTGTGGGCTTGGATATGGACAGTGGAGGGAGGAGTGGGGGGCACAGGATACCCAGGTATTGCTGAGACACTTGGACACCTCCCAGTTCTATCGGATGAGTGAGTCTTGATGGGCTGGGAAGAAAACAAAACGTGAAGAATAGACGGGGGGTGGGGGGAAGAAACAACAAAAATGGAAATGAGATAGCACCTCCTTGGCAGCTTTACCTAGAGCCACCCTCTTCCTGAATGGCAGGGTCTCTTCCCTTCCGGAGCCAGGATTCAGGAGGGAGAGGCGCTCTCACCAAGAGCCCGGGGTGGGGGATGGAGAAGGAAGATGCCTTCATATTCTGGAGTCCAGCGCCAGCACTGCCTCCTTGGGAGAAGGGGCACGAAGCTCTAACAGATGCTCAGCACCCTGTCTCCACCCCAGAATCCAAATCAAGTGGACAGTCAGGCCCCTAGTGAAGTGTAGGGTCTCCTTGGGAGATGCTTAGGTCTTTAGGATTGAGAAAGGGCAGAGAGAGAGTAACCCTGGAGAAGGGAGTGTGGCATGAGCCATCCACAGCCAGTAAGTTACAAGCAGAAATAGAAGCTCCAAGTCCAGGAACATACACTAGATTCTGCTTCAAATAAGCTTGGCTATCATATTCAAACATGTAACTACCGATCAGTGTTAAAATCACCCAATTTGTAATCTGCTCCATTCAAGGTCTAACTGAACAAGAATTTGGGGGGGGGGGGCGAGGAATAAAAGCCACAGCGAAAAAGCAGAAGTCAAATGTACTTTGTCAAAAAGACACCTTATGGTGGCTGTTTTTCTTTTAAGTCCAAGAATGCAAACTGTCTTCTGTGGTAGAGTGCCTCTTCCTTTCAGCGTCACTCTGTCACCGTTCTCCTCCAAACAACCCAGCCTCAGAAGCTTGGACGCCAGCCATCTCCTAAGCGGTGTGGCAGCCCCCGAAGTCCATCATGCCGCTGTCGATGTGGATTCTTTCTAAAAACTCCTTTCCGCCCAGTGACGGGTGTTCCTTGATTATTGCTGTTGTGGGACTTGTAGCCGAGAACGGGCTAGACTGGAAAGCTGCCCGGCGGGTTGTGAGAACCGTAATTGACTGACCGCTAGTCTGTGTATCTGGGGTGACACAACACCTCTCAGCCTCAGATTATGCAAAGCTCCCAGAGACTCGCACAGCTGGGAAACAGCTCTGTCTGTTGACTAGTGACAAGAGAGCGCAAAAATGTGGAGGGGCGGGGCTGGGGGGGACCAGGAGGCAGAGATGGCTGCCAGAAATTCTGTCCTAAAGAGAATGGGGATGCCTTCTCTCCCTGCACCAAGATGTTTCTGTCATCTTCGTTGGTCAAACTATGTTTTTAATGAGGAAGCAGCTTGGACCAAGCCCTCCCTGTAATTCCAAGTCAGTTCTAAAAGAAGGGATTCTTGGAGGAAGAACAGAAGGGGAAAACTGTTCAAGCCTAAGACTGAAGGTAGTCGTGGGAATGATGCTTGAAAATGAATTGGAAACGGATGAGACAGTCAACTGAAGTATTAGCAGCGTTTATCTGTCACCAGAATAGGTGCAGAGAGGATGAAAAGAGACAAAGGGCAAGGGAAAACAGGCAGAAAGGAGCAAAGATATAGCTTTTATGGAGCCATAATATCTACAGAACAGGATATATTCATCCACAGCCAAAGAAGATGTTTCTGAAAAATAACCTAAGACATTAAGTAAAGATTGTCAGTGCTGCCCTAGGCCAAACATATACACATATTTTAATCTGCTGCTATATTTAGATAACCTAAGAAATCCCTAAGTCTACTTCTCTATTTCCATGAGTTTGATTTCAAGTCTGTATCTCTCATGTTTATCATCCGCTCATCTGCTTTTCTGGTGAACGCCCACAAGCGACGCTTTCACCAACGTACAGACAACAACAAGCCGAATTAAGGTGCTGCAGCATTTTCACATTTCCACTTGATGGACTACAAGGTGATTTCAGTTTTTGAAAAGTGATCATCCAATTACCCAACCTGGAGCATTTTCCTGTCCAAATCAGCAACAAAGCAAAGGCTACCCAGCTGCAAAGTCCTACCTTCTCACTTACAGGCAGGTGGGAGCTTGGCCTGGCCCATTCCTCTTTAGCTTTGTTAACTGCAGTTGGATGAACATAAATACAAGTAAACACCCAGTACCCTCACCTTATTCGTGCCTTCAGCCTCCTCCTTTACACCTTAGCTCAGAGTTGCTACCCAGATGCAGTGAAATTGACTTGAATATCCCTCTTTCACAAAGTTTCCAGCACTGACGAGCAGTCAGAGAAAAGAAAGCCAGAGATTCTGGTCACCCAAGGGCATTCCATGGCTGGCAATGAGCCTGTGATCCTTTGAGTAAAAATCCCTTTCCTTCTTCTCTATTAAACCATCTCCAATTTCTAATGTTTCTTCAGTGATTTACTTTGAAGCACATCCCTAAACCTATAGGTACTTAATAAACATTCACTTAATAAATGTTCAACAAATGCTTGGTAAGCCTTACTATGCACATTATGTTCATCATCTCATTGAACCCTAATGCCAGTCCTACCAGCATTACCCCCTTTTGGAGATGAGGCAATTCAGGCTTAGAGGAGGTTAGAAGATCCTCCCAGAAGATCCTCAACAACAAGGCAGAAGGAGCACAGGAGCCCGGATATCGCCAACTCCAGGGTCTGATACTAATCACATGACAGCTCAGTTCAGGGTACCCTGGAGCTGCTGGTGACACAACCAACCCTGACCCACCACCTTAAGGCGACTTCACCCCCTTCCTGATCCACGTGCAGCAAAGACAGAGGGCACCTGAAAACAGCTCCTAGCAAAATTCTAGGGCTGACCCCTCTGCCCAGGACTCATTTCTGCACACCCGTCGCCCGCTGCCAGGGTAAAAGCTCATCCAACCACCCCTCCTGGAGAAGGGGCTGCTGCAGGGCCCACGTGCACACAGGCTGCACGTGGCTCCGCCCCTTAGGCTCCCTGTAAATAGACAAACGGGATAGGGGAGAAAGATGGACGCTCGGGTCCATCTGTTAGTTATTTTCTTTACAAGGGTAATCATTATGTTACACCACTTCCCTTTCTTATTGGAACAGGCTTATTAGAACACCATTAGTCTGGGGGGACAGAGGTGACCCACGGCTAAAAGGCTTGGCTGAGCAAAGAACAGCAAGATGTGTTGTTTTCAAAGGCACAAGTGGGTGTCTGATTGATCCAGGGGTGAAAGCCGCTCAAGTTCCCCTTTGCACCCGGCGGTGCCTATCCCAGCGCCTGAAACGCAGTGTGTAAGCATGTGAGGAGCTGGACTGAAAGAACACATTTGGAAGAATTTCATTTACTTCCTACCATCAACCACTCTTTAACTTACTAGGTTCGAAATTAAGGAGATGAGGCATGATTCCATCCAGGACACCACCTCTTTTCCCTTCCCTTCCCTTCCCTTCCCTTTCCCTTCCTTCCTTCCTTCCTTCCTTCCTTCCTTCCTTCCTTCCTCCCTCCCTCCTTCCCTCCCTTCTTTCCTTCCTCCCTCCCTCCCTCCCTTCCTTCCTTCCTTCCTTCCTTCCTTCCTTCCTTCCTCCCTCCCTCCTTCCCTCCCTTCTTTCCTTCCTCCCTCCCTCCCTCCCTTCCTTCCTTTCTTCCTTCCTTCCTTTCTTCCTTCCTCCCTTCCTTCCTCTCTCTCTCCCTCTAACTCTCTTTTACAGGCAGGACCTGTTTTGTTTTCTATTGCATGTGCTCCCCACCAGACCTCTGGAAACAGGAATCACAGTGTGGGGTGAACACACCTCATCACCATGGACCAGAAGCCATCACACCAACTAAACGGAGCCAGAAAACGATGCTGG
This sequence comes from Balaenoptera musculus, assembly GCF_009873245.2. Lineage (NCBI taxonomy): Eukaryota > Metazoa > Chordata > Mammalia > Artiodactyla > Balaenopteridae > Balaenoptera > Balaenoptera musculus. Next base: position 86,776,585 of record NC_045795.1, read on the forward strand.
GGAAGCTGTTTAATCTCTGGAGTCTCTCTTTTTCCATCTGCAATAGGAAGGGTAATGGGCTGTGGGTACTAACCTCACAGAGTCTTCCTGAAGATACACCCACATCTCTAACCCGCACAGCACTTGCACGTATAGTAACAGTCCTTTGGAAACCCTGTATGAGACTTTGGAGGGGACACTGCCTCAGGAGAAAATACTGTTCTTATTTTGGTAACAGCCTGGAGTCGGGTGCTGAGTTCAAATCTCAGTTCTACACTTAGAATCTGTGTAACTTCTGGCCTTAACCTAGCTGTTTTATAATCTGTTTTACAATCCCCCTCTCTTACCAAAAAAGAAAGGGGTCTACCAAATGAATAAGATGTGTGTACATACACAATGTACCCTAAGTGTATGGCACCCAGTTAAACTCAATGAATGTTATTTCCTTTCCTTTTAAGCTCCTTAGTCTACAGCCAACACAAAACCACCTTATAAATAGATTCTCTCTCATCAAATAGTTTTACAGAGAAGCAAACATCATTTGTGAACTCAGAAAGAATCACTTACAGATAAACGGCAACAGAATTCCCAATTCAAATTATTCAGTTATGATCATTCAAGCCAGTGTAGCTGGGTAACATATTTGTAAGCCAAATCCTTATTTTCTTTATAAATCACTGAAATGAAATGGATGCAACAGCCCACAATTCCTTTAGCGGAACTGGGCTGTTCTGTAAGACACACCATGGAATGGCCACTTGCTGACACTTTTCAGAAACAGAAAAGACACTGAACTGTGAACATTCTAACAGATACATTTCAAACTGTTTGGACATCTGGAACACCTTTTCATACAATTGTCTATTAGATTCACTTATCTCCAGGAGTTCTGAAATGGACAAAATCGTTTCTGGGATTTGGGAGTTTACACATATTGATCTGGGTGGATCTGGGGAAACAAAAGCATGCCTCCCACAAACCTGGAAACAATTTTGTTAACTTGCAGGTCACGGAAAAACTCATTCTTTTTTAAGAGTGAGCTAACAAGCTCACTCTTGGTTAGCAATCTGAGAAGTTTCGATGACTGACAAGACAGCCCTTTCGATCTTGAATTTATTCACGGAACAAAGACATATCGAGAGTTCACAGGGTACATGGTAATCGAACTGGTGCCGGGATACGCAGCCCTGAAGAACACACACGTGGTCCTTCCTTTATTGTCCTTCACAGACAATAAACAGATCTTCCCATTATTCAGTTACAGCTGTGATGAAGGCCATGCAGGCGGAGCACCAAGGTGAGAGTCTCAGGGCACCAGACCTAGTCTGTGAGGTCAGAGAGGGCTTCCCACAGGCAGTGATGCCTGAGCTGGGATGGGAAGGATAGAAAGGTTATCTAGTCATGAGCAAACCCTAAGTGCTGACAGAAACGCAGGAGCTAGAAGGGGAGAGTTGGAAAACTTGCCAGTTACCTAGCAATGAGCAACTGGAAAGACTATTCCAAGGAGAAAAAAGAGCAAGTGCAAAGGCCCAGGGGCAGGAAGGAGCTCGGGGACATATTCACGGACCTGCCAGAAGCCAGTGAACCTGGGAAGAGAGACTAAAGGGGAGAAGAGTACAGGCAGGTGGAGGCCAGCAGGACCCAGAGTGTGCTTGACCTTATATCCACCCAAGAGAAACTCAGGGCACAGCAGGGTTGAAGGAAGAGTGACATCAGATTTACATTTCTAAGAAATGATTCCCAGCTCGAGGTAACTGGAGGGGAGCAGGAAGATACATAGAGGGAGCAGCTGTGACCTAGGCAAGAGGTTATGGGGGTTGAGACCAAGGCTGATTTTTGTCCCACAGGGAACAATGGCGGTGTCTGGAGCTATCTGTGACTGTCACGACGTGAGGCATGCTTCTGGCATCTAGTGGGTAGAGGCCAGGGATGCCGCTACACGTCCCATAATGCACACAACACCTTCCCCACAACACACACACAACCAAGAATTATTCACCCCAAGATTCTAATAGTGCTGAGGTCAGGAAACCCTGGTTTGGACCAAGGTCATCATCTGATGGGATTGGAGAGCAATGAACAGATTCAAGAAGTGTTTAGGAGGTAAAATCAACCTGATTCAATGACACACTGGAAGTAGGGATACAAGAGCAGAAGCTATCAAGGCTGGGTCTCAAGTTTCTCAACAATTCCAAGCAAAGTTACGCCCAGAACTTTCTCCTTCCCAGAAAGCCAAACAAGTTTTTTGCTGTGGAACGCCTCTGTTCTTAGAATCAGGGGGACAAGTCAGGGTAGGAAACTGAGGCTGGGAGCCCAACTCTTTAACATCCTCAAGCATAGCATTACCAAGTCTGCTGTAGCCCGGATGAGGCTTCAGATTGGTTCAGGAAGCCTTTCTGGACCATGTTACCTATCATATAACTGCTAGGCAGTCTGGGTTTTAGAACTTCACCCTGGTCTTTCAAAAAACGTTCAGGAAGGGATGTTCAGACGATCATCAGTAAAATCATAACTGTGTGGAAAGACCAACATGTGTTGATCTATATCTGTACTTGAGCCTAAACTCTTTGTCTAGCTCAGTAGCTACCTAAAATGTGAGAGGTGGCCCAGCAAGAGCTGGTAGCTTGTTAGAAACGCAGAACCTCAAGCCCCATACCAGCCCTGACGGATCAGAATCTCTCAGGGTAAGAATCTGCGCTTTAACAAGCTTTCCAGGTGATTCCAATCATGTGAAGGTTTGAGAAGACCTGTTTCAGCTCACCTTGTAGGGCAGGAGAAACAATGCCTAGGTAGGTCCAAACCCTAAATGCTCAGCTGGTATCAAAAGTCCGAAACCTTATATTATTTAAATAATGCCAGATCATTTTATGGAACAAGTTCTAGGCCTTGAAGAAAGGGTATGGAAAAATCTTCTGAGTCTTTCTTATCTACTTCAGCTTGTAACAGAGAGGTAAATGATAGGACTTTAAAAAAAAAATAATAAAAGTGTTGTGCATGCGAGTTTCCAAGCAATATAAATCCTTCTGCTTTTTAGAAGAGAATAAACAGTACCCAGCAGGAGCAGAGAGTCTGGCCAATGAAATAAACAAGTTCTTAAACAGCTTGCAGTGGGAGGGGTCTGTCTGGCAGACGCTGGAACAGCAAAAGCTTTCCACAAGGGCCACTGAGGGTTAACCTCAAGGCAAAAGGAGCGAGCTTCCCCCTAAGGCCTGGGCTGGGACCAGCCAGGGTCTGAAGCCAGAACAATGAACTAGTGCAGCTTTCAGGCCAGGCCATTCTTGGCTGTCTTCAGGCCCAGCAATGAGGTCCATAAAAGTCCCAAGCAGCTCTCCAACTCCAGAAGGAAACTTTCTCTGTAAGCTCAAAAAGCAACATCTTGTCCCTAAACTTAATGCCCCTGACTAGCCTACTGACTCACCCAACAGAGCTTCAAAAACTTCCACAGTTTTGATTCAAGTATCATATTTTTGATTCCGAGAGGGAGTTTACCCAAACACTCCAGAAAGAAAACAGAAAGGCAAGAAGAAATAATAAACTAGCTTCACAATGAATGATGTATAAACTCTGGGGGAGTGAATGGCTTATTTATAAATAAGCATCACTTAAAACTATGCAGGAAGTCCAGATGACAGCATAAACAGGAGAAACTCCGGAAACTCCTTCACCCCAAACCCGGCGCCTGCTTGAAGACCCAGCTTTGCCCCTTACTTTGGTGACTCGCAGGCTCACGCCAGTCTTTTGTACGCCTGTGCGGTCCTGGGTGAGCCTCAGAGCTGTAAATATTTGCCCTTCGCCCAGAGTCGGCCAGCTGCTGAGGCTGCTGCTGACAGACAGGCCGGGGGCCAGGATGGGGTGGAGGCGGGGAGGGGGGAGTCGGAAAACTGGCAGGCCGGGTGTGCGCTGTGGAAGAGGGGGCTGGGAGAGGGCAGGGAGAGGCAAAGCACACAAGCAGACACAGGCCCCCGGGGGCCCCTCAGGCAAATACATTCCCCTCCGCTGCAACAGGCAGCCCGAGGGGCAGCGGCGTGGCCCACGCCCCTCCCCAGTTGGTGAAAATGTGGCCTTTGCAATCAGGGAGCTCTCGGTTCTCATCCGGTGACTGTGCCCCACTCAGAGAACAGGTGACAACACATGGAGACATTTCTGGTTGTCACCACTGGGCGGGGGGCGGTGCTACTGGTATCCAGTGGGTAGAAGCTACGGATGCCGCTCAATATTTGACAATGCACGGGACGGCCTTCCATAACAAAGAATTTTGGGGCCCAAAATGTCAAAACACCCCAAGGTGGACAACTGAGGTAGAACCTGAATCCCAGCTCTCGACGAGTTCTATGACCTGAACCTGTTTTCTCATCTCAGAGGATTAAATACAGAATGCCTCCAAAGTGCTTTGCCACAGTCGCTGGTACATAATAAACCCTCAGTAAATGGCACTTGTGGTTACACTGGGAGACAACACGAGAGTGGTCGCGAGTTTGGGCACCTGTGGGTTCAGAACCCAGTTCTGGCACCTAGAAGCTGTGACTCAGACATCTGACTGCCTCTCACTGGTCCTGAGTTTTCCTCACCCACAAAACGAGAAGCAACGTGCCTCCCTTACTTGATTACAAAGGAAACAGCTGAGAAGCAGAAGTGCTTAGCACGGGGCCTGGAGCAAAGCAAGCCTCCAGTAGTGGTGGCTGTTATAATTACACCAGCTCCCAGCACAAGGGGATGGCTTACAAGGGGAGAAGGTTGAAGATAACTGCAGGCGACGCTTGCTGAGCGTTGACTTTCCACCAGGCACCATGCTAGATCCTTTTCACGTGTTCTCTCCCTGAAGGGGGTAAAGAAGCTATTTTACATTTAGGGAAACGGAGGCACCTGGAGGTTAAGCCACAATATCACTCAGCTGTTTAGCCAAGAGCCCAGATTCGAGAACAGTTCTAATTCCAGAGGCCTCACTGTCAATTATTTGTATTTGGTGGCGGTCCCTTACTTCTTTCTGGAATTCTTTCAATCCCTGGAGGAATACTACAGAAGGGGCCTGTGTGTGTTTCACCCCCTGTGTCACATCTCTAGGGCCATACTTTCCAACTCGAGAGAGCTTAAGCTGCTTGCTCAAGGTCAGCCAGCTAGTTGGCAGCAAAGCCCACGTCGGAATCCAGCTTTTACTCCCGAGGCCTCTCCTCTGGCAGCCTTCTTAACTTAATCTACACGGGCTGTGGGTTCCTTTTATTCTTTCTGGAACTCCTGAGGGTGCATGGATATAGTTCACGCCGTGTGTCAGTATCTTATCCTGCGTGTCACGTGTATAGGAACCATGTTTCCCAACCTCCAAAGAGGCTAAGCGACTTCCCCAAGATCACCCAGCTGGTCTGCAGCAAAGCCTTTGCACACTTCTGACTCTGGAGCCACACTCATTCTTACTCTGCGCTGGTCGCGGATTCCCTTGAGTCTTTCCAGAACCCCTGAAGCTGCTGGAGCTATACTTCACCCTGAGTCTAATCTGTCAAAGGACCACAGTTCCCAAGTTTAGGCCGATTCCCCGGCCTTGCTCACGGCGACCCATCTGGCAAGCAGTGTCAGAAGAGGGAGGCAGAGATGCTCCCGGGCAGCTCCCGGGACCCCCGTGCCCAAAGGGACTGGGAGGCGCCCCGGGGACCCAGGAGCCCGGCAGGGGGTCGGGGCGGGCGGCGGCTGCCTACCTTGCCGCCGGGCGGCGTGGCCACGCAGCGGCTGAGCGAGTCGAGGCGCGCGCTGTACTCGGTGAACTTCTTCTGGTAGCGCAGAGCGGTCATCTGCAGCTCCAGCTGTGCGGCGGCCAGCTGCGCCACCAGCGACTTCTCGCGCTTGCCCGCGCGCAGCGCCTCCTTCTTGAGCGCCTTGTGCAGCGCGCCCAGGCGGGCCTGCAGCGCGCCGTTGTGCGCCCGCAGGGCCCGCGCGCAGCAGTGGCCGCCGGCGCGCTGCTCGCCGTGCGTCAGGGGCAGCCCGCAGCCCTCCTGGCAGCGGCCCACCGGCCGCGCGTCGCACGCGTCGCGCATGTGCGCCTCCACGTCGCGCCGCAGCAGCACCTGGCCGCAGCCCGCGTGGCGGCAGCGAGCGGGCGCGAAGTCGCAGCGCTCGAGGTGCTCGGGCAGCTGTTGCAGCTTGACCACCCGGCCGCAGCCGCGCGCCGCGTGCGCGCACTTGATGTCGAGCTTGAGGATGAGGCGCTTGAGCGGCAGGACATGGTTGAGCTCCTTGGCCGAGAGGCGACCGCGGCAGCGCGCCGGGCAGCTGCCCTCCTGCACCACCCAGGGCAGCACGCAGCCGGCGCAGAAGACGTGGCCGCACGGCGTGGTCAGCGGGTCCTCCAGGACCTTGTGGCACAGCGCGCACTTCAGGTCCGGGTCCACGTCGCCGTCGAAGCGGTCCAGCTCGAAGCCCATGGTGGCGGCCGGGGCCCGGGGTCGCCGCCGGGCGGCCGGCCGCCCCCTCCCTCCCTGCGAGGCAGCCCAGACGCGCCGGCTGCGCCGCCCGCTCTCTCGCTGGCTCTCCCCGGACTGAGCCTAATTGCTCCAGACTTCCTCGGAAAATGCCCGAGGAACAGAACTCCTCAGCCGTATTTGCGGGAGCGCGTGCGCACGCACATCCTGCCTCGGCTGCCTCCCGCCCGCCCCCTGCAAAAGGGAGGAGGACGGGTGGCGAAGGAGGGTAGGAAGACCCAGAGGCTCGCCAAGGGGACTGGCCCGCCCAGGACGCCAGCCTGAGCCCTCCTCTCCGGAAACTCCACTCCGCTCTCTTGAAGTTTTCGCTATGGGAGACAAAATGCCAGCCGAGAAAAGCTCACTAAGTTAGGCGCTGAGGGTGCTGCTGTCGCCCAGACGAGTTTTCCTGGAGCCCCTTCCGGGCCGGATCGCGACTTTTCACTCCCCTCCCCTGCCTCCTCTTTTCGTGGCTGATTACAGAGAGCGAAAAATATCGCGGGGCCCGCTATCTCAGCACTTACGGTCTTTATTTATTTATTTCATTCCGGGGAAAGTTACAGAGCCTGCGGGACGCTCCTGCAACTACAGGTCCCACCAGAGGTTCAGCGGACCCCGAGGTTTGCCAGGCCAAGGTTTCCAGAAGCAGAGGGCGAATCTACGAGGACCAGTTTTCGGGGACGAGAGCTGCTCGCCGGCTGCCAGGGCGGGAGAGGCTGCCGGGCTGGCTCTGTTCACTTCACCTAACACCTCTGAAGTGTCTGCACTAAAGTGTGGCTGGCATTGTGCTGGGCCCTGAGAAATCGGTCCCTTTAAAAATCATCAGTACAATACTGTGAGAGCGCGTCGTACTTAAAAATTATTTTCCCCCGTTACAAAAGAAGTAACGCTGGTCTTAACAGCGTTAAAAACCGCACAAGTGTAGAACTTGGAGAAGTTCCCCATAATCACCCCCGCAATCGTGTGAACTGCGTTCCTTCAGTTTTGTTTTGTTTTTTTCCTATGTATGCACTTTGTTATATTTCCATTTTCCAGTTGAGGAAATTCAGGCTGAGAGAAGGTAAAAAATAAAATAACTCTTGAAGGCCCTGTAGAGCAAGTCTTTTTCAAATTTTAATGTGGATGCAGATTCTGATCCGGTAGGCCTGGGGTGGAGTCTGAGAATCTCCTTGTCAAAAGGGCCTCCAAGTGGTGCTGATGCTATTACTCAATGGATTTCCACCTGACTGGGAAGCGGCCATCCAAGAATCTGGACTTTTTTCTTCTGCTGGGGGGTAGCTTCAAGCAGAGCAGTTTTCAGCAACAGTTCTGAGTGTTGAAGAAATACTTTGGGATTCCAACCCAGGTGATCAATTCATAGCATCATCCATGGATTTCCTGTTTTGTTTTTTGTTTTTTTCCTCTCCCCAGGCTCTAGACGGCTAAGAAAAACATCCAGCCAGCATCGGTAAGAAAGAAAAATCAAGCTATGGCATTCTCATTTGGAGTGTGCTGCCAGATCCTGAATAATGAAGTGGAAAAGTTGCATCTCTGTGTTTAGTGTGGCTCTGGGGTCTGGAAAGTGGGATGACAGCACCCATTTTGTCTAATTGCTTTTACTTCTCTCCTTTATGTGGCTGCGAGAGCCCCATGACCTTCACTACTTAACTGTTTCACCAGAGTGAAAGGGTTGTGTTGATGTCCACAAGGATTACTTGTTTTGAACCGACCTTTAAAAAGTTGTCACTGATTAGATTTCTCAGTGCCTTGCTGAGGTCACTGGACAGTGTTCTTTCATCAGTGTTGGTGGCATTTGTTGTCTATTTGTGGTAGGGGCTTTCTTTTAATTGCTTAAATCGATTAATGCATTCCTTTGCAAGTTCTTGAGGTGGAATATAATTGGCCTTTGTTCAGATAAGCATGTACCAGAAATCCTCCTTCAGTGTATTTATTAAGCTGCTCACAGGTTCTCAGATAATGGGTAAGAAACACATTCTTTCACCAAAGGCGTGTGGGCCTGTCAGTTTCACAAGGTGGGCTAGTGTCAACAGGGTGATAATCTTCAAACCAAACTGGTTTTGAGAAACAACGAAAGCGCATCATACACCATAAATGGGAAATTACTGCTTACTTTGGGTGTAGGCTTCTCTGCAGACTTGTCCCCCCGCCCCCCATCCCCACCCTGTTGCCAACTGAGAGGCTGTTGATGAAATGCTGCAGCTGAGGCCACAGAAAAGCTATAGCAGACTGCGGATTGGCCTCTTTCGGCAAAAGAAAAAGAAAAGTCTGTCTAAACCACTCCTCGCTGGTTAATTTTAGAAGCAAAATTCTTGGAGGTCAGAAAAAAAAAAAAAAAAAACCTCCTAGAATGTCAGAGTTGGCAGATCATGCACACTATTTAGTGGCTGAATTTAATAGACAGGGGAATTGAGAACCAGAAAGGTTAAAAGAAAGAACAGTTTAAGGACAAGTTTTCTCAGTTTCTGCTTTCAGTCAAGTAATTCTTTGTCCTGTGCGTTGTAGGATGTTTAGCAGTATCTCTGGTTAGATGCCGGTGGTCACCTTCCCCACCCCCTGCAGTGGTGTCAACCAGCCATTGCCAGTGTCCTCGGGAGGTGAAACTGCACTGGGTTGAGGCTGAGAACCACTGGTTTGGGGCAGCCTTTCATTCACTGCTAGCGTTAGACAGTGCTGGCAGCCCGTGTCCTCTGCTGGCTGTGGAATGGCCTCGTGAATGCAGCGTAGTGAGAGAGGTGTTAACTTGAAAAGTTGGGGCACCACATTAATACACATGAGTACAGATGGTAGGAAGCTGAACGTTTGGTGTGGCGAGTCACCTGAGAAAAGTAGCTGGTTGTTCTGACATGGATTAGATACTTACTCAAGTGTCTCAGAAGCAGCCAGATGTTTATGAAGGGATGATTCCTTGTGGACAAGAGCATCGGTCCCTTTGCAAAGGATTCTTATGGCTTCCGCCATCTCTGCCACCACCGCTTCCTTTTACGGTCCGATTCTGCACTTTCTAACCAAGGCGTGGTCCCAAGCCTAACAAAAATGCAATATTCCCCGTCACTCTGATTTAGATTCTGTTCTTAACTCTCTGTTCCATCAACCTGTTTGTTCAGAAGATGATGATAATAATGTCTACCATTTTTGAGCTGCTACTCAGTGCCGAGCATTGTAGTCACCAGTTGACCTTCATTATTTCATTACTTCTCACAGCACATCAAGAGGGAGATGTCTTGTTGGCCCATTTTACAGATGAAGAAACTGAGGTTTACAGAGGTTATGTCAGTTATCAGAATGGCAGTCAGTAACATAGACAGAAGGATTCCAGCACCCTCACTCTTAATGTCTGTGAGCACATGCTTCCTCCTCCACAACCCCGAACTGGGGACTTATTATCTTACAAATGGTACAGATAATCACTCCACACCTCCAACATTACTCATCTCCACTTTCCCTCTATCAGCCCTCAGTGTCCCCTGGGCTTTAGATAATTTGTGGGTTCAGTACTGGAGAAAGAAAAAAAAAAAAAAAAAAAAAATGCAAGTTTTTTTCTTCTTGTTTTTGGTGGCTTCCCTAGGCTTAAATATTTGTACTCCACTAGCTGAAACAGCACCAGACAATTAGATGAATAAGCATCTTTTTTGTAACCAAATAAAAGTACCACCAGAGAGTAGTAAGGTATATCTGTCATCCACAAACAAGTGTGAAACGTCTCAATCAGATTGCTTGCCTCCTACCATAGCCAATGTCAGCCATTCTGGGGCCCAGGAGATTCATTTAGCCTTGAGTAGGGAGAAGAATAGGTAATTTTTGACCCTGGAGACTTTGGAAGACTTGGGTTAGTCAGGATGACCTATCACAGTGGACGCATTGGACAGAGAACAGGAAGAGTTGGGAAAATGCTTCCTACAAATTTGTGCAAAAGTCTAATGCTGCACATTGGCAAGGCCTCCATCGCGGTCTCTCCAGATGGGATTAGCTTCTACAGCACCATGTACATTCCTTGGTGTAACACTCATCACACTTGAAATCTCTGAATTTATCTAGTAGTTATTTATTTAGTAGATACTATATGCTAGGCAGGTGCTGTTCTGGCACAGCGCTGACAGGGGTAAACACGATGGGCGATGGTGCCTTCCTGAGCCCTCGTTCCAGGCTGGGGAGAGGCAAGCGTCCAGAAACAAAGAGCTTCCTGAGACAACAGTGGGGTGGGCTACGTTCTCTAGAGCCAGGCTGCTCAAAGTGTAGTCAGAGGCACAGGCATAACCCGGGAGCTTGTTGGAAATGCACAATCTCAGGCTTCAACCAGGACCTACTGAGTCAGGACCTGCATTGTAACAATATCCCCAAGAGATTGGTGTGCACTTGAAATCTGAGAAACACTGCTATAAAGACCATAAACCAAGCCGACATGCTGGAGAGAAATTAGAGGAGACCGTTCCCAATAGAAAAGTCTGCTGAGAGGAAATGAGATGTTGCTTGAAAGATGAGATGGGCCAGCAATAGTCAGCAGAAGATTCCAGGCAGAGAAGCAACAGAAAGTGCAGTGGTCCACAGGGAGTCAAGCTCTTGGTTTACTGAAGTTGGACAGAGCATGCCTGGAACTTACAACAGGCTGAGAAGGGGGGAGAATGAAATCAGATAAGGGTAGAAAAGTCGGCAGGAGCCAAACATCCAGGGGGTTGCAGGGCATACACAGTAAGGAGTGTGAATTGCTTTTAGGAGTGCTGGACAGATGGCACTGAAGGGTTTTGGGTGGTGGAGGAGCACATTTGGTCAAATTCTAGTTCTCACCCAACGTTCTATTAGAGAGTCGGGGCCTCGTGTCCACATTCTATCTCACGTATGTAACACTTAATTCATGTTGAATTCAGAGACTTAATTCGTGTTGAACAAATAAGTGTTCCCACTCCCTGCTCCATGTGAGTTCCTACTCCTAGGATCCTAAGCACAGGCTGATGCCAACAGCATGAGCATCTGTGTCACAGGATGGGTTAAACAGGCCTCTGTGGCCTCTTTGGAGTATGTATCGTCACTCAGAACACTGTTCCCAGAACAAAATTTATCCTGATATTGGGAACAACCAAATCCCATAGGAACATCTGGATCATAGTCTGGTTGTGAATTGGCAGGCTTTGCACAGAAAAAGTGTGTGTGTGACAAACATGATTCTACGTGGCACTGTAGACATTTGGAGCTGGAAGAGACCTTCTCTTTTATTCCACAAATACTTATGGAACAGCTATCATGTAGAGAACTTAGAAGGAAAGAATATGAAAAAGGACACAGGACCTAACTCCTACCTTTAGAGCACTTACAAGGCCCCCAAGGTTGCCAACTGAGTGAAAGTACAAATAGTTCTAACACAAAAACAAATGTATTAAGTATCTTATCCGGCCCCAACTACTCATTATCCGATGAGGAAACGGAAGTTCAAAGAAGTTAGATGACTTTCTAAACATTTATGATGAAACATAATGTCGTTGCAGATACCCTGCACCCCAGTTCAGTGGAGAGAGAATTGAACTAAGTGTCAGGAGACGTGTGTGACACTGATCAGTGAGTGGCCTGGGATCAGTTATGTGAGTTTATGTAAATATGAATGTGTATGTATAGGCAATTGAATTAGGATAAGCAAACTCCAAATTCTCAGACACCTCACGCTGAAGAATTTTTTTTTCACTCTTGTCCCCTGGTGTGGATATCCATGTGGTCACTCAGAGCCCCAGGCCCCTTCCATCTCATGGCTCCGCCCTCCTCAAGTCCTCTCCTCAAAGTCATCTCCACTGAGTCAGCAGATGGAGAGAAAGAATGAAAGACTTCCATTGACCAGGCCTGGGAATGGCGTACATTACTTCCACCACATTCTACTGGCTATAATCCAGTCACAGGGCCACAATAATAGCAAGGAAATCTGGGAAATGTACTCTAGCTATGTTCCCAGGAAAAAGAAGAATTAGGCTTCGTGAGCATCCAGCCAATATATCCATATGTGTGTATATGTATATGTGTGTACATACTTATGTGTATATATACACATACACACACACACACACACACACATACATAAACGCAGGAAAAAAGAGGATTATGTTGAGCTAATGTAACAGAACATTCAAATAGCCAGGGAATAAACAAGCTAGGATTTTATTTCTCTCTCAAGTAAAACCATATGATTCGTACTTTGGAGCCCAAGGCTGATGTAGTGGCTTCCAAGTCACAAGGACTCAGGATTCTTTTATCTTCCTGCTCTAACATCTATACGACCTGGTCTCTACGCTCACTTCATGGACCAGGAGGCCTGCTGCAGAGCCAACAATTCCAGGGCAGAAAAATGGAGGAAGAAAGGAAAGGCCAAAAATGACAACCCCTTACTTAGCCAGCCTTCTTTCAGAGCTTTTCTGGAAGCCCCATCCAACTATGTTCTCTTACAGCTTAACAGCAACCCCTAAATGCAAAGAAGGGAATTTGTGAAATGTAGTCTTTTATGAGGGCACATTGCTTCATGGAATATTAAGAGGGTTTTACCACAAGCTATCACTTCACACTCACTAGGATGGCTAATGTCAAAAAGACAGATAATAACAAGGGCTGGCAAGGATATGGAGAAATCGGAACCCTCATGCAGTGCTAGTAGGACTGTAAAATGGTGCAGCCACTTTGGAAAACAGTTTGGCAGCTCCTACGAATGTTAGACATTGAGTGACCATCTGACCCAGCAATTCCACTCCTAGGTATATTCCCAAGAGAACTGAAAATATATATCAACACAAGAACGTATACACGAATGTTTACAGCAGCATTATTCGTGAGAGCCAAAAAGTTTAAACAACCCAAATATCCATCAACTGACAAACATATAAACAAAGTCTGGTGTATCTATGCAACAGAATATCATTTGCCATAAAAAGGAAGGAAGTACTGATTCATGCTATAACATGGATGGACATTGAAAACATTATTCTAAGTGAAAGAAGCCAAACAGGAAAGGCCACATATTGTATGATTCCATTTATATGAAACCTATAGAGACAGAAATTAGATTAGTGCTTGTCACAAGCTAGGGGGAGGGAGAAGTCGGGGGGTTGCCCGTAATGGATATGGGATTTCTTTCTGAGGTGATGAAAATATTATAAAATTAATCGTGCTGATGGTTACATAACTCTGTGAATATACTAAAAGCTACTGAATCGTACACTTTAAAAGGGTGAATTTTATGGTTTGTGAATTATCTCTCAATAAAGCTATTATAAAAACACAAAAATATTAATAGGGTTCTGTTATTCAGGAAGAAGGGAATTATGGATATTAGATATGCAGGTAGTACTCTGCATGTGTCCATATTCATGCATAAGCTTTTTTTTTCAAAATTATATCTATTAAACTAGGGTTTATTTTCTTATTCATACCAAAGGCTATATTTTTTTTAAATTACTGATTTGAATTGCATTAGAACTCTTTTTACCTACAAGTTTTTAACATCCAATTCACAGTGACTCAGGCATTGGGAAAAAAAAAAAAAAAGACTAGGCCACATCACTGAAAAGCCCAGGAGGTAAGAATGGCTTCAGGTATGGCTAAATCCAGGTGTTCACAAGAACACATTACAAATCTGCCCTGCTTTCCTCTCGGTTGGCTTGCTTCTCAGGCAGGCTCTCCCCACATAGTTACGCAGCCCCTGCAATCCAGGTTTGCATCTCACCAGCTTATCAACCCCAGCAGAAAGAGCGTCTCTTTCCTAACAGTTCGAATAAATGTCCTAGGCATTGTTGGCCTGCCTCAGGTCATGTGCCCATTCCTGAACCAGGGAGTGGGGGACAATCACACCCAGACCACAAGAAATGAAGGTAGGGGAGGGAGTGGTTTCCCAAAGAGATGCCAAAAAGCCAATAAATGGGTGCCTACTACAATCTTATTACAGAATTCATCACTGGTCCTAAAGGGGGAAGAAGCATCACCTGTAAAATATATGTACACCCGTTGTCTAGGAATATAATTTTAAAAATCCATCAGCCTCCCTAACTGCTATACCCTGATTTGAAGCAATCATCTGTGAAGGGAAAACAAATACACATAATAAGGCAATGTAATGCTCTTTTTTTCAAATTTGTCTTTTAAAAACACAAAGTTTAATCTCTTACAGTTCTAGAGGTCAACAATCCAAAAAAGAGTCCTATGGGGCTAAAATCAAGGTTTTGGGAGGACTGCATTCCTTGTAGAGGCTGTAGGGGAGAATTCTTTTCCCGACCTTTTTCAGCTTCTAGAAGCACCTCACATTCTTTGGCTCACAGCCCCTTCCTCTATCTTCAAAACCAGCAGTATAACATCTTCAAATCTCTCTCTCTTTTTAATAAATACTTTCAAAATGACTTTTTTTTTTTTTTTTTTTTTTGCAGCAATAGACCCTCTTCCTTCAGCTAAATTACATGAAGATACAGTTTCTAAAGTCAAATTTAAACTATTAAAGTTTAAAAGATACCTGTCTGGTCGGTCAGTGCCGGATCCCTAGGCCCTGGGACAGTGTTTGGTTTACAGTGGACACTAAACATATAGATTGCATGTGTAACTTATTCAAATATTCACTTGTCCAAAAAAAAAAAAAATTCTGGTTTCTAAAACCTCTCAGATCTTTGATTATTCCTAAAGAGAAAAAATTCAAGGAATGCAATTTGAAGAGTAAGAGTTATAATCACATGGAATCCCCCATCAAAAATAAGACCCTCACAGATATATGGGAAGATATAAAATCATACAAAGAAATACTCATAAATGAAAAACAGAATCCCAGCACTGGTTTCATTGATAAATAGGACATTTTTTTAAATTTGGAAAACCTGCTTTTCCGATATTTAAGTTTCACTTTAAGAAAGCGTGTTCTTTAAAATAAACAAGCTCTTTAAAATCCTTGCAGCTCGGGCCTGTGATCTAGGAGCTCATTCATTTTGATTTTTCTCCTGGTACCGTCTCCATCATTCTCATTTACTCTGTCTGTAAAATTATGATAATAATAATCCATGCTTACCTAAGCTATAGTAATAATTACTAATTAACTAATTTTTATAAGTAGAAACCCTTGAAGAATGTACATACACAGTTGCTAAATATAATCATTTTAAGCTGATGGGGAAGATAGCACTTTCTGTTTTCAAGAATGCTGTCCCCTCCACCGGGATGGAATTTCATACACTGCTTCCATGTATCTTCCATTACTGATGGATTTGACAAGCCAAACCCTGCAGAGTGATATCACTTTCTCTTGTCACCTAGGACCTCAAATAGCCAGAGCTGTGCTTGGTGTTTCCTCTTTACAGCAAGATACAAACCACTTTGGCGCTGGCAGCAACAGAGGTCTGAGCTCAAATAATGTAGAACGGCAGCTCTCAAACTAGTAGATTTCCAGAGCACCTCCCTACCGCCTCCATAAAGTATAACACAATTGCTTTCATTTAAATCTCATTGCATTAAAAAGAGGCTTACCCATGTTTGTGGGGTTTTTTTGTTTGTTTTTTGCCTTGCCTTTTCTTTTTATAATTTTTACAATCAAATAACTTCTTTTCTTCTGGGAGGGCTTCAGGCAAAACATTTTTGAGATGTCAGCCAACCAAGAGAAATGTAACGTCACCGTTCTTTGAAATCTTGTCCATAAACTGTGGTTTTGGTACCCAAATCAAGCGGGCACTTGGCAATGAAAAAGCTAAAACATAACATGAATGAGAATAGTGCTATGATGGTATGGGGTTTCTAGGATAATCGTTTGTTATATTTTAACAAACAAAAGTCACTTTAACCTTTCGTTCTCTTTTCATCACTGTACAGGAACAGACACAAAGCTGGCCCTGTGATTCTTTTTACAGGGGCAAAAAGCAATCATGGAAAAAACCCTCAGCAATGATAACATTCTTTGATACAGGTAAAGATTGAAAATATGTCCCAATGCTGGAGTACTGTCTGTAATTTTGGCAAATAGCACGCTCCATCTTGACAGAATATAAAGAAGCTTAGACGTGGAATCCAGAGAGACGAAAGGACTTGGAGAACAGTGAGTCAGTTTGTCGTTGGTGGAAATCTTTGTCATAACTTATAATTTATCTGTGGGTTGTATAAGCTTCAAGATGAAGATAAAGCTGGAATCAGAGAGCTCATACTGCTTTTCTTTCTATTCCAGAATGGCAGAGTTTCTGATGGTTCTTTCAGTTGTAGGAGATACGTGAAAGTGTGATTCTAACTTGTGTATTATATGCTTTGCTTTTGTTTTTGTTTTCCAGTAGGGCAGTAACTGACTAGCCGGGTTAGAGACTACCCAGTTTGTAAACGGAATCAAGGGGTGATGTTCTCAGAACTGCACACGACTCCAGATAGTAGCAAAAACTTAGGGGTGCCTTTTGGAAAAAGTCAAAAGAAGTTTCACATTTCACACGTTAACTGGGAATGGTGCATTTTCTTCTCCATCCAGAAATCCCCCATGGATAGACTTATGACCTTTTTCTTTTGGGGGGGGGCGGGGGGAGTGGCATTTGATAAAAATATATTGAATGGAACAAATAATGTACACATATAAATTTAACAGTTAAACTGACCCTAAGCCTTGAATACCACCAGTCTGTTCATTAGAAAGAATTTAATCAAAGAAACAATATATATGATTGTGCTCTATACCAGGGTTTGGCAAACTTTTTTTGTAAAGAAACACGTAGTAAATATTTCATCTTTGTGACACCTTTCTGGGCTCTCTGTCACAACTACTCATCTCTAATGGTGTAGCACAAAAGCAGCCATAGACAATATGCAAACGAATGACTGCAGCTGTGTTCCAATACAGCTTTGCTTTCAAAAGGGCTGGATTTCGCCCACGGGCTTTAGTTTGGCGACTCTTGTCATCTGTAAATACACTGCCTTTGTGATGAGACAAAACCAACTAACCTTGAGACCATTAAGACCATCATAGTGAGATAGAGGGATATGGACTTTATGAGAAATACATGCTCAATAAATAATAATACTTTGAACAAAGGAGATAGTGTAGTGTCATGAACTTGGGAGTCAGAAAAACCTACCTTCAATTCCTGGATCTACCACTTATTGGCTGTGCAACATTTGCAAATTTCCTCAGTTTGCAAAAGGCACAGGTTATTAGCGCTTACTTCATAGAGTTGATGTAGACTCAATAGGATAACATTTAAAGTAGGAAACCCATGGGAAGTGAAGTGCTTGGCACTACCGAGCTGAATAATATAAAGACTGAGTTATTGGCCGTAGAGAGGGTGAGGATTCTAGTGAACTGGCGTTGCTCATGCTTTCTGAAGTTATTGCCTACAAATGAAGCCCAGATTCTCTGCCCTACAGCCCTGGAATTCCAGGATCCTAATGCATGTGGATACGGAGCCACAGATACAGTGATACTGAGAGGCAATTTACTGGCACCCTTCACCAGAAAGGAATTAGAGGAAGAAGAGGCCCTAACAGAGCCACGTATGAATCATCTCTGTCTTCTGAAGTTATTTATTATTCTGCAAATTAGCTGGTTAGTCACTGTCACAATGTTGACAACCCCAAAAACAAATGAAGAGAGGAAGAATGCGATGTCCTCTCTTTTTAGAAAAAATGGTGCCAATAGTCGTTGAGGCAATTCCTTGAAAGTGAATTACTGAGTGGTATTGTCTTTCAAGGTCAAATGTGTCCACCATGCTAAGTATAAAAACCAAAGGATCTTTTCAGGAGTTCTATAACTCAGATTGCCAAGACGCCTTCATTCCTGGAAACCCATTTTAAACCAATTAGGGAAATATTTATTCATCCTTCATTTACAGGCACTGGAGGCAGAAACCAGAGAGCTATTTCACTGAGGAAGTCACAAGGTCATGTCTTATTCACCTCTATGTCCCTGATACTGAGCATTTACTAAGCACCTACCTATACGCTAGGTGCCTAGTAGATGCCCACAGCGGTACTGATTGAAATAAGAGAAGGTGCCATGGCGTTCTCAGGCTTCCGATGGCACGGACACACAGGTCTGGAACATTCTACGATTCAAAGCCCTTGCACTGCACCACAGGGCATATGGGAGACAGAAACCGATTGCATCATATTACATGCTTGGCATAATTATACTGTAGGCTTTTGTCTCCTTTGGTGCCAGTAAGACTCAAAACACACGCTTCGCTTAATGTCAAGCGCTGGGGTTGCCCACTCATTACATGTGGGACTTGTGAACTCTGTGTCCACATCCTGGGTGACTTCAGCCCAGAGTCTTATGCTTGGGAGAACCAGGATGGGTTTTTTTCCCAGAAAAGATGTTGAACAATAGGCATGTTGAGTCCTGGAGGAAAAACAGGAAAGTAGCAGACAAGGACCCGCTGGGGCTGCATCAGATGCCCAGTGTGGACGACAGTGATCAAGTCTTTTCTGTTTAAAAAAATTATTAATAATGAAGCTGCGTTCTCTTAATTCCTCAAAAGGGAGTTTAATCTACAGGATGTTACAGATCCTCCCCTCTAAATCTCTCTCCCATCCATTTACTTCATGTCTTTAACACCATCCTCATTCAAGCCACCGTCTCTCTTACCCGGATGGCGGCAATATTTTCCAAAGTTGTCTGCCCACATCCCTGCAAGGCCCTTCCACACTGCTGCCAGAGTGATCTTTTTAAAATGGAAAAATGGCTCCGAAACACTGCTGCTTAAGAGATTCCCATTTCTCTTAAGAGAAAAATTGTAACCCTACACTTCATTTCATCTGTAAGGCTGGCATGATCTCACCCTGCCTCTCTTCCCAGCCTCATTTTGTGCTTCTCTCTTAGCTTCAATTCAGCAATTGAGGACATTGCCAATTGTCCCCTGGTATCCATTCTCCCTTGTGCATAAAAAAACAAAAAAAGCTGAGTTTCCCCTGGGCCCACGACTGCCCAGCCAAGAACTACATCGCCAGGCTTTCGAGTTCTGGACAGTAGGATGTGAGCAGAAGTCATGTTGTCCCTCAAAAGGATATACGCCTCCCCCTCCCACTGGTCAACATGCAGACCAAGCCCATGTGACCAGGCCGGGGACCAAACTACATCCTGTGGGCTAAACCCGGTCTATCATGTTTACGTCAATAAAGTTTGATTCGAACAGAGCCACACCCATTCACTTAGGCCTTATCTGTGGCTGCTTTCACAGGACAGTATCAGAGTTGAAAAAACCTGTGATCAAGACTATATGACCTACAAAGCCAAAGTATTTCCAATCTGGTCCTTCACAGAGAAGTTTGCCAACCTGTGCCCTAGAGGACACAGAGCAACAAGGTAGAAGGAGGCTGGGTTCCTGGCACTAGAGAGCTGGTCATCTCAGCCAAATCAGTCCATTTGGGCTGTTAAACATATTTTTTAAAACCCTATCTTGTTTAATCCTCTGTGTTTGGGCTTCCTGTTGAACAGTTCCTCAACCTTGATACTGATGACTTTTTTGGGTGAGATGATTCTTTGTTTAAGGGGGCTGTGCTGTGCATTGTAGCAGCTTTCCTAGCATCTACCCATTGGATGTTCAGGAGCGTCCATCCCCCAAGGTGTGACAACTAAAAATATCTCCAGACACTGCCAAATATCCCTTGGCGGCTAGAATCACTCCTGGTTGAGAACCGCTGTGTTAGAGCAGCTTAATCAGCTGTTCTAAGCATCTCTCTCCCCTTCACTGTGCCCAAATCTCTCCCTCACTACTAGGGACACTCCCGTGCTGTTCTCTCTTGCTCTCACCCCACCCTCACTTAGTTATCTCCTATTTAACTGCCGTGTGTCAGCTTGCACATCACCTCCTCGGGGGAACCTCCACGGGTCCTCCCACCAAATAAATGCTCTCATAGTCACCTGTAGTTTCCCTGTGGAGCAATAGTGTGATTATTGAGGTTGTTCACCATTCATAGACACATAGAAGGCCACTCAATAAACAGTTGCCGACTGGCTTAGTGATGTGACATTGCAATTTTGAGGGGAAAGCAAGAGACTAGTAATGGTAAAGGAGGTGTACACGAGTCTTGCCACAGTCCTGACTGAGGGAGAGGGATTCATATTGCTGATTATAGGAGGGAGAAGTGGCCCGTGAGAAATGGGGTCTCCTTACTCCACAGCCCCAGAATTCCCATAAACCAAGAAACCTGCCTTCCTTCCACAGCAGCCAAAACATCTGCTAAAGTGGGTGCGTTTCAGTATTTCAGAGCAACATATGGATTTCTACTTTGCCTTTGGTTTTGACATTGGTTGCATTTTAACCCTGTACTTTTCAGGCTAAATTATATATGATATGATTTATTAACCCTGCAATACCCTTTTTAAAGTAAAGTTAAAAATAATCCCTACAATCACATCTTAAATTCACACATAGATACATATGTGCACCCTACATTCCCCAGCCCCACCATTATCCGAATTAAAAGGCTAAACATTCAGAGGGGTCTAGATGCTTCTTCGGCACGAGGCCGTAAAGGGAGATGTGTGTGGTCTCCTGAATGCCTTTAGATTTTTCTCTCTAGTCAATGAGTCAGTCTTCTCTCTCAATCCCTCTCTTTAGGTTTCTGTGCCTTTAAAGCCCAAACCTCTTTTTTCAAGATTCTTAGCATTCTAAAAGTGAACCTCTATATGTTTAGAATGAAGGCACCCTTCTCATCTTCCCTTAGTAGAACACTCACTAGGTGATCTACTAATGGTTGCAAGAGATATGTTACCAACAGACTCAAAGCATGCATTTTGCAGTCAGATCTGCTCTTAAGACTTATTTCAACCAATTAGTCAGGATGCTACGAAGACTGGGAGCAACTGCATAATCTCCCTGAGCCTTAGTTTGTTCATCTTTTTAATGGGACTAATAATGCTTACCTCAAGGTGACGCTGTGTGGATTGAATAATACAACACGTTGCATAAAAAAGGCATCTGATGAATGCTTCTGTGATCCATTCACCCAGTCCTTCCTAGAGCCCCTGAGACAGCCACAGACCTCCTTGAAGTGACCAGCTGGTGCCTGGGACAGACAGTGGCCGTGCTCTGCTAACCAGACCATAGGGGACTTCCCCCACTTCTCCTCCACCCAACCGTGTGAGGTAGCTCCCAGCAGACATTGTAAAGGACAGGTATTTTTCTCACAATAATTCTAGGACACACATGGTGGGCAGGACCCACATGGCCTGACTCTTGCACGTGTGCAGAGCTCCACCGTATGCACACTTGCATTCATGAGCATGCGGTTGTATGCACACAAAAATACCACCCGCACACATACCTCCAGAGCCTTCATAACCTACTCAAGACATCTTTATCCTATGACTTTTCCGGGAAAAACACTGTGCTAAGCTCTGTCTGTTTTTAAAGAAGCTGCAGTCATTTGCCCAGTTTCACAACCTGGCTCCTCTACCTCTCCTTCTCACCCTCTCCGCCTCCCCTAAAGCTGGGTAGAGTCATGGATCCGTGGTCGGAGGGTGTTCCTAACTTAGGGAAGCCTTGGAATGAGGAGAAGGCAGGATGCAGTATGAAGTCCCATCAGGGGGAGGATGGGCTGGGAAGACAGGAATAAGAACAAAATGTCAAGACGTATCAGGCTGTAATTCTCAAGCGGAGTAGAGCTTAGCATCCAGACATTATATCCTGAGTTGGGTAATAATACTTATAACTGTCATTTACTTTGCACTTACTATATGACAAAAGCTTAGCAAAGAAGATACAAATTACTTCCTTTAACCCTCACAACAATCCTAATGTGGTAAATACTCTTCCCTGCATTTGACAGATGAGGAAAATGAGGTCCATAGTTGCCAAGACTTCCTGCAGACCTGTGAGCGACCCAGCAGAATGTCAGGCTCCTGGGTGCTTGATGCCAGACCCTGAACTCACTATGCCACAGAGTGGGGTCCCAGGGATTCCACATAGCGGGAAGGCTGAAGATTTCTGTGGCGGAGGATGCTAGCGGCTGCACCCAATCCCTTCTCCCCACCTAAGGCATGAGGCTGTTGCTTGGACGTGGCTGCCCCGGCAGGCCTGACACTTGTACACCTCCTTGCACGGAGGTGGGACTTGTCACTCACATTCAGTAACAGAGTGTGACAAGGAGAGATCTGTGCCATGGCAGAACCAACATTCTTAAGAGTCAGGCGTGCCTCTTCCATGTTGTTTTGCCCTTTCCACTAGCTCGATTCACAAGACCACCAAGAACCAAACTATGACTGAATGTGGAGATGGAAGGAACTTGGGTCTCTGAATCACTGCGTGGATGTGAGTAAGGCTGATTAGCAACACTCTCTGGGGACACTTCCATGAGGAAGAAATGAACTTTTATTGGGTGCTCTGCCATCATAATTTTTAGGCCTTCTTTGTCACAGCCATCAGACTATCCTAACTAATACAACTTCTCACTCTGCTTTAAGGAACAAAAATGGCCCCCAACTAGTCTAACCAGCTAAAAAGAAGCCCCCAGACAGCATAAGTAAATGGAAAATGAATTACAGCTCCATAACATAAACATCTCCATAATATGGAAATAAAATTAATTCAAACATGACTTATTAGACATGGCTATTATTAAAACTGTTTATACCCCATCTTCTTCCCTTCAAATAAAGCAAGGCAGCAGTATGATAGAGAAAATGTGAGAAGACAGCAGACGATGCTAATAATATTTCAAACACTGGAAGGTGTTCTGACCATTAAGTTATTTCAGATTAACAACAGGAGAAGAGAATGAAGCATTTGCTTTTTAAAAAAATTATTAGCTTCTTTTTCCTTTGGCCTGGAATTATTTTTCCTCTTTTTCTTCAGTCACACTTTTTTCAGTTGAGTGTCTGGCTTTCTGAGCCAGCTTGTCTTTTATGAGTTTTCCAGGTGCTTTGAAACCCTGAGTAATTAAGTGACTTCTGCAGGGTTACAAAGAGCTGTCAGATCTGCATCCTTCTCTCCTCACCTCCAGCTACCCCCTCTGTATATTCCTCTCCACCTCCATGCACGAAACCTGACAGCAATGAGTCATATTTCTTAAGAAAGGAGCATAAAACCTCTTTTAACCTTAAAATTAAATGTACCTACTTACCATTTCTAAACCATTGCATTTTAAGTTTGGGAATTCATATTTGAAATGCCAAATCTTGAAAGCATAAAGATTCAGAACTGCCTTTGCTAAGGCTGATGCCTGATGTGCATTCCCAGACAACTGGAAACCAACTCTGCTTTTCTCTCACGGAGAAAGGGAAAGTGCATGGAATTAAAACACAGACGTGACACCCTGTTACAACCCCCTGTGGTTCTGGCCTTTTGCTTTTATATGACAGGCTCAGAACAGGGACAATAGTTAGTACATGAACCTAATTACTCTGTGTGCGCAACTTGAGAGCTGCGGTCTGGACTTTGGTTTGATTTAGCGTTTTTGAATAGAACATAGAGAGTACAGCTAAGACTCATTACCGCAGTTGCGGTTTCTAAGCTGTCACACCCACGCAGAAATTTTGGGTCAGGCTCCATTTCTAAAAGCTACACATATTTCACCTTGCTCAATACCCTTTCCCGCCAAGTTTAGAAATGGGCCTGTAAGCTCTGTCTTATAAACGTATCCCTTAGGGTATTTGCGTTCAGAGTTTTCTTATTAGGACGCAGGCCCCTGACCCTGATAGAATTCTCAGATATTGGCCTTGGGGCAAGGGAAGACTGTAAAGGTTGCTTTACCCGACACAATGTCACCCACTCCTGTTAGAATTCTGAGTGTGGCCACTTCCATAAGCAGCCACTGTCATTTCTCTGACTTTCCCCATATCTGTCCATTTGTATTCTTACTCTTGAGGGTAGGAATCTGACCTCTTTCTTTTTTGACCTCTTACTTTGGGAGCCATCCTGCAACAGCCCACCCCAAAGCCACCCACAGCTACCTCCAGTGTTCTGTACATAATGCCCACCCACTAAAGGTAAGGCAACTTTTATGTCCATTGCCTGATGGGACAAACGGAAATTTCAGATGCTTCTATGTAGTCAGTGTATTTTAGAGACACAAGTGAGCTCTAAGCATGGCTGTTGCTCTTCCTGGTCCAGCGCCAACATCCTCTTCTTCTAGAAAGGGCATTCTGCTTTTTCCTTTGAGGCATTGTACATACACCCCTTGCTTTCAGGCCAAGTCGCTGTCCGTATCTCTTGGATCTAGGAATGGGCATGGGACCCAGCCTGGCCAAACAGCATATGCTGGGCACAGTGATTGGCATCAGGTTAGATACATGACCCAAGTGCCATAGACTGAATGTGTGTGTCCCCCACCAAATTCATGTTCAATACTAATATCCAATGTGATAGTATTAGGAGGTAGATCTTTGAGAAGGTGATTAGGTCATAAGGGCAGAGGCCTCATGAATGGGATTGGTGCCCTTCCTTATCAAAGAGGCCCCAGAGAGCTCCCTTGCCCCTTCTGCCGCATGAGGTTACGGCCAAAAGACGGCCATCTAGGAAGCAGGCCCTCGTCAGACACCCAATTTGCCAGTGCCCTGACCTTGGACTTCCCAGCCTCTAGACCTGTGAGAAATAAGTTTTTTGTTATAAGCCACCCAGTTTGTGGTATTTTGTTGCAGCAGCCCAAACAGACTAAGACATCAAGGTAGTACAATTAGAAGAAATCCACAATTTTTTCTAGAACTACTGGAATGGAAAGCTCTCTTTAACTTTGAGTTTGCTCATAGAAGAATGTAAATCTGTTCCTGTGACACACCACGTAGAGAGAGCTGGCCTGGAATGAAGCTAACAGAGAGGAAAAGAAAGCCAAGAAATAGTGAGTGACTGTGTCCTGGTAACATATAAGATCTCCTGGATCGATCTGTGCCTGAAGGCATACTGACTCTTGGTCTTACCAGTGTTTGAACAAATAATTACCTTTCTTGCTTAATATAACTTGATGGGGGTTTCTGTCATGGGTCACCAAAAGAGTTGATTACAATAAGGCCAATGTAACTATATTCAATGATTTTCAACATGTGGGCCATGGAGAGACTTAAAACTGCTAAGCCTCCTTCCTTCAGTCTTTCTATTGCCTCATTCATTCGTATGACTTTAAATATCTTTTGTATTACACTGACTCCAAAATTTATATGTGCTGCCTAGATTTCTCCTTGGTGCCCAGGTTATCTCTCAATAAATTGTTTTCTACTGCGTTTGCCAGGATGCTCAGAAACACCCCAAATGTTACTTTTCTAGAACTGAACTCTTGATTTTTCCTCCCAAACACATTCTTTCCTCAGTCACTCTCATGTCAGTGAGGGCCATCACCATCTGTTCAGTTGTCCAAGGTAGAAACTGGAGACACAGCTTTCATTCCACCCTCTCCTTCACCACCCACGTTCAAGCCATAAACATGTCCTGTCTGTTCTACCTCCTAAATATATCTCAGATCTGCAGACTTCTCGCCATCTTTACTGTCTCTACTCTAGTCCAAGAATGACCAGTTCCCTCCAGGATTATAGCCTAAGTCTATTGTCTGATTCTTTTACAGTCACTTTCGAATACATTCTCTACACTACAGCCATTAAAAATGGATTTAATTGGATCATGACATACCCCTGCCTGAAGCACTTTGCTTCATGTTGGATGTAGAATTAACTTCTCACCGTGGTCTAAAGGGGCTCTGTTTCTCTGACTACATCTGCATCTCTGATATTTTGTACCAACTCACTGACCACGTATCCAGCCCCACAGGCTTTGCTTGCTGTCTAGGACATCTGCAGGCCACTTTAGGGGAAACTCCCCTAAACAGAGGGAACAGTGGTGTTCCCTCAACTGGGCATGCTCACCCATCCCCTCCAGCTCTTCACGTGACTTTGACCTTTTTGTCCTTCAGGAGGCCAGCTTTATGGGCAGGTCATTCTCCATTTCAAACTCCATTCATTTCCTTCACATACTTGCACATTTTGAAACCACTTATTTATCGGTTTACCTATTTACTATCTGTCTCACCACTAGACCAAACTCCATGAGGGCATGTGGGCACGTGGTGAGCACCTGATAAATACAACTGAATGAAAATGAGTTCTGTGAAACTCAGACAGAGAAAGAAATATTGTATGATATTGCTTATATGTGGAATCTAAAAAGAATTGATACAAATGAACTTATTTACAAAATGGAAACAGACTCACAGACTTAGAGAACAAACTTATGGTTACCTCGGGAGAAGGGATGGTTAGGGAGTGTGGGATTGACATGTACACACTGTTATATTGAAAATGGAGAACCAACAAGGATCTACTGTGAAGCACAGGGAACTCTGCTCAATATTATGTAACAATCTAAATGGGAAAAGAATTTGAAAAAGAATAGATACATGTATGTGTATAACTGAATCACTTTGCTGTACACCTGAAACTATCACAACATTGTTAATCAACTATACTCCAATATAAAATAAAAAGTTAAAAAAAAAAAGAAAAGAAAAGGAGTTCTGTGAATCCATGTGTAGATGTTTTCCACAGACACAATAAATAACATATTATGCCCATACACAAGCTCTTTGTCAAATGTTTGCAAATGCTATTGTGTGTACCAAAACACAAGTTCATTTACGATGTTAATGAATTCATACTGTCTTTTTGTCTTTAGGTATTTTCTTAATCCAGGGTTTCTTTACATGAGATTTCCCCCAGTTCCACGTCCTGACCACCAGGCCCTGGTAATCTGTACAGGCCTAGACCCTAGCATTCCCCCATCCCTCTTTCAATTTTAAAAATTGGTCCTCATTAGGGTCTTCATGTTGAGAAACTCTAATTTGGATTTTTCAAAAATGAGGGAGATGTATCCTCAGGAAATTTTAAAAAATATAGATTTGATGAGAGAGTATAATAGATCATAAACCTCAGTGGAGGCTACAGGATGTTTCAACAGTAATGCAGTTATATCACTCCCCACTGCCTTCAGCAAGTTGTGTGACTTATTCAAAGATTTTAATAAGAAAAGGATCAACCTGAAGCTTATGTATAAAAACTGGAAAAATATAAAGAAGAAAAGTTGTATATTATCTCTCTCTCAAGATAACAAGAAGAAATACACAAAATATAATGGAAACCATTTCAAAGGAATTATATGCAATATAATCTCACTAAGAAAATATTTTAAATAAGAGATGTAAAGATTCAAAGAAGAGGCTATAAATCAATAGAAGATGATAAACGTGAGTTGGCAAAGTTTGGGGAAGAACAGAAAAAGAAAAAGCCACAGTGAATTTCCTAACAGATGAAACAAAAATGTCATAACTCCAAACTGATGATAGACTTAAAGAAATCCTGCAAAATATAATGAAAAATACTAAAGATATAAAAATGGCTGTAGAAAAGATGATAGGTATGGACAGTAGACAAAGGAGATACAACTGATGTATAAATGGGGTTGCTAAAGAAGAGTGGCAACAAATGCAGTAGAAGAATATATTCCAAGATAAAATGGAGGAGAGTTTCTTGAAATGCACACTTTAATTTGAAGAGAGAGGCCCACACCACATTCTTGGAAAAAGTAACATATAACAATGAGCAAAGGATATATCCTGGAAGAAGTTAATGCCATTTTATTTAAAAAAACAAACAAACAAAAAACCCCCAAAAGATTATTTTGAATGTTCTTCAGAAAGAATGTTCTTGCCTTTTTTTAAACGAGAAGAATGGGGCATTGGAAGGCGGCGGGGGCGGGGGGGGGGGTGGTGGCGTTGGGGGGGGGGCGGTGGATAATCAAATAACCTATAAAGTGGGAACATGTTTCAGCTGGGTTGCTCCTGCTCCTAAGAAACTCTGAGTCAAACTGGCTTACAACCTCCCAGCTCCAGATGTGAGCCCTTAGCAGCCGGATTGCCTCACCTGGGAGCCTGTTAGACATGCAGAGTCTCAGGACTTATCCCAGATTTATTGAACCAGAACCTGCATTTTAACAAGATCCCCTAGTGATTCACATGTACATTACAGTGTGAGAGACACTGGCTTAAATGATACAAGATTTACTGTCGGCAGTGTTCTCAATGTGGTAACACATTAGAATCTCCTTAGTAGCTTTAAGCACTCTTGCCATAGAGGCTACACCCCATACCGATTCAACTGAAAAATCGTGGATACAGGCAGGCTACTACATCTTATTGCATTTTTTAACAGTCGAGGAAATTCCAGTGTAAAGCTGTAGTTGAGAACTACTGTATTAGAAGTCTAGAAGTAGGTGGGATTTTAGGGTTGGCTAATTCCACAGTTCAGTAGAATCATGAGAGATCCAGGATCTTTCCACATCTCTGCTTTGCCATCTTCAGGATTGACTTTTAATTCATAATGTGTCTTCCTTCTTCTGTCTTATTTTCCATCCCTCCTTCCCACCTTCAGTTTTGATTTTCTCCATTTTCCCTGTCTTTCTGCTTTCCTGTCTGCTTTCCTTCTTATACACTTAAAGTAATATTGCCTGTAATTATCACCAAATATTAAGATGGTTATTTCTTGGAATTTTGAGTGATCTGAGGTATAAATTTAAAAACTTATATAACTATATTATAGTCTTCAACATTATCTTTTTTAAATGTGGGTTGGGTCCCCATCATTAAAAATATTGAAAACCATTGGCCTGGTCCAACACTCTCGTCTTACGGATGAGGAAAGAGGCCCTAGAGCATACCATTAGATACAACATGGAGGGGAGGGAAATTGAGGAGCGTCCTTGTGCTACTTGGTATGGCCCAGAACCATCAATAATATCCATGGTGTTACGGATGCCTCTTGGGATTAAGTGGTTCCCGCAAACTTCTAAGCATTTGGAGTCAGGTGAGGAAAAGGGGTGAGGAGGAAAGGATGGGATCTAGAGCAGGATTTAGCCAATGATTGGTGCCTTGGAGAGGCAGAGCTCCTGAGAGATTGCCAGAAAGAAAAAGAGAGGCTTCTGTATTGATGGCATCTTGAGCTGGCAACAGTTAGCAAGAAAAAAAACCACACCGCTGAAATTAGAAATGACAGGGAAGAAGACAGCTGTGTTCCAAGCCACGCAGAGCTGTGTCAGTGTGGGGTGGTCACCCCTCTGATGAGGTGACCTTGGAGGAGAGATGTGAATGAGGGGAAGAGATGAATTTAAGGGTCCATTTCAGCCAAGTTATACCAAAGACTCAAGAGCTTTTATTTGTTGGGGTGTTTGTTCGTAAATCTTGGTGGGTGAAAGAAAAACAAACTTTTCCACTATTAGAGAAAGAACAGAATTGCTTCCTATGTTCACAGTTTACATAACTGATATTTTCTGCTCTTGATCATTTTGCTATGTTTCTAATAATTGCAATTTTTTCCTCTATAGAGTTGGGAATGGGTAAACCCTGCCCCATGAACTACCCTGACCCTGTAATTTCAGTCACACAGAATATATTGTTATTATCTAGGACTATGCTGTCCAACATGGTGGTCACTGGCCACACACAACTATGAAGCACTTGAAATGTGTCTAGTCTGCAATTAGTTGTGCTATAAATACAAAATGCACACTGAGCATAAAAAAACTCAGCAATAATTTCCTTTGTATTGATTACATGTCAAAAGGATAATATTTGGGATATATCAGGTTAAAGAAAAAATGATGTACATTAATTTCACCCAGTTTTACTTTTTAAAATATGACTACTAGAAAATTTTAACTTCCATATGTGGCTTGCATTGTCTGGCTATTGACCAGTGCTGTTCTGTTCTGGATACATTTCCAAAGCTCAAGTCACTTCCTGAAAGCAATAGGTG
Organism: Balaenoptera musculus; assembly: GCF_009873245.2. NCBI lineage: Eukaryota > Metazoa > Chordata > Mammalia > Artiodactyla > Balaenopteridae > Balaenoptera > Balaenoptera musculus. Next base: position 86,806,702 of record NC_045795.1, read on the forward strand.
ATCATTGGTGTGTTAGATGGGTATGAGATTATGGTTCACCCTTGAGGGCCTGGTTTATTACCAGAATGATTGACGTATAGGCAGAGGCCATGATACTCATAATATCAATGCTCACTAGTGTGACTGTTGCTATGACGACTGCTACTCTCCCTCTACAGTTCTTGCTACTGTTACTACTTCTACTCCAGCCGAAGCTCTCATTTTGAGGGTTCCAGGTACTGAGCCAGGTCCTTTTTACATACGCTCTTTCTCATCCTCACAAGCAGCCTGCTAGGGTACTTGGTCTTCTCACCATTAATAGAAGGGGCAACAGAGGTCCAGAGGGATGAGCTCCTTTCCCCAGGACACAGAGGATGCGATGGCACAACAGGGAGTCAGACCTGCGGTCGCCACTCTCCGCCCTTCTCACACTCACAGCCGCCTCCCCGATACCTGGATGTGGGCCAACCACAGCCTTCCATTGTTGAGGGTGGTTTGGCCAGCGTTAGTCTAACAGGCTGGCCCCTCTCCAGTTAACAGCAGATGTGGAGCCAAAGTAAACCAACTGAGCTTCTCCAGAGGGTGGTTCAAGAGTAAGACACATGCTGGATATTTCAGTCAAAAGCCCAGGCCAGCAGGGTGGTGGATATCTCTGCCCAACCTCCTGTTGACAGCCCTGAAATTCTACCTCCAAGATGACCATCTGCTCTGCTTACAAATAAGTGTAATCCTAGAGCCAACAAGAAAACCAAATTTCTGAATTCTCCCTTTTTCAGTGAAGGGTGGGCTTCAGATCCTCATTTTTGGAGCACATTCTCTGAGGTCTTGGCTTCCTTCCTCCCCCACCCCAACCTTATCCTTAGTTCTCACATTAAATGTCCTCCCCCTCCCCATCGGCAGATCTTCTGTGCTCTAAAGAGAACCCCTTCGGAGTTTCCCTTTCTTAGTTCCTTGCTTATTTTATTCAAAGCAATTATGGCCATTACAAAGTTGTTTTTTTTTTTCTTTCTTTCTCTTGTTCATCCTCCTGTTAAAAGTTAAGTCCCATATAGACCTCACTATCGTATCTATAGCCTTTATCCCAGCATCTGAAACGAAGTCGGGGCTCAATAAATATTTGTGGTATGAATAAACGATTCCAACATATTTTCTTTTTTTAGAAAATTTTCCTTTGCCCTAAAAGAGAGACTACACTTTCATTTGAGAAAATATCCTATGACAATTTAGTTTCAAATAATGACCGTCAACCCACAGGTGCAGGAGGCTCAAGCTCTGTCCATTCTCATCTGTGTGACCTCGGGCAAGTGGTTTACTCTCTCTGAGCCTCAGTTTCCTCCCCAGTACGATGGAGGTAGTTGTATCAGTTTGAAGGATTATTCAGATGCTGCTCTAGAAGCCTTTGGAAAACTCTTCAGAGCTGCACAAAGTAATGGGTTTCTATTGCAACATGCTGTGTACCAGAAGGCAGAACTTTAAGAAGCTTGTTGTAACCCCATGGCTTAGGTGGGTCCCCAGTAGTAGAGCCCAAAATGAAGATTTGTGTGAGAACGATTTATTAAGAAGTAATCCTGGGGAAAATGAGCGGAAGAGTAGGACAGTGAACCAGGGAATAGAAGGAGATCAAGCAAGGATGAACCATCTTACTGAAGGTGACTCATTCCCACCGGGGTGGGGGTGGGGGGTGGTCTGGCCACAGCCAGGCTCATGCCTCAGTTGTCCCAATTGGGAGCGAAGGAGCAAGAATATTCAGAGCCCTACACCCATCAGTCATTGGTCAAGAGCTGCCCCCAAGGGTGGGAGTGCCTGGACTACCACGTCCTTCTATTCAAGGGGGCAAAGCCGGCTCCGGTAGCCCAAGGGCAGCTCTCCAACAGAGAACCAGTGTGCTGGCTGTTGGGCATGACAGTACTCCAGAAAGGGCGTGCACAGAAATGGGAAAGGGATTAAAGGGACACGAAGCAAGGAGAGAGCGTACATCAGGAAATTCCTGTCTCAATCAGGGACTATCATACTTGGCAATAGGGTTCAAGTTATGAGTTAAGAGTAGACTTGAGTTCACTACTGCCTTGTATTTATGTAGCATTTCTCTTTTCTCTTTGAAGTGCTTCTCCACATAACTCACGTGAAAGGATTGCTGAGAGCAGGCTTGGTTGGATCATGTGCGAACCATAAAAAAGTACATTTTCAAGGGCAATAGGTTAAATAAAGGAAAGAGGTTCACTGGTTTTATAGCCATGAGTGGTTTGTATTTTTCAATAAGTCAAACCCCTTAGAAGACACGGTTGAACGGGCAAAGAGCCCTCTCGGGGAAATTCATGATTTTACAATGGGATTTTCTTTGGGGTAAAGGGGAAAATGCAAGCCATTGGCTCAAAACTATTCATTTCATCATGATCTTGAAAAAAAAAAGGTGTGGCATTTTTTTGTGACATAGAGGGAGTTTTCTAAAACATGCTCTAAAAGTATTACGTTGAGATCTTAAGTGTTGCTTTTCACAATCAACGCTTTCTTTCCATCCACCAGAGCGCTCCACCTTTACTTGCTGTCAAGAGCTGACCCTTAGGGATACCACAGGCCAGGACGGAGCTATCATCCTATTAGACTCTGGCTTGTCACTGGTGTGGGAGAGCCCTTCTCTTTCTCCTCTCTCTGTGTGGAAGCTTCCAAGGCTCAGTGGCAAGAGATCTGGTTTGGAATCAGACACTATTTGGTGACGTGACCTTGGCCAAGGGTTGGCAAACAGTGACCTGTGGATAAATCCTGCCTGCCACCTGCTTTTGCCTCACTCGTGAGCTAAGAATACATTTTACAAGAAGTCAAAAGAAGTGCAATCTGTGTCAGATGAAAATTATATGAAATTCACACTTTGGTGTCTATACATTAGGTTTTATTGGAACACAGCCATGTCCATTCATTGATGTTTTCCTATGACTGCCTTGGTGCTACAAGAGCAAAGTTGCATAGTGATACAAAGACTTAAGGCCACAAAGGCAAAGATGCTTACTATCTAGCCCTTTATAGGAAGTCTGTTGACTTGAACCAGGGCAACTCCCTTATCTGACCCTCACTTTCCTCACCTGTAAAATGGGATAATAATGGCACCTCCCTCCCAGGCTGGCAGCTTAATGAGGCAATGTAATAGACAGGCGAGAGCAGACGTTCTAAGGCTTACTAACTACGTAACTTTGGGAAAGTAACTTAATCTCTCAGTGCCTCAGTTTCTGTTTCTAATGAGGATAAGACAGCCTCTGCCTCCTCATTATGAGTTCATTGTACGTGCATCATCTGGAACGGTGCCTGGCACAGATTAAGTGCTAAGTGATGTTAGCTACTGCTACCCTTCCAGGGTTGCGGTGAAGAGAAACACTCATGCTTATTAAAAATAGGAAAGTTGAGATCATGTTCTATGTTCAAAATGCCCAGCAGGGGCTCCTCTCACAGCAAAGACCCTCACCACGCTGCACAGAGAGCAACGACTCTGCTGCCAGACTGCCTGAGTGTAAACCCAGGCTCCTTCACTCACTAGCCATGTGACCTCGAGCACGTGACTCAACCTCTTTGAGCCTCGGGTTTATCATCTGTAAAATATGGGTAATAATAATAATAATAATCCCCTCTTTGGATTTCTGTGAGGATTAAATGAGGTTGAATGTGTGAAAAGGACTTAGAACAGTGCCCACCACAGAGTAAGTTAATTTTACTTTTCATATTTCTGAACACCATTATAATAAATGCAATAAATGCATAATGATGAAAACAAAGACTACACAACCATGACCTAAAAATCATTTCTCATGCACTAACAGGTAGATATACCATGATCTGGGAAACATGGACCGGCTGACAGATAGATGGAAGAAATATATGGAAGGCAAAGGGGAGCAGGTAGTAGCTTGTGTCTACCCTTCTAATCGTCAGGATCTATCCCAAAATACCTGCGAACAGGAGAAGCATGAGACATGAGTGTGGGTTACCTGCCTCCAGATTTGGGGCTACATTACACCCCTACCCACTGTCCCCTGATCATGTCTTTCTTGGTTGTTTGGCCTGACTGCAAACCACTTCTGCTCCCAGCTCTCAGCTACTGCCAATGCCGCCTCAGTCACCATTTTGGGGAAGCTTCTCTGGCTCCCATTCTGCCCTTTCTCACACACAGTCCTGGCCCTGCACCCAGCCTGCTGGCCAGGGGGAGTGAACCTCTGACATTCTGGCTGTATGACATCTGAATATTCTATCTGAGGAGATGCCAAGATCAGAGCAAAACAAAGCCCACCTCTCACTACAAAAGCTAGGAGGGTGGGATGCGTATTCTCTCTCCTGCTTCCTGGCTCCATAGTCTATCAGGTGCGGAAGCCCAGGTCTCTGAATGTCAGTGGAGTGATGGAAAGGCACAGGATCAGATAGAAAGTATGTGCTGTAGCACTGAGAGCCCAAGGCCACGGGAGGAGGCGTCGGTGGCAATGGCTCCTTGGTAGTGACAATGGCCCTGGGGGAGCCCACTAAGGGGATCATTCCTGTGGCTAGACTTGGCTTTGCAGTGCCTGCCCTGGTTCCTGCCTGCTATGAGCTACCTGATATCCTTCCAATAAATTTCATCTCTGAATAAGCCAACCAGAAATGCTTCCATTGTTTGTAACCAAAACCCTGGCCAGAGCACCAGGGTTGGGGGACGGGGCTGTAGTTGAAAATCTATATTTACACTTAAGCCCAGCCTGGTGGCTCTCCCATCACTGAGCCAGAAACTCTACTGGGGAGCTCCCGGAGGAGCATAGACAAGGACCTACATTTGTACCTTAACTGTCTTATTTTTTTAGCATCATTATTGCCACATTCATCATTTTCTGCTAGCTGCCATGCTTTTCTTGCCTTCCACGTTCCTTTCTGACCATATACCATTCATCTGGTTTAAAAAATCTAAAAATGTTGGAAGCCTAGGAATAAACCAGCAAGAAAGGGGAAAAATTTTTATTAAAAATGTAAGTCAAACTTCTTCACATGAAGCCAAGTAACATTACTGGGAAAGAATTCTCTCCCGTTTTCTTTACTGGATTTTCAGTGATTTGGTAGCACTGTGTCATCTATTCCACACAGGGTTTTTAACTTTTAATTTCCACTATTGTCTTGGGTTTTTTAAATGGCATGCAGAGAGCACATCCTTTTGGGCTCCTGGGAGTGATATTTAAAGAAGAAATGAGGATAAGCTCTTCTCTCATGAAATACTGGAGCAACATCAAGAAAATGTACAATATACACAGATCAACTTCCTCACACAAAGTAGTGTCTATTATCCGTTTAATTCCAAAGGACAGAAGTGCATTCCAATGTCACCCAATAACTTAAATTTCTTTCTTTCCAGTGGTTTCTCCTATTGGATGTATTTATAGCCTAATTTATGTCCCTTTTCAACACAGATATTTGCTTAACAAATATTTACCATGAACCCATCTTCTTCTAGGCACATAAAGGAATGAAGAGAAAATATTTTTCCTTTTTATTTTTGTTTTTCCAGATCAAGAGCTCACTGAAAACAAATCCATAGCCCGTGTCTTATTCATCCATGCATGACTAGAGCCTATCCCTGTGACTGGTATATAGCACGTGCTAAATAAATGTTCGTTGAATGAATGAATCTCACTCTCCGAGAACTCATGATATGGTGGCATGAGCAAATACGTACAGGTGTAAATGCTGCATGAGGGGAATTGGTGTTATTAATAGAGGTACAAAAATAAAGTAGGGTGGGGTGGGTACCCAAGAGAGGGAAGATACCAGTCTGTTTAGGGAGGTCAGGATGCAATATCTTATTATCCTTTGCATCCCAATGTAATGTGATCATTCTACCACTTTCAAGTCTCCCTTTTAAAGTAAATTAAAAGGGGGGATCATATTGACGCTCACGGCGGCTGCTGGGACAGTCCTGCCGTCTCTCTGTGCAGCCTCAGCTTTATCTCTGTGTAGCTTCTGGTCTTGTCTTTCGGCACTGCTACCCTCTCTCACCATCTCCATCCTGGACCGGACTCCTTTTTCTTCCTTCCCCCAAAGCACTTTAACCAGAAATGTCATGAGGAGCAGTAGACTTTGACTGACTTTTTGGGTAATCACAGACCATAGCCGATAATGATCCCAGATGCAGTGTTTGACATCCCTGGTCCGACAATCTGATTGACCACTCCTCATCCCCGCGACTTTTCTTGCTGGTCATAATCACACACACACACACCCCCCCAGCAGCCTACACACCCACCTCCCCCCATCACCAAATACCCAGCTGCTCATAAATTCTGGTGAGTGTTTCACGATGAGCAGGTAAGCTCTCCTCCACCTACTCTTACTCGTGTCTGGACTTGCCCTTGCTTTTCCAAGACGTGTTGGTGGTGCCCTGCTACTCAAAGGACCATCAACGCTGGCATCCAGCCTTAGCACGACCGAGAGCTGCAAGGAGCTTCAGACTTAGAGATCTCACAGTTAGGCCGGAATCCCTTCTCCACTGACCGGAACTAGAGTGCTGGGTGGGGATGGAGAGGCATCTTTCCTGTTACATGCTTAGCACACAGTCAGACAGAGGCTCAAAGGTGTTTAATAAGAGCATGAATGGAATGGGAGGGAGACAGAAAGAGCAGCTGGCTGGGGAGGCAAGTTCCCATAGGAGTCAAGCACAGATAGATATAGGCTCTCAGGTTAGTCCTGGCAAGGAAAGGGGGATGTTCTTTCTTAGGAACGAGCCAAGAAAGACAGGATGGGTAGGATAAAAAATTAAATAAATCATGGTGTGCTTCCCCCTTGATTTCTTCTGCACTAGATATGAATGGGAAAGGGTTGGGGGAGTATTTTCCACTCTGAGATTTGTCCCAGGCCTCCTTGGCTGGGAGTGGGAACTGTAGCATGCCTAGAAAGGGAACGCTAAACTTGGGAAAACCAGTCTAGGGAAACCAAGAGTTTGGATTTGTGGAATCAGCTTTAAATGTGCCTTACGGAACTCTAGGTGCCCTTCAGTTGAATTTATAGGAGTTATTTCTCTTTTAAAAAATAAAAAGTCAGCAAGCCTGGCTCTTCTTTCTTCTCTTTGGTTTGTCTGGGGTCCCCTATATAATGTGTCAGTTCCAAGGATGGCTAACACAGGGAATGAAGTGTAACTGGATCCTAGCCACTGCTTTTATAGTCTGCTACCTTACCAGACTACATAGATGCATAGACTTTTCCAGCTTTACACTGAGAAGAGAAAAGGAAAGAGAAATAATAACAAACCACACCCTGTTGTTTTCCCAGGGTGTTCTGATTTTGCAAAGGGACTGTCTTACGCTGAAGTAATGAACTGAGTCATGGGCTGTAGAAACCAATGTCGCCTTCCCTAATTTGCCCAAGTTTGAAACCAGCAAAATACAATTTGACTGTGTATTTTTATTCCCTTCTACCTGCATGAACGGTAATGGGTAATGAGTTACTTATCAATTCTGTAGACCTCATAGTTGACGAAAGTTCATGATTGGAAGGATGCTTGCAGTCGCCTAGTTCCACCCCTTACTGGCATTTGAGCCCTTTTACAAAGCCTCTGCCAAACACTTGTCCTCCTTACCTGTGCCAGCCTCCTGTGTGGGAAACTCATCATCTTTAAATCACTTCATTCTTTCCTTTGCCAGATACGACTGCTGGAAAGTCCTAATTTACATAACATCCCAGTCCGTCTACCATCAGTCCTATTTCTACCCTATAAGGCCACACAGTAGATAGAACCTTCACTCATCCAATGGCTCAGGTCCAAAATCGGAGAGTCATTCTTTACTCTTTTCTGTCTCTTACACTCGCTATTCAATCCATTGGCAAACACCATCAGATCCACCCTCAAATTTATACCAAGATTCATCGCTTTTCATCTTTACTCTGACCACCCTAGTATGAGCCCCATCATTCTCCAGCCTGGTACCATAATTTGCTCACTGCTTACTATGCTCTCATATTTGCCTGCCTTCATCTGCTGTCTCTATATCACCCAAGGGGGATGTTTTTCAAAAATACATTCTGCTGTTCACAATAGCCAAGACATGGAAGCAACCTAAATGTCCATTGACAGATAAATGGATAAAGAAGATGTGGTACATATATACACAATGGAATATTACTCAGCCATGAAAAGCATGAAATAATGTCATTTGCAGCAACATGGATGGACCTAGAGCTTATCATACTAAGTGAAGTATGTCAGACAGAGAAAGACAAATATCTTATGATATCACTTATAGGTAGAATCTAGTTTAAAAATGATACAAATGAATTTATTTACAAAACTTATGGATATAGAAAACAAACTTATGGTTACCAAAGGGGAAATGTGGCGGGGAGGAGGGATAAATCAGGAACTTGGGATGAACATGTACACATTACTATGTATAAGACAGATAACCAACAAGGACCTACTGCAGAGCACAGGAAACACTACTCAATATTCTGTGATAACCTATATGAGAAAACAATCTGAAAAAGAGTGGATATATATATATATCTGTATAACTGAATCTCTTTGCTGTATACCCGAAACTAACACAACATTGTAAATCAACTATAATCTAATAAAATTTTTAAAAATATATATTTTGCTCCCCCCCATCCCGCCCCAATACATTTTATCATGTTAGTCCCTTGGTCAAAACTTTCTGGCAGCTCTACAAAGCCTCTATACTGTAGCCATACAAGACTTGATGTGAACTGACCCTTGGCTCTTTCTCTCTGAACTATTCCCTTCCCACTCACCACTCTCTACCCATTCCTGGACATCCCTTGAAAAAAACAAAGCCTTTGCATTGGCTGTTCCCTCTGCCTGGAATGCTCTTCCTTCAGGGAGCCCTGAGGTTGGCTCCTTCACTTCATACTGGTTCTTGCTCGTGTTACCACCAAATATCAAATATCACCACCACTCTTCAGAGCACTTACCATCTCCTGTCATTTGCTAAATTCATTTCTAAAATGTGTTCCTTGTCCATTATCTCTAACTAGATTGCAAGCTCCATGAGAACACAGATATAGTGTTTATTCACTTCTGTAACCCCAGCGCCTGACACATTTCAATAAAATTGTGTTGTGAAAGAGTGAATGAATAAATGACTATAGCTCATCCATCTTTCACCTTTCTTCCAAATAACTGTCCTTCAGTCATTTGAAGATGTTTACTTATCTCCGTGTCAATCTTTCTCCAGAAAAAAACTATCTCATTCCATCACTGGTCTACACATGATTTCCAATCCCCTTCCCTCCTGGTTCTCCCTTTTCTCTCCTCCATGTAGTTTGCCAGCTCTCCTCTCACAGGGCCTGGTGCTGGACCAGAGCAGCAGTTAACTATGTGGGTTCTGGAGTGAGCCTGAAAGGTTTGAATGACTTGTTTACCTTGATGCAAGTCACTTGATATTCTTTGTAATAAGCAATAGTACCTGGCTGAATTAAACAATAAAAAAGTGCACTTATTAGAAGTATATGGACTGGCTCAGAGATCTGATTTAAAAAAAATCAGGCCCTGGAAAACTGAGTAACAAGCAAAGCTTGGGGACCAAAGCAGTAGGGCCATTTCTTCAGAGCACTGATGTTGGGTGTTATCAGCTCTATTCTTTTCTGTCCTTGTTGTACTCCATTCACAGCTCAAATACCTGGAAAAGGTAATGCTTTGGGTTTGGTTTGATTCACATTCTCACCCTTTGGTCTGGAATATGACTGATGTTCAACCCAGCCTGTACATAATGATGGAGAGGTAGTTACCCAAAGAAAGAGGATGGAATGAATATTGGGCAGGCCAACAGGCAGATGCCCACTGTACTCTCTAACCTGCCATTTGCTGCCTTACTGATTATCTGAGGCTTAAACAAGATAATATGCGTAAAGCCTTTGGCATAGGGCCTGGCACATAGCAAGCATAGCAGGCCTACATCAAGTAGGGGACCCAGATTGGAATTCAATACTCTGGGGATGGTAGAGCGGGCTGACATTTTTCTCATATCAGACCCTAGTAACAGAGGCTTCCACTTTAGTGGAAGGCACACTTTCACCAGCCACAGTAATGAGTGACTCTAACTGAGCTTTTTATCAACCAGTACCCCTGAGTTGCTACCGTCAGCGCTTCTGCCAGGTCTTGAATCTCCCTTTCACATGAACACAATTGCCTGTGTGGTCCTTACACTTACCCCACAGCACTTAATCTTGTTAGATAACGACCCTCCTGGAGTCTATCTGTTACCAAAACCTTTTAGATTTGTGTCACCTGCACATTTATTACCAGATTAACTGAAATTATAAGAGAAAGTTCATATGAAATTCTTTGCACATATGCAGCACAGCAAAAATTAAAGGTGTTATTTTAGTCATCATTTCGGTCTTCCCAAGTGGTGGCGGATGGAAACTGCTTAGTACAGGTTCCATTTTCCTGGCATATGCCCAATTCCTTTTTTTTTTTCTAGTTTTAGTTCCACTAGGTGAAAAACTGCCGTGCGCCTTCCCAGGGCAAGCAAATTTAACTACCTTACAAGCAAGAATATGTGGGGTTTTTCCACTAGCATCCGTCTTCTAGAGCGCTTCATGGAATTTAGGTTTTCAGCAGATAGCAATCTAGTTCTTAAGCCATATGGGCATATGTTCTCCATCTTGTAAGTCTGACCTTGGCTGGCTTCAAAAGCAACAGCCAGTGCTATTTCAGAGCAAATGTAATTTATATTATCTGATTGTCAACAATGCAATATCTCTACGCTACATGGTCATGGTCAGGGAGATAGCTACAATAAGGACTTTATATGAATAGCTCTGGTTAGGGATTTAGGGTAATGTTATTTACATAACTTCAGGGTCTTCTGTGGAAACAATGCAGAGCACTGATACTCTGTGAAGAATATATTAATGATGTATGCCTGCTGCCTGCACGTCCTTCACCTTTTTACAAATTTACTTAGATGCCAAACAAAACTCCTTAGCACTACTGTTCTTTTGACAGGAAGTAAATTCACTTCACCATACTAAAACAAAGGTGTCTTAGCGTACAAAGAAATTATATATCCATGTGTTTTAAGCCATGGTCCATACACCTAGGTGCCTAATGTGTTGTCTGATACTGGCGTTATCATTCTATATTTCTATTTCCTGTGCCATTATAATGTTCATGTCTTTCCCATTAATCTTTCTTATTGACATTTATTATGTTTATATATTTGGGGAAAATAAACGTCTTTCTTGTTCTGTTCAAAAATGAACATTTTCAAGTTACCAAACTCATTGGATTATAGTTTTTTTGGCTTTCCAAATAAGGCATCTTTAAAGCATGCTACGAGACCTTTGAAAAGTGATTATAGGCCTTTGTCCCCCCAGACCAGCCCTTGGTCTTCAAAGGAAAACGATGATAGCCATAATTGAGGTTTAATGGAATCAAGCAGAGTGAATAGCTGAAAGGAAGAACGAGGGCTTAGGGCCAATGCTGACCATTAGCAGATAACTTTTCTTCTCTCTTTGAGGATTCTCCGTTCTGTAAGTCTGGTCAGGCTAAATTTCTGCTATTCTTAAACAGTCCCTGGATCCTTCGAGGGCGCTCTGGTTTCAATTCTCTTGGAGATAAGAAATGCTCAGTTGTGATAAGAGGCATTTGCAGGCCAGAGCGTGTAAGTGGCTGGGGAGGCTGAATTGTGGCAAAAGGACTCTAAACAAAGACCTCCGAAAGTGAGAGTCCCCCGCGGAGAGACATGCTGTATCCACGTGAGTCCCCCCTCCTCAGGCCTGGAAGGGATTCCACACCTTCTCAGAGCTTTGATGTGCCGAATGCTAATTGGAAAATGTAAACCTGATAATGCTTCTCTCTCGTCTATCTATTATTTGTACTTGGATGAATTCTGACCTCACAAGGCAAACTCCTGATCTCTGGTGTAAGATTCTTTATCCGGGCAATGTTTTTACTTTTCCTCCATGCTATTTTTTAAACATCCCGGGGCCAGATTCCATTATTTCATCTTTCTTTTCTGCCTTGAGAAGGCAGCTGATGATTCCAGTAACTGGCCTCCTCTTTTCTTTTTTTTTTTTTAACTAGTAAGAGGTAAACAAAACCTGTGTCAGTCTTCCTAGAAGATGAGACCCAAGAGAACCTACAGGATGAATATATGTGTGAAATGGTGTAAGTGAGTAAAACAGAAGGCACTTTCAGTAACATGACATCATGACTTGGTATTTGGAAAGTAAGTATAGGCTGGAATTTAACGACAAAGTATGAATGTGGTGGAGGAAAATATAGGCTAAGGGGTTACGTAATAAGACTGCAATCTCCTTTAGTGGCAGGATCTCAGAACGGATTCAAGCTCAGGGTAATTTACGGAATTTCGTGCTGATCATGCAGTCTTGTGAATGGCCCTTAGGTCAGAGGATGGCTCTTATCTCAGGGCCTGTTTTGTATCATCCTCTCTGTTTCACTCTTCTGTGCAGCTGACAATCGTCAGAGCCCTAGGCTGCACTGTGGAATGTCACATGTATTATAACAAATGACCGACCAGGCATGGAGGCAGATGCAAAGTGCACATCGTAGCATTAGGGACCCTGCTTTGCATATCTCGTTTCACATCATGTGCGGGAAAATGATCTGCTTCAGGTTTTGTTGTATGGGATTATTGAACTTTGTTTACTGTGTGTCTGGTGGAATTACAGAACCTACAGGCATTTAAAACACGCTACGCCATGCCAAGGTCTATCACATCATTTAGCTGAAGTGGAAGAAGTGCCAGGGCACTCAGAAGGCACCTCCAGACAGCGTGGAAGGGTCCTTAAGAAAACAGATCAGTAAAGAGGAAAATACTTGGAGCAGCAAGGCTCAAATCACTGTGCGTAAGATTACCAGGGACTTGCTCCCCCCCAACACCCCTGCCACACATTCTAGGCCACAACCATGGAGAATCAAAGTCTCTAGGTTTTAGGCAAGGCTCTCTGTATTTTTAACAAGCTCCACGTGATCTGGAGGCAAGTCGTCCATTGACCACACTTTCAGAAACACATCTGCAAGGTGCTGCATGGTATAGGGAAGAACTCAGGCACAGGAGCCCAGCTGGCATGGGTTTGGCCGCAGTGTTGCTCGCTGGTCAGATTTCTTAACTTCTTTAAACTTTATTTTGCTCATCTATAAAATTGGTACAACAGTATCCCCCCAAAGTGTACTGATGTCAGTAAAACACCTAGTACACGGCTGGGTATATGATAGGAGCTCACTAAAGCACAATATTATTCTTATTACTACTATTATTTCAAAAAATCATGTTCAAGGAAGTGCTAAAGTGACTTCAACACCAGACAAACTCCACAAAGCAGGGAGTGGGGCAGTAGGGCCAAGCCAAGGAAAAGGCTTTGGATAGCTGGTAGATACCCTGCTATCGACTCCTTACGCTGGCCAGGCCATCCTTCTGTATTTGCAGTTTCCTCGTTTTTATTCTCTGTGGCATCTTGCTGTTTTCTTATTGAAAGGTAACCATCACAAAATTTGCTTTCTTACCATTGATTATATTTTCTTGTGGATATACCAGTAAAAGTATGGAGTGAAGTATTCCTAATTTTCTTGATTTCCCCATGGCCGTATGAGGCGATAGCCAATACCACTGGGACGGTTCTATTATTCTAAAGAAGTACTTGAAGACACAGTGACTACGGTAAAGGGAAAATGCTAGGAAGGCATGTTCTGAAACCCAGCTACGCTCTACAGTGATGGGAACTGTGTGTGCGTACAACTCCATTTTCCAAAATAGGATTCAGTGCTCCAACGTACTGGTTGCAAAATGGATATAATATGTCAGAGGGTTGGTGATGGTGCTGGTGGAGACTGGGCTGGTTTCACGGCTGGGTCACCCTCGAAGTGGCACAGGGTCCCATGATTAGAAGGACCCCACATTTGTTTTAATATTCTCCTGTTGTCATCTTGAAATTTGCAATAATATTGAACAAAGTCCCCATACTTTCATTTGGCTCTGGGCTCCATATTTTATAGCTGGTGCTGGGTCTAGATGAAGGTAAATATTAGGAAAGGCATTGAAGCTTTCTGTGAGGGACATATCAGAAAGTTTAAACACAAATGTGCTCTGATTTATACTCTAAAGAGATCATTTTTGTTTTTTCTGCTGAGTAAGAATAGATCACAGGTGAATGGGAAGAAGAATGAAAGCAAAAAGACCAGTAAGAAAGGAGGTCATTTTAGTACCTGAGTGAGAGATAATAGTGATCATGGATTGGGGTAGACTGTGGAAGTATTATACCCCACGCCCCGGAAGGAATAGAGATGAGATATATTTTTTGTGGCAAAGCCAACGAGGCTAAAGTTTAACAACAACAACAAGAACAAGATACTGATGTTATAAACTTCTCTCATCAGCAAGATGGCTTCTTGTTAAGCCAGGGGAATGCTCACAGAACCACAGTGGTGGGAACAGTAAGTTGTACATGAGATTTTTGGCCCTGACCCTGACAGCTTTCAGGCCTGGGGTCTAAAGACCAAGCCGAATGAGAGCTCTACAGAGCAGGTTTCAGGCTGACCAAGGTCAACCACAGCCAGCCTTGTGGATGGGGTCAGAGGAAGATCCCAACTTGCAGCTGTGGCCCAAAGCCACCTATGACAGCAATTATTGATGGCTGTTCTTTGTCCCAACTTGGTGGCAGTCAGGCGACAATGAACATAAGCAGAATGAAGAGGCTGATGTTGGACTGACTATGTGAGTACAGGCTTGTTAAGAGAAAACAGCAGACAAACCACCCAAACATTAGTTAAATGGTTCCTTTTAGAGCTCCAATGTTGTCTAGACTAGAGGGGCCCGTCTTTAAATATTTACATGACTTCTGTTTATTACATTTTATTTTATTTGGCCTTTGGAAAATATCACAAAGGTTAATTGTATTATTGTTACTGATGATTAAATTCCATAATTAATTTTAAACTCAACATGACCTACTGCTACTTCTTTAATCTAACTACTGAGACTCCTTGGAATTTACATTAACCAAGTAGTCAGCATGGCTGTGGAGAAGACACTAGGGCTGCAACCTCTCATAGCCATAAGGTTGAAAGTCCATTCATACTTTTTTTTTTTTTTTAAAGACCACTTCATTTTTGAGTTTTGGCTATCTTTTTTTTTTTTTTTTAATTATTTATTTATTTATTTATTTATGGCTGTGCTGGGTCTTCGTTTCTGTGCAAGGGCTTTCTCTAGTTGCGGCAAGTGGGGGTCACTCTTCATCGTGGTGCGCGGGCCTCTCACTGTCGCGGCCTCTCTTGTTGCAGAGCACAAGCTCCAGACGCGCAGGCTCAGTAGTCGTGGCTCATGGGCCTAGTTGCTCCGTGGCATGTGGGATCTTCCCAGACCAGGGCTCGAACCCGTGTCCCCTGCATTGGCAGGCAGATTCTCAACCACTGCGCCACCAGGGAAGCCCTGAAAGTCCATTCAAATTTAGAAACCTCAGAGACCCAAGCTTATTTTTTCCCCACCTCCAGTGTCTTTAATCATGCTTATAAAGTGCGTTGAGCTACCATTATTTTTCTTTAATTTATTTAGCTTATTCTGATCATGGAGCCGAGGATGTCATATGGTTTTGAGATAACGAGCTTCTTTTGTAGTGGGCCCATGGCAGGCTTTTGTGCTTGCTCCCTTCAAATGGAAAAAGAAAGCTAGGTTGGCCATTCCTAAATGAAAAATGAGGCTCCAAATCTGTGTGACACTGTGAGTTAACAAGTCTACAATCCCGTGCTCAAATGCAGATGGAATCCTACAAATGCTCACTGACCACCCATCCCTTTTTCTTCAAAAACAACTGAAACACAACTTGAAGGTTTTCAAATCACTTCTGCCTTGCACCTCGTTCCGTTGTGTTGGGTTTTTGCTGATGTAGTATCATCGTTTGACGAAATGAATGGAAAAGGCAGGGAGGAGCATAAATTCCTTCAAAAACAAGATGACAGAATCGAATGAAACCTTACTTCCTCAGACTTAAAACGTTTAGCCTGTTTTCATGTGTAAAGCACAACTAGGGCCTCAGAGAGGCATTGGCCAGCAGACATATATATTTGTTTTAATTTGTATATTCAATTGGTCTTAGAATCCACTTAAAAAATACATAAATATTTTCCTTGCAAGTGCAGATACTTCCTGCATTTATGAAGGGAAAAATAAATGAAAGCTCTGTTTGTTTTGCATGACCAGATGTGGGCTGGATACAATGTGGGATGGAGCAAAAAAGAACTGGGCTGGCTTGAGGCCCACACTATCAGCAACTGTGACTTGGGTAAGTCCCATGCACCCTTCCCCCAGCCTCAGTGACATCTGTAAAATATCAATCAAATAGTGATGTGAATGCTAAACTTTCTTTTAGTTCTCCAATTTGTCACCACTAGCAGCCATTTCCTTTTCTTCTTTCATTTCTGCATTTTCAATAATTGCAGGGACTTTTTAAAACTTGAAACTCTGTTTAGTATTTTTTCCATAGTCTCACCTTCTCCCCCACGAACATTTTTTTTTTTTTCCTTTACCCTCTGGTGAACCTCAAGGCAAACCAAAATGTCTGTTCAGAGGGATTTGATGAGAAGTTTATTGATTTTCCTCACATTGGTCCATAGTCCTTTGGTTGTTTATAAACACACAAACTTGTATTTACGTGTTTACAGGCAGAGATTACGTAAATAATTTTTGGAGAGTCAAGAAAACGTATAATCACAGAATGAGTTGGTTGTTGATACATTTTAAAATATTTGATTTTTCTCTTGGAAGAAAAAAAGGGATGAAGAAACGTGAACAGCCCATGGCCTGCATGTATATTATGTAAACTTAGATCTAATCTAGTCCATCCATCCATCCACCCATCTTTCTTCCTAGCAGGAAACACTGATGTACGTTGTATAGTGGCAACATCACTCATCTTGGGAATGATTTGAACTTCAGTACTATAAATGTTAGAGTTGCCATATAATTTCATTGTTTGATAAAGTAATGCTACTTTCCTATAACAAGCCAGTACACATATTCCAAGCATTAAGACACAATTATGAATGGCCCAACGAGCTACATATTTGACAGAAGTATCCCAGGGCTCAGGAGTGATTTCAAGTCCCTCGTAAATTATTCTAATATCACCTTCTATTTCCTTGAGAGCTGCTAGCATTTTTCTGAATTTAACTTAATTTTTCACCTAGGAAAAAGAAGCTTCACAGAAATTGACCACTGCCAAATGTTTATCAAAGTACAACTTTTCCTTTCTTCTGTATAATGAATGTCCTGTTGGAAACAGGATGGGATAAAACTTTGAAATATATTACTGGAACATACAATTTAAACTTTGACAGACATAAAATGACAAATATTGCATGATTCCGCTTATATGAGGTACCTACATCAGTCAAATTCATAGAGACAGAAATTAGAATGGTGATTGCCAGAGGCTGGAGGAGGGGAAAATTAGGAGTTAGTGTTTAATGGGTATAAAACTTGCAGTTTGGGAAGATGAAAAGTTCTGGAGATGGATGGTGGTGATGGTTGTACAACAATGTGAATGTACTTAATGCTACAGAACTGTACCCTTAAAAATGATTAAAATGGAAAATTTTATGTTATGTGTATTTTGCAACAATTTTAAAGACAAACAATTGCACCAAATAGAATGAAATACCCAGGAATAAATTTAACCAAGTTGGTGAAAGACCTGTATAATGAAAACTATAAGACACCGATGAAAGAAATTGAAAAAGACACAAGTAAATAAATAGATAAATAAAAAGATATTCTGTGCTCCTGAATTGGAAGAATTAATATTGTTAAAATGTCAACACTACCCCAAGAAAACTACAGATTTAATGCAACCCCTATCGAAGTTCCAATGATGTTTTTTGCAGAAATATAACACACAATCCTAAAATTCATATGAAATCTCAAAAGATCTCTAATAGCCAGAGCACTCTTGAGAAAGATGCACAAAGCTGGAGGCATCACACTCCCTAATTTCAAACTATATTACAAAGGTATAGTAATCAAAACAGTGTGATATTGGCATAAAAGCAGACACATAGATCAATAGAACAGAATAGAGAGCCTAGAAATAAACCCATGCATATACAGTCAGTTAATTTACGTCAAAGGAGGCAAGAATATACACTGGGGAAAGGACAGTCTCTTCAATAAATGATCTTGGGAAAATTCGACAGCCACATACACAAGAATGAACTAGACTACTATCTTACACCATGCACAAAAATTAACTTAAAATGGGATTGAAGACTTGCATATAAGACCTGAAAGCATAAAACTCCTGGAAAAAAACATAG
The DNA here is from genome assembly GCF_009873245.2 of Balaenoptera musculus. NCBI lineage: Eukaryota > Metazoa > Chordata > Mammalia > Artiodactyla > Balaenopteridae > Balaenoptera > Balaenoptera musculus. The sequence goes on from NC_045795.1 coordinate 86,824,967, forward strand.
GTAGTAAACTCCTTGACGTCAGCCTTAGCAATATTTTTTTGGATCTGACTCCAGAAGCAATGGCAACAAAAAACAAATGGGACTACACCAAACTAAAAAGCTTCTGCACAGCAGAGGGAACCAGCAACAAAATAAAAAGGCAACTACTGAAAGGGAGAAGATATTTACAAATCATATATTCGATAAGGGGTTAATATCCAAAATATATAAGGAACTCATACAACTCAGTAACAACTACAACAACAAAAACAATCTGTTTTAAAAAATGGCAGAGGATCTGAATAAACATTTTTCCAAAGAAGACATACAGATGGCCAACAGGTTCATGAAAAGACACTCACACTGCTAATTATCAGGGAAATGCAAATCAAAACCACAATGAGATATCACTTCACAACTGTTAGAATGTCTATCATCAAAAAGACAAGAAATAACAGTGTTGGCAAGGATGTGAAGAGAGGGGAACTCTTGTGCGCCGTTAGGAATATAAACTGGCACAGCCACTATGTAACACAGTATGGAGGCTCCTCAAAAAATTAAAAATAGAACTACCATATGATCCAGCAATTCCACTTCTATGCTATGATTTCTATTCATTAAAGTTTTTTAAGGTGTGCTATATGGCCCAGAATGTGATCCATCTTGGTGAATGTTCCATGTAAGTTTGAGAAAAATGTCTATAAATGTCCATTATATACAGCTGATACAAATAAACTTTTGAAGCTTCAAATTTAGCTTGTTCATATGTAGTGTGATATTGGTGCAAAATATAAATCATTCTGCCATTTTTTGTTTTGATTATTAAATATTTGACAAGCATTCATTTTCTTCAAGAAGATCTTGGACTGGAGTTAAATCTTTATAAAACTCTTGCATGACTCAACTGACGTGTATTGGCAAAGTATACAACATCATTAAAATCACTGTCTTCTAGTCTCTTCAAGAGTTCTATAAACTGGTGATGATTTCTAGCATTTGCACACATATTAAACAATTTTTAACAATTGCACCCATGATACTTTTCATAGAGTTCACTTTAGTAAACTGAGCACAGAGAGCTTCGATATGAATCTTACAGTGAAGCAAAGCATTAAAGGAATCACCCGTCTTTTGTTTTAAAGATCCATTAGCTTTAGATTTTTAATCCAACATACCTGGAATACTGTCCATCATGATAGAAACTAATTTTTCATGTCTAACTGAAATTCTTCTTTGACAGATACAAGTTGAAAAATATCTACATAACTTTGATTTTTTTCTTTTTCTTTTTTTGGTTTGATTTGACATTTCTTAGTAAATTTGGAAGCCCTTTAAGACAAAACATACCCAGAGTACTAACTGGGCTGTGTATCATATGTCATACAATTCATTGAAAGCTAAAGTAAAGTACTTGCAATGTTTTCATAGTTTCATCATTTGTTCTTTGATATTGTTAGAAAAATCTTGCATTCTATGGTCAACGGTTTTCCGGCTCTGTTGAAGATCTTTCATTTTTCATATATTATTTTGCCTTTTCCTCATGATTTTCTAGCACAATTTTCATAATGGGATTAATTTATTTGACCATATCTCTGTCTTTAAAATGGCTTTCTTTTTTCTGTGCAAGAATCCAAGATGTTTATAGCTGGTCAAAATTAGAAGCCCAGACTCTGTAAAAAACAAACAAACAAACAAACAAAAAACTTTAAGTTTATTTTTGGGCATTTAATTTGGATTTCAGATGACTATTTCAGTGATTCCTTTTTGAATTTTGAGAGGAAACCTATTACCAATAGGTAATATTGGAAATATTATGGAATAATATTTTGAAATAGACTTTTACAGAATGAAAACAGAAATATTCGACTAAATCATTCTTTTTTTTTTTAAATTTGTTTGTTTATTTTTGGCTGTAATGGGTCTTCGTTGCTGTGCGTGGGGTTTCTCTAGTTGTGGTGAGCCAGGGCTACTCTTTGCTGTGGTGCAAAGGCTTCTCATTGTGGTGGCTTCTCTTGTCGCGGAGCACGGGCTCTAGGTGTGCGGGCTTCAGTAGTTGTGGCACGTGGGCTTCAGTAGTTGTGGCACACAGGCTTAGTTGCTCCGTGGCATGTGGGATCTTCCTGGCCCAGGGCTCGAACCCGTGTCCCCTGCGTTGGCAGGTGGATTCTTAACCACTGTGCCACCAGGGAAGCCTGACTAAATCATTCTTAACTCGTAATGATGAAAGTGACTTTTCCGATCTTAATGCAGGAAGAATTTAGATGCTAAATCCAGTGTTCATGGTAAATGTTCCTGGTTCAATCAGCCATATCTGTCTTGGGCATGGAGTGGGAGTTGTAGCAAATATACTACCATCTGTTTGGAAAAATCTGGGATTATGAAGTCTAGCTGTTTATATATGACCTTGGGTAAAAATTACTTACATTTTCTGTTTTTAAAACTATGGAATATAACTACTAAACCAGAAACTAAAATAGCTCCATGACCCGGCTATGACCATTCTCTAATAAACTCTGTCTTTCTCTATTTGCTGCAAATTCCTTTATCTACCAAAAACCTTTCCTGCTTTTTCAAAAATTCTGCTGTTTTATAACATGGCTTTTGCTTGCTGTGGCACCAGTTCTACTCTGTAGCCCCTTCATGGCACAGTTTCACTTCCTTCTACCAATTCTAAACATGGCTTAAGTGCTCCGTGTTTCCCAGGTGGAACTCCTAAGAGCAGTGATGTGACTCACCAGCTCAGCTTCTTCACATTTCACTGGCCAGCTACTAGGCGGATATCCATCCCTGAGCAAATCAGCTATGGAAGCGAGGTCACTTGGGAGAAAACAGGACCATGTGGGCAGCAGTGGCTCTACACAGGGTGGTTGCCCTTAGGAAGAGGTGTGGGCAGGCAGGCAGGAATTAGTTGACACTGGAAATCCTCAGGATTGGCACAGAAAAACACTATAGCTCCTATTCTGACAAATCATTGGAAAGATTTAGAAGAACTTTCTGAAGATGCAGAGAGATTTGTGAAAGAAAATTCTTTATCCCAGTATAATAGAAGAAAACTAGGACACCAATATTATCAGTTCTCCTCAAACTAATTATGTCTAAATTTGATCTTACCCTTCTGCAATTTTCCATCCATAGCACTGCTGTATGCACCATCTTTCACCTTGTACAGATTCCTTCTCTGCTAGTAAGCTTCTGGCTGGCCTCCCTACAGCCAACTCCCTGTCTTTTGATTTGGTTTACGCACAAGAAGAGTATATTATATTACTTAAATGTGTGCTTGATTTTCACTTCCCAGAACTGAGTTGTTGCTTCTAATTAATTCCATTTGATAAGTAAATATTGAACATATACTATGCTAGATGTTTTGGGGAATATAATCATGAACAGGATATCTATCCTGCCCTTAAGGATTGTATAATCTAGAAGAAATTTTAGGACTTATAACCAATGATCTGCAATGCAAAGGAGAGCATGGTGTCCTAAGAGAGGTATAGATTTTTTAAAAAATCATAAGCATTCAAAAGAAGTCTAAAAGCAACGTCATGCTGGTAAATACTTAACACCTAACTCTGGGTTGTGCGCTTAGAGAAAGCACTGATTTGTAGTGACTGCTGATTTCCATAATGTAAATATTCCCATTATGGCCATTTTCAAGCTGCCAGTCTAAAATCACTGAACACCCAGTTGGGAAGAGACATGTATTAGCTCACCATCATATAGTATTTCCATCATCCAGACAGGATACACAGAATGATGGGGAAAAAAAAAAAGGTGAAAACAAAACTAAAATGAATGATATTCCACATGTGGCAAGACTTGTCATTCTGTGTTTATTTGGAAATCCATTTATTTTGGTAAAATTCACCTGTGCTCAAGTTGGAGGAAATGTCTACTTAGGGAGAAGCAGTTTCTATGGCTCAAGTTTAAAATTTGCTTTTTACAGTGGTAAGCCATATTGGGAGTGTATACCCTTATAGGAAGTGATGAGCACCAGACTTTACCCCTATGGCCTTCCTCCCAAAAACCTATAAGGTCAGTGTATTCATAAGAAAAACATAAGAGAAATCCCAGTTGAGCGGCATTCTAACAAAATACCTAAACAGTGCTCCATAAATTTGTCAAGGTCATCCAAACCAAAGAAAGTTTGAGAAAGAGTCTCAGCCAAGAGGAGCCTGAGAAGACATGACAACTAAATGTTACGTGGTATCCTGGATGGGATTCTAGACCATAAGAAGGACACTGGGTAAAAAATAAGAAATCTACATAAAGTATGAACTTCAGTTATAATAAGGTACCAATACTGGTCATTAATTGTGGCAAATATACCATACAACATAAGATGTTAAGAGAAAGGGAAACTAAGTGTGGGATATTCAGGAACTCCCTACTATCTTCCCAATTTTTCTGTAAAACTAACATTATCCTAGAATAAAAAGCTGATTTTTAAAAAATTAAAAAAAATTTGTTTTTTAAGGAGAGATGAAATGTATAATTGGAAGGGCGGGGAGAGCACACGTGAGGACACTCGTAAGGATTACCTATCATGCTTCTCACAGGAACCAATGTTAATTGAGAAACTCTATAGCTTGAGAGGCTCCAGAGAAACAAAAGAACTTGTTAATTACATAGGTAAAATGTGCGTGAGCGTGTGTGTGCGTGTGTGAGCGTGTGTGCATGCGTGTGTGTGTGCCTGTGTGCGTGTGCGTGCGTGTGTGTGTGTGTCTGGGCAGGGAAGGGGGATTAACCAAATGCTTTCTTAGAATTTATTTGGCTTGTATCTACAAAACACCCAAAAGGCGGATAGTCTTTCTGCTCTCCAGTAAAATATGCTGAGTTACATCAACATTATTTTTACGTTAAAGATAAGCCCAGTTGTTGGCTGAGGGTAACATGAGGTATAGGGCTTTAGAATCACCACCCCAAGACTTGCCAATAAACAACTTTAGTGAACTCAATTTTCTCTAATTTATAGTCAGTCTGTTTAAATTACTGTTATTTGACCAGGATTATTTCATAGGGATTTAATTGTGCCTGTAAGTCGAGTTTCTTTCACATTCATCTCTTTATTCACTTTATTTCCCTCCGCCATGTCCCATTTTACATATGCTCCAAAACATATCAATAATTTATGCCACAAAGCCTTGTTTTCGCCTTTGTAACGACACACATGTTCTGCATTGTGTAGTGATGTCAAAGGAAATGTGTATATTTTGAAAAGGTCTTGAATTTTTCATGAAAGCTGGTGGGGGCCAAATGGCTATTTGCAGCTCTTTGGGAGAAGGACAAATCTAGATTTTGAAAGGGTTTCAGAATTGAGTCAAAACAACAAAGATAATATTTTCTGAGCATGTATATATATATTTTTTATCCAAAACAAATTTAAGCATATACACACACTAACTAATCCTTATAACCACATTGCAAGGGAGGTGTTTCTTGTTATCTCCATTTTACAGACCAGGAAACTGAGGCTCAGTCATAAGAAGTCACTAGCTCAACATCACACGGCCAAAGAGTGACAGAATTTAACTCAGGCCTTTTAGACCTCAAAGCCCAAGTGGTCTTCTTACAAAGTCACATATGTAACTTTCTCATATTTGGGCCACAATAGTTCAGACAGATTGGTGTTGCTTTAGTTCTAGGTAGAAAACTCGAAGCCCCAACTCTCCTCCTTTCCTTTAAAAAAGGAAGATTGTTTTTCATCTTGTCTGTCCTACTTTCTTCTGGCTGCCTCTTAACTGACCATCAAATCAAGTGAACAAAGCCTGATGGAATTTTCAGCAGAAGTCAAGTAGAATGACATCACTGATGTCTGTATGGTACAGACAGTTTGAGATCATCCTGAGCTGATTTTAAGTTGATGCAGAATATTCATTCACTTAGCATTTATTAAACTCTATCTGCTAGAGCAGGGGTCAGCAAATTGTGGCCCATGAAACATATATGTCCTGCTTCCTGACATCACAAGCAAAGTTTTACTGGAACACAGCCATGCCCATTCAATACATACGGTCTATGGCTACTTTTGTGTGACAACAACACTGAGTAGTTGCGACAGACACCACGTGTCCTGCAACGATGAGAATATTTACTATCTTGCCCTTTTCAGAAAACGTTGGTTGACCCTGTGCTAGACAATGATCAAAACAGACACAACCTCTATCCTTATGAAGTCTATAATCTCACGAGATATTTATCAAATAATCACTATATTATTAAAAACTGTGATACATGCTACGAAAGCAAAGTATAGCAGAGTGGGCAGTGGGTTTTACTGTGCTCATCACTTGCCATTGGTCCTTGATATTCAATCATTTGGGCCTTATTCTTTTACGTTAAAAAGTACTTCTCGCCTGGGCTGGCAAAAATATCATTCATTTATTCAAATTCAATGAATGTGCCCTGAGCACCCACCACGTACCGAACACTGTCTTAGGCACCTAGATTTTGGAATGAACAAAAGGTGAGAGTTGGTCTTCCCTTTGGCCTTAATTCTCAATTGGTTCAGAACCCAGGAAATGAAGTGATGTCTATTTGTTGGATGCCATCAGCCTCTCGTCCATGGTAAGATCTGGCTCATTCTTATCCCTGAATTCTCTGAAGTGGCCTTGTGTCCTTATAGCACATCCTCTTTTTAAATTGAAACGAGTTTGAGTGGGTTTCTGCTACCCAGAACCCCCAACATGTGGGGTTTAGAGACTAAATCAGCTGGGTGAGCATTCGGCCTCATGGACTCGATGGTGGCAGGAAGCAATGGAACACGGCGTTGGCATGGCCTTTATGTAGATAGCCACGTCTGCCCCAGTTCTGTCCCTGGCTTTCTAATCTTCCTTTCCCTATGTGTTCTTCTCCTTCATCTCAGCCTTGAGGACTTGAACTACCACTACTCTCCTAGTGTCTTCCAGGCCATAGCTCTGTCTCAAGTCCTCATTCCCAGGTGTCTGCTGCTCAAGTAGACTTGAATGTCCCGCGGGTGCCTCAGACATAACAGCACACATCAATTTCCTCCATCCGTCTCAACTTGGTTCTTGTCTTGATTACACCCTTGGAGATAAATATGGATCACAGAAACAGCTGAAGCCGCAAGCCTACGTCACACCCCAGTGGGGAAAGAGATGCAGGCTTCGGTGGAGGTCACGCTGGTAGGAACATCCAGCTGGATCCTGACTCCCTGTCCTTAGCCAGGCCCCGTTCATCATCTTGCAAACATGCCTTTCCTGTCCCTCCTCACCCTGACCTCTGTCCCTCCTGAATCTTGACATGAATCTTGGATTCTGAGCTCTTGAACTTAATTTTGTATTTTCTAATTCTGCGTCATCCTCGACCTTTGGATACTTACTGGCTATTCAGTGTGTTATGTAGGTTACCTAATACAGTCCTTAAAACAAACTTGTGAGAAAGGTAGAATTATTATTAAAATCTATTCCCGGATGAGGGGCGAGAAACCAACAGGTTTAAGTGACGTGTCCAAGGTTACACAGATGAATGTGTTTACAGCTAGGATTCCAACCATGTCTGTGTAGCTCCAAAGTACATGCTATTCTAATTCCTTCTTCCTATTACTGGGAATTGATTTCTGTTTCCTTCTTCCTTAATTGTACTACTTTGGGGGTCCCGATCTTATAACTTACTTTAACATCTATACCAGGGGTTAGCAAACTTTTTCCGTAAAGGTCCAGGCAGTAAATATTATTGGCTCTGCAGGACATACGGTCTTTGTCACAACTACTTAGCTTTGCCACAGACAAAGACATAGACAACGACACACTGAGTGTGGCCATAGATAATACATAAATGATGGGTGTGGCCCTGTGCCAATAAAACCTTATTTTGGACACTGAAGTCTGAATTTCATATAATTTTCACGTCACTAATTGTTATTCTTTTTCAAAAACTGTAAAACTATTCTTAGCTTGCGAGCCATACAAAGTAGGCAGTGGACCACTTTAGGCTCCTGAGCCACAGTTTGCCAACTCCTGTTCTATATCCCATTATCTGGATTTACAATTTTTCTGAAACCCTAATCCATTAGCAACCATTTATGGTGAGCTTACTATACACCAGGGTTCTGGGTATTTTACAAATATTCACTAATGTGGTCCTCACAGCCACCCTATGAGGAAGATGCTATTATCATCTCAAGTTTACAGATGAAGAAAAGGAGCCACAGAGAGACAAACTAATTTGCCCAAGGTTGTACTAAGCTAGGAAATAGTGCACTTGAGATTGGAACCCAGGCAGTCCCACGCCAGAGCAGGTGTCTTAAGCTCGAAACTATGCCTCCTCTCTGGTTTCTATGAGATAATGTACCTTAAAGTGTTTTGAACTATAAAGGGTTCTATAAATATAAGTTAATAGCTATCATAATTATTAGTGGTACATCTCTATCTAGGTTTCTGAAGGGATTAGAAAGCAATCAAATTGATGTTAATCAAAACAGAAACACCCAGGCGTGCCCTGGGATGGTATCTATTTTTCTGTCCATCTTAGCAATAAACATTTTTGAGCATTGAATTTCCATCTCCAATAAACAACGGAGGAGACTTCTTCCTGTGTAGAGTTCACTCCTTGCTCCCATCTCCCCTGAACTTGGCATTATGCCTCAATTCTGATTAAAACCAAAATAAAGCTGTATATACGAAAGAAGTTACATATCAATAAGAGCTGTGATTAAGTGTTTTTTTCCCCCCACTATTTCACTTCTTTCGGGTTCTTAAATTAGACAGCAAGAGAGACATGACTTAATTATGGAGAATACTTTGGAGCCAAATGGAAAATTATACTACTACTTACTCGGATGCCAGGGTAATTAGAGGCCAATTATCTCTCTCATTTGGCACTAATGAATAAAGATCAATTAAAAAAATAATGTAACTGTGAATTGCTTTTATTGAGCAGAGGACTCTGAGCAGCTGTAATTGTCTGCTCTTTCAGTAACTGAAAATACTAAACGGAGGCAACCCAGAATGTGATCGTCTCCATGTAATTTTAGAGCAGTTTGATATTCAAAATCCATGCAGATGGCCAGAGCCCTGGATTAGAATCATTTCCTGGGTACAGCACACTGTTCTTTCTTCCATAAGGAGAGTCAAAACATGGCTCAAGCAATTCCTATTTCTCTAGTAATAACATCAGATTTGTTGGCAGGACTTTATTGTTGCTTCTGGGCCCGTCGTGCTTGCGCTAAGATGGAATGTCTGATTTCCTTGGCTATTTTGTGTTTCTCCTGATTAGTATATCCATTTCATCAAATGTATTCTGAAAACAACATTTATTGTACTGTAAAAATCTGATTGAAAAAGTCATCTCCTTGATTAAAGTTTGAGATCCAGTTTATGTGGATATGGACTTACCTGCTGAAAGATCACTTGGAGGTTAGTTAGCCTTTTAACACAATGGTTAAACAGCCTACACTTAAAAAACCAAGCTTAAGCTATTTTATTTTATTTTATCTAGCATATAGTTTGTCTTTTTTTTTTTTTTGAGGGGGTGGTGTAAGAATTTCATTTCTTTCAGTTTGTTTGTGGTCTGAGTAAACATTCACATGAAGGAGTCAGAGGGTCGTCTTAGGACCTGCATCTATGGATAAAGTAATGGTGCCATTTATAACAATGGGATTCTGCTTGTATAAGGTCAATTATATATAAAGGCGGCTAGTCAATTCTCTACTTCTCACCCCAACACACACTTCATACACTCTCTAAAGAACTTTGCAATTCATGAGGTGTTTACCTCTATTATTTCATTACCCCTTCAAACAACTTTAGGAAATCAATCAGGCAGGTTTTACCTTCAATTTACAAAGGAAAAAGGTGATGCTTCAGAGAGTTTAAAGGGCACCAACGCATCATAACCAGAGCTGCTGAGTCCCACTGTGACCCCTAGAGCTGCGCAGTGTGCAACCTGCACAGTCATACTGGCACCCTAGTTTTGACCCCCTAATTTAGCTTTAAAGAAAATGCAAAAGAAAAGCAAAAGAAAATCCTGCAAGGCATGAGTCACAGTGAAGGCAAAGCTTAGAACATTCATTCTGTTAGCATTTCCCCAAAGAAAAAGGACTGGGCGTGACCAAAGTCTGAATCAGCTTTGGTCACTGGGGCTTGGCTACATGGCTGAGCAAGTGGGAACTCAGAAGAATAAATCCCCTTTATGTGGAGATGCAATCAATGCATCTGTGCCATGTTCTGATTGTTCAGTGACACTGATACAGAAGGATGGGGATTCTGAACTCAACAGTTAAGGTTTGGCTCTTGCCTTTCCAGCCCTCAGCACATCCCCAGGCCATGCACTTCTTAGTTAATTAAGTTCCTTCAGCGCTGTCAAGGCCTCTCACAAGGTGGGAAGCAAATGAAGAAGAGCCGTTTACCTTTCAGCGACCAGGGGCCCCAAATTACGACTGCCAGATGAGGCCATGCCTATGGTCCCAGAAGGGTAGTGACAGGATTAGAAGAAGATGCCATTCTTTTGTGTCTTGTAACTGCATTCCCCCACCTGGAGTTCATTATGAATTACCGCTGTCTTCTAAAAAATCCCATTATCACCTTGTAAATAGTACTCATAGCTCATTGTGGTTTCTGTGTGTCTTGTAGGTTAGAAGTGTAACTGTGCTAAGTGAACACACTTAAACTATTCCACAAATTTTTCACCCGATTTTGGCATGTCTTCCTTAAACACAAGACAAACCATATCAACAGCTTAAAAAATAGGAAATAACCTTTTTTTCCCCCAGCTCTGAGAAGCTTGTTCAGTGCATCAGAGATGAAGACAGGATGCAGATGGGGAAGAGTGTAACTCTGAGGTCAGCACGCTTGGGATCAAGTTTGGCTATTCACATCTAAGCCTTGTACAAGGCAGTTCTTTTTAAATCTTAGTTTCCTCATCATTAAAATGGGGACAATTAAAATTAACTTCCTCATAGCATCGTTCTGAGAATTAAAGAGAATCTTGCGGGTCAAGGGCTTGGCATATAACACCTACCATATGGAAATGCTCACTAAATGCGAGACCTAATGATTTTGTTCAACTAAGATGAACACATCTATCTGTAGGGCAATTCCAGGTGAGCGGCGTGTTTTCCCAAAGGCACGGAAGACGGAGGGGGAAATGGGAGCTCTGAGGCTGCTGGGGCTAAAGCTGATGCTATGGTTGTTAACTAATTAATTCAACAAATGCTTATCAAGTTCTGCTAAGAAGAGACCCATACAAGGCATGGGAGATACAGTGGCAAACAAAACAACTGTCTGCCTGCCTGGAGCTGGCAATCTAGTGAGGAAAACAGATAAATAGATCTTAAACACATAGTATGTGCTATGAACAAGTGTGAATCAAGGTAACGGTGGGGATAGGGAATGATTAGGTTTGTGCACATTAGGGGTAAGTTCGGGGGGGTGTGCTATTTTAATAGTGCGGACAAAGAACTCCTCTCTGATGAGGTGACATCTGAACAAAGCCCTGGAGAAAGGGGGGAATTCGGCTGCGTGAGCGGGGAGTTGATTTCTGGGAAAAGGGAAGAATATGGGCAAAGGCCCTGAGGCAGGAATGAACTTGGCCTGTTCGAGCAATAAGACCTCTGAATGTCTAGAGCAGAGGTTGTGTGTTGGGTGTAGGCACTGGTAGGGTTGAGGTCAAGAAGAGAATCAGGCAGGGTACATAGACCTATACGGACCAGGTTCATGACTTTGGATTTTATTCTGGATATATGGTGAAAAGCAGACAGATTAGACGCAAGAGAGAAATCACCTGATGTGCCTTTTTCAAAGGTCATTTTGATTTCTGGAAGGAGGATTGACTCTAGGGGGCAAGAGAGGAAGCAAATAAGATAGGAGACTATCGTAGTTGTAAGAAATGACAGTGGTTTGGAATAGAGTAGCTGCCATGAAGGGCACGAGGAGTGGATTGATCAAGGATACTCTTGGAAGGTTCCATGGAAGGACTTGCTGTTGGACTGGATGGGGTGTGAGGGAAAAAGAAGAGTCGAAGATTTACAACTTCAAGATTTCTGGCCTGAACAAACAGGTGAATGATAGCGTTCTTTACCAATGTGGGGAAGACTGAAACACAAGTGGGTTTGGGAGACGAAATCAAGAATTCTGCTTGAGATGCCTATTCAAATGATGTCAAGTAGGCAGTTGGATACATGAGTCTGAAGATCAGAGAGAATTGGACCTGGTGATATGAATTTGGGAGTCATTAGCTTACAGTTGGTATTCAAGATTCCATAATATATCTTAATATTTATTTATTATATTTATTAACCTTCAAACATGAAGGTTCATCATGAGTCTCTTCTCTCACATGTTCAGCCATAGGGTCTTAAATGTTGCTGTGGTTGTCTATAGTTCAAAATCATCTAGAAGAGTTTATCGAAAATGCAACTGCTCAAAGCTGTATTTCTTAGAAAATTATACCTGCGTTTATGACTTCATTAGTTGCTGCTTTGTATAATAAAGGTACACATATGTCTACTATTCCATTCTCTTCCTTGGAAGCTCTTCCAACATTTGAGAAAAGGACTTGTAATAACCATGGCTATCAATACTGAGCACACTCCAAAGGCCAGTCCTTAATTCTCAGAACAAGAAGGAGAATTTCAGGGGTGCAGAGAGTGCAAGGGATCTGGTCACCAGCCCTAGCAAGAAGAGCAATGATGGTGATTTTTGTCCTGAGGTGGGTAATCGGAGAGTGTACTGTCTGTATCTGAGACGTTGCAAAAAGTCTACCGACCCCCTTCTGTGATATACATGTGCTCTAGTGCTAACTTACTTGGAAATGCTCAGGGGAACACAGGAAGACAGAGTGGGGTAGAGATAGTGAGTACTTTCAGTCTTTCATGTGAAACTGTGACTTGAGCTTGAAATTGTGGCTTGGGAAGGCTCAGGTCTACATTGCTTGCAAGTGACATGGCTCGTGCAAACTGACTAAAGCAAAAAAGGGAAATTAACTGGTGCACAGAGCAGAAAAGTTAAACAATTAACTTCAAACAGGGCTGACTCCAAGGGCTAAGATGAAGTTGTCAGGAACATCTGCTTCTTGAGACGTGGATTGAGAAGTGAGCAGTGTTACTCTGCAAATAAGAATCAAGTTTCCATTACCTGAAAAAAGGGGAAGGAATGATAGAGAGAGAAAAGCAACACACGTCCACTACAGGCAGGAAAGGAGAAGGGAAAAGGGACCCTGGTTTCAACAGGTTGTTTGAAAAGTGAGATGTGTGGTTTTTAATTCATATTTAAAACAAAACCAAACCCAGGATGACGGGCTTGCAGTAAAAAGGGTAAATATGACCAAGACTTGGACTTAGAAAGTTCTCTTCGTCCTTAGGGGAGGAGGAGGAACAGGTGATCAGGATGGCGAAGGGTTTGCTCAGACCATTTGGGCTCTAGTCCAGTTCGACCACGCACAACCTGTTAGTTAACAGAAGACTTAGTTTTCATAATACACCTAATTTATTCTTGGGCTTCCAATCCTATCATTTCTGCAAAGACGGTGTTGACACCTTGGTGCTGTAGAAAGGGGATGCATCTCACAGTCAGTCTGATATGGTTTCAAGTCAGAGTTTGGCCACTTCTCACGTGACTCAGGAAACGTTTCTTTACCACTCTAAGCCTCAGTTTTCTCATCTGCCCAATGGGAGTGCTAGTGGAGTCTGCTTCTGAGGGCTCTGATAAGGACGCAGTGAATCCTGTATGCATCGTGCCTAGCACAGCACTCTGTACATGGTAATCACTCAATAAAGGCGACAATGCCTCCTTTTCTTCATCCTTATCGATATCGCTCTTATTTTGGCTAAACGGGATTCGTAGTGAGTGATAAAATGCACATAAGGCCGACAAGACATTTTACTCTCTGCTTAGGCTCAAAAGATTGTGTTTTGTCTAGAAACAACAATTTTTTGAGTGGCTAACAGTTTGGCTTTGGATACAGAAAGACTAAGATGCTTTATCTGGGACCAGGCAATCCTAGTAGTTAACCCCTCCAAGCCTCAGTTTCCCCACACGATAACCCTCACAGGCCTGTGAGAATAGCAGGAATCATTCATCTATTGTGCTTAGCATAGGGTCTGTAAGGTTTCAATAAATAAATAAATAACAATAAGTCTTAATATCTATTATCATCCTATAGCGATTTCTGCCAGGCTGCCTTGGGCCTTGTGAAAAGAAGGGTTCTGGAAGAAAGACAGAGTTTCCCCTGAGGAGGATGTTTCTGTGACCTGATAAAGCCTCTCCACCATATGGCTCGCCTTAGTCATCCTCGTTCTAGTTGGTAGGAATGTGACATCAGAGTTGATTTGCCTGCTGGGTGCCCCTTGAGGAGGGGCACCTTGATTCCAGTCCTTGGATGATTTATTTAGTCACGCCTGGGAGCTGAGAGACACAGAACGTTCTGAGCAGTCAATGTGTTCACCTTGTCCCAGGGTGATTTCACGACTGTTCATTTGCTGTTTACAGGCTTAATGCTTTAATTTATAGACTCTGAAAACACCGGTGAAAGCAACAAACTTGCTTTTGGATCGCCTAATATAGTTTATAGTGCAACCATAAATTTGGAACCATTTATGGAACATTGTGACTTGCAAACATCTCCCCCAGTTTTATTACTCAGGCAAAAATGTGTGCAGCTCACAATTGCTCTAAAAACTGTAAAAGCATTAAAAAAAAAATTCAAACGGCACTCACAGACGACACAGGGCAGGATGCTAGCTTTTATCTTGAGTAGTATACGGAAAGCCCAAGTTTTTACTAAAATGTCGGCTCGTTTCAAAAAACACGAGATGACTGGCTTGGAATCCTTACTGAAAAGAACTTATCTTTCCTCTTTTCTCTTTCAAAAAAAAAGAAAGAAAGAAAAAACAGAAAAAACTGCACTATGCTTAAGGAGGAATTTTGCAATTAGATGATTGCTGTAAAATGGCAATTGACATCGGCCCTATTTTTTCTACCATCAAAGAAGTTCAATTTGAATAAAAGCTTTCTCCTCCACAATCTGACATTCTCCCTGAGTTTTATCTTACTCTAAATCATGATCTTACAATTAGGTCTGAACTTAGGGGTAAAGCAACAATAAGACAGACCAGGAACTTCCACAACAGAGAGCTTACTTGGGCTGTGTTGTGGTGTCTGATGTTATCTGGGTTGAGCTGCCTTTTATCCCCCTGGTGTTTAAAGGGAAAGGTCTCTTCTATTGCCTTCTACTCCTGCCCCCTGAGCTATTATTCTTTTCAGCTGAACCTGCTGAGTAGACCCAGGCCTGTGTGTGTCAGGCCGAGATATTGTTATCATAAAAATGAATGTGGAGGTCACGCGCTTATCTTTGTCTCTGTGTCTCCCCGGCAGGATCCAGAGAAAGAAAAATTATAGATGAGGTGCTTTTGTCCAAGCCAAGTTCAGATGGAGATAACTCGCTGGGGTGGCGAGCAAAGAGAAACAGAACTGGGCAGGGAGAGTCCTGGGGGAGAAGATTCGGTTCTACTGAGTCCTGTAATTGGCATTACAGAAGGGACCTTCGAAATAATCTAGTGTGACTCTGTGAGGGCACAGAAGAGATGCAGCATGGGAGATGTGGGAAAGTGCGAATTCCTTCTGTACTGTTATTACATTAGGAGCTTAAGGGCCCAGGAGAGTACAGGTTACGTGTATGGGGTTTGGGGTCAGACAGTTTGGTTTGAATCTTGCCTGTGTCACTTTTCGGTTGTGTATGGGCAGGGCAAGAAATATAACTTCTCTAAGCCATGGTGCCCCAGCTGTCAAATGGGAAAGAATGTGCATCATGCATTACTGAGTGTATTACCTAAAGTAATGGACGCAAGTTAGAGCATGCTGTGCCTGACAGAGTAAGCGCCCTTCCTTCCTCCTTCCTTCTTTTCTCCTTTCCTCCCTTCCTTTCATTTTTCTTCCTTCTTTCCTTCCTCCCTTCCTTCCTTTGATCATTTATTCACTCAGTAAACAATTATTGAATATTTATAATGTGCTCATTCTGTTCTTGGCACTGGGGATAAAATGATACACAGGACAGGGTTCCCAATCTCATAAAGTTTACTAAAATGTTAACTACTATTATTATAATAAATGAGGAAAACTGAGGTTCTAAGAAGTTGAACTATGCAGCCAATTAGTAAAAGGACTCGAAACAGAGCAGGGTCTTCAGGTTCCCATGCTTCTCCTTCACCCCCGCCCTATACTGTGCTGCTTCTACTCAGTTTGTCACCTGCAAAGTTCTTTGTTAAAAATGGATTTTTTTAAACAAAATTTATTTTTAAGCATGGTTTTAGATTTATAAAAAATCGTGAAGACCGTACAGAGCATTCTCATATGCCTCACACTCAGTTTCTCCTATTACATCTTACATTAGTATGGTACATTTGATATAATTAATGAACCAATACTGATACACTATAAAGTCCATACTTTATTCAAATTTACTTAGCTTGTTTTTTTAAACCTAATGTTCTTTTTTCCATTCTAGGATTCCAACCAGGATACCACATTACATTTAATCATCCTGTCTCCTCAGCCTCCTCTGGGCTGTGTTAGCGTTTCCGTCTTTCCTTGTTTTTGATGACCTTGACAGTTTTGAAGAGTTCTGGTTAGGTACTTTGTAGAACGGCCCTCAATTGGGATTTGCCTGATGTTTTCTCAAGATTAAACTGGAGTTATAGGTTTTTGAGAGGAAGACCACAGAGGTAAAGTGTCATTTTCATCACATTATATCAAGGGTACATATTACCACTTGGTACGTCACTGTTGATGTTGACCTTGATCTCCTAGACAAGTAGTATTTGTCAGGTTTCTCCCTGTTTTTTATCACTTTCCATATTAAACTCTTTGGAAGAAAATCACTATGTGCAGCCCACACTTAAGTGGAGAATTATGCTTCACCTCCTTGAGAGTAGAGTATTTACGTGAAATACTTGAAATTCTTCTGCACAGGAGACTTCATTCCCATTAAAAAATTATTTTATCATTTACTTATATCAATATGGATTCATGGATATGCATTTTATACTTTGGGTTATAATCCAGCACTTGAATTGCCTCTGCTTCGTTGTCAAAGATCAATTGACTATATTTGTGTGAATCTATTTCTGGGCTTTCTATTCTGTTCCATTGATTTATATGTCTATTGTTTCCTTAGGACCATGCTTTCTGATCACTTATAGCTTTATAGTAAGCCTTGAAATTTGGTAGTGTGTCTTACAGCTTTGGTTTTATTCTTCAGTATTGTGCTGGAGATATTCTAGGTCTTTGCCTTCGTATATATATTCTAGCATCAGTTCATCAATATATACAAAGTAGTGGGCTGGGCTCTTGATTGAGGTTTATTGAAATCTTAGATCAAGTTGGTATGAATAGACATCTTAACAATGCGTCTTTCCATTCCATGAACACAGAATATTTCTTCAGTCACTTATATATCTTCTTTGATTTTTATCAGTTTTATTGTTTTCCACATATAGATCCTATATGTCTTTTGTTAGATTTATACCCATTTTATTTTTTGATGCTATTATAAATGGTAATTTAAAAAATTTCTAATTTCAACTGTTCATTGCTGTTATATAGGCAACAACTGACTGTTGTATATTAACCTTGTACCCTGCAACCTTGTTATGCTCACTTACGTGTTCCACAAGGGTTTCTTGTTGTTGTTGGCTTTTTTGGTTTCTTTTGTTTGTTTTCTTCAATTCTTTGGAATTTCTAAATAGACATTTATATCAGCTGTGGACAAAGTCAGTTTTATTTCTTCCTTCCAAAACTGTATCCTTTCTTTCCTTCCCTTTCCTCCCTTTACTTTCCTTTTATTGTTCCTTTTCTCATTGTACCAGCTAGGGCTTCTAGAATGCTGTGAACAAGGGTAGTGAAAAGAGACATCCTCAACACGTTCCTAAACTTAGGGAGAAAGTAACTATTTCTCACCATTAAGAATGATGTCAGCTCTACTGTTTTTTGGTAGATGTTCTTTATTTAATGGGGAAAGTTCCCGCTAGTCTTAGTTTGCTGAGAGTTTTCATCATGAATGAGTGTTGGATTTTGTCAAATGTTTTTTCTGCATAAATCAATATGATCATATGATTTCTCTTCTTTAAATTACAGATGTAGTGGATTATACTGATTGCTTTTAGAATTGAACCAACCTTGCATACCTGGAATACATCCCATTTGGTTATTGTATATAATTCTAACTGTTGTTGGATTTTATTTGTAATATTTAGTTGAGGATATTGCTCTGTGATTTTCCTTTGTTGTGATGACTTTATCTGTTTTTGGAGTTAGAGTAATACAGGCTCCACTGAAATGATGTGCATAATTAAATGCATTTCCCTCTAAGCACTGCTTTCACTGCATCCCACAAGTTTTGATTAGTCATATTTTTATTTTCATTTAGTCAAGACATTTTAAAATTTCTTTGTGAGACTTCTTCTTTGACAAGAGGTTATTCAGAAGTGCGTTTTTAAAAAAATTTCCAAGTATTGGGGGATTTTGTTATTCATTTCTGGTTTAATTCCATTGTGATCTGAGAACGTCGTTTTCATAATTTATATTCTTTTAAATTTGTTAAGATTTGTTTTCATGGCCCACAATGTGGTCTCCCTTGATAAATGTTCCATGAGAACTTGAGAAAAATGTGTATTCCTCTGTTGTTCGGTGGAGTGTTCTGTTGGTGTCAATTAGATCAAGTTGACTGATAACTCTGGTCAAGTCAACTGTATCTTAAAATTTTTTTGCCTGCTTAATTTAATTACTGAAAGAGGGGTATTGAATATCCAGCTAGAATAGTCAGTGTGTCTATTCATCTTTGTAGTTCAATCAGTTTTGGCCTCACATGCTTGACAGTGTTGTTAGGTACGTACATGTTTTGTCTTCTTAGAAAACTGACCCCTTTATCATCATGAAATGCCTCTATTTATCCCAGATAATTTTCTTTCTCTGATGTTAGCTTCCAATTTTTTATGTAGGAGGTGATCTCAAGAATCAAGAGTGAGGGAGTGAGGAGGGTAAAACAGGGAAGGAGCAAAAGCCCAAATAGTAGTTATTGAGGCTGTCACTCTGGGAAGTGGGGACTTGATTGTGCTGGGACAGCTGAGAAACATGTGGAATGCTTCCCAGAATTGTCCATTCCAAAGATGGGAGGCTGGAACATTTATCTACTAGCTCCCAACCCCCTCTGGATGAGGGTAGCTCCTGGGGGCATGAACTTTCTCACACTTAGGGGCTGGGCTTGCTCTGAGTCCAGTAGACTCCAGCAGTGCCACAGAAAAAGCTAAGGCAGGATGTAAGGTGTGGCCATGCCCCTGAGGTGAGTGTCACTTACCAGTGCAAGGTGGACGGAACTGTCCACTGCAGCTGTGAGTAGAACAGGGAGCAGGCCAAGCTAAAAGCATGCAGAGCAAAAAAAAAAAAAAGGCATCTGATATGATGGGTTCCTATTGTAATCTTTAGCATGGAAAATTGTTCTAAAATACTCCGGTCTACTTTCCTACCTCAGCAGTATACCTGGATAATGCCAAGGGGTGTTACTTATGTGTCCTCACCACGCTAAAGGCCACCCCAAGTAAACGTACTAAGTAAAACCAGCATGCTTCCTACGGTCTGCAGCTTTAAAACAATTCCTTTGGCTGTTCACTTCCACTTAGATGGCTGCTCCTAGATAAAAATCCTGAAACCTCCAGAGGTAGCAAGGCACACAGAATGATGCTGATTCCTTGTGTGAACACTGAAAAATTAGCAGGTCATCTCTGAACACCTCTTCTTCTCAAATCCCATTATATCCTGTACGCATTTATTTCTCATGCTTCGTCTGCAGATTAAGTGTGGCAAAGGGGTACAGTTATCTGAAAGGATCTGTTAGTTAAAGTGTATGCAAACAACTCAGTTGTCTAACTGAGGTGTGGTACTTGCATATTCTTATGACAACAGGCCAGAAGGCAAAGGAAAGAATTACTGTGATAGTGAGGGTAACGGACTCTAATTATGATGGGGGCAGTGATAAGTAAGCCTGAAACCCAGGACATTCATTAGGGGTGTCTCTTTCTGTTTCCATGCCTGTTGATAATGGTAAATGGAGAAGGGCAACTAGTCCCACAATGGCAAGGAAACTAAGGACTCAGACCTCCTGAAGGTGAATATTTGAGTCATTACCAGGCAAGCATCCCAGCTGAAGTCCTAACCAAGAGAGAAAGGTATCTAGAATGGCTGGCAGTAGAGACATCTATTGAATATCCGTTAGAGCCTCAGGGCTGGCTGCAGTCACTTAGCCTGGTTCACTAACCCCCTTGCATCAAGTCTTTATACACATTGTGGTGGCTGCCACTTTAAACATACTGTGTAATTGTTTGGACTGAGAGACCAAAAGCACAGCCAAGTGGATCAAAGGGGAGACTGTATCAGACACACCTTGGGTACCACCTCAGAGCCTCTTACCTGTCGTATCTTCACCTCTTATTCCAGCCAATCTGAGATAACCCGTTCCACTCATTCTTCAGCCAGCTTCGTGCAGGTGAAGCTGACAGTGCTTTACCCTGAGATTCCACTGCACGTCTCCTGCTTTCTGCCCTAGGATTTCTTTCATGGTATACAGTGTGGGATGCCCTTGGGAATCCATTTGGCACTTGTTCAGATGCAGTCCGTGGAGCAACAATTGATCCACAGAAAATAGGAGCCAGTGATAAAAGCTTCCTCCCTTCATTCCTCTGGGGTGGATGGACCTGAGAAGCATTTCATGTAACTTCTCTGAAAGTCCCATGGCATTAAGTATCCAGTCTACCCTAGCACTTGTCAACTCAAAGTTGCATCCGTGTATTTGGTCTCAATCATCCCCTGTGTTTATCTGTCCATCTGACACTCCCAAATAAGCTACTTGCACTAAGTCTTTTTCTTGAGGGCTGCTTTCAGGGAAATCTAACACTAATCAAAACTAAAGCCGACGATAGGAAAAATAATTTTTATATGGACAGTGAACGCTTTCTCAATTTGATGTGAATTAAGAATAAAAGCATTTTAGGAATCTTTGCCATTTTAACTATCACATACAATGTTATTAAAAGCATCAAGAGTTGTATGCAGATATAGTACCGAGACAAGTCCTCTTCCAACCAGCCTATAACCCCTGTAAAGAACTGCTGAGTTGCCAGTGAATCAGAAATTCTGACACTGGGGGAAGCAAGAATAAAAAGTGTTGCCATTTTTTAGCCATTGAGAGTGGGGCTGAAGGAAGGTGGAGTTTGTGCCGTTGGATGGTGCGTGTGGTTGCCATGTCTGAAAGTGCATTAGCATTTTCCTACTCTATTTGTCTCATGTTCTCACCACTGATGTTGCAATTAGCTACTGAAGAGAAAGGCCCTTGCGCTTCCTCTGACCTCTTTTCACCATGCTCTGAACTTCATTAAAGACAATTCACTAGAGATACTTCATTAAAAACCTGTAGCTTTTTAAGAATGTGTATGTTCCAATTATCTATTTATCTATAAGGAACCACCCCAAATATAGTGGCTTGAAACAACAAAATCATCTGGCTCCCGAATCTGCAACTTAGGCAGGGTATAGTGGGAACATCTTTTCTCTTCTCTACCTAGTATTAGCTGTGGTGACTCAAAGGCTGGAGTCTTCAGAAGGTTCCCGTGTCTTGAGTTTAATGCTCATCTGCGGCTGTGGAGAGAGCTGTCGGCCAGAGCATCTACACGTGGCTTTTTCATGGGGCTTGAGCTTCCTCACAGCATGGTGGCTGGATTCCAAAGGTGAGCATTTCAAGACAGAGAGAGAGCCAAGCAGAAGCTCTATCACCTTTTCTAACACAGCCTTCAGAAATCTCACAGCTCACTTCCATCTCATTTTATTCAATAGAAGCGAGTCACTGACAGCCCATATTCAAGAAAAGGGGAATTAGATTCCACATTTTGATGGTCAAAGTGTTTATGACATGTTTTAAAATCACCATAGGACTTCCCTGGTGGCGCAGTGGTTAGGAATCTGCCTGCCAACGCAGGGGACACGAGTTCGAGCCCTGGTCTGGGAAGATCCCACATGCCGTGGAGCAACTAAGCCTGTGCGCCACAACTACTGAGCCTGCGCTTTAGAGCCCGCGAGCCACACCTACTGAAGCCTGTGTGCCTAGAGCTCATGCACCGCAATGAAGAGTAACCCCTGCTCGCCGCAACTAGGGAAAGTCCATACACAGCAACGAAGAACCAACGCAGCCAAAAATTAAAAAAAAAAAAATCACCATAGTGTGCATGAGAATAACAGCTCTCCTACTAATCATCTAGCTATGTCACTATTCTTCATGTGACTCATTTGTTCCATGATGCTTGAGGTTATTTTGTGCAGCAATACCGTCCAATAGAACTTTCTGTGATGATGTAGATGATCTACATCTGCTCTGTCCAGTACAATTGTTCACTAGCCACATGAGGCTGCTGAGCACTGGTAATATGGCTAATGAGAGTAAATTTTAAATTGTACTAAATTTTAATTAATTTAAATGTAAAGAGGTGCCTGTGTATAGCAGCTACTACGTTGGGCAGCTCAGTTCTAGAAAAGCAAGTAAAGGAATAAGAGTTCAAATTCCAGCCATGATGTAAGTACTGGGCAGGCTTTCTAGTACAATGCTACAACATTCCAATTACAAGCAAAATGCTTCCACGCCTGACTGCATTCAAAGGCACAAATGGAGATGATTTGGCCTAGGATGTCCTAGAGAGGAGAAATTTCCTGAAGTGTGGGTGTGGAAAAGTAATCACTGGTGAGAAGAGGCAGGACAACTCCTCAGGTGGACAAGATGCTAGAACCATTTAGACATGCAGAGCCTTGCTCAACAATCCATCTCTTCACACGGAGAAGCTAGCCAACTTATTTTGGCGTGAAGTGTGAGCGCTGTTCAAGGTTGGATCTCACAGGAGGATGACTTCTGAAATTCCTGTGTGCGTCTGTCTCCCATGCCCGCTTCCTTTAGCCCCTCTGCCTCCTTCCCCTCATCCTTCCTGATCCTTCATCTTGAAACTTGTGATTTTGAACACACAATGTTGGAAAGATCATGGCTATCCCATCCAAATAATGAGCAATCATTATCCAAAAAGATTTCTTAATCCTCTCCTGTGTATAAGGCTCTACACTAGGTATGTCAAGAAGAATTAATCTCTACCCTTGGAATGCCATCCTTTCATTGGTGAGATTTAACAGAAAAACTGATATTTATAGAGAGCTTACAATGTGCCAAATACCACGCTAATATTCTTACGAATATAATCTCATGTGTCCTTTTAAAACCCTATGACACTGCAACTTCTTAAGCCATGCTTTACAGATGAAGAAACTGATGTCTAGTGAGTTTAAAATAGCTCACCCAAAGTAAAACATCTATTGAGGTGGTTGGGTGGATTTGAACTTAGGGTGAGTAAACGCCAATGCCTGTGCTCATAACCACTCAACTATGCTTACACCCCATTATACTGAACGGCATTTCCCACTTGTTTGGGGACTGATGTTTGACAAAGTTAAGTCATTAAGAGTTGGGGAGATTTAGCAGAGTTCCTGAAGGACAGCAAGATATTGGTCTTCGGGGTACACCAAAGAGTGAGGGTAGTAAAATTTGCTCATCTATTCCAAAGACATGGTAGGAGGTTGAGGAAGGAGTTAGCCAGAGAGGCTGTGAGAAAACTTTGCTTTTAGCATTACCCATTGGAAGAAAACATTTTTAAAACAGCAACGAGTTAACTGGAAGGGATAAGTGGTAAATGACAGGCTTTTTTTGAGAGTCACAGCCCTTCTATGAAAGCTTGAGTCCTGCCAACTTACTCTACCTGGGAAGGAATGTTACATTAGCTGTGCATGTTTCAACTTACTTAGCTCATCAGAAAGCCTTGAGGAATTGCATTCAAATGCCAGCAAAATCCTCCCTGAGACAGGGGGAAATCCATATCATTATGAAATCCAATTTGAAGGGTTTGATTAGCTATAGGGAGGGGGAACTATCTCTGCTGAGGGCACACAGAAAGAGAAAGAATTCAATGGAATGATCACTTGTCTAAAACTAAGTATGGGATAGAGATTAATTGCTCAAGCCCTGAATTCAGAGACTTTGATTCAAATCCCGGCTCTGTTATTTACTAGCTAAGTAACTCTGGATAATATACTAAACTTCTTTCTGTATTCCTTGTTAGAAAAGTAGGGACAATAATAAGAATGATATTGGGACTTCCCTGGTGGCACAGTGGTTAAGAATCTGCCTGCCAATGCAGGGGGACACGGGTTGAATCCCTGGTCCGGGAAGATCTCACATGCCACGGAGCAACTAAGCCCGTGCGCCACAGCTACTGAGCCTGCACTCTAGAGCCCGTGAGCCACAACTACTGAGCTCACGTGCCACAACTACTGAACCTGCGCTCTACAGCCTGCGAGCCACAACTACTGAAGCCCACGCACCTAGAGCCCGTGCTCCTCAACAAGAGAAGCCACTGCAATGAGAAGTTCGTGCACCACAAAGAAGAGTAGCTCCCGCTCGCCGCAACTAGAGAAAAGCCTGTGCGCAGCAACGAAGACCCAATGCAGCCAAAAATAAATAAATAATATAAATAAATTAAAAAAAAAAAGAATGATCTTGCAGGTTAGTTGCGAGGATTAGATGAAATAATTCATGTAAAATTCCTTGTGCAGTGCCTGGCACATAATAAATGTTCATTAAAGGGTAGCTGCTCTTAGCTTTAAAAGGTCTGTAGAGAACAGAATCCAGTATGGTTTCTGGAGCTGCACCACTTGGGTGTGAATCCCAATTCTACTGTCACATAATAAATATGTAAACGTGGGCAGGTTATTTTATCTCTCTGTGCCTCAGCTTCTTCACTTATAAAGTAGAAATAAAAATAGCCCCTCCCACCTCACAACCATTAAGATGGCTATTATAAAAAAACAGAAAATAAGTATTGGCAAGGATGTGGAGAAACTGGAAATCTTGTGCTCTGATGGTAGGAATGTAAAATGGTGCAGCCTCTATGGAAAACGTAATAGTGATTCTTTAAAATATTACACACAGAATTACTATATGATCCATCAGTCCTACTTCTCAGTATATGCTCAAAATAATTAAAATCCAGGACTTGAAAAGATATTTTCACAAAAAAGCCATGTTCGTAGCAGCAGTATTCACAATAGGCAAAAAGTGAAAGCAACCCAAGCATCCACTGATAGATGAATGGTTAAACAAAACGTATATATATACAGTATAATGTTCTTTGGCCTTAAAAATCGAGTGAATTTTGGCACATGCTACAACATGTATGAACCTTGAGGACATTATGCTAAATGAAATAAGCCAGTCATAAGGGACAAATATGGTATGATTGCTCTTATATGAGGTTCCTAGTGTAGGCAGATTTGTGGAGTCAGAAAGTAGAATGGTAGTAGCCAGGAGGTGAGGGGGAGGGACGATGGGGAGTTAGGGTTTAATGGGTACAGGGATTTAGTGTGAGAAGGTGAAAAAGTTCTGAAGATTGATGGAGCTGATGGTTGCACAACATTGTGAATATGCTCAGTGCCATGGAACTGTACACTTAAAAGTGGCTAAGATGATGAATTTTATATTATGTGCTTTTCTATCACAATAAAGAAGAGTTAATATGCATGAAGTGTTTCGAGTGTTAGCGGGCACTCAGTATAAAGCTTTGCTGTGATGATGATGTTATCAGTATTATTTATATTACATCTTTGTGCACTAGCCTTGTGTAATGCTGTGTAAATTAATATTCTCTTTCTGTCTCCATATGACAAGGATGATTATCAGCCAAGAGTTAAACAGAAGATTAGCGCTTAGCCTAACCTACCTGACAGATTCTTCAGAACACGGATTTTTTTTAGTGTATGAGAAAAAAACGAATATTAATGACTTTCAATTTCTCTCTCTTATCTTCACAACCAACCTTATAGCATCAATATAAAGAGGATAGGGATGTAGGAAGATTAAATTGACGGCTTTTATTTCAGTAACAACTTTTTAAAAATTCAGTTGTCCAACTAGTCACCGAGTCTAGGAGGAAATTTGAAAACAAATGAAATATGTCATCCCATCATTAGTTAAAAGATTAAGAACAAATTCTGCGAACCATGAGGCTGGAAGAAATTGCTCACATGCTAAAACTAATAATGGTAATTTTCAAATGCCAAACTAGTTGAACTGTCAACTTCTGGGAAACTGTGTGCTCCCAGTGACAGAAATTCCTAATGCTGAGGAGAGAAAGGAAATTAACTGACAGGCTTGTTCAACTTTGCTAAATGCCAAGGCTGAGGCTTGTTTCTAGGTTGTATCTGAGAACCCGGGGCCCTGTGACCAAAGCTACAGATTGAGACAGCAGACTCTGGCACTGGACCTGAATATGGGTTATGTGTATGGACGGCCCTGTGACGGAGGTGAGGAAGTGGAGGGCAGGGATAAAGTGCAAGGCCTGAGGCGTGAGACTGTCTGGTCCAAATTGTGGCTTGGCCACTGATTAGCCATGAGATCTTGGACAAATTAGTCGCCGAGACTCAGTTTCCTCACCCAAAAGTGACTAACAGCTCTTTCCCCAGAATTACTGTGATATTAGATAATAGTAGATAATTGATAATTAGATAATAATTTTGATTATTAAAAAATTATTAGACAATAAATCATATAAGGATTGATAAATACAAAATTAGATAATAAGGAAATAAGATAATACATGTAAATGTTCAATAAACATTAGTGGCAGTGGTGGTGATAATGATGCTGATGGTGATGATGCCAAAGGAGCCTGGCACCTCTCACCTCACTCCAGTTCTGTCACAAACTCTCTGGGGTATGCTGGGTGGATCACTAAACCTTACTGTACTAGAAATGCTATTAGCAACTAGTAAGAGAAACTTAAAGTGCCCTACAAAATAAGTAAAGGTTTATGAAGGAAGAGTACTGCTCACAGCGGCTCAGAGCCTCAATGATCTAAGGGCTAACCTACCTGTGAGTTCCTTGGCCCTTTTTCATTCTGGTTGCCTCATGGTCAAAAGAGGGTTGCTGTAGCCCCACACACCATGTCTGAATGCAAGTGAGAACAACGGGCGATGGATGGCACAAGATATGTTTGTCCTCTCTCATCAGGAAAGGAACATTTACCCAGAAACCCTAGCAGAATTGTGCTTACAGCCTATTGGGCAGAACTGTGCCAAAGGCGACTTCTTGCAACAAGTAAACTTAGGAAACAACTATTTACCTGGGCACACTGCTGCTGTGAACAAACTGGGGTGATGACAACAAGGAAGAAGGAGGAAGCAGCCTTAACTACCGCACTTACACTTGCCCTCATGTTTTCCCTTTAAAAATGGTGTGAGATGCTGGCTGCTAATTTACAGGCTTTTAAAAAAAATTCATTCATTTTTAAATTTTATTTTATCTTTTAAAATTAAACCTTTAGCCAGACTCACCAAGAAAAAAGGGAGAAGACTCAAATCAATAAAATTAGAAATGAAAAAGGAGAAGTTACAACTGACATTGCAGAAAAACAGAAGATCATAATAGCCTGCTACCAGCAACTCTATGCCAATAAAATGGACAACCTGGAAGAAATGGACAAATTCTTAGAAAAGTACAACCTTCCACGACTGAACCAGGAAGGAATAGAAAATATGAACAGACCAATCACAAGTAATGAAATTGAAACTGTGATTAAAAATCTTCCATAAAACAAAAGTCCAGGACCAGATAGCTTCACAGGTGAATTCTATCAAACATTTAGAGAAGAGCTAACACCCATCCTTCTCAAACTCTTCCAAAAAACTGCAGAGGGAGGAACATCCCAAATTCATTCTATGAGGCCACCATTACCCTGATACCAAAACCAGACAAAGATACTACAAAAAAAAGAAAGTTACAGACCAATAACACTGATGAACATAGACATAAAAATCCTCAACAAAATACTAGTAAACCAAATCCAACAATACATTAAAAGCGTCATACACCATGATCAAGTGGGACTTACCCCAGGGGTGCAAGGATTCTTCAACATACGCAAATCAATCAATGTGATACACCATATTAACAAACTGAAGAATAAAAACCACATGATCATCTCAATTTACAGGCTTCTTCTGTGAGAATTATGTCAGAAAGCAGACAATAACGACACCACAGCCCTCAAATTCAGCATGCATGATGCTGAAGTTGTTATTTTGTCAGTCTTCTGGATCAGGGCTGGCAACTTACGTCACATGGGCCAAATCTGACCCTTGGGCTGTTTTTGTAAGGCCACTGAGTTAAGAATGGTAAATTTCACATCTCTAAAGGGTTGTAAAAATAAGCAAGCAAGCAACCAAATGACAAGACACGTATGCAACAAAGACGCTAAATTACCCATGAAGCTTAAAACTATTTACTTTCTGGCCCTTTATGGAAAACCGCTATTGACCCTTTCTGGTCTGTGGACAGCCTGAGAGCACTGCTGTCATTCTTTTTATCTTGGGGTCTCTCTGACAGGGTCTGGCACATCCTAGGTGCTCAGTGAAAGTGTGATCCATGAATGTAGAAAGAGTGTCACGAATGACTGAATAAATTGTGCACCCATACACTATAAGGTGTTTTAGATTAATAAAGAGTTTCCAGTTAATCTCCCTTAATCTTCGTAATAACGCTGCCTGTTGATGCCCACGTTTCTTCAGCTAATGAAGCCTGCCCAGGACTTGCAGCTCCAAGCATCCTGCAGGCATCCAACCTGGAAATATCTTGCTTACTTATTTCCCTTGTTTACTCTCTATGAGCGCAGGGCTCCTGTCTGTCTTGTTCACTGACTACTGAATCCCCAGGTCTCAAAAAATATTTGCCCAATAAATGAGAGAATGAATTTGAGCCTTCCCACATTAGAAAATGTGGGGTCAGGGGACCTTCAAGATGGCAGAGAAGTAAGACGTGGAGATCACCTTCCTCCCACAAATATATCAAAAATACATCTACACGTGGAACAGATCCTACAGAACACCTACTGAACGCTGGCAGAAGACCTCAGACCTCCCAAAAGGCAAGAAACTCCCCACGTACCTGGGTAGGGCAAAAGAAAAAAGAAAAAACAGAGACCAAAGAATAGGGACGGGACCTGCACCAGTGGGAGGGAGCTGTGAAGGAGGAAAGGTCTCCACACACTAGGAAGCCCCTTCGCGGGTGGAGACTGCGGGGGGCGGAGGGGGAAGCTTCGGAGCCACGGAGGAGAGCGCAGCCACAGGGGTGCGGAGGGCAAAGCGGAGAGATTCCCGCACGGAGGATCAGTGCCAACCAGCACTCGCCAGCCCGAGAGGCTTGTCTGCTCCCCTGCCGGGGCGGGCAGGGCTGGGAGCTGAGGCTCGGGCTTCAGTCAGATCCCAGGGAGAGGACTGGGGTTGGCGGCGTGAACACAGCCTGAAGGGGTTAGCGCACCACAGCTAGCCGGGAGGGAGTCCGGGAAAAGGTCTGGAACTGCCAAAGAGGCAAGAGACCATTGTTTCGGGGTGCGTGAGCAGAGGGGATTCAGAGCACCAGCTAAACAAGCTCCAGAGACGGGTATGAGCCACGGCTATCAGCGTGGACCCCAAAGACAGGCATGAAAGGCTAAGGCTGCTGCTGCCGCCACCAAGAAACCTGTGTGAGAGCACAGGTCACTATCCACACCTCCCCTCCCGGGAGCCTGTGCAGCCTGCCACTGCCAGGGTCCCGTGATCCAGGGACAACTTCCCCAGAACACATGGCGTGCCTCAGGGTGGTGCAATGTCACGCCAGGTCTGCCGCCGCAGGCTCGCCCCGTACCCATACCCTTCCCTCCCACCAGCCTGAGTGAGCCAGAGCCCCCGAAACAGCCGCTGCTTTAACCCCCTTCTGTCTGGGCAAAGAACAGATGCCAGAGGGCGACCTACATGCAGAGGCAGGGCCAAATCCAAAGCTGAACCCCAGGAGCTGTGCGAACAAAGAAGAGAAAGGGAAATTTCTCCCAGCAGCCTCAGGAGCAGCGGATTAAATCTCCACAATCAATGTGATGTACTCTGCATCTGTGCAATACCTGAAAAGACAACGAATCATCCCAAGATTGAGGCGGTAGACTGTGGAAGCAAGTGTACACTTGGGGATTGCTGTATGCAACTGACTAGTTTCTGATTTATATGGTTATCTGAGTTTAGTTCTTAGTGCATGTTATTATTGGTGGATTTGTTTATTGGTTTGGTTGCTCTCCTTTTTAAAATTTTTTTTTAATTTTAATAATATATTTTTAATTTTTTATGTTAATAACTTTATTTTATTTTATTTTTCTTTCTTTCTTTTTTTTCTCCCTTTTCTTCTGAGCCATGTGGCTGACAGTGTCTTGGTGGGCCGGCCGGGTGTCAGGCCTGAACCTCTGAGATGGGAGAGCTGAGTTCAGGACATTGGACCACCAGAAACCTCCTGGCTCCATGTAACATCAATCAGGGAGAGCTCTCCCAGATATCTCCGTCTCAATGCTGAGACCCAGCTCCACTCAATGACCAGCAATTCCAGTGCTGGACACCCAATGCCAAACAACTAGCAAGACAGGAACACAACCCCACTCATTAGCAGAGAGGCTGCCTAAACTCATACTAAGTTCACAGAGCCCCAAAACACACCACCAGAGCGGTACTGCCCACCAGAAAGACATGATCAAGCTTCATCCACCAGAACATAGGCACCAGTCCCCTCCACCAGGAAGCCTACACTACCCATGGAACAAACCTTACCCACTGGGTTCAGACACCAAAAACAACAGGAACTACAAACCTGCAGCCTGCAAAAAGGAGACCCCAAACACAGTAAGTTAAAGAAAATGAGAAGACAAAGAAATACACAGCAGATGAAGGAGCAAGGTAAAAACCCATCAGACCAAACAAATGAAGTGGAAAAAGGGTGTCTACCTGAAAAAGAATTCAGAGTAATGATAGTAAAGATGATCCAAAATCTTGGAAGTAGAATGGAGAAAATACAAGAAACGTTCAACAAGGACCTAGAAGAACTAAAGAGCAAACAGACAATGATGAAAAACAAAATAAATGAAATTAACATTTCTCTAGAAGAAATCAATAGCAGAATAACTGAGGCAGAAGAATGGATAAGTGACCTGGAAGATAAAATAGGGGAAATAACTACCACAGAGCAGAATAAAGAAAAAAGAATGAAAAGAATTGAGGGCAATTTTAGAGATTTCTGGGACAACATTAAACGCACTAACATTCGAATCATAGGGGTACCAGAAGAAGAAGAGGAAAACAAAGGGACTGAGAAAATATTTGAAGAGATTATAGTTGAAAAGTTCCCTAATATGGGAAACAAAATAGTCAATCAAGTCCAGGAAGCACAGAGAGTCCCATACAGGATAAATCCAAGGAGACACACACCAAGACACATATTAATCAAACTATCAAAAATTAACTACAAGGAAAAAATATTAAAAGCAGCAAGGGAAAAGCAACAAATAACATACAAGAGAATCCCCATAAAGTTAACCGCTGATCTTTCAGCAGAAACTCTGCGAGCCAGAAAAGAGTGGCAGGACATACTTAAAGTGATGAAAGGGAAAAAACTACAACCAAGATTACTCTAAACAGCAAGGATCTCATTCAGATTCGACGGAGAAATTAAAACCTTTACAGACAAGCAAAAGCTAAGGGAATTCAGCACCACCAAACTAGCTTTACAACAAATGCTAAAGGAACTTGTCTAGGCATGAAACACAAGAGAAGGAAAAGACCTACAATAACAAACCCAAAACAATTAAGAAAATGGTAATAGGAACATACATATCAATAATTACCTTAAATGTAAATGGATTAAATGCTCCAATGAAAAGACACAGACTGGCTGAATGGATACAAAAACAAAACCTATATATATGCTGTCTACAAGAGACCCACTTCAGACCTAGGGACACATGCAGACTGAAAGTGAGGGGATGGAAAAAGATATTCCATGCAAATGGAAATCAAAAGAAAGCTGGAGTAGCAACTCTCATATCAGACAAAATAGACTTTAAAATAAAGACTATTACAAGAGAAAAGAAGGACACTAGATAATGATCAAGGGATGAATCCAAGAAGAAGATATAACAATTGTAAATATTTATGCACCCAACATAGGAGCACCTCAATACATAAGGCAAATGCTAACAGCCATAAAAGGGGAAATCAACAGTAACACAATCATAGTAGGAGGAGTTTAACACCCCACTATCACCAATGAACAGATCAACCAAAATGAAAATAAATAAGGAAACACAAGCTTTAAATGATACATTAAACAAGATGGACTTAATTGACATTGATACAACATTCCATCCAAAAACAACAGAATACACTTTCTTCTCAAGTGCTCATGGAACATTCTCCAGGATAGAACATATTTTGGGTCACAAATCAAGCCTTGGTAAATTTAAGAAAATTGAAATTGCATCAAGTATCTTTTCTGAAGACAATGTTATGAGACTAGATATCAATTACAGGAAAAAAACTCTAAAAATACAAACACATGAAGGCTAAACAATACACTACTAAATAACCAAGAGGTCACTGAAGAAATCAAAGAGGAAATAAAAAAATACCTAAAAACAAATGACAATGAAAACACGACGACCCAAAACCTATGGGATGCAGCAAAAGCAGTTCTAAGAGGGAAGTTTATAGCACTACAATCCTACTTCAAGAAACAAGAAAAATCTCAAATAAACAACCTAACATTACACCTAAAGCAATTAGAGAAAGAAGAACAACAAAACACCAAAGTTAGCAGAAGGAAAGAAATCATAAAGATCAGATCAGAAATAAATGAAAAAGAAATGAAGGAAACAATAGCAAAGATCAATAAAACTAAAAGCTGGTTCTTTGGGAAGATAAACAAAATTGAGAAACCATTAGCCAGATTCATCAAGAAAATATAGGAGAAGACTCAAATCAACAGAATTAGAAATGAAAAAGTAGTAACAACTGACACTGCAGAAATAAAAAGGATCATGAGAGATTACTACAAGCAACTATATGCCAATAAAATGGACAACCTGGAAGAAATGGACAAGTTCTTAGAAAAGCACAACCCTCCGAGACTGAACCAGGAAGAAATAGAAAATATGAACAGACCAATCACAAGCACCGAAATTGAAACTGTGATTTAAAATCTTCCAACAAACAAAAGTCCAGGACCAGATGGCTTCACAGGCAAATTCGATCAAACATTTAGAGAGGAGCTAACACCTATCCTTCTCAAACTCTTCCAAAATATAACAGAGGGAGGAACACTCCCAAACTCATTCTACGAGGCCACCATCACCCTGACACCAGAACCAGACGAAGATGCTACAAAATAAGAAAACTACAGGCCAATATCACTGATGAACATAGATGCAAAAATCCTCAACAAAATACTAGCAAACAGAATTCAGCAGCACATTAAAAGGATCATACACCATGAACAAGTGGGGTTTATCCCAGGAATGCAAGTATTCTTCAGTATACGCAAATCAATCAATGTGATACACCATATTAACAAACTGAATGATTAAAACTATATGATCATCTCAGTAGATGCAGAAAAAGCTTTCAACAAAATTCAACACCCATTTATGATAAAAACTGTCCAGAAAGTAGGCATAGAGGGAACCTACCTCAACATAATAAAGGCCATATATGACAAACCCACAGCCAACATCGTTCTCAATGGTGAAAAACTGAAACCATTTCCACTAAGATCAGGAACAAGACAGGGTTGTCCACCTGTCCATTTGTCTCACCATTATTATTCAACATATTTTTGGAAGTTTTAGCCACAGCAATCAGAGAAGAAAAATAAATAAAAGGAATTCATATTGTAAAAGAAGAAGTAAAACTGTCACTGTTTGCAGATGACGTGATATTATACATAGAGCATCCTAAGGATGCTACCAGAAAACTACTAGAGCTAATCAATGAATTTGGTAAAGTAGCAGGATACAAAATTAACACACAGAAATCTCTTGTATTCTTATACACTAATGATGAAAAATCTGAAAGAGAAATTAAGGCAACACTCCCATTTACCACTGCAAAAAAAAGAGAAAAATACCTAGGAATAAACCTACCTATGGAGAAAAAAAGACCTGTATGCAGAAAACTATAAGACACTGATGAAAGAAATTAAAGATGATACAAACAAATGGAGACTATACCATGATCTTGGATGGGAAGAATCAACACTGTTGAAAATGACTATACTACTCAAAGCAATCTACAGATTCAGTGCAATCCCTATCCAACTACCAATGGCATTTTTCACAGAACTAGCACAAAAAATTTCACAATTTGTATGGAAACACAAAAGATCCCAAATAGCCAAAGCAACCTTGAGGAAGAAAAATGGAGCTGGGGGAATCAGGCTCCCTGACTTCAGACTATACTACAAAGCTACAGTAATCAAGACAATATGGTACTGCACACAAAAAAAGTATAGATCAGTGGAACAGGATAGAAAGCCCAGAGATAAAACGATGCACATATGGTCACCTTATCTTTGATAAAGGAGGCAAGACTATACAATGGAGAAAAGACTGCATCTTCAGTAAGTGGTGCTAGGAAAACTGAACAGCTACATGTAAAAGAATGAAATTAGAACACTCCCTAACACCATACACAAAAGTAACCTCAAAATGGAATAAAGACCTAAATATAAGGCCAGACAGTATAAAACTCTTAGAGGAAAACATAGGCAGAACACTCTATGACATAAATCACAGCAAGATCCTCTTTGACCCACCTGCTAGAGAAATGGAAATAAAAACAAAAATAAACAAATAGGACCTAATGAAACATAAAAGCTTTTGCACAGCAAAGGAAACCATAAACAAGATGAAAAGACAGCCCTCAGAATGGGAGAAAATATTTGCAAATGAAACAACTGACAAAGGATTAATCTCCAAAATATATAAGCAGCTCATGCAGCTCAGTATCAATAAAACAAATAACCTAATCCAAAATTGGGCAGAAGACCTAAATAGACATTTCTTCAAAGAAGATATACAGATTGCTATCAAACACATGAAAGGATGGCCAACATCACTAATCATTAGAGAAATGCAAATCGAAACTACAATGAGGTATCACCTCACAGTATTCAGAATGGCCATCATCAAAAAATCTACAAACAATAAATGCTGGAGAGGGTGTGGAGAGGGTGTGCACTGTTGGTGGGAATGTAAATTGATCCAGCCACTATGGAGAACAGTATGGAGGTTCCTTAAAAATCTAAAAATAGAACTACCATACAACCCAGCAATCCCACTACTGGACATATACCCTGAGAAAATCATTATTCAAAAAGAGTCATGATTGACATATATACAGTAGTATGCATAAAATGGATAACTAATCAGAACCTGCTGTATAAAATAAATAAATAAAATAAAATTATATCCATTAAAAAAAAAGAGTCATGTACCACAATGTTCATTGCAGTTCTAGTTACAATAGCCAGGACATGGAAGCAGCCTAAGTGTCCATCGACAGATGAATGGATAAAGAAGATGTGGCACATATATACAATGGAATACTACTCAACTATAAAAAGAAATGAAATTATTTGTAGTGAGGTGGATGGACCTAGAGACTGTCATACAGAGTGAAGTAAATCAGAAAGAGAAAAACAAATACTGTATGCTAACACATATATATGGAATCAAAAAAAAAAAAAAAGGTTCTGAAGAACCTAGGGGCAGGACAGGAATAAAGACACAGACGTAGAGAATGGACTTGAGGACATGGGGAGGGGGAAGAGTAAGCTGGGACAAAATGAGAGAGTGGCATGGACATATATACACTACCTAGTGTAAAATAGATAGCTAGTGGGAAGCAGCCGCATAGCACAGGGAGATCAGCTCAGTGTTATGTGACCACCTAGAGGGGTGGGATAGGGAGGGTGGGAGAGAGACGCAGAGGGAGGAGATATGGGGAAATATGTATATGTATAGCTGATTATCTTTGTTATTACAGCAGAAACTAACACACTATTGTAAAGCAATTTTACTCCAATAAAGATGTTAAAAAAAAAAAAAAGGAAATGTGGGGTCATGTTTTAACATGTAGGTCATGCTCTTTGTCTTCATTGTGTCGGGGACTGGTGTGAACTCTGTTTACCTGGTTTGTTTTCCTAAGGAAAGAATTATTGCTCATATGCATTGTACTTCGTGGGCTCATTCAGCTCTGAATTCACATTCATGACTCAGGTCACTGGGAACTTTCCCATATTCTTATGGGAAATATACATGTGTGCATAAGAGCTCTGCTCTCACTGCATATACAGCGGTATCCAATTTTTTCTTTACATCCTCTAAGACTCGTCTCATATAAATGCCAGCTAGTTAATTCACAAACTCACCCATCATCAAGCAACATTTGAGCCTCCTCTGCATCTGGCAAGGTGCTGGGTTTCATTGGTTCCTGCTCTAGAAAGATGCACAACCTAGATGGGGGACAGGTGACAGGCAACTAAGTACCAAGTGGTTCTACATATACAGACTATGAGGTGACATTTTGAGGTTGAGTTTTGTTTGTGTGTTTCTTTTGAATGGTACCGTGTGTAAGGATGTGGTATCCACAGGGAGCCAGTTCTTTACTGAAGAAGCTGATTATGATAAAAGAATTGGTTAACAAACCAACCATCACCTCTTAGGAGTGTCAACCACAGGGCAATTTATTGCTTTGCTATTGGTCTTGTTTATGGTTTCCTTTGCTGTGCAAAAGCTTTTAAGTTTCATTAGGTCCCATTTGTTTATTTTTGTTTTTATTTCCATTTCTCTAGGAGCTGGGTCAAAAAGGATCTTGCTGTGATTTATGTCATAGAGTGTTCTGCCTATGTTTTCCTCTAAGAGTTTGATAGTGTCTGGCCTTACATTTAGGTCTTTAATCCATTTTGAGTTTATTTTTGTGTATGGTGTTAGGGAGTGTTCTAATTTCATACTTTTACATGTACTTGTCCAGTTTTCCCAGCACCACTTATTGAAGAGGCTGTCTTTTCTCCACTTTATATGCTTTGCTAATTGGCTTTGTTTTCCTGGTTAGACACCCGCTAGGTCTTGGTATCTAAGCATAGGCAATGGAGATGGGAAGAGTGCAGTATTAGCTCTCAGAGTTATCTGAGCCCTAGTCTGTACACACAAGTAACAGCATCATTAAACTCATGTGGTTTAACGTGGGTGATGTTCTTCAATTTTTAAAATCAACTTCTTGAGATAATGTTAGATTCACAGAAAAGCTGCAAAGACAGTAAAAAGAATTCTGTAATCCTTTACCCAATTTCTTCTAATGTTATCATGTGACACATTTGTCAAAACTAGGAAATTAACATTAGTGCACTACTATTAACTAAACTTCAGATTGTGTTCAGATTTCACCAGTTTTCCTACTAATGTCTTTTTTTTTCCATTCCAGAACTAAATATTGTACTTAGTGTCATTCATTTTGGGGATAAAGAACTGTAGATAGAAGTGCTTTTTTCTTTTAAAGTCTATAAGTACATGAGGTTACCTTTTGAAACTGCTTTGTTGCTATATAAATTTGTATAAAAAAGTAGTAAGATATAGCCACTAATTTAAAATTTGCTTAATTTAAATGCATGCTTGTCAAAATAATTCACCATATTTAACATAGAGACTGACAAAGACATATTATTTAGAAGAATTAAAAGCACAAACTTCTTTGGTAATAATCAGTAAAGAAGTTGAAGCATATGCCAATAAAATATTCCAGCAAAGGGTAATGTTTGCCTCCTAAAATATGCGTCTAAAATACGACAGGTGCCCTATGGAGACTACTGTTAAGTGATAAACATTTATTCAGAAAAAAACTCTTCTAACTCTGACGCATGAAACTCTCTGTTCTGTAAATTCCCCAACATTATATATAATTAGGATTGCCTGTAAAAACATCTCCCACCTAACAGTCTGAGATTTTTCTCTGCTAGTTTTAGCCAATAAATAATTTTTATGGGCACACCAGAGAGATACTGACAGATTTGTGATGTCTGAATGGTGTCTCTCTACTGAATTATATTTAAGTGTACTAAACCTATGTGGTCACGTCACCTCCCTACGCTTCAGCTACTTTACATCTGAAAGCTGCTCCTTCATGGAAAGGAAGTTCCCCTTACCTTGCACACATTCCAGAAGTTTAATTACTTTCAAACAAGCTGAAACAGGTTTCCATCCTGTACTTGGCCCTAAGATTCGCATGGGATTAACATGGAATATTTGAAACTATGAGAAGAGATGCATTTGGTATTTATAAAGATGTTAGACATCATGTATTTGTGCTTTGACTTTAGCCATAAAGTAGCCTGAGTCTATTCAGTGTTTATCAAAGTCTGTTTCTCACGAATAGTGAGTAGAGTGGAGGGCTGAGAATATGGGTGTTGGAATCAGGCAATGTTTTAAGTCTGAGCTCGGCCACTAGCTGTGTGGCCATGAACCAAATGACTTAACGTTTCTGAACCTCAGTTTACCACTCTGTGAAATGAGCATAGTAATAACGACCTCCTATGGCTACTGGGGGAATTAGTCGATGTTTAAAGCCTGTAGCACAGTGCCTGGAATGTACTTAGCATTCCACAAATGTTAACTGCTATTATTATTATTAGCCTGTAGTATGTTAATAGGTCTTCCTAGAGAAAAGTTTGGGAAGCAGTGGGTTTCAAAGAGTTAGAAATGGTTCTTTAGTGCAATATGTCTCACGGTATAGTATGGGGGATTTCCCAAACATTTAATCAAGACATCTGTTTTCTATAAGCTAGTTGTATTCGTTTTCTGTTGCTGCTGTAATAAGTTATCACAAACTTAGTGTCTCAAAACAACACAAATTTTTTCTCCTACAGTTCTGGAAGTCAGAGTCTGTAATGAGTCTTACTAGTCACATTATCAAGGTGTTTGTGATGTTTCATTCCTTCTGGCAGCCCTGGGGGAACATCTTCCCTTTCCAACTTCTACATGCTGCTGCATTCCTCGGCTCCCGGTCCCTTTCTCCATCTACAGTGCCAGCAGCATAACGTCTTCAAATCTCTCTCTCCTTCTCTCCCACCTCTGCTTTCCTTGTCATATTTCCTTCTCAGAGTTTGACCCTCTGGCCCTCCTTTAATAAGGACAGTTGTGATTAGATTAAGCCCATGGGGGAGGGCCCAGATCTCTCCACGGCAAGATCTTTGAGGTCGAAAAAGTCTCGTTTGCCGTGAAAAGTAACATATTTCCAGGTGCTGGGGATTAGGATGTGGACATCTTTGTGAGACCATTATTCTGTCTACCATACCTGAACTAAGAGGTCTAGGGGTCCTGAGGAAATAATTATGAAAAACAGGGGACTGCATTGTTCAACAATTTAGGGGATGGGAAGCAGGCCAGGAAGGGTAAGAAAAGAATTTAACTGAGACATTTTATTTACACTTAACTTTAAACTAATATGGATGGTATTCGCGTCAGGGTCCCAAAAGACAATGGATAACACAACAGGGGGTTATAATGAGTCAAGGAAGTAAAAATAAAGGGACTTAAAGGTGTGTGCCAGGGACAGGGGAACCACCAGAAGAGTCCCAATCTTTCAATCTTCCCTCCATTTGATCTCCTGCTAGCGCCACCCATTGACTGAACCCAACCACAAAGCCAAAGAACAGGAGGGCCTTCGATGTAGACTAGCGGTTTTCACACTTGAGCATCGTCAGAAACACCTGGAAGGCTTCCTAAAACACAGACTGCTAAGGCCTCTCCCCAGTGTCTCTGATTCCACAGGTTCCCAGGTGAGTCTGATGTTGTGGTCCTGGGTTACACTTTGAGAACCTCTGGGGGAGACCGAACAGGTCAGCCTGCAGGGGCACAGAGCATGGTGGAGAAGGGTGAAGAATGGATTTGGAGGGATAAACTGAACATATCTGGCACAGTAGGCAAAGGGACAAGTTCTGAACTCAAGAGTGTTGACTGCAAGTATGATGGGGGTCCTAGCACAGCTGAAGTCCAAAAGGGCTGGAGGAATTGAGGAACGTTTCATGGAGGAGGTGGAATTTTACTGAAGAGATTATAAAGATTTCAAAAGGAGGGACAGAGAGAGCACTCAGGTGGTAAGAAGTACATGGCCTAGAGTACATTAGCATGGTCCCTTTCAGGAGATGTAATTGCGTAAAGAAAGCAGTCTTGCTCAGTGAGAAAGGCAATATTTAGGAGCATTTGGAAAATATTTATGTAAGACAGGGGCACAAAGATGGATAATGGCATCTGGGATCAGTAGGAGTGGCAATACGGAGCCAGCGCAGGTTCTTGAGTGAGGGAGTAATATTACGAATGACCAGGATGATTGGAAGGGAAAAGGGGACTGACTTGGTGATACCACTTAAGAAAGCTGTTAAAATACTTGCACTGTAGTAAAAACAAACAAACAATCTTCACTAGGTTTGGGAACGATAGACTATTTCTAGTTCAGGCTCTGTTATTAACTAGCTGGGTAAGTTTGGTCCAACACTGAACCACTCTGAACGGAGTGGTTTTATTTTATTACAAGAGTGAGTTGGTTGCTCGAAGAGAAGCGAGTACATAGGAGAGACATTTCAAATGCTACCCACATCCACACCAAGAAAACAGCAACCTCTGACAACCAGGGCGTAAACTTTGTCAGTCTCTGGTAACAACAAATTAATCCTTGCTGGTGGTGACTTGTTGCTGACCGTGAAAGGATGACGGTTTATACTTCAAGGAGACAAAATATATCAGTAATTTGAAAAAGAAAAAGAAAACATTTACACCACTGAAGTTAATTTACTTTAATTGATTGACTAATTTCATTAATATAACTGATAACTGAATTGCTGCCATACATGAGAACAGCAAACCTTGAAGACTTTGAGATTGTGCCTTAGTGTATAATAGCTCTTGCTGAAGAAATTTACTCTCTTCAAAGTAATAAACATGGAACCCACATTAGGCATCTACCCTCCTGTGACGTTGGAGGTTTTGTATATGCACCAGACACGGTGTCTACACGTTCAAAAGGAAAGAAAAAAAAAAAAAGGAGTATTGTTTTCTTGACAGAGTTTTTATTTCTGTTCAAATACATTTTTTTCCCCAGATTTATTTGTTTCTGCTTTATATTCTATGCTTTTCTTCCTTGGAATGTTTGGGAAACACAGAGTTGTTTAAGATAATCCAGGTTTAAAAAGTTAATTAAGGTTCTGATATATTTCAGAATCACACACACACACAAAAGCATCAAAATGGAATTTTTTCCCCTGAAAAGATTGGCAATGCCGGGTCCAAAAAGTATATGAGGTTTGCCCTCAGTGATATGATCTCTAATAACTTAAACCCATAGAGTGTTTACTATGTACCAAGTAAGATATTTCATGAAAAGTCTGTCTTTTCATCTACACAACAACTGTAAGAAGTAGTTACTATTATTTTGAGAACACAGAAAAAAAAAAAGAAGGAACAGAAGCTTAGAGATGTTAAGTGTTTACCCGAGGTCACATAGCACTGGTGTGTGTGTGTGTGTGTGTGTGTGTGTGTGTGTGTGTGTGTGTGTGTGTGTGTGTGTGTGTGTGTGTGTGTGTGTGTGTGTGTGTGTTATGGGTTTCAAATTCATGTCTGATTTATTTTATTTAATTAATTAATTAATTTATTTTAAATATAAGTTTACATTTGTTCTGGGACCCGGACAAAGAACTGTCCAGCTCCCTTAAATTTATTTATTTATTTATTTATTTATTTATTTATTTATGTCTGTGTTGCGTCTTCGTTTCTGTGCGAGGGCTTTCTCTAGTTGTGGCAAGTGGGGGCCACTCTTCATCACGGTGCACGGGCCTCTCACTGTTGTGGCTTCTCTTGTTGCGGAGCACAGGCTCCAGACACGCAGGCTCAGTAGTTGTGGCTCACGGGCTTAGTTGCTCCGTGGCATGTGGGATCTTCCCAGACCAGGGCTCGAACCCATGTCCCCTGCATTTGCAGGCAGATTCTCAACCACTGCACCACCAGGGAAGACCCATGTCTGATTTATTTTAAAAGTCCAAGCTCTTTACCATTATGCTATTCTTTTCCAACACCCACACATATACTGTTCTCTCTCTCTCTCTCCTGTTTTTTGTACTGGTGGTTTATACTCAACGCCTCTATCTTTCCTACTGTTTAAGTTATTGAATGCTGCATAACAAATTACCCTAAAGCTTACTGGGTTAAAACAACAAGCATTTATTATCTCTCAGCTTCTCTGGGTCAGGAATTCAGGAGTGGCTTAGCTGGGTGATTCTGCTCCAGGGTCTCTCGTGTCAGCTGGGGCTACAGTCGTCTAAAGACTTGCCTGGGGCTGCAGGATCCGCACTCGAGTTGGCTCACTCGTTTGACTTTGCCAGGAGGACTCGGTTCCCTTGCCACTTGGACCTCTCATAGTGCTTCTTGAGTGGCCTCACGTCAGGGCAGCTAGTTTTGCCCAGAGTGAGTGATCTAACAGAGAGCAAGACAGAAGCCAGAGTGCCCTTATGACCTAGCCTTCGAAGTTACACCCATTATTTCAGCAATATCCTGTTGGTTACGTAGGCCAGCACCATCCAGCCTGGGAGGGAACCACATGAGGGTGTGCATACCAGAAGATGAGAATACTTAGAGCCCGGCTACCCCGCCTACCACTGGGGAAGCTGGCTACCACACCTACTATTCGCTTCTTTCTTAACTCTCAGTACTTTAATTTTTCTTCTTCTTGCCTGGGATTTTAGAAGACTTCTTCCCAACAGATTTTATTATTAATTATAATATTTTAAAATTTGGGGGCTG
The DNA here is from genome assembly GCF_009873245.2 of Balaenoptera musculus. Lineage (NCBI taxonomy): Eukaryota > Metazoa > Chordata > Mammalia > Artiodactyla > Balaenopteridae > Balaenoptera > Balaenoptera musculus. Next base: position 86,867,715 of record NC_045795.1, read on the forward strand.
GATTTAACAAGCCCTTATCATCCCCTACTTCTTTTCTTGGTTTTCATTCAGATCTAGTGCTTAGCACAATCCAGGGCACATACGGCAGCCGCTTAACGTACTCTTGTTACATGAATGAACAACACTCGCTGAATGAACTTTTGATTTCCCTCCCCTGCTGCTCTTCTGTAGGGCTTACTCTTCACTTAGGGCTCAGTTGTCATCTGGGCATATTTGGACCAACTGATGTGTTTTATTTGGTCCACACACAATTTAAAAAATTGAGCCAACATTTGAAAGTTAGGAGGTTTCACACCAAAATATGAGTTCCTGCTTTTCTTGAAAATTAAGAAGCTCTGGCATGGAAACGGTTACTGGAGCTAAGAAATGAGCTCCCCTTAGAGATGGCAGGTGCCCTTCCATTCACCATGGTCCCCAGCATTCCTTCTTCTCTCTCCCTGACACCAAGGCTCTGGCAGCCTGCCATTTATTACCGTGCTTACAATGTTATCTTCTTAGAGCACAGGAAGGTCCCTAAAACTTATGTCTCTATCAAAGTGGGAAAACAAAAGATAACCCAGGTGTCGTGTGATTTTTCTTATACCTGCCCGGCTGAAGTAGGGAATAGCGTTTATGACCTGTATTCTCTGCTCCCTAGGTCAGGAAAGTGATCTCATCCTGTAGTTTTTCAGTGGGACTTCGGTATCCTTATCTTTGATATCTTTTCTTTCTTATCAGTCCAGATTTGAAATGGAGAGTGAAGTCCATGCTCAAATGCAAGAGAGATTAACTTTTCTATTAGTATGTGGTAGATACAAACCTTCACAGAAAGAAACTACTGCCTCATCTTCCAGTAAAAACACATCTGCACGTGGACAAACCATTGTGTTTTGTTCTAGAAATGCATGTGGCCAAGGCTTCACTTCTACTGTTGGAAACTGTTCTCCAATTTCTACTCATCTCCCTACTTAACGCATCCAAGCATGTCTAGATCAGAGCCTGTTTCTAAGTGTGTATGTGTGGAGCAATGGAAAAATGGGTGCCTCATTCAATGGGCAGAGTTGTAGGTAATTGAAGGATGCTCATCTCCCCAAAGGCAAAGTGAAGTCTAGGCTAAAGAGAAGAAACAATTTGTCATCACAGAGGTATGTGAGGAAAAGGAGACAAACTAGTTACAGTTGTACTAGTGTCTGTTGGCAGGTCAACACGAAAGTGAGAGAAAATTCAGAAGATCTTCAAGTTTACTTATTTGAGATATTAGTTAGGTTCTGTTTTTTTGCTCTTAGTAACAGACACCCAACAGAGTGGCTAAATCAATTTGGAAATAATTTTCTCTCATTTAAAAGAACATTGATGGTAGTTATCCAAAATTGCTATGGAGTCTCCCTAGAATCCTTGTAGGTCCAGCTTTCCACTGTCTTTTTGCTCTGCCAGCCTCAATGCATGGCTTCCATCCTTAGGTCACAAGATGGCTGCTGGAGTTCCAGGCATAATGTCAGCTTGCTGAGTGGAAGGAAGGAGAAGAACAAGGGCTCTCCCATAAATCCCAAGCCCAATATTTGTGTCTATATCACACCGGCCATCCCTATGTGTAAGGGAGGGAGGAAATGTAGTTGTTCAGCTGGACACATTGCTTAGGATTCTGGTAATAGGGACCAAAGGATGAATACATTTAACAAACTATGCCAAATCTATTACGAAAAGTAATTATCATTTACTGATTATTTAATATGTGCTGACCCCATGCCATAGCTAATCTTATTAGATAGTCAAACAACCATATTGAATAAGAAGTAGTATGTCATTTTGTATTATAGATAAGGAAACTGAGGCTCAGAGAGGTTAAGTAACTTGCCTAAGGTCACGTAGTAAGTAGGTCAGCATTTCCAAAAGCTGTTGATTTGACCTTGGAAATTTATAAGAGATGAGATATCCTTTCTTGGCAAACTCTTAGACTTTCTCATTTTTCTTAGTGTGGTAAAATCCTGCAGACCAATAAGAACTTCTACCATGAATTCTCCTGATCTTTATTATTGAGGTTTAAGGCCATGATAAAACAGCAGTTAAAAGCCTTTGAGAACTTTAGGAAAATGATAAATGGTCATTAGATTTTCTCCTTTGCTAGAGGTTTAACTTAGCAGTCATTGAGGCCCTACAATGGACAAGGTGTTTTCCTTGAAGCTGTGTTCCTCTATGTGTACTTTGCTCATGAACATCAAGACTTGCCTCCCAGGTGAATATTCCTTGCTCTTGTTTATGCATTTTGTCATCTCAGGATGAGAAGTAAGTTGTACTTATTCTACTCAAACCAGGTATGAGTTTTGTCCTACAAACTAGGACAAAATTGTGAATTGCCTACTGTCAAAATCAGAGCATAATTCTGTTATGCTAATACGGCAGTTCATTGTTATTCATAAAGTTAAGCTCAGTGATTTAGGAGTGAGTTTTTCAAAGGAAGCTTATTAACTCATAAAATCCATGATGGGAAATTTGGAAGGCTAGCTAGACTAAGCATGGTGTCATGGGCTTTGTTCTCTATAGAGAACAAAAGAGGAGATTTTCTCAAACCCAGGAAGGAAACAAGTCACACCTAGGAGGCTGAGCTGTGAATCACATGTTGAAAGCTTGGATCACATTGTCCTCTCCACCACACTCCCGGTGCTGAGTTAAAAAAGATGTATTATTGCTAATCCCTGCAATGTCTTTCATAGGCTCTTCCAGAAAGAAAATTCAAAGCATGCTGTGTTAGCATATCTTTTGAGGATCCTGAATGCTGGTGTGCAGAAAATACTAGGACTGAAGCTTTCCAAGGAAAGCGATCATGTTTTCCTTGTTCGCTGTGTATCTGCCGCACCAAGCACACAGTAGGCACTCACAAATTTACTCAATGAGTGGGTGAAAGAAAGATTTCTTAGTTCCTTTTATAGTTTGGGGATCTTATTAGGATCATGCCTGCAGCTTCCATACCTAGAAGCTACCTCCACTGCCACCTCACCACTTCTCCTTACCCCTTTGTTATCTGAACTCCACCTACTTTGGTCTAATGAAATGGTCTTGCAAATCAGCCTTGTGTTGCTCACCAACTCCTCTGACCTTCTCTCAGTCCTTTTTCTACCTGGTCTGACAGCAGCATTAGTCAAGGTTGGCTTGACCTCGTAGCGGTCTCCTCTCTTAGTTTCTGTGATGTTACATGATCTTAACTCTCCTTCTCTCTCTGTGACCTTATCTCTGTCATTCTCTGAATTTTCTCCCCTTGTTATATGGAAAGTCACTGATATTCAATCGTCCACTGAGGTCTCCTACCACCTTACTAAATCCACTCCTTGGGGGCAGGAAGGGGGGGATGGGATGAATTGGGAGATTGGGATTGACATATATACACTATTATGTATAAAAGAGATAACTAATGAGAACCTGTACTGTATAGCACAGGAACTCTACTCAATGCTCTGTGGTGACCTAAATGGGAAGGAAATCCAAGAAAGAGGGGATATATATGCTGATTCACTTTGCTGTAAAGCAGAACTAACACAACACTGTAAAGCAACTATACTCCAATAAAGATCAATTAAAAAAAAAAAAAGATACAAGGCCCCAGCTCCCAATACTGAAGGACAAATGTTAATGGACATTAAGGAACTAACTTCTGTGGGAAGTAACAAGAGATGTGAATGTGGCCCAGATGCTTATTTTGGACACATTTTTTTCCTGTCACTTTAGCTTGTCAGTAAACAAAAAGTCTACAGGCTAAAAATAGAAATACATACATACATACATAAATAAATAAGTAAATAGATAAATAGATAAATAAATCTCCTTGGGGATCTTGTCTCTACATATGTCCTCAAATATCCTCTGTGGTTTACTCCTAACCTCACTTCTCTGCCTGCTTTTTCTGTATTCTCACCTCACACTTCCGTTATCCAGCTGCTGGAGGGCTTTGGCACACGTCTAGAGGGGAAGTGATTACCTCATCTCCTACACACACACACACACAGTCACACATCTGCACTGTCACACACACTCACAAATATACACTCACTGCGATGGTTAATTTTGTGTGACAACTTGACAGAGGCATGAGGTCCCCAGATATCTGGTTAAACATTATTCTGGGGTTGTTTGTGAGGGTGTTTCTGGTTGGGATTAACATGACTCGGTAGATGGTGTAAAGCAAAGTGCCCTCCACAGTCTGGCTGGGTATAATTCAATCCCCTGAAGGCCTAAATAGAATAAAAGGTTGAGTTAGAAAGAATTCTTTCTCTCTACCTGATGGTCTTTGAGCTGGGACATAAGTCATCTCCTGCCTTTGGACTTGAACTCAGACAGAGATGTACACCATCAGCTTTGCTGCCTCTCAGGTCTTCAGTCTTGGACTGGAAACTGTATCACTGGATCTCCTGGGTTTGGGTTCCTCAGCATCCTAATCAACTGAACCAACTCTTTGTAACCTCTCTCTCTGTGTATAGATAAAGATATATAGATATAGGTATCCTGACATGTATCAATAGGATTTATATATCCTATTGTATCCTATTTGTTTTGTTTCTCTGGGGAACCATGACTAACACATCACACAGCCACCCCTAATCACACCCCACACTCACACTCACATAAATAGCTCCTCACTAATGGACTTCCCAATTCTGGATCCTGCATCACAACGACAAGGAACAAGCTTCAAGGTAGCTTTGATTCCCCCTACCCCTTCATCCTTTAAAGCCAGCCAGCCAGTCATGAAGTCCTGTGGGTGCCTCTTTTTTGTGATGCCTTTCAAAGACAATTAAAAAAATTATTTAAAAAAATACTTTTAGTCTTATAGAAAAGCTGCAAAATAATACACAGCATCCCCATACACCCATCAGCCATCTTCCCTTAATATTAACACCTTATGCAACCACTGTGCAATTATCAAAGCTAGGCAATTAACATTAGTACAATATCATTCACTCAACTACAGGCTTTATTCAACTTTCAGGACCCCATATTGCACTTTATTATCCTATTTTGTTAGTTGCCTCCAATCTGTGACAAGGGCAATGTTCATCTTTAATCACGTGGATAATATGATGTCTTCTGGGTTTCTCTACTGTAAACTTACTACCCTTTGTAATTAATAAATGTCTTGGAGGAGATACTTCGAGAGTATGCAGATACACAATTTCTCCCCAGTAATTTCAGCATTCATTGTTGGGTCTTGCCGGCAATAATTATTGCTGTAGTGTTCTAATGATGATTTTCTACTTTCTTCATTCTTTTGACCTTTATTCATTCCTTCCATTCCACTTGAAATTAAAAATATTAACAATAGTCACTAATAGTGTTTTGGGTATTTACTTTGTGCCAGGTATTGGTCTAAGTGTTTAATATTCACTGTGTCGTTTAAGGCCACAGTAACCCCTTGAATTAGGTACAGTTATCCCCATTTTACGTTTCACCTTGACCATGGCAAACAGGATGGGACCAGGATCCACCTATGTTGATGTAATGCTAAAATCTATTCGAGTCCCTACATAATGCTGCTACTACTTCGGTTCACACACTCATTTCATTAGAACTTCTGTAAGAGAACTCCCTGAAGCAAGAATCTTACCCGCCAACAGGTCCCATTCACTTCCCTAAACCGTAATTCTATCATGGCATTCCTCTCCTCAATATATTTCAATGTCTCTCATTCAAGATAAGATGAGATCTGAAATTCCTAACCCACGTGGGCAGCCTCTAACATCTGACCCCAAACCCACCCTCTATTCCCTCCTTATAACCATTCTCCACTCCAATCAAATTTCCTCCTTACAGTGGCCTGCCCACTCATTGTGCTTTCTCTCTCTCTGCTCTGCTGTATGTTTCATTTAGTTTGCAATGAATGCTCTTCGTCTTTCTCTGCCTGCTGACCCTGCCCATTTCTTAAAGCTCATGCGCAGGGGAAGTGGAAATGCCATTGGCTCTGTCTTCCAAACCTATTCAGAATCTGGCTCAATCCCCCTCCCACTGCTAATCCCCAGTTCCAAGCCTCCATCCTCTCACTGCTGGAGTTCTGCAGGAACCTCCTATCTGTGTCACCCTCTACCCTTCTCCCGGCTACAGCCTATCCTCCACACAGCAGCCAGAATGATCTTTTAAAATGTACATTAGAAGAAGGTCACTCCTCTCCCAGACCCTGCAATGACTCTGTTTCACGAAGGTTATAAATCAAAGTGCGTGGGAAGCACCCAACTGGATCTGCTCCCCATCCCCACTTCCCCACCTTCCCCTCTCCAGCCTGACCTCTTTCTACTCTCACCTTTGCTCATTCCATTCCAGCCACACTGACCTCTGTGCTGTTGCTAGAATATTCCAGGTACAGTGAGGCTGCAGGGCCTTAGCCTTGGCTGGATCCTTTGCCAGGAATGCTCTTCCCCCAGATATTCACACGGTTAATTTGTTCAGCCCCTTCACGTGTTTACTCAAATGTTACCTTCTCAATGAAGCCCAATCTTACCTTGAAAATTTCCAGCCTCCCTTATCTTACTCTGTTTTCCCTATTTCCACAGTACCCATCACCCTCTAATAAACTCTAGGCTTTACTTGTGTTTATGTCTATGGTATATTGTCTGTCTGGAATGGGAGCGCCAGGGAGATGGGTATCTTTGTTCTGCTCACTGACGTATTCTAAGCACTAAGCACAGAACTTTGTAGACAGAAGGGCTTCAGGAAATATTTCTTGAATGACTGCAGTGTCTCATTCACAATGAACTCCCACTCCTATGTCATCCTATGACATGTACGATGTCCCAACCATTCTTCTGGCTCATATCAGGTAGGCACTGCCTCACTTCATTTCTGTACCTAAGTCCTGTCTCCTCAGACAGGATTAGACTCTAAGGACTTAGATTCTAAGTCTGGAGATGTGACATCTGTAGCTGTGTCCCACTGAGGATCCAGTCCAACTTCTTTGGCTCAGCACTGTATATTCCTTTGTGAAAGCTATCTTTCCCCAACTCTCAATCTATGTGGTTCTGGTTGGGCTAATATGACTCCACACCCCAGGGATGGATGTATGACCCATTCCCATCTAAAGAAAACATGGCATTGCCCAGTAACAAAGATTGGTTTGAGGATGGCTATTCAGTCAAGCCAGGTACTGCTGGGGAAACATTTCAGGTACTATTTCTGTTGAGATGGCCAGAAGCTACTGGTATTTCTCTTTGCCACTGTTTTTTGAGCTCCTGACTAGAAATAAAGCCTATACAGAGGAAAGCAGAGCCCAGAGATGGAGAGTGGTAGATTTGTGCCATCATTCCCTAAGCATCTAGATCTAGTGGTCCCTGAAGTCCATCACTAGAGATTCCCAGTTACAAGGGCCAAAATATCCTTTTTTTTTTTTTTTACTAAAACCAACTTTACTTAAGTCAATAGTACAGTGCCCTATACTATTTACTTATTCTCAACCTTGTTTCACAGAGGATTTAAAGAGGCTTACAAAGGTACAAACAATTGTACAATTAAAAATATTTCAAGGAAATAAGACAAAAAAGCAAACAAACCCATAAAAGAGGAAACAAAAGGGAAACATGGAAGAGCTTAGTCCACAAACGTCTACCAGGAAGTCCTGTACATTTTTAGTAGTTGTTCACACGTTTAGCTCTGATCTTTGTAGAGCCAAGGTATAAAGGAAAATACAGTTGATTATAACAGTCACAGGGGACATAAGTTAAAAGACATGAGATTGTGAGATTTCAGAGTTGAGGGGCTGGTCTTACTTATCACCTGTTTCTGAAATTCTGTAAGTTTATTAAAAGGATTGAACAAATGAATGCGAACAAGTTGTACAGAGGTGCCCAACTATTCCTGCTGTTGAGGCTACAGGGAATTATCTGTAATGGTGTATCTAATACTTGGTTCTATATAATTATTCAGAATCACACAAATCAGTCATCAAGGCCCCTTCTAGGGTTGTCAACATTATACATATACAAATGTTTATGGATATTTTTTGACCCAAAGTGAAAAGAACCCTCCAATTTTCATTCATTTTATGGGTATGTTTTGTTTTGTTCAAAAAGTGTGCTGTTTACAAAGCAGATTCTGTTTACCCTCATAAACTATTTTTATGCCCTGACATTTATAGGCTCCTTGAGGCAAGGAGATTAACCTTATTTGTGTACTTGTTTTGTACACAGCTTTGAAACTGTAGGTGATTACTAGTTATACACTGACTGATAACCTCTCATTACTCTGAGTACGTCGTCCTCTTCAGCTTGCATCCATCAGCTCCACGATGCAGCCAACACACGGGCCTCTCTGTTCACTGACCTCATCACTACCTCAAATCTTTCCTGCTATCTTACCTCAGTCAACCCACTCTGAGTCCAACGCTAGACTTTTCTCATCATCACCAAGAACTGTACTTCCTCCACTTCTTCCAGGCCATTTCCCCAGGGCAACAACCCACCCATCCCTTCCAGACTTCCAAGCACTGATTCTGCCACTCTATCTCCCACTGAGAAACCTCTCATGCCCTCCTTTCCTTCTCACCCTGGTGAACGTCCATGGTCTGTCACTGTCAGTACTCCCTTGCATATATCCTCAAACTCCTCGTCCCTCACCAGGCACATGTCATTCCTTATATCCCAAGCCTGACCCTCTCCCTCCATCATGCTCGGTTCACACCTTATATCCAATTTAACAGCAATTGCAGTTGGATCTACTTTCAAAATATATCTCAAATCTCACCACTTCTTATCTCACTTACCATCAACATCTTAGTCTAAATTATCATCACTATGGGTACGGATTATTGTATCAATAGTAGCCTCTACCTGCTCTCCTCACTTCCATTATTTCCTCCAATACGATCTTTAAAACAAAAGCACACAATAACGCTTTCCCAATCAAAACCTTGCATGGTCCTCCCATCACACTCGGGATAAAATCCAAACTTCCTACCACTCTCTGAAGGCTCTGCAGGAGCTTTCCGGTTAGCTCTCTGTTCTTACCATCTACCATTCTCCCTTTAAATCACTTCCTTCTAGCTACCCAGGAGTTCTTGCTCTATCTTGAAAATGCCAAGCCTATTCCTGCCTCAGGACCTTTGTACTTACTGTTCTCTCTACATGAAATCCTTCTCAAAATCTTCACATGACTTGTTCACTTATTTCATTCACTCTTTCTCAGAGACACCTCCCCTGACACTCTACCTACAGTTACCTCCTACCCCCATCACTCTCCATCCTTCTGTCCATCATTTTACAAATGTGCTTCTTCCACAACTGCCCAACTAGAATGGAAACTCTCTGAGCACATGAAAGTTCCCTGTCTTATTCACTGCGAATCCCTAGTGTCTAGAACAGTTTTGAATGCAGTAGGTACTGAATAAATAGTAGTTGAATGAATGGAGAGAGTTTATCATTTGTTGGAAGATGTCTTTTTACCAGACACAGGACAAGGTGTTCTAAAGGGATGAGTAAGCCAATCCCTGCCCTCAAGAAGCTCCCAGTCTTGCACAGTGAGTACTTCTTGATGTGTCTTCCTTAGACCGGCAGCATCCACACCACCTGGGAACTTATGAGAAAGGCAGATTCTCAGGCCCCACCTGGAGCCACTGAATTAGCAGCGCTGGGGGTGGGACAGCCGTCTGTGCTTTAACAAGCCCTCCTGGCAATTCTTATGCTCTGTGGACTTTGAGAACCACGGTTCTAGTGGAGAACTCAGACCTAACCAAGCAATTAGAGTTTAGGGGGGGGCCAGTGCCATTGGCAAACGCTTGACATTTTAAAGAAATTCTTTGTTAAAAGTCAGACGGCTGTGCCAGTACAAATAAATCCCTCCAATCTACTTGTCATTTTCCATTTTCTTATCCTTTTCACTTTTCTAAAGGGAGTGAACTTATATTTCAAACAGAGAGGAAACAAAAACAAAAACAAAAACAAAACACAAACAGCAGGTCCAAGACCAGGGAGCTGTAGCCTTGTTTAACCAGTTTTCTAAATCCTGTTAAACTAGGCTATAACTCTTGAGGCTGGCCCACGCTCTGCGTTGTTTAAACTACAGAATCTCCACATGAATGGGAACAAGAGGCCCAGTGTTGTCTGGTGTGAGCTGGCAGCACACCTAGACAATAGGAGTCACTCTCAAAACGAGGACCGAATACAGAGTGAGGAATCCAAACCTCAGCGGAAAGTTAGCCTCTGTCCAAGAAAGCAGGCCAGCCTGATTTCGGACCCCCTCTGTCTGAACTGCCCACCTGGAGCGTCTCTGCTCAAGGTTTCTGTCTGTCCACGAGCTGTTGTCAGCATACTTTTTAGTGAACGCCAGTGGGCTGTTTCCCTACCACCCTGATGACAAACACCAATCGGCCTTTGCAGCTCCCTCTGATTTTAGCTCCAGATAAAAGAAGACACCCTGGACATTTGCACTTCATATCTACCTACTGAGCAAAACTTGGTGAGCCAGTTTAATTGGCCTGAATACCTCAGACTTGCTATCAGCTGATAAATCAGCAGGAGGCACTTCGAAAATTAGGTTGGCCTTAATCTTATTTTAAAACTTGGAGTTGTAGCCAAAAAAAAAAGAAAGAAAAGAAGAAGGAAAAAAGAAAAAGTTTTGACTGGGTTTTGAAGCAGTGAAGTGATTGGCCATTTCAAATTTTCTAAGATGTCAGCTGAAGCCCATATGAAAACAGTTAAATGTTATTCTAAGAGATTCCAATATGCTAGGAATATGATAGGGGACGTTGAATGGAAAATTCTGTAATTACTGTGTTCATGTTTCATGGTAAAATATATTCAAGATTAACTGTATTCTAATGGAATGGTACATGTATCCAAAACATCTGGGAGCAGCCTTGTTGGGTGGGAAGGAGGAATAATTTAATTAGGCCACAGATAGAGTTTTCATAGAATTCCTGGTCGTACAGCACTAGGTTTGAATTTCCTCTTTCACAACTTTGAGCCACTGGTCATGAGATCAGCATTGTTAGGAAACAAAGCTGGGGCGCAGTCTGATCTTTTCTGTGCTACCCACGTGGGGCTGTATTTGACCCAGTGGGAGCGGTGAGGGTCAGGACAGACGCTCAGCGTATTGCTCGTATACATAAAGCCCTGTGTGGGTTTCACAGGCATCCACTGACTTTGGAAACCAGTCAGTTTCTCTGAAAATATACACAACGTTAAACCACAGGCTGAGTTTTCAATATGTTGTAAACATTCTCACAGCGAGAGCAAAAATAGCCCACTTTGATGCATGGCCTGCCAGCGCTTGCTCCTAAGAGTGGCCGAGAGGAGGAGAGAAGCTGGGAAAGAACAAAGTAAAAAGAGAAAGAGACACAGAAAGAGAGAGAGACAAGAGAGAGAACAGAGGGAGCACAGGACTGAGAGAGAGTAAAAGACAGAGAGAGAGAGATACAAAGAGAGAGAGAGAAAAGAGATTTCAAAGTAAACCAGCATCCCTAAGTAACCTGGAATTTTCAACTTCCTAAAAAATTCAGTGGGACAATGCAAGGGCAAGGCTTACTTGGAGGCTCCTTGGGTAATAATAAGACTCCTTGGTTGTGTGAGGGTGACGGGCATTGGCAGAGCTGCTGGCTGGCTGCCCGCCTTGTTCCATGACTTTAGAACTTCACTTGGATTTGGATTCACGCAAATATGAGCATCAGGGAGGAAACAGTCCCCGCTGACCTCCAGAATGAATTTCTCAGCAGGGTTCATCAGTACATCATTACTGTGAAGCAAGGAGGGGTTTTCTGGGGTTTCCCAATTCTCTAATTCTGCACTTAGAGACAAAATAATAACTGGAGTCCATTCACAGATTGCAGAGAGACGGGGAAAATGCAAGGATAGATGGTGTTCATGATACTTAGAGTGTGTACATATAAGAGAAAAAGATATTCAAAGAAAATAATGCTGATTATGTTAACATTTTAATTTTAAAGGTTTTTATTAAAAAAATTTAGTTAATGGTATTTTTGTTTTATTGTTCTCTGTAGTTTTCACTGCCAATTTACCAAGTTTAACAGTCATGTTTTTTATAGGGGTGTTTTTAACTGAGTTTTAAAAACCTTAATACTTGTTTAAAGCCATCTCACTTTCACGTCATTCAAAGGAGTTGGCTCCTGGACCTCACAGACTCAGTTTTAGAACTGATGCTCACTGTTTCAGCCTACCATATTTGCTTGATTGAATGATATATGTGATTCCAAGGCCTTTGCAGATTGCCAAGAAAGCTCTGGGTTTTTGCTTCAGCCAGGTGCTTGGGTTCAAATCCCAGGTTCACAGTTTGTTAACTGTGTAACTTTGGAAGAGTTAAATATTTTCTCAGTAATTCAGTGTCCTCATCTGTAAATTGGAGATAATAATAATAATACCTAGCTCATAGGGTTCTTGTGGAGGTTAAATGAAATTATACAAATTAAGCACTTTGAATAATACCCAAAATATGGTAAGTGCCATAGACACATTAGCTGTTATTCTGAGTCAGTTATTCATTCCTACATCCAATTTTTACTGATCAACTACTCTGTGCCACATTTCCTCTGACCCACAGGGTCTTTGCCACTATAGTTCCCTTTGCCTGGAATGTTTTTCTCCTTTATATTTGATTAAACTATATCTCTCTTTCAGGTCTTAGCTCAAATGTCAATTTCTATTGAAAATTTTCCCTGAACCTCCAGAAGAGATCAGATTCTTAATGTCCTGAGTTCCTTTCCTTCATAGCATTGATCAGAGTTTGTAATATGCATTTGGCTTTTATTATTTGATTCCTGTATGCCCCTCACTAGACCTTCACCATGTACTCCATAAGAGCATGGACCATGCAGGTTTTTGTTCACCATTATGTTCTCATGACTAGCAGAGGGTAGATGCTCACTAAAAAATGGTGGCATGAACCAGTGGGTAAGGGTGCCGTCACTGTGCTGAGCATTAATGATGAAAAGATCATCAGTCCCTGCCCTCAAGGAGCTCATAGTCAACTAGAGGTTGGAGGTCAGTCTGGAATCAATCTCAACGGTCCAAGTGAATAATGAGAGGCCCGAATGAAGGCAGCAACAATGTACTTGCTCACTCAGCTCACTGGCCTAGTCACCTGCCGTGGCAGCTCCAGAGCAGCTGAGGGCACGGTCCCAGGACCAATGAGAATCTCTGTAGTTAAGCAGGATAATAGGCCCCCTCACAAAGTTGCATTTGGGAATCCTCAATTCATATTTACTCTCTGGTCAATTGTTAGCTGGAAACTCCAGGAAGTTTCTCTTTGTTTTTGTGTCAGATAACTTATTCAGGCTGTTCCTAGCCGTACTTCTACAAAACTTTCCTCTTGCAAAATAATTTTACATTTTAGTTGTGAGTTCAGTGCTATTTGTGATTCTCTGAGGTCTACGCTCTCTGGAATTTGGCCTAAATCTACTGTTCTGTGCATAACATTTGACTGCATCATCAAATCTTTCTTGTTGTTTCACTTCCGGGCACACTCAATCCACTTATGTAGTATAGAGGAAAGTGGAGATTGGAGGATTTCATCTCAAAACTTAAATCAACGGAGCCTGTGTCTTTATTTCTACTTTTTTTTAGCTTGTAAGAACAAAAGCATTACAGTGATGAACATTATCAACATGTATTTATTAACTACTTACTATCTTAGTGGGTTCTGAAATTTAGGTCTTTAGGTTATAGGACTTTAAGATCTCTGCCACCAGCTGACTACATGACCTAGGGTTAATTAACTTCTTAATGTATTGTACCCTAGCCTTTTCTCTGAATTATGGGGATAATTGTAACACCTGCACCCTCAGGCTTCTATGAAGTTTGAGTGTGATAATTTATACGGCACACTTAGAATCATGCATGTGTAGAATAAGGGCACAATAATGGTAGGAATAAAGATGCTGATGTTGACAATAGTCTCCCAAATTGTGAAGTCCATTATTTTCTCAGTCCAGGAATTTAAAGTTGCCCTGGACTGACAGTGTATCTAGTTATGTGGTAGAAGCAACTCAAATTATCTCTGGAGAAAGGAACTTCAACTTAAAACAAATACAATCCCTATGAACACTTTTTAAGGACGATGACCAACATACCATTAAAAATGATCAAGCACATAAGGAAACAAGGCACCAAGACTGAGAACCAGCAGAAAGAATAAAGAGCAAAAGCAAAATTATAAAGACTTCAGATATTGGACTCATGAATAAAATATTATAAAAGGACAATTTTAGAATGTTTAAATAAATAAAAGGCAAGCTCCGGAATACCTACAAGTTATTACCCAACTCCAGAAATGGCAGAGATGAACGGTGAGTTACCCTTGTAGCTGAAAATCTTTTCTTTCTCTTCTCTATTCACCTTGGTCCTCTAATTGGCCTGTTCTCCCAAGCTCTACTTTTAGGTCTAGGCCTGGCCTTGAAAGCTAATCCTTATGGATTGGGGTCCGAAAACATGCTCTTTGGTATTTCCCTGCCCTTGAGGAGGAGGGTTGATTCTACGTCCTGCACTTCCTGGGCAGAGTTGGAAATCTTCCCATGAAGGGACAGATGTTCTGGGATCTCAGCTTGTCATAGGGTAGTAGCAAATCTAATTCCCTGACTTCAGTCCACGTTGGTTCCTATTTCACAGAAAACAAGCCTCCAGCTAGTTAAAAAATAAGGAAATGTTTAAAAGTTAGGCTGGGATTTAGGGTGGGTTAATTAGCAGTTCAGCAACAGACCCAGATTTTTTCTTTCTGCCTGTCTATCCACACCACTGGCTTCACTCTACAGCTAGTTCTACTCATCTTCTCAAGGTGGCTGTCAGGGGCAATTAGACATATGTGTGTCCTTACTCAAGCCCAGTCAGAGACAGTGAAAGAGGCTCTTTCCTAAGCCAGTGGATAAAAGTCTTTCATACAATCTGGTTGGGCCAACACAGGTCATGTGCACACTATGGTCTAAAAGATTTACTGATTGGCTTAAGCCTGAATTCCTGAACCAATCACTAGCAAGGAAGAATTCATTTATGTAACTTGTTAAACAAGTGGCTCATCGTTCTCCAAGTGGCTGAAACTAGCCTTGTGAGGAAATTTAAGGGGCTGTTATTGTCCTCACAATGATTTGGGGGTAACAAGTAGACGAGAAGCTAAAGGTCTTACAAAGCATACAGAGGACTGCAGGAGAGAGTAAGGCAGTGTTGAGACCATTGGCACTGAATATGTGACTGAAACCATGTTAAAGCCTCTATATAAACTTTTAAGATTCTGGTGGACAGGTGCGGAGAACTACTCATTTTAACAGCTGCAGGAGACAAGACTCGTACGTTCACAGGCCAGGAACATGCAACAATCAACAGCAAATGTATTTCCACCCGTGTGGCTGGCAGGGTCTTGGTGCTCCGGCCTGGTGTCAGGCCTGAGCCTCTGAGGTGGGAGAGGTGAGTTCATGACACTGGACCACCAGAGACCTCCCAGCCCCATGTAATATCAATCAGTGAAAGCTCCCCCAGAGATCTCCATCTCAACACTAAGATCCAGCTCCACCCAACGGCCAGCACTCCAGCGCTGGATGACCCACGCCAAACAACCAGCAAGGCAGGAACACAATCGCACCCATTAGCAGAGGCTGCCTAAAATCATACTAAGTTCACAGACACCCCAAAACACACCACTGGACGTGGTCCTGCCCACCAGAAAGACTAGATCCAGTCCCTCCTACCAGAACACAGGCACCAGTCCCCTCCACCAGGAAGCCTACACAAGCCACTGAACCAACCTCATCCACTGAGGGCAGACACCAAAAACAATGAAGCAACCTCACCCACCGAGGGCAGACACTAAAAACAATGGGAACTACGAGCCTGCAGCCTGTGAAAAGGAGACCCCAAACACAGAAAGTTAAACAAAATGAGAAGATAGAGAAATATGCAGCAGATGAAGGAGCAAGGTAAAAACCCACCAGACCAAACAAATGAGGAGGAAAAAGGAAGTCTACCTGAAAAAGAATCAGAGTAATGATAGTAAAGATGATCCAAAATCTTGGAAATAGAATGGAGAAAATACAAGAAAAGTTTAACAAGGACCTAGAAGAACTAAAGCGCAAACAGACAATGATGAACAACACAATAAATGAAATTTGAAATTCTCTAGAAGGAATCAATAGCAGAATTACTGAGGCAGAAGAATGGATAAGTGACCTGGAAGATAAAATAGGGGAAATAACTACCACAGAGCAGAATAAAGAAAAAAAGAATAAAAAGAATCGAGGACAATCTCAAAGACCTCTGGGACAACATTAAACGCACCAACATTCGAATTATATGGGTCCCAGAAGAAGAAGAGAAAAAGAAAGGGACTGAGAAAATATTTGAAGAGATTATAGTTGAAAACTTCCCTAACATGGGAAAGGAAATATTCAATCAAGTCCAGGAAGCGCAGAGAGTCCAATACAGGATAAATCCAAGGAGAAACATGCCAAGACACATATTAATCAAACTATCAAAAATCAAATACAAAGAAAAAATATTAAAAGCAGCAAGGGAAAAACAACAAATTACATACAAGGTAATCCCCATAAGGTTAACAGCTGATCTTTCAGCAGAAACTCTGCAAGCCAGAAGGCAGTGGCAGGACGTATTTAAAGTGATGAAAGGGAAAAACCTACAACCAAGATTACTCTACCCAGCAAGGATCTCATTCAGATTAGATGGAGAAATTAAAAGCTTTACAGACAAGCAAAAGCTAAGAGAATTCAGCACCACCAAACCAGCTTTACAACAAATGCTAAAGGAACTTGTCTAGGCAGGAAACACAAGAGAAGGAAAAGACCTACAAAAACAAAAACAAAACAATTAAGAAAATGGTAATAGGAACATATATATTGATAATTACCTTAAAAGTAAGTGGATTAAATGCTCCAAGCAAATGACATAGATTGGCTGAATGGATACAAAAACAAGAACCGTATATATGCTGTCTACATGAGACCCACTTCAGACCTAGGGACACATACAGACTGAAAATGAGGGGATGGAAAAAAATATTCCATGCAAATGGAAATCTGAAGGAAGCTGGCATAGCAATTCTCATATCAGACAAAATAGACTTTAAAACAAAAACTATTACAAAAGACAAAGAAGGACACTACATAATGATCAAAGGATCAATCCCAGAAGAAGATATAACAATTTTAAATATTTATGCACCCAACATAGGAGCACCTCAATACATAAGGCAAATGCTAACAGCCATAAAAGGGGAAATTGACAGTAACACAGTACTAGTAAGGGAGTTTAACACCCCACTTTCACCAATGGACAGATCATCCAAAATGAAAATAAATAAGGAAACACAAGCTTTAAATGACACATTAGACTAGATGGACTTAATTGATATTGATAGGAACTTCCAACCAAAAACAACAGAATACACTTTCTTCTCAAGTGCTCATGAAACATTCTCCAGGATAGATCATATTTTGGGTCACAAATCAAGCCTTGGTAAATTTAAGAAAACTGAAATCGTATCAAGTATCTTTTCTGACCACAACACTATAAGACTAGATATCAATTACAGGAAAAAAACTTTGAAAAATACAAACAGGGGCTTCCCTGGTGGTGCAGTGGTTGAGAATCTGCCTGCCAATGCAGGGGACACGGGTTCAAGCCGTGGTCCTGGAAGATCCCACATGCCGTGGAGCAACTAAGCCCGTGCGCCACAACTACTGAGCCTGCGCATCTGGAGCCTGTGCTCCGCAAAAAGAGAAGCCACGATTTTGAGAGGCCCACGCACCGTGATGAAGAGTGGCCCCCGCTTGCCGCAACTAAAGAAAGCCCTCGCACAGAAACAAAGACCCAACACAGCCAAAAATAAATAAATAAATAAATAAATACAAACACATGGAGGCTAAACAATACGCTACTACATAACCAAGAGATCACTGAAGAAATCAAAGAGGAAATCGAAAAATACCTAGAAATAAATGACAATTAAAACACGACGGCCCAAAACCTATGGGATGCAGCAAAAGCAGTTCTAAGAGGGAAGTTTATAGCAATACAATCCTACCTCAAGAAACAAGAAAAATCTCAAATAAACAACCTAACCTTACACCTAAAGAAATTAGAGAAAGAAGAATAAAAAAGCCCACAAAATTAGCAGAAGGAAAGAAATCATAAATATCAGATCAGAATAAATGAAAAAGAAATGAAGGAAATGATAGCAAAGATCAATAAAACTAAAGGCTTGTTCTTTGAGAAGATCAACAAAATTGATAACCCATTAGCCAGATTTATCAAGAAAAAAGTGAGAAGACTTAAATCAATAGAATTGGAAATGAAAAAGGAGAAGTAAAAACTGACACTGCAGAAATACAAAGGATCATGAGAGATTACTATAGGCAACTATATGCCAATAAAATGGACAACCTGGAAGAAATGGACAGATTCTTAGAAAAGAACAACCTTCCAAGACTGAACCAGGAAGAAATAGAAAATATAAACAGACCAATCACAAGCACTGAAATTGAAACTGTGATTAAAAATCTTCCAACAAACAAAAGCCCAGGACAAGATGGCTTCACAGGCGAATTCTATCAAACATTTAGAGAAGAGCTAACACCTATCCTTCTCAAACTCTTCCAAAATACAGCAGAGAGAGGAACACTCCCAAACTCCTTCTACGAGGCCACCATCACCCTGATACCAAAACCAGACAAAGATGTCACAAAGAAAGAAAACTACAGGCCAATATCACTGATGAACATAGATGCAAAAATCCTCAAAAAAATACAAGCAAACAGAATCTAACAGCACATTAAAGGGGTCATGCACCTTGATCAAGTGGGGTTTATCCCAGGAATGCAAGGATTCTTCAATATATGCAAATCAATCAAAGTGATGCACCACATTAACAAATTGAAGGATAAAAACCATATGATCATCTCAATAGATGCAGAAAAAGCTTTAGACAAAATTCAACACCCATTTATGACAAAAACCCTCCAGAAAGCAGGCAGAGAGGGAACCTACCTCAACATAATAAAGGCCATATATGACAAACCCACAGCCAACATCATTCTCAATGGTGAAAAACTGAAACCATTTCCTCTAAGATCAGAAGCAAGACAAGGTTGCCCACTCTCACTGCTATTATTCAACCTAGTTTTGGAAGTTTTAGCCACAGCAATCAGAGAAGAAAAAGAAATACAAATCGGAAAAGAAGAAGTAAAACTGACACGGTTTGCAAATGACATGATACTATACAGAGAATCCTAAAGATGCTACCAGAAAACTACTAGAGCTATTCAATGAATTTGGAAAAGTAGCAGGATACAAAATTAATGCACAGCAAACTCTTGCATTCCTATACACTAATGATGAAGAATCTGAAAGAGAGATTAAGGAAACACTCCCATTTACCATTGTAACAAAAAGAGTAAAATAGCTAGGAATAAACCTACCTAAGGAGACAAGAGACCTGTATGCAGAAAACTATAAGACACTGATGAAAGAAATTAAAGATGATAGAAATAGATGGAGAGATATACCATGATCTTGGACTGGAAAAGCAACATTGTGAAAATGAATATACTACCCAAAGCAATCTACAGATTCAGTGCAATCCTTATCAAACTACGAATGGCAGTTTTCACAGAACTAGAACAAAACATTTCACAATTTGTATGGAAACACAAAAGACCCCGAATAACCAAAGCAATCTTGAGAAAGTAAAATGGAGCTGGAGGAATCAGGGTCCCTGACTTCAGATTATACTACAAAGCTACAGTAATCAAGACAGGATGGTACTGGCACAAAAACAGAAGTATAGATCAATGGAACAGGATAGAAATCCCAGAGAAAATCCCACGCATATATGGTCACCTTATCTTTGACAAAGGAGGCAAGAATATATACTGGAGAAAAGACAACCTCTTCAATAAGTGGTGCTGGGAGAACTGGATAGCTACATGGAAAAGAATGAAATTAGAACACTCTGTAACACCATACACAAAAATAAACTCAAAATGGACTAAAGACCTAAATGTAAGGCCAGACAGTATAAAACTCTTAGAGGAAAACATAGGCAGAACACTCTTTGACATAAATCACAGCAAGATCCTTTTTGACCCACCTCCTAGAGAAATGGAAATAAAAACAAAAATAAACAAAGGGGACCTAATGAAACTTAAAAGCTTTTGCCTAGCAAAGGAAACCATAAACAAGACGAAAAGACAACCCTCAGAATGGAAGAAAATAGTTGCAAATGAAGCAGCTGACAAAGGATTAAACTCCAAAATTTACAAGCAGCTCATGCAGCTCAATATCAAAAAAACAAACAACCCAATCCAAAAATGGGCAGAAGACCTAAATAGACATTTCTCCAAAGAAGATATACCAATTGCCAACAAACACATGAAAGGATGGTCAACATCACTAATCATCAGAGAAATGCAAATTGAAACTCCAATGAGGTATCACCTCATACCAGTCAGAATGGCCATCATCAAATAATCTACAAACAATAAATGCTGGAGAGGGTGTGGAGAAAAGGGAACCCTCTTGCACCGTTTGTGGGAAAGTAAGTTAATACAGTCACTATGGAGAACAGTATGGAGGTTCCTTAAAAAACTAAAAATAGAACTACCATATGACCCAGCAGTCCCACTACTGGGCATATACCCTGAGAAAACCATAATTCAAAAATAGTCATGTACGACAATGTTCATTGCAGCACTATTTACAATAGCCAGGACATGGAAGCAACTTAAGTGTCCATCGACAGATGACTGGATAAAGAAGATGTGGCACATATATACAATGGAATATTACTCAACCATAATAAGAAATGAAATTGAGTTATTGGTAGTGAGGTGGATGGACTTAGAGACTGTCATACAGAGTGAAGTAAGTCAGAAAGAGAAAAATACCATATGCTAACACATATATATGGAATCTAAAAAAAAAAGAAAAAAAACAGTTCTGAAGAACCTAGGAGCAGGACAGGAATAAACACGCAGACTTAGAGAATGGACTTGAGGACACGGGGAGGGGGAAGGGTAAGCTGGGACGAAGTGAGAGAGTGGCATGGACATATATACACTACCAGATGTAAAATAGATAGCTAGTGCGAAACAGCTACGTTGCACAGGGAGATCCGCTCAGTGCTTTGTGACCACCTAGAGGGGTGGGATAAGGAGGGTGGGAGGGAGATGCAAGAGGGAGGGGATATGGGGATATATGTATATGTATAGCTGATTAACTTTGTTATACATCAGAAACTAACACAGCATCATAAAGCAATTATACTCCAATAAAGATGTTAAAAAAAACAGGTCTGCAATATAGTTTCATACAATAGTGAATTGTCCTCTGATCGGCAGGACATTAAAAAAATAATAGCTTTATTGAGATATAATTCGTATACCACAGAATTCACCTATTTAATGTATAGGATCCTTTTTTTTTTAAAGATTATTCAAAGTTGTGCAACTATGATCACAACCAATTTTAGAACATTTTCATCATTCCTCTCCATGGCAAATAAGCCCCCAAAGCAATTACTCAGTCTGACCTGCAGCTCCCCAACACACACATCCTAGAAACCTAATCTATCTTCTGTCTCAAAAGATTTGCCTGTTCAGGATATTTCATATAAATGGAATAAAACAATATGCGGCCTTTGGTGACTGGCTCCTCTCACTTAGTATATTGTTTTCAAAATTCATCCATGCCATAGCATACATTAACACTTCATTATTCGAAGTGCAAAAAATACTCCATTGTATGGATCTACCACATTTTATTTATCTATTTGTCAGTTGATGGACATTTGGGTTGTTTCCACTTTTGAGCTGTCATCGATAATGCTGCTTTGGGCATTCATGTACAAGTTTCTGTGAGGATACATGTTTACATTTCTCTTGGGTATTTACCTAGGAATGGAATCGCTGGGTCATATGCTAACTCTATGTTTAAATTTTTGAAAGACTTCCAGATCATCCAAAACATTTTCTATTCTTACTTGATCTGCAGATGGAAATAACCCCTGTTTCTAATTACTGGAGTGCATTATATGACTCTCAGTTACACATAAACATGAAGCATTGTTTTGCAAGTTACTTCTGCACATTGAATTTTCTAAGAAGGCAGCCATTGTGTTCAAGACAGGGAAGACTTCAGTATGTTTGTTGGGAACTTGACTACCAGTTGGTCATCGTTTCAGAAAAATCACATCACTGACAATCACACTGTTTGTTATATTTGAGTTGCCAACAAAACACACCTTTTGTCAGTCTACACCAGTGGTTCTTAACCAGAGGTGATCTTGCCCACTGCCCCAGGGCTCGCTGGCAATGACTGGAGACGTTTTTGGTTGTCTGGGAGGTGGGTAAGAGATGATACTGGCATCTAGGACGCAGAGCCCAGGGATGGTGCTAAACATCCTTCAGTGCTTCATAAGGTGGCCCCTACAGCAACGAATTATCCAGATTCAAATGTCAATAGTGCTGAGGTTGAGAAACCCTGGTGTATACACATAGTTCTCGAATTCACAGGGCACCTTCCCTCAAGCACTATCACCCCACTATTTATTATGTGCTCTAGTGGAGCCATGCTGGGGCATTTTCTGATTGAAATGCATATAATTTTATTATATGAAACTTTTATTTATTCTTTGTATGGCAGTTACGGAATTATATTGATTTCACAAAATACGTATCTCTGAATTTCATTTCACGATAATACAGGGATGCTACAAATTACATAAATCTGCTAGAATGGAAGCCAGTGGTTTGGGCCTCACTGGGAGCTGGGCTGGGCTTCCTCTGTAACCACTGGGCCCTGGAGGGGAGAGCTGAACACCAAGGGGAACTGGGACTCTAGGAGGAAGAAGAAAGGAAGTTCTAGGAAAACAGTCAGCCGTGGGCACTACAATTTCCAGTGTTTGCCAAGACCCTGGTTTTTGATCCCTGGGAAGACTGAATGTATTTCCTACCTTGAATGACCACCTTATACCCTGATCACCTTACACCCCCCTTTCTTTTCTTGCTTAAATTGATTTCAGTAGATTCCATTATTTGCACCCTAAAAAAAGGCTGGAAGTAAAACAAAGGCAGGTGGGAAAACAGAAGTGGGAAAACACAGTATGGCATTCTCAGAAGCTTAAAGAGGGACTGCCCTTGATATGACTTGAACCTGGTTTTCCCAGTGGTTCTTATCAGCAGTGGATGTTGTTGTGGAATGTCTCCATCTAAGAAGACGACAACAGATGGAGAAATGGAACTTTCCTATTGAGAAGGGTGCAAAGCTGGCATGTGGACCGCAGAGACCCCACAACAAAAGATCTGTCATGGGACGAATAAGAGCTGAAAATATTTCCTCCCCCTGGGAAGTGGGTGTTATGAAACTTTCTTCTACTCAGCAATCAAGCAATGCATGTCTTGGCTGGTCTGTAAGGAAAGAGGTAGCTCTATAGTTTACTCAACCTTTTCCTTGCAGTTAAAAAACTGAGTGTGCATGAGATTCTCAGCGTGGGTGTGCATGCCCACATGTGCTTGTTTTGGTTAAAATTCAGATTCCTAGATTCTGCCCTGAAGGATGACTATCTCAGTAGGTCTGGTGGGTCCTTGGGAACCTGTATCTTAAACAAGATGCTTCTCCACCCCGTCCGCTCCTCCCTTGACTCCCTTTGATTCCAGCTCTGAGAATCCTGCTTTAGACATAATGATTCTGGTCTTTGTTCCTGACTGAGGCAAGAGTTGAGAAAGAAAACACTGCCAGAGTTTTCCCTGCTGTAGAAAGCTTACTCATATCCGTGTGTCAGCTTGGCTTTCTGGCTGCTTACAGAGGGCTACAGAAGTTGGCTCTTCCAGGGCTGGCTGACATTCCCTCGGCAATGGAATTTCCTTTGCTGCAGAACCTGTGGCTTGCCTCATGCTGTGCACAGATTTTGTTGCTACTCAGGAAGATTTCCTTGAAGGGGCCTCAGTCGACCAATGGTTAGGAATGGGGCGTGTGGGCCCTGGGATCACATGATCTGTAGTATGGCCGTCACACACAATTTGGCCACTGAGGGGACAATACCTATTGTCACCCCTCAAAGGGTTGGGCCACTGATTATGTCAGCTGCCTTATAGGATATGCTTCTCATGCCCTTGTAAATGAGTTACTCTTGATAAAGACCAGGGTTAGAGGAACTGATAGATGTATTTATGTATGTATATAACCCCTGATGGGTTGAGGTTTGGGTGTTTCCAAGGGACTTTGATGTGGAGGAGAAAATACATTTCAACAAGAAATCCCTGTTGGAGAGAAGGCTTGGGTGCCCTCCCCCACCCTCCAAAGGCTTCTGAACCAGATAGAAAGCAGGTCCCGGGGAGATGAAAAGTTGAAGTGCTGTGGAAAACAGTAATTTCAGCCAGGATTGCTGGTGGGTGTGGAGAGATGACTTGGATTCATGAAAAAGAATCAGAGAAGCTGGAAAGGAGAAATGTATCGCATATGGTTGTTATGCCTTTTTCTTTCTGGGAACGGGTGCAGGAGCTTCAGGAACAGGGAACATAGGACAAACAGTAGTGTTTAGGAAAACCAGAGAGGTAAATGCTTCCTGCCAAGGCCAGGTGTGTCCTCAAAAAGAATTACAGACCATTTTGCTGACAGAAATGGTTCCAGCTCTTCAAGGATAGAAAATACCAGGCACTCATGTCACACTGCCAATGGATCACTGCACACTTTCTCACTCTAGGCAACCATTAGCAGTTGATCAGAGTTAGCACTCAAGATGACATAGAGGATAATTAAATATTCCCCAGGCAAGATCTGAGAGACTATCTCGGACTAGATAAGATGTACGAACAAGACTAATATCAAGGTTCCAAAGCCTCATGAATCTTGGGGGAAACCTCTGATTCCTTTCTAAGGACTGTGGGGAACCTGGGATAGTTTATATCAGTGATAATAAAAGAAACTATTATTTATTAAACCTTCTCAACGTACACTGAACTATTTTTGTGTCGTTTCATCCTCACATCAGTGCAGCGAGGGGCTGGCATTCTCATTTTGTAGAGGGATCTGAGGCTCAGAGAAGTTAAGAAACTTGGGTGAGGTCACACAGCTAGGGAATGGCTGAGCTGATATTCAGACCCAAGAAGCTTGAGTGCAGAGTATCAACTTTCAGCTCAGAGGCCTTGGGCGCAAGATGATCTCCCTCAGTCTGGGTGAACACGGGACGTTATAAAGGCACAGCCCAAGACAGACTTTTGGCCAGCTCCCTCAGATGCGTTTATCCCCTAAATTGCCTCTGTAGAGATTTCTGCCATCCACCATCTCCCTTCTCTGTTTGCAGAGGGTGGGCTGTGTCGGAAGGAGAAGCGTGCAAAGATTGTAAGCTGACACCTTGCCCTGGTCATTTTCATGACTTATGAGCACATATCAGACATACAGTTGCCAAACACCCTTGCACGATACTCATTTTCCTCGGGTCCCAGCTGCCTGTGAGTCCAGAAAGAAAGCTGAGGCCAGCTCCAGGGTCAGCTCAGTGAACAGATGGGGATGAGCAGAAGTGACACCCGATCACTCCTCGGCATCTGCTGGGCCTGTCGCGGCTGCTTCGGCTGGCCGATGCCTTGACCCGGCTAATCTTGTTGGTCATCCTGACGCCGGCTGTGTTGTGTCACTCATCCCAGCCCCTGGGGTGACTCCTAATTCCCGAGGGTTTCCTTCAGAAAGTCAGGATGATAGTGCTGTGACTGGTTGCTCTAATTTTGACCTTGGGTTGGCCTTCAGCGAACAAACCCTATACATGGGGTAAAGGAGGATCTAAGACGCCTGATTCTAGGGAGTTTACTGAAAACACTGGTCTATCTCCAGGTACTTCCTTTCTTGACATTTGTCATCTGACACCAACAATACTCATATACCTGCTATGGTTAGCTAGATTTTCTCGAATATCATGCTAAAAGAATAAGGAAACAGGCTTAGTTGGGTGCACGGCCACAGATCTCATTTACCATCTACCTCTCTGATAGTTACTGAGCACCTATTATGTGTCAGTCAACCTTAATGGGGCACCGTCAAACCAACGATGAACAATTCAACTTCATTACTGCCACTTGGAGCTCCCAGTCTACTGGAAGAGGTTGCAAAATCAGCTGGTTAGAAACAGATCAGTATAATTATAATTTGAGCAAAGCTATAAAGGAAAAGAGCCTGTCCAGGACTGATGTGTGAAGACCCAGAAGCAGAAAAGTTTGGCTTGTTCCAGAAACTGAAAGGTGGCCACAGGGGCTGGAGTGTAGTGGGCCGTGGGGATGGGGCAGGAGATTGGGAGGAAGAGGCAAGCACAGGTTAGATGGTGCAGGGTCAGGCTACAGAGCTTAGATTTTATGTGAGGTTCACTGGAACTCGTTGAAGGGTTTTAAGCAGGAAAATGGCATAAGGTAGGCAATGTTTTAAAATATAATGTTTTTTTGTAATGTGGAGAATATTTTGGACAAAGCTAGAGTGGAAAAAGTAACACAAGTTAAGAGACCATCACAATACTAAAAAAAAAAAAAAAAAGAAACTAAAATGGCTACAATGGGGACAGAGAAAAGTCAGAGATCTCTCATAATTCTTCTTTCTGATAATGTGGGAACAAAATGACAACAGGTGGATGACCTGGGTGATTTAACTTCTCCACTGTGAGTTAAAAAATTCTAAGATAACATCTAATTAAAAATTACACTTCTAGTAATGTCTTATGTGGACGAAAACAAGTGAACACAGGTTTACTACAAGAATGTTCACTACCACAATGTTTATAGTAGCAAAAAATTATAGTCTGAATGTCCCAAATATTCAACCTAGGAACTTGTTTAACATATCACAATTCATCTATATAATTTATGAAACAATTTTCATGAAACAATTATCGCATATATAAATCTATTTGATGATACGGACAGTTATCCATAATGAAAAAATGGAGTGAACAAGGCATATTTAAGATGAATACGGACAATACAATACGCTTTGGGGGTTACATTTGCAAAGAAAAATAAAAATCCCTCAAATGACGTCCAAGCAAATATTAACAATGGTGAACACTAGGTGCTAGACGTTAGGGGTCATTATAAATCCTTTTTATTCTCACGTCTATTTTCTGTTTATTTTACTATATACTAGAGTATCATTTTATATAATTTTAAGAAGTTAATTTAAACAATTTCCTATATGTATGTAGTGGACTGGTAGTAATAAACTTCATAAACAAGCTACATATATACCTTTCTGTGTTACTGTTAAACACACAGCTTTACTCACTGAGCCTTGTCATGTGCCTTATATCTTTTCTCTTTGATCTTGCTTATCATCTTTGTTTACTGCCTTCTGCAATATCCTTCCTACCCTCCCTTCCTCCTATCTAAATTCACTCTTCCATAGTAGGTTGACCACATAATTTCTCATGCAAACTATGACACTTTTGAGAATGAAAAGGGCCAATATTACACCATTAAGTATGAACTAGTATTGTCTCAGCCAAATCAGTACATCTGGTCAACCTCTTACAATCCCTTGTTCATTTTTCATCTCCTCTGTAATACTCTTTGCCATTTTGAACTCTAATCATTTACTCCATCCTCTGGCAAAAGCTGTAAACACACCATTTGTTTTATGTTCTTTTCCATATAGTTCTTTACATCTTTGACTGTTATTGACCATTTCTTCTGCTTGTGTCTTCTTTGTTGACTGGACACCAAGCTCAGTGATGGCAGGCACTATATTGTCCACCCACCCTCCTTCACTTCAATGCTACATGTCTCTTACCTAACAAATGCTCAGTAAATATTTTCTTTATTTAGTAGTAAAATTATTACATCGTTCCAGGCAAATGAAAAAAAAATTTACACAGGTCAGCAAGAGAGTTAAGGCAAGCCTCCTGGGAAGGTGCAGCTAGCAGAAAATCTGCCAAATCAAGCCAGGTTTCCAGTTTTCCAAGAGTCAGGGAGCACTTTGGATGTACTCTTACCCAAACTGTGGAAATTGGGAACAAATGCTTTTGGAAACCTCATGTTTGGGGGTGGGGGATGCTTTGCAGGCTTGTAGGCTACAGGGCAGTTTCAAGTTTTGGTACACAAGGCTTGGGAGTGAAAGTCAGATGTGATTAAAAATACACGTCTTACAGATGTCTGGATGCTGTTCAAATCCCCAAAAGTGTGATAGAAAACCCAGTTGCTTTCCAGATTTTTAGGGCAGAAAAAAAGGCCACCATGGCCCCTTTGTCTCTTTATTGAATGGGTATGTTCAAGTGACGTTTTAAATTTGTAGTGTTATCTCAGCTGCTTGTTTAGCACCCCTTCTCACTGCCCTGAAACCGAAAGCAGGGTAACTGGAGGAAGATGTGACATGTCCCAAGAGATGAAAAGTCCTTATTATTTTTAGCATATGCTAAGTAAGCTTAGGTAAGTGCAACACACATATAAACATAAATTATGGGAATGAAAAAAATATAAAATCCTGGATACTGTCTCCTTGATACCAAAATAGAACAAAATTATTTTCTTTCAACATTTTCCTATGTTCTCATTTTTAAAAAGAGAATTTAAATCTTATTTATTTAACTTATTTTTTAAAAAACATTCTCTAACCATATCCAGCTGTCTGGCTTTGTTTATAATAAACTGTTTACTCCTCATCAATTTAAACATACAATCTGAACATCTGTCTCCTTCAACCCCAGCTTATTTGCTTTAAGTTTTCATTTTAGCTTGAACTTGAAGTCAATGTTTTTTTCTTTGGGGCTCAAAGGAGTGGCAGAGACCCCAGAGATGTTTCCTTGCAATGGGCTTGAGAGGTATGTCTAATTTAAAAATTCACAACTCACCCCCCGAAAAAAGAAGGAAAAAAAAATCGGTCTCTGTTACACAGGCAGAGAACAAAATGGGAAAGAAAGGCACTTTGTTTTGCCAGACAAAGACAGGCTATCAATTTTCATAAATCTGCATTCCCAAGACAACTGCTCTCATCTGGTAAGAGGTCTATTTCTTTGAACTTACATACCAGAAAGTATTTTTTCCCTTGTCTTAGAAACTGAAGAATAGTTAATAACAGTAAAACTTAATATAACACAGATAATTTTGTCAATTTCAACAATTCTATTTTATAAAGATGGGAGTCCTGGGGGTGGGAAAGTGGTCCACAGTCAAATAGGGAAGGTAATAAACAGAACTTATGCAAATATGCTTTCTGGTTTTCTAGAAAACATTATTTGCAACCATAATATGTGTGTGTGTTTATGTATCAGTTTGCTAATTATAAGATGGACATTTAAATATATTAAATAAACACCAAGAACCTAGCACATCTCAAACAAGACTGACAACCTGTTATTAAAACTATTTTGCTTCAGAGTCAAATATTACCAACTTTTGCCGGTTCTCAAGTTTTATGTTTCTTCCTGTTCTTTTTCATCTTCCCCTCCAGTTTTAACCACTGACAAACTAATATTCTTCTACAAGTAAAACCCTAGCCATACATATCAATACACACCAACACCAAGCATGCATATGTACAGTATCTGTCAGGCTTAATCCGTTTTTTAGTGAAGTTTCAGAGCTGGGTCTTTGAGACAAACAGGGCCTATGTAACAAGGACTGCCTAATATACACATACTTCGTTATATAATGAGGTCCCATGAATCACTAAGTATAAATGGCATAGATCAGTTGAAACAACATACTGAAATAGGCCAAGACTTCGATCTTAAGAATTGCTAGTGATTCCCGTATATTCATAGTATTAGAGAGTCCCAGGGTTGAATTTTTAGGGTCATCTAGACCCTAAATCTAGGGATTCCCACCTGGCTGGTGATCTGTCACTTCATATGCCTGACAGTCATTTAATTCTCCTGACCTCTCTTCTAGAGATTTTGACTCAGCAGGGTGGGGTGGTTCCTGCAGGGGCATTTTTCACAGGTGCTTCAGATAATCCTTGTGACGGGACAATATGGACAACGACACTCTAGACCCCCTGCTGCTCAGAGTATGGTCCATGGGATGGCAGCATCAGCATCACCTGGAAGCTGGTGAGAAGCACAGAATTTCAGGCCCCACCCCAGGCTCACCAAGTGAGAATCTGAACTTGAGCAACATGGTCTAGATGATTCACACACACAGTAATGTTTCAAAAGCGTGGTGTAATGACTGCCACTGTCTTTGTTACATATCTGCAGCCCCAGACTCCGTTTTATTTTATCTTACTTTTGGGCAGCTAAATATATTCTACAACTTTGTGTTCTGAATCTCAGTTCAAGGGACTGAGATTTCATGAGGCTGAACTTACTGGTTGAAGTAATTAGTCTGGTCAAATGTGTGGTTACTCCTGCGGGGGAAGAAACACGCTCTCACAAAACCCCCAAACCATCAGCCAAGACAATTATCCAATATAGTGTCAACCAAAATACCTACTTGTGTGATGGAATTACTCCTGTTGCAAAGCCTCGTTCTGATGGGAAGCTGGGTTGACTTGAGGTGACTTAACAGCAGGATGAACCTTGTATGTCTTCACTGAAGCCATGGTGTGTTGGGTAAAAGCCTGAGTTTTGGAAAGGAAAAGAACTGGGTTATTTGAGGCCTGGTTCTTCCACTTATAACCAGCGTGCTCTTGCGCATTTTTTCTTTACTCTTTGAACCTCAGTTTCCTCATGTGTTAAATGAAAATATTAAGAGTCCCTGTTTATTGTGCATCTCATCCCCACATTGTGAAGCCCATCACTGAAATGGCTTTAAGGAGTACAGTAGTTGTTTTTCGTTTTGTTTATAACTGAGGTATAACTCATCTACTATAGAATTCACTTTTTAAAAGTGTGTAGGGAATAGCTTTGGGGCTGATTTTGTTGGATTTGGGGGATTGTGTTAGTGTTTTAAAGGCCAGGAAGTTTTATCAATGGGTAGTCTATGTACATATAAGCCAATTAAGGAGACTTGAGTGGATCTCATTTAATTTCCAGATCTTGGTGGTCCTGTTAGAGAGACCCAGGACATTACCCACACATATGTGTTTTGTTTAGAATGAATCCTCTTTGCTTGAACTCTGAAGCTAGTTCTTGTCACAGGTATCTGTGACTTCATTTAATATTTATTATTGAGCTTGTCAGATCCATAGGACTTTTGAGTGACACTGGCTTTCTTTGAGAACCATTTGTTGAACAAGGCCAGTCCAAGGGGGATTGGAGTAGGTGGTAGATCATAGTGTAGGTGGCCTTGCTTCCAGCCCAACATATGAATTCAGTGATTTCAAGTTAAAATAAAATTTCAGGGCAAGGGATATAAAAGTCACCAAAAGCAAAACACACGGCCTGGAGTTTGGCAGTGGGTTGAAGGAACAAGGATGGTTCTTTTGGTGACTGCTTATCTATGCACATGAGTCTTATATCCTGTTCAGTATCACCCATCTTACTTCTTCACCTATTGCTCCCAGAGGCACTGCCCACTGCAGGGTCTCCTCAATATTGGACAGAATCCCATTGGTATCTGCTCAAGCACTGATCTGCTAATTATATACAAGCCAATTCACAGAAAATACTTGGGGTTTCAAAATTATTTTTCCTCCAGTAATAATTTGCCTTAGCAATAAAAGAAATACAACTGATAACAGTAACATTTTATTCACTTACCCAATGAGTAAACATTTTTTTTTTGGAATGACTATATTCAGTCTTGGGTAAGTTACTATCAATCACTTGTTCTTAATCATTGGTGATGAGACTTGAAGTAAATATGACAATATATAGTGAGAATCTTCAAAAGTTTTATTTTTTGGAACATTGTATTTGGACTATCAACCCTTAGGATGAATACAAAGAAATTATTAAGAAATATTCACCTCTACCTTAACAGGCTTTCTTTTTCCCACAGAGTTATGGGTTAGCAATTATGAAACTTACTTTCAGTGTAAACTAGGATTGAGCAAATCAGTAAATAGATTGTGGATAGTAGTAGCCATGTTTTAGATTATTTGAGAATGGGGTTACATATATGAAAAGGTTTGAAGTTAGAAGAAATCTTATTCTGTTGAATTAGATTTGGAAGTCATTCCAACTGGATGTCATAAAACATGCATTATTTTTAATATATATAGCCATGGATACAGTTATAGATATGGATACAGATAGAGATGGGTGTGGGTGTGTACACACACATGTACATATGAGAGTATGTTTATACATATTTGTATTTTCTAGCTCTGTCGGTTGAAAAGATCTAGAAGCAGTAACGCCTTGGTAGCCACATGCACATCTATCTCAGTTTGAAAATACCATTTCCCGCTAAAAGCAAGGATGGCTCTTTGGAGAAATAGCTGACTCCAGGGGAGAAGCAAAAAAATAAACAAACAAACAAAAACAACACCAAAACCAAGATGGACCTGAAACTTCACATTATTCAGGGAAGTACGAAGTTGTCAAAGAATTAGGGGTCATGCCAAGAGGACACAGGAGCCAACTCGAAGGATCCCCCCCTGGCTATATTTGAGCATCAGAATAGTGAAAATAACAGATTAAGACCTACTGAGTAAAATAGGAAACCATAAGTCCATATTGATATAAGTAAATTAAGGAGTCAAAGAAAAGGAAAGTTTCTCCTTACAGGAGAATGCGCCTAATAAATGAAAAATGAATGATGGAATCAGAAAATCACCATTTGGCAAACATCACAATAACAATTCATTCAAGCTAAAATAAATAGTGAATAGACACTAACACCAGTGGGTCGAAGTTTGAAGATACTAACACCAGTGGGTCAAAGGATATTTACATAGCTTCACAAAATGCATATCAATTATAAAGGGGAAAAAGGTATCTTTAGAGTTGAGAGTCCTGGCAGACACCACCTTAACCGAGTGATCAAAGTAATGGGACAAATCAACATCATGGATCTTATGAGGAAAACAATATCACCTCTAGATTATTCCTGCCCCAAATGAATAACCTGAAACTACTCATGAGAAAATATCCAAGAAACCCTAAGTGAAGGACATTTTACACCATAACTGGCCAAAGATGTCAATATCATGAAAGACAAAGAACAGATGAGGATTGTCCTAATTTACAGAAAACCAGAGACATATGACAACTGAAAACAACATATGATCCAGAATTTTCTTTTGCTATAAATATTATTATTTGGACAATTGGAGGAACCTGCATAAATTCTGTAGATTAGATAATAGATACTGTCAATGTTAATTTTCTATCTTAATTCTTATACATGTTTGCGTAGGAGAATATCCTTAATTGTATGAAATATACACTGAAGTATTTAAGGGTAAAGATGTATCATGTCTGCAAGGAACTCTAAAATGGGAGAGGGAGAGGGAGGGAAGGAGGGAAGAAGAGAGTTTCATAAAGCAAATGTGTTAAAATGTTACAATTTGGGAAATCTGAGTGAAGGCGTATATGATAATTTTTTATACTATCCTTCCAACTTGTCTGTATGTTTAAAACTAGGTCGAAATAAAAAGTTAAAAAAAAAAGTACCAAGGCTGGATAATTTCACTTCGAAAAGTCTCCCTTAGGGATATAAGAGGACAGATAACTATTTATGTACAAATATGTTTATCAAAGCATTATTTACAATAATGAAAAACTAGAAACAATGTACCTGCTGAATAATAAGAGAATGGTTAACTGATTATACATAGCAGTTAAAAAAGGTAGCCAGTAAAATGAAAATTTTCAAATAGGTATAATTAACTGGGAAATGCTATAATAGTAATTATAAATATGAACTCAATTATGCAAATTATATATAAAGAGGAAGTACCTTAATATGTTGATGGATTCTTTCTTTAAAGAGAAGCAAAGAACTAAAGATTACACTTCTTAAGTTTGTGTTGATTTTCACAGTTTGTTCACAATTAATGTATTTCTAATGAGAAAGAAAAGACTTTTTATTATTTTTATACCTTCTAATTTGAGATTCTCCTTAATTTGTGCAAGGGCTAGGTTTTCAATAAGAGGATTTCTTAGTCAAAAAGTAGAGAAATCATTTTAACCACAAAATTATTTCAAATGTTGGGCACTTCAGAGATCTCAATTTATAAATACTAAGTATGCTAATTACGAATTGCAACTTGTTAACACTTTGGTGGCTTAGTTATTTTTTTACTGCATGTATTTCATAGTAATATGATTACACTTAATGTCCTGGAATACGTGTTTCTTATATTTCAGGTTTGCCTTCCCTCTAATAAATGCAAATTCTATACATTATATATCCTTCTGAAATGTGAGTTCCAAAGATGGGAGGTGGCTTCTGGTAAAGTGGCAGATACTCTCTATAGAGAATAGAAGACATCACCATAGGGGTTGGAGCAATGATTCCTCCTCATTTAAAGAGTTTATAAAATGTTGGCAAAGAGAGAACTTGACTGAAGATGACATAAGAATATTTTAAACAGTTGCTAGTCATGACTAGATGTATATATATTTTTTAATATAAAAATCTCCAGGGTTATATAAGTGACTAGAGAAGATCCATTTGTAATTTGCAACCTTAACAATGATAGTGGTGAAGGATGTCATGCCAATGTTTCCATGGCTGAGAGTCTTCTCTGGAATCAGACACACATGGTGTTCATTGAGGATTTCTTCTTTGGAGGTGGTTGGTTTAGGGACCTTGACATTTTTGGAAAAAAAAAATATTATGCAGAATGTCCCATCTTACTGAAAGAAGGGATCTGGAAAAGAATTCACAAGGGGAACATTTGTCAAGCAAAATAAAAAATGTCTTGAAGTTGGGGTTTACCAAAACCAACTTGGTAAATGAAAGCCAATAATAACAACAAAATGAACATTTATTGAGCATCTTCTGTTTGCTCATTGTTTTGCCCGCCTCATCCCCTTATTGCTAGTTTCTAAACTGGGAAGCCTGGAAAAGATAAAAATAAAAATTGCCTTGCAATGACTTAGCATCGTCTTCTATGCTTAGCGCCCAAATGGCTCAAGGAAGACAGTCTGGCTGACTTGTTTACGAGAGACAGAAATTGAGTTTGAGGACGAAATTCCAGAAGCTGGGCTTCAGGTAAACTGGAGGGCTTGGCAAAGGAAGGCATGAGGCAATGTTTCCATTAGGGGTGATTGGGGGAAAAAAAAAGAGGTTGGAAAGGAAATACCCATGGGCTCTTGCATTGCCAAGAAGAACATGACTCACCAATGAGAGATTTGTTATCTGAGCCTTTAAGTCCCTTCTTGAAAAGTGATACTTTTCCTGAGGTGGATTGGACTCAGGAAGAATGAGATGTGGGAACCTGGATGGGTTCCATTCTTTGGGGGAGTGACAGGAGACTGCACTCTGCCGCCAGTACCGTAGAAGCAAGGTATTGAGTTTCCCCTGGACTGTGTTACAGATGTACAAGCCTAATGGGCAGTTGGAGCACAGAAGCCCGACCAACTCAAACTAGCAAATCTCTTGCACTGAGCCCTTACTCACTCCTGCAATCTGTCTTTTCTTCCTTCTCTTCCTCCTCCACATTTGCTCCCACATGTCGAAATCCTGCTTTACTTTAAAGGTTAAGCCACAAATACAGTCTCCACTGAGGAATCTTCCCTGACCCTTTTCAGTAGGAACTAGTTGTTCCCTTCTTGTTGCTTTCATAGAACTTTGCTTATTCTTCTCTTTGTCAAATCACATCTTACGTTGGTATAGCATGTCTTCTACTGAAACAACTGGTACAGATGTAGGTCTTCTCTGCTATTGCGAAATGTCTTTGAGGGCAGGAACCCAAGTCTTATCTTGTTGCCCCTAGACTATCATTCAATGCCTTGCCCAGATAAAAGATCAATGAGTATTTAATTTTGGAGTTGAATGGAAGAGGTCCATCTGTGTGATACACATTTACATAGTGAAGATGGTGAGAAGCAGCTAAGAGGTATAAGCAGGTGGGAGGGTGTAGGTGGATATGATGCTGGAGAGAGTAGATCTAGAGTAGTCAAAAAAAAAGTCAGCTATATCCTTTCCTCTTTCCTCTCAAATGAATCTGTGAGTTGATCTTAAGTTGGTAATGATACTTAAGTCACTGAAAATTAAAGTGAGGGCAGCATGATACTGCTGGAAGAACACTGGATTAAAACTCTGAATGTCTTCCCATCTGACTTTAAGAGGCCATTTAACTTCCATGCAACACAGTCTCCACCCCTTCAAAATAGAGACAAAGCACTTGCCGCCCTTTCCACTGGTCTGTTGTCAAGATCCATGAGGTCACTGTGAAAATGACTATAAGCTCTAAGGACTCCTTATGATTGTTGGACCAGTATCATTGGCATCCCCTGGGAGCTGGTTGGAAATGGAGAATCTCAGGCCCCACCCGAGAACTCCTGAACCAGAATTTACAGTTTCATAAGGTCTTCAGGCAATCTGCATGCATGTAAACAGTTTCAGAAGTACACCTCTAAACAGCTATCAAACATAAGGTGCAATTGTTGTTTACAAGGTTCATGTGTGTTGGGGAAAATAAACATGGGCTCAGTCCTGAGGACTCAGCATTGGAAGGGGAATCAGACTGGAGAGTGAAAGGATACTGAAACCCATGTGTCCTACCAGTAAGGTAGGAAACAAAGGTCCTATTCTGTTGCATTTAAAGTGGTGGACATGCCAGTCCTTCAGATATGTGTTGCTCTGATGCCACCTTTGCTTAGAACTTTTCCCTGTCCTTTTCCCTCATCAAAACTCATCTGTCCTGTGTTCCTTGTAAGAATCCTTGCCACATAAACACCAGGAATAAAGTACTGACTCAGTGTTAATGGGTGCTAAGTTGGTATCTCAGACATTTATATCATGTTAGAGATCTTCCCAACACAGCACCTTCATCCCAAAGAGTTAAGAAGGTGGTGAAAAATCTGGAGTGTCAAGAGGGACTCAAGGGGCTCATTAAACAGCACCATGTAGATAATCATGGCTATTAATTACCATAACTTTGCATATCCCAGAGTGGCAGGGCTATTGCGGGACTGTAGGGGTTGCATTCATCTATGCACAGTAAGAAACTTGAGAAGAGTCTCGAAGGAGGGTGGAAATAGTAATGAGAGCTATATTAAGCACCTACTGTGTGCTGGACATCACGCTGGCATTTTACCTTTGCAGATATCATTCCATTCATTCCACACTTGATAATTATGCCTATTTTATTAGCACAGCAGCTGAGGTTATGAAACTTGCCCAAGGTCACACAGCTGAGAAGAATGCAAGGGCTTCCCTGGTGGCGCAGTGGTTGAGAATCGGCCTGCCGATGCAGGGGACACGGGTTCGAGCCCTGGTCTGGGAAGATCCCACATGCCACGGAGCGGCTGGGCCCGTGAGCCACAACTACTGAGCCTGCGCGTCTGGAGCCTGTGCTCCGCAACAAGAGAGGCCGCGACAGTGAAAGGCCCGCGCACCGCGATGAAGAGTGGCCCCCGCTTGCCACAACTAGAGAAAGCCCTCGCACAGAAACGAAGACCCAGCACAGCCAAAAGTAAAATTAATTAATTAATTAATTAATTAATTAATTAAAAATTTAAAAAAAAGAATGCAAGAAACAGGGCTCTCAAAAGAAGTACCTGTGGATATCTTAAACTTAATGCCATAAAAACAGATGTAATAAAATTTAGGGGAACTTATTAGGACACACAAAAACCTTTTCCCTCTTCCACATGAGATAATATGTGGAAGAGGAAAATTCTTTTTTTATTTATTTGTGCATGACATAATATGTTATACTGGAAGTCAAGACTTTGGATAGTAACTAGAACAGTCTTTAAACTTTGTCGTCGATTTTGTACTTGGAAAATAAAACCAAAAATACTCCCCACTTTAATTATACCTTCATTTTGTTTTTTTGCTGAATTGCAAACAGTTCTAAATATGAAGACATGATGAGGGTTAATTGAATTTGACCTGGAAGGAAATCTCCACATGTTTACTTGTGCCCATAAAGTCTATCTTCAAGAACAAACTATATATTCTTCCTTCATATTTTTTTAACCATAGATTCTAAAGAACAAATAATTTCGAAGATACTTTTGAGCTTACATGGTTAAGAAAGGATAGAGTATTAGTATACTCTTTCTATTAATTTTTTAAGAAAATTATAATTTTGTGCTCTTGTCTAGGGAAATAGTCACCTGCGATTAGGGCCCCCCTTTACCCCCCATACCCAAATCTGCAGATGCTCAAGTCCCTTACAGATAGAATAATATTTTTGATCCACATTTGGTTGAATCTGCAGATGCGGAACAAGTAAATACAGAGGGCTGTGTACATGTTCTACCAGATGTGTAATACCACAATTTTAATTTCAGAAAACTGGGACTTTGGAATGATATAATATTAATATATTTCATAATAACAGTCCTTGAAATTATCCTACTTCTTTTCTATTAGTTACAGTGTTAGGGGCTGAAACACGTTTGACGATGTTCTTCCCAACCATTTGGGAACACAGATGTTTAACTGCTTACTAATAGGAGTCATCAAAAAAAAATAGCCAGGCCACAACAACAAAAAATCTTTTTGCAAATATCTAACATTAGTGCATCTGTTCTAAGAATGTCACGTAATTCTCTCTAGCTCTATGCTAAAAGGGAAGCAAAGAAGATTTAAATTTATAGGGGAAGCAGGAGTGTGTCAAAGGGTTAGGAGTATGGGTTTGATGTCAGCCATGGCGTCAAGTGCAGCCTCTACCACTTCCTGTGGGGATTTCAACAGGTTATTTAACCCCTAGTTCACATTTTGCTAATAAAATGATGACACAAGCAGTATGTGTATGATGTAGACAGGATTCTTGGGAGAATTGGATGAGATAATCCATGTTAAACTTTAGCATTGGACCTGGCCTACTGCAGTTAAGAGAAAGCTATTGTTATTGAAAGTCACAAATGTTACCTCTGATTATTTCCAAAAAAGAAAAGAAATTCTGACTTCAGTTATACATGGGAGCTCTGGATGAAATTGGGGTGAATAAGAATTGGAATTGTTGGAATTTGCTGTAGAACTTGGCCATCCCGACCCCTTCCTGGCTTCTGCCCAGTTGGCAAGAACTGTGGTTTTGCACTGGGTCCTGTGAGTCCTTAAGTATCAGAAGATGACAGTTGGGGCTCCTTAAGAAAATGGAGTCCTGCTGGATATATTTATTTGTGTTTGTGCCAGGACCTTTAAGATGCCCTAAAAGTGTGCTAAGAATTGGATTTTCAGCGTCCTACCAAATCTGAGAATCTGAAAACCAATGTCTAGAGCATGCTGGGAAATTTGATAACTAGACCAATATGCAGTGGATAATATTCCCCAAAGAGCAGCAAAACATCTTAGCTCAGGCTGTGGCTGATACTTCTGTTCTTAATTGAAATGTTTCTGCTTTAAAAGCTAGCGATGGTCTATGCTAGGGAATGATAGAGTATTATATGGGAAAACGATAAATTGCACATGAACTTTTTCATCTTTTGATAATTATGGTTTCAATTTTATTGTTTATGTGTAACAATATGGATGAAATTATGTCTTCTCAGCAGCTGGTTTGAGGATTTTTTTTAACTGAGGAAATGTGGCCTTTGCTGAGGAGTTATATTCCACCAGCTGTGGGGAAGGAGAAAGTGTGGGGCTGGGACAAGTTTTTATGTACAGGAAGGAAGGTTGGGAGGGAGGGAGGGAGGGAGAGAGGGAGGAAGGAAGGAAGGATGGGAGGGAGGGAGGGAGGAAGGAAGGAAGGATGGGAGGGAGGGAGGGAGAGAGGGAGGAAGGAAGGAAGGATGGGAGGGAGGGAGAGAGGGAGGAAGGAAGGAAGGAAGGAAGGAAGGAAGGATGGGAGGGCAGAAGGGAGGGAGGAAGGAAGGAAGGATGGGAGGGAGGGAGGAAGGAAGGATGGGAGGGAGGAAGGGAGGGAGGGAGGGAGGGAGGAAGGAAGGAAGGATGGGAGGGAGGGAGGGAGAGAGGGAGGAAGGAAGGAAGGAAGGAAGGAAGGAAGGAAGGAAGGAAGGATGGGAGGGAAGAAGGGAGGGAGGAAGGAAGGAAGGATGGGAGGGAGGGAGGAAGGAAGGATGGGAGGGAGGAAGGGAGGGAGGGAGGGAGGGAGGAAGGATAGGAGGGAGGGAGAGAGGGAGGAAGGAAGGAAGGATGGGAGGGAGAGAGGGAGGGAGGAGGAAGGAACGATGGGAGGGAGGGAGGGAGGAAGGAAGGAAGGATGGGATGGAGGGAGGAAGGATGGATGGGAGGGAGGAAGGGAGGGAGGGAGGGAGGAAGGAAGGATGGATGGGAGGGAGGGAGGAAGGGAGGGAGGGAGGGAGGAAGGAAGGAAGGAAGGGAAGGAGGGAGGAAGGAAGGAAGGAAGGATGGGAGGGTGGGAGGGAGGATGGCAGGAAGGGAGGGAGGAAGGAAGGAAGGAAGGAAGGGAAGGAGGGAGGGAATGAAGGAAGGAAGGATGGGAGGAAGGGATGGAGGATGGGAGGGAGGGAGGAAGGAAGGATGGGAGGGAGGAAGGGAGGGAGGGAGGGAGGAAGGAAGGAAGGATGGGAGGGGGGGAGAGAGGGAGGAAGGAAGGAAGGACGGGAGGGAGGAAGGAAGGATGGGAGGGAGGAAGGGAGGGAGAGAGGGAGGAAGGAAGGAAGGATGGGATGGAGGGAGGGAGGGAGGGAGAGAGGGAGGAAGGAAGGAAGGATGGGAGGGAGGGAGGGAAGGAAGGAAGGATGGGAGGGAGGGAAGGAAGGGACTTTACATTTATAAGCGTCAGAAGCTGGAGTGGAGACAAGGAGCCAAGGGAGACTGAGAGGGCAAAGGGTAACAGATGAGAGAAAGGAAAACCCACTGGTTACTTGGAAAAGAGCCCTGATCCAAGAGAAGGTCTAGTGGGGACCTTTCTGAGATAAACACCATGGGCTCTGAGAAAAAAGCATTCTCTCTCTCACTTAAAACTTCCATAGAATTTACATTGCTCATCAGAGCTCATAGTTTCAGATTCTTTTTGGAAAAGGAAGAAAGGAGCTGAGGCTGCCTCAAACTAGGCGTGAGGAAAAAGCAGCGCCTGCATGGGAGGAAACCAACATATGGTACACACAAGTGGCACATGCTAATTTTGGAAAAGTGAGAAAATCTGGGTGAGCACAAGGAAGGAAAGAATCCATCCAGACTTACGCCACCCCAAGATAGCTATTGTTAATGTGCTGATGCCTTCTGGCCCTTCTTCTAGATTATTGTGCACATTTGTGTTGGTCCATTATACTTTTCTTTAAAAAGAAAGTAGGATCCATGTAGTACACACTGCTTTATAACTTTTTTCATTGGTTTAATCACACGCTGGGGCCATCTCTCTATGTTTAAGTTGTCATAGGTAGAGGCTATGTAGAATATTGATACTAAAAGTACTGATTCCCTGGATTTTGCTATCATAATTACTGGTCTGATAAATATCCTGACAGCTCAATCTTGCAGACTTAGCTGGTTATTTCCTTCAGATACATTTTCCCTCCTCCCTTTTTTCCTCCCTATTACCCTTTGTCAACAAACAGCTGCTGTCTTAGTTAGCTTGGGCTGCTATAACAAAATATAGTACGGACTGCGTGGCTTAAACAACAAACATTTATTCCAAAGTTCTGGAGACTGGGAAGTCCAAAATCAAGATGATGGCAGATCCACTTTTGGGGGAGAGCTCTCTTCCAGATTTGCAGATAAGCACCTTCTCTCTATGTCCTTACATGGCAGAGAGAGAGAGAGAGAGAAAGAGAGAGGGAAGGAGGGAAGGAGAGAGAGAGAGAGAGAAAAAAAGCTGTCTTTCCTCTCCTTATCAGGACACTAATCCCATCATGGGGGTCCCACTTTCACGACCTCATCAAACTTAATCAACTCCCAGAGGACTCACCTCCAAATACCATCACATTGGGGGGAGGGGTAGAGTTTTAACGTATGAATTTTGGGAGGCACACGAAACATTCAGTCCATAGCAGTTGCTGAATGCTTCCTCAGTGTTGGGGGCCCTGGGTGAAGTTCTGGAGATACAGATCTGTTAACCTTCACTTGAAAGACACAGGCATTAATCAAACAGCCCTGAAGAAAAAAATACTAAAGAGCTACTGAAACAAGTGCTATACCAAGGAGATTTATGGTCCCATGGGGACCTAGAGGGAGGATTTGACTAATTTAGGGAAGTCATGGAAGACTTCTTTGAAGAGGTAACACTTGAGCTGGGATGTGAAGGATGAATGGGAATTAATTAGGGCAAGAGAGAAGGAAAGAGGATCACAGGGGGAAGGAAGAGCAGCTGCAGAGGCTTGAGGGCAGGAAGGAACATGCTAGAACAAAGGACTAAATGAAGATCAGTATTATGAAAGTAGACTTACCCAGGAAGTAGCAAGGAACTGCTACTTGCAAAGAATATAGTATGTCCAAGCCTTATTTTAAGTAAAATTACCCTTCAGATATGTTGTATCACATTTAATTGTATTGTTTTAAATACCCCACTGAGTGTCAAACTACCCCAATGAGAAAATTTAAATAAGAATCTATTGGATGATGGACATGGTGTTGAGAAGGCTGAGTAAACCTAAGCGAACCTGAAAAAAATCATTTAAGAAATACCACCTTCATTGTGTTTGTGACTCCTTTCAACAGCCCACACTTAAAAGCTCACACTTAAAAGCCCACACTTAAAAGCTCATCTGAGATGGGCTTAGAGAAGACACATATATCACCAGTGCACAAATCAGCAGAATACCTAGATGGCCTCAGTCACACTTGGTAGGCTCCGTCAAAGGACAATTTCCACAGTCACTAATCCTGAGCCCTGTCTTTTCTCAGCTAGCAAAATATGCTATCTACAGAGCAAAACAGTGTGGACCCAAGGCAAGAAGGCTATCATTCAGCTGATAGAACTCCATGATATTCTTGGACAAGGTACAGAATTAGAACATAATTTCACGAAAATGTCCATGTTTTTTGATATGTCTATGTGTTGACAACACTGGTGAGGCCTGTAAGGAAAATACTGTTTATTACTCAAACGTAATATTTGGCAATCACTTCAGATTCACTTGCTCCCTCATCTGGGTACCTATGTGTCAGGTGCAATCAACAAGACCATGCCAGTGGCCCGCTTTGTCTTACGCTCATTTTGATGTAAGACAAGGCTATCAGGTTGCTTGCCTCACTTTTAGTTCAGTGATTTTTCACAGGAACAGTGAAAAATGAAAAAAAAAAAAAAAGAAGGAAAGCAAGGTTTGAAAGCCACCTTTTCTTTTATTCACTTTCCCTATCTTTTATCCAATATGTAACCTGGTCTTATTTTCATATTGATGAAAATTAAGATCATATTGCACAACTAATGTCTTAGCTTCACAGGGAAACTCAGAAAATTTGATCCATTTTAGTTATAAATGATTAAGTTCATTTTAAAGTTATAAGTGATTAAGTTCATTTTAAAGTCTGTTCTTTTCTGAAAATGTTCCCTTACTCTATGCTAGAGGTATAACTTTTCTTTGCAGAAGCTTTTCGGGCTTTTTCTTTCTCTTTGTTGGTGGTCTAGAAGGACCCCAGTTTAAAGCTCTTTATCTATGCTTTCAGAAAGACCAAGCTGACAGCAGTCAAAAGTAAACAGTCTTAGTTTTAAAGCAAGTTTCTTCATTTAAGAAACAATTGATTTAATTGCCAAAGAACTGAGGGGAAAGCAAAGAAAATGGATTGCTGGGAAAACAAAGAAAATGGATTGCTAGGAAAACTCTCCAGTCAAACCAGTGCACTCCGTGAAAATGATCACAGCGCTCCCCCCTTATTCACTGGAGATATTTTCCAAGACCGCCCCCCCCGCCGGCAGTGGATGCCTGAAACCATGAGAAGTACCAAATTCTACATATACCACCTTTTTCTCCTATACATACATACTTATGATCAAGTTTAATTATAAATTAGGCACAGTAAGAGATTAACAACGATAATGAATAATAAAAATAGAACAATTATAACAGTATACTGTAAGAAAAGTTATGTGAACACAATCTCTTTCTCTCAAAATATCTTATTGTACAAAATTAATGTCTTTTCCACCTTAACTAAGCACTTGTGATGCACTGTGGCCGCAACTTTTGCAGTTTGAGATGCAACAGCAAAGCTAGCATGAGTTTATTTTGCCTCCTTCACAATTTCATGGAGAGAAGATGCACCTTACCCTAGAT
Organism: Balaenoptera musculus; assembly: GCF_009873245.2. NCBI lineage: Eukaryota > Metazoa > Chordata > Mammalia > Artiodactyla > Balaenopteridae > Balaenoptera > Balaenoptera musculus. The sequence continues at coordinate 86,911,791 of NC_045795.1, forward strand.
CTAAACAACCTCAGCAGACGATTTTTTTCTTTCCTGATTAAGTCGAGGACTCTCACCTTTTCACTTCAAGGAAGCACTTTAAAGCTTCTCTTTGGCACACCCGACTGGTCAGTGTCACAACTCTTATGCTTTGGGGGTCATTATTAACTAAACTAAGGGTCACTTGAACACAAGCGCTGTGATACCCTGACAGTGGATCTGATAACCCAGATGGCTACTAAGTGGCTAATACGCCGGATATGCTGGACAAAGGGATGATTCCCGTTCTGGGTGGAACCAAGTGGGATGGCAGGAGATTTCATCATGCTACTCAGAAAGGCGCACAACTTAAAACGTATCAATTCTTTATTTCCGGAATTTTCCATGTAATATTTTCAGACCACAGTTGCCTGCAGGTAAATGAAACTGTGGGAAGTGAAACTTCGGATGAGGGGGGACTCCAGTAAGGGCGATAGAGGAAAACCGTGTGCTGCGTTGAATCTCTCATCTTGTGTTCCTGAACTGTCCTTTTCAAGTATATAGTCAGTGTGCCAAATACTGGCTCTATTTAGGCCAACCATTACATACAGCCTGGCACCAAACTTTTAACAGTTTTTAATACAACACAACTAACTGGTTCTGCGTAATTGGAATATGTGGATATGATTTCGAAAAATCTCCTACAAATACAGTTCCATGGAAGCGCGATCCACCCAAGGGTTTCTTTTGAGCTCTTAAATGTTACTTGAATCATTTTTTAGCAACTGAAGTTTCTATTCATTCTCTCTGTATAACACTGTCTTTTCCACTTAGAGGAAACCTGATCTTTTTCTCTCAAATCTGTTTTCAAGATGAGCAAAATGAGATTTCTCTCTCACAATGCGCCAAGCTTTGTTGGGAATAAAAACAAAGGGAGAAAGAAAGAAAAATAAATACAGCAACAATTATTCAAAGCACGATAAACGATGATATAAGAAGCAAACTGTAAGTGTGTCAGAGGCGTTGAGACTGGCACACCACCAGGGTAGCTCCGAAGTGTCACAGAAAATTGGGGTTCCTCAATAATTTCACCCCACAAATACATGATCTCCTATCTTGTTCTGGAAATTGTGATTGTGAGGCCACACCGAGAGGATATTCTACCACTAAGAGCTGCTTTATGTAAATTTCTTTTTCTTTTTCTAGTTTAGTGGCAAGTAAAGCAGGTAGGATAAGGAAATTTGGGTTTTCGTCCCAGCTCTGCCATTAACTTGTATTTTAGTCAGCTACTGTCTTAATTATGCTGCAAAACAAAACGTCCCAAATCTCAGTGGTGCACAACAATAAATATTTATTGGTTGCTCGCCGGACTGTCAGTTGGCATGTACTGCTCTGCTTCTGGCTGTGAGTCTATGGGTCATTACCAATCTACTCCAGGCTGCCAATCAAGGTCAGGCCTACTTCAAGGGTCTCTCATGCCTGGGTCAGACTGAAGGGGCAGTGGCTACCTGGGGCATATTCTTCTCAAGGAGGAAGTCAGAGGGCAAATGGAAACATGTAATTCCTCTGAACACCTATGAGTGCAACTGGTACACTATCACATCCACCCTCAGTGACCTTCCTTCCTTATTTGGCCAAATGAAGTCAGCTGACCAAACCTAAGGTCAAAGAAGGGGGGCAGGGATGAGGGAATAATCCTCCTCCCTGGGAGGGGGGTGAGGAGTGGATACTGGCTGCACAGTAATAGAATTTGCCATAACCGAATTTCAAGTAACAACTGTATTTCTGTTTTTTAAATTTGTAAAATAAGGCTTTGGATCACATAGGCAGAGAGAAATCTACCCTGCCAAAGATCAAGTCAGGTGACAAGGGTTATTAACTACCCTTTTTGAAAGTCAAAATTAAATAAGCTTAATGATTTCCATAAAAATCATAATTTAGGTTGACTATATTTAAGCGTCGGAAGGTCAATGAGAAAGTTGCTGTTGCTTTTTAGCCTCTTGAATTTTTCTATTCCAGCCTCTTGGAGAAGGCACACTCAGACAAGTAAACAAAGCTAGCCAGGTTGCATATGGCAATCTGCCACCTCCACCCCAGTGGTTTTGTTACTGGGTTAAATCAGGGGTTAAAAACTATGGCCTATAGGCCAAATCTGGCCCACTGCCTGTTTCTGTATAGCCTGTGACTTAAGGATGGTCATTTTTATATTTATAAATGGTTGTAAAAAAACAAAAGAAAATAATATTTTATAACTGCGAAAATATACGAAATTCAAATTTCAGTGGCCACGAGAAAGCTTTATTGGAACATAGGCATGCCCATCTGTTTACGTATTATATCTGAAGGCTTTTGGTGCTATAGCAGCAGAGTCAAGTAGTTGCCATGGAGACACATGGCCTGAAAAGCTGGAAATATTTGCTATAGCTTTACTGGCCTACTGCAAGAAACATTTGCCAACCTCTGGACTAAGTGATTTACTCAAATACAAAATACCATAATTCTATATGGTTCTCAAACAGTTTGAAGCCTAGTCTTACATAGGTTTGAAGCCTGACAGTTTACCATGAAACAGAGAGGTGAGCCCAAGATCTGATGAGTCCATTTGCACCCTTGAGTGTACATCACTTTGAGAAAGCAGGAAACCCAGATATAGTGGCCCCTGGCTCTCCCCTAATATTCTCCACAGACTGCAACTTAGAGTCACCATTTTCTGTAAAGATGGAAGCAGTACCACCCCTCTGTTGCTTAGGTAAAATTCCATATTCCTCCCCCTAGGTGTGTGTGTCTTAGCACTGGCCAGAGATAAATATTCAGCTCCGCAAGGGCTGATTGCACATGCGTCCACGTCATCTCGATTTATGTTTCATATTGCATCTTGAGTAATGCCAAACTCAGCCCCTCCGTTAACAATGATTTACATTTCGTGGTGGCTTACGCAACAATTTGTTTTCTGCCCGTTGCTTTCCACACACATTTGTTTTTTAAACCTTCGTAAGCTTAGATATTGATTTAATTTTTGTTTTATAAAAACAAATGTCATCTCACAAGGGGAGATGGCTCTTGTTATAAACACAAGCGCGTAAGACTGTAAAACTTAATGAAATTCACAACCAAACGTTATAATAAAATGGCCTCAGGACAGAAACAATCTAATCAGCCTCCAGTGAGTCACAGATGATTGGCTGGAATCATACACAGGTGGCTGAGTTGCCTCACAACACACGGGGGATGAGGGGACGTACATTTTATGACCCAACTCTGCGTGCCCTGTCGCGCTTTATTGTTTGCATATTTCTGTCCAAACCTGTCCTGGCAATGTAGCTGCACAGAAATTATAGTCTGCAAACCACCCTCATTAGGAGAAGTTAACAAATATTTCACCACCTGAGAAAGGACCAGTTCCTTTCGGAGCAGCCTCCAGATGAAACTCAAGCTTTGGGGGCCCTGGCTGAGGTCTGCAGCTTTGAAAAGGAGAACAAAGGGATAACTTCCCCCTCCTCCCTATTTGTTTTGAAGGCTTCTTTTGATAATTCTGTGGGGGAATAGAAAATATATTCTTACAACTTGTACTACATGCTTTACAGAGTTGAACAGAATCATTGGGAAAGTTGACATGACTTTTAGTTAATGCAATATAAATATCTGAGCATCTTGGAGGAGTAGCAGTATGAAGACAGCTTTCCAAACTTTCACTCCAAAATTAAACTGTGAGCTTTACCACGAAACTTGGTAGGTGCTGGGAGGTCATTGAAATTACTCAGGGAGCCATTTGCTGCACTTGGTTGTCTGCTGGTGCTGAGCAAGGCAGGTGGGTAGCACGAGCACATTTTAAGAAAGATAATGCTAGCCTTGTCATGGCATTGACTGATTCTAACAAGGGAAAATGTATGGGATCATCTAACTACATGAGGCTACTGGTGACTTAGGAAAAAATCTATCCTACTTGAAAATAAATGAGTAAACAGTATTTCATTATTTTGAGCACAAAGCAAATACCTCCATTTTGGGAATCACACTAGCCTTGGCACCATCACTACCAGTGACCACTTCCAAGGGTATCTGCAGTCCTTTTTTGATGGCATTTAGGTAGCAGACTGGTCAAGGGCAGACTCTGAAACCAGACCACCAGGGACTGAGTCCTGGTCTGCCATGTACAAGCTCTGTGACTTTCAGCAACTTAGTCAGTATCTCTGTGCCTCCGTCTCCCTTCCAGAAAGACCAGGATAATACTAGTAGCTACTCATAGGGTGATTGTGTTGATGCTATGAGTTAATCCATGAAAAGAGCACAGCACCTGGCACACAGTCAGTGCTTCATTGATATTAGTTATTATTAATGTAATTATTTGGTATATATGTTCATATATCCACGCAGGACACTACAATCACAGTTATTTACAAAGAAAGATGCAGGAGAACTAACATTTATTGCATACCATGGGCTACGTCTTAGCTGACTACTCTCTATTTATTATCTTATTTAATTCTTCTAATAATCTTATAGTGGAAGACACTACCTCCACGAACGAGAAAAAAAACTCCCAAAAGGCAAACAAATCAGAAAGTGCCCATCAGCTATGGTAGAGCTAGTGTCAGCAAGCTACTTATAAATCTACACCTGGTTAAAGAGCTGGCACTTTGGATTTAATTGCTGCCTCTATCTCTTACTAATTGTGATCTTTTTAACCTCTTTAAATCTCATTTTTCTCCCTGAAAACAGTACCCAATAACAGAAACTACTTCATGGGTACAGCAGAAACTTTAAATGATATATTAATAGCTATGAATGTTTAGCGCAGTACTCAATAGTTGAAAGAGAGTGATCAGTAGCCATAAGTCATTATAACATAAGATCCGTGTGTACCCATGGCTCTCTGTTGCCCACTTCACAGCATTTATTGTGTTGTTAACCCACCCATCACCACTGTCAAAGAGTGAGCTGTGTGATAGTGGTTTCTCCCCCCTCTGTGGATCACTGTGTGTCTTTTGCTTCTGGGATAAAGATTTTGGCACACCTCTGGCCATCGGTAAATACAATAAATAGTTGTTGAATGGCTAAATAAATCCATTTTTATATTTAAGTCATCCATTCTTGCGTTTTCACTGCAAGTATAAAAAGAAGATACTACACGTACAGTGGAATATTATTCATCCTTAAAAAAGAAGGAAATCCTGCCACATGAGACAACAGGGATGACCTGGGGGACATAATGCTAAGCCAGTCACAGAAGGACAAGTACTGCATGATACCACTTATATGAGGTATCTAACACAGTCAAGCACAGGAGCAGAGAGTAGAATGGTGGTTGTCAGGGGGAAGTGGGAGTGGCTGTTCAAGGGGTATAAAGTTTTAGTTATGCGAGGTGGTCAAGTTCTGGAGATCCACTGCACAACACTGTGCCTATAGTTAATAATTATAGTGCACACTTAAAAACGTTTGTTAGGAGGGTGGATCTCATGTATTCTTAACACAATATTGAGAGAGAGAACATCAGAACTCAAATTCTTCAAATAGTTCCCATCTTAATTTCAAGGGAACTTTGCCCAAGAAACCTGTTCTGATTTTTCTTTTATTTTGGCTTGAAGAAACTGATATCTTATGAATGACCCTAATGGGCCCTTTTGTTCTTTAAAGAAAGAGAAATAGCAATGGAAACAAGAAGTGATCATGGCCACCTAGGACTTGAAAGACGCTGCTTAGTGATATGGCACCATCACCATCAAACTGCTACTAACTTTAGCTCTTTCTCTGTGCAGTGAACTGTACCAAGACCTTTTAAATGATATCTTATTCAGCCTTCCCATCAAATCGATGAATGCAAATTTTCAGTCCTATTTTCTCAGTGAAAAAAAGATGTCCAGAGAAGTTAAGTGACTTGCCCAAGGTCACACAGCAGCCATGTGTCAGGTCCAGGGCTGAAACATGGCTCAATCTGAACCCAGAGCCACACCCTTGCTGTCTCCCTTTATTCACCTAGCCTGTCAATATTCATCAAGCATCTACCATTAAGTGAGTAAATATTTTTAAAGAGTTTAGACCAGTGTCAGATACAAAATAAGTGCTGTGTGTGTTGGACAAAAGTAAATAAATTCTTGGCTTGAATGGAATCGATCAGTGAACAAAGCACACTACAATCCCTGCTCTTGTGAAGCTTACAAGAGGGGACATAGAACAGAGGGGACACGTGATAAACAATGTGTATAGTTAACAAGTAGTAGAGTCTGGCAGAAGGTCATAAATGCATGGAAAAATAGATCAGGGCAACAAAGATGGGGCAGGAATATTCATGGGGGTGGTAGGTTGCATTGCAATGTGGTGGCCAGGGCAGGACTTACAGAGAAGCTAAAGTCTCAGTGAAAAGTGGTGGCTCTCTCAGGGAAGGGGACTCCTGACAGGGGACAGCCAGAGCAAGGGGCTGAGGGTGACTGAGGTACAGCACAGCACGCAGGCCACGTGTCGGGACTGCAGTGACCAAGGGCCAGAGAGGCAGGAAGGGAGGTCGGAGAGGTGATGGGGTGAGGGGTGGTGGTGGATGCTGTGTAGGGTACCCTCTCAAGCTGCTGGAGTAGAACCCCACACCCTCACTCCTAGAGGCTGGCCCATTATTTGGAATTCCTGCTTGCGGACATGTAGAAGGTCTGAGCAACCCCTTCCAATGCTGACATTTTGGGGTCATGAGAGTTAAGATAGAATATTCAGGCGCCAACTGGTCAGCAGGGTCTGGTCATTCCATGAACATTAGATCATGCAAAGGGCAAGGGTTATTTGAGTGACTGCAAACCTACAACATCTGTCAGCCATGCACAGATGATAAAGGGGCCACGAATAATTTGGAAAAAAAATGAGTATGCGGGCTTCCCTGGTGGCGCAGTGGTTAAGAATCCGCCTGCCAATGCAGGGGACACGGGTTCGAGCCCTGGTCTGGGAAGATCCCACATGCCGTGGAGCAACTAAGCCTGTGCGCCACATCTACTGAGCCCGCGAGCCTAGAGCCCGTGCTCCGCAACAAGCCCCCGCAATGAGAAGCCCTCGCACCGCAACCAAGAGTAGCCCCCGCTCGCCGCAAGTAGAAAAAGCCCGCGCGCAGCAACGAAGACCCAACGCAGCCAAAAATAAATAAATAAATAATAAATAGATTAAATAAAAAAAAAAAGAGGACGCAACTGAGGGATGGGCACTCTGGGGAGAATAAAGGACTGAGCAACCACAAGAAATCTAAAGGTGTTTGTACATATATATGCATATGTGTGTACATGCATGTGCATACATGCATCTGTGTATGAATCTATGTACAAATATTTATATGTGTGTGTATATGTATTTAATTCAATTAAATCACTATGTAATAACTGCCTACTATGTTCAAGTCACAGTGAAGAAGTCACGAGATTCTTATGACATGGAGTGAATTTTCAGGCACCTTGAAATACTGGAAAGAGCACCGATATTTAGAAGTCAAGAGCAGGGGCTGGCAGACTTTTTCTGTGAAGGGCCAGAGAGTAAATATTTTAGGCTTTGTGGGTCACAGAATCTGTGCTGTAACTACTCAACTCTGCTGCTGAAAGCCTTGGAGACATCATGTAAACAAATGGGCGTGGCTATGTCCCAATTAAACTTTATTTACACACACGGGGATTTGGCTCATGGGCAGTAATTTGCCATCTCCTCAGCTAGAGACTTGTATTTCTATTAGATCTGCAGAAGTAGCTATCTACTGAGTGTCCCTACTCACCGCCAGGACCATGCTAGGCGCTTCTCCTACTAATCCTAACATAACTATTATAGCATATGTATTATTATCCCTATTTTGCAGATGAAGGAATAGAGGCTCTGCTCAGAGAGGGTAAGTAAATTGCTTAGGGTCACACAGTGATTAAGTTGCAAAACTGAGCAGCAAATTGTGGAACACAATTCCACATGGCATGTTCTTTCTATCACAACACGGTGAAGCTCACAGAAGAGAAATGCAGAAAATAAGCAGATATTTATCCCTTTGCCCAAAGTACGAAAAACCAAATGGAATTAAACTGAGATTTTAGTCACCATACATTCTTACATTTACAATGTCCATTTCAGCTTTGGGGAAAGAAAAAAAAAAAAAAAAAAAGACACATTTCCACTTTGCCTTCTGTGGCAGGTATGTAGATTTCTCTCCAGAGATTTCAAAGCTGCCAGATCCTCGGTTTCTGCATCTCTCTTGGAAACAATCTGTGCTTTATGAATGATGGTGGGGCTTTTAGGCTGTGGGGAATAAATTAACGTCACCCTCTGGTTCTGTGCGGTGGGTTGGCAAACTCAAGGATGAAGTGAGCAGAGTGAAATGCAAAAATACTTTTTGAGTCACGTGCAAACTTAGAAGATGTACAGAAATAAGGCCCCACCACCCCATGCTCCTCCATTCCTCCGTGCCCTCTTCCCATGGGGGCTCCGACCAGCTCAGTCTTCTCTTCTCAAGGAGAAATGCCAACCTCAGTCCTGACTCACGGGCCTTGTACCTGCCCCCTTTGCCTGGAATGCTCTGCCTCTGGATTCTCACAGGCCTGGTGCCTCTTGTTATTCAGGTCTGAATTCAGTCCTCCTCTTTATTACAGGAACTTCTCCTAGGAATTCCTAGTCTAAATTTTCCAAGTGCAGGTCTTTCTCTATCACATTAAGCTCTGCTCATGTTTGGCATCAAACACTTCCTATCTTGTTCATTTATTCATTTACTTTTGATCTTTTGTTTCCTCTGATTAGCTCATGCACTCCATGGAAGCAAAGAACTTGTCTATTTTGTTCATCACTGCCCATGGTGCTCAGGAGAGTGCCTAGCACAGAAAAGGCATTCAGAGAATGTTTGTTGAAAGAATGCATGATCAACAGCAGCAGAAAAACACCTATACTGAGTGCTTATTATCTGCCAGGCACTGGGCTGAGCCTTTATATACACTCCGTCACTCATCAGTTGAACAGCTCGACTTCTTCAAGGAACGCTGATTATCCCCTCTTTACAGACAATACAGTGGAGGCTTGGAATGGTCAGCCCCACAAGGGCACTGCTGCACAAGTGATATGCTATTCCCACCCCAATCCATCTGACTTAAAGCTGCTGTTTGCAAGATATGGGGGAAGTGGAAGATTGAACTGCACATTTATCACCCTGAAGGATAAAGAAAATGTTCTAACCAAGGGGCCAAGAGCCAGGTCAAGAAAGGAGACAGAAGTATTCCAGCCTCGCTTTCTCAGAATGCCCACACAGTGGTGAAGGAATTGTCATCTGCGTCCAACTCAAGGCAGTACTGAAGAAGGGGCAGCGGGCAGGCCATCCGCACGTGTTCATGGACATCCAGTAAGAGCATGAGGCCACGCCTTGCGCTGGCATCCCCGCGGATGCAGCTCTTTCGTCATGTGTCTTCGCTGCATTTTCAAGGTGTGCTACTAAAGAAACCACCTTAGGGGACATTGGTGATCTCAGTGGGGAGCCCTCGTCTCTGCCCAGGCTGGCGTGCCTGACTTCTGCTCTGGGTGTGATAGTCGTCACCTCTGCTCATTTCGTGGGCTGGATTAAGAAGTGACACTTCATAAAGCCTTCTCCAATTCAGCCTCTTCCATTTGCGCGCTTTTGGCACATTTGCTTTGAGTTTCCGCTTTGATGTTGGCCCTTATTCAGCTGCTCTGGGCCTTGGGGGCGGTGGGGGTGGGGAGCTCCAGCAAGCAGGAGGAAGGCTTCGTGCTTGAACTGGCACAGTGATTGATTTACCCTTTCTGTAACCTATTTGGTGAAAAAGAGAGGGCTCCAACAAGCAGGCTCCAGATGGCCACAGGATGCAGGCCACACGTCCTGAGATGCTGATTTCAGGGGTTCTAATACCCTGGAAGGGACTGAGTTTGACATGTGGCCATACTAACATGTGAACCCTGGGAAGACTGAGTGTCACGAGTGCCTCTAAGGAGTTTGCAAGTGGAGATTTCATTCTCTGAGCAAATTTTAATCTCAGGATGGCCCTCGTCACTGCATGGCAAGAAACCAATCCAAACAGAGGGGACAAAAATAAACTCAAAATTAAGCTTGTTTAAAACTTATTTTGGCTTTGTTTTTTGTTTTGTATTTTGTAAACTCCTCTGTTAACTCCCAAGCTTTCAGTACAATTGGGTAACAGGAAAATAAGAAAGAAAAAAAGCAAGGAAGAAAGGAAAGAAGGGAGGGAGGGAGGAAGGAAACTACAGTACTAACTGTAAGTAACTGACCTTCTATAGAAGTTTATAAACACAACCCTGTTGCTCCAACATTCAGTAAGTAAAGCAATATTTTCATTTCTAGAACATCCCTTAATATTTTAAAGCAAGAGATACTTACTTTCCTTTTCCATTTATTCCATTATTCCAAACAAACTTATTTTGGGATGAAGTCAAAATAAGCCAGCTCTGTTCTCTTGCTTAAGTGAAAAAGAAGGGAGTGTTTACAAACATGTTTTTAATCAGACTTTCAAATTTTTATTTATTTTGCCATTTAGCAAACATGTTGCTAGTTCTTTCAAGGAAGAGAAAGTACCTTGTGAAACATGACTCAGTTCTCTCTGCGGCTCTACCCACAGGCCCAGCCTTTTCAGTTACTGTTCCTGATGGCGGGAGAGTCATGAGTTCACTGTGTAACTTAGGGACAGATTACAGCATCTGGGCCAACCTCCTCACACAACCTCAGAAACCAAACCAAAAATCAGAACAAATACGCCCCGCTCCATTTCTTAAGTATGTTTGCAGTGGGAAACTGGATGCAAATGAACAAAATGGTTCAATATTGATTTGGGCATGTGCTAAAAAACAAACAAACAAAAAATACAGTAAGACAAGGCACCAGTTGTAACTGGTAACAGTAACTCAAGGCATGCCATTGGACCAAAGCTACCTTCAGACTCAGTTATCAGATGTGTGTTTTAGCTGCATCTCACTTCCTCTGATTAGTGCCGTAGAGAAATTGTTATGTACATTAGGCCTGGGCAAACTGGCTTTGATGCTGTTGGAATGGGGCCAGCCAATATGCGGACTTAAGCTGCCCTTCTTCCCTAGCTCACCCAGGGCAGACATCACTAATCGATTACAGCACTCTTTCCCACTGAGTCCATGAGGCCTCAGAATCTCGTCCAAAAGAGGCGCCAGGTAGTCAATCCTTCAGTGTTGGAATTGTCATCACTGTGAAAACTTATTGGGGCTGTCTCCACGTGACACAAAAGTATTCCTACCATTGCAAGCCCCCTCCTGGTATTTGTACCCTCATGTAATTCCCTCACTGTGAGTGTGGGCTGGACCTAGCCATTCACTTCTGGTGAATAAAATATGCAAAAGTGATGATGGGCTGTCACTCCTGAGACTAGGTTACAAAACACTGTGACTTTTATCTCATTGGTACTTGCTCTTGCCCTCTCACTCTGAAAAAACCTGCTGCCATGCTGTGAGCTGCTCCATGGAGAAGCCACCTGGCAAGGATCTGAGGGGTGGCCTCTGCTCAATAGCTTGTGAGGAACTAAGGCCCTCAATCCAAGAGAAAGCCAGTGACTGAACTCTGCCAACAACCAGGTGAGTGACCTTGGAAGGGGATCATTCCCCAGCCAGGCCTTGAGATAACTGCAACCCTGGCCAATATCTTCATTGCAGCCTTGGGAGACACCTCGAGCCAGAAGACTTCCAACTCACAGTAACTATGTGATAATAAATACCATTGCTTTAAGGCCACTAAGCATTGGGATAATTTGTTACGCAGCGAGAGATAACATAGCAAGATTTTAGCAGACTCCATGAAAGGAAAGAGGCAGGGAGAGAGGAGACATGTTAGAATAAGGAGGCAGTATCTGAAAGGGAATTCAAATTTCCTCTGGGATGAAAAAAAAACTTTAAATAAAGTCACAGTTCTGGGCTGGGCTACTTGGTTTGGGGATTTTATCATTCTTATCAAACATTTATTATGTATTTAACCTAAGTATGGCCCCCTGTGAGATCTTGGAGATACAAAGAGGCAAGACCTGGTCTCTATCCTTAGGTTTCACAGGGTTAGGAAATAGATGCTATAAGCTAAGGACATGAGGTAAAATAAATGTAGTGGACATTGTTTTCATTTGCACAGCAACCATCTGCATTCTTTTTCAGTTTCACCAGGCTGACTTTTCTTGAGGAAAACACCTGGATATCTCCTAGGCCCATTTGGTCTAAGTGGAACTAACCCCATCTTAGGTCAGGTCTGATACCGAGCTTGCTAACTTGGCAGAATACAAGCTTGGGGATGTGGGTGACCATCGTTACCTCTACTTGGAGTGAACTGATTTGAATTCTACCAAAGAGAGGAAAGAAAAGCCAAGAGAAGGAAAGAAGCACATTCCTGACAAACTCTTTCCAGCACCTTTCTCCAAGTGCTCTTTTACTGGGATTTTCAGCTCTATTAGCCAAGAAATCCACCCCCCCCCTTTTTTTTTCCTTTCCCCTTGTTAACCCTACACCTGTTTGAATTGGGTTTCTGTAACTTGCAACTGAAATAATCCAGAATAATGCAACAGGAAAGATGTGAAAATATAGGAATTTTAAAAAGCTAGCACCTTATCAAGTTGGTCTTGAGATGGGCCTGGATCAATAGGAGGAGACGGTCACAAACAGGTTTCTAGGGTGTTAAAGTTCTCTGGAGACAACTCAGATAGAAACAGGGGCATCACTTCTGATGTGAATTCTGTGAGTGACTCTCAGTCTGCCTGGACTCATGTGAGAAAATGAGCTGGGATATCAATAATGTTCATTCATTCAGCAAATATTTATTATGTACCAGCTATGTGTTAGGAACTTCTTGGCGGGGGGATGCTGAGAACACAAGAACAAAACAAAATGTCTGTGCTCCTGTGCTCAGGGGGTACACAAGAGCCTAGTCTGTTTAGGAAGGTAGATGATAAAAAAGTCTATCAGTATATCTATCAGTGTATGATAAGGCTGGTGGTGATAAACGCCAGGAGAGACAAAGCAAGTAAGGGCTGGATAGTGATGCTGGGGGCTAAAGAGGATGGGTACCATTTAGATATGGTGGCCAGGAAAGGCTTGTGGTAGAGTGAAAATGTGAGCAGAGATATGACTGAAACATGGGATGATTCGTGCAGATACCTGGAGAAAGTCTTCTAGGCAGAGGCAAGGGTGAGTACAAAGGCCTTCAGTTGGAATGGAATATTCACTTTAGGATTCTCTATGTATAGTATCATGTCATCTGCAAATAGTGACAGTTTTACTTCTTCTTTTCCAATTTGGATTCCTTTTATTTCTTTTTCTTCTCTGATTGCTGGGGCTAAAACTACCAAAACTATGTTGAATAATAGTGGTGAGAGTGGGCAACCTTGCCTTGTTCCTGATCTTAGTGGAAATGGTTTCAGTTTTTCACCATTGAGAACGATGTTGGCTGTGGGTTTGTCATATATGGTCTTTATTATGTTGAGGTAAGTTTCCTCTATGCCTACTTTGTGGAGGGTTTTTATCATAAATGGGTGTTGAATTTTGTCAAAAGCTTTTTTTGCATCTATTGAGATGACCATATGGTTTTTCTCCTTCAGTTTGTTAATACGGTTTATCACATTGATTGATTTGCATATATTGAAGAATCCTTGCATTCCTGGGATAAACCCCAATTGATCGTAGTGTATGATCCTTTCAATGTGCTGCTGGATTCTGTTTGCTAGCATTTTGTTGAGGATTTTTGCATCTATGTTCATCAGTAATATTGGCCTGTAGTTTTCTTTTTTTGTGAAATCTTTGCCTGGTTTTGGTATCAGGGTGATGGTGGCCTCATAGAATGGGTTTGGTAGTGTTCCTCTCTCTGCTATATTTTGGAAGAGTTTGAGAAGGATAGGTGTTAGCTTTTCTCTAAATGTTTGATAGAATTCGCCTGTGAAGCCATTTGGTCCTGGGCTTTTGTTTGTTGGAAGACTTTTAATCACAGTTTCAACTTCAGGGCTTGTGATTGGTCTGTTTATATTTTCTATTTCTTCCTGGTTCAGTCTCGGAAGGCTTTGCTTTTCTAAGAATTTGTCCATTTCTTCCAGGTTGTCCATTTTATTGGCATATAGCTGCTTGTAGTAATCTCTCATGATCCTGTGTATTTCTACAGTGTCAGTTGTTACTTCTCTTTTTTCATTTCTAACTCTAATTATTTGAGTCTTCTCCCTTTTTTTCTTGATGAGTCTGGCTAATGGTTTCTCAATTTTGTTTATCTTCTCAAAGAACCAGCTTTTAGTTTTATTGATGTTTGCTATCGTTTCCTTCATTTCTTTTTCATTTATTTCTGATCTGATGTTTTTGATTTCTTTCCTTCTGCTAACCTTGGGGTTCTTTTGTTCTTCTTTCTCTAATTGCTTTAGGTGTAAGGTTAGGTTGTTTATTTGAGATGTTTCTTGGTTCTTGAGGTAGGACTGTATTGCTATAAAGTGCCCTCTTAGAACTGCTTTTGCTGCATCCCATGGATTTTGGGTCGTCGTGTTTTCATTGTCATTTGTTTCTATGTATATTATGATTTCCTCTTTGATTTCTTCAGTGATCTCTTGGTGACTTAGTAGTGTATTGTTTAGTCTCTATGTGTTTGTATTTTTTTACAGATTTTTTTCCTGTAATTGATGTCTAGTCTCATAGCATTGTGGTTGGAAAAGATACTTGATATGATTTCAATTTTCTTAAATTTACCAAGGCTTGATTTGTGAACCAAGATATGATCTATCCTGGAGAATGTTCCATGAGCACTTGAGAAGAAAGTGTAATCTGCTGTTTTTGGATGGAATGTCCTATAATTATCAATTAAGTCCATCTTGTTTAATGTATCATTTAAAGCTTCTGTTTCCTTATTTATCTTCATTTTGGATGATCTGTCCATTGGTGAAAGTGGGCTGTTAAACTCCCTTACTAGTACTGTGTTACTGTCGATTTCCCCTTTTATGGCTGTTAGCATTTGCCTTATGTATTGAGGTGCTCCTATGTTGGGTGCATAAATATTTACAATTGTTATATCTTCTTCTTGGATTGATCCTTTGATCATTATGTAGTGTCCTTCTTTGTCTCTTGTAATAGTCTTTGTTTTAAAGTCTATTTTGTCTGATATGAGAATTGCTACGCCAGCTTTCTTCTGATTTCCATTTGCATGGAATATTTTTTTCCATCCCCTCACTTTCAGTCTGTATGTGTCCCTAGGTCTGATGTGGGTCTCTTGTAGACAGCATATGTCTGGGTCTTATTTTTGTATCCATTCAGCCATTCAGTTTTTTGGTTGGAACATTTAATCCATTTACATTTAATGTAGTTGTCGATATGTATGCTTCTATTACCATTTTCTTAATTGTTTTGGGTTTGTTATTGTAAGTCTTCTCCTTTTCTTGTGTTTCCTGCCTAGAGAAGTTCCTTTAGGATTTGTTGTAGCACTGGTTTGTGGGGCTGAATTCTATTAGCTTTTGCTTGTCTGTAAAGGTTTTAATTTCTCCATCGAATTTGAATGAGATCCTTGCTGGGTAAAGTAATCTTAGTTGTAGGTTTTTCCCTTTCATCACTTTAAATATGTCCTGCCACTCCCTTCTGGCTTGCAGCATTTCTGCTGAAAGATCAGCTGTTAACCTTATGGGGATTCCGTTGTATGTTAATTGTTCCTTTTCCCTTGCTGTTTTTAATATTTTTTCTTTGTATTTAATTTTTGAAAGTTTCATTAATATGTGTTTTGGCGTGTTTCTCCTTGGATTTATCCTGTATGGGACTCTCTGTGCTTCCTGGACTTGATTGACTATTTCCTTCCC
This sequence comes from Balaenoptera musculus, assembly GCF_009873245.2. Taxonomy (NCBI): domain Eukaryota; kingdom Metazoa; phylum Chordata; class Mammalia; order Artiodactyla; family Balaenopteridae; genus Balaenoptera; species Balaenoptera musculus. Next base: position 86,927,519 of record NC_045795.1, read on the forward strand.
CATATTAGGGAAGTTTTCAACTATAATCTCTTCAAATATTTTCTCACTCCCTTTGTTTTCCTCTTCTTCTTCTGGGACCCCTATAATTCAAATGTTGGCGCATTTAATGTTGTCCCAGAATCTCTAAGATTGTCCTCAATTCTTTTCATTCTTTTTTCTTTATTCTGCTCTGTGGTAGTTATTTCCACTGTTTTATCTTCCAGGTCACTTATCTGTTTTTCTGCCTCAGTTACTCTACTATTGATTCCTTCTAGAGAATTTTTAATTTCATTTATTGTGCTGTTCAGCATTGTATGTTTGCTCTTTAGTTCTTCTAGGTCCTTGTTAAACATTGCTTGTATTTTCTCCATTCTATTTCCAAGATTTTGGATCATCTTTACTATTATTACTCTCAATTCTTTTTCAGGTAGACTGCCTATTTCGTCTTCATTTGTTTGGTTTGGTGGGGTTTTACCTTGCTCTTTCATCTGCTGTGTGTTTCTCTGTCTTCTCATTTTGCTTAACTTACTGTGTTTGGGGTCTCTGTTTCGCAGGCGGCAGGTTTGTAGTCCCATTGTTTTTGGTGTCTGCTCCCTGTGGGTTTGGTTGGTTCAGTGGGTTGTGTAGGCTTCCTGGTAGAGGGGACTGGTGTCTGTGTTCTGGTGAATGATTCTGGATCTTGACTTCCTGATGGGCAGGACCACGTCCGGTGGTGTGTTTTGGGGTGTCTGTGAACTTATTAATATTTTAGGCAGCCCCTCTGCTAATGGGTGGGTTTGTGTTCCTGTCTTGCTAGTTGTTTGGCAAAGCGTGTCCAGCACTGTAGCTTGCTGGTCATTGAATGAAGCTGGGTCTTGGCGTTGAGATGGAGATCTCTGGGAAGGCTTTCGCCATTCGATATTATGTGGGGCTGGGAGGTCTCTGGTGGAACAATGTCCTGAACTCAGCTCTCCCACCTCAGAGGCTCAGGCCTGACACTCGGCCAGACCACCAAGACCCTGTCAACCACACAGCTCAGAAGAAAAGGGAGAAAAAGAAAGAAAGAAAGAAAAATAAATAAGTAAAATAGAAAAAATTCATTAAAAATAATAAAGTAATAAAAAAAAAGAAAGAGAGAAAGAAAGAAGAGAGCAACCAAACCAAAAAAGAAATCCACCAATGATAACAAGCTCTAAAAACTATACTAAAAACAAACAAGCAAACAAAAACAACAAAAAAACAAAAAACGGACAGTCAGAACCCTAGGACAAATGGCAAAAGCAAAGCTATACAGACAAAATCACACAAAGAAGCACACACATACACACTCACAAAAAGAGAAAAAGGAAAATAATATATACATAAAATAAAAAAAAGAAGAGAGCAACCAAATCAACAAATCTACCAATGATAATAAGCTCTAAATACTAAACTAAGATAAACATAAAAACAGAAACAAATTAGATGCAGAAAGCAAACCCCACATCTACAGTTGCTCCCAAAGTCCACCTCCTCAGTTTGGGATGATTTGTTGTCTATTCAGGTATTCCACAGATGCAGGGTACATCAAGTTGATTGTGGAAGTTTAATCCGCTGCTCCTGAAGCTGCTGGGAGAGATTTCCCTTTCTCTTCTTTGTTTGCACAGATCCTGGGGTTCAGCTCTGGATTTGGCGCCCCCCTACGTGTAGGTCCCCTGAGGGTGTCTTTTGGGAAGTGTGAGGTCTTCTGCCAGCATTCAGTAGGTGTTCTGTAGGAGTTGTTCCACATGTAGATGTAGTTCTGATGTATTTGTGGGGAGGAAGGTGATCTCCATGTCTTACTCCTCCCATCTTGAAGGCGCACCCCTCCTTTAGCCCAGGTATCTTTGTGAATTAGAGTTTTCCCTGGATATATCCCCAGGAGTGGGATTGGTGGATCAGGATGTGAGCTTTTACACTGAGAGCAATGGGCAGCCAGAGGAGTGCCATGATCTGACTTGTTAGGCTCTCTCTGGCTGCTCTATTGAAAATAACTTTCAGGGGACAGGGGTGGAACAGAAGACCACCTGAGAGGCAATTGCAGCAGTCCTGGCAAGAACTGAAGGTTAACAGCTGGGGTTGGATTCTGGATATAATATGAATGTAAAACTTCTAAGATTTGCTGACTCATTGCCTACAGTGCATGAGAGAAAGTACGGTTATCTTGGAGGAGTAGATGGAAGGCTAGGTCTGCCTTTAACCAAATGAGGAAGACTAGGGAGGAGAATTTGGCTTGGACTGCTCGATGTATGATGACTATCAGACACTTGAGTGATGGATCAGCTGGATGGCTTGATGTGAATCCTGAGTACAAGGGAGAGGTCTGGGTTGGAGATACACATTTGGGAGACAGTGGGTAAAGCTATTTAAAGCTGAGATGGTGAGATCACTTAAGAAGTGAGTAAAGGCAGGACACAGAAGAAGTTCAGTAGAATCCTAAGACACTCCATCATTTAGAGGTTGTTGGAAGAAGAGGAGGAAGTTGCTGGAAAAGAAACTGAGATGAAAAGTTTGAGCCACAGTGCTTTATAACCAGGTATAAAACAAAAGCAATAATCTTTCTGCTTCTGTTTTTCTCTGTTTTACCTAATATGACTTCCCTTTCACTGAGTACAGTACATTCTCATTAAATACTAGGAAAGCTGGTTTCTAAGTATACAGAATCACTATAGCAGAGTTTTCTTGCTCAGAGGTAAATTTAAATCAAGACATAGGACACTGGCCTTAAAGAAGATACAGAGTCTCTGCTGCAGTGAATGGTGAATGCAGGATGAAGGGCAGGTGCTAGGGAAATGAGGCAAGTTTCAAGGAATCTGGTGGGTATTGGAGTCACATGAGAAGTCAAAACCATGAAGGCTGACAAAGCTGAAATAAGCAGCTACCCAGTGAGGGGTCAGAGGAAACAATGGGCAAGAACTGTATTAGATAAGGGTCCAGCAGGGTTGAGACCTTGAAAAAGAAGGTGGGAGGTTCAAATCCAGGTCCAATACCCAGACCATGGGCTTCAGAGCCAGCTGATTTTTAAACTTTTAAAAAATGGCTTGAACACCTTTTATTCTGCATTTTGGGGCCTCCTTGCCCCCATGGAACTGCCAAATTTTAAAGCTTGGCTGTATCACTCACTCACCTAGAATGCCAATTTCCTCACCCATAAACAAGGACAAAGCCCACTGTGAATAATAATAATAACAATAACAACTAGCACATCAAAGTGCCTTCTGTGTGTCAGGCACTGGTCTGAAGCCTCAGACCTTTCGTACTTCCCATTCCCATTTTATATCTTCCCATTTTGCAGATGAAGAAATTGAGACTTAGCAGTTAAGTGATGTGCCGAAGTTCCCACAGCTAGTGAGTAAGAAAGATACAATTCAAACCTAGAGCTTTGCAACACAATCCTGGCAGTGTCAGAGGCATGTGGGTTTGGGGTAAGTAAGTGCTAGGTGAAGTGGAGCTAGATGAACATGGGTTTGAATGAGGGGCTGTTTGGCCATGGGGACCAAAGTAGGTGTTGAGCAAAAGTGATGGCAGGGATCATTTGGAACATACCCCAGGAATGTGTACCAAGGTCTGCCATCTTGGATCAGAATATCTGCCAAGCAAAAAAAGTGTCCTGATGATTTAGATGAGTACAGGGAACTAGGATATTGTGCTCCTTCCAGGCCCAGGGTCTGTGATCAAGAGCCTTATCCCCCTAGAGAAGGAAGGTGGGGAACACACATGTACGGAGAATCTGTTTAGCTAAGTGGCCAAGGAGCTAGGCACTTCCCCATGTATGATTTTAGTACCTTCTTAGAACATTTCAATAGGGAGGTATAACTTCCCCTATGTTATAGATGAAGAAACTAAGACTCAGGTGAGTGACCTACATAGCCTTATCCAGTAGGGAAAGGGAGGAGGCCGGTTGCTCTTTCTTATACTCCTGGGGAAAAGGTATTCTTTCCTGTCTCCAAAACAAGTACAAAACCAGATGTGTCTTTTATTGCCACTTCAATCTCTTTTTGTAACAGTTTTGCCCCAATCCCACAACTATGGGGAACTATGAGTAGCATAGACCAATAGTCCTTTCTTTCCCTCCTGTTTCCTCTCCTCTTAAAGTCTCTTCAGCACGTTTGAAACTTTGTCTTCATTCCCTTCCCCCAAAGTGAAAGTTGCTGTCTTTTGGTTAACTCAGAACTGCAGGGATACATTCTTGGGAAAATCATGTGCTTTTTATTATTATGTTGTTTATTCATGTACTTGAAACACATATATAATGGTAGGCTATTCATGGAATAAAACATTCAGATGAAAAAAAAAAAAACAAACCAGCGAGTTTGGTAGTCATCTTGAGGAAACAAAGAGAAGCCTCCTATAGAGAAGCATGTTTAACTCTTCCTGTCTCATTTCCTAATGCAGGAACCCCGTTGACCACCACCATGCTTGGGAGCAATCCCAGCTTCTCCACGTGAAAGTCATCATGACAGAGACTCGGTGCTTGTTGTTATCAGTACAAAGGCAACAAGTTGTCCAGAGCTTACTGGAATCCCATGCAAAGTAAACAGTCAGTGCCTACAGCCTACCTGCCTCCAACTTTCCATGTCAAACTCCATGGCGGGGTTATATGTTTTTATGGAGGGCGGGGGGGAATTAATGTCTATTAAGCACTGTGAGTAAGCATTCTGCAGCCTTGCTACTCCAAGTGTGGTCTGGGGACCAGTAGCATTGGCATACGTGGGGATGTGTTAGAAATGCACAATCCCAGACCCCATCCCAACCCTACTCAATCAGAATCTACATTTTCACAAGATTCTTGGGAAAATTTTCCCAGGTATTAAAGTTTGAGAAGCACTGCTGTGCTAGGCATTTTATTTAGGCATTTCATACGTTTAGAGAACAGGTATTTGTGTCCATGTTACTTAAATGAGAAAACAACAGATCAGAATGGTTAAGGAGCTTGGCCCAATTCCTGCCTAGTCGGTGGTAGGGCCAGTATTTGAACTCTGTTGTGTCTGACCTCAAAGCTTGTCTATTTTCTACTGTTTCGCATTACTTTCATTTTTTTCCCTAAAGGTTAGGTTGCAGTGAGCTGCTTTCATTTCAATGAGAGGAAACATGAGACCTGAATTTCCACAAGGAGAGACTTAGTGAAGCAAGAATTAGAGGCCCCAGTGATGGTGGACCAAGGGAAGCACTGGGCAAGTCAAATGAAGACAGACTCTCATAGGTAGGGGTGAGAAGGGCACAGCCTGGGGATCTGGGCTGCTCTCTGTATGTACTCAGGCCAGGGTAGTATGGCCTGGAAATACATCTGTGTGTGCCAGAACCTTGCAACCATGTCTGGCCCTTTCCTTCCTCCCCTGCCTTTGAAGGAGTGGTAGACAAATCAGCAATTTTTCCCCCACTAAGTTCTCTAAATTAAATTTGATAAAGAATGACCTTGAGGGCTTAATTCATCCCACAGATGGGCATTATTTGGCCTACATGATGTTGGCCCAGATAATGTGGTAAAATTCTCCTAAAATGCCAACACATTTACAAACTTTTTCATGAAAGTATTACATACAAAAAAGTGCATATATAAGCATCCAGCTCCATAAATTTTCACAAAAAGACACGACTGAGTAATTAGCACCAAGATCAAGAAACAGAACCAGCACCCCAAAATTCTACTTGTACTTTCTACATAAGGGCTGTCAATATCCTGACTTCTAATTGTATCGATTACTTTACTTGCCAACATTAAAACATTAGAAGATTTAACAGAAAAATCTGAGACTTCTGGCTTCTCCTGAAAACATGAAGCATCTAGCAACACTGGGCTCATGTTCTCACAGAGCAACCATCAGCTGGACTTGAGAAAGGACTACTCTCTTTAATAAGGCATGCTCTCTCCAGTCTGCCACAGTCCCCAGCACTCCCTACTACCCAATACTTAGAGCTAGTGGCAATGGTCTTTAATCAGTGCACTTGCACTTAAAATAGAATTAAGTAAAAACTTTTCTTATATTCTCTTGCTTCCCTAATTTACATTATATTTACATTATATGCCTGGCCCCTATAGGTATTTGAGTTTGAAATCCCTGCTCCAAACTTGAGGATTCTTTATATAATTGTGAACCTCACAGAGTGTCTCAAAGATTTCTTTTTTTTTTTTAATGTTTTTATTGGAGTATAATTGCTTTACAATGGTGTGTTAGTTTCTGCTTTATAACAAAGTGTATCAGTTATACATATACATATATCCGCATATCTCTTCCCTCTTGCATCTCCCCCCCTCCCACCCTCCCTATCCCACCCCTCTAGGTGGTCACAAAGCACCGAGCTGATCTCCCTGTGCTATGTGGCTGCTTCCCACTAGCTATATATTTTACATTTGGTAGTGTATATATGTCCATATATACACTACCACTCTCTCACTTTCTTCCAGCTTACCCTTCCCCCTCCCCATGTCCTCAAGTCCATTCTCTAGTAGGTCTGCGTCTTTATTCCCGTCTTGCCCCTAGGTTCTTCATGACCTTTTTTTTTTTTTTTTAGATTCTATATATATGTGTTAGCATATGGTATTTGTTTTTCTCTTTCTGACTTACTTCACTCTGTATGACAGACTCTAGGTCCATCCACCTCACTACAAATAACTCAATTTGGTGTCTTTTTATGGCTGAGTAATATTCCACTGTATATATGTGCCACATCTTCTGTATCCATTCCTCTGTCGATGGACACTTAGGTTGCCTCCATGTCCTGGCTATTGTAAATAGAGCTGCAATGAACATTGTGGTACATGACTCTTTTTGAATTATGGTTTTCTCAGGGTATATGCCCAGTAGTGGGATTGCTGGGTCATATGGTAGTTCTATTTTTAGTTTTTTTTGTTTTTGTTTTTTAAATTAATTAATTTATTTAATTTTATTTTTTTGGCTGTGTTGGGTCTTCGTTTCTGTGCGAGGGCTTTCTCTAGTTGCGGCGAGTGGGGGCCACTCTTCATCGCGGTGCGCGGGCCTCTCACTGTCGCGGCCTCTCTTGTTGTGGAGCACAGGCTCCAGACGCGCAGGCTCAGTAGTTGTGGCTCACGGGCCTAGTTGCTCCGCGGTATGTGGGATCTTCCCAGACCAGGGCTCGAACCCGTGTCCCCTGCATTGGCAGGCAGATTCTCAACCACTGTGCCACCAGAGAAGCCCTATTTTTAGTTTTTTAAGGAACCTCCATACTGTTCTCCGTAGTGGCTGTATCAACTTACTTTCCCACAAACAGTGCAAGAGGGTTCCCTTTTCTCCACACCCTCTCCAGCATTTATTGTTTGTAGATTTTTTGATGATGGCCATTCTGACCCGGTGTGAGATGATATCGCATTGTAGTTTTGACTTGCATTTCTCTAATGATTAATGATGTTCAAATATTTCTTAAGAACAGATGTTACCACAATCCTTTCTTATCCTCACAGTTCGGTTTTGGGGGTGCTAAGTTAAGTAGTTAATTATACTTCTCAAAGTTCATGCAAAGGAAAGAAGATTCAACTTCTTCACAGATTATTTTCCTTTTCCTCTGTCTGGCATTGCTAGGTGTTTTTGTAGAGGGTTGGGAAGTAGAACCACCAAACCCAGGAAGGAAGCTGAGCCTATAGCCCGGGCAGATACTCAGGAATGACCACATCCAGACCTGAGTTCTGAGGCTGTTCTTTTGATGTGCTGAAATAGTCATCCACTCTCGCTTAATTTGCCCCAAGTTGTAAATTGGTGAAAAAATTGTTCTCATGGAATAGGTGTTGCTCCAGAAAATTTCAGAAGAAAGGAAAGTAAACCAGGAACTGGGCTGAAGCTTTCCAAATGAGGAAGGAATAAAAACAACAACAGCAGCTGTATCATTACCAAGTTGGAAGGGTGGGGTCTCAGGAGGGCAAAGCCAAGCCAGGATGAAGGTACAGCCCCTTTCTCAAGGCCCTACATCCTCTGTGGAGAGAAGCTCCATCACACCTTAAGAAAACCACTTTGATTCAATGAATCTGGTGAAAAGAAGTGCACATTCCCTGTCGAGTAACACAGGTATGAAAAGATTCCCTGAGTTAATATTGGTTGAAAATAAGTTTAAGAAAGGTTTTGATGAATGATTCTAGGCTAATAAAGGGAAGTTATGGGCCAAAGTTTTCAGCCTTGAGGTTGATGTCAAAGAGGACAGGCTTTCCCTCCCTTAAAGTCCCAGGTATAGAGAGATTAAATTTGGGGCTGGATCATCTTTAAAAATAGTGTTGGGAAAACTGGATACCCACATACGAAAAAATGAAATTGGAACCTTAACTTACACTACGTGCAAAAATCAACTAAAAATGGATAAAAGATTTAAATATAAGACTTGGAACTGTAAAACTACTAGAAGAAAACATAGGGGATAAGCTTCATGATATCAATCTTGGCAATAATTTCTTAGATATGACACCAAAAGTACAGGCAACAAAAGCAAAAACAGACAAGTGGGACTATATCTAACTAAAAAGCTTGATGGAAAGAATAAAGTGAAAAGGCAAAGGAAACAATTAATAGTGTAAAGGCAAACCTCATCCCTGATGAGTTAATATACCAAACATATAAGGAACTCAAACAACTCATTAGCAAAAAACCAAATAGCCTGATTAAAAACTGGGCAAAGACTTGAATCAACATTTCTCCAAAGAAGACGTACAGATGGCCAACATATATATGATAAGGTGGTCAACATCACTAATCATCAGGGAAATGCAAATCCAAGGCACAATGAGATATCACCTCACACCTGTTAGGATGGTTATTATAAAACAGAACAAAACCCAAAGATAACATGTGTTGGCAAGGATATGGAGAAACCGAAACTCTTGTACGCTGTTAATGGGAATGTCAAATGGTGGAGCCAGTGTGGAAAACAGTATGGAGATGCCTCAAAAAGTTAAAAATAGAATTACCATATGATCCAGTAATCCCACTACTGGATATTTATCCACAAGAATAGAAATCAGGATCTTGAAGAGATATTTGCATACTTGTGTTCACTCACAAGATACAGAAACAACCTAAGTGTCCACTGGTGGATGAATAGATAAAGAATTTGTCATGTGTACATACAGTGGAATATTATCCAGCCTTAAAAAAGAAAGGCTATCGTTCCATGTGCAACAGCATGGCTGAATCTTGAGGACATTGATGCTAAGTGAAATAAGCCAATCACAGAAGGACAAATCCTGCCTGATACCACTTGTGTGAGGAATATAAAATAATCAAATGCAGAGAGTAGAATGGTGGTTTCCAGAGGCCAGAGGGAGGAGAAACAGGGAGTTGCAACTCAACTGGTATAAAGTTTCAGTTATGCAAGATGATGAAGTTCTAGAGGTCTGCATTGTGCCTACAGTTGACAATACTACACTGTATACTTTACAATTTCTTAAGAAGGAGAAGCTCATGGGTATGTGTTCTTTCCACAAGAAAAACAATTGGGAGACCTGGATACACCATTTGTTCTTAAGAAAATTGAAAATAAACCCCTTGGTGAGAGGAGCCTGACCATCCCTCAGGTTCTGCAATATGCTAATCAGTTTGTGTGACCTCATAACAGCAAAGGCCATAACCAACCTTAATCAAATGCTTCTTGCATGTGTCAAGCTCTTTATTAGGCACCCAGCTGACATAGCTCATATAATTTCAAAACTGACCCTATGAGGTAAACGTGATGTAATTTCACATTTTACAGCTGAGAAAGATGAGGCGAAGAGGAGTCAAGTCCTATGTCCAAGCTGCCAAGCTCGGGCTCTAAAGCAGGTTGTCTAATGCCAAAACCTTTTGCTTTTAAAAATCGCACCTATTGTCTCATCACCACTAAAGCAAGGGTTTACAGTTGACCCCTGGTGCCATCACCCCTCCCCCAACTTTCTAACTGGGATGATAAAGAGCTAAAGGGTCGAGTGGATGAGCATTTAGTGGGCTCAGCTTCTCCTCTGTCAAATGGCATCACATGCAAAGTATGAGGTGTTGTCACAGGAATAATTGGCCACCGGGGAAGGAGGAGGAGAGCCATTTGCTTGTGAAAATCCAGGAGGGCTCTTCTAGATTCTCCTGGTAACTCTTTACGAGGAAGTGTCTTGAGTACATTTTCTATTCCAGAAAGATTGCCACTCAAATGATCTGGGTTAGGAATGTGACAGAGCTCCGGCCCCCCGAGCATTTGGTATGGAAATAAACAGCAGAGCTGATTATCTCTGTTCAAGCTTAAATGAAACCGTATGAAGAGCTCAGCCGATCCCTCCTCCACCATCCCCACCTCATCTCTTAGGAAAGACGGATGATTTTTGGAGCATCTATTACAACAGAGCTTTTTCTTTCTCCCCTCCCCCGAAACGGGGCCCTTTCCTCTTCGTCGCTGTGCCCTGGCAATCAGCAATACCTCCACTCTTTCCCAAATATCTAGAGGCTAAAGAAACCCCAAAGCTCTCTGCCAAACCTCCTTCTCCTGAAATTTTAAAAGATTACATTTTCAGAAATGTAATCGGGATGAGTAGGATTCATTGGCGCTTTGTTCATTAAAGTTGCATTTTGCAAGAGCCATGTGATGTCAAGCTAGTTTTTTTTAAGGCTTCGCCCCGCTCCCACCCCCAAGTCTTTTATCTTAGAACCAGGAAGTCATATTTTGCCAGCCAGCTATGAACTTAACCACAGAAAAGTTGGAGATGGGTTCAAAGCTTAGGACTCACGAGGCTTGACTCCGTTTTAATGTTGGCAGAAGGCATTCCTCACGCATTTGGGGGGGAATGCACATCCACGGGGGCTGATGGGGCAGCTGTGTTATTGGTGACATGGTTGGTGGGTTGTTCTCACAGTCTGAGGAATGTGTGAGCAAAACAGCCTTGTTCTGGGAGGTGCTGTACAGGCTGAAGGGGTTAGTTTCATTTTCCACTTGGACGCAGTTGTGGAAAGAATCCGTCAGGAACCTCTCCCTCTTTCTGGGCTCCCTCTCTCTGAGCACAGCTGTAAAAAGGGTGACCATTGGTTCTCTTACACTGGGGAAAGAAAAGCTAAGCCGTCGTGAGGGTTCACTCTAACACTCAAAATCTAGTGGGCGATCTTCTCTCCTTAGTTGCACCTCCTTCCGTCTAACCTTCCTTGCCTCTCAGTCTCTTATCCTTCCACAATATAGAACAGCTCGGGTTCCCTGAGTGGAACTTGTGTGGTTTTCTGTCTTCCTTAAAGCCTTTGCACAGAGGTGCCTCTTCAGAGACATTTCTCCTTCCCTCAGGTCTCCCTGAAAGCACCCTGATACTCCCCAGACTACTTCTTGAGTATCATCTTTTGCGTCAAGGCTTCCATTAAAACGACCTCTGTCTCTAAATTTTCTGGGACTCCGCAGGGAAGAGTTCATCACTCCCTGCTGTTTGTTTGTTTCACCTCCCGGTTCCGTATATTGGTCTTCGAAAGCACTTTTGAAACTGATTATCAACTTCTATGAGTCTGTCTTAGCCTTCCAGACCAGTGCTGTCCAATAGAATTGTCTGCAGTGATGGCAATGTGCCCTATCTGCATTATGTGATATGGTACCTACGAGTCACATAAGGCTATCAAGCACTTGAAATGTGGCCAGTGCACTCCAGGAACGGGATTTTTAATCGGACTTAATTTTGCTTAATTTAAATTTAAATAGCTGCACATGGCAAGAGGATGCCGTATTGGACAGCTCAGCTGTAAACTATGACCTTCTTTAGGATAAAGTCAATGTAGTGCCTGTTCCCCGGGCTTGACACAATGCCTGGTGCATAGTCAGAGCTCAGTCAACATTTAGTGAATTCAACTATTGTATATACTTATGACAATAATCCTATCAGGCAGATATTACTAAATCTAGTCATTTCATCTTTATATACATAAACAAACAAAAACAAAATGTGACTCAGAGGAGTCAAGTGATGAAGCCAGGATCTGAAACATAAGCTGTTTAAAATCAATCCCCCATCCTTTCTGTTTCCACTGGCAGTGCTTTGGTACTTGGTGAGTAAATGTGTAGGTAAGTGGTTACACATCCGAGATAGGTAGAAGCAACATTTTACAGAACAGTTAGTTGTCTTTACACAGTTAGACACGCAAAGACTGGCTTGTATAAAAGCCAAGAGAAAGAACGAAAAAAGAAAAAAGGCAGGTTGGCACACTGCTTATGCATCTTCAGTACTGTGCACAAATTTGAAGGATATATTGGTTAAATGGATCTCTTTGAAAAGAGGAGTGTATCATAAAAGAAAAGTTACAACAGCCAACAAATTGGGCAGCTGGTATGCAATTTGTGACTGTTAACTTTCAAAAGATGATAGCCTCAGAGTTTGGCAGATAAAGATCAAAATGGTGGAGGTTATGCTGCCACCTACTGGTCATCATTCACAGTGAACTCGTGCTTCAAGATCTTAAAAAGAAAAAAAAAAAAAAAAAAAAAAAAAAATTCCGGAGGCTTGGGTAATCACAGTTACCTATTCTTTTAATTTGCTATTACCTAGCCTTACACATGAAAAACAGTTTTGAAGTTATTCCAAATTTGAAGAAAACTATTACCATGCTTCAAAATTTCCTTGTTTTTTTTTTTTTCGCAAATAAATATAACCATCTGGAGTTTTTAACTCCTCCTCTCCCTTCCCCGCCTCCCCGCTCCTCCCCACTTCCTCCTCATGTAGCTGAATTGCTTACTGAAATCTGACAATAGTTTTAGTTGGCTTTTCTTTGTTTCACATTCTATCTCCTGTCAAATGATTGCATCAGGCTGTATTATGATGGGACTAAACATAATCCTGGACCCCAATCAGGTCCCGAGTTTCTTCCTCCCTACATCACATCTGTTTCTAGATCAGTGTTGAGGGCTGCAGCTGAAGATATACAGTTAGGCCAAACTTTGGGATTTGGTGATAGTGCTGAGTCAGATACTCCTAGTCTTAAGAAATCTTAAAGAAAGTTCCAGTCATAACCTTTGGGGGTACATTAATCAATACTATCTGCCAGAAATCAGAACCTATGCTGCCATCTGGATCAGCCATAAATGCTCCAAAGACAACATGGGACATGAGATTTGATATTCTATGACTTGGGCTCTCTGCAAAGGGATCCAAACAATAGCTGGTGATTTTACAGGGGTATGAATTACACTGCATACCCCTCTGCCCCTACATGTTCAGGCAGTTGGGAGTAAGGCAAGCAATGTGAGCCTTGCGAAGTAGATGAAGAAGCAAAAAGAAGCATTTCTACTTTGGTTCATAGAGAGATTGTTTATACAGATATGAGGTTCAGTGGACTTTTACTGACTGATGGTAGAAAGCCCATTATGCGACCTCCCCCCTCCAGGATCTTGCTGCCTAGCCGGGTCACCGTTCAACCTTCAAGCATCTGTGCTCAAAACAGCTCCTTGGATATAGCTTACTCGAAATGAATTACATTAACACATATCCATTAACTCATTGATTTAATTATTCACTCAACGAACATAACTGAATACATACTAACTATCTGATATATTGCTAGGGACACAAAACAGAATGAGAAATGACACCAGTCTTCAAAGGATCCATTGCTCTATTTTTGAAGAACTCTTACTGTGTGCCAGATACGATGTTAAACAATTTTATAACTATTATATCTGTTATTCATTTGTTCAACAGTGTTCAACTCAGGGCCTACTCTGCGTTAGGCACTGTGCTGAGTGTAAAGATGAACTGGTACACAAACTGGATATGGTTCCTGGCCTCATAGATATTGCTGCCATTTGGGAAAGGCAGACAAGTAAACAAAGAAACACGGCGTGTTTAACTTCTGCAATTTATTTTAGACACTTAGCATTTGATTTGCTTTCTATACTGAAAAATTTCTTATTGAGATGGAGCAGAGACCTCTTCCAGCTATGAAGGCTGAAGATACTGGGTACATTTTCCTAGCATCCCTTGCAGCTATGTCATAGGCATGTGAAATAGGTTGTGCCAATCAGATAACACCTTGCTAGACTCTGAATAGGTTCTATTGTCTCAAGGAAGGGACAAGGCCCTTTATTTCTCTGATGGTGGCTGTGATGGGGATAGCATTTTCTTCACCAAAATCTCTCCAAAGCATGATTTTAGCTATTTTTTCCTGACTTTAAGCTGAATTCTCCAGCCTTCCCAGTGATGCTGGGGGCCTCTTATTACTCTTTTGAAAGTTCCTTTTCTTTTTGGTCAGCCTGAGTCACTTTTTGCTGAAATGAGGTACCCTGATGAGACCCACTGTGACATGGAAAGGACAGGGATGTGGTATCATCAATGCATAGCAGTCACTGCCCTCCTAGAGCAAGTGACATCAACACTTGCATCTTAATATACACAGATGGTCAACAGGCACATGAAAAGATGCTCAGCATTGCTAATTATTAGAGAAATGCAAATCAAAACTACAGTGAGTTGCCACCTCACACCGGCCAGATTGGCCATCATTAAAAAGTCTACAAACAACAAATGCTGGAGAGGGTGTGGAGAAAAGGGAACCCTCCTACACTGTTGGTGGGAATAAAAATTGGTGCAGCCACTATGGATAACAGTATGGAGGGTTCCTCAAAAAACTGAAAATAGAGTTGCCTTATGATCCTGCAATCCTACTCCTGAGCATATATCCGGAGAAAACTCTAATTTGAAAAGACACATGCACCCCAATGTTCATTGCAGCACTACTTACAATAGCCAAGACATGGAAGCAACCTAAATGTCCATCAACAGACAAATGGATAAAGAAGATGCGGTACATATATATGATGAAATACTACTCAGCCATAAAAAAGAATGAAATAATGCCATTTGCAGCAACGTGGATGGACCTAGAGATTATCATACTAAGTGAAGTAAGTCAGAAAGACAAATATCATGTGATATCACTTATATGTGAAATCTAAAATATGACACAAATGAACCCATCTATGAAAAGAAACAGACGCACAGACATAGAGAAGAGATTTGTGTTTGCCAAGGGGGAGGGGTGTGGGGGGAGGGATGGAGTGGGAGTTTGGGATTAGCAAATGCAAACTATTATATATAGCATGGATAAACAACAAGGTCTTACGTAGAGCACAGGAAACTATATTCAATATCCTGTGATAGACCAAAATGGAAAAGAATATTTTTAAAAAGAATGTATATATATGTATAACTGAATCACCTTGCTGTACAGCAGAAATTACCACAGCATTGTAAATCAACTATACTTCAATAAAATAAATTTTAAAAAACCCACTTGTATGTTAAAGACTAGTAAAAATTATCCAGCTTAAACGAGTTGGAAGAAGGGGCCAGAAAAAGGATAACAGGCAGAGGAGCAGCACAATTGCAAGCCCAAGGTAATCCTTTTAGGTACAAATTCTTAGGTCTTTACATATTAGGACACTGAGACGGATGAACAACAAATCCAGGTCTGATTGTAGATTTCCAATTCACCGTGGCTCTTTGACAGTTGAGGACTGGAAATATATTTATTCCAGTGGTCTCTGGTGGTATTTTTCCTTAAATTTTTATTTTGAAGTGTCCATATACAGAAAAATGTCCAACCTATAAATGCACAGCTTAAATTACAGAGCCCTCATTTAACTACCACTGAGATCAAGGACTTAGAACACCAGATCCCCCAGAAGACTCCCCTCTAGCCCCTTCCAATCAATACCCTTCCTTCCTCCCCAGAGGTGACCACCATCCTGGCTTCTAACACCATAGGGCTTATGCGTGTTTTTCTACTTTGTATAAATAGAATAATACATAACGTATTCTTTGGTTTCTGGCCTCCCTCACTGAACATTAATTTCCTAAGATTCATGTATGTCATTTGTAGCTTGTTCATTTACATTGCTGTACAGTATTAATTGCATAGATTTACTTATATTTTATAGGTGATGGGCATTTGATTATTTTCAGTTTATAGAAAGTATAAATCATGTTGCTAAAGACATTCTCGTACATGTTTCTAGTACGTGTGAATAAATTTGTTAGACATATACATAAGGGTGGAATTGGAGGTCACAGAGTGTGTGTGTGTGTGTATATATATATATACACACACATATATATATACTTTAGTGGATAATACCAAATAGTTTTCCAAAATTGCTAAAGCAGTTTAAGTTCCCACCTGCAGTTTATGAAAGTTCCAATTTCTCCATCCTCTGAAATATGTGGTATGGTTAATCTTTTTAACTTGAGCCATTCTGGTAAGTGTAATGCTATTCCATGGTGATTTTAATTTGCATTTCCCTGATGACTAATGATGTTGA
Organism: Balaenoptera musculus; assembly: GCF_009873245.2. Taxonomy (NCBI): domain Eukaryota; kingdom Metazoa; phylum Chordata; class Mammalia; order Artiodactyla; family Balaenopteridae; genus Balaenoptera; species Balaenoptera musculus. Next base: position 86,943,734 of record NC_045795.1, read on the forward strand.
GCAACTTTTCATATGTTTATTGGCTGTAGCCCAAGTACTATTTATCAGATGGCGCCTTCTTGGCACGTATTTTAGGGTTAAGTGCCTTAAGGATGAATGCATAGGATTTCCAAACAGAGTGAAGCCTTTTTTTTTTTTTTTTTTGATTCTCCAAGTTCATGGTTTTCATCATGTCTCTTAAGATAGATACACTCTAGACTTGTGAGGTTCTGTTCTTTCTCAGGAAGTGGCTCTCTTGGGGGCAAACTTTCTGTATGTAGAGTTGGCTCAATAAATGTAGAAAAATCAAGGACAGAGTGAGGCTAAAGTGGCTGAGGCCCTTGGCTGGGTCACTAATGGTTTCTTGGATGTTGTTTGGTGAACACTGACCTTGACAATATTTGTATTTTCCCCCACATCCACTGGTAAAAGTCACGATGGACATGTTACTGTGAATTTACGGTGCTCTTTGAGGGGTTTGGGTTAGTTCTGTAATAAAAATTCTGGCATATGGAGACATACGTCTGGTTCCCACACATTTAAGGCTAGAGAGAGCAGAGCTACATTTTCCTGGGTCAGCTTACTGATGTCTCCAGAGATAAAAGGCACCTCCTGATTCAAGGCTTGCTCTGAAAATATTTCTGGCAAAGGATTTCCAAGTTCCATTCTCCTGGGATGATCAAATTGAGTTCTGTTTTGTCTGTTGTTCTGACAAACACACTTTGGCAGGGGAAAGGGTTTATTGCAGGCCTTTCTGCTTTGATTTCAAGATTTTTATAATCAGAGGCAAGAAGACAATTGTAATCATGAAAACCATTCACTCAAAATACAGAGTAGTGTACAGATATACAGTAACAAAAATTGCAGCCTTACTTTGGGGTTTTGCCAAAGGTTCATTACACTTAGAGGTTTTCAATCAGGTTAAGTCCATAACCCCTACTATCTTTAGCTTTATCCCATGATACATAAATAAGATTCTAGCCTATTGTACCAATGTCATTATGTCCCCAGTCTCCCAAATATATGGATATCAACTACCAACAACCCTTTGAACAAAGCCCCTTTGTTTTAGCCAGGATTTTGGTTGTAAGCAACAGGCTCTGACTACAGTTATCCTAAGGAAGGGGGAATTCATCTAAAGAATATCAGAAACATAAAGACTCAGCGGGAAGCTGGGGACTAGACTTGAAAAATAGACCAGAATCCAGAGGGCTGCAGAGGGCTGGCATCAAAGACCACAGCAGTGGTCACGTGGCAGGAGATACAGCCCGTCACGAGCTAGACACATTGAAATCTCTCTTCCGGGAAAACACATCTCAAGTAGACACATGAAAATGGGTCTTGGAGTTGATTCATCTCATGGCAGCACCTATGTGAATAAACTCTCCTTAACTTCTACAAAGTAAAGGCTGGAGCTTTTCTGATTCCCACCTTTCCCTGTGCATAGTTGCTCATCGCTTCCATGGATTCAGTGGATTACCCGGTACTCTTCCAATAAATGATTTCTATGGCTGTTGCCCAGAGTATTCTCTTACTTGCAACCCAAGAAATCTAACAGAGATGTTAAAGATGGTAGACGTGGCCCAGGCTTGTGTTCTGCTATAAGAAGGATGAGGGAGAAAATATCTTTAACCTTTCAGTAAAGCCAGAAGGCTCATGTCTCTCCAAGGAGAGGTTCTGCAATTGGCCTACTTCTGTATCCATCACATGAATCACTCCTTGATTTCACATATGAAGACCCTGGATTCTGGTCAAAGGAACGTGAATGGAAGTGGTGTGTGCAACTTCTGGGAAGTACCTTTAAGGAAGCGTCATGACCTTTTCCTTTATCTCTTCCAGTGGCCTAGAATGAAGCCATGACAGCAAGAACCAAAGCAGATATCTTGAATCATGATGTGAGCTTGAGAACAGAAGGCAACAATGGTAGAGAGCAAGATAGTAGGAGTCTAAGTTGCTGGAAAAGTAGAATCCCATTCCAGCTCTGAATTACCTACACAGAATTTCTCATAAAAAAGAAATAGATGTCTACATTTTGAACAACTGTTATTCTGTTTTTTGGTAAACTTGCAGCTAAAAGCACAGAGCATTTCAGGCCCAGAAAAGAGAATTCTTTAGAGTTATGACTTTCAGACTTTAGCACTCAAAAAAAATCACCTGGAGAGCTTGTTAAAACATAAACCTCTGGATCCCACCCCCAGGGGTAGAACCTGAGAATATGCATTTCTTACCACCTCCCAGATGATACAGAAGACCCGTGGACCACACTTGGAGAAACACTGTTCTAGGGTTTTGAGGCAGAAGAAAGTATGGCACATTCAAGGAACTGAATCAAGGTTAGTTTGAGAGGATACTGGGAGGCATGGAATAAGGATGGAGAGGTAGGCAGAGGGACAGATCATGAAGGGCTCTGTAAGCCAGGAAAAGGAATGACAGTCTTCTAAGTGCAGAGGGAAACCATTGAAGAATATTGAAGAACCACTGAAGAATATTTCATTCTCTACTACAGGAGAATGGATGGCAAAGGACTAGGATGCCACATCAGTTGGCAAGGCCAGAGAGGCCGGTGGTTTGGTCCAGAGTGGTAACAGTGGAGATCGAGTCAAGATATATTTTGGAAGCAAGAATAACAAGTACTTTGCTGACAGATTCAATGCCTGGAATAAAGGAGGAGGAATCAAGGATGATTCCCAGGTTCTTGCCTTGAGCAAATGGGTGGAACCTTCGCAAGATACAGTAAGCAGATTCCTATGTGACCAACCACAACGCAGAATTTTTTTTCAGGGATGGTAGTTCACCACTCCCATTTGTAGTCCACCTTTTGGATTACCCCTCCACCCCAGCCTATGCACTGCAAATGCCCAATAACCCTCTGGGTCGGTCAACCCCACCCACTTGACATCTCTTCTAAGCACTTGTGCCTTAGATGTGGTTTAGAATTATTTTGCCTATTTTCCAGAGATGATCTCCAAGGTTTTGTTTTTGTGTGTTTGTGTATGTCTGTCTTCCATTTGGCAGGATACACTGTGATTCTTCAGTCTCAGGACACAGTGAGTTCTCAGAATCCTACAATTCTGGAGATGTCTGGGTATCTTGGCCAATGTGTACAAATGGTCTGTCTTCCAGATCATTCCAATTATAATTGACCTCATTATGGAATGAATATTACAAGAAGAGTTGTTAAACTTTCTTTGGTCTTACCTCCTGTAACTTCCTGTTGCACATAGGATAATGTCCTAAGTCCTTACCAAGACCCTGTATCATCTGACTCCTAGCTACTCCTCGAGGTTCATCTTGGCTACCTCTTTCCCCAATTTCTTTCCACTTTAGCTTCTCTGTTTATACACTCAGTCTGCTTTCTCCTGCCTTGGGGCCTTTGTACAAGCTATTCGCTGTTTGTAGAAAGCCTTGCCCCACTGGTAACCCAGCCAACCCCCAACTATGCATGATCAAGCTTGAATAAATGACACTTCCTCAGGGTTACTTTCTGTGTCTTCCCCATCCCCTTTCTCATCCCCCTAGATTGGACAGACTTCCTTATTAAATTCTCCTGAGGCTTCCTTAACAGTATTTTGCAAGTGTACCGTAGTTTAGCCAGTTATCTATAGGTACTTGTCTTATTATTACTTAGTACTTGTTTTCTCAAGCGGACTATAAATGCTGTGAAGACAGGGAATACACCTGCCTGGCTTCCCTTGGTATGTCCTCAGAGCCGGACATAGAGTAGGTTCTCACTAAGTATTTATTAGTTCATTGACTGATTTTACTTATTCTTTACCTCTAGGAATAACCATCATAGGCTTTTAACAGCTCAGATTGTTTTCAACTCCAAAATCATGCACTGACCTTATTTGCAGTCCAGTGCATTTGATGAGCAATGCAATACAGCTTCCCAAATGTCCATAACGCTGCTTTTGTCTTTTGCTTCCAACAGCGTCAAACTTAGGTTTCCGTTAAAAAAATCTGTTTGTAGACAAATTAATTCTCTGTTCTGATTATTAATCAATTTCAATAGAGGGTTCTTTTCTGTTAAAAATTTCTTCCCCTGATTGCTATTTCTCCTTCCCTTTACCATGAGTACTTTTGGGAACTTAATTTGGATTTTCCTCTATAGTCAAACATCATCAGTTCTCAAATAGCGTCCCCTACTTCAAAGGAACAAGAAGGAACGTTCTCTCCAAGACACCCACCCAATCTGTGGTTGTTTTTCAGTTTCCTAGATTAAAGTTAACTGCCTCTATCTTCAGATGGTAAAATTTCTCTAGCTGGGAGGTTTTCTGCTCTGTGCACTTTTATGACATTTTGTAAGCATTAATGATATGCTACAGCATTTTTGTAGAGTACTATAACAGAGAATTATATATTAGAGAAAAATTAAGGCCATCAAGCCTGTAATCAGGCCTTAGGAGAACTGCTGAATATCTCAAATGCGTTTTGGATTCCTATAAAATTTGGCTTGGCATTTATATGGGGTTCCAAGCACTTTTTATCTTTCTCATTTTCATGATCACCCCAACTCATGTATTGTGGTTTTCCATTTTGCAGAATAAATCAGCAAAAGGGATTTATAGATCAAGTAAGAACTGGTAAAGGCAAAAGTAGACTTTTCAATTTCTGAGTCTATTTTTAAAGTGAAGAGAAATACCTTTAGTTACCCAATCTTCCCAAATGCTGGACTAGATTAAAATGTAAATATCAATTAATATCCCAAACACAAGACAAAGAAAGACCTAAAAGACATTAATCTATTAAAAGGCTAGCAAGTGACAAGTCCTCTGATGGGCTCTTAATACGTGTTTTTAATTAATGCTCACAACATTTGTGAAGAAGAGAGAGAAGCTCTGTGTAGAAGGTAAGAAAACAGGTTCCGCAATTAGGTAACTTGCTCCAGGTCTTCCAGTTAGAAAACAGTGAGGCTGAGATATAAACCTAGATCTGAATGTTTCATCGTTTGTGTTCTTAATAAGACATGAGTAATTCAGACCAGGTGTCTGCCCTCATGGAGCTTACATTCTGGGGGGTCTGAAAGGAAACCAATTCACTGACAAGATGATTGGAGAGATCTAAGGTGCTGGGAAAAACATCAAATGGGACCAAGCAAAGTAGAGTGACCTAGTGTAGGTTGTGAGGCTGGCGGGGGGGGGGCACTATTTTATATTCACTTAAAAAAATTACTTTAAAATTTCTTTGTCAGGAAAAAATTCAAATACACAAAGTAGGAAGAATAGTAAAATGAACCCCCATGTAACCCTAGCCCCCTTCAACAATGAGCAATCTTATGTCCTATCTCCACCAACTCTGCCTGATTACTTCATTTATAAATATTTCATGATGTATTTCCAAAAGATAACTACCCATTTTTTTCTTTGTATGCAATAGCAGACCACCATTATTACACCTGAGGAGAAGTTAACAATTTGTGATATGAGTTTAGATGTTAGGTTTGAGGGGAGGCCCACTGGGGGAGGCGCATTTTGATGAGATCCAAGCGTGAATAGGAGCCAGCACTAAGAAGATATGGGGATAGCACCAAGCTTTTATTTATTTTTATTGTTGTTTTTTAAACAGGTTTAAAGTTAGCTAGGGAAAAAGGATTCCTCAAAATCAATTTTTGTTGTTCCTGGTCAAACATGAAGTGTACAGAAAATTTCCTACTCAAGAACAGAAAATCTACGCTTTTGGTATAAGATATGGTGGGCTTGTTTCCTTCTTTACATGACAGATAGGTGTAGCTGAATTAATGAAGGAGTGCGACATCAACACAGAAGCCACATAACCAATACTGAATCAAGGCCAGCTGTGAGCCCTGATGCATCTTTGGTGTAGAATCCTATGTCCGAAATAGTAACAAGGTCTTTCTGCCACCTCCTTGATCCATAGCTGGCCAGACTGTAGATGCTGCCGCCTCACTTTTTCATTATTTCTCCTTTGAACACCCACTTAACTGAACCTTTCTGGAACCAAGAGACCAAAATACTCTTTTAAAAAAATCAGATTGCCTCCTACCACTTTCAGAAGCATCTCTGTGCTTACTTGTTCTTTCCCTGGGTGAAGAGCAGCCCAATACAGAAGCAGCATTAACGTTCCCTTGCTGGCAGTTCCACCCAACATCTCTGGGCAGGCGTTTCGCCAAGCCCTCCTCTGCCGATGTGAAATTCAAATCCCTTGAATAAGCCTCAGGGCCACCTTTGTCCAAAAACCTCAAGAGCCCCAGTCCATGTTGATCTGCCTTGAAATTATAAAGGGGCATATTACTGTGGAGGAAGATAAACTGTGTTGAAATAACATCCAGAGTGGTTGTTAAATAAATTCAGGAAAACCAAGACATTCACTGTTAAGCCGAAACTCTGTCCTCAACTCACCTCGAAGGCAAGAAGTAGGCAGAGAAACCACATGCTGGGGGCTGACGTTCCTGAACTACAGACAGATTTTAAGGTCTTCAGCGGCTCTTTCACTTAAAAATAATGTAGCTTACCAACGCCTAGTAGTCTCTGAGCTGCTGTTTCAGGCATCTAAAGAGGTGTACTTCAAGCTTTAGCTTAAGAAAATTTTACTTAAGATGGGAGAAACTTGGGTTTGTTTCCTAGTTCAGTGATTTTATTGCTGTACGACCCTGGGAAATCACAGAACTATCTGGAACTTTATTCTCCATATCCATAAAATGGGAATATTAAGATCTGGATTATATGGTGCTTTGAAGATCAAATAAGAGGCATGGGAGCGTGCTTTGAGAATGAAAAGGTTCAATGCAATGTAAGCTTTGAAAAACAGAAATACTCTGAGGAGTGATGCAGCTGTCCTTTGTGACTGACGAGGATTTGTTTGAAGCCTGGGGACCAATTTGATTTAAAAGCGATTTATCAGGTACCTACTGTGCATTTAGGATGCTTTCCATGTTGCCAAAGAACTTGTGAGGGTGGCGCTGGGGGTGGAGATAAGAAACACACACACACACAATGAATTAAATAGCAACACATCACACCACACATCCTCAAGCAAGGTTAACCTAAGTCCGAGTTTCCTTAATAATAAAATGGCGACAACAAGAAGACCCACCTCATTCAATTCTCGTGACGTTTAAAAAGGAGAAAATGAGCAAGGCATTTAGCACGGTGTCTGGCACACAGAAAGCTCCATAATTTTTATCTTCGTTTCAAGACTAAATTTCTTTTCCTCAATAAAGGCAGTAAAATCTTGATATTCTCCCCTCTCTATCAGCTTTAAGAAGGGTGGATGTTTTTCTTTTTTCTTTTTCTTTTTTATGTTTGTAATAGGAGCCATGAAGGTTTCTGAATAGGAGTAGCTTTGCAAGATGAACCTGGCAACAGGTGTGTGAGGAAATGGGATGAGGTAAGGCAACAGCTAGGAGGCTATTAAAATGTTATTTTCATGATTTCCGAGAGAGAGGCATGGCAAAATGTGACAGAGAAGGAGGATAAATGGTGGAGTCAGGGCTCAGAGGAGGCAGGAAGAGCCAGGTCCAAGAACTTGGACTTGGTGGTATCCATCGACCACCCTTTCTGTCCGGTTCCTTTCTGTGGATCAGGGCAGACAGCGGCATTTGGTCGTGGGCAGTCTTTCCCACTGAGCAAGCGCAGGACGAGCCACCCCATTGGCTCACACTTGACAAACCCACGTGCTCTCTTTGAGAGGTAGGCATTAGTTTCAGAAGGGAAGACTTTTCCAGGAGGAGGAGCTAAGGAAGGGAGAGAGGGTGAATACAGCCAGCAATCTCATGATGGAAATAGCCGGATAACCTCAACTGCCTGTTCCATGTCGGAACCTGGCTCATGATCTGAGCTCACCGGAGAGCAATGGGGTGAGGACCGTGGGGAATAAGGAGCAGAGAAAAGATTTAGACCAGCCTGCAGAACAATGATAAATAGTTGTTTCTGGTTTTTTTTGTTTTTTTTTTTTTGAGCAAACATTATGAGTTAGGCATTCTGTTAAGTGCTTTGCATGTCTTTTCTCATTTATTCCTTCCAATGTCTCAATGAAGTTAGTCATATGATGTTCTCCATGCTATAGATGAGGAAACTGAGGTGAAGTAGCCAAAATTAATTAGCTGGTAAGGGGCAAAACTAATATTGGAAGTCAGGCAGAATGACTCCGAAGCCCAAGCACTATGTTAAACTGAGTATTTTCAATGTATTAAGGAAACAAGAAGACATTGATAGAACCCCATGAGTGAGAAGGTGCAGTGGATTTCGCATTCATACCTAGGACTTAGTATTTATTTATTTCGTAGCAGAAATAGGTTTTTATGGCAATCAAAACTGAGGAAAACTGAATCGGCTTCTTTGACACAAACTAGGGACAAAGGCTTTAAAGCTCTCCTTGTCTGGTAAGGAAAAAGAATACTTCTGGGTGTGTTTAAGGGAGTACTGATTGTAAAGGCTACGACAAAAAGGTTTTTAAAACAAAAAGTTTTTGCAATGACAATAACCTCCTTAAAGTTACTTGCTGATTGTTGACATGGAGTAAGACCAATAGAGTCCATTTGTGTTTATGTATATGGAAACCTGTCTGTATTATGTGGTTTAGTCATTCTGCTAAAAACAGCTGGAAATTACAGGAGAATCATCTCACCAGAAAGCAGCTAAGCAATTGCTTAGAAAAGTTTGCTTGTCATATCATATTCCTTTGATTCATCCTTATTTTTTGCTTTCACGTTTCATTCTAATGACCCATTTAGTGGTGCTTCATAGTGGAGCTTATTTATTTCTCATAAAATAGGAGGACTTTGTAATCAGATGTGATTTTGTAATGTATGAATGTATCAGATGTCTAAAAGAAACACACTTCTAGGGCAATATCACTCTACACCCACATCTCTGAGAGGGCAGCTTTCAAAAGCATCCCCTTTCCCATTCAACAGTGCATAACATTCATGCAGTCAAATGCTTATTTGTTATATAATTCATGCCTTCGAGGATTCATTTTTTGTTTCATGTTTCTTATCACTATTGGTTGTAATCAATTACTGGTATAAAATGAAGGAAGACCTAATTTATGACATGATGACACACAGTAGATACAGCATTTCTATTTAGAATTGAACAAAACCCTTGTATTAGTTTTCTCTGAGTGCCAAGGAAAGGCTCTGGGGATAGAACCAAGATGAATAAAGCTTATTTTCTTTTTCTTAGCCTCCTTTCCTAACTAGTTCAACTTTTAGAAATAACACTGGCTAGCCAATGAAAACACTTCTTTGCTAAAGGCTAAGAATTTAAGATAAAAAACAGCTGGGCAGGGTTTTTTTTTTTTTTTATACACAAAAGGAAACAACTTTGAACTACATAGACAGTGTCGTTTAAACCCAAACAGATGTGGTTTAATCTTGTTTTTGATCCTCTTGTAGATTTTTCTCAAACTGCCTGCATATGCATAGAAATGATGACTTTCAGATGTTTGAACATAATTTGTCTCTGTTAGAATATCACCTTGGTACATAGATCATGTACACCAAATACTCCCAGTCTTTGAACACGGACAGCAGGGTATCAGGGAAAATTTATATTGGTCTTTTGGTTTTGCCCACCAATTCTGTAAGAAACCGAAAGGGGAGGAAAAAAGCCATGGGATCCGTATGCTGTCATTTTCAAAACAAGAGTCACATGTGTTCTCCATGACTTCAGTAAATCATGGCGATGGTTTCAGATCCTAACACTTAGAAATGCTTTTAAGATGAATCATATCACGTGAACACTCTAAAAATAACACACACAGTTGATTTGTGCACCACCCGTGTCCCCGCTGATTATTATCCAGTTATCATATGATATCCTCATGTATTAAGGTTTTCCCATCCATTGCTAGGAGAAGAAACCACAGGAGCAAAACTATTTTACAACATGAAATGTCATCAGTCAGACTGTAAAGGCACCAACTGAAATATACTCAACTCCACTTTTAACTTCAAAGGCCATTAGAGTTGTCACCCTAGGCATTAGCCAAAAGATTGAAGGAAGGGCTGTACAGACAGACATTTTATAGTTTTCTCTTTCTCTTCGCGCTTCCTGCCCCGACTTGAATGAATATACGTAGTGGTGAAGGGGTTGAGGGGGTGTGGTCTGTGAAACACATGGAGAGACTTAAAATTCCTAGTAGGAATCAAAAGGAAAGAGAACTCTGGGGGCAGAGGGCACCCAGTAATTAACACGCAGCACCATCCAGTGACCTTGGGGAAGTACAGTGACAGCTTTGCTCCAATTCAGCCTTTCCTTCAAGGTGCCTCCTCCTTGGTTTTTACGGTTTTGGCCACAGGCATAGCCCTTGAGAGTATTGAAAAGACCATAACGGGAGAAAGAGGAAATGAGATGCATACATTTGTTGGCAAAATTTTGAAAAGCCCATTGAGTGTGTGTCTGTGGGAGAGATACCTGTGGGGAGAGTGAAGAGCGGGAGAGATGGGGGTGAGGTGGCCTGATGGTGGTGGAGGATGTGAGCTTGAGGGCTGGGAAACTAGCCCAATGGCTCTAAGCATATCATACAAGAAGGGTCTGATTTCTAAGTGGTCCAACATTTTCTAGAACTCTGGTGGCTTTCTGGCCACAAACTGTTGTTCTGCGTAATGTCTCACATCATCAAAACCCTTCTCGGGACATAAGTGCAATGTGAGGTCATTGTGAGAGCCACGATCTAATCTACACCAGTAATCTTGCATTTACATGCGAACGCTTATTATTTTTAAAATGTAGTTCTGTTTATCCTGTTGGAGTCTCTGAGTCCCCCTCATTATCCATTCGTGCTGTCTGCCTGGATGTGTTTCCTGATCTGTCTGTGAGAAAGTTGCCCCGGCTCAACATGACTTAAAGAAAACATCAGACTCTGATGCCCTGTGCTGTCATGTTTGCCATAGGGGCTTCATGAATGATGTTTCCCACCAGGAATTACAGTAGCTGCCAAGGGATGGAGGAGGTGGGCACTGGCCTGACTACAGAGCAGTGAGTCAGTGTTCCAGAGGCTTCTTGGAAATCCATCTGACTCCTGGTGGGGGGGGCGGTTTGGGCGGGGGGGGTGAGGCAAGAGACTGGAGAGGGAACAGAGGAAGAAGCACGCCATCTTCTTCGAAGGATGCTGAGACCCCGAGACAAGAGGGAGAGGAGCTCAAGGCAGCTGCACTGCTCTGGGGAGAATGGTTTTAGGAGTGGAGTACGGAGAAAGGTGAGTGAAAGTGTCACAGGTGACACAATAGAAGGCAGATGAACAAGATGGAAAAGTCAATGGATTAGAAAGCCTCACAAGTGGGTTCTGTTGCTAGAACTTGACTGTGTGCTTTTAGACAAGACACAACTTCTTACATACCTTGTGTAAAATGACAAAGTTTGGATAAGATGTCTTCAGAAGATCCTTCCAACTAGAAAATGTTCTGAGCGCGACAGTTTTTGTCACTGCTCATGATTCTATAAATGCACACATCTAACTCTATACGCGGCAAAAAGAAAAGGGGTGGAGGGAACGGCAAGGGAGAGAGAGACAAAGATCAAGACAGAAGAAACACAGAAATGAAACAGTGACGGTCAATCTGGCCAGCCTTCCAGTCTAGAAGGGCATGTCTAGAGTGACTTACAAGAGACGTGGATCTTCATCTACATTTGGTCTCAGACCCCAGGAGCCTCCCATCCCCTGAAAATCTCACTCTGCTGAGAAGTATTCTGATGTTTAGATAGACTAGTGTTAAACATAACGACTTAACTTTTTATTATTGTTTTTGGTACAGTATAGGCTCTAACACAAGCCTAATACTCCATCTGATGTTCAACCAAAGAATTGTTGATCTGTTGTGATGCTGGAGGAAAACCGGGCTGGGATGGCCTTGCAGTCCTCCTAAGGAATCTTCAAGGGAATTTCAAACTATACGCGATTTTTCACCTTATGTGCTGAGTTTAGAACAGTTGAAAGGCTATACCACCTGCGTACGCCTCTCCGTGTTGTGGGAACGTCTATTGTAACTGGGGAAGCATATCAAGGAGATTCACCAAGAGGCAAAGAAATGGGTGAGGTCATTAGGTCACCCATCATCTTAGCATCTTTGGGTGGAAGGTACTGACAACGGTACAAATAACTAGTTTGTACTGAGGCCCTTCCAAGTGCCAGGTGTCCTGTGGAACACTTTACTTTACCCATATTCTTTTCTTTTTCACAAGAATTTCACGATTCACTCATCAGCTGACTCATTTTATTGCCCACCAGATGAATGCCAAAAACTCTCCTGGACTCCAGGGGGACAGCAGCAAACAGAACCAAAGAGAGATTCTACTCTCATGAGGTTGAACTCTGGGTGGGGAGAGAGACTATAAACAAAGAAATACATATGCTGTCAGGTGGTGATAAGAACAATGGCGAAAAAGAAAGCAGAGTAAAGGGATACGGGGTGCCAGGCCAGGGGGATGCTATTAAACAGGATGGTCAGAAAGGCCTCTCTGGTGATGTCAGAGAAGCCAGGGGGAGAACCTAGTGCTGGAGCAGAGGAAGCAGTCCTTCTGCCCCTTCTACAGATGGGGAAACTGAGCTTCCCACACTCTCGTATTCAATAGGCTGCGATGATCCCACCAGATCCCAACACAGCATCTGCTTCCCATTATAAAAGGGTGCAAGTTAGAAGAGCGCTGTGACTACACAAGGCCAGCAAGTCTGGCACTAAAAACTGCACGAGGCTCTTAACAACACACCTGCTGTGTCCCTGTGATGGGTAATCCGGCTGCTCTCTTCCTACATTACTGAGTCAACAGAATTGGCAAACTGCACTGCTATTACATACAAAAGGCATATGTTCTCCTGGATGTTTTCTCCCCTTCTCTTTCCTACTCTCGAACCTCAGGCCATGAACAAAGAGTCGGTGAAGCATGGTTTTCAGCTAGTGTCCACAGAGTGACAGGGAGCTCCTCAAAGAGGCCTCAGGGACTTCTGGGCAAGATGACAGGAAGGGTCAGTAGTTAGAGCTCCAGGCGGTCAAGCCCCGCTTTAACCAGAGCAGCAGTGATTTCATCTGTCTCATGTATTGGGGCGCTGAAAATGAGATTTCTGGAACTAGCACAAAGGTTGAAAAAAAATAGGAAATGGGTGACTACTGGCAAATAGAAAATAAAGATGTTCTTTGAGCCATCTTAAAAATTTGGCATTAAATGCAAAGTTTCTTGAGAAGTTCTCAGTGGAATTAAAGCCCTAGGGGGTAGCTTTAAAGTTTTGAGAACTAAATGGTGTGGGCAAGTATTCCATTGGAGTAGGACGCCCGCAGACCCAGCGAACTGTTACGCAACTCTGATCAAAGATTTGGAGAATCCATGGCGGGGGAGATCACGGTGTAACTATACTTTTTTCTCTCTTTCCTATGGTACATACTCTATATACACACGTGCACACACACACAGGTATGGCATGAGGTTTAGTCTCCTTTTATGACAGTTTTCTTTTTTTAAGATAAAAATCCCATGAGGAGGGACTTCCACTCCAAACATTTCAGAAAATGTATAATTTCCATGCTGATAAAGTGAGAAGTCCCACCTATCTGGTGAAGGAAGAACTGGAAAGAGATTGGGAAAGTCAGAGTTTGGTTTCTAATCTACATCTGATGGGAAGATCATTTCCTCATGATTTCACTGTGTGTAGCTATTGGGTTCAAAATATAAGAAACATCCAGGGCTTATAAATAGGTGCCTCTGGCTCGGGTGGTTGTGGTGGCGTGTTTGTGAGTGTTTGCTTGTGTGTGTGTGTGTGCGTGTGTGTGTGTGTGCGTGTGTGTGTATGTGTGTGTGTATATGTGTGTGTGTGTGTGTGTTTGCGCACGCGTGTGCGGTCTCTGAGAAGAGAGACCTTTCTGTCTCCTGGTATCTTGCGAAAGACTGGCTGGGGCAGGGAACAGTGACTGTTCTACAGTGTGCATGCACTCTTGCCTCCTTTTCGTAATGGCATCTCACTGATTCTTAGCAGCTCACATGGCTGCCAATCAGAAATGTTAGCAAAGCTACTAGCAGCTGGGTGAGGCCCTGTGACTAAGTTAGCACCAGCGGAGTTAGAGCAGAAGTAGTGGGTGTACCTTCGAGACACATGCTTCAATGCAACTGGTTTCCTCCACACTTTCCCTCTTTCCCCCCTCCTGTGGACTGGACCTGGGATGTGTACGGCGAGCCACCTTCATCCAGGTGGGTGAGAAATCACACTAGAGGATGGTAGGCCATATGCAGAAGGAAGACGAAGGCTGGATGCTTGGATGGTTTCTCAGAAAGGAGCTCCCTGCAACCTGGACCATGTGCCTGCCTCTGGAATATTTCAGGAAAGATAAATAAACCTCTGTTTTGTTTGAGCTACTGTATTTTTGTTGCTGTTACTGCTTTGTTTATTTGTTTCAGCTGTTTATCGTATACCCCAACCAAAAACCTCTTGGCTATAAGACTACAAGTTGACTTGGATTTAGATTACTGAATTTTTGAATCTTACCCTCAACTGGCCACCTCTATCTTTTTAGATCCACAGGGAATTACACTGTAAATGAGGGTTTGGCCTCAAACCTTAGTCCTCTACTGAGCTTGGCTGGATCATGCAGAATAGACATTACAAACTCAGTCGCCAACAGGGGTCAGGCAGGTAAATGCAAAGAAGCAAAACACTGCATAAACATAGGCAAGGTGGGCAATGTGTGATCCATGGAAAGGACTGTCATTCAGAAACATGGGCTTAGTATTTCTTGATATTTTTATCTGTTTAAAAGAATATGGATTTTTAAAAGGTGAAATCTATGGATTTTAATTAATAGGCTCATTTAAAAAAAATTTAAAGAGAAAAAATACTGTGTGCACCAAGAAAAATATTTCTGTAGGACAGGGTCCTAAGGCCTAAGAGAAATTCCCGGTTGCCTGGGCTAAAAGTTAGTCTGGGGTCTAGAACGAAATCTTTGTGATTTGGTGGACTTTCTGGAGTCATCCTCTGAAGTCTCACACCAAAACCCCCTGGAAATCTAACCAGATAACTATTGGCAAACTCACTGTAACATATTTAGGCAGCAAAAGGATGGGAGCCCAAAAGCAAGAGATGGAGCCTAAAATCTTGAGTGGGTATTTTGTGGGCCGTTGGAGCAAACATTTTGGGGTTAAGCTAGTAGGTCTGGGGCCTGCTTTCTTTTGCCAGTGAATCAGTTAAGTTTCCTCAGTTCCAAGCAAAATAACTATTGCTAACAAACAAAATTAGTAATGTATTAGAATGTCATAATAAAACAAATGGGAGGTTGGAAAAAGCAGAAACTAATGAAACTCCTAGAATCTTGGTTTTGTCAAAGTGTAGACACAACATCAAGTATTTTAACTCCCTCTGACATCTTCACTGAAGCTCCATACCCACAACTAACGACCACTAAGTGGCTCTGAATAAGGGACCAGTTACCCACATCATGGTACCCACAGTCAACGATGAAACTGCAGACATTAGAAAGAATGTGGTAGATCTGTTTGCTACAAGGGGAAATGAGGCGCCATGCTTGATAGCGAGAGAGTGGGCCAGGGAAGTTCCACAACCGAAAATCAGGGTGCTGCTTCAAAAAGGAAGGGAAAATATTGCTGGTTAGGCCAAAACAATACATAGCTATTAGAATAACTGCTTCCATGTGGAGATTCCTTCCTGACATTTCTTGGGAAAGTTATATTTTTCTGAATCTCACATCCTGAGAAAGATGAATTTTAGAAATCAGGAAAATGGGAAAAAGTATTATAATTCTCCAGTAAGAACAAAAGATTAACTTTCAACATAGAAACATTACTCTTCAAAGGAATCCAGTGATGTCAAGAACAAAGCAAGAGCAGGAAAAGCAGACATGCAGAGTTGAAGGTCAAAGTCAAGATTTCTGATAACTGGGATGGGGCAAAGAGAAGAGAAGCAGTCACCGTCTAACCATTTTTGCTTGTAGCTGTGGTCACGTTATAAATACTTGTTCATGACCCTGTCAGCTGCTAATGATGAGTTCGTCTTACAAATAAAGTGAATGTTAAGGTTATTAACATTCACATGGTACGCTCTATACTAAATCAATGAGTGATATTCCAAAAAATAACAAGTTTTGAAAGAAAAATAAGTTCTCAAATTGGCAATTTCTACACACACTTCTGTTTAGAGCAGTTAGTCTTACTAGGACATTACATTATTTAAAACCCACCCAATTATGTCCCCAGATGTTTTCCAGTATTTATGTATTTGATCGAGACTACAGTTCTTTGTGACTATTTCTAAACTCATGTATGTTTCTTATTAAATATTTTTTGTGGAAAATCCTAAGAATGAGTTAACTGTAGGAAGAACATTGTGGGTATATTGGGGGTATTTTAATAACAATTTATGATTTGGGGTATTTCAGAGAATTCTGATCTTTTTTTTTTTACTATTCCCTAGCATTAATATCTGTCTGGAGTTTGGAAACTAATTATACCTGCCACTGGGAAGAGGGGTTGTCCAAACACAGAGTGAAGGAGGGAAGCAGAGAGAAGGAGAGGTGCTGAGGCTTCCTGAGAGGCAGAGCTGAGGTGGGTCTTATGCTGTCACAGCCCCAAGAAGCAGAGAGATTTTGGGGAGGGAAAACCAAAGGGGAGCAGATCAAGCTCCTCCTCTACGGGGGCCTGAGGGAGGGACAGGCTGAGAGAGAGAGAGAGAGAGAGAGAGAGAGAGAGGGAGTGTGTGTCAGAGACAGAGAGACAGAGAGATCGGAGAGAATAGGAGGGAAGGAAAAAAGCAGAAATGAGCTCTTCCTAGGGGTCAAGACAATCCATTAGAATCTGAACATTTTTTGAGACTTTAAGATTGGAGGACTGTGCAGATGGGGCTCTGGGACAAGAACCAGCTGGATGCAAGGGCCCCCCTTTCACCCACGGGGACGGGGTACATCTGTACATGGTTTCTCACGCGGCCAGGGGATCCCTTCCATCAGAAGAGGCTGTAGGTTCCACTGGCCCCAAGGTCTCCGGGAGCTACACAGCTGGTGTCCCCCAGCAACTACTGCAGACAAGGGGAATATGCTGTAAAATCTACCCCCCAACTC
This sequence comes from Balaenoptera musculus, assembly GCF_009873245.2. NCBI lineage: Eukaryota > Metazoa > Chordata > Mammalia > Artiodactyla > Balaenopteridae > Balaenoptera > Balaenoptera musculus. Next base: position 86,960,730 of record NC_045795.1, read on the forward strand.
CAGTGGCGACCCCAAAGGACCCACCCAGAAGGAAAGGAGCAGCTGAATGAGGGCTTAGAAAGAGGTCTGCTCTCTCAGTGACTTACAAGCTACGCTTAACCTATGAGGGGCACGAGGCTGGCAGGGAGAGAGCACGCGGCCACATAGCTAGAATGCAGATGGAATTCGATGGGCTGAAACAATGAACCAAATCTCGTGATGTCGAACCTCTTAAATACAAGTGTCAAGTCCTGGCCTTGGGGCGAAACACTAGCTGTGCAAGTGCAAGAAGCAAAAAGGCTTCACAATTTAAACAGACAGGTAACTCAGGGTGAATGACGAGTGGACAGGCCTGTCAAAAATCAAATATTATATGTGGTGAAGGAATATAGCATCTGCTGTGAACAGTAAATAAGATACTGCATGCAGTGCCAGGAATATACTACGTGCTTAATAAATGTTAGTTATTGTTATTGCTATGGCTACTCTTTGACTTGGATCGGGAACCAACTTTAAACCATTCCTACGTTTCAGGCCCATGTCAAAAGCTTTATAGGAATTATGTGCTTGAATCATACCAACACCCCCCCAAAGTTAGAAATGATAGTTTCCCCATGTCCCAGATAACAAACTGAGGCTCAGAAAGTGACTTCAGCCATGTTATAGAGCGAATAGTAGGCAGAACTGGGATTTAAACCTGTATCTTTACACTTTTCTAGATGGCTTTTTTTTTTTAACCAGCGTTATATGAGAAACTTTATTTTGACAGATAAGTACAGTATAAAAAATTTGACCCAAAAAGTTAAAAAAAAAAAAACAGGTAAAAATAAGTATGTTTACAAATTACTGTAGAAATAATGCAAAAGAGGGTTAAAATTCTCATTGAGGAAAAACCAAAACGTGTCCAATTGTATCAGGGCTCTTCCCTTGCAAGAGACAGGAATAAAGCTGAAGACTCAGTTTGGTTTCACTGCAAATGTCCTAGATAACTTAGAAAAACCAGTCGAGGTCAAACGTTGTACCTGCCTACTCTTGATCTGGGGACAGAAGATAACTGCAGAGCAAGGCAGAGCTGATGGTAGGACAGCCAACAGTTCTCCATCTGGAAGTCCATCCTACATCTACCTTTAAGTAAAAGCTGAAGAAAAGCAAGCCCTCAGGGAAGTCTGACCTCTGTGTTTGGTGACTCTAGGCCTCACTCGCAGCAGCTACAGTTTTCTGGGTCTGCAGCAGGGATGGTGGGAAGTTGGGGGTGGAAATGGTGGTCATGGAAGGGTTCCGGGGGTTTCCGGGTGGGAAGAGGAAAGGAAGGGGATTAAATAAGCCATGAATATGTCTACATCACATTTTCAAACGATTCAAAATGTCTGTTTCCCTCAGGGTGGCTCAACAAAAGTATCTTTGCCTTTAATTCCAAAAAAGTGGCTGGCGTTTGTATTTCTAATCTTCCCACAGCCTCTGATGGGTCAGATGAAATCCTTCCAATTTGGAGTGACCTTACAAGGAAAATTGAGTTGGTAGGTTCTTATTTTCCTTTCCACTCAACCCAGGCAAAGCTATCATACTCAATTTAGGATTAAAAAAGGAGTTTATAGGAAGAAAAAACTTTGCCTTTGGAGATAAAAATAGCATCTGCTTCTTCTGAGAGTGAGTCAGCAGCTGGAGGAAATTATTTATAGCTTCTCTCTGACCCTTTTCAAAGTTTGTTGGTCACCTTTCTGTTTAATTACTTTTGCCCTTATGATTTAAAACTCTCATGATTTTAGCATCCATTATTTCAGAAGCATCTGCATATATGGATTATTTGGCTCAGCTTTGAGGTTTTCCCAAGTTACACTGAATAGTAATTTTAGGAGCTCTCCAGCCCTCTTCTCAACCCTTTACCCTGAAAACGATAGGTATAATTTTAGAAGAAAAAGTTCCCAAATAGTCAATGACTTCACTTACATCACACAATTTCAACAAATTCTCTGAGTCTGAATGAAGCTACCAGTTCCCAAGACCATGTGGAAAAACAATCAAGTCTGGAGTGCTATCTTTGTTTTCTCTTCAAATATTATATTTTATCATAAATTATATTTCGGGGGCATGGGGAAGAATATATATTTTAAATGTGATTTCTTTTTTCCAAGTACAGAAAAATTTTTCTGGTACCCACTGGACTTGGGGTAGGCAGAAACCTTATGATTAACTAAAATTTGAGAACTCTGTAGTGTGGTAACTTTGAAGTGGCTCTTTGTTGTGGTTTGAATTCTAGGATGGGAGCAAAAGCTGTCAGCAACCTTGGGGAATTACTTCACTTTTCCTGCATTTGCTCCTCACCAACTGAGGAAACTGCTCTCCTCAGTGTAAAGCGTAGTAAAGCACACTTGAAAAATAAAGCCTGGATAGTTTTTCTCTCCTTCTGAATTCTCTTAGCCTTGGGAAGAAGGAACCAGCTTCTAAACAAAACTTCGTCTCTGTATCCTTGGAGACTGAAAAGTATTGATGCCGGGGAGAAAACAGGCAAGAAGGGATGATAAACAGTGGAAAGGGAAATTGGAAAAAGTCTGCTTCTCACCATCAGCACATTCACATCAGAAGACTAACAATTATTTATGAGGTGACCAAGTTGTGAATTATTAACTATAGGGCTATGGCTCTTCTAGTGGTAGTATTTTATCAGTGCTATGTTTATGTTAGCAAAGACTTGCTTCTTAGACTATATTGAGTGAACATTTACCAGAACTTTACCAAAGTATTTTTGTCAGTGTGTTTGTCATTTAGAATTTGAGAAGAAAAAGAGAGTGTTGTCCTAATGCAATGAAAACTCTCACTTGCAGCCTGGAGGAAGCCAAGAGGTAGGGCAGGGTCCATATCGGCACTCAGGTTGGGGGGCATGAGGGTGGGCAGGGGCAGAATGGGTGGGTGTCTGCTTTGTAGGATCAGCAGCCCTGTGAGAACCTCATAGCTAGGAACAAATCGGAACAGAGCAGCTTTGCACCTTTCTGGGCTGTTTAATTTCTAATTGCCTTGAGGGAACTGAAAACCAGTCTCACGGACAAGAGACTGGAATTTAGACAGGAAGCATCTCACAAGGTCAACCTGGCCAGCTAGCTGCCTTTGGGCAGGATGTACACAAAGGACACAGGAAAGCTAATGTCTCACGGCAGACACATCTCCCTTGAAAAGGCAATATTTAACTTTAATGAAATAACAGTCCAGGGCTGAACCTATATTTAAGTTGACAAATGTAACTTTGAATCTCTCATTAATGTTGTCTAATTTTTGTGTTAGAATGAAACAAAATAATTCTGTGAATCCACTTTCAGCTCATAATATAAAAACCAAAAATTATGAAATTCTGAGTTGTATTTCACCTTTTAGATCTAAAATTCAATGACATAGTTCCAAAATACATATTTTAAAATTTTGTTGTTTTCCTTCTCCGTTGACCAGCTAAGAGTAAAAGCATGCTTCTGAGGCCAAAAGAGTTCCACATTTGGCACTCCATGTAACTCTTTCAACCTTGTGGCTTTAATTAACTTTTCAAAATATGTGATTATTAGATTTTTTTTTCTTTTTTTTGCCCGCACCGTGCAGCATGTGGGATCTTAGTTCCCGGACCAGGGATCGAACCCAGGCCCTCTGCAGTGAAAGGGCAGAGTCTTAACCACTGGACCGCCAGGGAAGTCCCTACTTGATCACTAGAATCAATACTCTTGCTACCCATTTTGTACTCATTTGAAAATAAAAGTTTAATATCTAAATTCATTAAAGCATTTAAAGTATTTAATAAGCTCTACTTTATAGGCAAAGTTGGTGACGCTATATTTCTATGAACCAAAAAGTAGGGCAAACAGAATACGTGAAACATTCGTTCAGTAAACACATCAAAGTATATATTTGGCTCTTGGGTGCTCTAAGGTAATCAATGTGTGAATGTACTGATTGTATGTTTGGGGACCAGTTGCATGCAATAAGACCCTATATTTATACAATAGTTGCACTTTTTGGATACAGTGATAGACTTTTACAAAAGTACTATATCTCTGTGAGAAGATACATTTGAAAGAACATGCATCTATCAAAGGACAAAATGAGGTTAATGAAATACCTTTGATAACGGCAATAACTGTGGCATCAGAAGCTGGCGTCTGAATTTCTGCTTTGAATTGGAGAAAATTAATTTTCTTTGAAATGCTGTGTTTACACATTTCAGGCGACAGCAGCTTCATTTTCAAATTTCTATATATATATATATTTTTATAAAACTACTTAACAACTTGGTGACAACTCGACTTAAAAGCACTTGGAAGATAATTTTTTCTCTTTTAAAATTTCACATATAACAAAATAGGCTAAACACAATTTAAAAAGTGTTTGAAGAAGTGCCCTTGCTCTGTAATGGCTATGAATGGGAACTCTGATTTGGGCAGGCCTGAGCTGGTACCCTACCCTCTATCACTTACTAGCTGTGTGACTGTGGGCAAGCCACAAAAATTCTGTGCCTCAGTCTCTTCATCTGTAAAATGGGAGGTAGCAGTACTTCTACACAGTTACTGGGAGTTAAATAACTGGATACATGTAAATATTTTGGAGCAAGGCCTGGCTCAGATAATACGTTAATATTTTATTGAATTCATACATATTAGCAGTTAGTTACTATTATTTTTTCCTTATCAGTCATTATTTTACTTATCTATCACTGGATTTTATTTATCTTATATATACTCTGACTACTTTACGGATAACTTCAGTCATAAACCCACGCACCCATGGGCAATTCATCTATGACAAAGGAGGCAAGAATACAACATGGAGAACAGAGTCTTCAAGAAGTGGTGCTGGGAAAGCTAGACAGCTCCATGGGAAAGAATGAGATTAGAGTACTTCCTCACACCATGTACAAAAATAAACTCAAAACGGATGAAAGACCTAAATGTAAGGCCTGAAACCATAAAACTCCTAGAAGAAAACATGGGCAGAATACTTTTTGACATAAATTGTAGCAATATCTTTTTGGATCTGTCTCCTAAGGCAAGAGAAATAAAAACAAAAATAAGCATATGCAACCTAATTAAACTTAAAAGCTTTTGCACAACAAAGGGAACCATCAACAAAATGGAAAGACAACCTATGTACTGGGAGAAAACATTTGCAAATGATATGACGGACCAGGGGTTAATATCCCAAATATAGAAACAGCTCACACAATTCAATATCCAAAAAACAACCCAATCCAAAAACTGGGCAGAAGTACCTGAAGAGTTTTCCAAAGAAGACATACAGATGGCTAACAGACACATGAAAAGATGTTCAACATCTCTATGTTAGAGAAATGCAAATCAAAACAGCAATGAAATACCACCTCATACCTGTCAGCATGGCTATGATCAAAGTGTCTACAAATAACAAATGTTGGCAAGGATGTAGAGTAAAGGGAACCCTCTTGCACTGTTGTCGGGAATGTAAATTGGTGCAGCCACTATGGAAAACAGTGTGGAGGTTCCTCAAAAAACCAAAATAGAAGTACCGTATGACGCAGCAATTCCACTTCTGGGTATTTAACTGGAAAAAATTAAAACACTAATTCAAAAAGATACATATACCCCATTGTTCATGCAGCACTATTTACAAGAGCCAAGATATGGAAGCAACCCAAGTATCCATCAGCAGACGAATGGATAAAGAAGATGTGGTATATACACAATGGCATATTACTCAGCCATAAAAAAAAGAGTGAAATTCTGCCATTTGCAACAATGTGGATGGACCTAGAGAATATTATGCTTAGTGAGGTAAGTCAGACGGAGAAAGACAAAATATTGTATGATATCACTTATATGCACAATCTAAAAAATAAAACAAATGGATGTATATAGCAAGAATAACTGCAGTCAGTTCAAAACAAAATAATAGACATGATAAGAAAAATCAATTAATATATCGTAAAAGACAAAAATCTGAAAGAGAAATGCATAAATTCTAATAAGAATTCCTGGTTGAAGAGTGACACAGCAATGAACACAAAACTTAGATTGAGATTCCTAGCAGCCAGAGAAGGGAGGGAAACACAATGGACTGAACATTGGATTACATCGCCAACTAGAAGAAAGCAATCTGATTTGCTTCGGTAACCAACAGCTGCATAACCAACCACCCTAAAACTTGTGGCTTAAACCATGGGGATTTATAATTTTTCAGGATTCTGTGGTCTGGCTCAGTGACTCTTCTGCTGATCTTGTTTGGGGTCACACATGAATCTACATGTAGCTGGAAGATGACTAGAAACTGGGATTGGTTGGGGCTGTTCTTTAGAGTATCTTGGTTTACCTCCACCTGGTCAACTTGAGCTTCCTCCCAGCATGGCAGTCTCAAGGTAGCAGATCAAAAAAGAGTTCCAATAGGATAAGCCCTAGTATGCAAGTGCATATCAAGTCTCCACCTGTGTCATGTTTGCTAATGTCCCATTGATGCAATCAAGTCGTATGCCCAAACCCAGAGTAACGTAAGGTTGGAATGCCAGGAGGCATGTTCACGGGGTCCGCGGTCTACCAGAGTTTCTTAGGAGAGTCCAAGTTAGAAATCTGGGAATCACTGTCACCCATAACTTTAAAAAAAGCTATCTTCATGGTTCATAGTCTTTTGACTATTAAATCTTGCTTCCATGTGTTACATTCTTTTTTCATTTTGTCCCTACAGTGAGACCACCAGTCTAGGACTTATCAGCTCCTATCAGTTGAACTACAAAGACTTTATTAGCCTTCTGCCTCTGGAAACCCTGGAATCATTTTCTGTGCCATTTTGCTGATGACACCCCTGCCTTTCTTTGCTAAAACAAATTCAGCAATAGTCCTGCACATGTTGTCCATGGATTCAACTGCTTCAGCAGATCTCCTGTGAGCTGTGATGAATCACTGGAAAAAGTGTTGTTGTTGTAGGAGGTGTGAATTAGATCAACTAGGGGAACATCCAAAATGCAGACTTCTGGGCCTACCCAAACTTAATCTACAGAGAGCTGAGAGCATATGGGCACACATAAAATCTGCCTTCTGAACTATACTCTCCTGCCCTTCTTCTACCTCTGAAAATCATTCTTCTTTCAGTAATTTAATGGCTTGTCCTAGGCATTTTTTTACTTCTGTGTATAGGAGAAGGGGTAAGAGACTGAGAGCTACTAACCGGGCAGCCTTGGGTTTAATTCTCCTTTCCATCTCTTTTGATAACTGTGTGACTTTGGATAAATCACTTCACTTCTCTGAACCTCTTTTTCTTCATGGGTTAAATGGAGATAATATTTCCTACCTTATATTATCATTGTAAAGACTAAATGAGACAATATAGGTAAAGTGCAGTGCCTGAAGCAAAATAAGAATTCCATTTTCATTGTTGTTTTTGCTATTATTATTATTACCACTACGATTACTATTATTATTATTACCACTACTACTACTTCCTGTAGTGCTTTAGATTGTGCTTAAGAGTAAAACCAATGCAGAGGAAAACAGAGTTGACAGATGAGGGAACTACTAAATCTCTAATGACATTGCTTGAGCACCTGGATCCAGCTGTGCCTGAAGCCATCACCTTGTTGGACTTTTCAGTTCCTAGAGTCAACTGGTTCCCTTTTTGCTTTAAGCCAGATGGAATTAGATGTCTGTCACTTGCAATGGTGAGGTTCTGACTGATATAGGACCCAAACCTACTCTGTATCAGTTTCATCTAATGAATGTGGTTAAAATACAGACTCTTGTCCCTACCCCTGGAGATTCTACATTTGTCTGCCTGGAGTAGGTCCTGGGAGTCTGTAATTTTAGAGCACTTTAAATGACTCAGACGTCACCAGACTACACATCAGCTTTAGGGAACTACTTCCTTAAGTTGTGAGTTCCTTATTTGGCAGTCCCTACAGGACCCTGTAAGTTGCCTTACGCATAGAAGCCCCACTAATATTTGTTGAATTGAACACACATTCCGAGAACATGAGTAATTAGGCAGGACAGATTGTCTCGATAGACCGATTGTATGAAGTTGGCGGGATAGTTAAAAAGAATCAGATTACTTCCAGAAATTTCTAGCATCTTGGGGTAGCTACCTTGCTCGAATTAATTTAATACCAATTTTAAATGCTATTTGGTTTTCTCTTTCTAGCTTTAATGTTTTCATTTTGTGACCAATTCATCATGTGACCTTGGACCTGTTTCCTGACATAATTTAATACTGCATCCTGGGGGGTTTTTTTGTTTCAAATTAAGATCTCTTTGTTGCATATAAAGATTTCATGTTAGAGTTGCCCTTTATGATAAATTTTATTTCAGCTGAATGATTGTCTAAAGAAGTTTCAGTCTTACTCCAACCACATCAAGGGGTCCCCAGAGAAAACGGTTTCGTATATTTAGGATCCTGACAAATGGGGTGGGAATCCTCCTTTATGCAAGACAGGCAGTAAAAGGTGCTACTGACGAAAGCATTAACAGCACACGCTGTCAAAGTGGGGAAGAAATCAGAGCCCACCTGGAGGAGAAGTCTGCTTCCTCCCTGTGATGCACACTTCAGCGATTTCATGCTCTTCACCCCACAAATATTACAATGGCTCCTTTGGAAAAATGCATCCCAAGGCCTGTCTGGATGGATTTTTAAGAGTTAAAGACTAGAGTTGACAACGTGACCACAGAAAAAGACTTATTCCAAAGACTTCCAATGGAAACCACCCATCATCTGCCCTGAGAGGGAGTCAGTTGGGAGGCGAGGTCTGAAAGATTATTTTTCAAAGCAGCATTGCATTGATGGTTTGGATTATAAAGCTGAAGGAGGCCAAAGATAACTAAATTCAAACCATTGGAATTACATTATAACCTAGAAATTCATAAGCCAGAAAAACAATGCGTGCACTAACATATCAGGTCTCCCTCTGATTAGATACACTATAAAGTGCCAGGGTGAGAGGCCTCGCCCCACTTTAAACATTATGACAAAATCAATACCCAAGAGATTTCATTCTAAGTGATCACCCTCAATTACTACGTCAGAGCTGTGGGCTCCCTAAGAGGAAGAAGAAACACTGAGGTTTTCAACAGGGAGAAAAATACCCCATTCCTCCTGCTGAAATGAGACATGTTTTTGGATGAAAGAAAGCCTTGACATCATGTAGCCTGATATCCTAAGCTTTGATTTCAAGAATCCATTGATATTACAGGGAGAGAGGGTCAGTGGTTGAGGTCTACAGCATCACTGGAAACTGTGAAACCCATAAGATTTGGGGTCTATGTGTTTATGAGATTTTGGGGAGCAGAAGTACCTGAGAAAGATTAAGAATCACCAATTTTCTCCCACTTACCCCATTTTACAGATGGGAATACTAAGGACATCGCTGACGTGCCCAATTGTCACACAACAAGACTCAAAGAACTAGCTCTAAATCTTTGGGTTAACAGCAGACAGATGGGAACCTGATCATGAACTTGAGGCAGGAGTTGCAAAGCGAAAACCCTGGAGTGAACTTAACCCAGAGTCCAGCTTTCTTTCACCTGCACAGTGTTTTAATCCATTAGGAAAAGTCCCAGATACCCAGCTGCTTCGGAAAAGTTGCCAGATTTGGCAAGATGGAGCCCACATTTCTTTGGCAGGCGCCCAGCAGTTTGCCCCGCCCCGTCCGCTCTCTGCTATTGTAGGCTCACTTCTGCTTCGCTTATTCACCCTGCCCTGCCTGGTCCTGTAACACTTGAGTTCGTGATTCTGGCTGTAGAGTTTCCTAACACCTGCTGGGTCCCTTGGGAGGTCTATAAACCTCCTTTGGGGCTGCTTCTGTATCAGTCATGGCGGTTGTGGTTTATTAAAACAAACAAACAAAAACTCAAATTACAATGGCTGAGAATCACAAATATTTCCTTCTTGCTCAGGCTACATGTCCATCAGGGTTGGGACAAGAGGTCATTCAGGGATACAAACTGAGCAGCTACTGCCTCAAACATCACCAGCAAGAGTTTGGGATGTTCTCACCATGACAATGAAGTGCTTCAGCCTGAAAGTGACACAGGTGCCATCGGCATAAATTCATGGGTCAGCACTAGTCACACGGCCTCACCCTACCTCAAGAAGCTTGGAGATGTAATCCTATAATGTGCACAGATCACAGAGGCTGAAGAACGTTGAGTAAACACTACTGGTCCCTCCCATCAGTCTAGCTGTGGCAACCTGCCCTGGGTCGTGAACTGCGGCGTGTAATTCCAAGAAGTGTTAGATGGCTTTGGGTTTCCCGTGGATACCTTTTCCACAGTGACAAAGCACTCTGTCTTGTGAGAAACAGGCAGGCAGCAAAATCTATTCGAGGTTTAGGAGGTTGTATGGAGACAGTTGTCACTTTTGCCCTCGATTCAGTTCCCAGATTTTTTTTTTTACTGTATGTTATTGGTTACATCTGCTATTTATCTGAGCCTCAGTTTCCTTATCTGTAAGTGGAGTAAGAACACCATCCTACAGGTTTGTGGAGATAATTACATTAAGTGACATCAGACAGTATGTGTAAAGTCCAACGTCTCCGTCAATGGTAGTTCCTACTTTTGGAGGTGGTACATCTTAGTGCTTCTAAGAATGGGCTTGCAAGTAGCTGTGTGACTTTGGCAAAGTCACCAACCCTTCCCGAGCCTCAATGTCCTTGTCTTAAAAACAGGAACTCACTTTGCCTGCTCCTGGGATGACTCAATAAGGTTATGTATGAAAAGCACCTCATACAAATTAAGTACTCAAGAAATATGCTAGTGTAACTGTATATAGCGCAGGGAACTATATTCAATGTCCTGGGATAAACCATAATGGAAAAGAGTATAAAAAAGAATGTATATATGTGTATAACTGAGTCACTTTTGCTGTACAGCAGAAATTAACACAACATTGTAAATCAACTATACTTCAAAATAATTAATAATTACTTAATAAAATATGGTAGCTTAGTATTTTTAAAATGGATTACCATGTGAATGCCCAAAGTCTTTCATTCCTTTTTTAAAAAAATGAAAAAACCACACTAACTCTTGCCCTGCTGATCAATATCACTGTCACTTGATTTGAGCCTGTTTTTGGCATAAATATTCCTACTTTATGACCTTCTTGGATATAAAACACTCTCTGGTTGGGGCTCCAGGCCTCCTTGGTGTTTCCTGATGAAGATGAACTCCATTCCAAGTATCTGGCAGCTCTGCTGATCTTTGATCTGTGTGGTACATTTGTGTAGCAATCAAAAAATTATAATGTGGTCCAGAGAGCTGCCACCAGTACTGATCAGTGTCGAATTGCTTAGACAAAATTATGGGGAACTTTTAGTCTTATCTGCTTAAATCCTCCCCTAAGAACCCAATGAACAAATTGATGTCAGGAAATCAAGCAGATTGCTTTTGCTACAGATCTTGCGAGTATCCCAGACAAGTATAGGGAAAATATAAGATATCTGACACAAACAAACAAAAAAATCAAGAAATCCAGAGAGGGTTGTCTGTACCCCAGACTTGAACCCTGGTTTCCCAAATGTCAGGGGAACAGACACAGAAGGATGAGAAAGCACATCTTCTGGGGGACTCCCAAGTGCTTTATTATTTTATTTAATTCTCAAGACAATGACTTGCAAGGTGGTTCTACTTGTTCCTATTTTATAGATGGGGAAACTGAGGCCCAGAGAGGTTAAGCAACTGTTCAAGGTCACACAGGACACATGGTAGATTTCAAATCTGAACCACACACCTGACTAGCTCTTTCTACCTTAGCAGGCAATTTCTCCTGCCAGGGAAAAGTTAGCTCCAAAATGTCAGCTTTAGAGTTCCTTCAAAATGTGGCCTGAAGAGGTTAATGAGTTTCCCAGAGAGATCAAATAATCTGCTGAAGGTCTCACAGCTGGTTAACGGGCAGAGTTGGCTCCAAAGCCTGTGTTCTCTCCCTGATTCCACACAGCCTCCCAAACCAGGCAGATGCTCGGTCCAAACGCTGATTCTCTGGGTTCCCTCAGGTTTCCCCAGTCACCAAGAATCTTAAAGATCACTCAGGAATCTTCCCAACTGGATTTAGAATAAAAGAGGTTCTTCAGATAAACGTGAAGCCTGGCCAGTTTCTGCTGGCTTTGGAATAAAGGGCTGCGGTGGAGACCCGTGTGACCATCTCTCACGTGGGGACCATGTAAAACTGATCTAAGATGCCAAGCATTTTGAACCGATCTGTCAGCTAAAGATCACTTTAATTTTTCATTTGCCTTTTACAGGCAACTTCCACTTCCCAGCTCTGATTGACACAAGATAGGACACCAGCCCTGCCCAGGCAAGCTGCTTCAAGAGAACTGGAGGGGAGCAGCCCTGGATTCTGGGCCAAGGGGAGGGAGATGAGGTCAGCAGATCAGGTTTCAGCCCCTAGATTTCTTTACAGAGGAGGGAAGGATGAGCTCTTTAAGAGGACACTGTCAAGGGTGCCCCCAAAGATCCCGTCTCTCCCCCTACCCTGGGCGTGTCCTAGTCCTTCAGCATCAAGCTGGCTGAGGCTCTGAGATCTTCTGTGGACGGACTGAGCAGATTTCCCACATGATGGGGAATTTGTTTCGGAGGTATGAAGAGATCTAAACCAGGCCTGACACTTTAAACCCCAGCTGGTTCTCAACTGGAGGTAGTGGGAGTGGGAGTGGGGGCCAGGGGCGGAGACACGAATTGGTGCTCCCCAGGGTAGAGGAAGCATGCAGTTGGTAGAACAGAGGATTATACAGGGTCCTGGCTAAGTCGTGGGCAGAGCCTCCAGATTGAAGTCTCCTGAGCGTCCATTTCACAGACTACATTTTTAAGGGCCCAGATAACAAGTACAAACAGCGCTGCTTCATCAGTAAGAAAAATGACGGTGATGCTGAGGAGAGGAGGCTGTTGGGAGGTGAAATGATCCTTCCTGACTCTTGACAGCCCCTTCTGGTGCGGGACGCGTAACTAACAGGCAGCACTCGTTCTGCGCTCTGCCCCTCGACGGCCTTTCCTCCAGCGACATGGAGAAGCTCATCTGACTGGAAAATTGGGGAAGACAAAATTCCTCTTCCTTTTTGTCTTTCCAAGTGTGAACCTGTCAGCAGCACCGTGAGTTCCTCCCAGCTGCTCCGTGCTGTAAATCTTGCCCGACATCACTGCCCGGGCTGGTTGTATTCATCTACCTGTCAGAGGCAGGTGGGATGAGTGTTCTTAATTCCATTGCACCCACTTACTTGCAAATATAAACCACAGCTTCCATCCTAGCCTTTGCCTGTCATAGGAGTTATGGTTAGATTTTCCAACCTACAACTCTTTTGTCTTATTTCTCTATTTGTTCAGAATCCAGGTGGAGAAGGTGGTCATATTTATTGGGTCCCTGGGTTGGTTAATTTTATCTGTCAAGTTGGCTAGGCAATGGTGCCCTGGTGATTAGTCAAACATCAGTCTAGATGTTGCTGTGAAGGTATTTTTTTTAGATGAGATTAATATTTAGATTAGTGACTTTAAGTAAAGCAGATTTGCCTCCATAGTGTAGGTGGGCCTCATCTAATCAGTTGATGGCCTTAGAAGCAAAGACTGAGTTTTCCAGAAGAAGCAATTCTACCTCAAGACTGCAACACAGAAACTCTCTTTGAATTTTCAGTCTTCAGACTCCAGGCTGCAACACCAAATCTTATCTGAATTTCCAGTCTGCCAGTTTGCCCTACAGATTTCATATTTGCTAGCCACCACAACTGCATGAGCTAATTTCTTAAAATAATTATCCTTCTCTCTCTCATTGTCTCTATCTTACTGCCTTTCCCTCTCTGCCTCGCTACATATCCTATCAGTTGCGTTTTTCTAGTGAACTTTAACTAATACAGTCCCCTTAAATTCCAACAAATTATAACAGTGAGTCCTCACTCAATCCTCACGATTACTTACAAGGTAGGCAACTGCATTCTTCCCATTTTAAAGATGGGACAACTGAGGTTTAGGGCAGTTAAGTAACTTGCTCAAGGCTATGCAGCTAGCCAGTGGAAAGGCAGTACTGGAATTCAAACATTTCTGAAACAATAGCTGATGTTTGTAATCATTGTACCACACTGGCTCCAGACCAGGAAAGAAAGGCATACTCAAAGTTATGATAAGGTACAGAACTAAGGGTAAGTTGGATATACCCATTTGATCATAGTCAATTGAGGAAAATCTTTATCTCGTCTCGTGCTGAGTGGTTATATTTTGACGCTCTCTCTGCTGTATTGCTGGATGAAATAATTATAAGTTCAAGCTGATACTAATAGCCCAGGGGCTGTGTCCCTGGTCAGCCATCCTGGTGCTTTCAAGGCCTACTTTGTCATGTAACCTGTGGTTCTGAGGGTCCCTTTTATGTTTGTTACCCTAACATTCACCATAATCAGTAACTCCCCAGACTGGCTATAATAGAGCACACCTTCTCCTTTTTCAGTTACGTCTGCAATTTGCTATCATAAAGCTTTCCAGTACTAGCAAGAACAACATCAAGAAATAATGGAATCTTTACTGATAAAGCTCACCTGAGGATTTATTCATATGTTCACTTACTCATCCATTTATCCAATGGTCAGCCAGAAAGATTTACTGAGAATTATGCTGTGCTTGTATTTTACTTCATTCACTCAAAAATGATTGTGAAACTCTGACTACTCGCTCTGTCTTCCTACGTGGATTCTCTCAAATTTCTCCCTCTTTTTCACATGAACTCATGTCCAGTGATACTTAATTTGATAAACTAATACAGAGAAATGGATTCATGAGTATTGAATGGCGTGATGGTTACTACTTCCGGGTAAGGTATATTCATTGTTAGAAAGATCTTTTAGAAGCACATCATCTTGATGCTGAAGGAATGGCTTTCATGATAGATGTTTCAGGCAATATATTATGGGTGTTTTGGTTCCATGAGTCTTCTCAGTGTTCTCTCAAATCTCACTATCCGTGTTGAGGGTAACACTGCCATTTTATGAGAAATCAGCCATATGTCATCTTGTATGACATCATTTTACTCATCAAGGGGATGATTTTATGATAAAATAAAAAGAACCAAATAATTATTTGCATTATGAAAAATCATTCATGATATATTTATATAAGGTAATGGTTAAAAGAAGCCAATAGTCTTCAAAGTGTCTCCCCTCCAGTTTCATGAAAATATTACTTCACCCGCAAGACAGATTGAAGCTGCTTAATCAATATCCACTCTCCTTGTATTTTTGGTAACTGAGCCAGTATTTTGGTTGAGATGGCAAAAAGATGTCTAGCTAAAAGACTGCATTCGCCAGCCTCCATGCATCTAGCTGGTAGTGTGTTTACTGGTTACTGTAACCAGTAGTGTATTTCTCCTAGGAATGTTCATCAAGTAAAGCTGACTCAAGTAGGTGTTTGCCTTTTGCTTTCCCTGCTTTCTCCTGCCTGGAAGGCAGACATAAAGGCTGTAGCTCTAGCAACCATTTTGGAACATGAGGCAACATTGTGAACTGAAGCCATGTGATAACATTGTGGAACATAAAGATAAGAGCACTTGGGTGAGCAGGGAATTCTCCTCTCAGTATTGGACTACTTCCCTCCAGATTACATTATGTAAGGAAGATAAAATTTCTACCTCATCTCAATGACTCAAATTTGGTGTGTGTGTGTGTGTGTGTGTGTATGTTTTATGTAACTAAACCTAACTGTAATGAAAACATCCTTTAATTAAACCTAATTGAAATATAGGTTTATTAATAAAACCTATAAACATTATTATTCCAATAATGTTTCACTCATGGAGCCAATCTAGAATCTTGAGTTTATTCACGGCTGAATGTTCCAGCCAGTTTGTATAAGTAGAAACCAAGTTCCCAAACATTCGGGTCCTGGCTCCTGGTCTCTTGTCTTGAACACAGAGCCTCGATTTTCTTTGGTCCATTGCTATTGCTATTCATGGATTGTCCAGCATACTTTTAAAGAAATCATTGTTCAGAGAATGTAACTTTCACTTAAAGTTAAAAGCTGCTTCCACTCTTCTTTTTCCCTCTGAGTTTGGGTAAAATTATGCCTGGTGTAATTTACTGTAGTTCCTCCCCTGACCTTTTTTTTTCCTAAGTATCTGTCTTGGCGATTTTAAGACCTGTAAAATGTTGGTTGCTCTCACTTGTCCTAATCAGAAATTGAATAAAAAGACATTTCGAAATCTTGGAAAGATTGAGGGCTTCTGAACTTGAGCTGATCTGTTAAACCAGTTAGTTGAGCAAGGCCGGATGAGCCCTCAGGAAAAATCATGAAAACTAAATTGAACCGAACAGAAAAAAGCAATTTGCCAGCAGCGAACCCAATTCACAATTGGCCTCCTCCGGAGAAGAGTATCCTGCCTTGGTTGCATGCCAACAAGAGCTCCCTGCGATTATCTGTAGGATTGCACAATTCCTCTTAGGACAGTTATGAAAGGAAAAATAACATTTGTTCTGCCAAAGCGTGTGGACTTGCTGACATTTGCTGAAATACAGATATCATCCGAGTGAAAAGTGAACAGGATGTTATCCTTAAGGTACTTTAGAGAGCAAGTATGTGACACATCTTTTCCACACATACATAAGGCAGCTTGAATTTCTGGTAACTGTGAGGGCTTGACTCTTGCAACTATTTCCAACAGACCCCTGGTGGCTTTGGGGCTTTGGGAAGATCATCCCATGATATCTCAACCTGCTGAGAAACTGTTCTTTGTGATGTTCAGTAATGTTTGTCTATTTCTTCCCTTCTTGGAATGGTGATTTAAGGGGATAGAATCTGGCCTTGCTGGTCGGGAGGAGAATCAGCACAGTTTAAATCAATTGTATCTGTCATATGAATTCCCTGATTCTAGACTGAACAAAAGAAGTATGCTGGGAAAAGATGAGGAAAAAGATGCCATATATTATATACTCTGATGGAGAAAGTGGGGGAGGATTTTAAATTATGGAGATTATCAACAATTCATATTGGATGGCTTTCACAGTGGAAGGCTCTGGGGACAGATTTGTGGAGGGCAAAATAAAAGAAATTCGACAGCTAGTGGCTTATCTGGAGAGTCTTGATTAAATGATATTTAAACTATTTATATTTAAGGCATTCAAATATTTCCTTTATTTCTGGGCATTTCACTGTTGAAAGGTTCAGATACAAAGCAGGCTTGGACGTATGAAACAGAACTGGTTTCTGGCTCAAGAACACAGCAGAAATTGAATATAATCAAAGTTAAACACAGATGGTTAGCACTCTCATATGGTAAAGCAGCTCAGGACGAAATATGGTGGAGAGCGCAGAGGAAGAAAATATAAGTAGTAATGGACAAGTTGTTCAGTAACAGAGTCAAAGAGGACTTGGCCAACAGTCATCAAAATATTAGAGGCTTGAAAAATAATTCACAGGAATTAGGCGATGTGTTTCAATAATATCTATCCTCATACATTGTGGGGATCATAGATACATGTGTGTGTGTGCATGTGTATTCTATATACATGGAAACTTATGTTTGGGAATATAACTGCAGAAGATTTCAGGTTGACACAGATTAGATTTGATAGCTTCAAATTCATTTTTAAAATTCTTGTATTCACTAGTAAATAAAAGAACCCAGTTTAGACTGCTGATCTGCAGTCGTGAAAATGGTAGCCTTCTCTAATATGGCAACTAGGGTTTGAAGATCATTTATACCTGGGAGTGGGGTCATTTGGAGGCTACAGAACCATTACTAAGTGAATACGTCATATTATAAAGGGTCTTTGATATCACAATGATATAAAATGCTATGGTTAAGCTGGAATGTTGCAGTTATACAGCACATTTTGGGTAGGTGGAGTGGTTAGAGAGTGAAGATATAGTTGTCAATAAATCCAATGCAGTTTAATTCACATCAGTAAAAACCTATACAGTGCCCACAGTCTGCCAGGTACTGTGCCAGTTGCTGTGAATCCCAAAATGAATAAATTAGAGCACCTGACTCTAAAAAAAACTTAAAGTTCAGTGAAGGATACAAAGAAGACATAGCAATAGGCTGGAAGGTGATGTGATGGAATGTATGTAATGAGATATACACAATTCCAGGACATGTACAAGGAACAGAAATAATAATATAAGGGAACAGATAGCAATGTTTTGCGGGCAAGACTTTTTCTTGGTGTGACGGGAGGTGGGGAAAATGCAAAGATTTAGGGAGAAATTTCTACCTGAGCTTTTAAAGGTAAGGAGGAGCAAGTCAGAGACATTCAAGGATGGAGGACAGGAGATAATTTGGGAGCAATGATGTGAACATTTGTTGTTTTGAAAGAAGGGAGATAGACCCAGATCATCCATTAGTATTGCCTCCAGACCCAGTGTCCAAAATCTAGAATTTCATGACTATGATTCAGATTTTACGTTTGCATATTCATCTCATTAATTTTTATAAAGATTTTTGATAGAACTGAACTGAAAAATTCACCTCATGCTTAAAGTTTGAAGGAACTTGGAGATCATCTTTGGTTTCCCCATATCACTTATTCATTCAATTCAACAAATATTCATTGAGAATCTACTATGTGCCAGACTGTCAAGCACTATTCTCAACACTTAGAATACATCAATAAATAAAAGGGACGGATACCCTTGGCCTCGTGGAGCTTATGTTCGAAGAGGGAGAAGCAGACCATAACTAATACACGTAATAAATATGTAAATATTATAGTCTGCCGAAAGGCAGTAAATGCTATGGGGGAAAATCAGAGCAGGTTGGGTGAATGTCTCTGTTTGCCCAAGGCAGCCTCAGTTTATTCCTGTGGTCCCAACATAATTATTCACAGCAACTCCTTACCTCTAAAAGATGTCCTAGTTTGGGTCAGACACTATATAAACTTCTCAGCACAGTTAAAGGGAATCAGGAATGTGTGTGCATCTGTGTGTGCACGTGTGCGCACATGCAGGGCCACATTACTATATTTAAAGTGGTAATCCAGGAAAGCCTCACGGAGAAGGGGGTTTCTGAGCAAAGAACTAAAGAAGTGAGAGAGTGAGCCTCCCAGATATCTTTGTGAAGAATATTCCAGGGCAAAGGCCCTAAGATTTCCAAGGAATGCGAGGAGGCCAGGGCCCTGAAGGGGAATGAATGGAGGGGAGAGCAATTGGAGACGCCAGCAGGCAGGAAAGGAGAAGGGAGCTGGAGAGGGTGGGGCGCTAGGCCACTGAAAGGGAGTTGAGCTCTCCTCTGAGTCCAGTGGAACGCCACTGGGGGATCCTATGTAGGAAGGACATAATCTGACTCATATTTGAAGATCATTACTCTGGCAATTCTTTGTGGAGTCGATTCCTTGAAAAGACTATGCTCTAGGGGGTAAAAGTAAAGGCAAGCTGTCTAGATAGGAGGCTCCTACAGTGAACGCAGTGAGAGATGGTCATGGCTTGGAACAGGATGGTGGCAGTGGATATGGCGACAAGTGCTCAGATACTGAATGTGTTATGAACCAACCAGATTTCCTGCAGACAAGAGATGAGGGGATGAGTTTTTCATATCTTGCAGTAGTAACAAAGGATTCCTTAAAGAACTAGTTTAACAACTCGTGGGTTTTAGTCTTCACTGAGCTCTTAAAAAACAAAGTACTTCTCCCACTTTGCTTCAAAGCTTTGCCTTCCCTTTCAAAGCATTTTCAAAATGGTAAATCCCATCAAAGTTTAGTTGTACAAGTAAAAGCTTCTGTCTGGTAACTATTAAAGATGGTTCCAATATGGCTGGTTCTGATTAATTGCAATGTGGTGTATGCACCATGTTGAAAGAGAGTATTTTGTCAAACATGAGGCCTTCCAAACTGTAGCAAATAGGTAATCAATATGTTGAGCGTTAAGTTTACATTTTGAAATGATGAATAGTGTTGATGGTAGGACACCAAGTGGTGATGGATTATCGTGAGTGGTGGAGCAGAGAGAGTCAGGAGCTCTGCCTGTGACACCAGCTATGACTGTCACCACATCCCTAAACCTCGCTGAGATGAATGCCCTTGGTTGTAAATGGAACACCTTGCTGTGATTACAGCTCTGGATTTTGGTAGTCACTGTGTTTTCATCTCTGAATGTAACTCTGTAAATACTTAGAAATCAGATAATAGGAATAAGGCTACAAATAGACAATTAGGATCCTGAGCTCTCATCAGTTTTTAATATTTTATGGTTATCTCAGGCCTCTTATTTGTGTATGTGTGCAACTTGAGGTCAAGGGCTGATATCTTTTCTAACAATGTATTATGCTCATGGGCCATGATTTAGAGAGGCGCATAGCATGATGATGAAGAATACAGGTATGTTTATAAATTGGAAAAAATAGTAATTACATCTTAGGAGCATTGGGCTATTATACAAAAATTAGGGTGAAAATAACCATCAACTATTAAAACCAATGTTAATTGAAACTTTACTCTGAGTAAGGCAGTGTATTAAATATTTTATGAACTCTTTTATTTAATTCTAAACGAAAACTCAAGATTCTGTGGGTAGGTACTCTTTTCATACCCATTTTAGAGAGAGAGGGAGAAGCAAAGCCACAGAAACCTGAATAATTTCTGCAAAGTTATTCAAACCTAGGCAGCGGGCCTCCAGATCTTGCACCATCTTAACCACAATACCCAAGTCTCTCCACAGTATACAGAGAAGGTCAGCAGTTTCTGGCAATAATGAGAACTCAATAAATGGAAACTATGATGATGATGGTTATTATAGCAGTGGGAATTCAATACCTGCTAGGTAACTGAATGAATCCATGAGTCATCTACACTGAGGCATTGAGGTGATAGTTGAAATCAGGAAGAAATGAGCTCATCCAAGGGGAGAGAGCAGAGAAGGGCTGAGAACTGAAATGAGGAGGACGGATAACCAAATCCTTAATGCCCACTTGGATGGTGTTGAACCCAGAAGTGACCATTCTCATGACCTACAGCAGAAATGAATGTTTCCTCCAGGACTGATTGAGTGACTCTGGGATTTTGGTTCTAACTCTTTAAAATTGTTTCTCTCACTTTGTTCAAAGCCTTGTCTTCCTTTTCAAAACATTTGCAGAATGGTAAATCCCACCTCCAAAGAGTCCATCAAAGTTTAGTCACAAACATAACTGCTCCTGTCTGGTAAAGATTAATGATGTTTCTGATAGGGATATTTTTGATTAACTGCTGTTGAAACTCTTGAGCTGAATGTCAAAGCTGGAAAATGAACTTTTAAATGGACTCAAAAGACAAGAGGCCCCTGTGTCCTTGAACATAATCCAATCAAAGAGATTGCAAAGGAAAACACAAGAGACAGTATTAAATTTGTGATGACATGAAAGATCCTTGTTCCATTTGTGAAAAAAAAAAAAAGACACACCAGGTCATCATTCTTTAAGAGACTCTCCTTTGATATTGACCTGCCTAAAATGTTAAAAAAAAAAAAAAAGTGTTTCTAAAACACAGCTCTTGACTTCATTTGTAAAACATCTATCTGTCCTCCAAAACTTCTGGCTTGCAAGTCTTGATGTTCTAAGTCATATTAAAAGAACAAAATAAAAGAAAATGCAGTCAAGAAAATAGGAGCATTTAATTGTATGTAATGTAGACAATTAAGGAAAGTAATGGCTGGTAACATCTCCTGGCAAGCTGTCATCCTATTAAGGCTGAGAGTTCAATTTTATTAAAGTTGTCCCAAAGGAACACGGGGGTCCCAATCCCAGATACCTCTACGTGAGTATTATCAGATGGTAATATCATAATCAGGCAAAACTAAAGCACATCAGTTGTTCATAAAGCTTCATTGGGATTACACTGAATGGTGTCATGAGCATGTTACTTTAAAAAAACATCTACCAACACCATTAGCTTTTTTCATCCTGACATACTACTACGTCACCAGTTACCAGTGATAGCGGTGCAGGGAGTAGATTAAGTTTTTCTCATAGGACTAGTGATAGATATTCAATTTTAAATGCTTCCCACAGATTCTTCCAGCTCCTCTTTGCCCTCCACAATGTTAGGTAAAATTGGGTTCATACTGCACCAGAATCACCTGGGAATCTAATGAAAATGTAAATTTCTGGACCCCACACCAGAAAAATTGAGTTAGAATCTCTGGAAGGTAGGGATAATAATCTCATTTTTAACAAAATCTTCTGTTGATTCTCAGGCATACAAAGTTTGAAAGGCAGTGTGCAGAGACGTGTGTTCAAGTTCAGCCTGTGCCTCTACATAGCTCTGTAACCCTGGACAAGTCACTTAAAGTTTCAAAGTCTCACTTCACTCTTGTATAAAATGAGGATATTAACACCAGTCCTGCTTACAGCCAAGTTGTGTACAAGTTGAAATGAGGTGACAGATGTGAAACTGCTTTTTAAACTACAAAGTATGGTGCATGGGTAATATATTACTGTTGTGGTTGTTATATAGCCATTCCCCTCCCCCTCATCCATTCATTTGGCTTATGATGCCATGGGTAGCAATTATGTATGAAACATGGGGCAGAGAATTACAGAGGTTCTTGATGTCTTGACTCTAGAAGTCTGTTTTAAGCTCATAATTGTAGATTACTAAAAGGGATGCATCTGTCTTCAACCCTCTCTATGTGTGTTGGCTTATAAAATTTTTCTTTATGATGTAGTCCATGTTTTGAATCTGCTCTATTTATTTATCTACTGTGTGGAAAATGAGACATAAGACTTTAGATGAAAATTCATCTGGTCTCATCCAGCCAGGATGAATTACAGTCAGTAGCAATAGCTCTTTTAAAAACAGGAAAATATATCTGCTTCATGTATACATGACTTAGAACTGATAAATAAAATGGGCATTTCTTGATTTTAAAATAATATTGATTGATAAACACATTTGGTTCAATAACATATCTTAGGGAAAATTATATATATTTCATATAGATGCATCTTGATTTTAAAACTCTTAACAAAGTGGGTATAGAGGGAATGTACCTCAACATAATGAAGGCAATATATGACAATCCCACAGCTTACATCACACTCAACAGTGAAAAACTGAAAGCTTTTCCTCTAAGATCAAGAATAAGACAAGGATACCCACTCTCACTACATTTATTCAGCATAATACTGGATGCCTAGAAAGAGCAATTAGGCAAAAAAAAGAAAAGTCATCCAAATCAGAACAGAAGAATGAAAACTATCTCTATTTGCAGATGGCATGATATTACATATAGAAAACCTTAAAGACTTCAACAAAAAGCTGTTAGAACTAATAAATAAATTTAGTATAGTTGCAGGATACAAAATCAATATATAAAAATCAGTTGCATATTATAAAATAATAAACTATCAAAAAGAAATTAAGAAAACATTCCCATTTACAGTTACATCAAAATGATAAAATGCTTAGGAATACATTTAGCTAAGGAGATGAAAGACCTGAACACTGTAAACTATAAAATAGTAATAAAAGAAATTGAAGAAGACACAAATAAATGGAAAGATATTCCATGCTCATGGTTTGGAAGAATTAATACTGTTAAAATGTCCATACTACCCAAAGCAATCTGCAGACTCAATGCAATCCCTATCGAAATTCCAAAGGCATTTTTCACAGAAAAAAAACAATATTCAAATTTGTGTGGAACCACGAAAGACCCCAAATAACCAAAGCAATCTTGAGAAAGAAGAACAAAGTTGGAGGCATCCTGCTTCCTGATTTCAAACTGTTACAAAGCTATAGCAACCAAAACAGTATGGTGGTGGCATAAAAATAGACATATGGATCAATGAAACAGACAATGGAGAACCCAGAAGTAAACCTATATATATATGGTCAATTAATTTATAACAAAGGAGCCAAGAGTATACAATGGGGATGGATAGCCTCTTCAATAAGTGTTGTTGGGAAAACTGGATATCCATGTGAAAGAATGAAACTGGACATTTATCTTACACCATACAGAAAAATTAATTCAAAATGGATTAAATACTTAAATATAAAACCTGAAACCATAAAACTCTTAGAAGAAAATATAGGTAGTAATCTCCTTGACTTTGGTCTTAGCAATGGTTTTTTTGGATTTGACACCAAAAGCAAAAATAAACATATGGGACTATATCAAACTAGAAAGCTTCTATACAGCAAAGGAAACTATCAACAAAATGAAAAGGCACCCTATGGAATGGGAGAAAATATTTGCAAATCATATATCTGATAAGAAGTTAATATCTAAAATATATTTAAAAAAACCTCATACAACTCAGTAGAAAGAAACCCAACAATCTAACCAGAATATGGGCAGAGTATCTGAATGGACAATTTTCCAAAGAGGACATACAGATGGCCAACATACAGATGGCCAACAGATGGGAAAAGGAACCCAACACACTAATCATCAGGGAAACACAAATCAAAACCACAAGGAGATATCACTTCACACCTGTTAGGATGGCTATTATCAAAAAGAGGAGAAATAACAAGTGTTGGCAAGGATGTGGAGAAAAGGGAGACCTTGTGCACTGTTGGTGGGAATGTAAATTGATGTAGCCACTAAGGAAAATAGCATGGAAGCTCCTCAAGAAATTAAAAATAGAACTAGCCTATGATCCAGCAGTTCAATTCTGGGTATTTATACAAAGGAAATGAAATCACTGTCTTGAAAAGATATTTGCACCCCTGTGTTTTCTGCAGCATTATTTACAATAGCCAAGACATGGAAACAACCTAAGTGTCCATCAGCGGATGAATGAAATGTGTATATACATATATTCACCTTCCTTCCTTCTTCCTTCCTTCCTTCCTTCCTGCCTTCCTGCTTTCCTGCCTTCCTGCCTTCCTGCCATAAAAAAAGGAAATCCTGCCATTTGGAACAACATGCATCGACCATGAGGACGTTATGCTAAGTGAAATAAGTCAGACAGAAAAAGGCAATTACCACGTGATATCACTTATAGGTGGGATCTGAAAGAGAAAAAACAAACTGATGGTTTCTAGAGATGGGGGTTGGGAGTCAGCAAATTATGTGAAGGTGGACAAAAGACATAAACTTCCAGTTATAAGTTCTGGGATGTAACGTACGCCATGGTGAATATAGTCAACAACGTAGTTACCTCTATTGTATATTTGAAAGTCCCAGAAGAGTAAATCTTAAAAGTTCTCATCACAAGAAAAAAAACTGTATGTGTGGTGATGGATGGTAACTAAACTTATTGTGGTGATCATTTTGCAGTACATACATATCTCAAATCATTACGTTGTACACCTAAAACTCATTCAAGTTATATGTCTATTTTATCTCAATTAAAAGGAATAAAGAATTACAAAATGATTTAACTAAAAAAAAGGAAACGAGGAGAAAATGTGATATAGTAGATATAACCACAGTGTAACTGAAAAAGAAAAAAGGGAATAGGAAACAGTGCCAAGTTCTTCTTAGAGAAGAAGCAATTTAATCAGATAATCTCATGTGAACAGAGATAAGATAATTTCTAAATAATGGTTGGAAGAAGATGACATAAGAAAAATGTAATGGTTAGGAAATACCGTGTGTGTGGTAGATTGTAGTATTTGTTTAAAATATTCACTGTTTCTCCTTTTTACCCATTTCTCATCGGCCACCCCCCATGGCCCTCTCTTGCTGGAGGATACTTATGACCCTGTTGATATCAGCCTTGGCCGTCAGACTTGCTTTGGCCAAAGAAATAGAAGAAGTGACCTCCAC
Organism: Balaenoptera musculus; assembly: GCF_009873245.2. Classification (NCBI taxonomy): domain Eukaryota; kingdom Metazoa; phylum Chordata; class Mammalia; order Artiodactyla; family Balaenopteridae; genus Balaenoptera; species Balaenoptera musculus. The sequence continues at coordinate 86,986,349 of NC_045795.1, forward strand.
TATTTTGGAGCAGAAGCTTTAAGAGTTATTACCTTATTCTGCAATCACTTTTACTCTACTGTTAAAAGAGGGGTCCTGCCTTAGATAAGGGATACTCCTTCAGCTGGGAACACAAAGGAAGACAGCGTGGAGGAGAGCTGATGTTGACTGCCATTGCCATGTCACATGTGAGATATAAGCCTTAATTTTTCTGAACCACTAAGATTTGGGGGTTATTTATTATTGTAGCATAACCTAGTGAGACCTAACTCACACAACTTGTTTATTCTATTCCCCTCTCCCCTGTTTTATCTAAAATCAACACTTATAAATAAATACTGACAGGACAGTTTGGCCAAAAGATCATGCTAGACTTGATGCATCTGACCATGAAATTTATAGCTGAGTGGCTGGGAAAGAGGAACGCTCTTTCACATGTTCAGCATAAAAACATTTCTTTACCAGGCTGAAATAAATGGAGCCCATCAGGTGGACGGTGGATTAGGGATTGTGAATTCATACTTTGGCAAAAAGGAATAAAATTTTACATTCCTTTGTGGTGTATTTGTAGTTAATCCTGCTATTTTCTGTTGGCTTTGTTTTTAGGTATACGGCAATAATTTTTCTCTTATATAATTCTTATACATTCTTTATATATTCTTATATAAGATTATACAGTCTTATAAAATTATACATTCTTATATAATTCTTTCAGTGGTTAGATTTCAATATGCATCCTTGATTTATGACATTCTAGTTTAATTATACATTCTTATATAATTCTTTCAGTGGTTAGATTTCAATATGCATCTTTGATTTATGACATTTTACTTCAAATTAGTACTCTTATCACGTCCCAAATGATGTGAGAAATGTAAAAGTTTAATTCCTTTTATCCTCCTCCTGCCCTGTGTGCTATGGATGCCATGTGTTTTACATCCTCACTCCCTATAACTACACAAGATACTATTAGTATTAACATTACAACAGTCAATATTATTTGACTTTTATCCCTATTTTCCCTACGTGGTGTGCTTCCTTCCTCCTGCAGTTCTGTGCTTTCATCTGGAACTATTCTCTTCAGCCAAAGAACTTCCTTTATGATTTCTTGCAGTGGAATTCTTCTGGTGACAAATTCTAGATCTTTTGTGTGTCTAAAAATATCCTAATATTAGTATCTGAAGGATATTCTTCTTAGAACTGGAAGTCTAGGCTGATTTTTCTCTCTTTCAGCACTTTAAAGATGCTATTCCATTTTCTTCCAGATTCCATGGTTTCTCTTGACAATTCAGCTTTTGGACTTACTGCTATTCTTTTGAAAATAGTGACTTCTTTTCTCTGGATGTGTTTAAGATTTTCTCTGTCCCTTTAGTTTTCAAAAGTTTGACCATTATGTGTCCTGATGTGATTTTCTTTATTTAACTTGCATAGGAATCACTGAGCCTGTGGGATCCTTGAATTAGTGTCTTTAGTATAAGGTCAGTATAAACACTTTGTAACTGTCTCTGAGACTAATGTTCCCATGAAAACCATAAGCCAATCTCAGAAATTGACAATTATTTTAAAAAATGATCAACAGAGTTAATCAAGAGTTGAACATTTCTACTCTTCAAAGGACACCCTGAAAACATGAAAAGGGAAACCACAGACTGGGATAAGATATTCCCAATACATATACCTGACAAAGGATTCATATCTGAGATGTATAAAGAACTCACACAACTCAAGAGTAAGAAGAGAAAAACCCAACTTAAAAAAATGAGGAGAGATCTTAGATGGATATATAAATGACCAGTAAGCACATGAACAAGTGCTCTATGTCATTATTTATCATTGGAAATGAAACTTAAAACCACAGTGAGATACTACAACACATTCACCAGACTGGTTAAAATCTAAAAGTCTAACACCACCCAATGTTGGCCATGGTAGAGAGCCACTTGAAGTCTCACACACAGTTGGTGGGAGTGTAAAGTAGTACCCCACTTTGGAAAAAAGTTTGGTAGTTTCTTATAGATGTAAACTAAGTACTCGAGGATGCTATATGATTAGTGAAAAAGGCATATCAAACAACTAACATAATTGTTTTAAAAATGGTGTATCTCATTTATTCATTCACCTGTACATGGTTGTTTGTGTTGCTTCCAGCTTGGGGCCATTATGTATAAAACTGCTATGAACATTTGTGTACAAGTTATGTGTCAACATATGATAAGGATATTGAGAAATGGAAACTGCATGAAATATGGAGGAAAGATGGGAAGGGAGATAACAGGGAGATGGGAATTGCTGGGGATGCGGAAGAGCACAATGATTTCCCAGAGGAAGTGACGATCAGGCTGACACCTGAAGAATGAGTGAGAGGTGGTCTTAGCTGGAATCTAAGCTTATTGACACTCCCTTAGTAGCCACAAGAGCCTACAGATGGAGCACACCGATATACATCTTTATATCCATAGATAAAATATCTTAATACAGAAAACCAGGGTCCAAGACAAGTTGGTCTTATTTTGGACCCCATACTATAGAGGGGTTCTCCTGGATTAATGATGACCACTATTTCTGGCTTCATTGCTCCCCTGTGGGAGTTTAAGGCTTATTGAAGAGACACAGATGCTCATAAATGATCAAAGTAATTTAGCTCTATAGCCTGGGGATGTTATTGTCAAAATATACTTTAAAAAAGTTTAAGAGCAATCCTCTGCCACGTCTATTGTCTGATTGGTGCTCTCTTCTCCCTATTTGGCTACCTGCCCTCACCCTCCACCACTCAATCCTCTCAAACAACGTAGTTCCTTTGGGCTTAAAAGAAATGGAAGCAATCATTAATTTTGAAATAGGAGGAGTTGAAAATTCCTTAGTAGGCTAAAATAATGTATTTATTAAAAAATATATCAGTGCATCTTTACATTATTGTTTTAAAGGTAACGTATGTATAGGTTAATGAAAAAGCCAACAAAACTCATTGCTGAAAGTTTGGGAATTCCTAACACATTGGTGTTTCTGGGTAATATGAGAACAGAGGAAATGAGTTGACCATTTGTGATGATGTCAGTGGGTGAATGGTTCATGTGACCCTGTAATTAATTTTAAGGTGACACTTCTAATTGCCTTACGGATCAGCCAGGTCATCCTCTCAGAACTGACCTGCTTTGATAGGGCAGAGTGAGCCCTCATTCAGTTTTAGTGGTTCTTAAATCTTTAATTGCTTCCTGTCAGGTACTCTGAACCTTGACTTATTTCTCACTGTGCTCTGTTTTAGTTTGGGTGCTTTTGAGATGCCAAGGTTAAGCCTCTGTGATCCCCCGCAGTAGGACCAGCCATTCTGCATGACACTATACAGTGTCTATGTATATGACTGTATATGACTATGCAGTCATAGCTTATACGTGATCAGATTTCATTAAGATAAAATTCAAACAATATTTTATAACTACTGTGGAAATAAACAAAGACCACCTAAATGAGAACAAGCAAAGGCTAGTTATTCAGAGCTTGCTATAACAAAGGAGTTGGCCACCATCACTTATGTTTAGGCAGAGATTCAAAGGCAGACAGAGGAGTGGGAAAGCTTTATAGTGGACAGAGGGAAGGCTTCAGGTTTGCCTGGATTGTAGGCTGGTGGCATGGGAAGCAGTAGCCAGGAAAACTAGAAGCAGGGCATCCTGTGTGACTGGTTAGGGGTGAATATTTGACTTTCTCTGGTTGGTCCTAACTTGGAAGAAGGAATAAACACTAGGGAAACTGTCAATAATAATTGCTGTCATCAAGTCTTGACCGTTTGGACATCACTGTTACAGCAGTGATTGTTCGGCTTTCTCGATTGTTACTGGTGATAGCAGTCTGATTACTACAAGTCTAACTTATAAACAGCCAGCTGACTTCCTGGGCTGGTGGCTGCAGATAGTGGGGTTGAGAGTCTTATTATTATATATGGCATAGCCGCTTTATGTTTGTATATTCAATCTTTCAATATATTTAGTGTGGTCTGTTTGTTTTGTGAGTTTTGCATCTCAGATTCTCTGTGTGTGTGTTTTCTGTACACAATCTAAACGCTAGGATTTATTATACCTCTGGCTTTTCCAGATTTCCTCTATACCTTCTTATCATATGATTTAGGGTATTTTAAGAGGTGCTATAAGAATGTTTGCACTATGAAACTCAATTATTTACTCATATTTGGGCACAGGCAGGCATAGCTAATTAAACTACAGCAGAGTATATACTAGGATGGGAAAGACAGAAACCCTGAAACTTAACTGGGCACAGGTGGCCCAGGCCATGCCCGGGGTAAGAAGGAATAGAAAGAAAATTCAGGAATCCAACTCTGATCAAGATCTGGGATAAAGTCTAGTCTTAAAGCAAAGAAAAAAAAATCAATGGTTACATTTATTTGCTAACATTAAATATGCTTTTACTTCATGCTAAGTGCTACGTAAAGCATCTTTCTTTTGTTGTTCAGTTTATTCGTTATTAAAATTCTATAAAGTCAGTTGTTAGACTATCCCTTTCTACAGATGGGAAAATTAAGGCTCAGGAAAAGGAAGTGCTTTGCGCAAGTCCCTGCAGCCAGTGAGGAGTAGAGCTGGTACTGGGGACCAGCAGGCTGACTCCAGAGTCCGATTCAAGTTCAACTCCTTTCCACTGCCCCCTTCACTCCGACTCCCAGGGGCCCACCCCACATCCTTGAGCTGCGTAAGTCTCTCGGCTGATAGGCAGCCCTTTTGTGTGACAATAGCTAAGTGGCTCAAACTGTGAAGATTAAATGATATGCCATCTTTCCCCCCAAATTTCTCTCTTGAGCAGAATGAACAGAAATAAATTTCAAGTCCACTGTCTAAGCAAATATCCAACCAGAATAAGAAATTCTGATCTGCCCCTCATTTCATACATTCCTCCTCTATATGAGCAGATGTCTCAAAATCTTCTTTCTTGCTTGCATGGAAATGGGGTGTGAAAAAGTTTCTGGGGAGAAGAACATGGGAAAGGATTGGACTGTTGGAGAAAGTGTATGGCATCTGAGTTCGACTTTCTTTTCTACCTCCTTCCTGGTAGGACTTAGTTAAATGAACATTTGTTAAGTGGAGCACAGGGGGCCGCATGGTGAGTTGTGGTTCAACAACAGGTCACAAGAGAAAGTGAAATAGAGAAGCTTATCACTCACAGGTCCTGGAGGAAGTACACAGCATGCCTCCAGGGGCTATACAGGAAGACCAAGGCAGAATGTGGAGAGAGTCAGAGGACAGGCAGGACCTGGGGCACATTCCCTTATAGGATCCATGGGTGGAGTGCTTTGGGGTTCCCAGGCTAGGGCCAGATTTGTCCACTCAAACCAAAAGAACAGAAAATCTTGGTGAGCCCCCAGGGGTCTTACCTAAGGGTTGAATGAGGCCGACAGATGCAGGGATCCAGGGGAGACTGCTGACCATAAGGGCTGTTGGTGAGGTCATATCAGAAACTTACGTTTGCTTGTTATTCTGCAGGCTGACATCTAGGACATGTGCTTGCATGAGGGGACTAGTGTTAGTTTAAGGTCTCTGCAGGCCATTTTGCCAAACAAAGTGGATGCCGAGGCAGCAGTACCACGGAGTAGCTTAGCTCAACTCAACATTTCCCCTCTTTAGTAATCAGTTTCTGTGAGTGGGGAACAGCAGGTGGAGTTGACTGATGGTGGTAGGGACTTTTCAGCCAACTATTGGGAAGCCTGTGGTGTAAGTTGTTGGCCCCAACTGTTGGAAGCTTTCTTTACATTGTGGAGTACTTTGTGTCTGTTTTCAACTCTTTTAATAGAATGATAGAATGCAGTTGAGCACATAGAGGTACATAAAAGTGGGCAGAGAGAAATGGTAGCCTCTTTAATTTGGAAGTCTTGGTAATGAGATGATACCTGCACCAAGTCTTATGAAGTATACTTCAGCAGAAAAAGAAGGTTGGAGAAAAGCATGTGCAGTGCAAACAAGGCAATAAGCAAAAGCATGGAGGACTGAATAAGCACAGGGATTGCCCAGGAGAGAGGATTATAAGCCATCTGATATTACTGGAGTCAAAAACATGAGGTGGATGGTAATATCAGACTAGAGGTCCTTAAACACCCCATACTTAGTTCAGAATTATGTAAGGAAAAAGGGATGTTCAGAATGCAGAGAAAGTCAAATGGTCCCAAGGAAGAAGCAGAGATTAGTATCAATACTCCAAGCTTCTGTAAATAGAGCTGCAATGAACATTTTGGTACATGATTCTTTTTGAACTATGGTTTTCTCAGGGTATATGCCCAGTAGTGGGATTGCTGGGTCGTATGGTAGTTCTATTTGTAGTTTTTTAAGGAACCTCCATACTGTTCTCCATAGTGGCTGTATCAATTTACATTCCCACCAACAGTGCAAGAGTAATAGATAGCTAGTGGGAAGCAGCCGCATAGCACAGGGAGATCAGCTCGGTGCTTTGTGACCACCTAGAGGGGTGGGATGGGGAGGGTGGGAGGGAGGGAGATGCAAGAGGGAAGAGATATGGGAACATATGTATATGTATAACTGATTCACTTTGTTATAAAGCAGAAACTAACACACCATTGTAAAGCAATTATACTTCAATAAAGAATTAAAAACAAAAACAAAAACAAAAAACTCCAAGCTTCTCAGTGGCATCAGGTTTCTCCCTAAAGCAGCAAACACTCATCTAGGCAAACATTTTCTTTTTAACATCTTTATTGGAGTATAATTGCTTTAAAATGATGTGTTAGTTTCTGCTTTATAACAAAGTGAATCAGCTATACATATACATATAGCCCCATATCCCCTCCCTCTTGCATCTCCCTCCCACCCTCACTATCCCACCCCTCTAGGTGGTCAGAAAGCACCAAGCTGATCTCCCTGTGCTATGCAGCTGCTTCCCACTAGCTATCTATTTTACATTTGGTAATGTATACATGTCCACATGACTATCTCATTTTGTCCCAGCTTACCCTTCCCCCTCCCCGTATCCTCAAGTCCATTCTCTACGTCTGTGTCTTTATTCCTGTCCGGCCCCTAGGTTCTTCATGACCTTTTTTTTTTTTTTTTTAGATTCCATATATATGTGTTAGCATATGGTATTTGTTTTTCTCTTTCTGACTTACTTCACTCTGTATGACAGACTCTAGGTCCATCCACCTCACTACAAATAACTCAATTTCGTTTCTTTTTACGGCTGAGTAATATTCCATTGTATATATGTGCCACATCTTCTTTATTCACTCATCTGTCGATGGACACTTAGGTTGCTTCCATGTCCTGGCTATTGTAAATAGTGCTGCAATGAACACTGTGGTACATGACTCTTTTTGAATTATGGTTTTCTCAGGGTATATGCCCAGTAGTGGGATTGCTGGGTCGTATGGTAGTTCTATTTTTAGTTTTTAAGGAACCTCCATACTGTTCTCCATAGTGGCTGTATCAATTTACATTCCCACCAACAGTGCAAGAGGGTTCCCTTTTCTCCACACCCACTCCAGCATTTATTGTTTGTAGATTTTTTTGATGATGGCCATTCTGACCAGTGTGAGGTGACACCTCATTGTAGTTTTGATTTGCATTTCTCTAATGATTAATGATGTTGAGCATTCTTTCATGTGTCTGTAGGCCATCTGTATATCTTCTTTGGAGAAATGTCTATTTAGGTCTTCTGCCCATTTTTGGATTGGGTTGTTCGTTTTTTTGATATTGAGCTGCATGAGCTGCTTGTAAATTTTGGAGATTAATCCTTTGTCAGTCGCTTTGTATGCAAATATTTTCTCCCGTTCTGAGGGTTCTCTTTGTGTCTAATTTATGGTTTCCTTTGCTGTGCAAAAGCTTTTAAGTCTCGTTAGGGCTCATTTGTTTATTTTTGTTTTTATTTCCATTTCTCTAGGAGGTGGGTCAAAAAGGATCTTGCTGTGATTTATGTCATAGAGTGTTCCGCCTATGTTTTCCTCTAAGAGTTTTATAGTGTCAGGCCTTACATTTAGGTCTTTACTCCATTTTGAGTTTATTTTTGTGCATGGTGTTAGGAAGTGTTGTAATTTCATTCTTTTACATGTAGCTGTCCAGTTTTCCCAGTACCACTCATTGAAGAGGCTGTCTTTTCTCCATTGTATATTCTTGCCTCCTTTATCAAAGATAAGGTGACCATACGTGCATGAGTTTAGCTCTAGACTTTCTATCCTGTTCCATTGATCTATACTTCTGTTTTTGTGCCAGTATCGTACTGTCTTGATTACTGTAGCTTTGTAGTATAGTCTGAAGTCAGGGAGCCTGATTCCTCCAGCTGTTTTTCTTCCTCAAGGTTGCTTTGGCTATTCGGGGTCTTTTGTGTTTCCATACAAGTTGTGAAATTTTTTGTTCTAGTTCTGTGAAAAATGCCATTGGTAGTTTGATATGGATTGCATTTAATCTGTAGATTGCTTTGGGTAGTAGAGTCATTTTCACAACGTTGATTCTTCCAGTCTAAGAACATGGTATATCTCTCCATCTCCTTGTACTGTCTTTTATTTCTTTCTCAGTGTCTTGTAGTTTTTTGCATACAGGTCTTTTGTCTCCTTAGGTAGGTTTATTCCTAGGTATTTTACTCTTTTTTTGCAATGGTAAATGGGAGTGTTTCCTTAATTTCTCTTTCAGATTTTTCATTAGTGTACAAGAATGCAAGAGATTTCTGTGCATTAATTTTGTATCCTGCTACATTGCCAAATTCATTGATTAGCTCTAGTAGTCTTCTGGTAGCATCTTTAGGATTCTCTATGTATAATATCATGTCATCTGCAAACAGTGACAGTTTTACTTCTTCTTTTCCAATTTGGATTCCTTTTATTTCTTTTTCTTCTCTGATTGCGGTGGCTAAAACTTCCAAAAATATGTTGAACAATAGTGGTGAGAGTGGACAACCCTGTCTTGTTCCTGATCTTAGTGGAAATGGTTTCAGTTTTTCACCATTGAGAACGATGTTGCCTGTGGGTTTGTCATATATGGCCTTTATTATGTTGAGGAAAGTTCCCTCTATGCCTACTTTCTGGACAGTTTTTATCATAAATGGGTGTTGAATTTTGTCGAAAGCTTTTTCTGCATCTACTGAGATGATCATATAGTTTTTATCCTTCACTTTGTTAATATGGTGTATCACATTGATTGATTTGCGTATATTGAAGAATCCTTGCATTCCTGGGATAATCCCCACTTGATTATGTTGTATGATCCTTTTAATGTGCTGCTGGATTCTGTTTGCTAGCATTTTGTTGAGGATTTTTGCATCTATGTTCATCAGTGATATTGGCCTGTAGTTTTCTTATTTTGTAACATCTTTGTCTGGTTATGCTATCAGGGTGATGGTGGCCTCATAGAATGGGTTTGGGAGCGTTCCTCCCTCTGCTATATTTTGGAAGAGTTTGAGAAGGATGATAGGTGTTAGGTCTTCTCTAAATGTTTGATTGAATTAGCCTGTGAAGCCATCTGGTCCTGGGCTTTTGTTTGTTGGAAGATTTTAATTACAGTTTCAATTTCAGTGCTTGTGATTGGTCTGTTCATATTTTCTATTTCTTCCTGGTTCAGTCTCGGAAGATTGTGCTTTTCTAAGAATTTGTCCATTTCTTCCAGGTTGTCCATTTTATTGGCATATAGTTCCTTGTAGTAATCTCTCATGATCCTTTATATTTCTGCAGTGTCAGTTTTTACTTCTCTTTTTTCATTTCTAATTCTGTTGATTTGAGTCTTCTCCCTTTTTTTCTTGATGAGTCTGGCTAATGGTTTATCAATTTTGTTTATCTTCTCAAAGAACCAGCTTTTAGTTTTATTGATCTTTGCTATCATTTCCTTCATTTCTTTTTCACTTATTTCTGATCTGATCTTTATGATTTCTTTCCTTCTGCTAACTTTGGGGGTTTTTTGTTCTTCTTTCTCTAATTGCTTTAGGTGGAAGGTTAGGTTGTTTATTTGAGATGTTTCTTGTTTCTTGAGGTAGGATTGCTTTGCTATAAAGTGCCCTCTTAGAACTGCTTTTGCTGCATCCCATAGGTTTTGTGTTGTTGTGTTTTCATTGTCATTTGCCTCTAGGTATTTTTTGATTTCCTCCGTGATTTCGTCAGTGAACTCTTGGTTATTTAGTAGCATATTGTTTAGCCTCCATGTGTTTGTATTTTTTACAGTTTTTTTCCTGTAATTGATATCTAGTCTTATAGTATTGTGGGCAGAGAAGATACTTGATACAATTTCAATTTTCTTAAATTTACCAAGGCTTGATTTGTGACCCAAGATATGATCTATCCTAGAGAATGTTCCATGAGTACTTGAGAAGAAAGTGTATTCTGTTGTTTTTAGATGGAATGTCCTATAAATATCAATTAAGTCCATCTTGTTTAATATATCATTTAAAGCTTGTGTTTCCTTATTATTTTCATTTTGGTTGATCTGTTCATTGGTGGTAGTGGGGTGTTAAAGTCCCCTACTATTATTGTGTCACTGTCGATTTCCTCTTTTATGGCTGTTCGCATTTGCCTTATGTATTGCGGTGCTCCTATGTTGGGTGCATAAATATTTACAATTGTTTATCTTCTTCTTGGATTGATCTCTTGATCATTATGTAGTGTCCTTCTTTGTCTCTTGTAATAGTCTTTATTTTAAAGTCTCTTTTGTCTGATATGAGAATTGCTACTCCAGCTTTCTTTTGATTTCCATTTGCATGGAATATCTTTTTCTATCCCCTCACTTTCAGTCTGCATGTGTCCCTAGGTCTGAAGTCGGTCTCTTGTAGACAGCATATATATGGGTTTTGTTTTTGTATCCATTCAGCCAGTCTATGTCTTTTGGTTGGAGTATTTAATCCATTTACATTTAAGGTAATTATCGATATGTATGTTCCTATTACCATTTTCTTAATTGTTTTGGGTTTGTTATGGTAGGTCTTTTCCTTCTCTTGTGTTTCCTGCCTAGACAAGTTCCTTTAGCATTTGTTGTAAAGTTGGTTTGGTAGTGCTGAATTCTCTTAGCTTTTGCTTGTCTGTAAAGGTTTTAATTTCTCTGTCGAATCTGAATGAGATCCTTGCTGGGTAGAGTAATCTTGGTTGTAGGTTTTTCCACTTCATCACTTTAAATATGTCCTGCCACTCCCTTCTGGCTTGCAGAGTTTCTGCTGAAAGATCAGCTGTTAACCTTATGGGGATTCCCTTGTATGTTATTTGTTGCTTTTCCATGGCTGCTTTTAATATTTGTTCTTTGTATTTAATTTTTGATAGTTTAATATGTGTCTTGGCATGTTTCTCCTTGGATTTATCCTGTATGGGACTCTCGGAACTTCCTGGACTTGATTGACTATTTACTTTCCCATATTAGGGAAGTTTTCAACTATAATCTCTTCAAATATTTTCTCAGTCCCTTTCTTTTTCTCTTCTTCTTCTGGGACCTGCATAATTAGAATGTTAGTGTGTTTAATGTTGTCCCAGTGGTCTCTGAAACTGTCCTCAATTCTTTTCATTCTTTTTTCTTTATTCTGCTCTGTGGTAGTTACTTCCACTATTTTATTTTCTAGGTCACTTATCCATTCTTCTACCTCAGTTATTCTGCTATTGATTCCTTCTAGAGAAGCTTTAATTTCATTTATAGTGTTGTTCATCATTGTTTGTTTGCTCTTTAGTTCTTCTAGGTCCTTGTTAAATGTTTTTGTATTTTCTCCATTCTATTTCCAAGATTTTGGATCATCTTTACTATCATTACTCTGAATTCTTTTTTGGGTAGACTACCTATTTCCTCTTCATTTGTCTGGTCTGGTGGGTTTTTACCTTGCTCCTTCAGCTGCTGCGTATTTCTCTGTCTTCTCATTTTGCTTAACTTACTGTGTTTGGGGTCTCCTTTTCACAGGCGGCAGGTTCGTAGTTCCCGTTGTTTTTGGTGTCTGCCCCCAGTGGGTAAGGTTGGTTTAGTGGATTGTGTAAGCTTCCTGGTGGAGGAGACTGGTGCCTGTGTTCTGGTGGTTGAGGCTGGATCTTGTCTTTCTGGTGGGCAGGACTGCATCTGGTGGTGTGTTTTGGGGTGTCTGTGAACTTAGTATGATTTTAGGCAGCCTCTCTGCTAATGGGTGGGGTCGTCTTCCTGTCTTGCTAGTTGTTTGGCATCGGGTCTTCAGCACTGGAGCTTGCTGGTCATTGAGTGGAGCTAGGTCTCTGCATTGAGATGGAGATCTCTGGGAGAGCTCTCGCTGATTGATATTATGTGGGGCCAGCAGGTCTTTGGTGGACCAATGTCCTGAAGTCAGCTCTCCCATTTCAGAGGCTCAGGCCTGACACCCGGCTGGATCACCAAGACCCTGTCAGCCACATGCCTCAATAGAAAAGGGAAAAAAAAAAAAAGAAAGAAAAGCAAAATAAAATAAAACGTTATTAAAATAAAAAATTTAAAAAAAAAGAAGAGACCAACCAAACCAATAAACAAAGCCACCAATGATAACACGTGCTAAAAACTAAACTAAGATAACTATATAAATCAGAAACTAGTCAGCTGTATACAGCAAACTCCAAGTGTACAGTTGCTCCCAAAGTCCACTGCCTCAATTTTGGGATGATTCATTGTCTATTCAGGTATTCCACAGATGCAGAGTACATCAAGTTGATTGTGGAGATTTAATCTGCTGCTCCTGAGGCTGCTGGGAGAGATTTCCCTTTCTCTTCTTTGTTCGCACAGCTCCTGGGGTTCAGCTTTGGAATTGGCCCCGCCTCTGCATGTAGGTCACCCTCTGGCATCTGTTCTTTTCCCAGACAGAAGGGGGTTAAAGAAGCAGTTGATCTGGGGGCTCTAGCTCACTCAGGCCAGGGGGAGGAAGGGGTACGGAATGCTGGGCGAGCCTGCGCCGGCAGAGGCCCAAGTGACATTGCAACAGCCTGAGGTGCATCGTGTGTTCTCCTGGGGAAGTTGTCCCTGGATCATGGGACCCTGACAGTGGTGGGCTGCACAGGCTCCTGGGAGAGGAGGTGTGGACAGTGACCTGTGCTTGCACACAGGATCCTTGGTGGCTGTAGCAGCTGCTTTAGTGTCTCATGCCTGTCTCTGAGGTCTGCGCTGATAGCCACAGCTCGTGCTAATCTCTGCAGCTTGTTTAGGCAGTGCTCTGAATCCCCTCTCCTCATGCACCCCAAAACAATGGTCTCTTGCCTCTTAGGCAGGTCCAGACTTTTTCCTGGACTCCCTCCCAGCTAGCTGTGGTGCACTAGCCCCCTTCAGACTGTTTTCATGCAGCCAACCCCAGTCTCCTCCCTGGGATCTGCCCTCCGAAGCCTTCAAATATCTGCCTCAGCCCCAGCCCCTACCTGCCCTGGCAGGTGAGTAGATAAGCCTCTCAGGCTGGTGAGTGCTGGTCAGCACTGATCCTCTGTGCAGGTATCTCTCCACTTTGCCCTCTGCACCCGTTGCTGTGCTCTCCTCCGTGGCTCTGAAGCTTCCCCTCCCCAGCCCACCCCCCGTCTCCACCAGTGAAGGGGCTTCCCAGTGTGTGGAAACCTTTCATCCTTCACAGCTCCCTCCCAGAGGTGCAGGTCCTGTCCCTATTCTTTTGTCTCTGTTTTTTCTTTTTTCTTTTGCCCTACCCAGGTACGTGGGGAGTTTCTTGCCTTTTGGGAAGTCTGCAGTCTTCTGCTAGCATTCAGTAGGTGTTCTGTAGGAGTTGTTCCACATGTAGATGTGTTTTTGATGTATTTGTGGGGAGGAAGGTTATCTCCACATCTTACTCCTCCGCCATCTTGAAGGTCTCCTCCTAGGCAAACTTCTTAAATCAAACTTACTTCCAGGTGCTTCATCAAGATTAATGATCACTATCTTCCTTGCTAAGATACTTTTTTTTTGTCTTTGTAAACTCAGATTTTTTTTTTTTTTGTCATTTGATTAAAAGTGAAGACAGTAACCATGTCCAACTTGTTCATCATTGTATTTCCAACCATTGCCAAGAATAATGCCTGGAATATTGAACATTTACAGGAAAATGTTGAATGAGTGCATAAAGACTCTGCTTCTCCAAAGGAAAAATTTTTGTTCATGTCATCTGATTAATAATAAAATTATTTTTAAAAATCTAACATGTAGCTCTTTTTAAAAGGGTATAATCATTTATTTATTCAACCCGTTATGGCACTTGTGTTGTTTCCAGTTTGAGGCCATTAGGAATAAAGCTCCTATGAACATTCACATATAAGTTTTACGTGAACATGTTTTCATTTCTCTTGGGTAAATTCCTAGCAGTAAAATTATGCAGTCCTAGGGCAGTCTTACGTTTACTTTTAAAAGAAATTTCTGAACCTTTTCCCAAAGTAGCCGTACTATCTTACACTCCTACCAATTATATATGAGTTCAAGTGACTCCATATTATCATCAATCTGTGGTGTTAGTCTTATAATTTAGTCATTCTGGTGGGCATGTAACGGTAACACATTGTAGTTTTTACTTGGATTTCCATGATGAATAATGACATTGAACACTTTTTCACGTGCTTACTGGTCATTCAAATATCTGTCCAAAAACTTTTGCCATTTAAAAAGAAGTGTGGTTGTTTGCCTTCATATATTTAATATAAATTTTGGATATGAATTTTTTGTCAGGTATATTTAGTGGGAATATTTTTCCCAGTCTGGTTTCTTTTCATTTTTTTCAGAGTCTTTTGAAGAGCAGAAGTTTTAAAGTTTTGATTATAGACCAATTTATCAATGTTTTTCTTTTATAATTCCCAATTTTTGAGATTGACTTACAGCGTTGAAGGTGTGGGTAGTCTCAGAGACAGTTGCAAAGTATTTACCCTAAATTTCTGGCCCCTCAAGTTTTAGGCAATGAAGTGAATGCTTTTTACTTCCAGCCTGGCCATAGAAACACAAAGCAGGCCAACACTTTCACTCCAAGAACTAGAAAAGCCAGGCAAGTTACCAAAGACATGTTTGAAGATACTGGCAAGCTATAGAAATTACGAGGACTAGGTAAGCTGGAACTCAGAGCAGAACTGAGGGGACTTCAAATGTGAGCTGAGAATAACCAGTTGGGTTTTTTTTTTTTCTCCTGGGCTATTTACTGATTTGGGCTGCAGACAGGCTAAGGCTTGATCCAAACAGAGAACCTCTACTCAAGGAAAGAGAAAACTTGAAAATTTTTTGTGGGGACTTTATCCTGGCTGATGGACTGGGAATTTGAGGAGGCCCAAATTCAACTGGTTTTCTCCACAAGACATTTTGTAAGTTCTGGGGTATATGTGGGAAGCTGGGAGCCTAGACAAGAGAATCTTAAAGCCAGAGTGAAATTTCCAGTAATCCTGACATGCTCGCAAGACAAATTGGAGAAATGGGGCCTTCTTGAAACACATACCTGCTTTCTCTTTTAAAACATTTGCTAAACTTTGAATCTTTGGAAATGGAATGTTAAAGAGCTAAGCTCAAAACCTCCCAAGAGCAGCAATGAATCTGTCATTTTTTAGGCCTAAAAAGTCAGGCTTGCAAACAAACATCAGAAGGGCCGTGCCTAAGCAACAAGCATGAAGCAGAGAAGGATCAGACCTTACTGAGAGTACAATTTAGCCCTGGGCTAGATCAGTCTCTGCTTGGACTGAGAAAATAGACTTCTCCCCTTATTTCCAAACAGAAGAAAGGGGAACTCTCTCTGGGTAAAAGAAAATCACTTGTAACTTCTAGGGTTCTCTAAATACAATGTCTGATACACATTCAAGAAGTACGAGACATACAATGTGGGATAAAATTGTGACTGGTCATCAAAAAAGAAACACCCAGTAGAAACAGACCCACAGATGGTCCAGATATGGGAGTTACAAAACAACGATTTTAAAATAGCCATGATGAATAGAGAGAAAAAGATTATGAATTTCAATAGAAAATTTGAATCTATAAAAATCAGCAAATATCCTAGAAATTAAAACATTTGAAATTACACATAAATTCAATAGGTTTAACAGCGTACTGGAGATAGCAAACAATAGGAAGAGTGAACTTGAAGATGACTCAATAAACTAGCCAAACTGAAACAGACAGAAAAGAGAATTTAAAAAATGTAAGAGACATGAGGGACACAGCCAAGTCTAAACATACATTTATTTGGAGTATTAGGGGGAGAGACAAGAATGGGTCACAAACAACAGCTGAAGAGATAATGACCAAGAATTTTCAAAACTGGTATAAAAAATCCCTCATGTCACAGATTCTATGAGCTCAGTGATTTCCATAAAGGATAAACAACAAAGATTACATTGGGACCTATTATCATCAAGTTACTGAAAACCAAAGGAAAAGAGAAAACTTCAAAGCATCCAGAAAAAAAACCCACAACAGTACTTTCAAAAGGCAAGCAATAAAACTAAGAACTAACTTTTCAATAGAAACTATGGAATCTTTAAGAAATAAGGGGGAGAAAATGGTAGAACCCCACTGATCTGCAATATTTCCAATTTGGCAACATTTCTCAAGTTAAAAGATGTTCATACTTTTTCACTGACCAGTCTAATCTCATATATGTTTATGAGATGAATATGTATATGTTTTAACATATCAGAATAGTTTATAATATTTATCAGTAAAAATATTTAGTACAATTGTAAAAACATACATGGATCAGAGAGGATTTCACAGTGAGGACTCAATTATATCTTGTTTAATTCTTTAAAATAATGAAGAAATGAAGTAACTTGAAAATGCTTGTTTTACGACATAAGTCAAATCATTATTTCATCCACCTTAAACTTATACAGTGCTGTATGTCAATTATATATTAACAAAACTGGAAGAAAAAAAATAAAAAATAATAAAAAAAAATAACCAAAAGTCCTTAAGACTTGGAGGCAATTAAATATGCAGGGTTTCCAGGGATTTTTTTTTTTTTTTTTAAATTTCTGGTGGTGGAAGGGAATGGTGCGATTTAGGGCATTTCTAGTTATTCTCAATGGCATCCTAAGCTCAGAGTCCTGTCTGTTCTGTGGCGCTATCCATACAAGTGGATTTGCCTGCAAAAATGGAAAACAGTATTTCTGTTTCCACTTGATCTAGAGAGTCAGCAGAACTTGTGAAATGCCTAGCTGACAAGAAAAAAAATCTACCCAAAGATGCCCCTTGAAAACCTACGGTTTATTTATTTATTCATTTACTTCCTTCCTGAATCGAGTTTGCTTTTTCCTTTGGGGTCTTTGTTCTGGAAGGAATTGCTTCTCTTAGTACCTGGTGACATTTCTGCAAAGCTTATCAGCCGCCGATGCCGTTTTCGCTCAGAAACTTTTAGGTATTACGAGAAAAGAAGGCTGCTTGCTGGGTGTCATAAAACCTATTTTCAGATGTGCTGTTTCCAGATGCCTTAGCTTAATCTGACTGCCTGGGAATGCTCAGCATGATGGACAGCGCCGTCTAACATCTGCAGGCGGCAATGATTACCGACAGTTACGGTCAAAACCAAAGCCCGCGCCAAAAAAATGAGTAACTTGTATTCATGAAAGTGGTTTTACTTCTTGCACAAATGGCCAACAAGCTGTTAAAGGGTTTGTGTATCAACTCATCAAGGGGAAAAGGTCACTTGAAAAAAAAAGCCACTAACTAAAAAATATAAGGGAGGAGCAAGAATTGAAATACATTCTAAATCAAGCAGCTTGTGAATTTACATTCCATGCTAATGACTTCTACATGCTCCTTTTATTAAGAGGGTTTCCAAAGTTTAAATGATTACTTATCAAAGTTTTAAGTAAGAGGGTAGCTAGATCCCCTGTTTTAAATGGACACAGAGAAGTTTGAGCACTCATTTGTGATTTTACAGTGACTGAGATTAGATAAAGATTTTAATGATTTAAACAGGGGAATCAGATTAGATGATGCAGCATTTATCACACCTCACAGCAAAAACAGATGGGAAGCACTAACTTTTCTTTCCTCATCTTTTTCTCTGCCTGGGAAGAAAATTTTATAGTGAAAATTTATGGGTAAAGACATAAAGCTGCAACCTAAGCAGATGGTGTGGTAGTCTGACCTTAACTTTCATTTTAAATCAGGTTCAAACCACTTGAATTCCATAAAATAGTAAACTGGATTTTTTTCTGCTCTTCACACCGTCACACATACATCTTGGAATACGATCATTTCCTTGGGACACAAGTACAAGTATGTACTGTTTCCTTCTTGATTTGGGATCCATATGGATTGCATTCTTTGCTATTATGGAAAGATCCACACAAAACGTCACCAGAAATCCATTAGAGAGGCACTCTTTACCCCACTGGGCCAGCCAAACACTTCTTCCCATTAACAAATAATAGTTGTGCAATAAACACAGGGAAAAGAACCAGTGGACTTTATCAAACCAAAGGTAGAGTATATCAAAGCAAGAATGGGCCCCTTAAATGATACCTTCAATTGATGATACCATATGGGGCAAAGAGGAAGGAAAAATCTTTTAGCAATCACTGCTAAAAGATACAAAATTACAAATAAAAGATTTGCTACAGGGACCTGAAAGATGCCTATGTAAGTAAAGGGCTCTGAAATGTAAGCTCTATGATAACATCCACTTCTGCTCAAAACCTTAAAATGTGGATACCCTTTGACTCAGCAACCTACTTCTTGACTATATTAAAAAAAACTGTTTTAATAAATGTGCAAAGCTATACATTGAAAGATCACTTTCACAGCATTGATTATGATACTGAAAGATTTGGACCAACCTTAATATCTACCAACAGGAAATGAGTTAAATGACTGCACAGCCATCCAACAGAATATCAGCGTTATAAAGAAAATCATGTAGATCTGCATTTTAATAAGGTCCATAATTAACTGCTAAGTGCATAAAAACTAGGTCACCAAATATAAAGTATGAAAACAAGTAAAATATAATTCCTGTTTTTAAAATATTTATCCTCTGATGGGAAGAATGATTTGACTTAAATAGTTCAGGGGACAAAGAGTCTAAGTAACTACAAAACAAAAAATCACCTCTAGATTGATTGTGGATCTAAATGTTAAAGAGAAAACAATTAAGCTTTTAGAAAAATAAAATAGGAGTATATCTTCTTGACCTGGGGTAAAGATTTTTTAAGGAGAACAGAAAAAAAATGCTCTTAGAAAAGGTAGTGTGCATTACACTTAAAGAACTTCTGTTTATCAAAAAATACCATTTAGAGCATGAAAGTGCAACTCAAAAAGTGGAGGAAGATATTTACAGAAGATAATTAAGAGAAAGGACTAGGAACCAGAACAAACAAAGGCATTCAACAAATCAAGAAGGGAAAAAGCAACAACCTAAGAGAAAATTGGGCAAAAACTTGGACAAAAAAGAAAAAAAAAAAGATATCCAAACATAAGAAACATAAGAAACGGTGCTCAGCTTCATCAGTCATCAAGGAAATGCAGTTAAATCCTACTGAGATGATTTTACACCACCAGAAGGGCTAAATTAAAAAGAGAGATAATCTACATATTGATAAGGATATATAATAACTGGAACTTTCACGTACTGTTGGGAGGAGTGCAAATAAGTACAATCACTTTGAAAACTCTTTGTCATTATTTACTGAAGGTCAACACAAGCCCATCCTATGACCTAGTGATCCACTTCTAGCCATGCAACCAAAAGAAATGTGTAAACTTGTGCATGAAAAGACTTGTGCTAACTGTTCCTAGCAGCACTATTCATAATAGCTTTAAACTGGAAGCTATCCAAATGTCCATTAATAGAATGGACACACAGCGCCATAGCTGTACAAGGGCACCCTAGAAAGCAATGAGATGAAAACAATGTAACGGCACTGGAAAAATCTCAACTTAATGTTGCGCAAGAGAAGCCAGACCCAAAAGAACACAAATCGTAGGCGTCTGTTTATGAGGAGTTCAGAAACAGGTCAAACAGATCTCTGGTGTTACAAGTCCCTGCTTACCGGTTGGAGGACACCCGCCTTGAATAAGCTTGATCAGGCTTATTCTGCTGCTGGTTATGTCTTATTTTTTGGATCTGTGAGCTGGTTACATGGCTATATCTACTGTGTTTAAAAAAAAAAAAAATCGGACTTCCCTGGTGGCGCAGTGGTTAAGAATCCGCCTGCCAATGCAGGGTTCGAGCTCTGGTCCAGGAAGATCCCACCTGTCGCGGAGCAACTAAGCCCGTGCACCACAACTACTGAGCCTGCGCTCTAGAGCCCATGAACCAGAACTACTGAGCCCGTACACCACAACTACTGAAGCCCGTGCGCCTAGAGCCCGGGCTCCACGAGAAGCCACCGCAACGAGAAGCCCGCACACCACAACGAAGAGTATACCCCTGCTCTCTGCAACTAGAGAAAGCCTGCGCGGAGCAACGAAAACGCAATGCAGCCATAAATAAATAAATAAATAAATTTATTAAAAAGAAAAAATTGAGCCCTATACTTCAGTTGTGTACACTTTTCTGTTGTGTATGTTATACCCCTACAAAATGTTTATTGTAATAACTGGGTGTAAGACATTGAAATACTGCACTGAAATATTGCTTCTACAAACGAAAGTATTGCTAGTCTTTAAATAGTAGATGAGATAGCTTCCATGTTAAGACAAATTAATTCAAAGAAAGCAAATGCATCTCCTAAAAAAAGCAGAGAAATGTTTCTACTCTAAATTCTTCCTATTGAGTTTGTCTACAACGGGATCTAATAGATGTTCTCATCCTTGCCTTTTGTCAGTTGGGAGCTCATGTGAATGTTTTTCAGCTTTCCACCTTATTTATTTTTCCCCAATAGATCTTTCTCTTTTCAAGGAAATATTTGACTACATTTAAGATGACTTCATAAGTTGGGGAATATCGGAGAACAAAGAATTACCAAAAAAGTAGAAAGAGATGAATGGATCTCACCACATCCTGTATTTCTTTGCACTTTTTAAGGGTGATGTCCCGTATCCCAGAGGCAGTGCCTGAAACCAGATGCTCTACTCAATGATTAGCTGAATTAATTATTGGCGTGTGTCAATATACCAATGGGCACCAGAGGAGCCATTATGGTCCATCACATGAAGGGTCTAAGTGCTGAGGTGTCTGAGAATGCAATTATGCAGTATAATTCCATCCAGTGGAGATGGCCAATGACCTCTAATTCCACATATAATAAACTGCAGACAGGGATCTGCGGTTTGCCAAAATGAATAAATAATATTACATTTCCCAAAATGACCAAATTTAGCCGTGTGGAGAAAGCGATGATGCTGATCGCAGACATTTCAAATCATCTCTTCTTCCTTATGCAACATCTTTGGCTGTCAGCAATCAGCCAATAGGCTGGTCATTCAAACTAATACGTTTTGGAGTAGCCAATTAGAAACATTTAGCTGGGTAAATGGTTCATAAGAAGCAAAGTGGTATTTCAGGAGTCTGCTGGTCTGGCCAACATTTTAAAGCAATGACTTCCTTTTTGACAGGAATTATCATAAGAGAGGAAAAAAAAAAGATAAAACTTCAAGTAAACCCAGACTCGTGCTAAAGTTGATATTTTTTTTTTATCAACAGTCAGCAACTAAGTCCTTCATGTAGCCAGTATCTCATGTGCCTCTGATACAAAGCCCTGTAACATATACAGGAATGTATTCAGAGTTTTCAAGGTCCAGATAGATGGCTATGCCACGAGGGTACTTACACAATTGCTATTTTTAAAAGCATCTACTATGGTCCAGTTTCTTTATATATAGATGTCACTTAATTCTCAAACAATCCTGAAACTAACAACAGGACCAGGAGCAGCTTTAAGATGAGTTCCCCATTCCTAAGTGCTTATGGTTTGCCAGGCACTGCACTGAGGTTATAATTTAATATACTCTCAAGGTGTGATGTCTGTTTTTCGGAGGAAAATATATTGGAATTTCATCATGAATGTATCTAACTGCCACAAATTAAACCACAGGCCCTTGGCAAACTGAGAGGAAGAAAGAGAAGCCCAGAGAAGGAGGGCGGGGTTGCTTCTCGCGCTGTGGGTGGGTTTGTTGTGATTCCAGGAGTTGGTGTGAAGAGGGAGATGCAGACTGTCTTCTCGTTCTTCTCAATGGGTGGGAATCACACGGGGGTGAGGATAAATCAGGTGTTTAAAGAAGCACTTTTTTTCCACACACATGATCACTGAAAACAAAAAGTCTTAACTTCCAACTAAAAAAAGCAGAAATCTTTCAATGCTAGGCAATCGAAATGATGTTCCCTTTCAAGGGTAATTTTCAATACCACTGATTTCTGTTTTATGTTCTTACTTTAAAACTTCCCCTTCACCATCACTCCACCCGCCAAACCTGCCCCTACTCTCTTAGCACGAAGACTCTACTCCATTCACTGGACTGAGTTTAGATGTCCAAGTATAGAAAGTTGCTAAATGGCGGCGTTGAGATTCTAAACAAAATCCGTTGACTTCAAACCCTGAATGTACCACACACTACATCTTTAATATGAACTCCTACTTTGGCAGTGACATAGCCAAGGGCAACAGGAAGGCAGTGATTCTCCAGATTTGTGCACGGCCCGGACGCTTATTAAAGAGACATATACCTGATTCAGTTCTGGGAAGTGGCGGGCGGAAGGGCGTCTTAATAAGCGCTCAGGTGAAGCTGGTGCATGGGATTAAACGGCTGTACTTTGAAGAACACGCAATTAAAGGAAGACTCCAAAAGAAAGTTTCTTAAACAAAAACAAAGTACCTCATTACCTAAGAAATATGAAATTATAATTTTGAGTATATTCTTTCAAATTGGATTTGCACCACACTCCAGGAAGAGTCTGATTTTTTCTCTTCACCTCCTGGGGGCAATGTCTGATCAGAATCTGTGTTCTACAGTCTGTTTTTCCTGGTAGACTTATAACAAAACATCTTCCTATTAATCTAGTGAAACCGTAATTTTGTGACACTGTCACTAAGGCAACGGAGCTAAGGAAAAATTCCATCTCATTTGTTAAGTTCTCCTTCATTAAAAGGATGTGAGCCATTAAATAAAGCCATTAAACGTGTCTCTGTTTTTTACCTTTTATTTACCGTGATACATTGAGAGGTACTTAAAGGTGGTGGATAGATTGAAGTTTGGAGTCAGGCAATGTGATGTGGTGCCTCTGAACTGCCCTCTACTTGCTGTGTGACCTGGAGAACTTACTCAACCTCTCTCTGCATTTTTGGCTGCATCACTCCAATCTCTGCCTCTGTCTTAAATGGTCTCCCCTCTTCTCTGTGGGTATCTCTAGTAAGGACACTTGCCATTGGATTTAGGGCCTGCTGGGATAATCCCAGATGAGCTCATTTTGAGATCCTTAATGTAATTACAGCTGCAAAAATCTTTTTTTTTTTTTTTCCCCAAATAAAGTCACATTCATGGGTTCTGAATATTGGGATGTGAACATATTTTGGGGGACCACATTTCAACTCACTACACAGTATATCTTGGTATGGCCTTGCTCTTTTAAAAAATAAATAACTTTCATGTATATTTGAAATGGAGGGGGACCCTATGGATTCCCCTCCATGTCCTCTGCCTGCCTTTTGTCTGTAGAAAAACTTTAGTCAAAGAATAAGTTTAATCATGGGACTTCCCTGGCAGTCCAGTGGTTAAGACTCCGTGCTCCCAATGCAGGGGGCCCAGGTTCCATCCCTGGTCAGGGAACTAGATCCCACATGCCGTAACTAAAGATCCCGCATGCTGCAACTAAAGATCCCACATGCTGCAACTAAAGATCCTGTATGCCTCAACTAAGACCTGGTGCAGCCAAATAAATAAATAAATATTTTTAAAAAGCACAGAAACTGAAAGGCCAAACTTTGAAACGAAAAAAAAACAGTAAGTTTAATCAGAGAAGCGGGAAAATGCAGAAGCAAAGGAAAACAGTCAAACAAGACCGAACGATGATAGTTTAGTCATTAAACAAAGTCAAGGACCTTTAGTTCCTCCTCAAGGGCTATAGATAATGTTCTGAGCCCTCTCCTCTGAGCTGTCTGATAGATACTGAAAGCCCCACCAGGTGGAAGAAGTTAACTACATGATGAACAGACTGTAGCCATACACAAGCTGCCACAATTCCAAGAAGTGGCCTCGAAGAAATGGGGAAAACAACGACCCTGGAACTGAAGACTAACTGTACTTCATCAAAATGACCCTGATCAGACAACTGCATGACCAATTACAAGACAACTGTCAGAGCTGACTGTGTTGTTTCTACATGTAGCCCCCTCCGTCCTCCTATAAAAGCTCTTGCGCCCTGACTGTCAGTGGTTGGGGAGGGAGTCGGCGTTTGGACAGAGCCCCACTCCCCCGTCACGTGGCCAGCCTCTGAAATAAAGCAAACTTTTCTTTCCACCAACCTTGTCTCTTTATTGGCTTTGCAGTAGTGAGCAGCCTGACCCCGCTTTCAGTAACATATTGTCTTGTTTGAAACTGTGATTATCACAACATCTCTGTAAATGAGGAACATGAGTACACAAACGCCAGCAATCCAAGACTATGAAACTACTATGAGAGAAGTGGAGAGGAGGAGAAAGATATGGGAGAGATTGCTTCATATATGGGAGTGCTGAGAAATGCTTCACGGAACAAGCCTGAACCAAACTTGAAGGATGAGTAGAATTTTAAACCTCAGATTTGTTTTGTATTTAACAGTGAAAATAATTAACATTACAGGCTTGCTCTGAGCAGAAAGAAACAGATTTCATATAAAGCAATTAATATACAGCCTGTTATATGGTGTTTAAAACATATTTATAGTAATTATTATTAAAGGTCGCTTTTTCAAGACCTGCCAAATGAATTACCCAAATTGCTAATAACATTCGTTTTCCTGTGCAAAATAGTGTACCCGCTATACTTTAAAATATCTTCCTTTGTTTTTCTTTAACACACAAAGTGATTTTCATGTATCCTTCTGAAAGTTGTCAATCATTTCACAAGATAAACAGAAAATGACATTTATCCTAGAATATTCTGCCACCTGCAGGTAACCAAGGGGTGCTACAATTCTCACAAAAATAGCTGCATCTGTTAGTACTGATTAAATGGCTTTTGAGGCAGGGGACCTTGTGCAGAATCTGGGAGGGCTCAATAAACACTTGTTGCTTTTTTGTTAATATATTATTGTCAGCAGATGTTAGTCAAAAACACTCCTTTAGATAAGACAGTAAAAGATATTTGTGCTTTACGACCGTGGTCCTGAATTCTGAACTTCAGAAAAGATACACAGCCTCAGCTGTTAATAGTACGTTTGATCACTGCAAATCAGTGGTTTCCAATGGATTATTCCTGGATCAGCAATGCTACCCGGCATCTTGTTAGAAATGCAGATACTTGGGGCTCCACCCCAGAACTATCATCAGAAACTCTACAGGACGGGTTCAGAAATCTGTGTTCTCCCAGGATTACCAGGTGGTTCTGTTGCATGCTCAAGTTTGAGAACCAGGGATCTGGACTCTTGGAATTGGGGGGATTTCTATCGAGTGGGGAAAATGGGGAATAGATTGACGCCGGTGCTTATGCAAGGGAAGGGAGGAGGGGAAGGCAATGAGAACAGCCTGGCCCACCTGCATGGCATCATAAATGAGCCAACAAAAAATATTTCTTTTTGATAAAAATACATCTCATGTATTGCCAATACTGTAACTTGAATACTTTTTTTTCTAGCTAGAGAGTTAGATTTTTTTTTTCTATCAAGACTTGAAAATAAAGGAAATGTTGGCTTAGATTTTCTGTTTTCTCGTACTTTAAAATCATTTGAGATTAAACTAAATCCCTTAAGTAAAATTTTATTCACCCCCATAGCTAAAACCCAAACTGCAAACTCTTTAGAGTAAAAACACATGCTATTCTACCTTGCTTCATTTAAAATCAGTGAAAAATAATCATGAAAGTAGGCTATTATGATCAAATACCTTAGGATGGGAGAATACTGTTATTTGCAAACATGCATTTGAAATCAAGTCATGTCCTCTTTTAATTATGTCAGGATCTCCGGACTGTCTCATAACACACAATAATATATTTGGGTTTTTAAGTCTCTTGAGCTAAAAAGCATCAGAGAGAGGGTAAAATGCCGCAAGCACACACAAAGAGCTACCCACAGAAACATGAAGTGGTCGCGATAGGAAAAGAAAATGGAGCATCCAAAGGACATTCTCTTACCTGGCACCATGTCGTGCGGGGTGAAGAGCGCCGGCACGCAGTTTAGTGACGGTGACTTGCTGCCTCCTAAAGGAGGCAGGTGAGGACAGCGGGCCTCCGGGGTCAGCTGCTCAGGCTGGACGTGCATCCTCACCACTGACCCTTGCTCACTGAGGGACTGGAGCACACGCTCCACCTCCCTTAACCTCAGTTTCCTCATCTGCAAAATGCGGCAACCGCAAACCTACCTCACGAGGAGGGAGTGAAGCTTCCCAAACTAATGCTGCCGCTGGCACTGCTTCTCAACCTGGGCGGTGCAACGGCATCGCCTGGGGATCTCTAAAAACGACTACCAGAAGATATAACGAGGAAAGCGCTTAGCGCAATGCCTGCTCTATGAGAAGAGCGGGATCCCCATTAGCAATGATTGCTGCTGCCTGTGAGACATTACTCTCTGCGGGACTGCAAGCTTGGGCGAACATTAAAATCACCTGGAAAACCCTGACCACCCATTTTCCTCCCCCACCCGCCCCCAGGCCCCGCTGGAAGCCTTCTGATCTACTTGATCTGGCTTGGGCACCTGAGCATTTTTTTCAAACTCCCTCAGTGACTGCAGTGTGGAACCCAGGTGGAGAACAGAATTGTCTCACTATTTATTGAAAGATGGATAAATGAGGACTCTTCTTAAGGTTTCCACAATCTCATAAGGGAGACAGACAAACCACAATGGATTGTTATGACAATCATCTAAGACTTGAGCGCTTAATTAGGGGCTAGATGTCACGTCTCTTTACGGTAACACCATGAGGTGGGGACTATCATTATCACTGGTACAAAAATGTTAATTTCTCCATTACTTCCTAAGAAGCAGAAAGTCCCTTGTTTCACAGAAATGGGAGGTAAGTTCAGAATTTTGTGGAAGGATGCAGGAATCAGAGAGTAAGTGTCTCTGCATAATGGAGCCTGGGGCATTTAAAATGCCTGAAGAGACTGAGAGAAGAAATCAGAAACAGAAGGGCTAAGGTGCTGAGTGGGGGAGGGGAGAGGAATGGAGGGAGGGGACGACGGCTTCAGCAAGGGGGAGAACTTTGAAACAGGTGTACGTATATATATATATACACACACATACATATATTCACACGCACAAATTCAAGTAAAACAGATGTTCAATAAAAAGTATGAACAGAAAATATATGGTGTGAGTGGATTACTTGCAAAAACCAATTTGTGAACTAGTAAACGTGGCCTGTCAACTCCTGTGGACAAGGGGACATAGGACAGGTGAGGAAGCTGAGGTTTAACAGGTTAAAGAAATTGCCTAGTGTAAAGCACTAGTTAATGGCAGAACTGACTCCCAGGCCTGAATTCTTACCCATTGCACCCTATCAGGTAGATTGTGGCAGGGCCTGTTTTAAAAAGTTATGGATGGATATCTTCTCCCAGGGGAAAGGGGAAGGGCTGAAAAAGAAGACATTTGAGAGCTAAGGATGACCGGCTTTAGACAAGAAGGGGTAGGAGAGAGCAGCCTGCTTGGAGGTGGCGAGGGGCAAAGATGCAGCGCAGGAAAGCACAGAGCACGCGTAGGCAACAAGAAGCAATCTTACGGGGCTGAAAGCTAGAACTAATGTCAGAGGATGCTGGGAAATCAGGGGCAAAACAGATGCTTGAGTCAAATTTCAGAGTTCAGCATTTTTTGAAGCTTGGACTTAATTTGCAGAACAGTGGGGGAGCCGTGATGGATTTTTGAGCAGGGAAACAACACAGTGAGGGAAAGGACTGCATTTTAAAAAGATGTCTTAGCAGTGGTGAGTTTTCTTACTAAAAATCCAACCATAGAATTTTTGAACTTAAAGAGACTCTAAAGTTTTTGTCCATCGGTTTCAAGCTGCTGACCCGTGGACCAGACACAGTCCCACAGCCCAAACGTGTATTTTGTTTCGTTTGGTCCCCATAGTGTGTCTTACTTTTTTTTTTTTTCTTTTACTTTTTAGCCGGAACATGCACCCTCAGATTCATAGTTTCTTCTCATAGTGGGTCAGTTGAACTTTATGGATGGGCCGGGCGGAGCTAGGAGAAAGGACTCCTTTGGGAAATAAAGTTCTGACCAAAAGAAAAGTGTTATTGGGTGTGTTTCATCCCATTCCAAGTCTTATTTCAAAGGTAGCTTTTTTTTTTTTTTTTTTAACTGCCATGAATCTTGCATAACTATGGTCAGTGAGAAACCCCACTCTGAGAACATGCACACCAACTCAGAACCATCTTCAAAATCAGATGATTTGAGTCTTGGAAATTGACAGTGTGTCTTTGAGCCAGACTTTGGCCATTTATAACTGACCATCCTTTGCCGATGATGCACTTTCAACAGGAGATGCGTAGATTCTGAGGCCACTTGGTAAGGAGGGTGATTGATTAATATTGGCAAGTTCTCATTCCCCAAGAAGGGGCTGACTTTCCCAGGAGAATTTCCTCTGTTTATGAAGATGTAAAGCATAGAAGAATTGGCATAAATATAATGAAATACACTTTTTTTTTTGCTCGTCTCCTTTCCTGAGTCCTTGTCACACCCTGTCCTCTTCCTGTTCTTAACTGAGCCACAGACTAATTGGCCAGTATTTGCATATAACCCTTCACTTCAGAGCACAAAGTACTTTGAAGGGGGAAAAATAATCGTCCACGTTTTTAAATTGAAAGCACCATCTTAATGATTTTTCCATGGTCAGGAATTGAAAACCCACAATTTACACGTGTGGAGCAATTTTTTTTTTTTTTTTTTTTTAAAGCTTTATATAAGGTTTCTCAGCCTCAGCACTATTATCATTCTCGGCCAGCAGATGACTCAGTTGCGGAGACTGTCCTGTGCATTGTAGGATGTTTAGGAGCATAATGCTCTCTACACACTGGGTGCCAGTAGCACCAACACTCCCACTCTTGACACCCAGAAATGTCTCCAGTCATTGCCAAATGTCGCCGTGGGTGGGCAAATCTCCTTCAATTGGAAAACACTGGTTTATAGCAACCTTAATTTTGCTTTCCTGTTTTTTGCCCCAAACTCTCTAGATAGCACAGTTAATAGAAACATTAAATTCGGCAATAGGCGAATTAAAATGATAAAATCAAACACATTTTAGTCTTTTAAACTTAAAATTTTAAGAGCATTAAGATAAACTGTCCAAAAGTTGTAAATAGATAAAGAAATTTATTAAAAGGAGCCCTACAAAATCAGAGGAGCTGAAAGGAAAAAGGAAGGCTAAAGAAAATATTTTAAAACTTGGAAAATATGTCCCTCTCTAAAGGTTATTTTTAATGTCACTTTGGTATTAATACAATATGGGGAGTGTGAGTAATAGCACATTTTTTCTTCCTTGCCTAGAGTAATTACAACGGGACATCTAAACATAAATCTAGAAGAGGTTTTGAAGCCTGATGTAGGAACTAATAACTAATAAGATGCAAAAAGGAAATATAAAAGTGACAAAGCCTATGTATACTTTTTCTTTTAAAATGATTCTTTTTGGAATAAGCAAAATGAAATTCATCTCCAAGTTCTCCAAGGCTGTTAGAGAGAAGGCACAGAAAGGAATAGCTTAGGTTCTCATTTGCTGTATTTCAACATGGTTTAATGTGTAGTAGTTGTACTTTGAACACATAATTTTCATATAGTAGCTGTCTACCCATTCAGGCTAGAGCAATGTAAAAGTTCAGGATTTCAGAAGGAGGAGACTGTCACACTGACAGAACCCTAGGGAATAGTTTGTCCAGCAGGTCTTAACCTTGGTTGTGGATTTCAAATACCTGAAGAGTTTTAAAAATATATATAGGTGTCCAGGCTCCATGGACAGATATACTGACTTAATTGGTATGGGAGGAGGCATCCCTATTATTTTTAAACACTCCCTAGGTGATGCTAATGTTAAGAACCACTGGTCTAATCCATGGGTTGTAAACCTAAATGGTTACAGGGACCAGGAAATTAATGCACATTAATTAGGTGGTCTCAGTGTAAGACAATAGGGCATGCTGGGGACTGTGGTGAAATGGACAGTGGACGCCCTGTCTAAAAACCTTCTGCTGCTCAGTTATGGCCATCTGGAAATGCTGCCCTGATTTTTATTAGAAACCAGACATCTAGATAGTTTAGAGAAATTTCTCTAATTTTTTGGAACATTGTTAAGGGGCCAAATGAAGCACATCTGTAGGCTGCCAGCTTGCAACCCTAAATCCAGTCCAATTGTTTATTTCACCAATGAGGAAATGGAGAACAAGAAATTATACGGCTGCCCACAATGACATAATTAGTGGCAGAATGGAGATTGGATTCAGAGCCTGGCTCCTATTGCAGTATTTATTTGATTTTTCCAATTATCCCACATTGCTATGCTACAACTGTTCATGATAATGAGAACATTTATTAAGTCCCAACAGGATGCCAGGCACTGTGCTAAGTGAAACATACATACTGTCTTTTTTAAACCTCTTAGGGAATCCATGGAATAGAGATGAATATTCTCCCCATTTTACAGATGAGGAAAGTGAGGCTGAGAGTCGTTGACCCACAGAGGTCCAGTAGAGCCTGGCATTGAATTCAACTTACTTAATTGCAAAGCTTGTTCTGTTAACTCTTGGTTACCCTGCTTTCCTGGATGTTTCTTTCCATGTTGTGTAAGGAGTCTCTCTTGATTCCATTTGGAAGAAATGCATATAGCTCTACTCCTTGGTGCATAAATCCAGGTCCAGCCCAGCGATGCTCTTCCTTTGTCCATCTTTGGTGTTTATTATTAAAGCTGACCCTGCTTGAGGTATGAGGTCAAGCTTTCACCAGGTCTGCTGGAAGCCCATGAAAAATGACAGCCCTAATGAAATGCACTCTCAGTGAGACCCTGTCAAGGCTGGCTGTGGTTACGCACGATTTGCCTGTTTCAGAAGAGATGGAATAAATTGAACGCGGGCCTCTGTATCCCTCCCAGGACTCTCAGTCAGATTGCGCACAAAGACAAAGGCTTCCCCTGAAAGGCCATCCTAAGGACAAGCTTGCTTTGCAAAGGAAAAAATGTGCTTAAGAAGAATGTGGAAAGTAGATGAAGGCTGTTTACCATTCGATGCTAGTCAGAATCGATGAGCATGTTTGCATTACTGACTCAGCATTTGCTGCTCTCTCTTCTTTTTGACCTCAAGCTAACATTATTTCAACAACTGGTGATCCCAAAGTGTACAGATATCCTTCAGACTTTTCTCCAAATTTTAGGTGAGGACTAAAAAATTCATCATGTTCACTTCAAAGCACAGGTGTTCGAATTAAAAACAGAAACTGAGACTTCATTCATTTGGTATCTAGTTCTTACTCTTCAGAGCCCTGCGCTCAAGCGTGAGGAGCTGACTCCTAAGGGCATGACCTGACCCCCAAGGAACTTGGGGTGAATCAGAGGTATATATCGAGTGGTAAAGCAAGAGTGGTCACAATTACTGCTGTGAGTTCAGAATTGCTCTCTTTTACATTGTTTTTACTTTACCAGGTACACAGTTTAGTTATAGGAAACAAACATAAACAATAGAAATAAAAAGCTCAACAATTCTCCAGCATCCCTCCACTCCAGAAATACCCACCATTATCCACTGCTGTGTCTCTTCTGTATTTTTTCATACACATATAAATGGCCTTCTTTTTTTTAATGCAAGTAGGGTCATACAGTGAACAGGACTTCAGAATTTGCCTTATTCTCCATTAGCACAGTGTAAAGAAAGGAGGTGCAGAGGAACACAAGATGTTCCCTTGCCTGTGACTAATTCATAAGGAAGAGGTTGCATTAACAGCCATTTTTTTCGGGTTGGAGCTATAAGTACCCACAGCGCCATGCGTGCAGACCGTAGTAGAGCTGGAGTGATGGGGGAACAGGGACGCTGGGTTCTGGACACAACACAGAATGGAGCAGTAACTAACATGTGTCGTCCCCCTGCCACCTCCCTCCCACCCTGCCGCTTCTCACTTTAGTGGAGATGTAGGAAATTTAGACTAAACTCACCATTGTATTTTAGATGCCAAATTCCAGTTAGATCAATAAGTGAACGATATCTAACCTGACAAACAGCAGCCAACTTGGCTCTTGTTATTTTCTTTTACTCTGATTATCCTAGACCCCTCTCAGGTAAACAAGTCTGCAGTGCCTTCATGCCTAGCTTTTGTCACTTACAGGTCCGTCCACCCACGGGTCCAGCCACATCCATTCATCCATTTACCTCCACATTCAACAGACCGTATAGAGTATCACCAGTACACCAGGCACTGGTGAGATTACAGAAAACAGGAGACTATCTTTGGCTTCAAGAAAGCTTAGTCCAAGGTTGGGAGAAAGACAAGGCAGCAACTGTTGTACAGAAGGATTGGAATTATCATTAAGAGAAGGAAGTGGATGCGATGGGAGAAGGAAGGAGGGGAGCTAAGACAGCGTTAGGCACTCAGGGAAGCCTTTGGGGAGGAGCGATGCCTAGCTGTGATTAGGAGGAGCCTCATTTGAGTTCAGCCATGAATAAGATACTTTGAAAGAGACCCTAACAGAGTGGTTAAAAAGCAAGGCCTTGGAGTCAGACATGAATTCAGGTCACACTTCTAAAGAGTTGAAACCTCACGTTGCTACTGGATCACGCCTCTAAGTCCATTTTGCAATTTGTAATAGGACCACCTTATCCTTGTGCTGTATCTGCCTGAGTACAGTATATTTCGAGTACAGTTTCCCTTCGCCTCCTCCTCCCACCATTTGCCCAACACACTCAATATTATTTCCACCCTCAGATTCTCGGGCTGCCTACTGCACTTCTGACTCCTACTTCCTGCTTTCTTTCTCTTGCATAAAATCATTCCCATTATGCAGGTCATCCCCACGGGTCTCAGTGAACTTGCAGGAATTCCTTTCCAGTGCTATAGTGCCTGAGATGCTGCAGTCACTAAATAAACATTTATTGATCGCACAGGCAGATCACTGAAAAGGAAGAACATCCTTTGCCAGTCTCCTGAACTGAAAGGCTTTTGAGTTTCATTTTTTCCTCAAAAAAGATTCCTTGAAATTCCAGCATTACCATTTATTACTGCTAGATTGCTCATGAAATGGCATCTCCCCAAAGGCAGACTCTTGGTATTTTTCTTGCCTGCCCCTAGAGAAATTAAATAATGCAAACTTGTACTAGTGAAAGCCTCTGAATATCTTAACAGACTGTGGAAATATTTGCTTCTTAACATACCTCCAATTTTATAATTTTTAGCCCTAGAAGAGGTTCGCATTCAAGGCATCAGTTCACTCATCCTAAAATTCTCTTCTTGATTATTTCGTGGGTATGTCCCTGAAGAAATCATCTCTAGTTAAAACATGAGTGCAGAAGCACAGAACAAAAAGGACATAGAGGGAGGACAAAGGAAGAGAAACCTAATCAGGTAGCTGGGACTCGTGGAGAAAAGCTAAAGATTCAGAACTATAGGAGTTTCTTTGTTTTTTTAAGGCAGGTTAGAGTTCAAACTGATGTGTAGCAGAGACTTTTGAAAGCAAAAGGGAGAGAAATCTTGGCTTACTACGATGGTGGGTCCCACTGGAATGGTCTCAAAGTTCTCTGCTTCTGAAGGATATCTAGCATATGTAATACTCTAAATTAGTCACAGAAGATTACATACCTTGACAAGGTATGAGCTGACTGAATGGAATGATATGCTAAGTATTTTAAATACATTATTTTATTTATTATCCATGGGGCAATAATATTTTAAGATTTGTACATAAGAAAACTAAGACTTAAAAGGATTAATTACCCAAGGACCCAAGGTTAGTAAGAGAAAGAACCAGGATTCAAATGTAAATCCGCATTTAAATCTTATTTCAACTTTCATCTGAGAGCTTTCAGATACAGTTTGCAAAAATTAAAAAATTAGTTTACCATTTAGAGAGCTTGTGTTTTAGCTTTAGCATTTAATCCTAACCACTGCACAATTTTAATTTCCATTTTAAAGTTAGGGAAACTGATGGTTGGGAACCTTGAGATGCCAAAGGTCTCACAAGCCTCCAAGAGGACAACCGAGTACCCATCCAGATATGTCTGACCTTGTTTTCCAGGTATGCTCAAGCTCTTAATCTGCTCATTTTTGCTGCAGATTTTTTCCTGTGTGTTCTCCCTGGTTCTCTTTTGAGCTTGGAGCTTATACTCTAAATCCTAAGTATCAGTGAGACAGCTGTTGCACCAAGGAAGTTAATAAAAGGTGAAACTCAGCCGCCACTGCTTACAAGCACTTCTAGAACTTTAATTAGGAGAGAATCTTACAAAAACTTTTACAGATTTTATTTTTTTCTTTTATGCTTTTCATCTGGGTATTTCTTTGATAAATGCAACTTTGGGTGGGGCTGTTTGCCAAGAGCCTTAGTTGGGAATAAGAAACGTTAACGTTCTTGAAAGGGGAAGAGTGGAGCCTAGAAACAGAATTTGTATGAGTCACATACCACAGATACCCCAGGGAAGCTGGCCTATGCCAACCCACATCGACTGAAATAATGGCATCTTGAAGGTCAATATCTCACAGACTTTCAGAATAGACAGTTGATTAAGCAAAGCTACGTGTATTAGTCCTACTGTCGTGAGGGAGACACCACCATGGCAGAGCCGAGTACCGTTTCAGAATGGGGAAGTTAGGGAAGGGTATTAATAAGGTTTTAGGGCCCAGTATGGATGCTTTTGAGGTGTGTCTTGCAAGATGGGGAATGGTTGGAATTGGGCATATTTTATGACATATTAGCTGTCATTGGTAGACACAGAGAGGTTAGGTCTTAAATTTAGTCTTAGTGAACAAGCTCTAAGTCTTGAAAATAAGCTATTTTAATTGGTAGGCATTCCTCCCCTCCATGAGGAAGTATTTCCTTCCAGGAACAGGTAGGTATTTATTCTCACCTGTTCAGAGTATTAATATATGCATGGGAAAATATGCCCAGTCCCAGAATTTTTTAACCAGGGACAGGAAATTAGCTTGGTTTCAGTTCTTAGACAAAAGGTACCAGGACTGTTGTGAAGGAGGCCAAGGCTCGATTGGCCTGTATCAGCCACAGTCCTCTTTACAGGGCCAACATAAGCAAGAGTCCCTCTTTCAATAATTATCTGATGATTAGGTAAGTCCCCATGGGCTTTACTTTTCCCAAGGGCTTCTCTTATAGTGTTAGAACTTCTAAGCGAAAGAGAGAACAAAACTGAAAGTGATCCTCATCCTCTCCTACAAGCACTTACTCTCAAACTTTGGTTTGCACAAGAATCCATCAGGGGATCTCTTATACATGAAAATCCTGGACCCCACCCAGGTATGGTCCTGAAGTAGGACCCAAGACTCCAAATTCTAAATGAGCGTCTCCCCTCCCATCCCCAACTACTACTACCATTATCAAATGACGCTTGTGTTGTGGTCCCAGGACCATGCTTTGAGAAACACTGAGAACTTTGAGTTTTCCTGGGTAGCGTAGGGTCTGGAATTGTCACCTGCAGTTGGTAGGTGATCTCTGTTCTCTCTGTAGTTTCCTGTTGGTCCATTTGACATCTCTAGGCATTTCAACATGGCCATGGGTTAAGGAATTAATTGGATTTACCTTAAATCTCTGGTAGATTATATAAGAGATTGGTGTCCCAGAATCTACAGGATTTGTTTCGAAAGGCAATTCACTTTGTTCATTCTATTAATTATCTTATACCTTGTCAACTCACTTCTGATGCTTCAGTGAAAGATGATCACACTGTGGGTGATGTTTAATGGGAATTTTTTTCATTTGCTCATTTGGAGGAATACAATCTCCCTTCTGTTTTTAAATAAATTTGTTTATTGATTTTTTTTTTTTTTACAGAGAAGTATAAAGAAGCACATAAGAAACACCTAAAATTCTACCATTTAGTTGTCTTAACATTTGTGCTAAGTCTTTGAGACTTTTTTCTCTGCAAACACAAAAGTTCTATAATACTTGGATTATGCTATAATACCTTTTCTTGCTTCTTTGAAGAAACTATGTCATAAACATTGTTTAACTTAATAAATTTAGTAGGATACTTACATAGTTGTCATTTTTTTTGTTATGAGGAATCTGCTCCAGGGAATATTCTTGTGCACATATTTTGGTACAATTGTTCTAGTAATTGCTTATGTTAAATTACTACAAGTACAATTGCTGGATCATGCTTAAGATTTAAACACATAATATCCAACTGTCCTCTGGGAAAGCTTACAGTTGTGTGTCTTCCACACTCTCAAATGTTGACCACTCAGAGAAGAATCCCATGGTGGTCTCATTCTAAATAAAACTACATCACCTCCACCCCAATGCCCTTCATCCTATTACGTTGTTCATTGCACTTATCACCACTTGACATATATTTCTTTGTTTATATTCTCGCTCTCCTAGTGAACTGTATGCCCCGTGAGGGGAGGGACTTTGTTTCTTTTGTGCACCGTTGTACCTCCACCTCTTAGAAGAGTGCCTGGCAGAGAGTAGGTGCTCAATAAATTTTTGTTGACTAAACTAATGATCTGTTTCTAACGTGAGATATTATCTTTTTTAATCTCCTTTGTAAAGAGCCATCTCCCAATTGAATAGGAATGTAAAGTACAGTCATATGAGGGTAGCTTAGCCAATTAGTGTGTTCTGCTATACCTGCTCTCATCTGTTCAGCCAGCTCTTCTTCAAAAGTCCCAGATTTGCTTACTTCAACTATGAAAACATTGTTACTATCAGGATGACAACATTTTTATCTCACCCATGTAGTGGATATACCCTTAGATCTGGGGTTGGCAAACTTTATTATGAAGAGGCAGATAATAAACATTTGAGGCTTTCTTGGGGCCATCCGATCTATGTCACAACACTAAACTCTGGTAGGAGCGTGAAAACAGCCATAGACAATAGGTGAACAAATGAGTGTGACTGTGTTCCAGTAACACTTGATTTACAAAAACAGGTGCCGGCTGGGTTTGGCTTCCAGGCTACAGTTTGTTGTCCCCCACTTTAGAATCAAACTCTTAATTAGTTTTCATTGATTCCATGTTATACAGAGTCTAGCTCTATCCAATAAAAATGTAACGTGAGCCACAGATATGAGCCAAATACGTAATTTTAAATTCTCTAGCAGCCACATGACCAAAAGTAAAAACAAAGAGGTGAAATTAATTTT
The DNA here is from genome assembly GCF_009873245.2 of Balaenoptera musculus. Lineage (NCBI taxonomy): Eukaryota > Metazoa > Chordata > Mammalia > Artiodactyla > Balaenopteridae > Balaenoptera > Balaenoptera musculus. Next base: position 87,023,575 of record NC_045795.1, read on the forward strand.
AATAATACATTTTGTTTAGCCAAATATATTCAGAATATTGTCTCACCATGTAGATACATTGATGCGATAGTTTACATTTTTATAGGAAGTTCTGCAGATCTGGTGTGTATTTGACACTGACAGCACATCTCAGGTCAGTGTAGCCACATTGCAAGAGCTCAATAGCCATACTGGCTCGTGACCACTGTGCTGGACAGTGCAGATCTGGAGCAGCTTCTCTTAACCTTGGCACTGTTGACATTTTGAACAGAAACATTCAACTTGCTTCTGGAGGGCCTGTAACAATACATGGTAGGATATCATCCCTTTCCTCTCTACCCACTAGATTCCAGTAGTGCCTTTTCAATTGTGACAATCAAAAATGTCTCCAGACATCACTCAGTGTTACTGGAAGGGCAAAATCACTCCAGTTGAAAATCACTGTTCTGGAGTAAACATTCTAAAATGAAGTCAATGAATCCCCTGGACCTGCACGTGACATTTAGTGCCTATGTGCTTAGGTACATTTTCGGGTGCAAGTCATAAAGGGGGAAGGAGAGGGTTTATAGCTTTCTATAGTTTCCCAAAGGTGTCTGTGATCCAAAAGAGATTTTAAATCACTGATTTAGTGGAAAGAGATGTTAAATTATACAATTAGGTGCATATCACCAATAAATTCATACTACAAATCCGAACATTTGCTTTCAAAATGAAATCAATTCCCATGATGAACCTAAATATTTCACTCTCCTTAAGCTGTTCCATTGCTTTGCCCTCTTGATCCTTTACTGTTGCAATACTGATTTTGAACATTTCATTTCTAGCATTAAACAGTGAGGAAATCCGTGAAGAAGTAGATACTGATCAAAATACTACAACAATGGAATGGGATTATAATGCAACATTTTAGCAACCAGAGAATCATTGTTAAGGAAACTTCAAATAGCAAAACGGAAAGGTGGAGAGATTAGAAGTTAAATTTATATGCTCTAAACATCTATGTGACCTGTTGACGCTGAGTGGGACTGGGCCACATGCTTTCTTAGATTGTATGAGAAGAAAACGACATAATTGATGCAGAGGGTATTAAGGTTATTGTCTCCTTAAACAGAAGTTCTGACTTACACTCCAAACTCTGCTTGACTGCTTACATCTACCTGCAAACTTGGAGTGAAGTTTGCCTACGATGACAAGGCTAATGAAGGTAAACTATAGTGAGCTTTTCCCATTTCCTCCAGATGCTATAAAATATTAGGACGAGTTGATAACATCATTAGAATATGAACAATCCCTACCGGAGATGGGTATCCAAAAAGAGAGCTCCTCAACCATCAGCTTCCATTCTGAGTTGATTATTGTCCCTATAAATTTACCCTCCCTCCCTAAATCTGTGGTGCAGGGGGAGGTGGACCCAAGTGCTTCTTGTGCAGTTAAAATTTGTGTTTTGAATATGAATTGACTGAGGTTTGCATGGGTGGCTGTTACTAAGAGATTTTCTAATTCTTTTCTCTAATTGAAATACTTTCCTCAATTCCTACTTGTTTTTGTGCCTAAACTCACTTCCATGTTTAGTTGCATAGAAACACTCTACTTTTCATGCACTCTCTTGGAAAAAAGGCTGAGCCATTTACTTGGTCCACATTTCCCATTTAGGAAGGGCTTACATTTTTGATGTTGCATCATTTTAGACTTTTGATGCTACCATATTTTCTCTCAATGAATTAATACTTATTGTTAGAGAGATGTACTGACAGGGCTGAAGGAGGATGGTATTCTTTATACACCTTTAAATTTATGAGCTTGTACTAGATCACCCTTTTCATAGTTTACTTGGAGCTAGATTTTTAAAAGTATTACCTGTAATCATCTTACAGGTAATACAATTATACTGAAAACAGCTCGTTTGCTCCTTTCCTGTTTGCCCATTTCTGTTCCCCTCTAACCTTAAAAGAACCTAATTATAGGAATGAGATCACTAGGTAATTTAACCTACTTCCTGACTTATGCTCTCCTGAATGCACACCGTGCCTTGTCTAACCTGTTGATTCTTTTCCTAGATAAAAAGAAGTAAGAATAAAGATTTAAGCAGTTAAGAAAATGACTAGCTCTCTGCCCTCAACAGCCCCCTAAGCAATCCTGCAGGCAGATCACATGGGCAAGACACCATCTGAAGAAAGCGTCAGATAGTCTGCAGGCAACAGAGGATGATGCCGAACCCAACCTCCTGCCTTGATGATGATTCACTGAGATTCTTCCCACCCACCCCCCCATTTTTCCCTTCAAAACTGTCATGGCTGAGAAGACTCTTCTGAGTCCACCATCCCCCCAGATTGCTGGCTTTTCGGATTAAAGCACCTTTCCTTTCTACTGACAATTGCCTCTCTAATTATTGGCTACTGAGTTGCGAGCAGCCGAACCTGGATTTGGTAATAATATTGCATTGGTGTTAAAATTAGTAACGGAAAAAGGTATTCCAGTTTTGGAATCACAAAATATATTACAACTCTGCTAAATCTATCTTGGCATTTCTTTATGTTTTAATATACCAAGATGCTCAAGAATATAGGTGCCTCAGGCCTCCCTTGATGTCTGACAGGCTTATCCAGTCCCTCAGCTCCAAAGGAAAGTGAAGACAAGGACACTTGCTAAAAGGAAGACCCCGGAGGAAGGTGAGGGGAGACTGTGGGAGATCAGATGGGAACAGACAGGACCCAGAGACATCGTGAGGTGGTCAAGGCAGACTTTAAAATAAGAAGGGAAATAAATACCCTGAGAAAACCATAATTCAAAAAGAGTCATGTACCACAATGTTCATTGCAGCCTATTTACAATAGCCAGGACATGGAAGCAACCTAAGTGTCCACTGACAGATGCCTGGATAAAGAAGATGTGGCACATATATACAATGGAATATTATTCAGCCATAAAAAGGAATGAAATTGAGTTATTTGTGGTGAGGTGGATGGACCTACAGTCTGTCATACAGAGTGAAGTAAGTCAGAAAGAGAAAAACAAATACCGTATGCTAACACATATATATGGAATCTAAAAAAAAAAAAAAAAATGGTTCTGAAGAACCAGGATTTCCTAGGGGCAGGACAGGAATAAAGACACAGACGTAGAGAATGGACTTGAGGACCCGGGGAGGGGGAAGGGTAAGCTGGGACAAAGTGAGAGAGTGGCATGGACATATATACACTACCAAATGGAAAATAGATAGCTAGTGGGAAGCAGCTGCATAGCACAGGGAGATCAGCTCGGTGCTTTGTGACCACCTAGAGGGGTGGGATAGGGAGGGTGGAAGAGAGACCCAAGAGGGAGGGGATAGGGGGATATATGTGTACGTATAGCTGATTCACTTTGTTATACAGCAGCAACTAACACAACATTGTAAAGCAATTATACTCCATAAAGATGTTAAAAAAGAAAAAAAAAAAGAAGGGAACTAAATGACCCAGAGTATGACTAGGACGCCCAAAGCTAGACACTTGTCACGTGAATGCACGGCCATCAGCTTCTTCACCAAACACCCACATCAGCGGGCAGGATGGCTGTGCTTCCAACAAGAGGCAAAGGCCTTGCACCTCCATGTGAGGACCTGCTCCTTCCAGAGGGGGATTCCTTCAAGCACAAAGGGGTGTCACAAAGGAATGTGATAAAAGTGAGATCAATGAGCCTGAGGACTCAAAAATACCTCCCTCACCTCTTCCTGCTAAGTTGATTGAAATTGAAATTGACACCGAGCACCTGTGGCTCTCAGCCTTTTGCCCTCCGGAGATGACTTTAAAGGCAAACAGCCTCCTTCACCGGCATCTTACAACGACTGTACAATGTAAAACAAAGCTCGATCTAAAGACTTTGTGGATTTATTCTTAACTATCGGGATCTCAAAAGATTTGGGTCCATCTGTTCAAAAAACCTGAGACTTGAAATAGAAGACACTTTGAATTTTACTTGACTAGAAAGTGCTTCAAATTCCGCCACTGGAGGGCACCTGTTGACAATATTACTCTCCCACCATTATTCTGTCTTATTTGCTTTGCTAACTTGAGCAAAGGCTCTAAATTAAAGTCCTGTTTCACAGATTAAATCAGAACCGCTTTATCCTTCATAATTCAGGATTTCCAAGACCAATTTCTTAGAATAATTGTAAATTACAACATTTCATACTCATTTCTGGAATCAGTATTTTTAGCCCACTTTGCATTAACCTAGGAGGGTCACTCTCTAAAGAAATGACAGGGAAATGTTTACTCATAATCATTCAGTAATTATTGTTTCTCATAGGAGTAGATTTGCATGATCTAAGCACTGAAAATGTCCAGCTTAGTAACATTTAAAGAATGACCACATCCAGTATAAATAAAGTTCATTTAAAAAATATTATTTTCAGCTTGTTTCAGAAATACTTTGAGAGACCTTGAACCAGATATTTGAATAGAAGTTTCCCCCTCAATATTACCATCCTATTGCGTCATTCATGTGTACTAATGTTCTTATAGGAATAATCATCAATGAATAACCTGTCTCTACAGCATATACCATGGTTCTCTCTTACGCTACCAAGGCTAATGTGTGTGAACCAAGGAAAAATAACTTCCGTGGGGAAAGCTGTCTTTAGGAATCCTACTTTGAACCAGAAGAATCTATTCTCTTGAGACCATCTGCTGTAGAGAAGGTGGTCTTACCAGCCCCCTTTTGAAGTTCAAATTATATAGATTTGACTTTATTCTTATCTTATTTTGCACCCCACCCCATTTGTCAGATACTTATCTGCTTGTCTGCTTTAATCATAAGCATCATTTGTTCTGCTTATTATTTCTGTTTACTAGTCTTCTTGGATAATGCTAGTTTTCACTACTCACCCCAGTCTGAACTCATATAAAACTTGAACACAGTGAAACTGCGCACTGAGATCATTTCATTCTCATGAGTTTGCCAATATTTGGGTATTAACTGGCAAAGGTGGCCGAAGACAGAGATTTGGGTATCACTGGCAGAGCTGTCTTCGTGTGTACTGTTTGCGAAGCTTTTCCGAAAACTGTAGCTCCGACATAACTCAATATCCTCCTATGTGAAATACTTCTTTGGATCAACACTCAAGAATTTTGTCTTCAAAGAAAAAACTGTTAACATGTCTCAAACACCTCGTAGGGATGTTTGACATTAAGTGAATTATGGTAAATAATCAGTGCCAGCACAGTGCCACACACAGAGAGGCTTAATAAATATGAGTTTCAACTCTGCTTTCCTACTTCCATTTCCTTTTTTTTCCTCCCCCCCACTTTGTTTTTTTTTTTAATTTTTAAATTTAATTTTATTTATTTTTTTATACAGCAGGTTCGTATTAGTCATCCATTTTACACACAGCAGTGTATACATGTCAATCCCAGTTGCCCAATTCATCACACCACCACCCCCTTTTCCTGTTAGAGCCTCGAGCCAGATTTTATATCAGTCAGAGCAACTGGATTGACCAATGTGGTAACTGATTTGCTTTCCTCCTCTTTTCTCAAGCTTGCTCTTTTGCTATAGAGACATACCTTGTTTTATTGCACTTTGAAGATACTACATCTGCAGTTTTTACAAATTGAAGGTTGGTGGCAACCCTGCATTGAGCAAGTCTATCAAGCGTCATTTTCCCAACAGCATTTGCTCTCTTCGTGTCTCTGTGTCACATTTTAGTAGTTCTCACAATATTTCAAACTTTTTCATTATTATGATGTTTTATGGTGATCTGTGACCAGTGATCTTTGATGTTACTATTGTCATTGTTTTGGAGGCCCACAAACCGCATCCCTGTAGGATGGTGAACTTAATCAGTGAACGTTGTGTGTGCTCTAACCGCTTCCAATGACCAGTCCCCTGTCCTTCTCCCTCTTCCTGGGCCTCCCTATTCCCTGAGACACAACAATGTGGAAATTAAGTCAATTAATAATGCTACAATGGCTTCTATATGTTCAAGTGTAAGGAAAAGTCAAGGGATGCGGCACACTTCTTTGTTGTCTTATTTTAAGAAATTGCCACAGTGAACCACTTTCAACAGTCACCCTGATCAGTGAGCAGCCACAAGCATCAAGGAAAGACCCTCCACCAGCAGAAAGAGTATGACTCACTGACGTCTCAGATGATGGTTAGCATTTTTTTTAGCAATAAAGCATTTTTAAATTAAGGTATGTACATTGTTTATTTGGACATAATGCTATTACACACTTAATGGACTAGTACAGTATAAATATAATTTTTATGTGCACTGGGAAACAAAATATTCACATGACTCACTTTATGGCAGTGGTCTGGAACCAAATCTGCAATATCTCTGAGGTGTGCCTGTATATTTCTTTCTTTTCAAATTTTTTTTTTTTTAATGAGGTGGGCCTAAATTTTTTAAAAAGTTATCTAAATGATTTGGGGCAGAAATGAGTATCTGAGGAAGGAATGCAGTAGTTCCTCCTGGGTTGTGATATTTCTGAATAGTCCCCAACATCAGAGATGTTTAATCAGAGATTGGGTTATCACTTATTCTTCTAGGGGGATCTATGCTTTTGAATTAAGGTAGAGCCAGAATATTGTGGTTGAAAATATAAGAGCTCGCAGTAGCACAGAACTGAGTTCACATTCTTGCTCCGGCATTTACAAGTTGGGTAAATTTGGGTAGGAGAGAATTAAGAATTCTGTAACTCCTTTCTCTCAGCTATAAAACCGAGAATGATAATCCTTAGCTAATGGTATTGCTATGAAGATTAAATGAGATAATGAAAATAAATGTGTTTGATATCACTTTTTCAAAATTTTTTTGCTATTGTTACTCCACTAGATGGTTCCTAAAAGATCCTCTGATTCTGGAGATTTTAGCAATTGGGTTGCATAAAATGATAGGTTTCTGCCTGTGATGCTTTACACAGTCCCTCTGCTTCACCCAGCGGCTCATCTCCCTGGCCATCCACACACTCCACCCTCTCTGACACTGCACTTCAGTTCACACCTGTCCTTTTCCTCAAAACTGGCCCCACCATCACCCCCCCCCCCATTTACTTATCTTTCAAGGTCCAACTCACATCACATGTCAATGAAGCATCCTTGGTACAGACCAAGAGGACCTGATTTCTCCCTCCTCCAAATACTTCTCATTCTTATTATTTCCTTCTTGTTGGGTACAGCTTCCCTGGTTTTCTAAAAGCCAGGTTGGTTATTTTACTGGTTGTTGTACTTGACTCCAGTGAAGCACTTGTCACAAGACTGAACTCCTTGAGGGTAGAGTCTCTGTATCCCAAACACCTAACTTGATGCCTAGTACAGAGTAGTCCCTCAACAAACACTGCAGGAATGAGTTAAAGGAACCACTAATTTAGTATTGTTGTTATATCTTTGTATATATTTATTTTATGCTCTCATAAGAGACTTAAAATTCTTTGAGGTCAAGGACCTACACAGGACACTGATGTTGAAAAACAAATCTGGGGGTGAGAAAAAAAAAACCCAGACATCATGTATCTCGAGATGGAAGAACACACCACCACCTCTGAAGGATTCTTGTCAAAAGAACTGAACCTGAATCTGATAAAGCCCTTAGATCCAACCACTATTTATAGGAAATACAAAGAGTAGATGAACATGTTGATGACACCAGGAGCTTGCAATGAGCAAAATCCAGACACTGAGATGTTCTATCACAGTAATCAGCAAACCACAGCTTGTTATTTGCCTGGGTGGGTACACCCTCAAGGTAAGAATGGTTTTACACTTTAAAAGAGCTGAAAAAAAATAAACAAAGAAGAAAATGTGACATAGATGCCTGCTCTAGAGGAATAATGACCCAGTTTTCTTCCCCAAAAATAAATTGCAAATAAAAAGAGAAATTAAAAGAGACTGAAGTCATAAATGAACTGTTTGCCATGAATTGATTTTGATTCTGATTTAAACAAGCTATAAAACAGCAAAAGAAACATTATTAACAATTATGATACAACTGGTATTTAATATTTTTAGATATTACTGACAATATTTTTAAGTTGTGATAACGGCTACGTTTTTTTTTTAAACAGTCCTTATCTTTTGGATATACACCCTGAAACATTGCTGGATGACGCTGTGTGGGTTTGCTGAACAGTAATAAGTGCAGGAGGAAGAGGACTGAGTTATGGATAAAACAAGATTGTCCATGGTTTGTAATTGGTGTAACTGGGCAACTGATTCATGAGAATTATTATACTCTTCTTTTTTAAAATATGATTGAAATTTTGTGTAATAAAAAGTTAAAGAACAACAAGGTCCTACTGTAGAGCACAGGGAACTATATTCAGTATCCTGTCATAAACCATAATTGAAAAGAATATGAAAAAAAAGTTAAAGAAAAAAGTAAAGAGATTTTGGTGTTCTATCAGGGACTGATTTGTCTAATGACCTCTCTCAAAGTACTTAGACCAAGTCTGATTTCAGTTTGCTTATCTGTGAAATGGAGATGAAAGTAATGCCTACTTCATGGGGTTATGGTGAGAATTATGTGACCTAATGCACATCCAGAGCTTAATGAATGCCTTGCACATAATGAAGCATTCAATTATTGCTGGAGAGTATTGCTGCTGCTGTTGTTATTTTACCCCTCATTATCATTAATATTGGTGGGCATTGGTTGATGAGATGGAAGATAGACTACTGAGTTGGTACAGGAACCAGGTGGGCCTGGAGGAGAGCAGCAGCCGTGGAGGACGGTGGGGACCACAGAGTCCCCAGTAACCTGTAGGTAGAAATGGCGACTCTGGGCTGAGTTATGTTAGACCTTGTAATAATGTGGCGAAGGACAGGCTGTCCAGATGGGCACTGAGATTTTCCACTTGGGAATATTATCTTGGAACTTGAAGGTCAGGGAGCAAGCAATACAATCCACCCTCAAACTAAATCTAAAAGCCATTTCTGAAGCCCTACTTTACCATCATCTTGTCACTGATGGGCTATGTTTTGCCAGAATAAACACTGCTTAACACAGGCTTAAGAGGAAAAACAACTCTCAAACTATTGATTTGCCAAATCCTCACTGAACATCACCATTGCGTGGAGGCCATAGAGCACCTTGATCTAGAGCATGCCTGTCACACAGGGCGGTCTTTGAAGAGATAAAGAGCTTGCCCCACAATGAAAAGCCACACACTGCTTTTTTCATTGAAAAAGTCTTGCTATGGAAAAAAAAAAAGTCATTGGATATAAACAGTATGCTTAGTGACATAGTTAATTCACATTCTGGCCCAATTATGTTGGCTGTCTGTTAACTTGTGCAAAGTCCACATTTTTGAGTAAGACAAGTTGAGTACTGGATCTTAATTGGGGGCACTTTTGCCTCCCAGGGGCATTTGCTTATGTCTGGAGACAGTTTTGGTGGTCACACCTGAGACGGGGGGGTGCTACTGGCATCTTGTGGGTAGAAACCAGGGATGCTGTTAAATATCCCACAGTGTACAACACAGTCCCTGCAACAAAGACGTTATCCAGATCCAAATGACAGTAGTGTCAAGACTGAGAAACTTTTTTAGAACACGGCTTTAGAATCAGTCAGAGCTGGGAATCAAAGCCCTGCTCTGCCACTTAATAAAAGGGTGACTGGGAGCAAAATGTTTTGTCTCTGTAAGCACCAGTTGCCTCTACTGCCAAGTGTTGAACTGGCAGGGTTGTTTGCAAATGAGGTGAGCAGACGCAGATTGACTCTTTTTTTCTTCCATTTTATTGAGATATAATTGCCATATGGCACTGTGTAAGTTTAAGGTGTAAGGCATAATGACGTGACTTACACACATTATGATACGATTATCACAGTAAGTTTAGTGAATATCCATCATCTCCTATAGATTCAAAATAAAAGAAAAAGAAATATTTTTTTCCTTGATGAGAACTCTTAGGCTTTACTCTCAACAACTTTCCCACATAACATACAGCAGTGTTCGTTAGGTTGACTCTACCATAAAAGAAAGAAAGTGCGCAACGTAGAGCAGATATTATTATTATATTTTTAGATATGGCTCTTATTCTGGTGGCCCATGAATTGTCCAAGGACTCACTAAATTAAAGGCAAAGACAGTTATTTCCCTCCCTCCCTCCCTTCCTTCTTTCTTTCCTTCCCTTCTTTCCTTCCTCCCTGCCTTTCTTCCTTTCGTAGATAACAAATTGCAACGACTTATTTGCAGTCTTTTACTCTGAAGACCTAAAATGTAAATTCATTTCATGTCTTATTAAGAGGAATGCAAAACAAAATACAACGAAACCCTTGATTCCTTAAGAGATAAACTCTATTGTCAGAAAGAGCCACTCCATGGGCAGAACTGGGAAATTCATTTTTTAATTCCTCTTTTGCCCCTTAGGATGAAGTATGATGCATGCCTGGGAGCTTAATGGTTTACAAGTTGGGACTCCCACTGTGTCGCTTTTTGCTGGTGATTTTATGATTCTCCTACACACAACATGATGGATTCTTGAGTATCCTGAGCTTTTAATCTGTTCTTTTTTTGCAGCTTGAGTGAAACCCTTCAGGCAGCGCTGTGAAGATGTGGTTCTTAAATAAAATATTTTTCTACTGTGCTGATAATTCACACATTCTCCACATCTCTCTTCTATACTCAGGGTCAGTGGGATACATCCATTTTTCTTAATTCTATCTGGCCTGTTTTTCTCTGGCTTCCAACAGCTTTTTATGAAAGCACAGCATGGCTTATTCCAGGTGTTGGTATTTGGCGAGGGTGGCAGATTCTGGAGGGGGCGGGGACACTTTGTTCTTTTCCCATCACTCTACTAACAATGAACTTTTAATAATTTGAAAACTCTTTGTAAGTGACCTAATGTGAAATATCACATTACAAACCCACATAGGAGACACAATTCAAACATTAAAGCAATAAGACAATTTCATCCTGCTGCTAAGTTTTAATGGAGTGTATTTTATTGAGAGCCAGCATACTTTTTTCCCCATCTGAGAAGCCATTTACTTGCTGGATTGCCAAATCTCTATAGAGTTGACATTCTTCCTTTGAAAAGCTGGATGTTTAGATTTCTGGGTCAGGTGGAAAGATTGCAGTGTTAGAAGTGGAAAATGTCACAAATTTCAAGTGTGAGCATATGACCTCACTTATGTACATATGTCACCATGGCTACTGAGACAGGATGGGCAGTCAGTAAACAGTTACGCCTACTTAAGGCTCCTGCTTTCCCTAAGACCTTTGGATAATATGATGTTGCCCACCTAATATTATTCTTTAATCAAAATACAAAAATTGCATTTGAGTAAATGAGTAACTAAACAGTACAAAATTGGCATATTTAAAGAAAGTTACTTTAGAGATTTCAGGCATGCAAGATCTTTAAACATGATCTAAAGCCAATTTTCCTCGGCATATGTGTTGTTTCTTAAAAATGTGACCTTAAAACCATAGGAAGTTGGAAGAATTCTGTGTTCTTCCTTCTGTACTCTCATCTACTGTGGTGAGTAATTTAGTTCAGCTCTTACAGTCCAGGTTTTTGAGTGTCTTTTGGGAGGGAAGACCCTTCTCCTTTCCTTCCTGTGTTTCTGCCCACGGTGTTGGAACCTCACCAGGGCCAGACTCTCCACCCTACCAGGGAGGCCCCGGCTCCTCCAGCTGCCACATCTGTGACTAGCTGGGTACAGTCAATTTCAAACATGTTGTTGTAGGAAGACTCATTTTGGCCTTGGATCCAAATGACATTTTCCAATCCAGTTTTACCACTAATAAAGGTAATCACTCAAATTTCATTTCTGGGTCAGTTTCTTTCTTTCTTTTTTTTTTTTTTTTTAATAGATCTTTATTGGAGTATAATTGCTTCACATTACTGTGTTAGTTTCTGTTGTACACCAAAGTGAATCAGCCGTATGCGTACATATGTCCCCATATCCCCTCCCTCTTGAGCCTCCCTCCCATCCTCCCTATCCCATCCCTCTAGGTCATCATAAAGCACCGAGCTGATCTCCCTGTACTATGTTGCTGCTTCCCACTAACTATCTATTTTACACTCAGTAGTGTATTTATGTCGATGCTACTCTCACTTTGCCCCAGCTTCCCCCTCCCAGCCCATGTCCTCAAGTCCATTCTCTATGTCTCTACATCTTTATTCCTGCCCTGCAACTAGGTTCATCAGTACCATTTTTTTTTAATTCCATATATGTGTGTTAGCATACGGTATTTGTTTTTCTCTTTCTGACTTACTTCACTCTGTAAGACAGACTCTAGGTCCATCCACATCACTACAAATAACTCAATTTCATTTCTTTTTATGGTTGAGTAATATTCCATTTATATATGTGCCACATCTTCTTTATCCATTCATCTGCTGATGGACATTTAGGTTGCTTCCATGTCCTGGCTATTGTAAATAGTGCTGCGATAAACATTGTGGTACATGTCTCTTTTTGAATTATGTTTTTTTCAGGGTATATGCCCAGTAGTGGGATTGCTGGGTCATATGGTAGTTCTATTTTTAGTTTTTTAAGGAACCTCCATACTGTTCTCCATAGTGGTTGTATAAATTTACATTCCCACCAACACTGCAGGAGGGCTGCCTTTTCACCACACCCTCTCCAGCATTTATTGTTTCTAGATTTTTTGATAATGGCCATTCTGACTGGCGTGAGGTGATACCTCATTGTACTTTTGATTTGTTTTTCTCTAATAATTAGTGATGTTGAGCATCTTTTCATGTAGCTCTTGGCCATCTGTATGTCTTCCTTGGTGAAATGCCTATTTAGATCTTCTGCCCATTTTTAAACTGGATTGTTTGGGGTTTTTTTTTTGATATTGAGCTCCATGGAGTTACTTGTATATTTTGGAGATTAATCCTTTGTCTGTTGTTTCATTTGTAAATATTTTCTCCCATTCTGAGGGTTGTCTTTTTATCTTGTTTATGGTTTCCATTGTTGTGCAAAAGCTTTTAAGTTTAATTAAGTCCCATTTGTTTATTTTTGCTTTTATTTCCATTACTCTAGGAGGTGGGTCAAAAAAGATCTTGCTGTGGTTTATGTCAAAGAGTCCTTTTCCTATGTTTTCCTCTACGAGTTTTATAGTGTCTGGCCTTACATTTAACTCTTTAATCCTTCTGGAGTTTATTTCTGTGTATGGTGTTAAGGAGTGTTCTTATTTCATTCTTTTACATGTAGCTGTCCAGTTTTCCCAGCACCACTTATTGAAGAGGCTGTCTTTTCTCCATTGTATGTTCTTGCCTCCTTTGTCATAAATTAGGTGCCCATATGTGCATGGGTTTATCTCTGGGCATTCTATCCTGTACCATTGATCTATATTTCTGTTTTTGTGCCAGTTCCATACTGTCTTGATTACTGTAGCTTTGTGGTATAGTTTGAAGTCGGGGAGCCTGATTCCTCCAACTCCGTTGTTCTGTCTCAAGATTGCTTTGGCTCTTTGGCGTCTTTTGTGTTTCCATACGAATTGTAAAACTTTTTGTTCTAATTCTGTGAAGAATGCCATTGGTAGTTTGATAGGGATTGCACTGAATCTGTAGATTGCTTTGGGCAGTATAGTTATTTTCACAATATTGATTCTTCTCATCCAAGAACATGGTATATTTCTGCATCTGTTTATGTCATCACTGATTTTTTGCATGTTTTATAGTTTTCTGAGTACAAGTCTTTTGCTTCCTTAGGCAGGTTTTTTCCTAGGTATTTTATTATTTTTGTTGCAGTGGTAAATGGGAGTGTTTCCTTAATTTCTCTTTCTGATTTTTCGTTGTTGGTGTATAGGAATGCCAGAGATTCCTGTGCATTAATTTTGTATCCTGCAACCTTACCAAATTCATTGATTAGTTCTAGTAGTTTTCTGGTGGCATCTTGAGGATTTTCTATGTATAGTATCAGGTCATCTGCAAATGGTGACAGTTTTACTTCTTCTTTTCCAAGTTGTATTCCCTTTATTTCTTTTTCTTCTCTGATTGCTGGGGCTAGCACTTCCAAAACTATGTTGAATAAGAGTGGTGAAAGTGGACATCCTTGTCTTTTTCCTGATCTTAGTGGAAATGCTTTCAGTTTTTCACCACTAATTATGATGCTTGTTGTGGGTTTGTCATCTATGGCTTTTATTTATGTTGAGGTACTCCCCTCTATGTCTATTATCTGGAGAGATTTTATCATAAATGGGTGTTGAATTTTGTCAAAAGCTTTTTCTGCATCTACTGAGATGATCATATGGTTTTTATTCCTTAATTTGTTAATGTGGTGCATCACATTGACTGATTTGCATATATTGAAGAATCCTTCCATCCCTGGGATAAATCTCACTTGATCATGGTGTATGATCTTTTTAATGTGTTGTTGGATTCCGTTTGCTACTATTTTATTCAGGATTTTTGCATCTATGTTCATCAGTGATATTGGTCTATAATTTTCTTTTTTTGTGATATCTTTTTCTGGTTTTGGTACCAGGGTGATGGTGGTTTCTTGGAATGAATCTGTGAGTGTTTCTCCCTCTGCAATTTTTTGGAAGAGTTTGAGAATGGTGGGTGTTAGCTCTTCTCTAAATGTTTGATTGAATTCACCTGTGAAGCCATCTGGTCCTGGACTTTTGTTTGTTGGAAGATTTTTAGTTACAGTTTCAATTTCATTACTTGTGATAGGCCTGTTTATATTTTCTAATTCTTCCTGGTTCAGTCTTGGAAAATTGTACCTTTCCAAGAACTTGTCCATTTCTTCACGGTTGTCCATTCTATTGGCATATACTTGTTTGTAGCAGTCTCTTATAATCCTTTGTATTTCTGTGGTGTCAGTTGTGATTTCTACTTTTTCATTTCTAATTTTATTGATTTGCATCCTCTCCCTTTTTTTCTTGGTGAGTCTGGCTAAGGGTTTATCAATTTTGTTTATCTTCTCAAAGAAGCAGCTTTTAGTTTTATTGATCTTTGCTATTGTTTTCCTCATTTCTATTTCATTTATTTCTGCTCTGATCTTTATGATTTCTTTCCCTCTACTGATTTTGGGTTTTCTTTGTTCTTCTTTCTCTAGTTGTTTTCAGTGTAGGGTTAGACTGTTTATTTGAGATTTTTCTTGTTTCTTGAGGTGAGATTGAATTGCTACAAATTTCCCTCTTAGAACTCCTTTTACTGCATCCCATAGGTTTTGGGTCATCGTGTTTTCGTTGTCATTTGTTTCTATGAATTTTTAAATTTCTTCTTTGATTTTTTCAGTGACCTCTTGGTTATTTAGTAGCACACTGTTTAGCCTCCATGTATTTGTTTTTTTTTTACAGTTTTTATCCTGTAATTGATTTCCAATCTCATAGCATTGTGGTCAGAAAAGATGCTTGACATGATTTCAGTTTTCTTAAATTTTCTGAGGCTTGATTTGTGACACAAGATGTGATCTATCCTGGAGAAAGTTCCATGTGCGCTTGAGAACAAAGTGTATTCTGCCACTTTTGGGTGGAATGTTCTATAAATATCAATTAAATCTATCTGGTCTATTGTGTCATTTAACGCTTGTTTTTCCTTATTTATTTTCTGTTTCAATGATCTGTCCATTGGTGTAAGTGGTGTGTTAAAGTCCCCTACTATTATTGTGTTACGGTTGATTTCTCCTTTCATGGTTGTTAGCATTCACCTTATGTATTGAGGTCCTCCTATTTTGGGTGCATAAACATTTATAATTGTTATATTTTCTTCCTGTGTCGATCCTTTGATCATTATTGGCATCCCTCCTTATCTCTTGTAACAGTCTTTATTTTAAAGTCTATTTTATCTGATACGAGTATTGCTCCTCCAGCGTTCTTCTGATTTCCATTTGCATGGAATATCTTTTTCCATCCCTTCATTTTCAGTCTGTATGTGTCCCTAGGTCTGAAGTGGGTCTCTTGTAGATATCATATGTATGGGTCTTGTTTTTGTATCCATTCAGCCAGTCTGTGTGTTTTCGTTGGGCATTTAATCCATTTACATTCAATGTTATTATTGATATGTAAGTTCCTATGACCATTTTCTTAATTATGTACTGAACACTCTTTATACGCCAGACGCTGTACCCTGCACTTCTGAGATAGGTAATATTATTTTCCCTATTTTACAAATGAGAGCATCTTTGAAATGATGGCTGTAGAATAGACTGAACAGTCAAGAACTGACAAAGGTGATGATGAATAATAACAATGCAGTGTGGTTAAGGGACCTAAGAGGAGTCTGAGCTTAAGATTAAGAGAAGTTAAGAGGATGAGGGTTTTATTCACTGAAGAAAATTTCATAATTGGAGAGTTTGGGAGTTAGGCACTTAGTCAAATGTAGAGAGTACAAGGTTCTTCATGGATTCCTATAGTCTCCTTATCCTACTCTGTAGAACAATAACACATAAAGACCAAAAATGCATGAAGAAGAAAGAAAACAGGTCAGAATGTTTACTTACAGGCTAACCCTCTACTCATATGTTCATTCATTCATTCAACAAATATTTATTAAATACTTACCATTCATCATAAACTGTTCTAGGGTCTAGGCATACAGCAGTAAGAAACACACACACACAAACAAACAAAAACCAAACACCTTTGTCCCTGCCCTTATAAAGATTGCATTCTGTGGGGAGAAAAAGATAATAAAAGACAATAAAAAGGTATAAATATGCAAATACAGACTATGGCTCATATCGTCCCATAGAGGACACACACCACAGCCCTAAGACTTAGCATCCTCCTTAATCTTGTATATACGAATGAGCTCTTGTCTTAGTAAAGCCATAGATTTTGAGAAATTTTTGTGCAATTCTTCTCTGTGTCCAGAGAGAGTTAAAATATAGCTGACACAACAATGAATAAATTGATCAAGAAATCATTCGGAAATATGCCTGTACATAGAGGTGAGAGATTAAGAGAAAGCAAACACAGGATCTTGGAAATATTATTTGTATGATATGGTAAGGTATGGTAAGGTATGGCATGGTATGGTATGGTATGGTATGGTGTACTTTAATCCTTTGCATCTTAGGTCAAATGTCTTTGGATGGAATCAGAGCATTAAAACAGCAACAGATGTATTTGAGCATAATAAATAATTGTCTTTCTTTTTGGCCAATTGACACCTGCCAAATGACACTTCCTGTGTTTTGGGGGGAACTTCCCTACTGTGAATCCTGGGGGGCAGCAGATACTGAATCACATCAAGATACTGCAAACTCCCTTGCAGCTAGGGCACTGGCATGTGACATAGCCTCAACCAGATGCAACATGCATGATTTGATGGTCATTTCAACATCAAATTCTGAGAGCAGAAGTGGCAGCAATACAAATGCAGTGTCATAGTCAGTGGTGGTACCAGGTCTCGCCTCTGACCTATTTCCAGTATGGCTTGGGTACTGCCCAGGCTACTTGGCCTGAGGCCTAGTTCCTTCATGCACTCAATAGTTCTAGGACTTCCCATATATTAACCTTTTAAAGTAAATTCTTTTTCTATTTCAATCTGTCCACTGTCAGCTGCAGTTACTTATATCTAAGAAAACTAACAGATATATTGAGTTTCTGCAGACATTTTTCAGTTATTTTTTTTTTTTTTTGGTTTTTTATTCATTCAGATACTTATTGGGTACTTACTATATACTAGGTACTTTGGTGAAAATTGAGGATATAATGGTAAATAAGCCATACCTAGTCTCCACCTTCTGTTTGGGGCAGAAGGCAGACAGGTAAGCAAACAACTGCAATAAGATGAACTACATGAAGTGAAAGGACAAGAGAGCACAGAAGGTACTCTGCTTGTTTTCATCCTAATCCATACTTGGTGGTTAAGAGGGAGGGGAGCCCAATTAGATGCTTAGGGTTAGAGAAATCAGGGTCCATACCCTGAAGAAAAGAGAACTGTCAAGAACTACCTAGAAGGGGAAGTGTCTTAACCTAGCAAACAATTGAAGTAGGATTCCAAACAACATTGGAACCCAAGAAGATAGGTACCTCACAGGGATCCAGACCAGTGGATGTCGGGACATAGACAAATTCCAGATCCTTTTTCTGGTGGGACAGAAACTCCTAATTTCCCGTCAGAGGTGGGTCTTATTAGTGCTGGGATTAAGTGAAACTGAGTCAGTTTAAGCAAAACTGGTAGTCTGTTTTCATCCTGACTTTTCAGTTTATCAGTTACTACTCTTATGAATAATGTGGGCTTATATGAATTGAACACTAACCACGTGCCAGGCACAAATATGTCGGATTTAATTTAACCATCTGAGGATTTCTGAGATAGGTACTATTACAATTGTGGTTGAGATTTCTAATTTTCCATCTTAATCTCTCTTCCATATTCCTGGGCCCATGCAAGGCTACATTTCCCAACCTTCCTTGCAGTTAGTTGTGGTCATGTGACTGTGACTACTATAATGGAACATGAGTAGAAGTTAATATGTGCTAGGTCAAGCCTAGTGCTGTAAGACCACAGGCAAGTTTCCTTGATGTTGTGTATTCCTTTCAGTAAGCCAGACCTGTGGAAACCCAGCCTGGAATTCTAGTGATAAAAATAAAGTTCTAGGGAATAGTAGAGCAACATGAATGAAGACCAAGGAAACCATATACAAAACGAAAGGACAACCCTCAGAATGGGAGAAAATATTTGCAAACGAAGCAACCGACAAGGGATTAATCTCCAAAATATATAAACAGCTCATGCAGTTCACTATCAAAAAAACAAACAACCCAATCAAAAAATGGGCAGAAGATCTAAACAGACATTTCTCCAAAGAAGACATACAGGTGGTTAAAAAGCACATGAAAAGATGTTCAACATCACAAATTAGATAAATGCAAATCAAAACTAAAATGAGGTATCACCTCACCCTGGTCAGAACGGCCATCATCAAAAAAATCTACAAACAATAAATGCTGGAGAGGGTGTGGAGAAAAGGGAACCCTCCTACACTTTTGGTGGGAATGTAAACTGGTACAGCCACTATGGAGAACAGTATGGAGGTTCCTTAAAAAACTAAAAATAGAGCTACCATATGATCTAGCAATCCCACTCCTGGGCATATATCTGGAGAAATCCATAATTCAAAAAGATACATGCACCCCGATGTTCACTGCAGTACTATTTACAATAGCCAGGATGTGGAAGCAACTTAAATGTCCATCAACAGAGGAGTGGATAAAGGAGATGTAGAGCATATATACAATGGAATATTACTAAGCCATAAAAAAGAACGAAAAATGGCATTTGCAGCAACATGGATGGACCTAGAGATTGTCATACTGAGTGAAGTAAGTCAGACAGAGAAAGGCAAATATATGATATCACTTATATGTGGAATCTAAAAAAAAGGTTAGAAATGAACTTATCTACAAAACAGAAATAGAGTTACAGACGTAGAAAATAAACTTATGGTTACCAGGGGGTAAGGCGGGGGAGGGATAAATTGGAAGATTAGGATTGACATATACACACTACTATATATAAGATAGCTAACTAATAAGGACCTACTATATAGACAGGGAACTCTACTCAGTACTCTGTAACGGCCTATATAGGAAAAGAATCTGAAAAAGAGTGGATATATGTATAACAGATTCACTTTGCTGTACACCTGAAACTAACATTGTAAATGAACTATACTCCAATAAAAATTTTTTTAAAAAAGACCTCTGAGTGATTGTGTTGAATAGGGTCATCCACCAGTCTAGAATGTTCCCTTCAGACTCTGATGTGTGGAAGATAGAAACTTCTATAATAGTTAAGCCACGGACTAATGTCAGGCCTCTTTGTTACAGTAGCCTAGACTCAGGCTAAATGAATATCCTCCTGCATTCTGTATTTGCCAGGTGTCTCCATCGCTCTGTTGGAGATGAGGACCCTGAGCTCCAAGAGAGATCGAGGAACCGTCTTGTGTGACCACACATGGAACAGCCATAAGAGTCAGATCTGCGTGACTGCAGACTGTGCACTCTCAAACACTCTTCCCCTTGCCCTAGGACTGGCTGGGACCAACTGGAGAGACTAAATGTTACAGTGTTTGCTATTGAGAAAAGTGCCAAGGAGGCCAGAGACAAACTTTCCCCACAATATTGCTCACCTGGAGAAAACCTATAGTCATGCAGTTAGGCTCTGGTCAAGAGGCTAAGTAAAATGAAAAGATGTCTGAAAATCTTCCTGTGAAAACTGGAAGAGGGCTCATTAATAAGAACATGTGCCATTTATTGAGCAGAACAAACAAACAGATTTTTGGCAAAGAGATTTACTTCCAAGAAGAAAAGAAGTGCCTGCAGTGGTGGGGTGTGGGGAAGACTGCTGACACACAGATGTGAGAACAAGATGCTTGCACCAGCTGCGCACTAAAGAAAGTTATCGCGACTATCAATTTTCTATTTTTGTTTTAGTAATTTATCAGTTAGACTTATCACACTGAGAGAGCCTCATAATAAGGGACTGCAGTTTTGAAAATGCAAGAACCAGAGTTAGCAACTGTTCCTAATACACGCACGGGCTCACACGCAATCTGTGGAGAGAAGCTATACAAAGGACAAAAGTCAGCTCTGTGTGCTGTGTGCATCGTGGGCCCCCATTACCTCGGCTTCGAATTATGCTTGTTCATGAAGAACAGGTGTTTGAAATAAAATCAAGGCGAAACCACTATGAGTTCAGCCCCTCCAAAGTCATTGCAAGCATTTCTAAAATTACTCTTCTTAGACAAATTGCTCCCACAAGCCCGGATGATTTTTTATCTTGAGGGTGTACAGGGGATACTAAATCTTCCTGTTGATGCAAACTTGTTTTCAGACAAGCCAGAGATCCCATTCATCATGCATGCAGGGCTCAAGGCGCTTGCGCCACATTAAAGGTTAAAGCTGGGAAAGTCAAGGAGGTTCTGCCCTAGACTGGGGTGGAGAGGCCATGTCCATAGACACTGGGGGGCTTTTCCTTCCGGCAGCACACAAGGATGAGTAAGCTCATTATTGGCGTAAATAAGAAAAGGCCCAGGATTCAAATGAAAACCCTTAAACTCATTTGGGTAAACAGGATCTTTCAAGATGAAGAAATTAAACGATTTCAGCACTAGTGAGCTCCAAAGGAGTGGAATGTGTGTGTGTGTGTGTGTGTGTGTGTGTGTGTGTGTGTGTGTGTGTGTGTGTCTGTATTATTTATATATTTATATAATTTTTTAAAATGAGAGATAGGCAAGCGATTTAGATAATCCAAAATTGTAGAAACATTTTTCAATGGCTTCTCAACCAAACCTATAATTCAATAAATATATTTCTTAGTGCCAGATACCAGTGGCTAGCATCTGCTTAGGCTGAAATCAAGTTTACATTGGAGAATGGAATTTTCTTTGGCATAAAAAGAATTCTCTCTGAAAGAGTATCTTTCCCAGTTCTTCAAAAACATGGCAACAGAGTTTTCTGTTGGACCAAGGAGAACAGAGTAAGGCAGACATCAAAGAAGAAAGCCAAGTTCACTCATTAGCAACTTCATAAACAGTTTGTGTAACTGGCAAATTAATAGCTGATGTTATATCACAAACATTTTAGAAGTGTGTACTTTTCCAACAATTAGAGCCTGTGTCATTGGTCTTAGCTTTCAGAGGATCAGATGGGAGAATGTAATCAACGGCTCAAACCTGGCTTTAGTCAAATCTAGACAAAATAAATTAGGGGATAAAGACATCATCTTAGATTACCTTTCAAAAATTGACAATCAAGACAGGAAAGATTAGAATTTTATCTACCAAATTAGTTGCATTCATCTCTTGAACTGATGCTGCCAAAGTGTCAGAAATCAAACTGATCACAGCCAAGAAATATTGAAAGAAGTAAAACCTGAGGGGAAATGAAAATGCATTCAGGCAAAGAAGCGAATACAAATAATAATGGAAACAGACATCTTTTAGTGATTTCCTAGTAGGAAATTGCTTCTTTGCTGGGGTGCTAGGTACTTCCATAGTTGTGTCAAGTCTGAACAGCTTAAAAATTTTGAAATCAGGGCTACTGAATCCTTAGTCCACGTGGTGTGGACAAAATGGACTTTTAATGCAGGGTCAGAATCCGTAAGTGGTGGTTCATCTGTTACTTCCACTCAAGTGGAAGGCCCTGGAGATAGTTACAGTTTTTATCCTATACTAAGAAGTAAACAGGAAAGGCATTTAGAACTCAAGAAAATAGGTGAACGGTTTACCACCGGTTTCCACCTAAATCAAGCCAGCCAAATCCAGGAGAATACAAACTATTCCTCAACTCTTAATTTTAATTCTTATACATGAAGCTAATTTTAAAAGATTGAGACATTGTACCACTGTAAAGTATTAATTATATCATGATGATGATGTCAAACCTTTTACTTATTTCTTGCCACAAAAACCAATGAATTTCACTTACTTTATTGTCCTTCTTGCCTGAATTGAAGCCACTTCATTGGGTAGAGATAGGGATGGCCTGGCCACAAAAACTGATGACTATAGTGAACTCTACTGGCCACAGTTCAGGGCGGGCTAGAGCAAGGTTTTGGTGACTCTGGCCCATTTCCTAAAGGATGCCCACAGACATGGCAAAGAGAAAGTGCTGGGAGGAAGGGGAGTGACGTGATAAAAGTGTGAGACCAAAGGTGAACATGTGGGAAATAAACTAGGTTTACTGACCTATGGGATTAGTCTCCTAGGGCTTCTGTAACAGTGTACCGTAAAGTAAGTGGCTTAAACAACAGAAATTTATCGCCTCACAGTTCTGGAGTCGAGAAGTCCAAGATAAAGGTGTTGACGGAGTTCGTTCCTCCTGAGGGCTGTGAGAGAAGGATCTGTTGCACTCCTCTCTCTTGGCTTGTCGGTGGCCACCTTCTCCCTGTGACTCTTCACGTTGTTTTTCCTCTGTGCGAATCTCTGGGTCCAAATTTTCCATCTTTATAAGGACTCCAGTCACGTTGGATTAGCACCCCCTGACCCCCAACGACTGCACGTTAACTTGATTACTTCTGTAAAGATTCTCTTTCCAAATAAGGTCACCTTCTAAGGAACTGGGGTTAGGACTTCCACATAGGAATTTTGAGGTGACACAATTCAACACATAAGCCTATTATATACGTGTCTAGTTTTTGTAGTTTTTTTTCCTCGCACACGGTCTCAAGTCCTCAGAACAATTCTGCAAAGCTGGTACCATTACCTTCTTTTTCGTCTTTGTTTAAGGCTCAGAAAGCAAAAGAAAATTCCTCCAGGTTACTGAGCTAATAAGTGGAAGAATTAGAATTAGAAGCCAGGTCTCAGTGATTCTAAGACCACAGTCTTTCCACCCTTTGATGTTGTTCAAGCAACGTTCATTGAGCACCGGTGAGTGTCAGGCACCACAATAAGCACAAAAGAATTCAGAGATCATGAAAATCCTTCTTACCTGTGAGGAGCACATAAAAGCTCAAGGAGTAATGTAATTCCTCCATCAAGGATGTAATCATAAAGCATGCATGCAAAAAACACAGGATATTTTTGGTGGGCCAAGATGTCTGATGTTTTTAACGTCACCCTCATTGCTAAGAAGTGTTTAAAAAGAGTAGAAACCCACTGGAACAAGTAGACCTTCCAGGGCAGATTGCAGGACTGGCAAAAATGGCAGGCCTTTGTTGTAAGACCCTTACAAAACGAGCACCTGAGCAAAGGTAAACGTTTAGCTTTGACAAATCTATCAAAAATTTTACAATGTTACAATAAGAAAATCTGGAATTAATTTATTTTTAATTTCAACATATAGGAATGCTTTGTGTTTATGGTGTAGTATTTTTTAATGTATTGGTTTTGTGTTTATGGCCTCAAATGCTCAGTCAAAAGCTCTGGAGAACTCCTTCTCTCCTTCCATTTCTATTTCCAAATGTCCCAGTTGTGGAGGCTCAGTGAGGATTGTTTTTATGAATAGATGCAGTGAATTAGAAACAATGAATTGAGAACAGTGACTTACATCTAGTGACTTTTTCATTCTTTTCTTTCATGAAATAAACCACTGTGTATAGTATCACCCTTATTCTTTCATGTTATTAAGTTTCTTGTCAAAATCTTCCTTAAACCACAGAGACAAAGATGAATTCTCCCTCTGTGAGTCTGAGCAGTTAAATTTACTTCTCTGACACACTGCAAGTTGATTTAGGGCTAATCTGTCTGCTTTTTATTGGCTTTGTGTAAAACATTGTTTTTCCTGGTTTCTTTTCTTTCACTCTGCATTGTCTTGTAGAAATACGTAATTTCAATTTATACCATAAGAAATCAGTCTCTCTGAGAAAAATCCAGGAAGACTTTTATAACAAAAGAAAAACATACATTACTCATATGCTTTTGGATCCCACCCCTAACCCCGTGTAACCAAAGGCTGGAAGGTCAACAACCTGAGGGGAGCGATGGGTGATAATCAATACCTGGAAAGTAACACTAATGAAAAGGACAAACCATGATCCAGACACAGTTAGCAACATGACAAACTGTTGCTTCTACTATTTATCCGAGCTAAAGTCTGATCTTCCATTCCACCAAAGGCTAAGAATATTTGACTTAGATTCATGATACCACATTCAATCCCCCTTTTTATTTTATTAATGAACAGATAAGTTGCGGACATTTAGGACTAGAAGAAAAGAGGCACATCAGTAATCTTAGAAAACCAATATCGATTTACTGAGAACCAGTCCCAGAAATGAATCTCATTTTCTGATGTTTGCTAAGGTAGAGATGTGGGCAAATGAGAGCGTATTTCAGTGAAAGTTCAGCCTTAGGCTTCTAGGATACCCTTTTGCAGAAATTTGGATTGGGTGACAGGACAGTTAGGGAGACTGACATCTATGTGGACGATTGTATTTATAAATTTATTTATTTATTTATTTTTGGCTGCATTGGGACCTTGTTGCTGCGCGCAGGCTTTCTCTAGTTGCGGTGAGCGGGGGCTACTCTTTGATGCGGGGTGCGCGGGCTTCTCATCGCGGCGGCTTCTCTTTGTTGCGGAGCATGGGCTCTAGGTGCATGGGCTTCAGTAGTTGTGGCACGTGGGCTCAGTAGTTGTGGCATGCGGGTTTAGTTGCTCCGTGGCATGTAGGATCTTCCCAGACTAGGGCTTGAACCCGTGTCCCCTGCAATGGCAGGTGGATTCTTAACCACTGCTCCACCAGGGAAGTCCCTGGATGATTGTATTTAAACTTGATTGATGAATTAATGTCAATTTAGAAGAATTGTACGGGTGAGATCACAGAATCTGAAGATGGTTTTTTTTTTCTTATTCAACATTTTTTCATTCAATAATATTTACTGATTGCCTTCTATGTGCTTGGTGCTTGGGCTACACAGATGTCACAGGTATCAAGACATGGTCTGGTATTCAAGGTACTTGCAGTTTTTTGGGGAAACCCAAGGAAGAAGAGAACACTAACAGTAGGGAGTGATACCTCCTGCACATACTATAAATACTGTGATAGGATTAGGGTTCTATATGGTGCTGGAGGGGTGCCAGAGAGAGAGAGAGTATAATAGCATCTTAGGGAAAGCATTATGGGGGAAATGCCATCTTGAATGACACCTGAAAGATAACTAAAACTGAACCAAGTAAAATGCAAGGGTGAGTGTGGAAGAACGTCTTCAGGAAAACATGTTCCAGGAAGAAGGAAAAGCGTATACAAATGTCTTGAGTCTCATCAATGACTTGCGTAAGGATTGAAGAGGCCAGTATAGTGGTTGCTGGTGTTGTCTCCCTAATGTTCATGGTATACCAATTCCACCGTGAAAGGCTAAGGGGTTTATACTCTGACCACATTTTGAGGAGTTGGACTTGATTAATTAAATCAATCCTTGCCCGCCCATATTCTTTGCCAATGATTGGTTTGGAGTCCCGGCTTAAGACAGCCATGGTGCTTTCTGACATGAGGGGTTGGGAAAAGGGGAGCCAGTGTGGTACAATGAGACATTTTCTGGGGGATTTCCAGGAGATCGTCTGTGGAACAGAAGGAGTATCCTGTTGTGTATGTGACAGTGGTAGCATGAAGCCCAGAATGCTCTGGCAGGCAACGTATGATTACAAGGAGGAACGTTAAGCTGTAGGATGAAGCTGACACTATTGCTGAGTGAAGAGTGGAAAGCCCTTGAGTCCTTGATAACGTAACATGGCTGAAACTTCCAACTCCAAAGCATGGTTTACCTCTGCACTTCTGTTACATGAGGCAATAGTCTCCTGTGTGGTTTAAACAAGTTTGACTTAGACTTCTGTTTCTCTTTTTTATTGGAGTATAGTTGATTTATAATATTATATTAGTCTCAGGTGTATAGCATAGCGATTCAGTATTTTTATATACTCCATTGAAACTAATTACAAAATATTGGCTATAATTCCCTACGCTGTATAATACATCCTTGTTGCCTATCTGTTTCATACCTAGTAGTTTGTATCTCTTAATCCCATACCTCTGTCTTGTCCCTCCCCCCTTTACTTTCCCCACTGGTAAACACTAGTTTGCTTTCTATATCTGTAAGTCTGTTTCTGTTTTGCTATATACATTCATTTGTTTTATTTTTTAGTTTCCACATATAAGTGATATCCCCAGTATTTGTATTTCTCTGTCCGACTTACTTCACTAAGCATAATATTCTCCAGGTCCATCCACATTGCTGCAAATGGCAGAATTTCATTCTTTTTTAATGGCTGAGTAATATTCCATTGCCTAAACAGATCCAAAAAACTAATGCTTGATTTATGTCAAAGAGTGTTCTGCCTATGCTCTCTTCTAGGAGTTTCATGGTTTCAGGTCTTACATTTAGATCTTTAATTTGTGGCTTTTCTACACACTAAAAATGCACTATCAGAAAGATAAAGTAAAAAAAAAAAACCCATTTAAAATCCCATCAAAAAGAATACAATACCTAGGAATAAACTTAACCAAGGAGGTGAAAGACCTATATTCTGAAAACTATAAACATTGATGAAGGAAATTAAAGATGATACCAAAAAATCAAACATATCCCATGCTCTTGGTTTGTAATAACTAATGTTGTTAAAATGGCCACACTACCCAAAACAATCTATAGATTTAATGCAATCCCTATCAAAATACCTTTGACATTTTTCACAGAACTACAAAAAATAATCCCAAAATTTATATGGAACCACAAAAGACCCTGAATTGCCAAAGCAATCTTGAGAAAAAAGAAATAAGCTAGAGGTATCACCCTCCCTGTCTGCAGACTATACTACAAAGCTATAGTAATCAAAACAGTGTGGTACTGGCACAAAAAGAGACACACAGATCAACAGAAGAGAATAGAAAGCCCAGAAATAAGCCCATGCACTTATGGTCAATTAATCTATGACAAAGGAGGCAAGAATATACAATGGAGAAAAGACAGTCTCTTCAACAAGTGGTGATGGGAAAACTGGACAGCTACATGTAAAAGAATGATTAGAACATTTCCTCACACCATATACAAAAATAAACTCAAAATTGATTATAGACTTCTGTTTGCAGCTGAAGCATTTTAAATAATAATGACTGATAATCATATTGACAGATGATGAGAGATTAGGAAAGATAGCAAATAACTTAGATGAAAATAATAGAATTCAAAGAGTTATTAACGGGGTAGGTGATGAGCTTGGGTAAACAAGAGGAGATTTAACATGGATAAGTATAAAACTTGGTGATTATATATAATATATATAAATAATATAAAATATACAATAATAAGAAATATATAATGTATATTTTAATCATAGAAAACAATGGCATGGAGGAAATACAGATGCTATTTGTGATTTGTGTGAAGAATCTCCAGGGATGTTGTGGTACTACAAGTTGGACAGATTAAGTGTATGACATGGATGCCAATATATGCAACTGAGGTTGAATTAGCATAATAATTTCCAGAAGTCACAGTCCCATTTTTTTTTTCCATGAGATGTTTCTACTTCATATAGACTCCATGTTCTTGGAACCATATTTCAAAAGGTTCAGTGATACCGTGGGGAAGTAGAGAAAAGGCAGGTCTAGAAATGAAGTTGTTGAAGGGACTGGAAATGAGGAGCACAGGAATTACAAATGATGGTATATATGCAACCCTTCCCCTCCTTTGCCTTCATGGCAGACATGAGTCTTCAATCACAGGGCTCTTTCCTGCTGAACCTGCTTATCTCTTTGACATTTTTCATAAGGCAGTTCCCCAGGCACAAAGTCTCAGATAGAACCCAAGCTGGCATACAAGATAAACTTATTTACAATCCCTAATTTTCCTAGAAAAGACATGACTTGAACAGAGGGTTGCAAACTAAAATGCCTTTGGAAGCCAGGCAGGGACCCAAATGAAGGAAGTCGTTGCAAAAAGCTACAGTGTGTTAGAAACTGGGACAGAGAATGCTCGGAAGCATGGAAGCTCAAAATTAAAAAACACCACCAACAACTAAACAGTTCAGCCTAAATAACACCTGTCTGCAGACCTAATCTAGTCTTTAAGTAGTTGTGTTCCCTCTGAATTAAGGAACCGTAAAAGCATTCTTCAAATATTTGAAGTATGGACATAATGAAAGAGTATTATGTGTCTCTTTCAAGAAGAGAAAGGACCAATGGTTGAAGTTATTGGTAGACTAGAGTATAAATAATTTTATAATGATTGAAACTGTCAAATAATAATTTATTTTCTCTTATGAAAGCTGCCAGTGACAAATCCAGATAGTCAACTCTCAGAGTTGTTGTAGACTGGAATTTTTAAAGCTAGATGCACAAAATCTTTGAAATTATATACGAAAGATGTGATCACATACATTTCTTCCTGGGAAAAGTTATATGGCTTTTTCTAGGTTATTTAAAAGTTCAGTTCCAATTGTGTAAGTATTGATAGTTGTGGTAGAAACAATGGCATGTGTTTACCAAAATCTGCTTCCATTTCCTTCTGGACACAGAAGATGACTGAATTTCTTCCTCTCCTTTGCAGTTAAGCGGGGTCATGTGACTGAGTTCTAGATAGTGGGTCAAGTCAAGACCTATTCCCTAAAACTTCCCACTCTTTTCACCGTGCTCCCTCTTTTCCCTTGTTTTGGAGAAATATAATAAATCGTTTCCTGAGCCCCTGAGATTAGGGCTTGTTTGTTACAGAAGTTAGCCTCTCCTGACCAACTCAGAAGTTCTATTTGGACAGCAAGTTTAAGTAGGTAATTCATCAAGTTTGCAATTTTACTGCGCAAATCAAAACACGTAAAGTATTTTGAAACAAATCCGGTTTTAAATAGAAATTCTTTAACATATGTATTTCAAAATTGGCATGCACATATTTTGGGCTTTTAAGGTCTTCAAGATTTATGACATTAAGACTACAAATAACAATATACTATTACATTTTTGCAAATAATTTCTAAAGAGATGTTCAAGTTTCAAATTTTCATGGGTTCAAGTTCCATACATTAAGGACATATTTACACGAGTCTTCCGTAAAAGTCATTTCTTTGACAAGGCCATTTGCCTCCCTATTTATGTTGCGAATAAATCTATGAACGGTATGCTGTATTAATGGTTTGCTCTAACATCTCCAGTTCTCTCCAATAAAGTTCAGATACACTTCTCTGAGCCCTGACTGCGCTTTAGAATCACTTGAAGAAAAATTTAAAAACAGATATTTAATCCTACACCTAGAAATTCTAATTAATCTGGCCATTAATATTTTTGAAAAGTCCCCCAAATGATTCTCATGTGTAGCCCAGCAGAGAACAGTGGTCCATAGTATCAAGCTTAATCTCCTTAGCATGGTATTCACTGCTTTTCCAAACAGGGTCAACTCAGTTTAGTTTCAGAACTCACCACATTCCACCAATCTTATCCTATTTATCTTATGCTCAGTTGTTATTTTTAAAAATCCTTTTGTTTTTCCTGATGACATCTTGAGTAATTCTCATGGTATCCTTTTACATTATGAAATAGGAACAACTAAAAGTATAGCAGTTTGCTCCAAAGTCTTTCACACTCCTATTCATCTGTGTTTGCTGGTAATATACAGAAAAGCAAGCCAAAATATTCTATTTCATGACTCTGATGGAGTTTTGAAATGGCCAGGTTATATAATTTTTGCTAATGAGGTAAAAATTCCAGGGAGGATTTTCTTTCTTGAAATAAAGGCAAAATGCGGACTGAGGGGGAAAAAAAAATAACCTATGTCTCTTTGCACTGCTCCTTCCTGCCTGAACAAAGATGTGAAGCCTGGTAGTATTGTAGCCATCTTGTGACCATGAGGTAAACAACATGAAGATGAAGGCCTACAGATTAAAGTTGGAAAAACAGAAGAGCCTATATCCCTGTTGATATCAATGAACTGCTATGTCACTCCTGAACCACCAACTAACCACTTTACCAAAGCATGTTTTTTAAGCCTCTAAAGTAAGTTTTTCTGTCATGTGCAGCAAAATGTGCTCCTAAATAAAATTACTATGATTATATTTTGAATTATTTGATTCATAAGATTACTGAAAAATAAATCCAATCACTTTAAAACATAGGGACTTTTCAAGGCAACTTTAGTGTCAGAATTGAAGAAAAACAATATACTACAACATAACGATTAACTTCATAACGAGCAGAAGTTATACTTAACTGGGTAGGAGAAATATTGGGACCATAATTTGGGGATGTCCAGAAAAATGTTGTTTGCTTGTGTGTTTTTTAAATGGTTTTGAAATGTGTTTTTTCTTAGGTTTCTGTATTTTTAAAATTTTTGCCTCAGCTCTATCAATCCCTTTATTCATTCATTTATGAAATCAATATAGCACATCAGATCTACAAAATGGATGGTGGTTGTATCTAAATAATTCATTCTGGATTAATAAGCCTTTTGAATGAACATGATTTTGGTTATTCATGGATTGCATAAATTCATAATGGAGTACAAGGTCTTTCTTGCAAAGGATGCACACTGCATTTGTCATTCAAGAATACTCCTTTGATGAATTCAGTTAAAATTTACTCAGCTGTCAGGGCCTACTGAATAATGAAAAAAATTGATCCCAGAAAATTTAGATATTTGGTGTGGAATACTGTATATTTAAAATGTATCCTTTATTATGCATATCCACTTTAAAATCAAATGGTTGGATTCTATTATCAAATGGATTTTGGAGCCCAAGTATGCTCTTTTTGGGGTAATGAAAATGGTCTATAAAGCATTTATGACAAAGTTCAAAATCTAAGGTTAATACAAAAGAGTTTGAAAGCAGTCACCAGGTAAGTAGAAATTTAGCACAGGAAATGAAAGGCAAAGACGGGGAAATAAAATGGAGAGAAGCAGTGGCAGAAGGGAATTTGAAAGGAACATTAATACTGCGTATAATGAAAAAGAATATAGGTAGATGATAGTGAATATGGTAATGGTGAGGAATAACGGATGGAGTTACTTCAGTCTACACTAGAGGAAATTGATAATAAATAAAAGTCAGTTGGCTGATCTGTGGGTGTTCTGAACTTTTAAAAGATGAATAAATCAAGGGCTTGTAATGAAACTTTCAGGATGAGAAAAACACGTGGGGCCTGCACCTAATTTCCCAGGCTTCAGGAAAATGCATGTCATGTCTATTGCCAAACAAAAACAAATCCAGGAGAGCTATTTAACATACACCAGTGAAAATAAAGATCAACAGAAATTGCCTTCTAAAAATATTTTTAGAGGAATTTAAAAGCGAGGAGGTCCTCATTATTTCCATTTCTCTACAGATTGCCAGGGTACCTCTATTATTTTATGCTCTTTTCCTTTCAGTAAATGCTAATGAGAAAATGATATGCATATGCATAATCTGGGCACAGCTACATATGTGAGATGATGTTCTGTGGATTAATTTGCCAGCTTCATTTCTGTCGGCCTTACATATTTGAAGAGCTGGAAGAAAGTTCTGGAGGAGGAGATTTTACCCAATCACTATGAATACTCAAGAAGTCAGGTCATTTTTCAAGATAATTACTACCACAAAATGATGGAACTGGCTGGGACTCTGAAAACCTGTTCATTCTTCTCTTACTAATCCTTCCACTCTCAACAACGAACATTGTTTTGGTCAGGTCTTTGTATGACAGCTGGATTGCATGTTCTATCTTTATCTCCAAGACTTAACGTCTGTTCATTCCACACATAAAAAACGAACACCCTGAGTAACAATTTCCAATGAATCAATGTGATAAAATCCATGAAGGAGAGAAGAAAGAAGTACCTGAGACATCACTGGATAAACAGTTTTGGTAAATAAGTTTGGCCAAAATTCTATGGAATAAAACACCAAATGTTATTTCATTTTTGAAGAGTTACCCAGTATTCATAAAATTTGATATTAATTAATTTTTAAAATTCTTTGCATGCATTATTTTTGCAAGTGGTTAAATTCCTTGGACAACCTGGGTCCAAATCTTAGATCTACCATGTACTAGACAACTGGACCTTGGGCAAGTGAATTAACCAACAGTTTTCTCTTTTTGTGAAATGGAGGTAACGGTAGCACCTAGTTCAAAGCATTGCTGTACTATATGAATGAGTTAATGAACGTACACCTTTTGTACTCTGATGTTTTCCAGTACACCAGATCACTTACTTTTAGGTCATAAAATACAGATTAGGTGATTGGTAAGAAAAGATAGCCTGTACCCGTTAACGATAGGACAGAATATATTAGATTTCTTCTCTATTATATTTAGCCTCATTGACTCGTATAATGTTGGAATCAGGTACAGGTGAAGTTATGCCTTAAAACAGATGTCCAGTAGTGACTAGTTCATGAGGAGAGAATCCATGCGATCCTGAAGGGGGAAGAGCACAGGACCGTAAGAGTTTAGGGAGAATCTAAGACTATGGGCCCTCAAGGATATTTGATTATTTAGGTAATGTCAGTTTTCATTTTTCACTTGTTTTTGCTACTTTTCCAGCATACTGAAAGTGATAAAGACAGTGAAGTTTTGTGGTTCAGGACAAGGCATTGCTTAATTCCCAAATAACTGTCCCAGTAAAATGTGTTTTTCTATCACTTGATAGGTCACTTGGAATGTCCCAGATACAAAATTGGCTTAAGACCTTTAACGGCTTCAGCTAAAAGGGTATTGAGGAAATTTAGGCAAGGTTTAGAAAAATCAGTCTGGAATCTGATAGGTTCTGCTCTAGTTATTTTTGCCAAAGTGTGAAGAGTCTTTTGTCCATAGAGTTTCTGGAACCATCGCTAACCCCATAGGTGTTTTTGGAATTGTACACAATGTAGGTCTATTAATATCCATATCAGATATAATTTCAATGGACTTGAGGACACGGGGTGGGAGGGGGAAGCTGGGGCGAAGTGAGAGTAGCATCAACATATATACATTACCGAATGTAAAATATTAGCTAGTGGGAAGCAGCAGCACAGCACAGAGAGATCAGCTCGATGTTTTGCGATGACCTAGAGGGGTGGGATAGGGAGAATGGGAGGGAGGCTCAAGAGGGAGGGGATATGGGGACATGTGTATGCATATGGCTGATTCACTTTGTTTTACAACAGAAATTAACACAGTATTGTGAAGCATTTATACTCCAATAAAGATCTATTTTTTAAAAAAAAGAATTTTTGGCAACTTCTAACGATAATCTTTCTGCAGTATGTTTTATCTGGCAGTTACATTTGCTAAGTAGATTCTTACCTATAAAATTTGAGGAAGCTGTGTCACAGAAGAGAAAGGAGTATACTTCTAATAATAGTCCCAAAGTAACAATCTGAAGTTGGGACCATGGAAGGGATTTAGGATTGTTTACCACTGTTTGAGTGGTTTTAGTGCTCTGAGTGACCTAATCTGCTGTGGCAATGGAACTGAAAGTGTGTAGAGTGGCACTGTATTAACAAGTAAAGTGTACTGCTGTTCATGTTTATTTGTAAATAATTCACTTCAAGAGTTTAAAGAAAGGACCAGAGCTACTCGGTTCTAATATTTCTCTTGCGGCAGCATCATTGAACAGATTTTGGACAGCTGTCCTTTTGTTTTTCAACCAATAAG
Source organism: Balaenoptera musculus (assembly GCF_009873245.2). Classification (NCBI taxonomy): domain Eukaryota; kingdom Metazoa; phylum Chordata; class Mammalia; order Artiodactyla; family Balaenopteridae; genus Balaenoptera; species Balaenoptera musculus. The sequence goes on from NC_045795.1 coordinate 87,057,484, forward strand.
TGACGTTGGCTCTTCCAATGACTTTTGTTTGTACTATCTACAAGTATCCTTATTTATAGATTTTTGATTCTTAAAAAACATAGAACTCTCTGTTCATGTTTTTATTTGGGGGGGGCAGTTATTTTATCTGTACAGTTAGATGTTTGTTTTCATTTCTAGCTTGTTTAATTTCTAGAATATTTTGAATATATTTAGTCACATCTTGGAGATCTTCTAAATCAGTAGTTTCCACTCCAATTATTTCTTTTGTACTGTGTCCCCATTTCAAGCCCCTATTTTCAGTCCACTACAAAAGAGAGAACAAAAATTCTTTGACTTCTACTATTGAATCTACCCCAGAATACTGTTACCTAAAGTCTATTTTTAAAGTCTCTTATTTGCTCATCTTTATATTTGTTTACAATTTGGAATCTTTGACCAATCTACTCTTAAGGGAAAGGTTTTGGGGGCTTACATAGGGCATTTTCTATTTTTCTTGCCATTTTAAGGCCAATTTTCAACTTGTGTACATTTGGAGTATTTAAATATTCTCCTGGTCTTTCCTCCTCCTGCTGTTTTCAACCCTTTTCCCTGACTTGGGAGCTTACAATTTAGTGAATGGGTTTGTTCAGATACAGTAGTTCAGGATAGTAAATATCCTGAAATATCTTGAATTCCATGATAATTTTTACTTCTGTCTTCCTGAGGTATAGAAATTATGACCCTTAACTCAGCTCTGAACTGGGGTTTAAATTCTACTTATATAGATCTGCATTCTGGTTTAGCAAGTTTAAAGGAATATTGTACAATGTGGTTGCTTTTTTGAAGTCCATATTCCTTCTTCTTTCATGGGCTGTTTAGTTGCTATTTCTTCTAGAATCCTCAGGAGAATTTACACATCCTTTGTAGGATTGTAGTCACAATCCTTCTATGGTGAGTTAGTGTCTAGGATGTGAGGATTAGTGACATTTTCCCTAAAGTATATTCTTATTTCCTTGAACATTCATTAATTCTCTATCTCTTGGCAAACTTGAATTATCTCAAATTCTGTCAGTTTAAAAAGATAAAAATGATCTGTTAATGAACTGAGTTAGCTTTTCTAATTTCAGAATTTTACACCCAACCATCAGCCCTTATTCAAGAGGCATTATCTGTTTCTCTTCCTGGAGTACAAGAGTGTAAGGGGTTGAGGGCAAATCAATTTTCTTCTCCACGTATCTCAACTGATGATCTCTTTTCTGAAAAGATTTCCAGGCTAATATTGAGGATGGGCAATAGGAGTGAAAAAATTTTTTCTTTAAAAAAACTGTACACTGTAAATCTTTGTGAAAAATCAATAAAATTAATCTAAAGTATATGTCAAGGTTCTAAATAATTGTTAAAATATACAATCATAAAAGTGGTTAAATCTGCTGGCCACTCTCCCCTCCAGACCTCTTGATACCTTCCAGAGAGGTGGCAATAAAAACTGTTGACTTGAGCTAAATCACCTCAAGGGGGCTTCAAGTTTGAAAGCATTTGACTTATGATATTAGGGCTCTAATGTTTAATAATAGTTTTTAGGAAAAAGGGTTTTACTCATAGATGCCTTCTAGGGATTTATGACTCCTGAAATCAGCATTAGCGTGTACATAACTTTTCAGTTTCATTTCTTCTCCGCTTCCCCTTTCTCTTTCAGTGATATAGCCATTCAGAATTTGGAATTCCTCAGACACAACTTCCTCCATCTAAGATTTCAAATGTATTGTTCCCCTTTTTTTGAATATATTCCCTTCCTTTCCCCCTATCTTTTACCCCATTGGCCTGATTGATGTAATTAAATGGTCAGGTCTCATCTTAAACAGTTACTTCCCCCATTTAATACACTTTTCTCTACTAAAACTGTAGCGAGCTCATTGGGCTTGTTCTCTGCTATCTTTGCAGTGATAAACCAGCACATTGTACATAAAGAACACTTAAAAAATATGTGCTGAATAAATAGCTAATACTCTAGGCAATGGGTTCTAAGGCAGTAAAGGGAAATTGGAAGATTAGCTATGGATATTGAAATATTAAAATTTTTGTCAGAGAGGGTTCAAGATGGCAGCATATGAAGATACTAAATTCACTTCCTCCCATGACATAACATGTCTAAAGCTATATATGAAGCAATTCCCTTGGAAAGGGAACTGAAAACTAGATGGACAGAGCCTCCACAACAAAGAGTAAAAGGACAGCATCAAGATGGGTAGGCACGGCAGAGAGATGGGTTCGCCAAGGAAAAACCCACACCCTAGCTGCTGAGATCCGCAATGGGGAAGAACTGCAAGGTATGAATCTTTTCCCTGAGAAGCAAGGGATCCAACCTCCACACTGGGCACCCAAACGCCTAGATACTGCACTGGAGAGACCAGCCTCCAAAACACCTGGCTTTGAAAATCAAGAGGAAATATGACCAGAAAAACTATTTAAGTGCAGGAAAAGGAAAATTCACTCTTAAACGACTCATGTGTAAATTCACTCAGCCTGAAAAGCAGCGCAAAAATACCAGATTAAAAAGCACATGGGCCACAGGTGAAAGAGGACCCACTTACTCATCTTGAAGCATCTGCCAGAGAGGCAGGAACCAGTTGGGACACTCTCCAGTGACCAAGTGTTCTGTGGAAGGAGACATTTATGTGATCTCAGGCTACTGGTGCTAGTGGGAGCCATTTTGGAATTCTCCATCTTAGCACTGATGTGCACTCCCCACTGAGAGCCCCATCCCTCCTTGCACCTCAACCAGGCCTCACAGCCAGCCAAGCAATAGCCCCACTCACTAGCACCTTGTGGTGGCTGCCACCAAGCCCTGCAGCCTGTCCAGAGGGCCATCCCCACCCACCAGAACATTATGGCAGCCACAGCCCTGACACAACAGAAGGGCACATGCAACCCACAGAGGGGATACCCCTTGAGTACCTGGCTCTGGTGGCAGGTGGGATTATGCTTCTGAGCCCCACAGGACACTTCCTAAATAAGACCACTCCTTCAAGACTGGGAGAGACAGCTGGTATACCTAACACATTAAGAAAAAAAAAAAAGGAAAATTGGGCAAGACGAGAAAAGAGAGGAATATGTTCCAACAGAAAGAACAAGCTAAAACCTCAGAAAACAAAAAGGAGATAAGCAATGTACCTGCTAAAGAGTTAAAGTAATGGTCGTAAAGATGCTCACCAAACTTGGGTGAAAAATGGATAAACACAGTGAGAACTTCAACAAAAAGATAGAAAATATAAGAAATTATCAAACAGAGATGTGACAACTGAAAAATATACTAGAGGGTTTCCACAGCAGACTGGATGAGGTAGAAGAATGAATCAGTGAGCTAGAAGACAAAATAATGGAACTTATCCAGAGCAGAGGAATGAAAGAATAATTTTAAATAGTGAAGATACCTTAAGGGATATTTGGGACAACATCAAATGGAATAACATTTACATTATAGGGGTCCCAGAAGGAGATGAGAGAGAAAAAGAGCCAGAAAAATTATTTGAAGAAATAGTGGCTGAAAACATCCTTAATCTGAGGAAGGAAACAGACATCTAGGTCCAGGAAGCCAAGAGAGTTCCAAATAAGATGAACCCAAAGAGACACATACCAAGACACATCATAATTAAAATGGTAAAAGTAAAGGATAAAGAGATAATCTTAAAAGCATCAAGAGACAAACTTGTTATGTACAAGGGAAACCCCATAAGGCTATTAGCAGATTTTCTAAGAGAAATTTTATAGGCAAGAGGGGAGTGGCATGATACATACAAAGTGCTGAAAGGAAAAACTTCCAACCAAGAATTCCCTACCCAGCAAGGTTATCATTCATAATTGAAGAAGAGATCAAGTTTCCCAGATAAACGAAAGCTAAAAAAGTTTGTCGTCATTAACCTGGCCCTACAAGAAATGTTAAAGGACTTCTAGAAGCTGAAAAGTAATGATACTAATTAATAGTAAGAAAACATAAAAATAAAAATCTCAATGGAAAATGTAAAAATAGAAAAGGCAGTGGATCAATCACTTGTAAAGCAAGCATGGAATTAGTTAAAAGACAAAAGTAGTGAAAATGACTAAAATTACAAAAACTAGTTAAGGATGTATAAAATTATAATATGTAAAATGTATCATCAAAAGCATGAAACATGGGGAGGGGTAAAAAGATAAATCTTTGGAGTGTGTTCAAATTTAAGTTGGTGCCAACTTAAAACATCCTTAAAACTTACACGGGATATCATGTATGAACCTCACATAACATATAAACATGTAGTAAATAAATAAACATGTAGTAAATACACAAATAAAATGAGAAAGGAATCTAAATATAACACTAAAGAAAACCACCAAAACACAAGGAAAGAGGGAAAGAGAAGAAGAAAGGAACAGAGAGGAATTTCCAGAACAGCCAGAAAACAATGAACAAAATGGTAATAAGTACAGACCTATCAATAACTACTTTAAATGTAAAGGAAGTAAATTTGCCAATCAAAAGACATAGAGTGGCTAAATGGATGAACCAAGAACAATCTATATTATGCTCTCTCCTACAAGAGATTCACTTCAGAAGAAAAGACACACAGTATGAAATAGAAGGGATGACAAAAGATATTCCATACAAACTGAAATGAAAAGAAGGCTGGTGTAGTTGTACTCATAGTGAACAAAATAGACTTTAAAACAAAAACTATAACAAAAGACAAAGAAGGGTGTTACATAATGATAAGTCAATCCAGCAAGAATATATATAACATTTATAAATGTATATGTACCCAACAGAGGAGCATCATGATGTATAAAGAAAATATTAATGGGCTTAAAGGGAGAAATTGAAAGTAATAACAATAATAGTAGAAGAATTTAACACCCACTACATCAAAGGATAGATCATCCAGACCAAAAAAAAAAATAATAATAAGGAAACATCAGCCTTAAATAATACATTAGATCAATTGATTTAATAGATAGATACAGAACACTCCATCCAATAGCAGCAGAATACAGTGTTCTCAAATGCACATGGAACATTATCCAGGATAAATCAGTGTTAGTCACAAAACAAGTCTCAACAAATTCAAGAAGACTGAAATCATATTAAGCACCTCCATGACCACAATGGGATAAAACTAGAAATGAACCAGAAGAAAAAAATGGGGAAAACCACAAAAGCATTGAGATTAAACAAATGCCACTGAACAACAAATGAGTCACCAAAGAAATCAAATGAGAAATTAAAAAATACCTAGAGACAAATGAAAACAGAAATACTAAACACCAAAATTTATGGGCTGCCGTAAAAGTGGTTCTAAGATGGAAGTTCACAGTAATACCAGCCTACCTCAAGAAACAAAAAAGTATTTCCAAGTAAACAATCTAATTCCATATATAAAGGAACTAGAAGAAGAACAAACAAGCACAAAATTAGTAGAATGAAGGAAATGATAAAGATAAGAGTGGAAATAAATGAAATAGAGATTATAAATAATTAGAAAAACATCAGTATTACTAAGAGCTGGTTCTTTGAAAACATAAACTAAATTGACAAGCCTTTAGGTAGACTAACAAAGAAAATAAGAGAGAGCTCAAATAAACAAAATCAGAAATGAAAGAGACGTTACAACTTATACCACAGAAATATGAAGGATCATAAGAGATTACTATGAATAATTATATGCCAAAAGTTTCTTCCTAGAAGAAATGGATAAATTCCTAGAAACATACAATCTTCCAAGACTGAATCATGAAGAAATAGAAAATCTGAATACACCAGTTATTCATAAGGAGATTGAAACAGCAATAAAAAATTTCCCAACAAATAAAAGGCAAGGACCAGAAAGCTTTACTTGTGAATTCTACAAAATATTCAAAGATTTAATACCTCTCCTTCTCAAACTCTTCCAAAATATCAAAGAGGATGGAAACTTTCACACACATTTTACAAAGCCAGCATTACCCTGATACTCAAACCAGACAAGGACACCCCAAAAAAGAAAACTACAGGTAAATGTATCTTGAACATAGATGTAAAAATCCTCAGCAAAACATTAACAAACCAAATACAACAATACTTTTAAAAACTCAGACATTGCAATCAAGTGGGATTTATTCCAGGGATGCAAGGATGGTTCAACAGTCACAAATCAATCAATATGAAACATCATAGTAACAAAATGAAAGATAAAAATCTTATGATCATCTCAAAAGATGGAGAAAAGGCATTTGACAAAATTCAACATACTTTCAAGGGAAAAACTCTCAATAAATTGAGTATGGAGGGAATTTACCTCAACACAATAAAAGCTATATATGACAAACCCAGAGCAAACATCATATTCAATAATGAAAAGGTGAAAGCTTTTCCTCTAAGATCAACAACAAGATAAGGATGCCCACTATCACTACTTTTATTCAACGTAATATTGGAAGTATTAGCCACAGCAATTAGGCACACACAAAAAAAAAAGGAAATAGAACGCATCAAAATTGGAAAGGAGAAAGTAAAACTGTCACTATTTTCAGATGACATGATACTATTTATAGAAAACTCTAAAACTCCACCAAAATACTGTGAGAACCAATAAAGTCACAGGATATAAAATCAATGTAAAGACGTCAAAGTTATCTCTATAAAGTATTAATGAACTATCAGGCACAGAAATTAAGAAAACAATTCCATCTAGAATTGCATCAAAAATAATTACGTAACTAGGAACAATTTTAACCAAGGAGGTGAAAGACCTGCACACTGAAAATGGTAAGGCACTGATGAAAGAAATTGAAGAAGATACAAATAAATGGAAAGATCATCTATGTTCATGAATTGGAAGACTTAATGCTGTTAAAATGTCCATACTACCCAAAGCAATCAACAGATTCAATGCGATCCCTATCAGAATTCCATATTTCACAGAACTAGAAGAAATAATTCTAAGTTTGAATGGAACCACAGAAGATTGTGAACAGCCAAAAAAAATCTTTGGAAAGAAGAAGAAAGTTGGAAGTACACTCCCTCATTTTAAATTATACTTGAAAGCTATAGTAATCAAAACAGTATGATACTTACAAAACAGACACAGAGATCAACGGAACAGAATCAAGAGCACGGAAATCAACTCACACAAATATGGATCATTAATTTACAGCAAAGAATATACAATGGATAAAGGATAGTCCCTTCAATAAGTGGTGTTGGGAAAACTGGACAGCCACATGTAAAAGAATGAATCTCTACCACTATTTTACACTACACACAAAAATTAACTCAAAATGTATCAATGACTTGAATGTAAGACCTGAAACCATAAAATTCCTAGAAGAAAACATAGGTAGTAACTTCACTGACATTGATCTTAACAATGTTTTTCTGTATCTGACTCCAAAGGCAAGGAAACAAAAGGAAAAATAAACAAATAGGACTACACCAAACTAAAAAGTTTCTGCACTCTGAAGGAAACCGTCATCTAAATGAAAAGGCAACTTATTAAATGGGAAAGATATTTGTAAATCATATATTTGATAAGGGTTAATATCCAAAATATATAAGGCACTCATACAACTCAAAACAACAACCCAATTAAAAATGGGCAGAGGATTTAAATAGACATTTTTTTCAAAGAAGACATACAGATGGCCAACAGGCACAGGAAAAGATGTTTAACATTGTTAATAATTAGAGATATGCAAATCAAAACCACAGTGAGATATCACCTTGCATCTGTTAGCATGGCTATTATCAAAAAGACAAGAAATAACAAATGTTGAAAATGTTGTGGAAAAAGAGAACACTCTTACACTGTTCGTGGGACTGTAAATTGGTGCAGTCACTGTGGAGAACAGTGTAAAGATTCCTTACAAAAATAAGACTACCATATAACCCAGCTATTCTACTTCTGGGTATTTATCCAAAGAACAGAAAAACACTCCTTTGAAAAGATATATGTACCCCTATGTTCATTGCAGCATTACTTACAATAGCCAAGATATGGAAACAACCTAACCTGTCCATTGATGAATAAATGGATAAAGACATATACACACACACTCACACACACACACATTCACATCTACACATATACACACAATGGAATACTACTCGGCCATAAAAAAGAAATAAATCCTGTTATTTGCAACAATATGAGTGAAACCTGAAGGTATTATGCTAAGTGAAATAAGTCATATGGAGAAAGACAAATACTGTATGATCTCACTCACATGTGGAATCTAAAAAAAAACAACAAATGATCAAAATTAAATTAAAAACCCTCATAGATACAGAGAACAGATTAGTGGTTACCAGAGGGCAAAGGTGTTTGGGGGTGAGGGAAATGCATGAAGGGTGTCCAATGTATGATGATGGATGGCAAATAGGACTTGTGGGTGGTGATTATTTAGCAGTGTATACAGATGTCAAATTATAATGCCATACACCTAAAACTTATATAATAATTTGTCAACTGCAAAATACCACTCAAATAGCTTTGAAAGGAAGAGTGTCACCCAATACTGTCACCAAATTTAATAGCATATTACAATGGAATGTGTATACTCAAGGGATTGAATTAGTATACAGGTTAGGGGATGTGTGTAGGAACTTTAAGTAGTTTCCCCAACTACTTTAAGTGTTTTCTTAAAACAGGAGGGGATATTTTTTAAATTAACCTATAATTACTTATGGAGCATAATTTATCTATATAATACCACAAGTCAATAATATTTACACATATTTGAGTGTTCACTATGTACCAGACATTATGTAAAGACTGGAGACAGAATGGTGGATAGTTGACTGCAATGAATAATTCAGCAGCTAGTTTTGATTTAAACATTTTAAACTCTACCACCCTCCAACATCTACTCATTGTTTTGGGCACCAAGTATAAGTCATAGCCCACAAACCAAGAAATGTAAGAATTGGGAATATTTTTAGTTTCTAGAACTTAATGTCTGTTATAAGATTTTGTTTTTCTAAGAGGTAAAATATTAATTTCAATGAGCTCAGGGATCTGCTCTTCCCCTCCTTTCTCTCTACGTTTGTGTCTAAATTCTAGTGGGTTTATGTAATGTCAGGGCATATTAGCTTAGAGTGGGGGTGAACGCAAGCTTCTTTGGGTCAACACTACCTATCGACATGGGTATTTGCTGATAAGTTGTCATTCCTACCTGGACCTGGACATCAGTCCACCTGGCTACTGCAATTCACCCTTCTTCCCAACTGCCAGACATTTTCAGATCCATCTGTTCTCTGTCATGTGGGGGAACATGGGAAATCATCTCCCATTCCTGCACTAGGTTGAATGGTAGGCATCTACTGCCATGCTTCCTGTGCCTCCCAAGCTCTGCTGTAGCCAGGGAAACTCCCTGAGGAAGTCTCAGTCTCATCTGCCTACACATATCTTGCAGAAATGTATTCTATAGTCCCCACCACGCTGCGTGGGGAAACCAATAACTGGCCATATGTTGGGATTTATCTAGTATATTAGGATAGTAATTGAGCTATTTTATCAGACATCAAAATAATGTCACTCAAATAAGATAGAAGATTATTTCTTCCTTATGGAAAAATATGGGAAGGTGGTTCTATGCCGCTACGAGGCTTTAAGTGTGTCATTATCCAGGCTTCTTTCACCTCATTGCTCTATCTCAACCTGTGGTCCAGTTTTCACCACTCTTTTTCATTATAGTCAAGGAAAAAAGAGCATACTTAGTCACATGATCAAAACTAGCTGGACAGAAGGCCAAGAAAAACAGCCTTTTGCCTGGGAGGACAGGTGGCAATTAAATCTTGCAAGTTCTACCACTAAAGAAAAGAGGAAATAGATATGGTATATATGTGGGGTAACCAGAAAAATCTGCTATTCTGGGGACATGTCTCTCTCATCCTGTTCTAGGTTTTCCATTGTTTCCACCTTGAGACTAAATCTAAGGGTTCAGGGCTCTTTCTGCCCACTCACGTCCAAGTTCTTTTCTTCCCCCCAGTCCTCCTTCCTTTTCAGCAACCCATGGTATTATTATTATTGTGATGGGAGTTAGGGAGAGGGACAGATGGGGTCAGGAAGGCTTCTCTCATGAAGCAATCACCATTTGCCATAACAACAATTATGCTTCTTAAAAATCAGAAGCCAAAAATGGATTGTTTTGTGTTCTTCTCAGTCATCATTTTTCTAGGTTTTGAGCATAAAATATTTAAGTAGGTGCCTTAATGGGGGAGGGCCATGAGGTAATGATAAATGCTTTGAACTAAAAACATATTGGTTAAGATATCAAAACATTATCTGATTAAATATGAATAAACTGGATTCTCATTTAAAATAATCTGAATTTAATTTTTAGTTCTGTTGCTCTCAATTAACTTTGACAAAATTCTGAGTTTCACTACTTTCTTAGATAATTGTATAAACAAAGGACATGAGGACTACTTTTTTAAAAATGGCTAAGCATGCTTTATGAGGGCAGAACAAACTATAGAAAAGAAATTTCTTGCAAAGAGCTAACAGGGAGAGACATTTTTCCCCTGTGGACTGACAGTCTTTTCTTCAGAATATAGACAATGCTGATCTCCGGATTAAAATTTAAACTTTCATAATAGGTATATAATTTGAAACACCTCTATTAGTTTACATATTAAGATGTCCCAGAGAAATTTTTCTTACACATATTTTAGCAATTATCCTAGAGTAGATAGAATATATATAGCATTTTATGTGTAACTGAAGTATGGTTTTATCACTACACTATGGGCCTGGTAGGGTTAAGTTTTCAGTGCTTGTAGAAAATAATCAGAAATCATACTTTTTTCTATTCCTTTTGTATTTATTGTGAATGGAATTTCAAATATGCCCAATAAATTATTCAAATGTATAAAAATGTTGTAGTTATTTTTCTAACAGGTCCTCAAATTAAACCCTTGGCCATGAATGGTAGCTGGTTTTTTAATTGAAAATGATTATAAGGGCTAATCTCACAGACAACAGGCTTTTGACTCAAGGGTAATTTAATAAAGGTATTTCTCTATTTGTCGACTATGCAGTGAATTGTGCCTGAGATGTTAGTCCTATCTTTTTATTTAAGAATTGCTGCCAAGGGACAACTCATAAAAATAGAATCTCATTAGTATTAATCTTAATAATTCACTCAGCAAGCTCATATCCCCACTTCTGTCTGACTATTCTCCATGTCACAAAAATGGCTTCCTAGCTCTGATTTTCATAATAAAGCTTTAACCAAATCATCTCCTAGTTAGATTATTCCGCATACAGAATGAGATTTAATGTATTTAGAATGAGAATGATACTACCGGAAGGTGCACCGACTGGTTTTACAGATGATGAAACAGAATTTATGTCACTAGTTCAAGGTTATACAGCTATGCTATGTGTGCTTCAAATTCAATTAAAATGAGAATAAGAAGCTATGTGTCAATAAGTACTAAAGTTCAAAGCTTAGATGTAGAAAAATCTCATAAATATGATAGAGTTGCATCTCCCTTGGGTGTTATAACAAAAAGACACTAGGTAAGATGAAATTACCATTTAATGACCATTTAACAGTAATGGTCAAATTACCATTATCGTGGGCTTGACTTTTCAACACTGTACTCAGTGGAGTGCTTCATACTATGGCTTGTTTCTGTTCTATATATTCTTGGTAGCATAGATGCAAGAGATTTGCTGTGGCCACATTTATGCATCACAATGGAAACTGATAAGGAATTTCTCAACAAGTTCAACATAGCTAGTTTTCCTCCAACACTAAAAAAGACCTTGATTTCTTCAGTCAAGGACCAATGGATACTACCAAACATTCAAAGAATGAATACCAATCCATTTCAAATTCTTCCAAAAAATTGAAGAGTGGGGAACATTTCCAAACTCATTTTACCAAAGCCAGACAAGGGCATTACAAAAAAAAAAAAAATTCAGGCTAATATATCTGATGAATATAGATGCAAAATCCTCAGCAACATACTAGCAGATGAGACTCAACATCCCATTAAAAGGATCATACACCATGATCAACTGGGATTTATCCCTGAGATGCAAAGATGTTTCAACAAACACAAATCAATAAATGTAATAAACCACATTAACAGAATGGAGAATTAAAATCATATGATCATCTCAAAAGATGCAGAAAAGGCACTCGACAAAATTCAACATCTCTCATGATAAAAAAAAAAACACAAACCAACAGATTAGATATAGAAGGAACATACCTCAACAGAATGAAGACCATTTATGTCAAGCTCACACTGAGAATCATATCCAATGGTGAAAAACAAAAAGCTTTTCCTCTAAGATCAGGAAACAAATCCTGTGTTCATGAACTGTAATAATACTGTGAATATGGCCATACTACCCAAAGTGACCTAAAGATTCAGTGCAATCCCTATCAAAATTCCAATGGCATTTTTCACATAAATAGAAAAACCCAATTCTATAATTCATACAGAATCACAAAAGACTCTAAATATCTAAAACAATCTTAAGAAGAATAAAGTTACTAATAAGAACCTACTGTATAGCACAGGGAACTCTACTCAGTGTTCTTTGGTGACCTAAATGGGAAAGAAATCTAAAAAAGAGGGGATTATGTACTTGTATAACTGATTCACTTTGCTGTACAGGAGAAACTAACACAACACTGTAAAGCAACTATACTCCAACAAAAATTAATTTAAAAAAAAAGAAGAATAAAGTTGGAGGCATCATACTACCTGATTTCAAAATACACTACAAATCTACAGTAGTTAAGACAGTACGGTACTGGCATAAAAACATATAGATAATGGAACAGGATAGAGGCCCCAAAAATAAATCTGTGCATTTATAGTCAGTTGATCACCTACAAAGGTGCCAAGGACACACAATGGGGAAAGGCCAGACTCTTCATTAAAGGGTGTTAGGAAAACTAGATACGCACAAGTTGAAGAATGATATTGAACCCTTATCTCATACCATATACAAAAATCTATTTAAAATATATTCAGGACTTAAACATAATACCTAAAACTGTAAAACTACTAGAAGGAAACATAGAGGAAAACTTCCTGATATTGGTCTGGGCAATGATTTTCTTGGATATGACCCCAAAAGCACAGGCAACAAAAGAAAAAATAGACAAATGGAATTTGCATCAAACCACAAAGCTTATGTATAGCAAATGAAGCTGTCAAGAGTGAAGAGACAACCTATGGAATGAGAGAAAGTAATTGCAAACCATAATCTGATAAGGGGTTAATATCTAAAATATATAAGCTTAAACAACTTAATAAGCTTAAACAACTCAATAGCAAGAAAACAAATAACCTGATTTGAAAATGGTCAAGTGAATTGAATAGACATATCTCAAAAGAAGACATACAGGTGGCCAACAAGTATATGAAAATATGCTCAATATCACCAATTATCAGGGAAATCTGAGTCAAAGCCACAATGAGCTATCACCTGACACCTGTTAGAATGACTATTATCAAGCCCCCAGGTGATATCCTCTCACAGTTTGTCATGACTTTTTATGATAAACAGTATTTATCATGGTCTATGATGATTTATGTGTGGGATTATTTGATTAATATTTGCCTTTATGCTAGACTGTGAGTTCCTTGGGTTAAGGAGCTTCTTTGTCTTGTTAACAGTGTATTTCAAGCACATTGTCTGGTTTATATTAGATGCTCAATAAATATTTGGAGAATGAAAAAAAAAAAAAGAATGACTATTATCAAAAAGACAAAAGATAACAAGTGTTGATGAGGACACAGTGAAAAGATGACCCTTGTACACTGTGGGTGGGAATGTTAATTGGTATAAGTATTATAAACATTGATATGGAGATTCTTCAAAAATTAAAAATAGAACTATCATGTGATCCAGCAATCTCACTTCTGGGTATATATCCAAAGAAAATGAAATGGTATCTCAAAGAGACGTCTTCACTCCCATGTTCATTGCAGTGTTATTCACAATAGTCAAGATGTGGAAACAACTCAAGTGTCTTTCCGTAGATGAATGTATAAAGAAAATGTGATATATACATAATGGAATATTATTCAGCCTTAAAAAATAAGGAAATCCTGCCATTTGTGACAACATGGATGAACTTGGAAGACTTCATGCTACGTGAAATAAGCAAGGCAAGAAAGATAAGTGCTGCATGACCTCACTCATATATGGAATCTGAAAAGGTCGAACTCAAACTCATAGAAGCGGAGAGTAGAACGGTGGTCGCCAGGAGGTAGGGGAGATATTGATCAAAGAGTACGAAGTTTCAGCACAGAGCAGCTAGAACTGATTTTTGAACAAGCCTGTCACATTTATATTTTTCGACATGATCCCTGGGGAAAATAGTTCAAAGGAAATGAATGGATTCCTGCTCATCTGATCATGTGGGGGATGTCAATGTGAGCCACCTCAAGCTATTGAAAAGGGATACCTTACAACAGCCAGGACATGGAAGCAACCTAAGTGTCCATCGACAGATGAATGGATAAAGAAGATGTGGCACATGTATACAATGGAATATTAATCAGCCATAAAAAGAAACGAAATTGAGTTATTTGTAGTGAGGTGGATGGACCTAGAGTCTGTCATACAGAGTGAAGTAAATCAGAAAGAGAAAAACAAATACCATAGGCTAACACATATATATGGAATCTAAAAAAAAAAAAAAAAAAGGTCATGAAGAACCTAGGGGCAAGACGGGAATAAAGACGCAGACCTACTAGAGAATGGACTTGAGGACATGGGGAAGGGGAAGGGTAAGCTGGCACGAAGTGAGAGAGTAGCATTGACATATATACACTACCAAACGTAAAATAGATAGCTAGTGGGAAGCAGCCTCATAGCACAGGGAGATCAGCTCAGTGCTTTGTGACCACCTAGAGGGGTAGGATAGGGAGGGTGGGAGGGAGACGCAAGAGGGAGGGCATATGGGGATATATGTATACGTAGCTGATTCTCTTTGTTATACAGCAGAAATTAACACAACATTGTAAAGCAAGTATACTCCAATAAAGATGTTTTAAAAAAAAAAGCTATGCTAGTCTTCCCTTTCTAGTTTGAGGGGATAGTTCATTTTTACTTAAAAAAAAATAAAAAAGAAAAGGGATACCTTGGTTATGTTTTTTATTGAGAAGATATTTATGGTGCTTGTCCAGCTCTTTAGACTGAAAGCTGTGTGAGGGCAGGGGTTGTGTCTG
Source organism: Balaenoptera musculus (assembly GCF_009873245.2). Lineage (NCBI taxonomy): Eukaryota > Metazoa > Chordata > Mammalia > Artiodactyla > Balaenopteridae > Balaenoptera > Balaenoptera musculus. The sequence continues at coordinate 87,072,659 of NC_045795.1, forward strand.
TCTTAATTCCCCAGCATCCATTCTGGTTCTAGGTAGGCAGTACATAGGCATTGGATAATCTTTTGAGGAATGTGTAAATGACAGAATGACTGTATGCTTGATTCCACAACTAGACTTTGAAGTCTTAAATTCAGAAACAGTGGCTGATGCTTCTTTTCTGTGATGTATTATCTCCCTTGGCGCAAAGTTGAGCACATGGTAGACCCCCAGTAAAGGCACCTTAGATGGGTTAGTGGAGGTTAACACACCTCCCCTTTGAAAATTCAACTGTTTTTCTCTTTCTCCTTTTTGTTCTACAATATCTTTAGGTCAATAAGAATTTCTCTTCTACTTTTCATCTACTTTTTTTTTCTTGAGCTGACCTCCAAATATTTTTGACTTTATCTCTTGCCTTATCATTGCCTAGTGGCTCTCAGAAAACTCCCAATCTCTAGTTCCATTAACAACTTAATGAGGCCCCATCTCACTCAGTCCCCACAATTCAAGTAGTAGATTCATATATCTTTTGTTTGGAAAGAGAAGCAACTTACAGAAAATGATGTTCAAATGTAATATTTTCCTATTGTTAAAGCATCCTATTACATCTCCAGCTCACAACTCTTTAGCAATAACATAAGGTCTGAAAAAAGGTGATGATTTTTCAGCAAAAGGATAGTTCATCTCTCTAGAGAATAAAACTGTCATAGAGCTTTATGACAAATTGAATCTCAGGGTCTGAAAATATAGACCTTGTTTTCCTTCTTTTATTTTTTTTTTCATTATAAGGATGACCTTGCCTCTATTGTAAATCAAAAGTAACTAGGGTTTCGTGGTTTCTCTAAAGTTACAAGGGACAAAAATGGTCCATGGCACTGGTCTGTTACTATGCACCTCATCTGGGAGACTTCATAGGTACATCCTTTAGTTTCTACGTGTTGAGATTTACTCTTCAGCCTCCTGGTTAAAGAGAGGGGACACATAAACTAATTGCCTCCATTGTGAGGGAACAATTCTTTCAGGAAAATTTCATGGCTGTAAAGGACAGAAACAAAAAGCAGTAGTAATAGCTCAATCAAACGTCAATTTTTCTTTTAATGTAACAAGGATCTCAAAAGACAAGGGAAAAAAGTACCAGATTTAATTTCCATTTGCCTTAAACAAGCAAGGTGAACAACATACTAACATTTTACTTTCTGACTTTTAACTATATTTTTCCATTTTAAGGGTAGAAATTAAAGGTGGAAGAGAATACAGTTGACCCTTGAACAACATGGGTTTGAACTGCATGGGTCCACTTACATTTGGAATTTTTTCGATAAATACATACTACAGTACTACATGATCTGTGGTTGACTGAATTTGCAGAGGCAGACCTGCAGATACTGAGTGCACACTGTAAAGTTATACTCAGATTTGTGACTGCACGGAGGGTCAACGCCCCTAAATCCTGCATTGTTCAAGGGTCAACTGTAGGTATGCATTCAATCCTACACAAGAGGTATTTATTGGGCAGTGTGCCTCAAGAAGCTTACAGGACAAATCCACCAGTAAATCAAACTCTGAATGTGGCAAGAAAAAAATAATGCTATTAGAATGTGGAAGAGGGGGAACTTAATTTTAATTAAACAATCATAGACCACCTAATACAGATGACAGCATCCAAAAGATAAGGGTACTTGAACATGCATAAAAAGGGGAAATGATGTTAGAAGTGAGGGAATGGCATAAGTGAAACACTAAAGTAATAAAATCCAGGGCGTGTTCACAGACCATGAGATGTACAGCTCTATATTGCAGGAGGACTGTAGGAGACACAGCTGGGAAGATAGCAAAGCATCCTAGCGTGGACAATATTGGGTGACAGATTAAGAGGCTTGATATCAATTCTGCAGGCAATAAAGCATAGGGGCTATAGGTGTGGGAGTCTGAAATCTGGAAAAATTGAGTTCAAGACCTGGTGCCAACATTTACTAGCTGTGTGGCCTTATGTAGTTTACTAGGTCTCTCTCTGAGAGTGATTAGCAATGCGGGTATAATAGTAGTTCCTACCTCATTTGAATGATGAGAGGGGCAAATGATCTAATGCATGTAAACGTTTAGCACTGTTCCAGGACTAAATCAGTGTGGAGAAAGTGTTAGCTATTACTATTAAGGGCAATGGAATCGAAAGTTTTTGAATTGGGGATACCGTCACATGTATAACACAAGAAGAGAGGTGAAGGAAGTGTGAAGTGTGGGTTTGGTGTATGTTAGCATTAGGACAGGAGGCTCATTTGAGAGATGATTGCAAGAGACTATGAAAATCTAGAGCAATAGGGAGCAAGGCCAGTTGTTGGAGACAATGTGTGGAAGAGGATTATGAATTTGACTAGGCTTGAGACAAACTGGAAAGTTTTCAGTTCTTCACAGTTAGGATGTGCAAAAGGACACCAACCAAGAATACACAAAATTATATGCTGATGACCCAAACAATATTTACCCTTTTAAAAACCAACATAGCAGATAGAGAGTGCAACTATTCTAGAGATGGAATTAATGACCATCTTCTAGAATGTTGCAATTGAAGTGGCGTTTAGTTACATTAGACTGATTTGGTACGTACCCCAGAATATGCCAATTATGTTTCAGTGAAGATTACAAAACTTCTTAACCTTCTAAGTTTTTTTTCAATAACGAAGAGATAACAAACCATATACATATTCACAGTAAAATTAATAAAAGTCAACCACTCTGAGGGCCCATTAATTCAAGTGAGTCTTCGTCTAGCAAGCATGTTAAAGCAATACTTTGAGATAACCTCACTTCTGATCAACCTGCTTACCTAAAGTATTGTACTTTTAAAGTCAGTGGGTTACACAGCAAATCTTCAGAAAAAAAACACAAAATTTGTAGTATATTTGGGGCAACTGGGATTTTTAGGTAGATACTGAGTGACCTCCGACATCAAGGTTGGTGTGAACCGGAACAGAATCATGAGACCTTGCATGAGACCATCAGTTGAAAATGTTTACCTGTTGAAACTAGTTTAAATTTAAGTATATATTAACATTTTAAATTTGCCAATGAAAATATTTTATGAAATTCAGGGTTTCTTTTTTTTTTTAATATTTACTTATTTATTTGGTTGTACCAGGTCTTAGTTGTGGCATGTGAACTGTTAGCTGTAGCGTGCATGTGGGATCTAGTTCCCTGACCCGAGCCCCCAGCATTGGGAGTGCGGAGTCTTAACCACTGCGCCACCAGGTAAGTCCCCAGGGTTTCTTTAAATGAAAAATTCCAACTACTGTAATAACAGTTTTCATGTTAGTTTCTGTATTTAAGAATACTGCTTTATGCACTTGAGGTCATCAATACACATAGTTTAGTGTCCTGAAAAAAGTCATAGATTTAAATAATAAATAACTTAGACGTGATGGAACATAAAAATAAATAAATAAATAAAAATGAGACCAGTGGGTTATGAGAGCACATGGGCCAGGACTGAGTTTCACATGTTAGTGTGAAGCAACCCTGCTTTGGTTGTACCTTTGATCATAGTAGGATACAACACAACTAAGCTAGCATTGCAATAATCAGTCTGAGATCCAATAAAGCTTGGACTGGTATCCAGGATTTATGAGAACTGGCTACTCTTGGCTCAAAGAGAGCTGACTTCGCTAATTGGAAGAGAGAGAAGAGAGAGACTTCAAAAGCAAGGCCTGAAATCAATCACTCCCTCACGACCATCTTGCTTCCCTGAAAACCTTTTCCTATTGAGGTGATTAAAGGAAAAAGGAAAGTTCTTCTAGAGCAGAAGGAAGGAAAGGGGAAGAGACACACAATATTTCCTTAGGAAGAATGTATACTTTTACAAGTAAACAACTTTACTGGCTGTTACTATTTATTGAATGCTAGGTCTGCTTTTTTCTGAGAGCTATATTTCTGATGTATACTATCTTATTAAATCTTCAGTGTGCCCAGAAGTGGTGAGGATTATTATCTGCATGCTATAGAGAAGAAACTAGTGATAAGAGAGGGGAAGCAAGTTGGCCAAGACCACAAAACCAGTACGTGGTGGCACAGAGACTGCAAACCCTGTCAGCTGGGCTCCAAGACCAATGCTCTTCATCACTACTCTATACTGCCTTCTCCCTCAAGTATCTCCACGGCATTTACTTAACATTCAGAAATAAAACAATCTAATAAAAACATGTATTTTGACTTTGAAGAATTTTCTGCATAGGGCTGTAAATTCATTAATACTACTTTATATTCTATTACAGAAAGTGGTGCTGGTTGCCACCTTGGATTTTCTTTAAACTATACTTTTTTTGTGTGTAAATTTCATAAGTAAAAGGAGAAACTGAAAGCTGAGTTCAACAAGATTAAACCATGATCATTTCTAAACTCTTTAGTATTTCGTTTTCTCTCTGGGGGGAAAATAACACATGATGGGTGGTTAAGGAGGCTAATTATGAAAGGCTCCTTGGGGGTAAAACTTTAAAAAAAAAAGGTAATCAAAAAAAACCACTTATGCTTTAATGGAAGTGAGTCAGACCCCCATACAGCAGGAAGAACTTTATTTTCAGGTGCAACTTTTGTCAATACGATGATATTTCTGCTTAAAAGATCCATGTCTGCATAAAGTCTCACTCAGAATGAAAGACAGTAGAATACATAGGTGAAAAGTCAATATTTGAGGACCAAACAAAACTGTATTTGAGACTCAGATCTACCACTTACCAGCTACTGGGTTTTGTTACTTAAAATTGAAATAAAGTAGTATCTACCAAACAGGGTAATCGTGAGTATTTAACAGGATAATACATGTGAAGTGCTTAGCACAGTTTCTGGCATCTGCTTACACTCAATAAATAGTAAGAGTTGGTGGTAGTGGTGGTATTGGGGGAAAACAATGGACGTTACCTTTTAGAGTAGACCTTCACAAACTTTAATGTGTTTACAAATCACCTGGAGGTCTTGTTAAAATACAGATTCTAATTCAATGCATCTGGGGTGGGGCCCAAGATTGTTCACCTCATATTCTGAGGTGATGATGATACTGTTGGTCTGGGAATCATACCTGAAGTAAAGGTCTAGATTAGGGACGCTGTATGTAGATCATACATGTAAAAACTAATAGAAAATACCATTAAGATCATTCCTCCAATGAAGTAAAGAGAGTATAGGGAGTTTTGTAGTAATCATATTCTTTGACAATGATTTTTGCTTTCCAATCTTGTGCTTTGACCGTTGGACTACTAAATTTAGCTCAGTAAGGTCTTTTGAGCAGTTGCTGACCTCCACAGCAGCGGACAGGTATGCAGATGTGGGTCCTTCTTGTGGGGAATTTACAGTTTACCTACAGTGACAAGACTCACATGAATAATACATTTAGACGGTAATACAAGGATGAATAAAATAAAGTGCAAAAATGTACAGAATGAGAAATCGATGCTTCTACAGGAAGGAAAGGGGGGAGAAGTTGCTTTCAGTCGCCCGTGGTGATTATTTCAGAGGCTTTTTGAAAAAGCTTCTCACAGAAAGGCCACTATACAGATAACGGCCCATCTCAAGAGCCACCATGAGCAACTCTTCCTAACAATGGTGGGAATTAGGAGACCCCCCCCCGCCAAGATATGGAAACTTGAAATTTTATAGGAAGAATCACAAAAGATCCCCGGTGAAGATGGAAACAAAGTTGAGGATAAAGGAAAACACTGCCCTTGGTGGTAGTCTAGGCACCCCACACTCAGCATCTCTCAGTAGGGTGGGAAAGCTAACATCAGTGGTCATCAGAATATGAATTGGGCTCTGGGGTATTTCCAAGCTCAAAATTGTAGCTCTATCCAAGCCCCGAATAGTAAGCTATTCTTAATAGTTTGGGGATGGTCTGATGGTGAGAGAGGTTACAAAGCGTCTTAGAAATTCTCAGCCCTCAAATACTTAGGGTTTCAAGAAAAGTAACATTGAAAACATGGCTAAAGACACACCTCAAATCAGAAGATGAAAACCGTATGGTGAAAATATTTATATCATGTACAACATATATTTTGTTCATGTCTTTTTTCAAGATTGTTAGTGGGCAAAGTCAATGGAATAGTAGCACTTACAGAGGCACACCCAGCTGTGAATACATACAACACAAACTCACACACAAACTTTGACAAAGGCCCAAAGGCAGAAATGCTTTATCATTTCACAAAAATTAATTAAAGCAAGTGAAGAATGGAATCAATTAGAGGCAAAGTGCTGTGTAATATAAAGTACTTTCTAATCATTGCATCTAATTAAAAGGAAGAAAAACTCATGACTTTTAAAGGACCTTAATTATTACAGAAGAAGAAAATTAATTAGCAGAAATTCTCAGCTGGACATTCAGGGATGTTTTTGGACAAAAGGAATATCCGACTAAGGAGACGTGGCAGGCCAAAAAAGATCAATGGAATTTCTGAGAAAAGAAGCTGTTGAGAACTCTGAATAATAAAAGCTTGTTTGCTAATCGGTAGCATGCTCCCTATATATACGAGGACCCCAGAAGAAGATACACTACAAACTTGCTGGAACAGGCTAAGGGGACCTCTAGTAAATCAGCCAGCCTTGTTTCTACCTGGGGTATGAGAAGTGAACTAGTTTTTAAAGAATTAGCTTCATGAATCAATCTACATTCAACAATTCGAAGGTGCTTCCACACCTTCCAGTGGCCTCAGGGTTTTCATTATAAACATGAATTATTTCCTCCAATGATGGACTCCAATCTGTTGATCATTATTTTTCTGGTTAATAACATGATGGATATCAGCTTTGCCTCTATTAATTCAAATTTCTCAATCTCCTATTCTTTGTTTTAGGATGATATCTTCCTTCTTAGGACACCGATTTTATTTTCTAATTATACAAATAACACATGCTCATCGAAGATGTTGTAGAAAAATAAGTGCTCAAAACACACAAAGGAAAACTAGGTTATTTTATTTCAGTACAACTATGGCAAAAAGCCTAGCGTTAGTACCATGAGATTTGAGAGTACCACAGTGGTTTCCTGTGCCCGATGGGATTGTGGTAATCAACTTCGACATTACTTTTTCTCATTTCTGTTAAATATTACGCTTAACAGATATTATTTTGCTATTACTTTAAAAAAATTAGATGGAGAAAATATTTGTGTGACCAGTTTGTTGAACAAGCCACGATCTGTAGAATGTGCGCAGAAAGTAGTGCCTCTGCTCACCCATTCTCACTGACTCGTGCCTCTTTGCCTCTTGGATAAAATCTCAGGCTAGTCTCACAGATTTTATGACTTCATGTAAATAGCCCAGATTCTCAACAGCTTAAACCTTTTTTCCTCCTCTGGCTCAGACCAGCTTTGGGCTTACAAGCCTGACATAGGGATGGAACGGGGATGTGGGGCAAGTCCCAACCCGCTCCTTCATAATTTGTACACCTTATGTTTTATTTCCAACTCCTAATTTCCTATGTTTTTTCTAGTTTCTCCAGGACAGGAGCAGAAAGAAAGAGAGAAGGAAGGGTCAGTAAATGTCTCACCAGGCTGGTTAGTTACCATCTGGCTTTGGGGTCCATTTGGTATATCCAATGTCCAAAATGGATTTTGTATTTCCTGGGTAATTTTGTGAATTCTTCAGAGACGTTGCGAATTCCCCTGATGAAAGCATCATCAACTGTAGCTATGACCACCACCTTAGCACCTAGTGTTTGGAAGACTACCGTTGCTTGGGGTTCACCTCTCCCCTCCAGGAAATTTTCTTGGAAGGATGGCTCTTAAAACAACCCCATTTCTCTGGTCTACATCTGTGAGTGCTTTGCGCCCTCCAAACTTCGGTAGGGCAAGCTGTTCTCCAGGCAACCCAGACTCTGCTGTCCTTGCAGGCAGACCTCCCTGGCGTGTGTGAGGAACCATTCCTGCATTCTCAAATCCCAGTTGCACACTGCAAGCTCTCAGAATAGTTTTCTCAGAAGCAGACTCTGAGACAAAGTTTTCAGTATAAGTAACTTATAAGAGAAGCGGTTCCAGGAAGCATCACTGGGGAAGTGAGACAGGGAGGAAGAGGAAGCCAGTAACGGGGATATTTTCAGGCAATTTAGGACACTGCAGGCAACTGGGCCTCATTCCCACTGGGAGCCCTGGGAGGCAGTGGTGAATGTGCTTGAGAGTCACCCCTTTGTGGAAAGATGATCTGGGGCATTAAAATACCAATTCTTTTTGGCCTTTCTCTGAGCTTTGCTTCCAGGGGATATTCTATTCCCTGAACTTCTGCCTGACCTGTATACAGACCAAGTGAGTTCAAGGGACTTGAGAAAGCCTCAGGCAAAGAGTTCTGAATGCTGGCCTTTGGAATTTGTTGGGTCAGCTCAAGTCGGGGGGAGCAGGGAGCCATCTGTTTCTTTTATTACCAGCATTTTGTATTTTAAAATCTCGTATGTTCGTATGCATGTATGTACGTACATATGTATGTATGCAGTCACATTGTGAAAAAATACACATAACATGAAATTTACCATTCTAATCATTTTTAGGTATACAATTTAGGGGCATTGAGTACATTCCTGATGTGGTACAACCATCACCCTATCCATTTCCAGAACTTTTTCATTGTCCCAAACAGAATTCTATGCCTGTTAAACAACAGCTCCCTATGTCTCCTCCCCTTTTGCCCACCTCTCCGCAGCCCCTGGTAATTTCTATTCTACCTTCTGTCTCTATACATTTGCCTATTCTAAGTACCGCATATAAGTGGAATCATACAATATTTGTCCTTTTTGTGTCTGCAAGCACCTTTTTTGTGATATCTTCATAGTGGATGATAAGCTAAGATTTCACAAAACTAGTTTCACAAACTTTTTTATCATGACCTGCTATGGTGGCTTGGCACTTCTTATGGTGTTCTTGGCTTCAAGGGCTCAGCCAAAAGGAAGGAGGAGTTCCATTTTGACAGCCTCTCCACATCTGTATCAGCTCATGATAATCTAAATAGTGTGAGTTCCACTGAGGGAAAGCAAATATATGATCTTGCCCATTAGCATTACGCCTTTTCATATTACACTTGGGTGGACCTTGATGCATGAAAGAACAGTATGATTATGAGTTTCAGTTGGCAATAGTCTGCTTTTAAGGTTGCGAAATACTCTGCAACGCTGGAGGGAGATAAACATAACTTCTTTAAATACATACTTACACTCTAGGATTAAATGTTTATATACTTTTTAGTCCTCTAAAAAGGAAAATGATATTATTAATAAAGAGCAAAAAAATTCCAGACTTTACTGGATTTTAAGGTCAAGAAATGATGATGAAAAGAGAAAGTTTGCTTCTGGAATGCCAGTTCGGTCATTTACTTATTCAACATCTTTCTTGTTTCATTTATATCTAGTGTTGTTTCAAGAAAGATTTGAGATTGGTTTCAAATGTCTTGGCAGTGTTAATGAAGACAGTATACTGACAACTTATTTTAGCTCTGTTGAGAAAAAAAGATACTCTAGACAGAAATTCATCATATCCTGGTAGCTTCTGCTTTATAGAAATGAATATGGAGAGCATCAAGTTAAACTAAAGGTTGGCAGATTTCACCATCTCTATTCTTAAAAAAGCAAGGAGAAAGCCACCTGAAGGCAGTACGTGGCTATTCCTGCTTTTAACTTAGAGACCGAATTACATATGATGCATATGTAATTTTAAAGACAATGCAAAGTGGTAGTCGTGGGGGAAGTATGTGGGAATGGCCTCCTTGGGGATGACAATACTAAGAATCTTGTTATTTTCTAATAGAAATCCAGGACAGTTTTAGATTGAGGCTTTGGAGTGAAACTGAGTATGGGGAGAAAGGGTAAGTATTAAACTGACTGAGTATCAGAGAGCATTGTAGTAACCTTTTTAAAAAAGAAAAAAAAAAAAAAGGAAAACCTTCTAACATAAAGATAAGCTTACCTTAATTTTGATTTACCTATCCATTTATTAGGAAATAGGGAAAGAAGATAAGTGCAATGTGCAGGAGTGAGAAATTTTAAGGTTACTTGGAGGCAAATAAGGGTTAAGTTGGATCAAACTGGCCACATTTCCAAGCCAGCTTGGCCCTTACATTTTTTTTTTTTTCATTTATTGCAACTGCTATTGCAGTCTTAACAATTAAAGAGATTTGTACATTTATACATGTCAAAGTAGATCAAGTAACATTTATTAAGCAAGTACAGTATTAGGGAAATGACGACTAAGGCAGATTTGGATTGGAAGCAGAAGAAACAAAAGTCATCATTCCTGCCTGTGAGGATTACATGTGCTCAATGCTTTTAAACTGTTCCAAGACTAAATTTCATTTTCAAAAATATTTTGTAGCAGTTCAAGCACATTCATGAGGAACACACAGCCGCGTCCAATTAATCTGTACATGACTGATTTGAAATGTGTATGTAGGAGTTGGACTGGAGTTTGCTTTTATCTTCAGTTTTGGCAAAGAAAGAGGGTAATAAGTGGAACCAGTTTATCGAACAGTGAACCAGACAGGGTACCAGCATAAAATTGTCTAATTTTTTCCAATAACTGCCTTCTACCCTACACAGTCAAATATTTCCTGTCCTTTAGGGACATCGTCAACAGAATTTATAACATCTCCCTGTCAATGACCTCTGCCCAAGGACCTCCAGAACATTCTTGTGGTTGACAAGTTGGGTTCATTACTGGGTTCTGTGAGGGAGAACGTGGGCCGTGGGGAACTGTGGCGTATCTCCACTGGAGGGTTATAGAATGGACTGTTTACAGGATTTGGGCTTGTTTCATGTGATTTCAGGAAGGGTTTAAGGTTTTGCGAAGGGTTTGGGAAGTGGGGCTTTGCTCTGGATTGGGCGCTATCAGCGTGTGGAGGAAACTCTACGATGGGGGATTTTCCTGAATCTCTCTAGAGGGAGCGCACACTAGGGCTGAGCGGAAGCTGTCACTGGTAGAGAAGCAGCGGTCACTCCTGTTCACCAAGCAGAGGGGTGTCTGGAATGCTGTGGTTTGCACAGGGACCTTGTTTTTTGGCTCTGCTTAGCCAAAATTATGCAGTGGCTTTGTTTTGTCTCACTTCAGGATTGTAGAGTGGCCTTGTCTGATGCTGACGGTCTACGAAATCTTCTATGTGCAAGAGGAGAATCTCAAGCCCTCGTTGGGAGGGACAGGGCAGTTTCTAACAACACCCGGGCCTAGCTGTAAAACAAGGCCAGCTCTTGGCTGTCAGCAAAGGTTTCTCTCTTTCTCACTCGTCACCTTTAGCTATGATCAAGTCTAGTCTGTATAATGCACCTCCTTCCCTTTCGAGCTCAGGCTTGATGTGTCCTTTGAGGACCCACAGTGGAAACGGGGCCTTGCCCAGGGCTGGCACACCCCTGGAGTATTTGTATTAGACAGCTGGGGGCCCTGCGAATCTTGCTCAAGTTTTAATTCCCTGACGCAGATTAAATTCCTGCTAGAACTCTTTCACCATCGCCTTTCTCCTCCCCCCGCCCCCCCCCCGCCCCCCACATTGGCTCACCTCATGCACTGAGATCCCTTTTCTCTACTACATCCTTTCCCTTTGATTCTCTTCTTTTCTGTCTACATAAGCCCAGGGCAGGTCAGCAAATCCTTGGCCTAATCAGAAGCTCAAGGGAGATTTCTCCTCTTCTTGCAGCCCTCTTGATTTCTATGCACGGTTCCCCTGCAAGGCAAAGAGTAGCCCCATTCTCCCACAATTATGGAGGGACGATGTGCAACATCTTCCGCTGGGTTAAAGTTTCACCACTCCCTGTCAAGTTGAATGATTATATGGACCACTGGAGGTAAGGGTGGCTAGATTTTTGGGGGGCTACCGGAGCCTATTTAGCTGCTGTCTTATAAGTCCTGGAGGTGGCATCCATTCTTACTTTTGGCTGAAACCTTCAGAATTATGCTTTTTTTTGGTCCCAGCTTTGGGTCCTAGTCTATAATTCCAGACCAGTGAGAAAAGTCATGCTCAGAATCTCATTCTAGAGAATTGCAAGGAAGAGTTCTAAATCTCTTCAAAGATTTACCTACTGAGATTCACTCATAATTGCATCCTTATGTTAATTATAAATATTTCCCCCAAACTGATAAAGACATTTCCACCTGACATAGCATGGAATCTAATCTTTGGGAATGCCTGCCTCACATACACTTTTGATAAAGATTCAAATGCTTGGGAAAGAGTGCCATGATTGATTAACAATGTCTGTCATGGGTATGGCAGAGGAGACTGGAGGTATGCTTGCCAAGCATATGCGATCCTATAGTATGCAATACATGTTTACACTAGCAGGAATATTATATGTTATTGAAAACAACAAACTATTGCAGAACATTTTTATAATTTTGACATTTTTATTAATCTAATTTGAATTTCTCTGCCAATAGAAGTGAACTGGGAAGTATGTTTATATAGGCAAATAAAAATAATAAGGTACATAGTAATAGAAAAATGAATGAAAATACAGAAATAATATATAAGCTTCAGTTACAACTAGACATTCTATACACCAATTTTTAGTCACAAAATATGCTTGACCTCCTGCAAGGGTTTATTCAGGTTATTTATGCAAATTGGCCTTAAAAATTGTTATTAAACAAGGACTCAGGGGCAATAAATATACAAATCAATTTTCACTGCAAAGTAAAGGAGCTGTTACAGTGGAGGATTACTGGACTGAATGTCAATATTATGACATAGAAAAAAATATATATATATATGTGTCATCTTGGGCATGTTACTTAACTTCTTGTCTCATATGTAAAATGGGATAGTAGTAGTATTGTTGGGAAATTATGTGAGATAGTATATGTAATGTAGAGCACTTAGAATGGTATATGGTTCAACCAAAGACTATATATGTGTTTGCTTTCTTCATGGTATTTTATTGTGTATATGCAATATAATTAATTTAGCTAGTTTCCCATTGGAAAAAAAAAAGTTATTATTTGTATGAAGTCAAAATCTATCTCCCTGAACTTCCACTTGGTAAACCTAGTTCTATACCCAAAAAAAAAATACGCCAACTCCTTCTTTTGTGTGAGAGTATTTTGATGTTTAATCACTCCTCAAGTTTTCTCTGTTTCAGATTAATCCTTAGTTCCCTCAATTAATTATTTTCTAGAGCAGCTGTGTCAATCACTTTGAACTTTCTGGTCAACTAAAACCTTAGGTCTTCTTTTTTCCTTCTAGCAATATCAAGGGAAACATTTCCACCCATCTTTTATTGGAGCAATGCTTTTTTTTTCCTCTGAATTCATGACCTATCCCATTTATCATTGTAAAATTTAATCATATTGGTTTTTACCCATCTTTCTACCTTATTGAGAATTTTTTAAATGCTTATTTTGTCAACAATGTTGTTGCCGTAGTGTTATATCTTTGAAGATTTGATCAATAAAGTTGGTAACAGGAAAAAAAAATTGTTTTTAAGTATATCATCTTTTGGGACTTCCCTGGTGGCACAGTGGTTAAGAATCCGCCTGCCAATGCAGGGGACATGGGTTTGAGCCTTGGTCTGGGAAGATCCCACATGTCATGTAGCAACTAAGTCCGTGTGCCATAACTATTGAGCCTGTGCTCTAGAGCCCACGAGCCACAACTACTGAGCTCACGCGCCGTAACTACTGAAGCCTGTGCACCTAGAGCCCGTGCTCTGCAACAAGAGAAGCCACTGCAAGGAGAAGCCCACGCACTGCCACGAAGAGTAGCCCCCGCTCACCACAACTAGAGAAAGCCTGAGCACAGCAACGAAGAGCCAACGCAGCCAAAAGTAAATAAATAAATATTTTTTAAAAAGTGACTGAAATATTTTTCTTATAGTGACTGAAAGAAGTAAGCCTAACTCAGCAGTGAATTCAATGAACAAGCAGAGATACAGAACTGACACTCAAGAAGCAATTAGACGAGGGAATCTGGGAATTTAAATGGCACACGCAACAATGAAAATGGCTCGAAAAATATGATAAACAAAAATCCCTTTCTCTGTTAGGAAGAGAAATTTATCAGTGCAATAAGCACCAAGAGAAAATTATTCTGAGAGCTAAATCTAGTCAATGTAAAAATGGAGAAGGAATGTACCAGCATCAGCACTTTCACTCATGTTATTTTAACATCATAAATCCTCCTGTCTTATTGATCAATGGGGAATAATCAGTATGTTTAGGAAATTGTTGTCTTTTATCCACATAGACTTTTGCAAAAACCAAAAGAAGCACTGACATTTACAGTATGTTAGCTGACAAAAACAAATCAATGGAAACTTCAAAAAGGGTATTCATAACTAGAATTAATCTATTAGCCATTCTGGGTCAGTAAAGTGGTTGCAAATGGCGGGCATGTAAAGAGAATGTTATCAGAAGATGAGCCTATAAATACATATGTAACATTGTCAATTTAAGAATAAAACTGATATGAAATGAAATTTCATGGTGCTCTGTCACCGAAATCATTTAAATTCAAATTATAGCAAACAAATCCAAGAAAACCCATTTAAAATCCAAAGGGTTATCATTGAACAATAGCGGAATACTTCATATTTCAGACGTGGAACTTTGGACCTCATTGTAGCTAACTCTGTGTAGAGGAAGGTGAATGAATAAATCTACTCATTTTCAATTAGACCCAGAACTGAGGTTGGGACATTCTTGAATTTTTGGGTCAGGTCTTTTTGCCCAAGTAACCAAACACATAGCTTCAATTCTTTGCTTTGTTCTCATGAAGTGGATGACCAAATGCAATATTAATCAGCAAATTATACTTGCTTTCATTTTTTTTTCCACCTGTAAAATTTCACTTGAAAATATGCAATGAGCAGTTTAGAAGTGAAGTGCATATAATTTGGAGGCAAGGTGACTTGAGTTTCTGTCTGTGCAATATCAACATCTGT